>NC_134356.1:101469178-102934178 GCF_048569485.1 Anomaloglossus baeobatrachus | reverse complement strand
GAGCAAACGTAGGCGCAAGGGGTGCCGATATGCCTGGAGAGAGCTCGCAGGATGTAAGTATATCCAGTTGATTGACATCACAAATAATGCGACATATCTACTACCTACATAACTACATACATGCATACCTCACATACCTTTATACATGCCTACATACTATACCTACCGACACATACCTACCCTAACTACATACCTACCCTAACTACATACCTAGCGACACATAGCTACCCTAACTACACATATAGCGACGCGTAGTTACCGTAACTACGTAGGTACCGTAGCTACGTTAGCTATGGTGGCTATGGAGGTACCGTAACTACCTACCTACAGTTAGCTATTGTATTGCATTAGTTAAAGTTTTATTTTTTTTTTTTCAGGTCGCGGTTCCGGACATTAGAGTTCCTCCTCGCAGCTCCCAGAGTTGTCGTCGGCATAGTGGTGGTCGCAGCAATGTGAGTGCTTTTGTTTTTGTTTTTTTATCTGATGCCTTCCATGGTTTGGAAATGTTAAACATGATTTTTTTACTTTAATTTTAATATTTAATTTTGTTTCTTTGACAGGTCTCACGGCGGAGGCTGGACGAGGATTCGGATGGGGAGGGAGGTGGAAAAGATGTCGAACTCCTCATCGACCTTGTCCATGCTCGTGAGCCAATGTGGGACATGCGAGACAACTGCCATGCCAATTCGGTCATCACCCGGCGGCTCTGGGAAGAAGTGGCAGCGGAACTTATAGATGGGTGGGAGGACCTTGACACGAGGAATCGAAAAAGAGCAAGTATAACAAATAGGTCTTACAAAACTTTCCATGTTCAATGATGTATTTATGATTTAATTTTTTTTTTCTCTTTTCAGTTATCCGTCTGACGACCCGGTGGTGTTCACTTCATGATCACTTCAAGAGGGACTTAAACAAGGAGATGCAGGCTCCAAGCGGTTCGGCGGGACGCAAGGGCACACAATACAGATATGGCCGTGCCCTTGCGTTCCTAAGAAGCAGCATGCTTCCAAGAAGGTATGTATATAATTTTTTTTTATTTTTTTTTAATTTCCCCATCTATGAATGTATGTATCCTTTGTAATTGATAGCATGCTACGGCAAAATGTGAATAATATATTTTAATGTTTTTGTTTTTTCTCATTCCACAGAACCGTCAGTAGCACCGTGGAGCCTGCATCACAAGTGAACCCTCTTGGAGCGAATGATGACCTGAACGTCACCGGTGAACCCTCCAACAGGCCCTCCACTTCTGCTCCCTCACTTCCTTCTACCGCTTCTTCTGAACCCTCCCTCCCTTCCACCTCAACTTCAGAGCCCTCCCTTCTACCAATACCTCTAATCCCTCACTCCCTACCCTCCCATCTTTCCCCTCTTACCCAACCTGCCCATCTGCATACTGGCAAACCTCATTACATGAGGCTAATCAGCGAGTCGGTGTTCCCTTATCTGACCACTCTGACGCTCACGAAACTCGAAACGCGTTAGGTTCGGGGCGTCAGCGCCACAGTGGTCAGAATAGGGGCAGCCCCGAGTTCTTACACCTGAACGCATCGATCCATAGCTTCATCAAAGTGTTATCAGACCAAATAATCGCTAGCTTCAACCTTGTAAACCATAGTTTACAGGTGTTGACCAGCAAGATGGATGAGGTGCTTTCAGCTGTAAGGCAAACACCTAGTCAACATTTTTTCCATTCTGTAATCGGTGAGTTGGAAAGCCTACCATCTGAACAGAAAATTCATATAATGAGGGCTTTCCAGAATGCCATCATGCAACTCACTCAACATCCCCCTCCCACCACTGCACCACATCTATCCACAGCCCCTCAGATGCCACCCCCAGTCCCCTTACAGCCGCCTTCACAGACTCAACTACCCCAAACTTACTTGCACCCTGCCCAATACTCACACTCTACAATACCCACCCATTCCAGAAACCCTATGCACAACACTAGATCAGTCCAAACATCCCTTTATTCCCCGTCTCCATTTTCAAGCCCACACGACAACACTTCTACAACTTCATCCGCAACCTGTCTCCTACACTTCCTAACCCGTTCCATCATTCTTCTTCCTCCTTCCGAACCCAAACATGTTTTCCGACCTCTAACTTTCAATTTTCTAACACTCAGCCTTCTACCACCCCTCAACCAACTCCACTACCTCACCCACCTACCAGCTCTCACCCATCTCCCAACCCTCAACTATCTTGTCTTTCAAGCCCTTTTCTTCCAACCACTTCTTTAAGTTTTTCTACACCCTCACCATTACCTATTACCCAACCTTCCCCTACCCAATCCTCACTTCATACCCCACCTGTTGGAGGGAACAGTCCTGCGAGCATTTCCAGCGATGTCTCCACCCTACATTATCAGAATTTGTAGATCTTAATAAATTATTTTTTCTTTTAGATTGTGTTGTGTTAAATTGATATTTTTCAGTAATGTAATAAATTTTAAAAATTGAATATAAAATAGAATATATAAAATACAGTGCTTAGCACAGATGTTGTGGGGCAGCACGATGGTATCCCCTACACGGGTAGAGGAGGTGTAGTTCACGGCGCAGTGGGAGTTGTGGTGGCACGGGGATAGTACAGCAGAACGCCGTCCGCACAATAGAACTGGAGGAGTGAACCATCTAGAATGGTGTCACTTTTGGGTATTTTCTGTCATCTAGGCCTATCGAAGTCACTTCAAATGTGATGTGGTCCCTAAAAAAATGGTTTTGTAAATTTTGATGTAAAAATGAGAAAATCGCTGATAAACTTTGAACCCCTCTAACTTCCTAACAAAAAAAAATGTTGTTTCCAAAATTGTGCTTATGTAAAAGTAGGCAAGTGGGAAATGTTATTTATTAACTATTTTGTGTCACAGAAATCTCTGGTTTAACGGTATAAAAATTCAAAAGTTAAAAATTGCTAAATTTTCAAAATTTTTGCCAAAACTCAATTTTTTTCATAAATAAATGCAAAAAATATTGTCCTAAATTTGGTACTAACATGAAGTCCAATATGTGACGAAAAAACAATCTCAGAATCACCGGGATCCGTTGAAGCGTTCCAGAGTTATAACCTCATGAAGTGACACTGGTCAGAATTGCAAAATTTGGTCTGGTCATTAAGGTGAAAATTAGCTCCGTCACTAAGGGGTTAAACATGGCTCGTTACATCAATGTGGAGATGCTGATAATGCTAGTGTAGGAGCGGCCAGAATTATGGGATAAGCGTGACAATTCATATGCAGACAGGACTGCACGCGATGCATCTTAACTCTGGATATGTAAAAAAATGTTTCCGCAATTTACCAACAGTACATCAGATGTCCAGCTGCGAATGAGTATATATTATGATTATTGTTGTATCTTTTTTAATTTAGCAAACACATTTTTAGATTAAATAACATTGCTTAATATTTGAATCATTTTGGGTTTTTTTAAATACATTTATCACTTTTTTTTAAATTTTAAAAAAAAAAATGTAGTAAACATCCAAAAACGTATATTATTGCTTTTGTCGTTAAACCTTTGAAATTATATTTACGTAAATTTTAAAAAACAAATTAGATTTATATGCGATATAGCAGATGCGTTATTCCGCTAACGCACATACGTTGTTTTTTTTAAAAGCAATTTAATAAATTTATCACACTAGTGATTAAAAAAAAACGCACTTATGTAACCTCCTTTATGCACACAAATGGTTTACGAAATGCAGCAAAGCGCTACTAAAGCGGTTGTGTTTGTTTCAAATTGCAAATATATAGTTTCAAAAAAATAAAGATTTAAACGAATCGTTTACAGTCAATTTGATATTTTTTGCAATAAATAAAATCTAAATTAACCAATTCATAGAAACCATGCGATTTTAGGGGGCAAATTACCTTTATGTTTGGTCTAGACAAAGGCGCCATGATCTATTTGATATTTTTATTTTTTATGGAAAAAAAAAAAGATATGTTTTGTTATATAATATTTACAAATGTTAACAATTTAAATGAGATAATTATATTAATAATTAATTTTGTGCAAACAAATTTTTATTTGTATTTTTTGTTTTTAAAATACAGTGACAGATATTACTAAACGATGGCTTAGTGTACGGGACCAGTTCAGAAGAGAAAACCAAAATCAAGCAGCAAGTGGTTCAGCTGCCTCCAATAAGAGGCCATATATTCATTACGAAAGACTACATTTTTTTACACCAAATTATAGACTTATACCCGTAAGTATGTTTCCACTGTCTAAAAATTTAAAAAAAAAATAAAAAAATTTATATGTCTTTACTATTAACAGGACAGAATCAAATCTAACGGACAGAGAAAACGTTTCAGAATCAGACACACAGGGAGTCCAATGTCGAAGATGGTGACGTACAAGATGTCAATCCAGATATAGGAAATTTGTCAGCATCAGAACCAAGTGTGGCAGGGACACAACCAAATATTGAAATGTCTACGACACAGCAAATAAATGAAATTGAGGATGCATTGTACAATCCTCCTCTCAGCGGTTCATTAGATATTTCACCCCAACATGCTCCAAATTACACCAGAGGGAGATGTAGAAGAGAAAATAATCAAATACTCGTAGGGAAGTGGATAATGGTGTGCTACATTATCTATCCAGAACTATAAATGATGGAGAGGAGGCTTTTGCACGCAGCCTAGCACAATATTTGCGTGCTATTCCACGAGACGTTAGGTTGCGTGCCAGAAATTGCATGCAAACTATTATTGATGCATGTAGACCGCCAAATACACCAAATTTAATATTCAATTATATAGAAAGATGGCAGTTATCTACTGAACATAAACTTATCAAGAATTACACAAATAGTGATGTTAACACATCTGCCCCCTTCCACAACCTCCACAAATTGATAGTGTTTGTTTGCCAAATCAAAACGCACAATCGGGTTTTGTACACGCACAACCAACATCCTACAGTGATATAAATGTTGGTCCTACAGACCAAACTGCAAGAAGACCAACATTCAATCCTGATCTAAGTACCGACATCATTAACATTAGCCAAAGAAGACAACATTATGTTCAACATCAGCAAATATCCAATGTTAATGATTTTCGAGTGAGTAATTAATCAACTTCAGACTCAACACACTGTGAACGTTGCTTACCGCAACCTGGGGGTTCCCCTCGCTTGCAGCGGTGAGGTAGCTTCAGCAACACATGTACACAGTCTCTTTATAAAAATTTCCAGCCGTTTATTAAAAACTTGTCATAAACGGCAAACATTAAACATAACAGGCCTCTCCTGGCTTAAGGCAAAAACATATCACAATCACATACCGTGGGCTTCCAGTCCAATACAGTCTCTATTGGAAGTGTGGCGCCTGTACACACTGGCTCCTGCCAGCCAGCGAACAACACTTGCTGTGGTTCCTTCCAAGAACCCAGAGACACTCTGCAGACTCCTGTCTGTCTCTCCACTCCAGGAGAGCTTTGGTCCAGTAGCCACAGCACTAACCAGCCTGGCTTGCACACTACTTCCAGTCTAAACCCAGACTGAAATCCAGAGCCCCCTGCCCTGCTCTCACACTCTGCAGAACACACACTGAGTCTCCTAAATCAGACTGGACACCCCCACAGGTGGAGGTCTGTGATTATCCAGACCTGCCCAGCACACAGGCATTATTAAAGGGAACCTGACCCTTAAATGCAGAAACAAGCCTTTGAGGAACTACAAGTCCCATAGCAACCTCTTCAGTTTAATATCGCAGCGACCTTCTCCACTGCGACTTATAGCGACCATTTACCACGTTGGTGGTCGCTACCTCACAACACTTACACATGCAAGCCAGATAATCTGGTATCAACACACAACTCCCGACTTGAGCAACATCAGGACCACATGAATAACCCATCCACAAGTCAGCCGTCTCGTTCATCAAATATTAATCCTAGATATATGAATTTATAAATAGGTCTACCTTTTTTTTTATTTTTGTTTTGTATCTTTGAAGCAATGAAATTAAGACAAGTCTGTTTATAATTTTTTTTTAATAAATTTGGCCTTTTTTTGTATATTTGCAACAAAATACTGTATTGTTCCTTAAATACATTGTATTGTTTCAAAAAAATTGTGAAAATTATCAATGTTAACATTGGCTTACAATATACTTTCACTTTCCTTTATTAAATTAAATACATTGAGATGAATCAATAAAAAATATTTTCAGCATCCAAAAAATGATGTGACTCGAGTATTATTCATTTTAAACATTCTCAATCCATGGAATGGATCCCGAATCGGTGGAGAAATAATGACATAACTGATTTCGAACTCTTAAGCCAGAATACAGTTGATCCTCATTTTGCCTCAACGAAACCAAATGTGGGTCTGGAACATAAATAGAATCTGGATTCTGGGCTTCTACACATTCTTTAGTACGAGTTATATTATGTAGAATAACTATAGCTTTAACAACATTTATCACATTCTGCTCACTGAGCTGAATATTGGTGAAAAGTATACGCCATTTGGCGCACATTATTCCAAACGCACATTCAACTACCCTTCTGGCCCTTGAAAGTCGGCAATTGAAATTTCATCGTTGACGGTTTAATATACGTCGTGGATATGGTCGCATCATATTGCTCTGCAATTTAAATGCCTCATCCCCTACAAAATAATATGGAAGTGCAGGACCTTGACTACCTGGTAAATTTTGGGGGTGTGGAATATTTAAATTAGATTGCAACATGCATGTGCACATTGTGGATTGTTGGAAAATTTGGGAGTATCCAGCACCTCCATAGGCGCCAACATCAATTACAGTGAATCTGTATGTCGCATCTGCGACAGCAAGAAGCACAACTGGAAAAAAATGCTTATAATTAAAGTAAAGAGATCCAGAATTGGGTGGTTTGCGCACTCTGACATGTTTTCCATAAGTTGATCCTATGCAATTAGGCATCTGGTATTTATTGTTGAATCCATGTGCAATTTGTAACCATATTTCTACTGTAGGCTCAGGCATCATTATACTTTGTAGCTTATCCCATATTGCCGCACAATTGTTGAAACAATGCATATTGTAGATTTAGGCTATGTGCGCACTAGGCCGTTTTACCCGCGGATTTACCTGCGGCTTTGGTGCAAAAATTTGAGAAATGTTTGAAATCTTTCTGCAGACATTTACCAGTAAAACCTATGGGAAAAAAAAAATAGCTGTGCGCATGCTGCGTTTTTTTCCTCAAGAAAATTCTTTGTGAAGAATGACAACCCCTTTGGAAGAAGCTAATGCGAAACACGTGTTAGGGGCAATCTCTCACCCTCAGGTTGTTTATCTTTTGGCATTTTTAGTGTCTTCTATATTTATGGCTGGTTCTTATGGCTTTGTAATACCTTGCAGGATCGCTTTCCTATGGATATAATGGGCATTGGCCCTTGATTTCTATTTAAACTTGTTGTTTCTTTCTCTGCATTATTTTATTGCAGGATTGGCTTTGGAAATATTAGTTTTTATGGAGCAGTTTTCTGCTTATGTTTTCCTCCGCCATTATCTGTAGTATCCTGTGATAAGGACTCCATTTTTTCCAGCCTTCCTATATCCTCTTTGCTTTAACACCATCTAGTGGCTATAAAGGGCATTGTTTCTTGGCCTTTTAAACCACTTTTTTTTCCCCCTCCCTTTTGCATCTCTTTAAGCTGCAGGGAAAGGTGTTTATCTTTAATGGGGTAGCCCCATGAGGTATCTACTTCGTAGTGCCTCTTTCTTGGTGTTATTGTGGATTTTCCATTTTTAATGGTGTCCATTCTTACTTCTGTTTATTTTTCACATCATTAATCCAATCTGAGGTATAGGTTTTTTAGACACATACTGCCATATATGTATTGATCTATTTTCTGTGATTACCTGATGGTATCTGACTGTGACCTCATTCGGTGTTTTTTATATGTGTGTTTTTTAAAATAATTTTTCAATAAAGTTTACCATTTTATTCACCTGGCTCGTCCATTCATAGTTCTCTACAGGTTTTGTAAGACTACATGCGCACGCTGCTTTTTTTGCTGCTTTTTTGCTGCTTTTTTGGCTGCAGTTTTGTCAGCAGAACTTTCTGACATCTGACTTCCCAGCAAAGTCTATGAGAAGTCAGATTTGTCATGCGCACATTGCAGTTTATTTGTCAGCGTTTTTTTTTTGTCAAAAGTTTGTGACAAAAAAAAAAAAATGCAGCATGTTCATTCTTCCTGCGTTTTTGTCAACATTTGTCACCCATTGAAATCAATGAGGGCATCAAAAACGCAGGAAAAATGCATGCTAATCACAAGTGGTGCATTTTACCTGCCTTTTACCTGCGTTTTTGCTAGCAAAAACGCAGGTGATTTGTCAGGAAGTGAGGTCAGGCAAGTGGTCCCGTCCCGTCCTCCATGTGTTCCCCGAAGTACCGCTGTCCCCAGGGGAGATGATGTGGAGGACGGGACTATCAGCAGCGGCAGCGAGAGGGGGATGGACATTGGCAGCTGAAAACATTGATTTTTCCCTCTCGCTGCTGCCGCCGCCGATAGTCCCATCCTCCACGTGTTCCCCGAAGTACCGCTGTCCCCAGCGTGCACGCACAGGGGAGATGATGGACCCCTCTCACTGCCACCGCCGCTGAAAGTCCCGTGCTCCACGCTCCTGCCGGCTCCACGCTCCTGCCGGCTCCACGCTCCTGCCGGCTCCACGCTCCTGCCGGCTCCACGCTCCTGCCGGCTCCACGCTCCTGCCGGCTCCACGCTCCTGCCGGCTCCACGCTCCTGCCGGCTCCACGCTCCTGCCGGCTCCACGCTCCTGCCGGCTCCACGCTCCTGCCGGCTCCACGCTCCTGCCGGCTCCACGCTCCTGCCGGCTCCACGCTCCTGCCGGCTCCACGCAGTAGCGCGATCAGCTGAGCTGTCACTGAGGTTACTCGCGGCCACCGCTGGATTCAGCGGTGGCCGCGGGTAACCTCGGTGACAGCTCAGCTGATCGCGCAGCTGTCTTCATTTGCTGCATGGAGGTGACCGGAGCGGCTGTGTCTTCTGCTGCTCCGGTCACCTCCATGCAGCAGAGCTGGATGCGACGCTGGACCATCCTGGATTACGCCGGACATGGAGGGTTTGTCGGGGTTAATAAATTGGTAATGAGGGAATGTGTTTGTGTTTTTTATTTCTAATAAAGGATTTTTCGGGTGTGTGTGTGTGTTTATTTACTGTAATTTACAGATTAATCATGGAGGGTATCTCATAGACGCCTGACGTGATTAATCTAGGACTTATTGGCAGCTATGGGCTGCCAATAACTCCTTATTACCCCGATTTGCCAACGCACCAGGGCAAATCGGGAAGAGCCGGGTACTGTCCCAGAACTGTCGCATGTAATGTATGCGGCAATTCTGGGCGGCTGCTGACTGATATTGTTAGGCTGGGGGGCTCCCCATAACGTGGGGCTCCCCATCCTGAGAATACCAGCCTTCAGCCGTATGGTATTATCTGGCTGGCATTAAAATTGGGGGGGGGACCGCACGCCAGTTTTTTTTAATTATTTATTTATTTCTAATTTTTTTTTTTTTTCAATTCAACAAGCTTTATGGCCTTGTTTGAACTGAAAAATACATGAAACAATTGTTGACAAAACTGCAGCCAAAAACGCACCAAAAAAGCAGCAAAAATGCACCAAAAAAAGCACCTACATTTTTTGTGACATTTCCAGGCTCTCTCTGACAAGGTGCAGTTTTGGCTGCAGTTTGTGAACATGAAAAGAAGGGAATTTTGTTTACTTACCGTAAATTCCTTTTCTTCTAGCTCCAATTGGGAGACCCAGACAATTGGGTGTATAGCTACTGCCTCCGGAGGCCGCACAAAGTACTACACTTAAAAGTGTAAGGCCCCTCCCCTTCTGGCTATACACCCCCCCGTGGGAGCACGGGTCCCTCAGTTTTAGTGCAAAAGCAAGAAGGAGGAAAGCCAATAACTTTCAAAAACAAATTCAATCCGATAAACAATATCGGAGAACGTAACTTATCAACATGAACAACATGTGCACCCGAAAAACAAATACCCTAAGAAAAAACAGGGCGGGTGCTGGGTCTCCCAATTGGAGCTAGAAGAAAAGGAATTTACGGTAAGTAAACAAAATTCCCTTCTTTTTCGCTCCTAATTGGGAGACCCAGACAATTGGGACGTCCAAAAGCAGTCCCTAGGTGGGTAAAAGAATACCTCGTGATCGGGCTGTCAGGCAGCCCTTTCTTACAGGTGGGCCACCGCCGCCTGCAGGACTTGTCTACCTAGGCTGGCATCCGCCGAAGCGTAGGTATGCACCTGATAATGCTTGGTGAAAGTGTGCAGACTCGACCAGGTAGCCGCCTGGCACACCTGCTGAGCCGTAGCCTGATGCCGTAATGCCCAGGACGCACCCACGGCTCTGGTAGAATGGGCCTTCAGTCCAGAAGGAGTCGGAAGCCCAGCAGAACGGTAGGCGTGAAGAATTGGTTCCTTGATCCACCGCGCAAGGGTGGATTTGGAAGCTTGCGACCCTTTATGCTGACCAGCGACCAGGATAAAGAGTGCATCCGAACGGCGCAGAGGCGCCGTGCGGGAAATGTAGATCCTGAGTGCTCTCACCAGGTCCAACAGATGCAAACCCTTTTCAAATTGGTGAACTGGATGCGGACACAAAGATGGTAAAGTGATATCCTGATTGAGATGAAAGGAAGATACCACCTTGGGAAGAAACTCTGGAATTGGACGCAGTACTACCTTGTCTTGGTGAAACACCAGGAAGGGAGATTTGCAAGATAACGCCGCCAGCTCTGACACTCTCCGAAGAGACGTGACCGCCACCAGAAAAAACACTTTCTGTGAAAGCCGAGAAAAGGAAATCTCCTTCATAGGCTCGAAAGGTGGCTTCTGGAGAGCAATTAGAACCTTGTTCAGATCCCAGGGTTCCAATGGCCGCTTGTAAGGGGGAACGATATGACAAACCCCTTGCAGGAACGTGCGTACCTTAGGAAGTCGCGCCAGGCGCTTCTGAAAGAATACGGATAGCGCAGAGACTTGTCCTTTAAGGGAGCTAAGCGACAAACCTTTTTCCAACCCAGACTGCAGGAAGGAAAGAAAAATAGGCAATGCAAATGGCCAGGGAGAAACTCCCTGAGCAGAGCACCAAGATAAGAATATCTTCCACGTTCTGTGGTAGATCTTGGCGGAGGATGGTTTCCTAGCCTGTCTCATGGTGGCAACAACATCATGAGATAAACCTGAGGTCCCTAGGATCCAGGACTCAATGGCCACACAGTCAGGTTCAGGGCCGCAGAATTCAGATGGAAAAACGGCCCTTGAGACAGCAAGTCTGGACGGCCTGGTAGCGCCCACGGTTGTCCTACCGTGAGATGCCACAGATCCGGGTACCACGACCTCCTTGGCCAGTCTGGAGCAACGAGAATGGCGCAACGGCAGTCGGACCTGATTTTGCGGAGCACTCTGGGCAACAATGCCAGAGGTGGGAACACATAAGGTAGTCGGAACTGCGACCAATCCTGGACTAAGGCGTCTGCCGCCAGAGCTCTGTGATCGTGAGACCGTGCCATGAAAACCGGGACCTTGTTGTTGTGCCGTGACGCCATCAGGTCGACGTCCGGCATCCCCCAGCGGCGACAGATCTCCTGAAACACGTCCGGGTGAAGGGACCATTCCCCTGCGTCCATGCCCTGGCGACTGAGAAAGTCTGCTTCCCAGTTTTCCACGCCTGGGATGTGAACTGCGGATATGGTGGATGCTGTGTTTTCCACCCACGTCAGAATCCGCCGGACTTCTTGAAAGGCTTGCCGACTGCGTGTTCCCCCTTGGTGGTTGATGTACGCCACCGCTGTGGAATTGTCCGACTGAATCCGGATCTGCTTGCCCTCCAGCCACTGTTGGAAGGCTCGCAGAGCAAGATAGACTGCTCTGATTTCCAGAACATTGATCTGAAGGGTGGACTCTCTCTGAGTCCACGTACCCTGAGCCCTGTGGTGAAGAAACACTGCTCCCCACCCTGATAGGCTCGCATCTGTCGTGACCACCGCCCAGGATGGGGGTAGGAACGACTTTCCTTTTGACAATGAGGTGGGAAGAAGCCACCATCGGAGAGAGTCCTTGGCTGCCTGAGAGAGGGAGACATCCCTGTCGAGGGACGTCGACTTCCCGTCCCATTGGCGGAGAATGTCCCATTGTAGAGGGCGCAGATGAAACTGCGCGAAAGGGACTGCTTCCATTGCTGCCACCATCTTCCCTAGGAAATGCATGAGGCGCCTCAAGGAGTGGGACTGGTTCTGCAGGAGAGATTGCACCCCTGTCTGCAGAGAGCACTGCTTGTCCAGTGGAAGCTTCACTATCGCTGAGAGAGTATGAAACTCCATGCCAAGATATGTTAGTGATTGGGTCGGGGTTAGATTTGACTTTGAAAAGTTGATAATCCACCCGAAACTCTGGAGAGTCTTCAGTGCCACGTCCAGACTGTGTTGGCATGCCTCTTGAGAGGGTGCCTTTATAAGTAGATCGTCCAAATACGGGATCACGGAGTGACCCTGCGAGTGCAGGACAGCTACTACTGCTGCCATGACCTTGGTGAAGACCCGAGGGGCTGTTGCCAGCCCGAAAGGTAACGCTACGAACTGCAGGTGTTCGCTTTCTATAACGAAGCGTAGAAAACGCTGATGCTCTGGCGCAATCGGCACGTGAAGATAAGCATCTTTGATGTCTATTGATGCTAAGAAATCTCCTTGAGACATTGAGGCTATGACGGAGCGTAGAGATTCCATCCGGAACCTCCTGGTTTTTACGTGTTTGTTGAGCAACTTTAGATCCAGGACGGGCCGAAAGGACCCGTCCTTCTTTGGCACCACAAACAGATTGGAGTAAAAACCGTGACCTTGTGCCTGAAGAGGAACGGAAGTCACCACTCCTTCCGCCTTTAGAGCGGCCACCGCCTGCAGCAGAGCATCGGCTCGGTCGGGCGGTGGGGAAGTTCTGAAGAAACGAGTTGGAGGACGAGAGCTGAACTCTATCCTGTACCCGTGAGACAGAATGTCCCTCACCCAACGGTCTTTGACCTGTGACAGCCAAATGTCGCCAAAGCGGGAGAGCCTGCCACCGACCGAGGATGCGGAGAGAGGAGGCTGAAAGTCATGAGGAAGCCGTCTTGGTAACGGTTCTTCCTGCCGTCTTTTTTGGGCGTGACTGAGTCCGCCAAGAATCTGAGCCTCTCTGATCCTTTTGAGTCCTTTTGGATGAGGAGAATTGGGACCTGCCTGAGCCTCGAAAGGACCGAAAACCAGACTGACCCCTCCTTTGTTGGGGCTTGTTTTGTCTGTGTTGAGGTAAGGATGAGTCCTTACCCTTGGAGTGTTTAATGATTTCATCCAAACGCTCCCCAAACAATCGGTCACGAGAAAAAGGCAAACTGGTTAAGCACTTCTTGGAAGCAGAATCTGCCTTCCATTCTCTCAACCACAGGGCTCTGCGCAAAACCACGGAGTTGGCTGACGCCACCGCCGTACGGCTCGTAGAGTCCAGGACAGCATTAATCGCGTAAGACGCGAATGGAGACATTTGAGAGGTCAATGGTGCCACCTGCGGGGCAGATGTACGTGTGACCGAGTCGACTTGTATAAGCCCAGCTGAAATGGCTTGGAGTGCCCATACGGCTGCAAAAGCTGGCGCCAACGACGCTCCAATAGCTTCATAGATGGATTTCAGCCAGAGCTCCATCTGCCTGTCAGTGGCATCTTTAAGTGCCGCTCCATCTTCTACTGCAACTAAAGATCTAGCTGCAAGCCTGGAGATTGGAGGGTCCACCTTGGGACACTGGGTCCAACCCTTGACCACGTCAGGGGGAAAAGGATAGCGTGTATCTTTAAGCCGTTTAGAAAACCGCTTCTCAGGATAAGCGTGGTGTTTCTGGATTGCATCTCTAAAGTCAGAGTGGTCCAGAAAAGTGCTTAATTTACGCTTGGGATATCTGAAATGGAATTTCTCCTGCTGTGAAGGTGCCTCCTCCGCAGGAGGAGCTGGCGGGGAAATATCTAACATCCTATTGATGGACGCTATAAGATCATTCACTATGGCGTCACCATCCGGTGTATCCAGATTGAGAGCGGTCCCAGGATCAGAATCTTGATCAGTTACATCCGCCTCATCACCCATAGATTCGTCCCGCTGGGATCCTGACCAGTGAGACGAAGTTGAGGGCCCCTCATAACGAGCCCGCTTAGGTTGTCTGGGACTGTTGTCTGAGTCAGAATCGTCACCCTGGGGTGCATGTGACACCCCCGGAGCTTGGAAGTGTTCCAGCTGAGGGGGACCAGGGAGCAATGATGCCACAGTGTCCATGGTCTGAGTTACTGGTCTAGACTGCAATGTTTCAAGAATCTTTGACATGGTCATAGACAATCTGTCAGCAAAAGCTGCAAACTCCGTTCCTGTCACCTGGACAGCATTCACAGGTGGTACACTCTGGGTCACGTCCAGCAGAGGCCCCGGCTGTGCAAGTTGCACAGGGGCCGAGCACTGCACACAATGGGGGTCAGTGGAACCTGCCGGTAGAGCAGCCCCACATGCGGTACAGGCAGCATATAATGTCTGTGCCTTGGCACCCTTGCGTTTTGCGGACGACATGCTGTTGCCTCCTTGTAATCTAGGAGGGTATATAGCCGAGAATCACCAGCGACCGTACAGTACAAAGTATTTGCAAACACAAAATACTCAGTATACAAACGGCACAAGTGGGGGTGAGCCCTTGAGGGCTGCTTACCGCCCGCTGAACAGCGGGTATGAGGCCGTAGAATCCCGTGTCTGGGTCTCCCCGTCTCCCCTCTGCAGCTCAGCGTGCAGGCAGGAATGGCTGCCGGCGTTCTGTGAAGAGGGGCGGACCGTGGGCGTGCCACAAACAAAGTGCGGGAAACTGCGTCCTACTGTGCCTGGTGTGAGGGCTGGAGTATGTAAAAAAGACTCCAGCCCTCAGCGCTGATGCTCTGTACAGTGTCCCGCCCTCCTCCTGACTGGCAGGTGCGGAGGCGGGAACGAACGAACTAGGCCGCAAAAGCCGGGGACTGTAGTAATAAGCGCGGCCGTGATATATGCACGGTCAGCGCGGAAGTCCCCGGCGCACCACAAGTCCCAGCCGCGTCGCAGTCCCAGCGGCCGGCGCGACCGTTCTCCCTGAGTCTACCCACTCAGCTAAGCTGAAGTGAGGAAATGGCACAAGCGCAGCAGCGCTGTTGTCCCCGGCGCACTAACACACCCAGCAATGCTGCGGTGTGCGCGCGTATGCACGGGGACACAGAGTACCTTGACGGAGCAGGGCCATGTCCCTGACGATACTCAGCTCCATATCCAGCGGCTTCTCCAGGGGCTGCGGATGGAGCACGGTCTCAGTGCCTGGAGACCGGTAAAATCCCACTTCGCCCAGAGCCCTAATGGGGATGGGGAAGGAATCAGCATGTGGGCTCCAGCCTCCGTACCCGCAATGGGTACCTCAACCTTAACAAGCACCACCGACAGAAAGTGGGGTGAGAAGGGAGCATGCTGGGGGCCCTGTATGGGCCCTCTTTTCTTCCATCCGACATAGTCAGCAGCTGCTGCTGACTAAATAGTGGAGCTATGCGTGCGTGTCTGACCTCCTTCGCACAAAGCAAAAACTGAGGGACCCGTGCTCCCACGGGGGGGTGTATAGCCAGAAGGGGAGGGGCCTTACACTTTTAAGTGTAGTACTTTGTGCGGCCTCCGGAGGCAGTAGCTATACACCCAATTGTCTGGGTCTCCCAATTAGGAGCGAAAAAGAAAGAAGCAGCGTGCGCATGTAGCCTAAGTCCATAATTAGTAATGGCAGCGTCTATGACACGCCATCACTAATCGTTCATTGATAGTAAATAGACACAAACACACACACACACACACACACACACACACACACACACACAAAAGCCTTTATTTGAAATAAAACACAGCCCCTCTTTCACCCCTTTATTAACACGGCCCCCTCCCCCTCAAACATCCAGGTCCGAAGTAGTCCAAAACAGGAGGTCCGGCGACGCTTGCATCCAGCAACGTCTGAGGCAGAGTGCTCAATGCAGCTCCATGTACAAGGCTGCACGGGTAACTCCAGGACATTTCCCACGCTGATCACATTACCGCTCGCGGGATCTTGTGTGTCCTCACACGACCTCGTCAGCGGTAATAGCGTGACGTAACCAGCCGGCAGGGACCCTGTGAGATCTCAGATCTGAGGTCCCACAGTGTCACTGCTCTATCACAAATACTGTGGGAGGGAATCACAAACATCACAAATTAATAGAATGGATTACAGCTTTTAACAAACATTTCAACCATACAATAACTTCCCAAGATAGCGACGAGGAACGTAGATTTGTCCATATAAAATTAAATAGCCCGCATGGAGAGTTTAGCATACACAACATATATGCCCCCAACAAGAAGTAGAATTCGTTTTTCAAACTTATCACAAGTAAAAGTGGGAATGGACACAGAACGGAACAAAATAGTGGGAGATTTCAATGCGGTGGTCCTAGGGGAAGAGGACAGGCGACATAACCGGGGTCAAGGTGGGCAGACAAGAACGACAGAAGGCTTGATGGCTAGGCTGCAGGAAGACATAAATCTGAAAGACAGTTGGAGGCTACAGCACCCATATGGCCGTGAATTCACTCACTACTCACATCCGCATGACGCATGGTCAAGAATTGATTATATTCTGGTTGACCAATCATTTTTGAGTAGGGTCAGGGATGTGGATATTGAGAACATGGTGATATCGGACCACAGCCCGGTGACCTTAGAAATAAATGACACAGTTCAGAGGGGATCGGATTATTTGTGGAGGTTCCCGTCCTTTCTACTTAGAGATACAGATTTTGTCAAAATTCTGAAAGGCTGGTGGGAAGAGTATAGCAACACCAACAGCGAACATGAGACAGATGTAATGTTATTTTGGGAAGCAGCAAAAGCAGTGCTGAGAGGGAGGCTAATGGGGTATACTGCTACAATCAAGAGACATACACAATACCAAGAAGCTAGTGATACACTTAGAGAAAAATATATGAAATATTTGGGAACTATGTCCCAAAAAGCAAAAGAGGAATGGAGGGGGGCGAAACAAAAGTTCGAGCTTTGGGTAGGAAAAAGGGAAGAGCTAGTATGGTCACAAATGGAGGTTGACCTGCACAGATATGGCAATAAAGCAGGGAAATTACTGGCCAATTTGGCTAAGGGAAGGCGACCAATGACTTCAATAATCAGTATGACTGGACAGGAGGGGAACAAATCCACAAAACCACAGGAAATTAATCAGATCCTGGGAGATTACTATGAGAAACTGTATAGTAAGGGGAATGAGGGGGGTGAAGGAGGGGCAGAATGGCTGAAACAAATAAACCTCACCCGACTCCGCACAGAGGAGCTGACTAGTCTGAATGCAGAAGTCACAATAGAAGTCCAAAAGGTGATAGGAGAGTTAAACGTACATAAAGCTCCGGGACCCGATTGGTTCAATGGCAAATTCTATAAAGGGATGAAGGAGCAGATCTCACCGATATTGACACGTGTGTTTAACAAAATACTGGGAGGCACGGAAATATCGAGTTACCTCAACACGGCATATATAAAACTTATACCTAAGGGAGATAAAAACCTAGATAATCCAGCAAACTATAGACCGATCTCTTTGATCAACCAGGACCTAAAATTACTGATCAAATTGATGGCCAACAGACTGGCGGAAATATTGCCGAACGTAATCTCTTCGGCCCAATCAGGGGTTGTAAAGGGGAGATCGGCGGTGACCAATATAAGAAAAACCATGCTAGTAATGGATGCCAATAGGCACGGACAACCACAGAAGGGGGCATTTCCAGCCATGATCACACTAGATGCCAAAAAGGCATTTGACAATGTAAAGTGGTCATGGCTGGAAACAGTAATGGATGTTCAACCTGGCGATCGAGCCCCTATCAAGAATGTTGAATGAGGGAAATTGCTTTGAAGGTATCAGCATTGGAGGGGAGGTGCTACGGTCAGTCCTGTTTGCGGATGACATTATATTGTGTATGAATAAACCCCAGAAGGAACTCCCAAGGACACTACAACGGATAGAGGAATTTGGAAACTTGGCAGGTTTTAAATTAAATAAGGCAAAATGTGAAATACTGTTTCTACACCAACAGAGCACAGAGGTGTTGGCAGCTAGGGGAATGGAAGACAATGTCTATGGGATACCAATAGCGAGAACCTACGTTAAATATCTGGGAATCCAAGTGGGACGCCAACCTGCATCGATATATATGAGTTAAATTTTAAACCACTGATAACGAAAATAGAACGGGAATTGAAGATGTGGGAGGGGCTTCCATTATCACTACTGGGTAGGAACCATCTTCTAAAAATGATGAGTTTCTCAAAACTATTATACCCAATGCAGACTATCCCTATATTATTAAAACACACAGACGTAAACAGGCTGAACAAGGCGTTTACGACACCTTCTTGTGGAGGGGAAAAAGGCCGAGAATAAAGGCTGAGAAACTAATGCAGATGCTGGAGAAGGGGGGTATTAAAATGCCAAACATTAGAGGGTACAATCTGGCGTGCCTCATGAGACATGTAATAGACTGGTTAAGGAAGACAAACGGTTACTCGGACGTGAGACTGGAAGGCGAGTTCTGTAAACCCTGGGATTTGGGGGCAATATCGCATACGTCACTTGCTAACATACCACGGCACATTAAAAACTCACTAATATGCAGAGATACAATGATGGCGTGGAAGGCGGTGAGAAAAAAAATTCAACTTACCCTGGAGAATATCTAAATACTTAAACATATGGAGTTTCCCGGAATTCCCAGCGGGCAGGGAAAACAAATTATTTATAGAATGGAGGAGAAAAAGGTATAAAAGGAGTGAAAGATCTACTTCATGAGACGGAAAATAGATGGTTGTCCTGTCAAGAAATTGTGACAAAATATGTGCTATCTCCATTCCAAGTTATACAATATAAACAGATAGAGAAAGGTATAATGCAGCTACTGAGAGATGTCGGGAAGGAACAAGAGATAAATGACATGGACCAACTTATTATGCAGGAGCAGCGGGAGATTAACATAACTTCACTATACAAAGCTTTACGAGAGGTGTTAGTCCCCTTAAGCACCGATAAGACCCTGGGAACATGGGCGAGACAATTGGGAGATGAGACAGCAGGGGACAAGATACTAAGAGGATGGATGAAAATGAGAAAAGAGGTGGTTAATGAGAGCTGGAGGGACACACATTTTAAGCTGGTGTCACACACAGCGACAACGACGTCGCTGCTACGTCACCATTTTCGGTGACGTTGCAGCGACGTCCCGTCGCTGTCGCTGTGTGTGACATCCAGCAACGACCTGGCCCCTGCTGTGAGGTCGCCGGTCGTTGCTGAATGTCCAGCTTCATTTTTTCGTCGTCACTCTCCCGCTGTGACACACACATCGCTGTGTGTGACAGCGAGAGAGCGACGAAATGAAGCGAGCAGGAGCCGGCACTGGCAGCTGCGGTAAGCTGTAACCAGCGTAAACATCGGGTAACCAAGGGAAGTCCTTTCCCTGGTTACCCGATGTTTACGCTGGTTACCAGCCTCCGCTCTTGCTGCCAGCGCCGGCTCCTGCACTGTGACATGTGGCTGCAGTATGCATCGGGTAATTAACCCGATGTATACTGTAGCAAAGAGAGCAAGGAGCCAGCGCTAAGCAGTGCGCGCGGCTCCCTGCTCTCTGCACTGTGACATGTAGCTGCAGCACACATCGGGTTAATTAACCCGATGTGTACTGTACCTAGGAGAGCAAGGAGCCAGCGCTAAGCGCGGCTCCCTGCTCTCTGAACATGTAACACAGCGACGTTATGATCGCTGCTTCTGCTGTGTTTGACAGCTAAGCAGCGATCATAACAGCGACTTACAAGGTCGCTGTTACGTCACCGAAAATGGTGACGTAACAGCGACGTCGTTGTCGCTGTCGTTTAGTGTGAACCCAGCTTTAGACTGATACACAGGGCGATCTATGGCTTCAACATACCAAACAAACAGAAGGTTAATAAGATAGTACATTGTCCCAAATGTAGGATGCTAAACACAGATCTGTTACATGGGATTTGGCAATGCCCAGAGAGTCAAAAATTCTGGAAAAAAATGCAGGCGCTAATAACTAGTATATGGGGGGGGTAGAGGTGGCGATGGACCCATTGATATGGATTTTTTATGATGACCATGTTGAACAAATGGCAAGAGTGAGTGAAAAAAGAGATAGAATACCAAAGCTGTTCCATAGTATAGCCATAGTAGGAAAAAGGGCTTTGCTGGGCAAATGGCTCGAAGGCAAGGTTCCGTCAGAAGATGAGGTAATGAGGCAGATTAAAATGCTACTTAGAATTCAGCAGAGGGAAGCAGAAAAAAAAACAAAGATGGTTTGACCGATACATTCTTTAAAAAATGGAGAAAATTCACTGAAAAACAATGTGAAGCTACAGAAATACAAACAATAGTTACCCCCCTCACGTACACAGAGTGGTATCTACTAGAGGACATTAAGGGAACATTAGGGAAATTAAAGCAGCCATAATTTGAAGGTGTGATAAAACAGCAAATGATTCAGCTAGAGGCATGGGGTGGGAAAAAAAAATGACAAAATGTGGCGTGGTTGGGTATTCTTCGTGTGGGCTAGACAGGAGGAAAAAAGTGTGCTAAGTTGTTGGGGGGGGGTTATTTTAGAATAGAAGGGGGGGGGGGGAAACACAAGGGAAACAGGAGGAATAGTTAATTGCCAATAACCTGTTAATGGACATGGTGAATCCATACTTGCTATATTGTTTAACAAGATGTAATGCATATGAAAATTTGGAATAAAATTTGGTGTTTAAAAAAAAAAAGCTGTAATCCATCGATTATCTATCCATCTATCTATCCATCTAGCCATCATCTATCTATCCATCTATTGATTATTTATCTATTATCTATTGATCTATCTTTTTATCTATCCTTTCTATCTATATCTTTTTTATCTACCATCTATTATGTATTTATCTATTATCGATTATCTATTTATCTATTATCTATTGATTATCTATTATCCATCGATCATCTATCTTTTTATCTATATCTATCCTTTCTATCTTTTTATCTATCGATTATCTTTTTATCTATCCATTAACTATCTTTTGATCTACCCATCTATTGATAATCGATAAATAGATATTCAATAGATAATCTATCGATTCGATTATCTATCGATTATCGATCAATTAATTATTATCTATCTACTGATTATCTATTATCTATCCATCTATTTATCTATCGATTATATATTTATCTATTGATTATCTATCCATCTATTGATCATCTATCTACTGATTATCTATTGATTATCTATCCATCTATTATATATCCATTTATTATCTATTTATCATCTATTTATCTATTGATTATCTGTCTATTATTTACCTATATGTTTGTGTATCCATTATCCACTGTCTCACATTTGTTTGAGGTTATTTTATATGTTTTAAATGTCAATTTCTTTTTTTTATTAAATTGCAGGTGGAGACAAAACCCATGATTTGGGATCCTGCGTGTTCAGAATTTATGAACAAATGTAAAAGATATGCTACTTGGACACAAATCTGCAGGGATCTATTCCCGTTGTGGGACGAAGCAGACCCACAACTTCAAGTGCAAATTGGTAATTTGAAAATTAATTTTTATGACAATCCTTTTTTTTTCCAGTTGTTGATTCAATTTTGATAATTTTTTGTTTGTTTTTTTTTACAGATAAACATGTGAGGAACCACTGGAGGTCAGTGAAGGACCGCTTCACGAAGGATCTAGCAAAGGGCAGCAAAAGCGGATCTGCTGCACAAAACCGGAAAATCCTTTATGAGGATGAGCTCCAGTTTCTACTCACGGGCAGAAGCTTACGGCAGTAAGTACTTTACATTTTTAACCATTGAAAAAAAAAAAAAAAAAAAAAAAAAAAAAAAAAAAAAAAAATCACATTATGTTTGCAATACATTCATTTTTTTTCTTTTCTTTTCCAATCATAGGACAGAAGGTACCATCTTGCCTGGGGAGCCTGATGACATGACATCTGAAATGCAAGAAGGTTCCACACAATCTGAAGAAGCATCTTTCTACGAGGATGTGGATGCTGATACATCAGCAGCTGCTGCCGCCAAACGTCCCTACATCCCTGACTCTGCTGCTGGCACAGGGACTGACCCCGGCGTGTTTAGCTTTGCATCCACTTCCAGTGCTGCTGAGCCGCTGCAATCCTCATCCTCTGCAGCGTCAGCAAGAAACCTGATATTACGACGTAAAAAAGGAAGGCAGTTCAAGTTTCAAAAAATGTTGCTGAGCAGTGTGACGAGCTAACACGCGAGGCATTGTCCCTGCTGAAAACTTCGGCATCAAAACCAAATACCAAGTGCGACTTATTTGCCGCCAGTCTTGGTAGCAGGCTTTCCGAAATGTCAAAAGAGACGCAGTCTGCCTGTATGATGGCCTGCTGCGCCCTTTTTGACTGCTTTGAAAAGCACCCCCCTCCCCCCCATCCACGTGTAGGTGAGGTCGTTAGTCTAATTCTGGATGCTTTTTCCCCCACCCAAATAAATAGACCAATTAGAAACCTCCCTCAACAAGCAAACATTGCTTATACCTACAATATGCATCCACAAAATCAAATTTCAGGTGCAGTAGCTACCCCAAGTTATGAAAGCCACTCACAAGCAGTGAAAGCTAATGCAGGTTGTCAACAGAGGGCTGCCCCTTCCACCCAGGCTGACTCCTTTGGATATTTAATGCAAGACTTGTATAGGTTGTAAAAAGTGTTGCGCTCCCCGGAACACTAATTCAAGTTCTTCTTTGTAAATTAGATTATAAGCCAGATTGCAGAAGCCTAATTGCGGAGTACAGCATGGACTGAAGTAAGGGTACTTTTCACGCTGCGAGATTGCTAGCCGATGCTAGCAAAGCAGAGCGTGATAGTACCCACCCCCGTCGCACATGCGATATCTTGTGATAGCTGCCTTAGCGAACATTATCGCTACGGCAGCTTCACAAGCACTTACCTGCCCTGCGACGTCGCTATGGCCGGCGACCCGCCTCCTTCCTAACGGGGCGGGTCGTACGGCATCACAGCAACGTCACACGGCAGGCGGCCAATAGAAGCGGAGATGAGCAGGACGTAAACATCCCGCCCACCTCCTTCCTTCCGCATAGCCGGTGGAGGCAGGTAAGGTGATGTTCCTCGCTCCTGCGGCTTCACACACAGCGATGTGTGCTCCCGCAGGAACGAGGAACAACATCGTATCTCCTATTGGTGTGACATTATTAAAATGACAAACTACACAGATCAGTGATTTACGACGCTTTTGCGCTCATTTATCAGTGCTTTTTGGCTTTACACGTTGCGACGTCGTTACCGGTGCAGGATGTGCGTCACTTTAGAATTGACCCTGGCGATATCTTAGTAGCGATGTCGCAATGTGCAAAGTACCCCTTAGGTTTTGCTATACTGAACTGCGAGCACCGACTGATTCCCTGACAATTGCATTTCAGTTAATGACCGCTGCGGACAGGCCATGCTGAACTCTGTAGCTCCGGTGAGAGCTTCGTAGCTCAGCATGGCCTGTCTGCAGCTGTCATGATTCATGAACTGAACCGCAATCGCCATGAAATCAGTCAGCGCTTGCGGTATAGTCTTGCAAACCTTGAGTTCAGTCGAGGCTGCTCTCCGGAGCTCAAGTGAGAGCTCCAGATTGCAATGTATGTAACTTTTCAGGCACTCACCCAGTTTGTGTCTTGATTAAACATGATTTATGCTGTGTATATTGTCAGTAAATAATATATTTCTGTAATGTAATTTTTTGGTATGTTGCAATAAAAAATTAGATTGACAAATATGTATGTGTTGGTTGGTGGAGGAAAAAATAAAGTTTTTCTTTGAAATAAATTTAATAAAAATATTTTTTTTGGCAAAAAGGAATTCAAGCAATTTTGTCCATATATTACCCTCAAGCTAAAAAACTAATACATATAGCAAAATGTATATACATAACACAATATCTGATGAAAGGTTCAGCAGATGTCCCATTGCTGTCTGCAGATCTGGCTGCACATCACATGCACAGACTGTGTACGGCAAATCACGTATAAAAACGTCCCCTTTTCATTAGTGTCCACGTGACCCACGGGTCTGCAGGATCCCTCTAGCCAGCACGCGGGTCCGGATCCGAGCAGCGCCGGCTGCTGGCACAGGGGCGTCACATTTTTTATTATTATTTATTATGGGCGGGCACTTGCGATGCAATCACAGCGCCACCCATAACTCGTGTCTGTGACACATGTCACCAGCAGTCCTGGCGTGGGCGGCACCTCGGGCGCAGTGGGCGGTGTCCTGATGTACGAAATGGAGCGTGGGGGGACGGTGTCAATGTGCAGGAGGGACAGCAACAGACACCAGAGAGCCCGCCCCCATGGTAATTTACAAGATTTTCATACCAAAAGGTACAAGTTTATAAAGTATTTAATTTGGTTTAAAAGGGGCCACAAAAAGTATAGAAACCTTGCTAGAATACAGCCCAGGAGCTGCAGAAGGGGAAACTTAGGTTTCAAGCTAAATTTCTGCTGACAGGTTCCCTTTAAGGAAAGAAAAAGGCCACTGAACATGGTGTTATTTATGCGCGTAATACATTGATTTTGTGTTTGATTTTTAGATTTTTATCACGTTACAGAGTTGTATTGTTGCTAGCAATGTCTATTATAATCAAAACCTATAAACCTTTTTATTTATGAAAATTTATTGACTATTGTTACATTTTAATGCATATATTTATTTTTTAGCGATGGAGAATCGGCCCAGTGCTCTATCGGCCTCGCGAACAATTTGAAGTGCCACCTTAAGACATTCACCCATAGCAAGGATGAGTTGAAATTGTTTACAAGCTTTGGATTGGATGAACAGAAATTGCTGCGTCGACGAGTGGGACTAAATTTTGACGAACATTCACAAATCTGTTTACACCATGAAGCTTCATTCTTGACCAAATATGAGCATTTGCAAAAATCGTGTTGCAATCCTTTTGGGAAGAAAGGTCTTAACACCAAAAAGAATTTGCGAGCTATCAATTTGTTAGCAGCTGACCAGTTGAACGAATTTACAAAGAATGACGTGAAGCCTGGCCAGAAGATGTGTGCATCATGTCGAAAAGAATTTGCTAACAGGAAAAAAAAAAAAAAAAAAAAAAAAAAAACAGCTGATCCAGTTACCTCTGAATCAGATCCAGATGGAATGGAATGTTCTCCTGAAAGTCTAAATTCAAGCTTAACATCCATTGGCATCTCTCCTCTGAAATATCCACGGGTAAGCCAGCGGGATTCACTTGGATATGCAAGGAGAAAGATAAGCCAGGTACAAAATGCATTTTCTAGCAAGATTGCTTCAATTGGAGGGCTTGAGCCGAAAGACATTGAGCAAACAAAAACAACACAGTGCAAAATGTGTCTGGATTACAATCACCTTTTGGCAGATTTGAAGCAAAAGCTGCAGGTGTCCAGTCAGGCAGAAAAGGTCCAAATCTTGACATTGGCACCTAAAAGTTGGTCCACTAAGGCTATATCAGACGAATTCGGTGTCTCTGAACGAATGGTCAAACAAGCTCGAAAGCTTAAATGTGAACATGGGATCTTAGCCTTACCTACAATCAAGTGTGGCAAGAAAGTTTCTGAGGAAGTGAAGAAAAAGGTGCAGGCATTTTTTGAGGATGATCAATTCAGTCGAATGTGCCCTGGTTAAAAAAAGACTATGTAATCAGTGCAAATAGCAGGAGAAAAAAAAGCAGATGCAAAAGCGACTATTACTGAGCAATATGAGGGTAATGTTTGTTGCCTATTGGGATCGGAAAGGCCCTGAAATTGGATTTTCCAAGTTTTGTGAGCTTCGGACAAAGTGGTGTGTAACCGTTGGATCTGCTGGAACACATTCCGTTTGTGTGTGTACCATTCACCAAAATGTCAAACTAATGCTTGCAGCATGCCCAATCAATGATAACTACAAAAGAGCTCATAGGCAAAATGGTCTGTGGAATTGAATCCAATGACTGTATGCTTGGCCGTTGTGATAAATGCCCGGGTCCTGAAGTTTTAAAAGAATTTCTAGTCAATGTGTTTGTCAAGAGTGACCCTGAAGATATTATTGTGTTCAAACAATGGATTCACACTGATCGAGACACGCTTGATACCAAACAACTGACTATAGAAGATTTCATTGAAGAATTGGTTTTGAAAATTTCTAAACTTTGTAGCCATCACTACATCGCCAAGCATCAAAGCTGCTATCTGAAATCGTTGAAGGAAAATCTGAGACCTGGAGAGCTTGTGATCCTTATGGACTTTGCTGAAAATTACTAATTTATTGTTCAAGATGCCATTTAAGGTTTCCACTGGGAAAATAGTCAAGCTACAGTACACCCATTTGTAATTTATTTCAAGGAGTTAAATGGTGAAGCTGCGCAGAACATCAGCTTGTGCATAATCAGTGACTGCTCACGACATGATACAGTTGCAGTCCACACTTTAACAGTAATTGTGGAGTATCTCAAGACTCATCTATGGGATTCGTCATATCCACTACTTCAGCGATGGATCTGCAGCCCAGTACAAAAATTTTCTCAACTTGTGCCACTACAATGCTGATTTCAATATCAGCGCTGAATGGAATTTTTTTGGTACCAGTCATGGAAAGTCGCCCTGTGATGGGATTGGAGGGACAGCAAAGAGGTTGGCAGCTCGTGCCCGTCTTCAACGCCCAACTGAAAACCAAATACTGACCCCGGTGGATTTATTCAACTTTTGCAACAAGCAACTGCATGGAATCAAGGTTTTTTTTGTTCCAAAAGAAAAAAATTGACGAAATACGAGTAGTTCAAGAGGAAAGGTTCAAAGATGGACATACAATTGCTGGAACAAGAGAAAATCAGCAGTTTGTGCCAATTGATGACAAAAAGATTTGCATTTCAAGGGTGTCAAATGAGCCATCATCTTTCATGGCCCATGTAGATAGATCTGTCAGATCAGAAATGCCTTTTGTGCCAATTGCAAACCTCCAGCCAGGGCAATACATTGCCTGCATTTACGATAGGAACTGGTGGATTGGAAATATTTCTGAAATTTCAGTCGACGACCATGATGCATTAATACATTTTATGCATCCTCATGGACCAGCTAGCTTCTTTCACTGGCTTGTGAGAAATGATACATGCTGGATTCCCGAGCAGTCAATCATTGCAATAATTCCAGCACCAGCTGCAACAGCAATGGGCCGACAATACATCTTCTCTGAACCCATTATGTTGCAAATTCAGAAACAATTCCAGACCACTTACTTAGACTGAACATTATGGCTTGGGAACCAACAAAAGATACCCAATATTAGGCTTGGGATCCTAGGCAAAGACACCCACCCTCAGGCTTCGGAACCTGCGATAAAGAGACCGCCCGCGGCTGGCCTTGCACGGCTATCTGCCATGGCTCCTTGGCGATGGGGCTGCCAATTCTCGAAAGACAGCATTATTACATTTCTTAATAGGATTATAATCCCAATTCTTAGGGAATTGGTTGTGGTATAACCACCATGGACCAGCGCAAGGGTTTGAATAGTGCAGTTACCATTCATTGCATATTAATAAATAACACCAAGTTCAGTGGCATTTTTCTTTTCTTAAACGGAGACTCCAAAAAAAAAAAAAAAAAAAAAAAAGATCCTTGTAGAGAAAAATGTGCTTTTTCTAATGATATCAGAATTAATATATTTTATGGGTACCCTTTTTGAGAAATTTGACCTAAAAATAGGTAAAATTCGTTTTTTTTAAGTTTTTCATCATATGTGGGTGTGAATATTTCCACAAATACATATGCTTTGACCGTGATATTGCAGCAATGCAAAGTCATGTAGATGTTTGGTGTACAGGGCAAAGCACCAGTTACTATTGGTTTTTGGTCTTGAGTTATATATGGGTAACGTTAGGCATAAATTTTATGCGACACGTTTTACAAGCTACTTTGACACAAAATTGGGCCGAAATATTGTTTTGTCATAGCCGGTAATAATTTTATCGTGTTTAGCAGCAAAAGTTGAGCTAGTATGCCAAATTTCAGCATCATAGCCAGTATAGAACTCTAATGGCTATGTGCCAAAGTTTGCAAAATCCTCTTAGCTGAAGCCGCAGGCTTGGTGGACCCTCCAGTGAAAGGTCAACAGTGCCCAATGTATTTGAGATCTGGCCCTAAAAATGTAAGAACCTCTTTTCTAAAATACATGTACATCCGTATAAATTTTCAACAAAATCAGAGAAGGTCGAGTGGTGACGATTTTTAAAACTGGTCCACTTGATGTGGAATGACCAACGTAAGTTTCTCCATCTTCTTCATTCTGTCAGTCCATGAATATCTGATGTTATCCGAGTGTAGTCCGATGTTTTTTTACGGACACAGACTCGCATTGTTCATTTTCATTCTACACTCAATTCAAATTCAGACATGTCACTGATTTTTCTTTCCCATGGACGACTCAATCCAAGGAGAAAAAACAAACGTGAACATCCTCATAGAATATCCAAAGGTTACAGTGCTGTCAGAAAAACAGTCTTGTTTGTTGATCTTTTTTATTAAAGTTCATCATTTTTTACACGCATGCAGTAATGTTTTTTTGTAAATCTACAGTGAGAGCATACCGGTGCAAAAGAGAAAAAGAGCAGTAAAAAATGTGAGGTAAGCAGTAAATATGGCTGTCATGCAGTATTTACCCCTCACATAGTATCCTAAATACAGCATGAGCACTCACATAGCCTTCTATGTACATTATGAACCCCACATAGCCTATTATATACATGATGAGCCTCACATATCCTCCTACATACAGTATGAGCCTCCATATAGCTACATATATTTATTATGAGCCTCACATAGCCTCCTAAATACATTATGAGCTCGATGTAGCCTCCTAATTACAGCATGAGCTCTCACATAGCCTCCTATATACATTATGAGCATCAGAGTGCCTTCTATGTACAGTATAAGCCGTCACAGCCTCCGAAATACATTTCTGAGCCCCTCATAGCCTATATACATTATGAGCCGTCACATGGCCTTCTAAATACAGCATAAGCCCCACATAGCCTCATATATACATTTCTGAGCCCTCACATAGCAATAACAATGGTTGCTCACTAGTTCATTTATAAAGACAATATTGATGGATTTGCAGTGTATCCTGCATTGGGCTTAATTGACAGGTCTTTGTGTGTAAATAGGGAGAGACCTAGAGACCGTAGAGCGGCGCTGGGAAAGCCCGGCCTAGGGAGAGAGCGTGGTTTTCAGAGGAGAATCTACCCGGCTTCCATCGTGCGGCTCTGATCCCTGCTGCCCGCGGTTTGGGTAACAGGTTCTTTATGATTCCCATGCAGTCTGCCCCCAGAACTGTACAATAACTGCCGGAGCCGGGGTCTTCCACTGTTATTCAGTGAGATTAGGACAAGCTTTAAGCCATGATATCATTGGGTACTTTATACCACCTGACCCAACTCACTTTAAAGTGAGGGGCATTGACGTGGTACACCTTGGGATGCGAGGTGGTGATTACAGTAAAACACTTGCCCAAAGGGAATGTGCTTGGATCGTTCGCCTGGGGACTATGACGCCGAACAGTCTCAATGAGAAACTTAGCTTTTCGCCCTTTTTGTAGATTCAGTACTCTACTTAATTTATTTTTAATTGACTTTGTTCTGTCTCTCTGGGGGCAATTTATGTGTGTATTTTTTCACATATGTGTTGCCTTTTAATTGATTTTAATGGTTTGTTCCTTTTCCTTTTTTCTCTTTTGTCCCTTTGTGTGGCTCTTTGCTATAGGTATCTGAATCCTTCTGTGGTCCTCTGAACATTTTCATATATATGAAATACCCGACTGGGTCAGTGAATATTCCAGACCTGGATCAGGATGAGCATATATTACCGTATTTTCCGCTTTATAAGACGCACCTGATTATAAGACGCACCTAGGTTTTAGAGGAGGAAAATTAAAAAAAAAAAAAAAAAAAAAAAATTGAGCCAAATAGTGTGCTAAAACATTTTAATAAAATAAAAAAAAACATTTTAACAATTTAGACTCAACAGGAGGGTCTGTTATGGGGGGGGGGACCTGTGGATGGCGCACTGCTATGGGGGACCTGTGGATGGCGCACTGCTATGGGGGACCTGTGGATGGCGCACTGCTATGGGGGACCTGTGGATGGCGCACTGCTATGGGGGACCTGTGGATGGCGCACTGCTATGGGGGACCTGTGGATGGCGCACTGCTATGGGGGACCTGTGGATGGCGCACTGCTATGGGGGACCTGTGGATGGCGCACTGTTATGGGGGACCTGTGGATGGCGCACTGTTATGGGGGACCTGTGGATGGCGCACTGTTATGGGGGACCTGTGGATGGCGCACTGTTATGGGGGACCTGTGGATGGCGCACTGTTATGGGGGACCTGTGGATGGCGCACTGTTGTGGGGGACCTGTGGATGGCGCACTGTTGTGGGGGACCTGTGGATGGCGCACTGCTGTGGGGGACCTGTGGATGGCGCACTGCTGTGGGGGACCTGTGGATGGCGCACTGCTGTGGGGGACCTGTGGATGGCGCACTGCTGTGGGGGACCTGTGGATGGCGCACTGCTGTGGGGGACCTGTGGATGGCGCACTGCTGTGGGGGACCTGTGGATGGCGCACTGCTGTGGGGGACCTGTGGATGACACTGCTATGGGGGACCTGTGGATGACACTGCTATGGGGGACCTGTGGATGACACTGCTATGGGGGACCTGTGGATGACACTGCTATGGGGGACCTGTGGATGACACTGCTATGGGGGACCTGTGGATGGCGCACTGTTATGGGGGACCTGAGGATGATGCACTATTATGGGGGACCTGTGGATGACCTGAGGATAACGCACTGCTATGGGGGACTTGTGGATGACACTGCTGTGGGGGATCTGTGGATAATGCACTGCTATGGGGGACTTGTGGATGACACACTGCTATGGGGGACCTGTGGATGACGCACTATTATGGGGACCTGTGGATGATGCACTGTTATGTGGGATCCGTCGATGACACTGCTATGGGGGACCTGCATGATGCACTTTTATGGGGATCTGGGACTACCACCCCCCTCATCCTTAGGAATACACCCATGTACTGTATACCATACATGGCTGTATTCTGAAAGATGAGGGGGGTGGTAGTCACATTTACACTTTGGCCACTACATTAGTCCCTCCCTGGAGTGTTTACACTAAAGGACTACAGCCCCCATCATCCTTCAGAATACACCGATTGATACAGTATATTCTGAAGGCTGATGATGGGGGTTGTGTTCCCCATTGTTCCCCCATGTTCCTGACATTTGTCAGGCTCAGATCACTGATTGGTGGAGGCAGCTCTGCAGAAGTTGTCTCCACCAATCAGCATCCAGCCCTAGCGATGAGAGGGAGAATCGTTCTTCTCTCTCTCCTCTTTCTTATGATAGTCTCCGTCTGCTGCGGAGATCTAAAATGGAGCCCGCGCATGCGCAGATCGCGATCTTCGAGAGCCGCGATCTCTATCTGCGCCTGCGTAGCCTCCGACGCGATGGACTTCAGGAAAATGACTACGGAAGGCAGCGCATGCGCAGATGGAGATCTCGCTTCTCTGAGATCTCCATCTGCGCCTGCGTCACCTCCGCAGCCATTTCCCGGAAGTCGCGTTGGAGCCAGCGCAGATAAAGATTTCGGCTATGGTGACCGCCACCGCAGCCGATTGCCGGGGGATCCATGGCGGCCGCCACCGCAGCCGATTGCCGGGGGATCCATGGCGGCCGCCTCCGCAGCCGATTGCCGGGGGATCCATGGCGGCCGCACCAGCCTCCTGTGACTCACTCCACCGCCGGATTACTGCCCGGTAAGTTACATTCACTTTGTAAGACGCACCCCTTTTTTCCCCCACAATTTTGGGGGAAAAAAGTGCGTCTTATAAAGCGAAAAATACGGTATGTACAGTCAAGCTATATACTACATACCTTCAGATGCACTGAGGGTGATAAGAAGAAATATGTAGATCTATTATTGTATATCAGCTTCTCTCTTTTTTATATATGCACTACCTGATGTATATGGAAATGACTTTTTTCATCAATGCTTCTCAGTATGAGCGTTCATATTCAATACTTTACATTTACTATTGGACCACCCCTATATATTTCCCATATATGCTCCGTTTCCTACATGGGCTCATGATTTTGGAGCCTTGTCACCACAATCCACATTGATCTACCTATATACCTGCAGGGTTGGAGTGGACTTCACATCTTGTCCTTATGTTTTTGTCCTGCCCGCTCGTATATCTATGATTGTTTAATGTGGCCCGGTGGTGACGTCGCTCCCACCATGTTTAGGATGGGCTTGTGAAGCTGGGGATGCCCACTTCCTTACCCACAATGGAGAGGTCTGCGGCGCATGCCTCCTGCCGTTCCCTATCTCGCCCACACTGAGGATTCCTCTAGCGGTGGGAGGTGACGTCACGAATGAGTCACTTCCGCCAATGAGACCCAGAAGTGATGGGCGAATGGCGGACGCACGCCGGGACGCATGCGGCGCAGGTGATGGCACTCTCCATTATTTGTGGAGCATATATGGTTGGACTCAGAGGTACACCAGTCACACACTGCCCCCCGAAGAAGCAGACGCAGCGAAACGCGTTGGGGGTCTCCTCCTCTGCACCGGACCTCTATCCTGGCATTTGCCAAAGCACTACTGCACTTTATCTATGGGTAAGCGGCAATCTTAGTGATGCTTTATATTATAACCCTTTGATATGGGATTGCTACGGACCCATTTGCGTGGTAGAGGTCCTTGGTCTGGGAACCATCTTGTTCTCTGGGACATTTTTCCTGCACTTATGTATGTTTAATATTTATCATGATTACTGTCTCCTTGTTCACTATTATTTGTATAATAAATTATTGCTCTGATATTTACAAGGAGTCTGTACATGTTTTCTTACTTCATATGGGCCTTTTAACACTCCCTTTTTCTCTCTGTTTAATAACTGCTGGAGCCGGGGTCTTCCACTGTTATTCAATGGGGTTTAGGACAAGTGTGGCGCCCCTGAGGCTTCGGTCGCCACAGGGTACTGCACCTCACTTAAGGTGCGGTACTCATCCCAGGTCCGGAGGAGGTCAGTGACGGTTCCATGTACATTCATTCCATACATACAGTAGGTAGCCCTCCCCACTGGAGACCGGGCTAGAGTTGGGGCTTAAGGTTGCCATCCAAACACTGGGGCTTCCACCCACTTACGACAGGGATTCAGGGGAGGAGGGACCACTAAGGGAGGGGGAGAAGGAGCACGAGAGAGTGCGGAGAGAGGCAGACAGGAGAAGAGCTGCTTTGACTGATAGCTCTTGTGGGACATAGGAAAAAACTATGGTTGCTGAGGGGAGAGCTTACTTGCTCTCTTGGAAGTGGCGCAGTTTAAGGTGCAGAGCCCCAAGGTGGCGTACACTTCAAGTTGTGCCAGCAGAATCTGCCGCACAGGGGGATTTCATGTCCCACTGGCCACCACGAGATCCCGGTGCACAGCGGCAAATAGATTATGGAGGCACGGTCAGGCCCTCCTGCAAACAGGAGAAGAACTAAATTACTACCACTAGGGACCCTGTGTAGCTTCACGCTGCAGGGACACACACACACACACACACACACACACACACACACACGAAACAAGGATGGGCCCACAGACTACCATATCCGCGTTGACCTCCGAAGGATCTGGGATTGGCTGGGGCCCATCACGGCAGAAATCGGCACTCCGTGGGCGGCTATCATACACTGAGTAAAGACCTTGAACCGCAACGAATGTCAGCCCGTCCTTGCTGGCGCCCCGCATTTCAGCGCCAACGGCCACCATCATCCTCTTCTGGGGCCTGGTTTTACCTGTGGGGAGCCGAATCAGAGCTGAGACACAATTCACCCCAGAGTACAACACCGCAGCGGCAGCTAATCTCTGGCCGCACACCACAGGTGGCATCACGAGACAACTACTCCCAATATCCCCAACATCAATCCAATTGTCCATCTCTTTTATTGACACTGACGGGGGTCACGAAACCGGGCAGGGCCAACCATGACATTCCCTGACCCTCTCCGACTCGGTGACGAGTATTCCTAAGACTCCGTAGGGCCCATCAAGCAAGAATTTCATTGAGTATTTTATACCACGTGACTTGCCCAGGAAATTTAGCGGCATTTTGTCTAGCACTAGGATTTTGTCTGCACATTGCATTTCCTTTAGGCTCCATTCACACATCCTTGTGACTTATCATCCAAGAGAAACAGCCCAATCTATTTCTCAGGTGTCCTCTTAGTAGCTTAAGTTTCTCAGCTCCCCCCCTTGACTCTCTGAACTTTATCCATTGACTCAATAAATGTTAACAAAAAAAAAAAAACACGGATGAAACTTAAGGTGGTGTCACACACAGCGACGACGACAACGACGTCGCTGCTACGTCACTATTTTCTGTGACGTTGCAGCGACGTCCCATCGCTGTCGCTGTGTGTGACATCCAGCAACGAGCTGGCCCCTGCTGTGAGGTCGCCGCTCGTTGCTGAATGTCCTGCTTCATTTTTTCGTCGTCGCTCTCCCGCTGTGAAGCACACATCGCTGTGTGTGACAGCGAGAGAGCGACGAAATGAAGCGAGCAGGGAGCAGGAGCCGGCGTCTGGCAGCTGCGGAAAGCTGTAACCACTGTAAACATCGGGTAACCAAGGGAAGACCTTTCCCTGGTTACCCGATATTTACCTTCGTTACCAGCCTCCGCCACTCTTGCTGTTAGTGCCGGCTTCTGCTCTGTGCACATGTAGCTGCAGTACGCATCGGGTAATTAACCCTATGTGTACTGTAGCTAGGAGAGCAAGGAGCCAGCGCTAAGCAGTGTGCGCGGCTCCCTGCTCTCTGCACTGTTACATGTAGCTGCAGTACACATCGGGTTAATTAACCCGATGTGTACTGTAGCTAGGAGAGCAAGGAGCCAGCGCTAAGCAGTGTGCGCGGCTCCCTGCTCCCTGCACATGTAGCGACGTTATGATCGCTGCTGCGTCGCTGTGTTTGACAGCTAAGCAGCGATCATAACAGCGACTTACAAGGTCGCTGTTACGTCACAGAAAATGGTGACGTAACAGCGATGTCGTTGTCGCTGTCGCTATGTGTGAACCCAGCTTAAGATGTCTTCTTAGTTTTATCCGGGTCTCACAGACTTTAATGGCCAATTCTGATCAGCAGAACTGAGGACAATAGCACATGCTCTTATGGACCAAGAACATGGACATTTTTAAAACTGATGTGTATACGGCTCAATGAACATATGGGTCAGTGCTGAGGGAGAAAGCAACAAAACAGCAAAACAAATCTGCAAAAGGTTGCAGAATAGAGCTGGTGTGGCGGAGGCTTCTGAAGAGCTTCCCCGTGCCAGAAGCACCACAGCCTGTTTTGCATATTGATTTAAACGGTAACTGCTCTGGACTGGCCGGATAACTGTATGGCTGGGATTGTCTCTACAAGAGCTACATGCACAGACTCAGACAATTTGCTGACACTTTTCCTCTAACAAGAGATGAATTATCCTAGGAATTGATAGAATCTTCAGGGGAATTCTGTCCCCTTCAGTGAGTGATGGAATTCTGCACCCCAAAGAGACACTTGCAGTCCTAGGGTAAGTTCACACACTGCGGTTTTTTGACGCTGCGTTTGTGCTTTTTTTGCGGCAAAAACAGACCTGCGGCGAAAAAACGCAGCAAAAAAGTTTGCTGCGTTTTGGTGCATTTTGCTCACTGCGTTTTTTTTTTGTCAGTGAACAATGCCATTAAAGATTGTTAAAAAAGTCTGAAGTAATTTCCTTCTTCAATATGTTCTTCATTCTACACTAGTGTATGCAGGAGAGCAGACAGCTGCAGAACTACAAGGCTCAGCATACTCCATCCACTAGTGTATGCAGGAGAGCTGACAGTAGCTGCAGAACTACAAGGCTCAGCATGCTCCATCCAGGACTGTATGCAGGAGTTTTTTGCCCCCCAAAAAAATGACAAGGGCTTCGCCATATTTTTGCATGCTAGCCAGTTACAGCAGGCAGGTATGGGCTTCCCCTAACCCCCAGCTGCCTATTTGTACCCGGCTGGGAACCAAAAATATAGGGAAGCCCCCTTTTTTTTTTTTTAAATTATTTCATGAAATTTAAAAAAAAAAAAAAAAAAAAAAAAAAGACGTGGGCTTCGTCCAATTTTTTAGTCCAGCCAGGTACATCTAAGGATTGGAATCCGCAATGCAATGCAGAGTGCCCAAGCTTTCTGGGCACCCCCACTGCGAATTGCAGTCCGCAGCCACCCCAAAAAAAATGGGCTTTCATAGAAGCACCATCTTCTGGCGCTGTATCCAACTCTTTCAGCTGCCCTGGTGCCAGGTGGCTCGCTGGGTAATGATGGGGTTAGGGCTAGCTGTATATTATCAGCTAGCTCTAAGCCCGAAATTCATGGTGTCACGCCAATATTAGACATGGCCACCATGAATTTGTAGTACAGATTAAAAAGACACACACAGAAAAATATTTTTAATTAGAAATAAAACACAATTAGTCACTCTATCTTTATTGACATAACAAACCCTCTACCCCCCCCGCCCGCCCCGCAGTAATCCTGGGTCAAGGTTCCTGCGCTGTCCAATCCGGATCCAATATCATTTGATTGGTTTGCTGGAAGGCATACCGATCAGATGATGTGTCAGGTTCAAAGACGTGAATCACATCACACATCAGCTGATTGTATAAACGACTTTTATACAATCAGTAAATGCATCAGTGCAAAAAAAAAAAAAAAAAAAAACATACGTCTGTGCAGACTCCCATCCGATCACTCAAGGAGCTGCCGGTAATCTGTGATGCAGTCTCCTGATGGCATCAGCTGATAGTTAAAGCCCGCGTTACTGCGAGACTTAAGATCAGCTGATGCGTCAGATGCCGCATCAGTTGATCACCGCCAGGTCCTGCAGCTATCGGACGTGCACTGGAGCCTGCACACAGCCGGAGTGGGGGTGGCGGTACCAGGAAGAGGAGCTGGGAGCGGACATGACACCGGGAGTCTGCAAACAGGCGAGTATGACATTTTTTTCTTCTACTGTTCACTTTTGATTTCGCAGCTGCTTCCACCTCCCGCCCGGACATGGCGCCGCACGGGAGGTGGAAGCAGCGGTGGTGGTACCGGGAGGATTCACGCTTCTGTGTTTACTGACAGACGGAATCCTCTTCCTGTACATGTCACTTTACTACCCACCTTTTGCGTTTATAGCTGCGTTTTTAGTCATAGAAATGCACTAAAACGCAGCTATATTTGCAATTTGCATTTTTCATTGCGTTTTTGAACATCATATTGAACTCAATTGGTGGAAAATGCAGTGAAAAACGCAAAAATAATTTACATGCTGCGTTTGTGGGCACCACAAAAACGCAGCTAAAAAAACACTGTGCAGACAGCAAAAATGAAAACTCAGACTTTGCTGGGGAAGCAAATTCATGCAGTTTTCTGAGCAAAAACGCACCTGAAAAATGAACTGTGCGCACATATTCTAAGGCTATGTGCGCACAGTGCATTTTTCCGCATTTTTCAGGTGCGTTTTTGGGCTCAAAACTGCATGACTTTGCTTCCCCAGCACACCCTATGAGTTTTTATTTTTGCTGTCCGCACACAACTTTTTTTAAGCTGCGTTTGAGTAAATAAAAAAAAAAAAAGGAAAGACATGTCAATTCTTTCCTGCGTTTTTCACCCCATGCAATGCATTGGAAAAACACAGCAGAACGCAGTAAAAGCGCATGCGTTTTTATGCGTCTTTAGCGACCAAAAACGCAGCATCAAAAAAACGCAGCGTGTGCACATAGCCTTATAGTAGTTGTCACTGGGTAGGTGGAAGGGAAGAAAATTATGGGGTGGGGGGGGGGGGGGTGGGAATTGTGGAGTTTGGGGAAATCGTTGATCCCAGCCAAACGCCTTACCAGCTGGACTCGACAAGCACCTAAGCACCGTAGTGTTCGCTCATTTTTAACTATACTGAATTTTTTACCGTGATCAGGGTCAAAATAGCAATAGCAAAAATGGCCGTGTTCACACATTGTGCTACGCACTTTGCTGCAATTTACTGTAATAGTTTTGCATTTATTAAATCACTTTTTGTGATTTTCTTAACTCATGGTGAGCTTTTTGAAGAAAAAAAAAAAAAAAAAGCAACCCAACTGCCTTTAACTCCTTCCCAACAGAGATTTTATTTTTTTTGTGCGGGGGGCAGGGGTTGTGCTGGCAGCGGCAGTCAGTGGTGGCAGCAGCGGGTCAGTAGGGACAGCGCCGGTGGCGGCTCAGTGGTGGCAGCGGCGGCTCAGTGGTGGCAGCGGCGGCTCAGTGGTGGCAGCAGGCTGGTGCGGTGTGTCCCATTGTGTCCGCAGTCCCAATTCAAGTGATGGCGCTCGAAGCGGCGCATGCACAGATGGAGCTCTCATCCAACGGCTCCATCTGCGCACGCCCCAACTCCTGGAGCGGCGTGTGCGCAGATGGAGCTCTTGGATGAGAGCTCCATCTGCGCACGCGCTGACACCCGGCGCCATCATTTGAAACTGGACCGCAGACACTGGGACACCCGCTGCACAGCCACCACAGGTCGCCCGCCCGCCCAGCCACACAGAGAAGCAGCTGGCCGCCGGGAAAGAGAGGCAGACGGCAAGCAGCCACAAGCACCCGGCCGCACGCAAGCACTTAGCCACAGGCACAGGCACCTGGACGCCCGCATGCACCCGGACGCCCGCACAGACAGCCCCACCGGTAGGCTATATTCGGATTTTAAAGACGCACCCCTCATTTTCCTCCCAAATTTTTGGGAGGAAAAGTGCGTCTTATAATGCTGGCCTTTTATTGAACTGTGCTCCAATAGGCTACCTCTAAACTACAGCTAAGGCTACTTTCACACATCCGGTTTTTGCTCTGCATACGATACGGCGCTCTGCAGAAAAACCGCAACCGTTTTTTTTTGCCACCGGTTGCGGTATTTTTTGCATAGACTTACATTAGTGCTGTATTGTGCCGCATGGGCTTGCGTTCGGTCCGGTTTTTGCCGCATGCGGCAGATTTAGCCGATGCCGTGGCCGGATGGAACGTTGCCTGCAATGTTTTTTGCTCCGGCAAAAAAAAAAACCGCATGACGCCGCATCCGGCCGCTGCGGCGCATTTTTCAATGCATGCCTATGGACGCCAGATGCGGCACGATGCGGAAAAAAACGCATCCGGCCGCCGCATGCGGTTTCTTCCACTGCGCATGCTAATTAGCGTGCCGCAACTGGAAAAAAACGGACCGGCCGCATGTAAAAACTTATGCAAAGGATGCGGTGTTTTCACCGCATCCGTTGCATAGGTTTCACAGCCGGATTGAGCCGCACGGCTCAAACCGGATGTGTGAAAGTAGCCTAAGTGAGTGACCTCCATCAAGTGAGCAGGCGAACTCACAGCTCCCATAGAAATGGATGTCACAGGGTCACACAACACAGCTGCTCCCATAGAACTGGACGGACAGGTGTCACATTACACTACTTCTCTAATAGAAATGAATGTAGCGGGGGAGGGTCACTTAATACATTATATCGCCTATATTCACAACAACCACTGCTCCCATAGAAATTGACACAGTGGGGTCACAATGTTGCGGGGGTAGCACGGGGCAATTGTAGTCACAACTGAGGGTGAACTCTGACTGCTGAGCAGCCCTCAGTATCAGTCCCTGCCTCAGCCACCTCCAAGGGATACGTTTTGGGGACGTGGCGCACAGAACTCACACATAGGCCAGAAGCCTCCGCTGTCTCCATCTTATAAGCTGGCTTCCACCAAACACTTCTCTTCATAGAGCTTTACCCAGTCCTGTGTCATCATCTATCTTCACAGTATGTGAGGCATCTTCCACAACAACATTCATGGCACAGTGTACATTCCTGGCACAGTGTACATTCCTGGCACAGTGTACATTCATGGCACAGTGTACATTCATGGCACAGTGTACATTCCTGGCACAGTGTACATTCATGGCACAGTGTACATTCATGGCACAGTGTACATTCATGGCACAGTGTACATTCCTGGCACAGTGTACATTCATGGCACAGTGTACATTCATGGCACAGTGTACATTCATGGCACAGTGTACATTCCTGGCACAGTGTACATTCCTGGCACAGTGTACATTCCTGGCACAGTGTACATTCATGGCACAGTGTACATTCATGGCACAGTGTACATTCATGGCACAGTGTACATTCATGGCACAGTGTACATTCATGGCACAGTGTACATTCCTGGCACAGTGTACATTCCTGGCACAGTGTACATTCATGGCACAGTGTACATTCATGGCACAGTGTACATTCATGGCACAGTGTACATTCCTGGCACAGTGTACATTCCTGGCACAGTGTACATTCCTGGCACAGTGTACATTCCTGGCACAGTGTACATTCATGGCACAGTGTACATTCATGGCACAGTGTACATTCATGGCACAGTGTACATTCATGGCACAGTGTACATTCATGGCACAGTGTACATTCATGGCACAGTGTACATTCCTGCTTACCCCCTGGACTATGGCTGCTCGCTGCCAGAGGAATTCCCAGCCCAGTCTCTGCAGCTTTGGGCGCCATGACTCTTACCCGGCAACTTCTGGTTTCACTTCCCCTGTACAGAAGGCGGCTGTGAGGTGCTCTTCTAACACCAGCTCAGAGCCTTAAGCTTCAGACGTCCAGAAGTTTTCACACCCGAGATTTCCGGGGTCCTGCCTGCCAGAAGCGGACACACATGGCCAGACAAGCCAGTTTTATCTTTCTCTCCTTCCCAGGCCCCACAAGCCAGTCTCTGCATCTACTCCATACACTGACTGACTTCTAAGATGGCTGCTGCCTGCAGCCTCTGCTATGGCTACACCCACATTAACTATTTGTCAGCCTATAAGAATACCCGAAATACAATAACCGACCACTGGAGGGCGACATTACCTTGTGTAAAACAATGTAAAGCCTTATCTGACACCATGACCTAAATAACATGCTTCCTTATATTTTTATGCATACATTACTGCCTCTGCTACATTAATACACACATTCTTATTCTCTATAACGTTATCACTCTATGTAAGATATTAATATAACCAGCGCCATTGGTGTATTGGGGCAGGAGCTTGTGGTACCGACCACCCCCTTACAGCAAGACCACTGCTCCAATAAAAATGCATGGAGTACGGGGGGGGCAGGGATGGGATTCAGCCGGCCGGTTTTCAGCCGGTTCCCCGAACCGGCAATAAACAGCTTCGGTGATCCGGTTCTCTGTGTTCATTTGCATTGGCGACCCATGACGTACTGAGTATGTCATGGCTCCCTGGTACTTAAGGACCCATGACGTACCCAGTACGTCATGGTGAAATCGTGGCCTCGGTGACTGCGATCGGTTTACAAAAACCTTAGATTCGGGGAGGAGGGGACCGCTGCCTGACCTCCGGAGGGGTGGTGTCTCCTGCCTGGACCTATGGAGGCTGTGATTGGCTGATGAACGCCGCTCAACCAACCACAGCCATTGTAATGTTTCAGCCACTGAAAATGGCTGAAACATTGAAATCCACCCATGATCAGTACAGCTATAGCACTGATTATTGCCTGGAGCTTGGTGACCTCTGTTTCACCTGAACCCAGCTCTGATTAGAGAGATCGGCCTTGTGACCGATCTCTTCAATCACCGTGGATCTGGGGTCGTTGACCACTCCTCTCATCTTCACTCCATCCATGGAAGCTGAGGGCGATCCCTCTGCGTGCCCCATCGGTAAGTTATAGCCACCGCCCTCCTCTATCTTCTGACCCTCTCCATCTGCCACCACTCTCCCCATCAGCGGTTGCCCCCCTCCCTCTGCTGCCCCCCTCCATCTGCTGCCCCTCTGCATCTGCTGCCCTCCCCCATCAGCTGGTGCTCCCTCCCCTGTCTGCTGCCCGCTCTCTCCCATTCTCTTCATCTGCTTCCCCCTCTCCCACCTCTCACCCTCCCTGATCTGTTGCCGCCTTCATCTGTTGCTTCTGTGCCGCCCCCATGCCTGTAGCAGCCGGGCTGCTCGGATCCGGACCCGCTGTGTGGCTCGAGGGATCCTCCGGACCCGGGGGTCACGCGGACACGCCAAATGAAAAGGGGGACGTAGTTGTACGGCCTTGGCCGTATTCAGTTCGTGACGCCACCCACGGTGTGTGGTGAAGTGGGACACCATCGCTGCTGTTGTGGGACACCCGGGGGAGATGTAGTGGCAGCTGGATATTAACCCCTCCGTGGGTAGGGGTGGTTGCCCCGGGACCCAGTGTCTCTGTGCATGGTATGGCGATGGCAGGGGCAGGGGCCCAGACGTACCAGGGGATGTTTGGTTACTCACAATTAAATGAATCACACGAGTCTTTTGGTAAACCAAGGTGCTGGTGGCCGGCCGCCACGGCCGGTTGTACTCTGGTCCCCCACCCGGGCTGGTGGTCGCCGTCTTTTCCCTCTGCACTGTGTTTGCTTGTGTTGGACTTCCCTGTATGAAACACGAGAGTTCGCTCCCGGCTTGTTGTGTGCCTGAGAAGCTGTGCCCACTGACGCTAACCCGTGGTATCTATGAGCCCTGGCGGTTGCCCTATCCCTCTCTGTGGGTGGTTGTCTGCTTTTGGGACTTTGGTTGGGACAGGACCTATAATTCTGCCCTCAATCGGTTGATTAGCTAGGCCGTTGGTTCCGGTCCTGGCTTCAGGGTTCCAGTACCCCCCTCTGTACACGGTTTCCGGGTCGGTACCGACGGGCTCCAACCCTGTCCCGGTCTACCTCGGATCTCCGGCTGCCGTCTTCCCGTCGCCTGCCAACGGAGACCACCGTCTGCCACCTAGCCAAGGTACCAGGGCTCCAACCCTGGCACCGTTCAACTTGAGCTTTGCCTCCGCTGGAGCTACACCTAGCCCCAGCCTCCACTCCTCTCAACTTGAACTACCACTTGAACTTTTGACTTCCACTGCTTGTTTCCCTGCCCCGAGCTGTCTAGACCCCTAGGTGGGTGCTCCCTAACCACCTGGTCCCGCCCACTGGTGTTCCTGTCTTGCCCTGAGGGGGGTGACCAGGGTTTCAGGTCGGCTGTATGTAACCCTGTGGGGAATGGTGTTATGCGGGGTCTGCTGTGTAACTACCTGGTTTTGCCAGGGCATCACACTTCCTCCATCTGCTGTGATCCTGCTGCCTAGATCCATCCTGTAAGGTATATATCCCCAATCTCACCTCCCACTCCCCTTCTACCCTCCCCACTCTCCCCCCCCTTCCTCCGCTGCTCCAGTATCCGCTGCGCCCTATCCCATCCTCCGCCGCTCCTGCATCCACTGCGCCCTCTCCCATCCTCCGCCGCTCCTGCATGCGCTGCACCCTCTCCCATCCTCCGCAGCTCCTGTATCCACTGCGCCCTCTCCCATCCTCCGCCGCTCTTGCATGCGCTGCACCCTCTTCCATCCTCCGCAGTTCCTGCATGCGCTGCGGCCTGTCCCATCCTCCGCCGCTCCTGCATGCGCTGCACCCTCTTCCATCCTCCACCTCTCTTGCATGCGCTGCACCCTCTTCCATCCTCCACCGCTCCTGCATGCGCTGCGCCCTCTCCCATTCTCCGCCGCTCCTGCATCCGCTGCGCCCTCTCCCGTCCTTCGCTGCTCATCCAGCCACCGTCGCCCTCTCCCTTCCTCCGCCACCCTCTTCCATCCACCGCTGCTCCATCTGCCGCTGCCCCCCCCCATCTGCTGCCTCATTGATGTTCCTCCATCTCTACTGTGATCCTGCTGCTGTTCTGATCCAGCCTGTAAGTAATGTTCGTGGCTCTTTTCTAACTATCCCCAATCGCACACCCCCCCGCCTGCTTGCCGCCAAGCGCTGATCAGCTACGTAATTGGCTGATCAGGTACGTAATTGCTTGAGTTTTTGCTTTTTTTTTTTGTGCACCCAAAATTAAAAAAAAAAAAAAAAGACAAAACTTGAACACAGTAAACACAGTGCCAAGGGACAAGGCTTCAGACCAACCAGCAACGCCAAAAAGGCACGGACCCAGCGTGCTCACCTAAAGGTTGCAAGGCATTCAGGACTTTGGTTTACTCAGTGTCAGTGTCAGCATCTCTGGACTGTGTGAGTACATTGTGCCCCTCTACTCCCGACGGGTCCCCAGCCAACCATCACCGAGCCCCGGGACACCATTCCCCTGCCCACGGAGGGGTTAACATCACAACCTGCCATCCCATCGCTTCCGGGCGCTCTCCCCCTAATGCAGCAGCAGTGATATCCCGCCTTACCACGACCCGTGGTTGGCGTCACGAACACTATCCAATCCTTTCACCCCCTTTTGTAAATATCTTTTCCCCCTTTTTCATTTCGAGCGGCTGCTGAGACCACTCGAGCTACTGTGGATCCGGATCCGAGCAGCCCGTCGGCTGTCGCGGGGCGGCACACCTCGAAAATCTTGGAGTCACGAGCAGGACGCGAGCAGGACCCACTAACCTGGATGACGTGCACGTTAAAAATTTAAGTCCGTGAGTCCAAATCCTTTTTCCCGCGATGTCCGCCATTTTTGCGCTGTTTTTCACGCCAAAAACGCCATCTTCCTCAGAAAGCGCGCAAAACCGAAGCCCGACCCTTCGTCCTCAGCCTGAAACAGGAACCGGAAGTTCCCAGAGGGCCACAGCGTGCGGAAGAGTGCTGGGAGAAAACCAAGGTGGCGCGCGAAGATGTCTGCTCCGGATGACCGGAGTGTGGCGGCACTACCTCCACCCGACCAGGGCAACGTTGATGCGGCGGGTGCTGCTCCGGTCGCAGGAGCAGCGGCACCGGCACCTGAAGCCGTTGTGCCCATAATGCCATAACTCTGCCCTATGTTCCGGGCGCAGCCTGGCTTCCTCAGTATGACGGCCGGCCAGACGCGCTGCAGGAATTCAGAAGGAAGATTTGCAATGTGCTTGACATGTATGCCCTGAATGGACGGCAGCGGGCGTCGGTGGTACTCGGGCAGCTAACCGGCACAGCTGAGCTAGAAGTGGAGACCTGGACTGAGGCAGATCGGACCTCAGTCGCCGCCATTTTTCAAAGACTGGGAGCTGCGATTGAAACCCGCACAGAAGCAGAGCTGCGGATGAGGTTTTACAGTTGTAAGCAATGGCCCCAAGACAGCATTAGGGACTACGCCTTAAAGCTGCAGGCAGCGCTGCGGACCTTGAGACTGACTAATGACATTGGGGAGCCAGAGGGAAATAGAATGCTAGTGGAGCAATTCCTGCAGGGCCTTGAGTCAGTGGAGGACCGCAAGCAGCTACGGCTGTGGGCCCTGGAACACCCTGCTTTGGACTTTGCTACCTTGAAAGAATGGGCGATTAAGGCCCTGCAGCCCCGAGATACTCCTGACTCCCCACTCCCAGCTCGGCAAGTGGATGCATCCCCGTTACAAGTGAGGTCACCTGCATTAGCCTTGCTTGAACCAACCCTTTCGACAACGTCCGGGACCAGCGATTTGTATACCCAAGTACAGCAGTTTACCAGAGATGTCGCCCGGATCCTGGAGGCCATTCAGTTAAAGTCCAAGACCACCTCGTCAAGGGAGATCCAATTAGCCTACTGCCCAGAGGACGTCCCCTGGATGAGGAAGCGAACCTCAGCATACAAAGGACGAAGCGACCGGTACAGCCCACCTGTCTGTTACAAGTGCAGCAAAACCGGCCACTACGCAAAGAGCTGTCCTTTAAACGGGCAACCCCTGGCGCCAAGAGCCAATCCCCAGGAATAAATTGCCAAGGCCCAACAGATTGGAGACAGCGGTATGTAGGAGGACGGCCCATCGTTTCTATCACCCTGGATGGGATCCCGACCTCTGCACTCCTTGATACCGGCTCTCAGGTAACAACTATTCCTTATGTACTATATAAGAAGTTCTGGCTGGATGACGACTTGACCCCACCAGATGACGGCCTGACTATCTATGCTGTCAACGGGTTACCTGTGACCCAAATTGGGTTCAAGGAGGTGACCATTAAAGTGGGCCGCGTAGAGTTAGGCGGGCTTTGCACACTACGACATCGCAGGTGTGATGTTGGTGGGGTCAAATTGAAAATGACGTACTTCCGGCATCGCATGCGACATCGTAGTGTGTAAAGGTTCGATGATACGATTAACGAGCGCAAAAGCGTCGTAATCGTATCATCGGTGCAGCGTCGGCGTAATCCATAATTACGCTGACGCGACGGTCCGATGTTGTTCCTCGCTACTGCGGCAGCACACATCGCTGTGTGTGAAGTCGCAGGAGCGAGGAACATCTCCTACCGGCGTCACCGCGGCTTCCGTAGGATATGCGGAAGGAAGGAGGTGGGCGGGATGTTTACATCCCGCTCCTCTCCACCCCTCCGCTCCTATTGGCCGCCTGCCGTGTGACTTAATAAGGAGGCGGGTCGCCGGCCAGAGCGACGTCGCAGGACAGGTGAGTCCATGTGAAGCTGCCGTAGCGATAATGTTCTCTACGGCAGCTTTCACAAGGATATCGCAGCTGCGACGGGGGCGGGGACTATCGCGCTCGGGATCTCAGCATCGGCTTGCGATGTCGCAGCGTGCAAAGTACCCCTTAGTCCGGCAAGGGCTTATTGTAGTCCAAAATGACCCTAGTGATCAGAACCCGAAGATCATTTTGGGAACCAATGTGATAGAGAATTGCATGAGTGAGGTGTTGTTTTTGCTTCAACAGCTGTCTGAGACTGCAGGAGCAGGGCAATAGAGGATCCTGCAATGTGAGATCGGAGCACTCCTGCATACCACGTCCCACATATAAATATTTCTGCAGTCTAGGTGTCATTTTGGGGTGACAGATTCCCTGTCAGTCAGCTTAAAAATCATCTCACCTGACGAATAAAACTTTTTGCTCGTGCATCGGGTGATGGACACTGTTTAGATAAATCAGTTTCCCAGCTTTGGCTGCAGTGTTAATGCTGCTTTAAAGGGTTTTGTTCCACATTGGAAACTTATCCCCTATCCTCGGGATGGGTAATAACTTTCCAATCGCTGGGGGGTCCGACCACCGTGGCCTCCAGTGTTTCCGAGAACCAGAACATGCAGACAGAATGGATGCCGGGAGTAGAAATCCACAGTAATGTCTCCGGAGCTGTGCACTTAAGAGGTCTTTTGAGTAATCGGTGGGGGTCTCAAGTCCCACCCCATGATGCCCCTTCTCCCTACTGAGCCCACCTCTGCCCTACTAATCTCCTCAGAATTAATGGACCTAAACATATAAGACATCCTCCAAAAGTTAAGTCTACTGCCTATGACTAATCAGTATTGTGGTTACTATATGGTCCACAGTCTAATGATGGCTGGTAACAATTATCAGCATCTCCTTACCATTGTTAAGGACATACTGGGAGTCGTACGTTAATGCAATATATATATGTATATGGGTCTAACCTGACACTGCACTTGATTGCTGTATGAAGTTGGCAATTTATTCATGTCCTGATAGTGGTTTTGGTGATGTATTATTGTCTTTATGGTGGGTTTGGTGATATATTATTGTATTTAGGGTGGTTTTGGTGATGTATTACTGTATTGACAGTAGTTCTGGTGATGTACTAACTGTGGTTTTGGTGATGTATTCTTGTATTTAGTGTGGTTTTAGTGATGTATTACTGTACTGATGGTGTTTCTGGTGATAGTCATGTGGCTGTTGTAATCTTTACCTTATCAGTCTTGATCCTAAAACATAGGATCAGTGTGCTGGACTAAAAATACAGCTATTTGCATGTCTGTCAGCCTAATAAGTAAGAGACTAAAGCCCCCATACACTGTAGTCTGATCTTTCGGCCGGCAGCTAACTTGCTTAGCTTTCTCATATACAGGAGCACTCATTCTGCCAAGTGTTTCTGTGTTCTCTTTAAGAGCCGCTGCTGGACATCTCTGGCAGAAGTTTATCATTTAGAAGATAATAGGATATACACTCTGTACTCGGACATGCTGGAATGCTGGATCCCCCCCCCCGGACAATCATGAGTTAGAGACCCCATTCACATTGGACTGTCAGCAGAACCTGTGGATATTGGTGGGCTTAGACAACTTTAGGTTAATGTGTATGGAGGTCTTAACTACTATCTGAAGGCTCTGGGCAGTCTCAGGGTATGAGCGCACGTCCTGTAGATGTATGTGAACCCCCGGAGTTATTCAGACAGGAGACGCTTCAGGACAGTCATTTTATCCTGAAGCAAATATTTATTTATTATTTTTTTTTTGCTGTTGCTTTTTGGTTGTTTTTTCCAACATCTTTTAGCTACTGGATTTTACTTATTTTTTAAATAAACTAGTAAGCGGCATCTAAGCAGCAGCCGCCATATAATGGACCGGTCACTGTCAGCCGCTTCATGTCTGAGGAAACCTGACGAACTTAAAAAAACTCCAAAGACTGAACATATGGACGGCAAGTCATTTTTACATTGCAGTGAATGAGTTCATTCCTTTTATATATAGAGGGTTTTTTTTTTGTGCAGCTTACAGGGCAGATCTGTCTGAAAACAAAATTCTGTGTGCACATACCCCTAATCTGACTGATCAGAAGGGGGCGCCACCTCTGACAGTGCCTAGGCCAGCATGAACTCCAAATACGGCCCTGGAAAGGGATATTGTGGGGGTCACACATTACACCACTGCTCCTATAGAAGTGGACAGAACAGGGTCGCATAACACTGCTGCTCCTGTAGAAATAAATAGAGTGGATTCACACATTACACTTCTGCTTCCATAGAATTGGATTGAGTAGGGCAACAATCCAGTGCTCCCATAGGAATGGAAGGAGTGGAGTCACATTACACTACTGCTCTTATGTAAATGGATTGAGCGGATTCACGTTACACTACTGCTCCAATAGAAGTAGACATATTGGGGGTCACACATACCGCACCTCCTATAGAAATGGATGGAGCGGGGTTCATACATTGCACTTCTGCTCTCAAAGAATGTGACAGAGTGCAGTCCCACATAACCCCACTAATCCCATAGCACTGAATGGCAGACTGTGCGGAGGGGGGTCACACATTATACTTCTGCTCCAATAGAAGTGGATGGAGCAGAGTCAAATACTACCACTGCTTCCATAGACATGGATAGAATGGTGTTCACACCTTATACTGCTGCTCCCATGTACGTGGAGCGGGCGGTGTTCTACATTACACTATTCCCATAGAAATAGACGTAGTGGGGTCACACATGGTACCACTGCCCCAATAGAAATGGATGTAATCAGGAGAGGGGGGGGAGCAACACTTCTGCTCCCATAGAAATTGATTGAGCAGGGACACATTATGTTACTGTTCTCATAGAAATTCACATAGTGGGGTTACATGTAGCACTGCTCCAATAGAAACTGATGGAATGGGGCTCACAAATTACACTACTGCTCTCCTAGAAGTGGATGGATTAGGGTCACACAAGCTCACTGCTCCCACAAAAGGAAAGGAGCGGGGCCACACATCACCACTGCTCAGACCTTGATAAAGCACAGACAACACAAGTAGATGGAACAGGGTCTACTATTGTTCCCATAGAAGTGGATGGGCAGAATCACAACCATAGAAATTGATGAAGCCGGGATCACACAACACAACTACTCCCATAGAAGTGTGCAGAGCGGTGGTCAAACAAGACCAGTGCTCTCATAGAAATGAATGGAGCGAGGCTCAATACCACTGATCCAATAGGAATGAATGCACTTGTGTCCACAGATTACATTACATTTCACAGATGTGGACACAGTGGTGTCACATTACAATACAGCTCCTGTGGAATTGGATGAGGCAGGAAGAAGGGGGGGGCCACAACACTCCCGGTCCCATAGGAGGGTCACAAAACCACTGCTAACATAGAAGTGGATCAAATGGGGGGTGGGGGGGCTGTCGCACAACACCGCAGCTACCATAGAGAAGGATGTACTGTGGTCAAATATTACGGTATTGCCCCCACAGTCACAGATGAAGCATGCCCAAACTTTACACTACTGCGTGAATGGAGCGAGGCTCAAACACCACTGAAATATAGGAATGGATGCAATCGTGGTCACATATTACTGGTCACAGATGTGGACAGAGCGGTGTCACATTACACTACAGCTCCTGTAGAATCAGATGAGGGGAGGTCACACTCAGGGGTGGGATTCAAACTTTTACAACAGGTTCTCTGTAAACCCCGTCCATTTGAAAACCACACCCATTCTGTAACCACACCCATTTTGTTAGCCACACCCATTTTCATGCACTTTCCTCAACCAAAAGTAATTTAATGTATAATCTATTTCCCCTTCTTCCCCTCCTCTACCGTCACTCTTTTGTCCAGCACCAGTTGTTCCAGTCACTGTCAGTCATATTATTAAACGTTTTTTCTACAGTTTTTAAAAATTATTACTAAGAGAGCCCTGCTGAAATTGGAACGGACGACCTTCCCCATGCAGATCCCTGTTACACCTCATGGCTCTCCTGTTACAAGGAATGAGGTGGTCCCCCATTCCTTGCCTGCCATGAGCCCTCCTGCTCAGCAGCGCCGAAGGTCTGGGAGGCTGCACAGTCTGCAGGAGTTGCCTGCTCAGAGACACAGCAGAAGGGTGACACCTAGTGGTTCTCACCTTGCAAGGAATGGAGCAGTCTCCCATCCCTTGCCTGCCACGAGCCCTCCTGCTCAGCATTGCAGAGGCTCTGGGAGGTTGCTCAGTGTGCAAAGGATAGATGCTCAAGGAAGCTGCAAGACTTCCCTTGTCTCTGCACATTGTGAAACCGAGGATCCCACCTTTATGACCCAGAGGCAGGAGAATGAGCATGTGCCCCACGTGGCATCTTCTGATTCGCTCACTGATATCACACGGCCCGATGAGGAGGCTGGTGATGTGCTGAATCCCGACTGGCCGGGCCGGGACGTCACGGACCCTGATTGGCTCAAGTCCGTTGTCTCCACCTCCCGCCCTTGGGTGGAGCTGCGCCTCCTTAAAAGATCCCCCTGCCATCATGGCGGCATGCGACTGTCCTATTGTTGGATGTCTGGCAGTGTGTTGCCATGCCACTGTACAGGCATCATTGCCTTTTGTGGGCTTTGCCCTTGCTGCTTAGGCAGCACCTGGTTTGCAGGTCTTGCCCCTGCCTTGCTGCTCCGGCAGTATTCCGTTTAGCAGGCTGTGTTCCTGCCCCAGGTGAGCTCCTCGAGTCTCTGTCGGACTCACCTGGTTACTGAAGCACACGTACGTGGGCACCTCTGTGCTACCCTCGTGCCATATCCCGTGACTTCCGCTGGCACACGTGGGTGGACACCTCTGTGCGTCCCCATGCAACAGGTACACCGAGCTGGTAGCCCCGTGCCATACAACCCTTACGCGTTAGGGCGGACCGGTGTACATAGATTGTCTGTGACGTAACAGACGATCACTAGCAGCAACCCGCTCACTCTTTCCCGACCATAGCAGCGGTCCCCTACACCGCACAGTGGACCTTGACCGGCGGAAGCTGTCCATATACCATCTTGGCATGCTTCCCCGGGTCCCATCCCATGCGGTCTCTTGCCCCCTGCAGATCCCATCCCATGCGGTCTCTTGCCCCCTGCAGATCCCATCCCATGCGGTCTCTTGCCCCCTGCAGATCCCATCCCATGCGGTCTCTTGCCCCCTGCAGATCCCATCCCATGCGGTCTCTTGCCCCCTGCAGATCCCATCCCATGCGGTCTCTTGCCCCCTGCAGATCCCATCCCATGCGGTCTCTTGCCCCCTGCAGATCCCATCCCATGCGGTCTCTTGTCCCCTGCAGATCCCATCCCATGCGGTCTCTTGCCTCCTGCAGATCCCATCCCATGCGGTCTCTTGCCCCCTGCAGATCCCATCCCATGCGGTCTCTTGCCCCCTGCAGATCCCATCCCATGCGGTCTCTTGCCCCCTGCAGATCCCATCCCATGTGGTCTCTTGCCCCCTGCAGATCCCATCCCATGCGGTCTCTTGCCCCCTGCAGACCCAATCCCATGCGGTCTCTTGCCCCCTGCAGATCCCATCCCATGCGGTCTCTTGCCCCCTGCAGATCCCATCCCATGCGGCCTCTTTCCCCCTGCAGATCCCATCCCATGCGGCCTCTTTCCCCCTGCAGATCCCATCCCATGCGGCCTCTTGCCCCCTGCAGATCCCATCCCATGCGGCCTCTTGCCCCCTGCAGATCCCATCCCATGCGGCCTCTTGCCCCCTGCAGATCCCATCCCATGCGGCCTCTTGCCCCCTGCAGATCCCATCCCATGCGGCCTCTTCCCCCTGCAGATCCCATCCCATACGGCCTCTTGCCCCCTGCAGATCCCATCCCATGCGGCCTCTTGCCCCCTGCAGATCCCATCCCATGCGGCCTCTTGCCCCCTGCAGATCCCATCCCATGCGGCCTCTTGCCCCCTGCAGATCCCATCCCATGCGGCCTCTTGCCCCCTGCAGATCCCATCCCATGCGGCCTCTTGCCCCCTGCAGATCCCATCCCATTATGGACCCTTTCCCCCTGCAGATCCCATCCCATTATGGACCCTTTCGCCCTGCAGATAATATCCTTTTATTGCCTCCTCTCCCCATATATAGCCACATATAGCTCCCCTCTTATGCGGCCCCTCTCCCCATACAGCGCTCCCCTCTTATGCGGCCCCTCTCCCCATATGGCGCTCCCCTCTTATGTGGCCCCTCTCCCTGCATCTTCGGCTCACTGAGCGCTTACCTGCAGCGGCGGCCTCTCCTGTGTCTCCCGTCCTCCTCCACGGCTCTCTGCACGCTGACAGGAGGAGGAGCTCCCTCCTCACACTGCCGTGACCTCTCTGCAGCGTCGCTGCACGCCGGGTCAGGGAGCCGACAGGCTCCACTGAACCAGGAAGTGCGGCGCGGAGGTACGGGGATTCATTTGTGCTAGTGTCTTAAAGAGACACTAACACAAGTGAATACAGGGAATCGGATTGCCAGAGCTGTTTCTTGCTGGTTCTGGGAACCGGCTGTTATTTTAACAACCGGTTCTCCAGAACCGGCTGAATCCCACACCTGGTCACACTGTTAGAAACCAGTGCCATAAGCAGCCTGCTGCAGTTTCTATTCCACCCAGGCGCCGGCCTCCATTTCTGGCCATGCCTTGGGTTGTGTAACTGGCTGCATGATGTGATGTCACAAAGGTCCTTAAGCAGTCTTATCATCAGGATATAAATGCTGGAGGCCCTAGGAGAATGGGGGCCCTGTGAAATTGCCCAGTTTGCTTTCCTTTCCTTTAAGATCAGTTCTGCATATCAGCCTGTCTCCTGTTTAGTTGTTTTAGACTCCTGAAATTAAGAACCCTTTGGTCACATCCCTGTGAAAATATCAAAGGTCCTTAAACAATCTTATCCTCGTAATACAACTGTTGGGGTCTAAAATATTGTGCAGTTTGACTCCCTTAAGGCTGGCCCTGAGCATAATTACAGCTTATTTTAGGAGTAGGTATTATATTTCAAGTATACTGTAAAATCATGCTAGGGCCTATTTTTGGGAAAAAAGGTGTACATGCTTCAATGTACCTAATCAAATACAGTTTCCTAGGTTTATAAGTGAAATATATCTGTAAACCCTTGATGCCACTCTGATGGTTTGTGTGGGATCCAATTTTATTCTCACACCCATAGACACGAATGGAAGAGTCTCATCTGAGGCTCGGATAAAAGTAGTGCATGCTGTAATTTTTTCTTAAGGACATCTGGACTAAGAAAAAAATTGTTCATCTGCTTAGCTATTGAGCAACATGGGTCAGTGTGCTGTCCAATGTATAGCACACAGCCGGAGGCATCCTTAGGGGGCTGAGAGGGAAGAGGAGAGAGTTGAGCAGATAGCCCATTCATTTCTATGTAGCAGTTAACGAGAGCTGATTTAGATGTTAAGGGTTAATTATTCCTTGGAATGTAGCTAATATGAACTCTATGCCTGTGTTTTAAGGCCAAGCTCTAAGGAAACAAGTTGGACACTAGGAAAGATAAAAGCTCTCATTGCAGGAGAATAACCGCAGATAGAAAAATCAAATGCAAATTTGCATATTTTCATACTGTCCAACAAAATAAATCAATGTAAGAACTTGAGAATACCATTTTAAGCCCTTATTTGGTGTTTTGATGTTTCTAATAGTGTTTACCCAGATTATTTCACTGATTTTCCTATTGTTCTTCTGCTTCTTATGTAACAACACTGTGAGTTAAAGCGGTTGTCCCACAAACAAAAGTTATTTTAATCAATAGATCTTGGAATAATAAGTTCCACAATTGGATGTGATTAAAAAAATGTTCTTGTGCTGAGATAATCTTATAACTGTGCTCCTGCTATATACTTCAGTATTAGACCAACAGACAGTTGAAAATTTAATTCCTCTAATGCAACTAGATTTTTTTTTTTTTGTTTTGCAATAACAAGTTAAAGGGATTATCCCACAATGTTAGCACATTTTAATCAATAGAACTTGGAATAATAATAAGTTCCACAACTGAATGTGATTAAAAAAATGTTCCTGTGTTGAGATAGTCTTATGTACAGTATGTGTCCATGCTACGTACTGGGTAATGGCCATGTCTGACTATGCAGGAACAGGATCTTAACATACCACGTTTCCTGTACAGGGAAGGAAACAAAGAGAGTATCATATAGGACAGCATGGGATTGAAATCGGTTCTTTCTGTGAGGTAACATACTTTTTTGTGAGGTAAAACATTGTTTTTGGACAGCCAGGGAAATGTTTTGCATCATAAAAAGCAGTAGCTATGATCCCATGCTGTCTTATCTGTATACTCTTTTTCATCCTCCCCTGCTCAGGAAATGTGGTATGATCAGACTATGTTCCTGTAAAATCAGACACGGCCATTACACAGTACATAGCAGGGCACATATATAAGATTATCTCAGCACAGGAACATTTTTTGTAACACATCCAATTGTGGAACTTATTATTCCAAGATCTATTGATTAAAATGTACTTTGAATTCTGACAACCTTAGGACAGGCTTAGTACATCTTAAGTGAGGTTTTCCTCACTTCTTTATTTTTTGCTTCAAAGATGTTCAAAGTTAAAATTATTATTGGGGCTTTAATTCTAAGCATCAAATGTTTCTATGTTTCCAAAAAATTTTCTGCAATGACAACAGTTAGCAAATTTCAGTAGAGTTCCTTGCATCCTAAAGATTAAGGGTTGTCCGGGATAGGATAGGAATTAGATAGGTGATAACCTATTAATCTGTGGGGGTTGAACCACTTGAACTTGCACCATTTGGTAGAATGATTAATTTTTATCCTCTACTTTTATCCCCAATATAAACGATAGCCAACCACTGCTACCTGCTTTCTCTATACGATTAGAGAAAAACGAGCACAACGCTCATTGGCCCCATAAGGAATGATTGAAGGAGCAGTTGTACATGCTCCCTGCCACTCTATTTTATAATGACGATAAATTTTCCCCTTTATGATGATCAGTGTGGGTTCAATAGGACCAATTCCTGTTTCTACATACAGCTTTAAAGGATTCAGTTAGTATATTTTTAATAATGTGATGTCATAGACCGAATGTAAAACAGAAGAATTAACTGTAATTTAGCCATGCACATTAATCATGCATGTATCATCCTAATCTGCCACATTCCAAATTATGAGTCTGATATATGTATACATACAATATATCTTCAGAGACCAAAGTGCTTTGGTCAAAAGAGGAACAACATTGAGTTTATTGAGGAATTTGAAATACTTATAGCGATTTTTTTTTTTATTTATTTTTTTTTTTTATTTGGATGCAATCCAAGGCTGCATATTCTTTCACTATTGGTCAAACTGCAGTGAAGATACTTATACAGATATATTCTCTAATAAGCTGAATCATCATTAAATCACAGGAAAGTCTCATAAGACATTCTAAGTCTTAGGCCGGTGTCACACATCTGGCTTTTCTCCAGTTTGTCGGATACGGCGCGCTCCCGTACAGTGTATACAGTACAATGGCTCATGACAAGCTCCGATCACGTGCTGTCATGTGACTGGAGCATGTGACCAGGAAGTTGCAGCGCTGCCATTGTACTGTATACATTGTACGGGAGCGCGCCGGATCCAACAAACTGAAGAAAAGCCGGATGTGTGAAACCGACCTTATAATGTCTGAGTGCAGATATGGGTGCGGTGCACAGTTCAAGTGCAATTTTGAGAACTATTATTTTAGGTATAGTCATATAATCCTGTCCGTAACAAATGCGTAGAAGGGCAAAATGAGAAATTGTAAGTACACTGTGCTATATAATATGATGATTGCAATATAGTAAGATGATAAAAAACTTTGATGGAAGTGCTTCTCTTAAGGCTGCTTTACACGGTGTGACATCGCTCAAGCGATCTCGTTGGGGTCACGGAATTTGTGACGCACATTCGGTCGCTTTAGTGATGCCGTTACGTGTGACACCTTTGAGCGATTTTGCATCGTTGCAAAAACGTGCAAAATCGCTCATCGGTGACATGGGGGTCCATTCTCTAATATCGTTGCTGCAGCAGTAACGAAGTTGTTCCTCGTTCCTGCGGCAGCACACATCGCTCCGTGTGACACCGCAGGAACGAGGAACCTCTCCTTACCTGCCTCCCGCCCGCAATGCGGAAGTAAGGAGGTGGGCGGAATGTTCGTCCCGCTCACCTCCGCCCCTATTGGGCGGCGGTTCAGTGACGCAGCTGTGACGTTGCTATGACGCTGAACAAACCACCCCCTTAGAAAGGAGGCGTTTCGCCGGTCACAGCGACGTCGCAGGGCAGGTAAGTAGTGTGACGGGTCTGGGCGAGGTTGTGCACCACGGGCAGCGATTTGCCCATGTCGCACAACCGATGGGGGCGGGTACCCACGCTATTGATATCGGTCACGATATTGCAGCGTGTAAAGCGGCCTTAAGAGCATAAATTGTTACAATCAGAACTATCTCCTATTTCATCAGGTACTCTCAGGTTGCCAGCCCAAGAGTACTATGAGTTACTCTTAATCCAATTGGTACCCATGTTGTACGGTTCATGAGCCCTCTATATGCAATCAGCGAGCACTTGTCACTAAGGAGTTTATAAAAAGAACATATAGAAGCTTGCTAGGAAAAAATATAGTAGTGATCACTGACTGTAAAAAGTAAAACACATTCAGTCTGAGAAAATGAGAGCAGCACAAAATAATTCATTGCAAAATGTTCTAATTGTATATTTTTACAATCAGTAATAGATATGATTTACACTTTTACATGAGCATGTGACAATAGTATTATTGTAGTAAATGTAGACAAACTGATAAAAAACAGCACCAAAATCATCTGTAAACAATGTTGTTACCCTTTACGAACACTGTAGATTAGTTACTAATATAACTGAGGAGATGTCAATCTATATCCTGAAAATGTTACCTGCAACCTGCAATATTCGCTACAACTGTACAACATGGTAATGTCAGAAATGTCTTGGACAGTCTGTGAGTCTGGTGTATTGCCAATTCTTCCATTTTCGTAGAAAATGTTCTTGAGTTGACATTAAAGCAGCTTCTTCTTGGCCTCTTGTAATTTCTCTGCAATTAGTTGTTGAATCCTCTGATTTTTTGTCTTTTCAAACATGGACCTTCTACGGGGCAGGAGATTTGGAGGGGGAACTTCATTGTCAAGTCTGTTGGTCTTGTAGAGCACATCTACTCTATTGGTGTCTTGCAGATTGTCACTTGCATTTCTTGTAGGTATCTGTGTGCTGTAAATCGGGGTAGGTGAAGTGGTAGGTGGTATGCTTGGAAGAGTTGGATTTATTGGTGAAATATTTTTAATGGTATTATTTTTTACATAATTGTCAGTTGAAATTTGAGATGAATTGCAGGCCTTACAGCACAATCTGCTATATCCACGCATTGAGCAATAACGAGCCAGCACTTCCAAACGACAGAAAACGGATTTATCCTCAAGGCAGTTTTCTTCTAAAAGAAAGAAAAATTACATTAAAATTGACAAGCTAAAAGTCTAAAAATCCTACTAATGCCTTTTATCTAGAAAGTATACAAACTAATGAAATGTTTATGCATAGTGGAGAAGGAACAATGGACCCCAGAAAGAGAGAACCTACATTTAAGGGCAATGCATCCTCAAAGCATGACCAACTGTTTAGTATAAAAACTTGATTTAAACAGTTTAAGACATTTTTATGACGTTTCTTTTAATTTTACGTCAGTATCAATACAATAAAAATCAAATCAACAAATACAAAATCTGGCTATTTAGCCTCATAACTACTGAAAAGATGAGCAAAGAGATGCACAGTACGGGAGACCGGCCAACAACGTTCTACCTGCCAGGATCCATGGCATCTCTACTGATTAAGAGACTGAGTGCAATGTGTCATGCCATGCCTACAAATCAGAAAAGGCACCAGGGAAACCAGGTAGTAGAAGGCAGTTCACAGGGCTCCCAACTGATAGGCACAAAACACTCATAGGGTCCTGCAAATCGACTCACTCATCTTTACTGCAAAGTGACCACTACGTCACAGTGTCAGGTTATCATATCATAACCACAACAGAGAGGATTACAATGAAAGGATATTGCTATATAGGTAACACATAAGTACAATACCACTATATGTGATGGTCATGGCTCGCCTTCTCTCCCTCACAGCACAGTGACTTTTCCCCAGGTTACAGAGCATTAATCTAAGGGTATGTTCACACATCAGGTTTTTGCTGTGTGGCACAATCCGGCGCTTTTCTGAAAAACCGGATGTGGCAACAGCTGTTGCCGCATCCGTTTTTTCCCCCATAGACTTGCGTTAGCGCCGGATTGTGCCGCATGGCCTTGAGTTGCGTCTGGTTTTTGACGTATGCGGCATATTTAGCCGGTGCGACGGCCGGATAAAACATTGCATGCTGCGTTTTTTGCTGCGGCGAAAAAAACGCATCATGCCGGATCTGGCGCAATGCGGCGCCATTTACAATGCAAGCCTATGGACGCTGGATGCGGTGTCCTGCGGCAAAAAAACGCATTCGGCCGCCGGATGCGGTTTTTTGAACTGCGCATGCTCAGTATCAAACCGGATCCGGCAAAAAACGGACGGGCTGCATGGAAAAACTTATGCAACGCATCCGTTTTTTTCGCCGCATCCGTTGCATAGGTTTTTGAGCTGGATTCGGCCAGACAGAAAAAAACTGATGTGTGAACTTAGCCTAACAGGTTGGGGACAGAGTCTCCTTGTAAGCGGTTAATTAAACAAGAACATACCATACTCTGTTGCTATTCGTGCTTACGTAACCACCAAGAATTTAGATCTTAAACCCAATTCAACAATGAGGGATTTGGAGAATATTTGTTTATTGGTATTACATGGTGACTGTGTGACTATAGTATTTCAAAGCTGTAGACAGATAAAGATTCTGCAAAGATGATTTTTTTCAATTGACAGCCACATCTTAGCAGTCTGCTGTAGTGTACAAAGCCTACCCAGCCTCTCCTAATGGTGGGAGAGAACACTTTACATCTGCTAGTGTTAGCAGAGCTAGGATAGGCAGGTCACTGGATATGGAGGACAACATGGTGATGAATGGTGCTCCTGGTCTTCTGGTTCCATTTGGAATGACAGGTGGCATGGAATTCACACTAGGGAATTTATCATGACCTGGAACCCCTCTACTCTTACATCTGTAATACACATTTGTTCTATGCTATAAAATTTCACTCCTCCTTTCAAAGAAGGCCTAGGGTGAAATGCACATAACGTTTGAGAGGAAGGTCACAGCTCACTCAATTCTAACCTGTAAATTATTTTTAGGTAATAGAAATTGTGTATTTACTCGCTATAATGTTTTATTCCCATTGTGTTTTACTCGGCTATGCTGTTTGCTTCAAGTCTTTCAGATCCAACTTGTTGCTTACTTTTTGTGTAAGGTAATTCACATATTATTGGTATTAAATAGAGGTCTCCTTTCTACATCTAAAAATTGCAACGTAAATTGTTCAGAAATTCTTTGGTTAGGCAAATCGATGGTTGCAGTAGCTGTTTGGGTGGCTGGTCTTAGATGATCTTGAAGGGTAAGATGCTGGTTGTTGAGGTTCTGGGCTGGTGTGGATACACGTGGTCTGCGGTTGTGACGCTGGTTGGATGTACTGACAAATTCTCTGAAATACCTTTGGAGATGGCTTATTGTAGAGAAATTAACATTCAATTCACAGGAAACAACTCTGGTGGACATTCCTACAGTCAGTATGCCAATTGCACACTCCCTCAAAACGTGCGACATATGTGGTATTGTGCTGTGTGGTAAAACTGCACATTTTAGAGTGGCCGTTTATTGTGGTAAGCCTAAGACACACCTGTGCAATAATCATGCTGTCTAATAAACATCTTGATATGCCCCACCAGTGAGGTGGATGGATTATCTCAACAAAGGAGAATATGTGAACAATAGATTTTTGAGTTCAGCTCATGAAAAATGGGAGTAAAACAAGTGTTGCATTTAAATTGTTGTTCAGTGTTTTTAATTGATTTTTTTAAATTTTATTACATTTTTCTTACTTAGCTCTACTGTTGAACTTGTACATTCTATATTTTGATGGCCTGATGCACTGTAATACATAAGTATTGCAGTGTATCAGACCTGTCAGTTTTACACTAACACATGGCCTTTTATGCCCTTCTTAGGGCAGGACCAAATATGCCACCATAGCTGGCAGACTCAGAGGCTATTACTTGGCTTTGAACTGTCGTAGCAAACATCAACACATCATGTTGCAGAGAGTTGATAGAGTGAAATTCACCTCCCTCTGTTAGCCATCTAGATGCCACGGTCATTATGGACTTCAGCATTTAAAGGGTTAAGCAACCATAATTAGTGCTGGCATAAATTATAACAGAGGTACAGGTAACACCCACTCAGCTGGCATCTTCGGGGGGGGTGCACTATACACATTTTTCAGCGCTGTATAAAGCGGTGAGCAATTAAGCGCCTTATTGACCACTGTAAAAAGGCATATCAACAGTCATTAAATTGAATATGTCATAATGATCAACCCCTTCTCAACCCCCTTAAAAGCTTATATTGTCACATAGTTTGTTTAAAGATAAGCCAATCTGTAATTGTTGCTCCATAATTGAAAACTCCATTATTTAATCCATATGCAAATGAGGCTGTAATATTCTGGGCATGATCAGAGTACTTCTCAAGCCACTGCCTGCCCACCTAGGGCCATCTTCTTATGTTTGACACCTCACTGGCTTGACTACATAGCCAGTGAGCTGCCAAAGAAAAGACAATGACGTTATGAGGGCAATAGATATGGAGTGTCAGAGGCTTAGGAAGTATAAGAGGGTCACCTATGCTCGTATGCTAAGGCACCTAAAGATACAAACTGCATTATATCATAATGTGAACTGTGTTATGCTTCTATGTATATGATGATGTGTGTCATAAGATGTAGATAGATGTAAAATATAGGTACAGTGTGTAGCAGTATAAAATGAGGTGTTTAGTAAAAGTAAGCTTGTTTGTAGTGTAGGGAAAGCAGTAGTTAAGCCGTGGAAATAGCCCAAAATGGGAGGTGCCAGTCTTCAGGAAAAGAGCACAGACTCCATCTTAAAACAGTGTAGTGTTTCACAAGTGTAAAGTTCAGACGTGCAAGTTCGCAGAATACCTAGGGCACATCTAGTGGGTTCCCTGTGGCTACATCAACCATTATCGATGGAGTGGGACAGTGATATTAGAGATTCTGGGAAGGACTGAAGGATTGTGGATGTATAGAGAACTATCTCCATCCCACTACAAAGTGCTCCAAGCTCTGGACTCTAAAGAGACTCTCCTGTTACTGGATGGACACATAACAGGTGTCTTTTTTGGCCAATAATGTACTGACTCCAGTGGTATGAGCCCCTAGGAAAGACGCTGAGCATAGACTTGGGTGAACAGGTCGGGACAAGAATGGATATGAGATGAGGTATATAGCTTGTGCACTCCGGTCGATGGTCGAATTGTCATTGAACAACTTCCTGTGGGTTGAAGAACTACAAGCCAATGGAGGCTTAATGACTCTTACATTTGGGATTGGGATGCAAGGCTGGGTGGAGGAGTATGGACCAGTAATGTCAGAGAAACCAATGGTTATGGGAAAAGTCCAAAAACTGTGCCCTAAAGTGAGGTGTACCATAGAAAACATGCTTAAGTGTTGTGTCCACTTCTAAAGTTGTGCTAAAAGAAATTTCCTTAATGTTCACTAAAAGACTGTTGTTAAAGATCTCCAAGTCTTTATCACTGACTCCTCTGTGAATGGGTCCTGGTTTGACAGCAGGACTAAAGGCACAGTCACACACAACGACTTACCAGCGATCCCAAAAACGATGCGACCTGATAGGGATCGCTGGGAGGTCGCTGGTGAGATGTCACACAGTCAGACCTTACCAACGATGCAGGAACGATACAGGTCGCAGTAGCGACCTGTATAGCGATCTCAGCAGTCACTGTGACCCTGTCACACAGTGTCAAACATAGCGATGTTTCCTGCCCAGCAGGACATCGCCTTTGAAGGAAATCGCCTGGACCATTCTGCAACGACTAGCGATCTCACAGCAGGAGACTGATCGCTGGTAGATGTCACACATAACGAGATCACTAACGGGATCGCTACTGCGTCACAGAAACCGTGACTTAGCAACGATCTCGTTAGCGATCTCGTTGTGTGTGACGGTACCTTAACAGGTATGACCTGCACCCTGAAAGACCATACACCCAGCCAGGACTACTGCAACCTTCACCCCCCTTGCTCTGTGAGGAGGGCAGAAGCACACACAACTGGAGGGAACTACTGCCCCGGAACCATCCTTACAGAAGTGCTCCAATCTTGCCTAGAGCACTTTAGGTTTATTAAAATGTGGTGCCACAAAGTTTATAAATAAATAAATTGACTTATCTTTCAACAAGTGACAAGACAATATAAGTGGATTGAGGGGTTGATCGTCATAACAAATTCACTTTTAAGGATATAAATATTAGTGTCAATGCCATCAACCAAGCAATGTAAGCAAATTAAATACTGAAAAGAAATATTATTTAATACTTATTTAATAATTTTACAAAATTTCTTTGATAGATGATAAATAATTTTTCTTAATAGACAAAATACAATTTGAACCAAGTTTATTTTACATACTTTCATTTGTAACAATCAAAATAATTTAGAGTAAGGAAAAAATCATTGTGGACAATATTGTGACATTTATCACAAAGGCGTTTTTCACAATAACATACTGTACGATTTCTTTACTACCCAAAGACTAATATCCCTGACATTTGTTAGAGTGCATATAGGCTAAAGTCAAAAAAGGGCAAAGGGCTGAAATCTGCAATTTCTATTTAATACTCAAATCTTCTGCAAGATTAAAAAAATGTAAACTTTTATTTCAGCAGTTTGGATATATTATAGATATTGAGAAATTTGGAGAAGGGAGTAAATATCAAATGCATCTAGAAAATTATGAGTTTGGGGACTTTTTTTTGCCAATGTATACAGTAATAAAATAAAAATACCACCAATTGAAGCCACAATGTTCCATCCTAGTCCTGCAGTAATAATTTTTTGACCATTATTTTACTATGGCTACTACAGCAGTCAATAAATCATGATCACGAATAGGAGTTCATTACTATAGGACCTGCAAGGAACTGTCGCGGATTTAAAGGGGATATCCCACATTATATATGCAGTCCGATCTCTAGAAAGCATAGTATAGAGGATGAGCTGAACAGAATGGTATATAGATTTTATATGACTTTTATTTTATTCATTGTAATCTCTGTTTATATTCTTACACCTCCAGTGGGTGGTCCTGCTCAGTGATTGACAGCTTTCTCCACATGCACAATCGACATACAAGACTATCAATCACTGAATCGGACCGCCTCCTGGACTTATGAATACAAATATTGAATAAAATGCAAGATTTGCTGAAATGGGTTTCCAACAAAAATCTATATCAGTCTGATCATCTCCTCATTCTCTATGTCATCTTGTCTGCAGATCGGAGATCATTCTAAATATCACAGTTAGTAATGGTTTAGTTCTTCTTTTAAGAAGATTCCATCTTCTTGGGCACAATTTACAAAATCCTTTAACAAGTGGAGAATACACTACACATTTCTATGACCCTTTAGTAATTTTAGCCAAGTGTTTGTTTTTTAAAATCATTGAATTACAAAGTTCCCATCATAGCTTCACGAAATATTAACAGTCGAACGTACAACAACTGAAGATCACTTTGAATATTTGTCTATTTAACAGTACTAAGAGCCAGTGCAAAACAGTGCACATTGATTTCACATTGGCAGGAGAATTCACAGAAGCTTAATGATTAAATACTATAATAAAAACATATCCGATCGCTCTGTGGTCAACAATTATCTGTACAATAGTTCAATGCAGCAAAATTATGTTTCTTCACTTCACTTACAAACTTTAATATCCATTTCCCTAACTTCAAGCTTAGTGCATTTACAGGTACACAATGTAGCATCTTCATTTTTAGGAAATAACAGTCCTTGTCATTCATATTTGGTTTATAAACATACCCCATAGTACCCTTTATAGTAGTACTGTAGAACAAATAAAACTGTAGGTTTATCACTGAATATTTCAAAATACAACAGGATAAATTATTGAATGGGTTGCACACATATATATTTCAGACTATGCCTCTCCATCTATGAGCCAGAACCGAGTGCTGCTCTTGTTCTGGGGACCAAGGGAATTTGGATCTTGTTTTGGGGATCCAGTGTGCCCATGCTTTGCTTGGCTGGCCGATCAACTATATGGCTGACCTAGAATGCTACATTCCATGCAAGTAAAGGTCTTGGCATACCCCATCTGATCTCTGGATACTGGAGGAGAGAAATGCTGATTGCTAAACTGGCCAATTCAATTCTGAAGGAACTAAGGGACATATATGTTATAAACCTGCTGTAAACCATCCATTTTAAAAACTGTACCCAAAAAAGAATGAACAGAATTTATGAAGTTCATTAACCCTTTGTCACACCAGGGCGAGGGAATGCCTGGAGTGTGGTGCAAGAGGATGGGTACGACAGAGAAGATGTAAACGTAGGCCTTGATGCTAGGGAGAGGAAAGAGGGGTCACAATCTAACTCACTGTGACGTGACTGATCCCTGAGCTCCGTAAACTGATCCTTTCCCCTGTGAGCTATCACGTGCCTAGGCCGTGGCTAACCTTGGACATGCCTGACTAGTGTTAAGGCCAGCAAGACGCTAGGAGAGGAAGTGGAGGCAAACAAGGGAAAACCAAAACTGCAATTTTTCTCCTGAGGCTCCACCAAACCCTGATGGAAAGCAAACCACAGCTTTCACCATCGGCAATTCATTCACAGGTCAGCATAGAATGGACTATAGCCGGCAAAGGAGAGAGTGAGGAGTGGATTTATAAAGCAGAAGGGGGTGGCTGCAGCTGAGATTAGCAGCTACAATTCATTCTAAGCAGGATAGAAAAGAAACCTTAACCCCTTCAGCACTGAATGGACTTATATACGCTACTACTCAGGATAAATGATGAGCAAGTTTTAAAATGGATCTGTGATCAACTAAATCCTGTGACCTTCTCATTCCAGATCACCCAAAGGTCTCAGCAGGGCATGACACACTTGTGATACCTTTTTTTGGTGTTTTTGCTGAAATTAAAACAAAGCAGAAAGGAAATTTAAAAATGACATTTTTTTGCAGATATCGAATTTTATTTCTTTTCTATAACAAACCAGGCATTACCGCAGAACAGTAAATCAATATTTCTAACTCCGTATTCTGCAGTTTATACAGCCCTTGTGTCCTTCTTAAGGGTATTGTCTCACAACAGAGATTTACTGCAAATCTGCAGCTTTTGTTCAAATTTTTTCATTTTCACAAGGTGTAATAGAAGACAAAATCATCCCACAATTTCTCAGCAGTTTCTCTTAAGTATGGCAATGGTTATAATCTGCTGTTCGGGGACATGGGAAGAAGCATCATTTTGCTTAAATCCTTTTTGGGTTCCATGTATTATTTTTACGTTATTTATCTAGAGGTACAGAATATAGAACAATTTTTGTCTTGGGTTTTACAGGTATTTTAATATGAGATATGTAAATTCAAGCCCAATAAAAATTTGGATAGAAGATCAACAATTTTGTCAATGTTGTTTCAGTTTTATTTTTATGGAATTCATTATACAGTATCAATGACTTATTTACTTTATTCTTCGGATCACTGTTTCACTATTTTTACAAAATAAAACGTTTTTACGTCAAGATGTTCTGACAGGCATACTATCCTCAATTTCTATCACAGGCGCTAGGAGAGTTTTTTTTTTTGTGGTACACGTTGATGGTTTTATAGATACCATTTTGGCAACATGTTTTTTATTGCTTTTTATTTCATTTTTGTTTTGGCAGACTGAACCAAATCTGTTTTTCGAAATAATGAATACATTAACACCAATACTGCTATAAACATTAAAATGTAAGGTACTTGGTGATTTTTGACCAAAGAGCTCAAAAGACTACAACAACGTCAAGGTGTACCTTTTAATGTGTATGGTCCGTAAACACTATTGTCTTCCTATCTGTCGATGTGCCAAAACCAGCCTCTTTTGAATGGGGAGTAAAAAGTGACTTATGAAATCATATTATGGATAGGTATAACTCTACCTTTATATTCTGCCACCTTGACAGCACAACATGAAAAATAACTGATAAAAGGTAAAAGTAGGGAGGGACAATAGCGTGCAATAATTTTTTGCCTAAAGCTAAAACCTAACCACACTTATCTAGATTGTAATATTTCAGGATTGTGAAGAAACTTTAGCATCTTTGGAAGAGGTTTACAGATTAGTGACAATAAAGCTCTCTCAGGCCAAGAAAAAGGTGACTGATTTTGTAGAATAAGGCCTGAATCCTTCATATGGAGTTTTTCCCAACCACATTATAGGTTTTCCAAATGGCACACTTTAACAACCTGATAATTAAGGCTTTTGGCACCTTCTGGCCCTAGCTTTGAAACCGAACAAAGATAGGTTTTTTTAGAGTATGTTAAATTAGCTTTTCTAGATACAGTTTGATAAAATATGTTTGGCGGGCTGCGCTGCTGGAGTAGATCAATTCTTCAAAAATGGTAAGGCTTTTTTTATTCACCAAGTGTTTCACTGCCGTACCTGTCAAGTTTTCTTTTTATTCACAATGTGTTTCAATGCCGTACCTTGTAGAGTTCTTCCTTTTCTATCATGGACTTTTCAGTAACCAAGCAGAAAGGTGGAGATTATCTAGACTGGGATAAGTGTTATGATCCAGAACCATGGAAGACCACCATAAATCATTGGTAAAAGGTGACAAGAGCATTGGCAACTAATCTGGCCGCCATCCCCTTACTAACCATCAACACTAGAAGTAGCCGAGGGGTGAACAAACATCCTGTGCACCACGAACCTAGCCGGAGAACTAGCTATCCTAAAGGAAGGAAAGATGAATAACTCTCTGCCTCAGAAAATAGATAAAGAATAGCAAGCCCCCCACATTCAAAGACTGTGGTGATATAGGAAAACACAATACACAGACAGATGATAAGATTAGCAAAAGGTGAGGCCCTACTGACTAAATAGGACAGGATAGGAAAGGGACTGATGGTGGCCAAAGAAAAACCCTGCAAAAATCCAAAACTTGATAGTACACAAAGCCCTCAGATCGCTAGATCTGAACTCCGTCCTATACAAGCGCTCTTGTCATACCAATGAACAGAAAGCAGGAATCATTACAAATTCAAGAAGCAACAAACACATGGACTAATAGGAGCAATACTCCAAACATAGCTGCAGGGAGCATCCCTGCTAATCAACTGAGAGGGAAGATCCCTGCATGCAAATAAACTGAAAACAAACACAGCAAATGACAAACTCAGAGAAGAGTAAAAGAACCAAACAACAAATAAAGAGCCAAACACTTATCTGGGGTAGATGTGGTCTGGAGCAGGATGAAGCAGGCTGGTGTACAAAGAACAACTGACATCCGGCATAGCCTGCTATCAGACCAGGGTTTAAATAAGCAGAGAGTTAGCAATGAAAACGCCCATTGCTCAACACACCTGGTCTCTGACCAAACCATTCTTGGCCACAAGAGGGAGCCTCACAGCAGCAAAAGCATAACTGACATTCACAACAGATAAGTCTCTAGAACATAAAGGACAATATGTTCTTTCCAGAAAAACAGAGGAGAGTGGTTGACTGAATTTTTTTAGGGAACTTTAGAAGACTGAACTAGCCTCAATTTTGGCCAATGTGGTGCACTTTTTAATTTTTAGGAGTCCATGCCATTAAAGGTAGCAGAGGTAAAGCATACACCAACCTGAAGCTCAATTCTTCGGCTAAGGCATCCACTGTCTTTCGTCTTTGTCTTGGTTTCAGTGAAAAAAAGTATTTTATTTTGCTAAACAGGTCTAATTCAGACTAGCGCCATGTGTTGACTAGTAAAGAGAACATTTTTTGATTCGAGGCCTATTTCCTTGGATTTAAACAACCGTAACTGAGAAATTCTACAACTTATTTTTTTTTTCAAGTTAATGATGACATATGATGCTGTAATGTTCTAAAGTGCCTCACATACTGCGCGCTTTAAAATTTGAAGACTGATTTTCTAAAGACTATGGTAATTGGTCTTGATAAAAAAATAACTCTCCATCTCCAGGTGCTTGTATTTGTGGTCACTAAAAAAAAATGGATCCAAATTCCAAAGAACGCCTCTTTATAAGATGGTTTTTATACACCATTTAATTTAGACCTATCCCCCGAGAAAAATTCAGGAACGGGAAGTTTAGGTTCTACAGCAAGAGTCTATATAAGATACGCCGATATACCCTGAACCTCAGAAGCAAGATGCTCATCACGATCAGACAACTGGTTAATATCCATGCCAGAAAAAGATCTTCCATGAAACCCAAAAAATAACAGGAAAAATATACAGAATAAAAAAAATATGTTCCCTTCTTTTGAGTACCTGTTTTTTTGTGTGGCCGGTGATACTGTTATGATCTAGTAACTGTGGACAATCACGAAAAATCCCATTAATTAGGAAAAAACAAAAGCACAAGAGTATTTGGAAACTGAGCTGACCGCAATCACCCTATCTATCAGACAACACTAGAAGTAGCAGTGGGATGTTCCTAACACACCTAGACACCTCGTCACTGCCAGAGAAACTTGCTACACCTTAAAGATAGATATGAGGAATCCTAACTTGCCTTGGAGCCGTCCCCAAAGAAATAGCAAGCCCCCAACATGCAACAATGGTGATGTAAGAAAACACAATACACAGATAGAAAATATAGATCAGCAAAGGTGAGGCCCGACTTACTAGATAGAACAGGACCGGACAGATAACTGATTGCAGCCATCAAAAAACCCTGCAAAAAATACCAATCTTTGGATAATAAAAAATACTGAGACCACACGGACTCTCTCCCACTATATCAGGTACTCTTGTGCCAGACACTTCAAACAGAACTGCAGATATAATGGGAAGAAACAAAATCACAGAACAAATAATATTCTGAAGTGCAAATAATCCAAACATGAACAGAGAGCAAGCTTCCTTTCTTGCTGGAAGAACTGCCCTGCTTACAAAGGCAGAAAGACAGATCCTCACATACAAGAAACCAAACACAGAAACAAATGGAATATGCAGAAACACTCTTAAGTACAAATCCAGCAATTAAGCACAGAAACCGTAAACTTATCTGCAGTAGATTCAGGCACCAAATATATGGGAAAACCAGAAGGGAAAACTCCCAGCCATCTTCAGAAGCAGGCAAGAGCAGTTATCACCGGTGACAGCCAGGAACAAAATGCTCTCCTAAATAAACTAGGCTGATCTGCAATAGGATTTCCTGGATTCCCAATTAATTCCATCACCTGTCTGAATCACAGACTCAAACTCAGCTTCACTACCATTATTGGCCACCAGAGGGTACTCCACACCAGCACCCACTCGGATGACATTGACAACAGGTCATATACTACTGACCTGACCAGTACCCTGTGAATCTATATTCCAATCCCTAGCAGGGATGCAATCTGTTTTGCGAATAGTGAAAAACACTGTATCCAGATAGTCTGCTGGCTTTTAACCTGTTTTTTTTTCTTTTCTTTTAAGACAATAGGGCAATTTCTTTTTTATGTGAATCTTTCATGGTGGCAGAATGAAAAACAGCAATAGATTTTCTATTTTTTTGTTTTTTTGTTTCAAGTTCACTATGCTAGTTAAATACTAGCTAATGTCTGTTATGCTGGTGTCTCAAATGCCTTCTAAGTACTGCCATACTCATGGCGCCCCCTTAGTGGCAGGTCATTTGCTGACCTGCCTAGCAGCACTCCCAGCTCAGCTGCATCCTTCTGTCTGGAGACTCTCCACCTGGATATAGGGATGTGGGCCAAATTCTGCTAAAATTTATATCATTGTGTCCAGCAGATTTCTGTTTCCCTGCCCAATCCCTTGCCACCAGGTACCATATTAGACAGCCCCTCCACTCTGGTGCCTGACCTTTTATTTAGCTAGTTTCTGTTTGCTTGCAAGCTATTTTGAGTTCTGTTTGTCTGCCCATTTTGTATTACTTCTTATCCTGTTAGCCTGTTGGGCTTTGTTTGTCTGGTCAGTACATTTTTGTCTCCGCTTCATCCTGCCTGTTTTCTTCCTGGCTAACCTCCAGTTTGTTTTTGAGCATTCCTCTCTAGTCCTCGTCTGTTTCCTATACCTGTGCTGTTTGTCCCATTCTCATCCTGTCTGCCTGTGCTTTGGTGGTGGTGGTGGAGTTATAGTGTGGGCACATGTGTCTACTCAATAAAGATCTGCCATACACTGTGTGAATGGTACAGTGACAAGACCCTACTGCTTGAATAACATCATTAATCCAGTCATTGTACCTCTGCATGAGCAATACAGGCCTAATTTCATATTTCATCTTCATGGAAGATCATACTCTAGCTCATTGAGGTCACATCATTAGGGAACAGCTACTGGAGACTGCAGTAGCTCGAATGGAGTGGCCTGCATGTTTTCCAGACCTCAATCCCATAGAAAACCTATGGGATCAGCTGAGTTGCTGTGAAGAGGTCAGAACTTTGTACCCCAGAACCACAATGATCTAAGGGCTGCCTTTCAAAAAGAGTGGGATGCTATGCCATAGCGAAAATAACTTGACTTGTGAACAGCAAGAGATGTCATTGTGAAGCTGTAATGATGCTCAAGGCCACATAAAAAGTTAGTGAGACATTGACATTTTGGGGATATACCCACCACTGTAACTGGCCTTTTTTTCCCAATAAATTGTTTGAGTTGAAGAAATCACCATTGCATGCTTCTACTTAAATTTCCTACTTTCATAATAAAATATCATTGTAGCGTGAACTTTACATTTTACATAAATTTCACCAGAAGGCCAAATATCCCTAACTTTTTGTGATTAGTGTAAGAACAAAGAAACACACTGGATTAAATAACACAGACACCTTGGGAATACAGAAAGAAAAGAAAATCCCACATAAGGTTTATATTACATGACTCTCCAGCATCAAAGAAACAGCCTGCAGTTAATAAAATAGTCATCATTGTACACCACCATGTATAGTGGAGTTCAAAATCTTACAGAGATTCAAAGAACTCATGGTAATGCATAGTAGTGCTTCATTTTTAATATATATATATATATATATATATATATATATATATATATATATATATAGTAAAATATTTTTATAGAAATATTTGGACAGTGATACAAACTTTGCCATTTTAGCTGTTTACCAAAACATATTAAAAATCCAGTTACATAATCAATATGGGCTTAAAGTGCAGGCTCTCAGCTTTAATTTGTGAGTATTCACATCCTAATTGGAGTAAGGATTTAGGAACTACTGTATTTAGTAAGGTTATAGGAATCTTTTATAACAAACTGCTTTTTAAAGGACCAAAAGTAATTGGACAATTATCTTAAAAGCACTTCAATGGGCTGCATGGGCTATTCTCTCATTAATTCATCATCAATAAAGCAGGTAAAAGGTCTGGAGCTGATTCCAGATTTGGCATTTGCCTTTGGAAGCTTTTGCTTTGAACTCACAACATCTGGTCAAAGGAGCTCTCATTGGAAGAGAAACAGACCATCTTTAGGCTGAAAAAGAAGAAGAAATCCATCAGAGAGATAGCAGAAATGTTTGGAGTGGTCAAATCAACATTTTGGTATATTCTGCCAAAAAGGGCACACTAGTGAGCTTGGGAATTCAAAAAGGCCTGAATGTCCACAGAAGACAATAGTGGTGAATGATGACAGAATCCATTCCATGGTGAAGAGAAACCTCTTCACAGCATCCACCCAAGTGAAGAACACTCTCCATGAAGTAGGTGTTTCATTATCTAAGTCTACCATAAAAAGAACACTGCATGAGAGCAAATATGATTAATTCAAAACAAACCTAAAAGCAGTTTTGCTACAAAATGTGCTACCTTCAACTCCAGTTGGTTATGCATTCCACATGGAAGAAACCTCTTAAAACATGAAGCAGCTGTTGAGGAGCCTGAACTATGACCAAGATTTGTGGCCCTTCTGTGGTGACTTAAAGGTGGTTGCCCTCTTTCTTGGTCTCCAAGATGGATACACACATTACTGCTGCTTCCTGTGTGAGGGGAATGGTCATACAAAAGAATATCACTATAAAAGAGACTGGCCTCTCAGATATTCACTTCAGCCAGAAGTAAAAGTGTTCTGCATCCAGCACTTGCTGACCTACATAATATTTTGTTATCACCATTGCATATCAAGTTGGCCTAATGAAGAACGTTTTAGGGTACCTTCACACTTAGCGATGCAGCAGCGATCTGACCAGCGATCTGACCTGGTCAGGATCGCTGCTGCATCGCTACATGGTCGCTGGTGAGCTGTCAAACAGGCAGATCTCACCAGCGACCAGTGAACAGCCCCCAGCCAGCAGCGACGTGCAAGCGACGCTGCGCTTGCACGGAGCCGCCGTCTGGAAGCTGCGGAGACTGGTAACTAAGGTAAACATCGGGTATAGTTACCCGATGTTTACATTAGTTACCAGTGTGAGCAGGGAGCAGGGAGCCGCGCACACTGAGCGCTGGCTCCTTGCTCTCCTAGCTACAGTACACATCGGGTTAATTAACCCGATGTGTAATGCAGCTACATGTGCAGAGAGCAGGGAGCCGCGCACACTGCTTAGCGCTGGCTCCTTGCTCTCCTAGCTGCTGTACACATCGGGTTAATTAACCCGATGTGTACAGCAGCTACATGTGCAGAGAGCCGGAGCCGGCAGCACAGGCAGCGTGAGAGCTGCAGAGGCTGGTAACTAAGGTAAATATCGGGTAACCACCTTGGTTACCCGATGTTTATCTTGGATACAGCTTACCTCAGCTGTCAGACGCCGGCTCCTGCTCCCTGCTCGCTTCATTTGTCGCTCTCTTGCTGTCACACACAGCGATCTGTGTGTCACAGCAGGAGAGCGGCTTTGAAGAAAACGAACCAGGGCTGTGTGTAACGAGCAGCGATCTCGCAGCAGGGGCCAGATCGCTGCTCATTGTCACACACAGCGAGATCGCTAATGAGGTCACTGCTGCGTCACAAAAAGCGTGACTCAGCAGCGATCTCGGCAGTGAGCTCGCTGTGTGTGAAGCACCCCTTAAAGGCAATGGATAGAAATGCAAACGCATTCAAGCACCTCATTGATAAAATGCCCAAGGTTCAGTAAAGCAAGGATAAAGGAATGAGTCTTGGACCTCAGATTTGTGAGCTTCTTTAAGATGAGGAGTTTCTCTGTTGCAGGGCAAGGAAAAGGCTGCATGGGTAGCATTCACATTAGTGGTAACTAATTTTTTGGGAAACTCAATAACAGATAATTATGAAGAGTTGGTGGAAAATCTTCTCAAAACATATAAGGAGCTTGGCTGCAACATGTCCTTAAATATTAATTTCTTATATTCTCATCTAGAGATTTTTCCACCAAACTGCAGAGCAGTGACCAACGAGAGATGTCACCAAGATATTGTGGTTACGGAGAAAAGATATAAGAAAATGGAATCCATCAATGCTTTGCAGATTACTGTTGGACAGTAAGCAATGATCCTATGCAGGAATACAAGAGACAAGCAAAAAAGACTTATCACTGAATGAGGACCAAATTTTGTAGTGTAATTTCTGTAACGGTTTATAATTTTGCAATAGTGTTTAGACAGGTTTTAGTTATTCGAATTGCTGCTAAGTTTCTCTAAAATAAATATCAGAAAATTGGCATAACAAAATATTCTGCATCTTTATATTTGCAAAAATTATAATGTTTCAAAGTACTGAATCTTTTGTGCATTAATTATATGTAGCAGTAAAAGGAAAATTCTGTAATCATAGAAACAAGAGCCAACAAAAAACTGTCCGATTCAGGACGTCAGAATCATTAAGAAATAGTTCATTTCATAATTGAACCTGTCAACATTTAAGTCTCTGAAATGAGGAGGTTTTGTAGAAAATTGGTTGCAATTCCTAAACATTTCACAGGATATTTTCGTTCAACTTTTTTAATGAAATCTCAGTTGTTTCATTTTAAATAACAATTGGTGGCATGCAGAGCCCAAATCACAAAGATTTGGTCACTGTCGAAATATTTCTGGACCTAACTGTATATGCAGGTCCAGAAATATTTGGACAGTGACAAATTTTGGCATTTTACCTGTCTACCAAAACATTTTCAGTATACAGTTATGTGATCAATATGTGTTTTTAAGTGTACATTCTCAGCATTAATTTGAGGATATTCACATGCAAATTAAAATAAGGGTTTAGGAATTACAGCTAATTAATGTGTAACTGACTTATTAAAGGGGCCAATAGTAATTGGACAATTATCTCAAAAGCTCTTTAACCCCTTCACGACCATGGACAGATATATCCGTCATGGAGCATGTCCCGTTAAGCCCCGCCCCCTAATGTTAGGGGTGGCCAAATCAAGTTTGGTATATTCGGAAAAAAAAAACAAATAATGAGCACACTGGAGAGCTTGGGAACTCAAAGAGGCCAGGATGTACAAGGATGATAATAGTGGTGGATGATCACAGAATCCTCCTTTGAATGAAGAAAAACCCCTTCACAACATCCACCCAAGTGAAAAACACTCAAGAAAGTAGGTGTTTCAATATCTAAGTCTACCATAAAGAGAAGACTTCATGAGAGCAAATATAGAGGGTGCAAACCATTAGTCAGCCATAAAAATAGAAAGGCCAGATTAGACTTTGTCAAAAAGCATATAAAGAAGCCAGCCCAGTTCTGGAAAAGCATTGTATGGACAGATTAAACGAAGATCAACCTGAACCAGAATGATGGCAAGCAGAAAGTATGCAGAAGGCTTGGAACGGCTCATGATCCAAAGAAGACCACATCCTCTGTAATACATGGCGGAGGCAGTGGGATGGCCGTGCATGCCTGCCTTCCAATGGCACTGGGTTACTAGTGTGTATTGATGATGTGACTGAAAATAAAGTGAATTCTGTAGGTAAAAGTGTACAAGGCTATACTATCTACTCAGATTCAACTAAATGCAGCAAGGTTGATAGCATGGCACTTCAAAGAACAGCTGACAATGACCCAAGATATAGTGCTAAAGCAACACCTCCGTTTTTTAAGGCAAAAAAAATTGAATATTCTTCAATGGCCAAGTCAACCATTTGTGTTTAAACACTGATTGTTTACTTTGATATATATACAGATAAAAATCCTTTGAGGAAGACCTAATCACGGGTCGAAACATTAGGACACATACTCCTTGGAATTATTTCTGTTTTGCACCACTAAAGCATTGAATTACCACAATTTTTCTACTTTTTTATTTTCTCCAAGTATGCTATAGTCCACATATTTATTGAATTGTTTTAACTATTTAGCACCAATCAGTTCGGTTGAGCCAGACCTAATCTCTTTTCATTAACCACCAAAACTCAACCCCATTGAGCATGTACTTCACATACTTAACACAAAATTTAAGGTAGAAAGACCCACAAACAAGCAAGAACTGAAGTCAACTGCAGTAAAAGCCCGGCAAAACCTCACAAATTAGGAATTCCAGCATTTGGTGATGTCCAAGCTTCCAGACTTCAGGCAGTCATTGCCTGTATAGGATTCTCTATGAAGAATTAAAAATGAACATTTTATTTATGGTAAAGTAAATTTGTCCAATTACTTGCTCTGAGTCTTTGAAATGAGGAGGCTTTGTAGAAAAACGGATGCAATTCCTAAATGTTTCACATGATATCTTTGTCCAACCCCTCTAATTAAACCTGAAAGTCTGCACTTCAATTGCATCTCAGTTGTTTAATTTTAAACCAAAACCAGTGGCATGCAGAGCCCAAATGATGAAGATTTGGCCGCTGTCCAAATATTTCTAGACTTCACTGTGTGTACGGTATATATAGTGCCTACAAGTAGTATTCAACCCCCTGCAGATTTAGCAGGTTTACACATTCGGAATTAACTTGGCATTGTGACATTTGGACAGTAGATCAGCCTGGAAGTGTGAAATGCACTGCAGCAAAAAAGAATGTTATTTCTTTTTTTATTTTTTTTTTAAATTGTGAAAAGTTTATTCAAAGGGTCATTTATTATTCAACCCCTCAAACCACAAGAATTCTGTTTGGTTCCCCTAAAGTATTAAGAAGTATTTCAGGCACAAAGAACAATGAGCTTCCCATGTTTGGATTAATTATCTCTTTTTCCAGCCTTTTCTGACTAATTAAGACCCTCCCCAAACTTGTGAACAGCACTCATACTTGGTCAACATGGGAAAGACAAAGGAGCATTCCAAGGCCATCAGAGACAAGATCGTGGAGGGTCACAAGGCTGGCAAGGGGTACAAAACCCTTTCCAAGGAGTTGGGCTTGTCTCCACTGTTGGGAGCATCATCCGGAAGTGGAAGGCTTATGGAACTAAGGTTAAGGCTACTTTACACGCTGCGATATCGGTCCCGATATCGCTAGCGTGGGTACCCGCCCCCATCTGTTGTGCGACACGGGCAAATCGCTGCCCGTGCCGCACAACATCGCGCAGACCCGTCACACATACTTACCTGCCCGGCGACGTCGCTGTGACCGGCGAACCGCCTCCTTTCTAAGGGGGCGGTCCGTGCGGCGTCACAGCGACGTCACTGAGCGGCCGCCCAATAGAAGCGGAGGGGCGGAGATGAGTGGCCGGAACATCCTGCCCACCTCCTTCCTTCCTCATAGTGGCCGGGAGGCAGGTAAGGAGAGCTTCCTCGTTCCTGCGGCGTCACAAATAGCAATGTGTGCTGCCGCAGGAGCGATGAACTACATCGTTACTGCTGCAGTAACGATAATCGAGAATGGACCCCCATGTCACCGATGAGCGATTTTGCAAGTTTTTGCAACGATGCAAAATCGCTCATCGGTGTCACACGCAGCAACATCACTAATGCGGCCGGATGTGCGTCACAAATTCCGTGACCCCAACGACTCCGCATTAGCGATGTTGCAGCGTGTAAAGCCCCCTTTAGCCTTCCACGGCCTGGACAGCCTTTGAAAGTTTCCACCCGTGCCAAGGCCAGGCTTGTCCGAAGAGTCAAGGCTAACCCAAGGACAACAAGGAAGGAGCTCCTGGAAGATCTCATGGCAGTGGGGACATTGGTTTCAGTCAATACCATAAGTAACGTACTCCACCGCAATGGTCTCCGTTCCAGACGAGCCCGTAAGGTACCTTTCCTTTCAAAGCATCATGTCAAGGCTCGTCTACAGTTTGCTCATGATCACTTGGAGGACTCTGAGACAGACTGGTTCAAGGTTCTCTGGTCTGATGAAACCAAGATCGAGATCTTTGGTGCCAACCACACACGTGACGTTTGGAGACTGGATAGCACTGCATACGACCCCAAGAATACCATCCCTACAGTCAAGCATGGTGGTGGCAGCATCATGCTGTGGGGCTGTTTCTCAGCCAAGGGGCCTGGCCATCTGGTCCGCATCCATGGGAAGATGGATAGCACGGCCTACCTGGAGATTTTGGCCAAGAACCTCCGCTCCTCCATCAAGGATCTTAAGATGGGTCGTCATTTCATCTTCCAACAAGACAACGACCCAAAGCACACAGCCAAGAAAACCAAGGCCTGGTTCAAGAGGGAAAAAATCAAGGTGTTGCAGTGGCCTAGTCAGTCTCCTGACCTTAACCCAATTGAAAACTTGTGGAAGGAGCTCAAGATTAAAGTCCACATGAGACACCCAAAGAACCTAGATAACTTGGAGAAGATCTGCATGGAGGAGTGGGCCAAGATAACTCTAGAGACCTGTGCCGGCCTGATCAGGTCTTATAAAAGACGATTATTAGCTGTAATTGCAAACAAGGGTTATTCCACAAAATATTAAACCTAGGGGTTGAATAATAATTGACCCACACTTTTATGTTGAAAATTTATTAAAATTTAACTGAGCAACATAACTTGTTGGTTTGTAAGATTTATGCATCTGTTAATAAATCCTGCTCTTGTTTGAAGTTTGCAGGCTCTAACTTATTTGCATCTTATCAAACCTGCTAAATCTGCAGGGGGTTGAAGACTACTTGTAGGCACTGTATACGCGCACACACATGGCAGCCTTCCCCATCCTGAGTCCTTTGGTGAGATGTTTCACACTAGTCTTTCATCTTAAATTGGTCACACAAACATCTGAGTTTCCTTTGAATTCCAATTCTTATTGGAACACTGCGAAAGAGATCTTAAAATCATGACAGACATGATATTATATTAGTATTATTCATCTAAGAACTTCCTTAATATACTCTTTAAAGTGGCTCAGAGGAATAGATTCAAATATTGTAACCACAGGGAGCAGCAATGAGCATCAATTTCTGTGAAATCCATACAAAAAGTAAAGAAAAAATAGTCTTTGAGGTTGGTTCACAGCCTCAAGTCTGGTCCTGCTTTGTTAGCTGCAGAAATACAGTCCTCGATAATATTAGTTTGTTCTCCTATAAACAATAATGATCCAACAAGAGAAACCAGCAATGGCACATGTTACAGGGAGCATACCTATATTATATAAAAGCATATAAAAGCATACTACATCATGCAAGTAGTACAAGGTAAAACATAATGAAGGCAAAAGAGATGTCCTGTTACTTTGCTGGAGGCTGCACAATTTAGAGATTCTCATCTGTCTGACATATTGGGTAGATGGGCTTTGACACAGGGTGATGATCATTTTAACAGTATTTCCTGATCATTGCCTTGTGAAAATAAGCCCAGCAAGAACAGAAAACAGTCATTAGTCATTGATCATATGTTTGATGCACACATAAGTAATATTGTTTGTCTGCAAGTGCTGGTGACAATGTAAAGGATCTTGTATGAACTCCCAATATATTCGCAACATGTTATTAATCGAGAGGTAATTGATTTGTTGTGATCGATAAGCCCTTGTTGTAAGTAATTTATCTGTCCATGTTCCGGCCAGTGTAACATACTTTTGATAGTTAAATTCACTTTCGAACAATACTTATTGAATCCATAGAAAGCAATATACACCATCATATTTCAATATCATACGGTAATGCTTCAGCTTGCAGTAGAATACAAACTGATTGTGCTGGTGATGGCACCTCATCACATTTGGGCCAAGAATAATGAGCCAGATGCCACAAATCACTAAAGCGAAAGGGGTTTTACAATCAGACAAACAGTCACCATTATTTACAACTTTATTAAAGGGAACCTGTCAGGTGCAATATGCACCCAGAACCACAAGCAGTTCTGGGTACATATTAGTAATCCTTGCCTAACTGTCCCTGTATACACTAGCATAGATAAAGAGATCTTTAGAAAAAGTATTTCTAAAGATCTTTTATCTTATGCTAATGAGCGTGGGGACTAATCCCAAGGGCGTTTCTCCCCTTAGCTATTCGCCCCACATAGCATGCTAGCACGCCCATGTGGACGTACTAACATGATAATGAATACGCAGCAACGCCACACAGTTCATGGCAGCCGGCGGAGGATGGCTGTGCAGGAAGCATGATCCGGAGTCCCCGGCACTTCCGGTCATGTGCACTGTACCTCACTGAAGCTTACACCTGGCATCACTTTAGTGCGCATGATCAGAAGCCTTGGATACTCCGGATCATGCGCAGAGCACATTCATCCTCCGCCAACTGCCATGGGCATGCCAGCATGCTATGTGGGCCGACTAGCTAAGGGGAGAAACGCGCTTGGGACTAGTCCCCACTCTCATTAGCATAAAGTAAAAGATCTTTAGAAATACTTTTTCTAAAGATCTCTTTATCTATGCTAGTGTATACAAGGACGGTTAGGGGGATTAGCAATATGCACCCAGAACCACTCGTGGTTCTGGGTGCATATTGCACCTGACAGGTTCCCTTTAAATGGGGTTGTCCATAAGATGTATAAAATTTACAAAAAACTGTACCACGGAATCCTAATCATGTGTATTATATTAGCTGTTAGCGTTCTACTGACCCTTGACCACTCAAAAGCAACTTTCATGCTTACGATAATGTTCCTACCATTTTCTCCTCTGATTCTTTTAGGTAGAATCTTTCATTGGTTTATTTTATTTGCCTCTGTGAATTCATGTTACTGCACTGATTCTGTAACAGTTTTATTTTGGGGTTTTTTTATGTGCCCCTTCATTCCAAAGTAAAAAAAAAATGCACAATATGCTAAATTGTTCATGAGAAATAAATCAGTTAGCCATAAATCAGTCAGGCTGCAGCTGTGATCTTCTCTTTAGGTGCTTACTTTGCCCCCCTATATTGGGGCTGAGTTTTGATTGGCCAGCATCACAGAGGAGAAACAACACCCACAGAGAAGTCAGTGATATATGCCCAGTAAATTAAAGGGAAAATTTACATATTGGAAAATATTTTTCTTTACCAAAGGATAATTTTGGAATGGAAGGGCAAAAAAAAGAGAGAAATAAAAACTGTTTAAGAATCTGTGGATTAGCAGCTATTGGAGGAGGTTTAATTAATAAATCTAAGGTTTCACTTCTGAGAAATGGAAAATAAAATGGTTGGAACATGATCGCTAGTATGGAAATGGGAGCTAGGAAGGAAATGTGATACTTTGTATTTCAAGTAAGCGTCACTGACACTGAATATGTGTCACATTAAGGCATTATTACAACATTGAACTGTTTGGATTAAATAAATACATGCAGTATAAACTGAGGTATTCTTGTTTCAGAACTTTGAAAACTATTTGTACTGTATATACCATGTCCTTTAGTATGATATACATCACATACAACGTGTTAGCAGAATTAATAATTCATAAAATATTAACTCTCAAAATAGACAAGCAAGCATTAGTAATTAAATGGGAAATACTGCCCAAAAGTGTGTGAACGGACAGGATGCAAAAATCATTTTTAGAATACATTTTAGGATTTCCTTAAGAAACAAACATTTCTCAGATAAAAAGAAAAGGGACTTGTAAGGTAAGAGTTTGCCTGAATTTTGTTAAGTCTAGTCCAGACTAACCAGCTTTGAGGAGTGTTTCCCATTTTGAACGATTTAATAAAGGCTAGGCAACAGCGTAGATCAGATCAGAAGATAGAGAATTTAGCGGAAAGTAGATTCAAAGTACCAACATTTTTGCCAAACTCGCTAAACAAGTTTGAAGGTTGAAGTGCAGAAAAAAAGTTATTAGTTTCACCTCCTTAAAGGGAATGTATTCTCAGAAAAAGACATATTGTTTAACTAAAGCAATTTTTTTTTGCATTTCATGTATACTTATACAAGTTTTGTAATTTGTTTTTTGCAATATCACAATCTAAATTCGAAAATAAAAGTAATGATGTTGCAATTTTCACATTAGCTACTAGGACTATTTTAGTCCTGTTAGATTCCTGTTCTTTCAGGGAGAGTTTTCAGCTGGCTCATTATCATCAGAAGCAGGATTACAATGACAGGCAACATCTCTATACACATCTGTGCCACACTAGGTAATTTCACAGCCGTCCCTGCTCTTCATCCCCCCGCAATATACACATCTATGACACACTAGGTAATTTCACAGCCGTCCCTGCTCTTCATCCCCCCACAATATAAGCTTTGCAATGCTAATTAGATACATCAATACAAAAGAATCTGTTCATTGTGGGTTTCCTGAAACAGGAAAAATAGACTCAGTGCAGTGTGAAAATTGCTAAATTTCACATTTTGATTTTAATACTGATAATGAGCTAAAAAAAATCCAACATATACCCCCCCAAAAAAATCAACATAAAAACCTGATTTAAACAATAAATAATTTTCTGCTGACACGTTCCCTTTAACGTCTACATAAAGCACACAAGGTGGCAGCTTTTTTTCTCACTGAAGTAAAAGAGTTGCAGAATATGCTTTGAAAATACAAAAATAATGCAGATTATAATACAGCGAAGTACAGTAGTTTATGTTTAATAATACACCTGTGGGTAATACAGATTTCCTATAATACTGCAGCTTTACCTTCACATTTCATAGAGATATGTTCTCAGTCTCATGATGATCCATTATGATCTGTTTTCTTATTTTTATTACTTATAATGGTTCAGGCATTTTTTACTTCATTTTACAGAACAGAGGAGAAGGCTATACTCATTGCAAAAGGGACTAAAAAACTTTTTGCCTGGACAGAATTTCTGCTTTTGCTCTTTTACTTTTACTTCTCCTTCGTCTAAAAGCCATACCTTTTTTTTTTACTTTTTTTTGTCACCATAGTGCTATAAGGGCTTGTTTTTAGGGAAAATCAGTGTACACAGAAAGCTGCCAATCAGTGGTATGGGCGGAGTTATACAGACCTCAACATTCGGAGCACTGCTACATCTATAACACAGAAAACAATGATTGTATCAAAATGACAGGAAGTGACACATCACTGGAAGCAGGGTCTTGGGCCCTACATCATGCTGGTGTCAGATTACATAGCAAAAACCTGCTGATAGATTCATTTTAATAAGTCAGTTCACAACCAGAGGTAAAACCAAGCCTTGTGGGGCCCTATGCCTTGAAATGAACCATACATTTCCTGTTAAGATCAATTAGGTCACTTGTTCAGAAAAGCCTTTTATCCCAAAATGCTAATCAGGTGCTTGGAGCACTTTAGGTCTGGCTGAGCAGTTTGGTGAACCATCTACAAGTCTTCAGTATATCATCCACCCTGTCTTGCTTGATTGACCGTGCTGTTTTCACAGTAATCTGCAGCGTTTCTTCTGAAATCTTGCACCAGTCACATAAAAGTATTGGCACAAGCAAAAATAGGCAGCAAAAAGGCTCTCTATTATAGCAGACACCCTACTGCGACTCCTGTCATTTGTACTAGCACCAGTCACGGCCATTTAAATGCAACAGCAGCATCAAGATGGTCAATTGAGAGATGGTTCTCCCTTGGAATCTCCATCGACACCTCGCGAACGCGTTATGCCAATGGTTGCCATGATAATCACAGGCCAAATAATGGCCTAGGTGTCAGCCAGTTATATTGAGTTATTAGGCCCCGCCATAAGTAGGGTCCAACATGCATCCCGCACAGCTTAAAAATTTCAACTCATCCCACAGAAAACAAGCTCTCATACAGATGTGAAATCTATAAAAGGAAAAATAGAGGTTTCCTACATTATTAGTAGCTCAAAGACACTGAGATAGTGACATAACTCTCAAAAACACTCCAGTAAAATCCATACTCACAAAGTTAAATGGCCATTCTTTCTGATGCCTGTAGTGTATCCAAACAGCATTTAACATTAACATGTATAGCATTTCTACAGAGGGTAGAATCCATTAAAAGGGGAACGTGATGATTGATGACCAACCTGCTTATGATTATGAGATCAATGGGGGTCTAACATCCACTAACCAGCTGAAAACTTCTCTGGTAGTGATCAATTCACACCTGAACTCAACCCCAAAAGTTATACCCTGATTGCTACTGCACCAGGACAATCAGGATGAGTCAGGCAAAGCGCCAGAATTGGTTAATCTAATGGGGCGGCCGTGGGAAGCTATTTTTAGGCTGAAAAGAGCAAAATAACCATGGGCCTTCCCAACCTGATAATGCCAGGTCCCAGCTGTCTGCTTTACCTTGGCTAGTTATGAAAAATACGGAAGACCCCACTCCGTTTTTTTTAATTATTTATTTAAATTTACAATGGTGTTGGATCCCCTCTATTTTTGATAACCAGCCAAAGTAAAGCTGACAGTTGAGGTTTGCAGCCCGCAGTTATTTGCTTTACCTGCACTAGTTATCAAAAATAGGCAGGAGCCTACGTCTTTTTTTTCTTTATTCTTCACAGCAGCGTACAGCAAACTGCCCCATACAATAAAGCTTGCTGATTGGCTGCATTGCAGCCTTTCAACAAACTTTATTAACATACGAACAGCACCCAAACTCCAACACAAACTTTTATATACGTCTGTGTTCGAGTCCAAGACCCAGACACCCTGTATCTGGTAAGAACCCCGAACTTTACAGTTTGAGTTCGCTCATACCTAGTCCAGATGAAACTAGGGTCAGCATACAAGGGAACTGTTTGAAGATGGTTTGAAAAGCATCCCTGGTGACTAATGAAATAGGTTGAGAGAATACCAAGAAAGTATTTTATACTGTTTATAGCTAACCAGTTCAAGGGTAGGGATAAAACAGTGTCACTCATGACTCTGAGCTGTGTAACTCCTCTATATTTCCATTACAGCAACAGAATAAACAAGTTCAGAGGAGGGGAGCGGAGTGCAGAGACCGTGCAAAATGGCTGTCACCTCATCACACCCCTTCAATCTCTGCAGTTATCTGCTTTGCTGTTTAAACAGAAATAAAGAGACCTATACCAATCAAACTGAGAAGTCTTTGTGTCCTGCCATTAAACATTAAACTGTCTGGAAGCTGGATATACTTGAAGAACCACCAAAATCCACCATTCACTCCTATGGGGTATATTGTAATTACTGCTTATAGAAATACAAGACTGCCCCGATTGCGGATGTGTGCTATTTAATGGATATTTTGTGGCTAAAAATGGCTACTTTATAGAGTATAAACTAGTTAGTTATAAATTGGTTAACCTTTCATGGTCACTGTGTAGTTACATTATAATTTTTCTTAGTTTCCTGACTTAACTATTATTTTAAAAAGTGTCAAAATATTTTTTTTTAAATTACATTTTTTTGAGTAGTTGTGTCTAAACCTTTGACTGGTACTATAGATCTGACAACTAGTGTCAAGGAAAGTTATAACTATTACTAATTGGGTATTATTGATTCAGAGAAAATATCTGTATGGTTAGAGGGATTGTCCATGGCTATCACATCAGACTGATCTGTAGGATAGAGATAATCAATGTTACATCCGTTGGGGCCCGACAGCCAGCCCCACCACCAATCAGCTGATCTCTGGCAGTGGGCAGATATAAGAATCTAAGAAGTAAAGCCCCACAGCGCAGTTCATTGTTTAATGGCTGCTGCCCAATATTGAACTTTATCTCCTATTCGATTTAATTAACTGGGTTAATGAATTCCACTCAAAGACTTTCTGGACTGATCTGAAAACTAAAAATTAATCACAAAATATATAGATCAGACAGATGTCCCATTTGGTATCAATGGATACTTTAAAAATGAAAAGAAATCTATCAGCAGGTTTTTGCTACGTAATCTGAAGACAGCATGCTTTAAGGGTTAATACAGAGATTTCAGCCATGTGTCTCTTATTACAAAGTTTGTTTTTGTTTACCTGCAATGTTAGTTTAAGGTTCAGTAGCTTTATCATTAGTGAACTGACGAGCATGTGAGCTCACGTTTGACCCCCTCTATGATTAGCAACTTCTATCTATAGAAATGTACACTGAAAGCCTGGTGTGTAGGAGTGAGGGGAAGCTTGTTAAGGTCTGCAACATGTTAAAACTAAAATCTTTCATTGTGTCAAAAAGGCTACACCCAGCAATCTAAGTGAGACAACATTGGATTGAGAGTTTCTTTGCCTACATCATGCTGCTCTCAGATGAGGTACCAATTCTTGCAGACAGATTCCCTTTAAGGTTCAGTTATTGTATTCTTTTTAATAAACCTTGTGGTCTAACCAAAGCATGATTTTCTAACAGTATACAAGTTAATATACAGTGTGTCTACCCATATCCTGTCCACCGCCATTAACTTGAGAACGGCGGCAGCTATAGGCATAGAAGTGGTGTCTAGATATAATAAAGTATCCATGCGCTATGTAATGAAACCACCTATAGTGCCACCTGGTGGAAAACAACGGAGTTAGCATTTTGTATCTCGAAAACGGAACAAGATAGAGAAAAAAAGTGAATTACAAAGTTGTAGGGCATCATCAATTCAATATGAATCGACATCTTGCATACAGAAATGGTATGATTAGAAAAACTGTAAAACTCACAAGGCTGTGAAGCGATACCTCATGGAGACCTTCCTACAAGTCATTGGGTATGGTGGCTGCGTGGAGTGGCCTCCACGCTCACCTGACCTGACCCCATTGGACTTTTTTCTGTGAGGTCACATCAAACAGCAGGTATATGTGACCTCTCCACCAACATTGCAGGACCTACGACGACGTATTACAGATGCTTGTGCAAACGTGTCACCCACCATATTGCACAACGTGCAGCAAGATACAGTATGCTATCCAGAGTCCAGATGTGCATTGCAGCTGACAGTGGCCACTTTGAGAATCAAAGTTAAATGAGCGCCATATGCGTGACCAGCATTCAATGTTTTGGGGGGGGGTCATGGGTTTCATATCATAGCATTTCTGTATGCAAGGTGTCGATTCATATTGAATTAATGATGCTCTATAATTTTTTAATATACTTTTTAATCTATCTCGTTCCGTTTTCGAGATAAAAATGCTAACTCCGTTGTTTTCCACCAGGTGGCACTATAGGTGGTTTCATTGCGTAGCGCATGGCTACTTTACTATACCTAAACACCACTTCTATGCCTATAGCTGCCGCCGTTCTCAAGTTAATGACGGTGGACAGGATATGGGTGGACACTGTATTTAACTATGGACTTTTTGGTCACTGTCTGAGATTTGTCAGTTGAACATCTTACTTTAAAGACTAGTTTTCACATGTGCAATTAAAATTAGACATATTTTTTCCGTGGAAAAGATCTAAGGCTGATCTATCATTCATTTTTTCTGTGGCTGATATCTAAGGCTGATCTATCATTCATTTTTTCCGTGGCTGATATCTAAGGCTGATCTATCATTCATTTTTCCGTGGCCGATATCTAAGGCTGATCTATCATTCATTTTTTCCGTGGCTTATATCTAAGGCTGATCTATCATTCATTTTTTCCGTGGCTGATATCTAAGGCTGATCTATCATTCATTTTTTCCGTGGCTGATATCTAAGGCTGATCTAGCATTCATTTTTTCCGTGGCAGAGGTCTAAGGCTGATCTATCATTCATTGTGGCTAATCTTTGGCTTTTCAGTCTGGAAACCATGGGAAATAAGTAACATGGCACAGACGAATCATAAGATCTTTGCACAATATTTCTTATGCATGCCAATGGTTTGCAGAAATATTATACACATACACCTATCTGGGCTTGCACAAGATTAATCCTCCTACATCCATCAAGTTGCCATGGCTCAAGATCAATCCGAAGGGCGTTAAGAAAAAAATGTATACAGATTGTGACAGAATTTATCATTGATTATGACATGGAAGCCAAGATAAAATCTGTCAATTCCGAAACACGTGTACATGCCCGAAAATGGGTTTTAAACTTGTCTAGGAAAAAAGTAGAATAAAAAATGTAACTAAATGAATTGAATTAAAATGTAAATATTTTCGGAATGATAAAATAACTGAGCATATCATCTGTCCATATTTCAGGTTTATATTGCCCACAGGTGTTTTGCAGCAAATTAGGTTCAAGTATAAAATTTTCCTATAGTTCCATAAAAAAATATATAAATATGAAAATTCATTTGCCATTGTTTCCGTCATGTGATGCACTGCTACATTGTGTTCTTACTGCTAAACAACATTATAAAAATATTGTACAGTAACTAAAGAAAAGAGTGTAAACAGAAGACAGAAAGTGCAAGAATAAATCAAAGACGAGTAACTGATCCACAAAGTGTAGGAAAAAGAGCCAGAGTCCAGAGCAGCGGCTGCATCCATCGCATGCATTCAGTGCCACAGGCAGAATTAGAAATAGGTCTTTTACTTGAAGATATTTTTTGGTTTGGAGAATCTGTGTCTGGTTTAGAGAGCCACTGGACAATGTAATTCTTCTTTAATGGGTCAGATGTGTTTCCTAGAACAAAGAGCAATTCTTTGGTTAAAAACATTTTTCGTGTAGAATGAATGAATATATAATGAATGTTTATCAGACAGGTGACATGTACAGTGAGAAGCTCAGCTGCGACAACCTGGACAATAATTACACCATGTACTACCAAGGGATTTCCATTCAGAAAATCAGCAGTGTGAGCAGCCTCTTCATCGCCTCTGCATCCCTGGTACCTCTGGTATTAAAACTGAATATTGATTGTGAGCCCATCTTCCTGCATTGTCTGCACAATAGTGTACACAATATACTCAAATGCAAGAACAAAAGAAAGCTGACAGTACTGTGATCTTCTCTATGAAGCCCCGTGACTACAGTTATGCTGCCATTGGCTGCTTTCAAAGGTTCATTGTTCATCAGTTCCAAGTGAGCAGAGACAGACCTCTGTTGACTTGAATGGAGTCTTTCAGGTTTATTGCATTTTTGGCAGCATGAAGTGTACTGCATAATGTCCTAACTCCCGGTATCAAAAGATACAAAACAACTTGACGGTTACTGACAAATTTGGGAGCCATTTTTGTACTTTATAGAGGACTTGTCACTGAGAAAAAATGGCCAGGATTTACTATTATTTACTCCCACTGCTCCCTGAGTATTTCTTTTCTTGTTCGATTGTTACTTTTAAATTAGCCATAATTTTTCTTAGTTTTTTTTTTGTTTTTTAATCTGCCATACAGTTTTAGAAATATGAGTCTTTTTATTAAAGGCTAATTTTTATGGTCTATACAAGGGAGCATTGCTCACAGGCTTCGTGGGGAGGGGGGTCTTTAGGCTGCTCTGCATTATTTGTCTATGAGCCACTCCCCCATGGTACAGACCATAAATACTATGACAAAATAAAAATGCCTCTATTTCTGCAACTATATGGTGGATTTTTTTTATTTTTTTTAAAAAAAAAGCATATTCAGGAGAGTAGTGGAACTAAAAGAAAAGCAGAAACTTTACACCTTTGACCTGTTGATAGATCATGTATAAGTGTTTGGGGTAATAATTATGTTTGCCATTGGGATACATTAAAATGTTTGCACCATTTTGCCTTCTACAGCAGTCGGACGCTCAGACGGCCTCAACTCGGTATCAAGTAAAATGGAAGTCAATGGGAAACTCAAGCATTTTTTCAGGAAATCTTAAAAAATAAAATGCTTGCGTTTCCCATTGACTTTCACTGAGTTGTGCACATCCACGCATCCAACTGCTCGTTACGCCTACCGAGCACCTGAGCATGGTAGTGCTCGCTCATCACTAGTCATTATGAGTACCAAGCACCTGAACATGGTAGTGCTTGCTCATCACTAATCGTTACGAGTACCAAGGACCGGAGCATGGTAGTACTCGCTCATCACTAGTCATTATGAGTACCGAGCACCCGAGCATGGTAGTACTCGCTCATCACTAGTCATTATGAGTACCGAGCACCTGAACATGGTAGTACCTGCTCATCACTAGTCGTTACGAGTACCGAGCACCCAAGCATGGTAGTACTTGCTCATCACTAGTCATTACGAATACCGAGCACCTGAACATGGTAGTGCCTGCTCATCACTAGTCATTACGAGTACCGAGCACCCAAGCATGGTAGTGCTTGCGCATCACTAGTCATTACAAATACCGAGCACCTGAGCATGGGAGTGCCTGCTCATCACTAGTCATTACAAGTACCGAGCACCTAAGCATGTTAGTGCTCACTCATCACTAATCATTACAAATTCCGAGCTCATACATATTTACTGCTTTCCCTGCGTCTCTAATTGGTTGCAGTCAGACAGCGCCCCCACCCTAAATGGCAGCATGTCTGACTGCTTACCATCCCGGATATCTGTGACTTCGCCCATCACTACTTTTGAACCCTGCATACAGGCTGTGCATGTTTGACTGTCTCTCCATTCATTTGTTACAAGACTGCCATGAGTATATTAGTGCAGAACTCGGCCAGTGGAACAACAGTCATTGATGCACATTTCCACTCCATACAAAAAGGTGACAGAAGTTCCCCGATGTGGTGACTGGTGTGGGGCTCAGTATGCAGACCCTCACCAATCTAGAAGTTTTCATTTATCTAGTGGATAGGTGATAACTTTTGGCTACTGGAATACCCCTTTAACAATATAGATTTGTTAAACATTCTGTGGTAGTGTAACTTACCAGAACATGAAGGCAGGCTGCAGATCTGTATGGTTTCTGGTTTGTCAGTATTACAGCTATCTATTTTATTGTCACTTGATCCACAGAGAACTTGTCTTTCTTGAGTTCCATTGCCACAAGTTACCGAACACTATAGGAGGGGAAAGCAGTTATAATAAACTAAATAGAGGTGATGTTCTAAATAATTTATAGAATATAAAGAAGTACTGTACTAATAGAATGCACAGACTGCCCAAATGCTCCCTACAAGAGGGGAAATAATCATCATAGCTACTACACTGACAATGCCAAATCCACAACCATATAAATTCCAAATATAATCTTATTCTAACCCCACACAGTTGGTATATTCTGCATTGTATCGCAGTACAATTAGGCACAGATATTACATGAATAAATCATTTGTCAAGATATGAAAAAAATTGTGTATACTAAACAAGAAAATCAACACTTAAAGCTGTAAGAAAAATAAATCATATATTAAAAAAAGAAGTTGAAGTATCATACATACTTGTGACCATGGTCCTGCTCTCCACTGAATTGGGCATGGTTGTCGATTGCAAGGTCTTTTGATTTCTGGACGATTCTCATTGCAGTATTTACTGTGCACAGATCTGTTCGTATTGTCACTTAGAGGTTGAATGCATCGTACTGTGCGAGTTTCATAACCTGTTTTCCCACATGTTGTAGAACATTGCTCCCACTCTCCTGTCATCCATCTATTTTGAAAAAAAAAACAACTTAAAACGTAATGTGAAAAACACCAAGCCTAAAAATGATGAAATTACCTAATTAAATTATATTATTGCAATCATTATTGTCATGATGGAAAAGTGCACATCTACTCAGGGCACAAATTGATGGTACAAGCATATCGTCTTTCCATAAAGAGCAGTAGATCTGTAAATTCTCAATGCTATAAATTAAGTGAAAAGCCTCAACACCAGGAGCACTCATGCAGCTCCACATAAGGACACTGACTCCACCATGTTTCACTGTAGGTACTATACTTTTTTCTAAATTAATTTTTGTAAATGCAGAATGTCTATAGTAAATCATAGTGGTGACAGTGTTCTTATGCAGGGCTGTCTGAGTGCTGCCAGTGCTGGGGACCTACATTTCACTGATAGTATCATGAATTTACAAACATACTGCTCTATATTGCAAGAGAAAATGCTATCATTACTCCATGCCATTGGTAGACTTGCACTTTTCCAACATGACAGTTACCAGAACACACATCTTTTGCATTTCTGAAAAAAAATAGGGTGAAAGTGTTTCATTGGCCAAGTATGTCTACTGATCTAAACCCAATTGGACACCTATGGGGGATTTTGAAAAGACAAGTATAGCATAACTTTTCATCCAGCATCCAGGCTCTAAAACCTTTCTTTTATGCTATGGATTAAAAAAAATCTCTGAAACTCAGTATTGTCAAAATTTTGGAAATGATTCTTGTATTCAGTGAGATATTTATTAAAATCTTACATTTCAAAGGGGTGTAATCATTTATGCTAATCCCTGTATGTTGTGTAAACAAAATTCGTGGATATGCAGCCAGTCAGCACATCACAACATCTCACTCTTGTATAGGTTTGGACCCTGTATGCTGTAACTCCTTGGCATGTGGCTCCCCATGGCTGCCATGTTGCTATTCCTATGAGACCCTGTAACAAGCCCACATATGGTCATGCAAATATAAAAAGGAAAAAGTTATGATTTTTGGAAGATGGAGAGGGAAATAGTGGTAAAATAAAAAAAAAGTGTCAATCTAATTACTGTTTAATTTGTACAAGTGAGAGGAACAGGATGTTATACAACATTAGGCCTCATTCAGATGTCCATGTGCTATCTGTTATTTCTCACAGATACCACACGTACCCATTATAAACTGTTGGGCTGCTTAAATGTTTGTTTTTTTGTGGCAGCACAGATGACAAGGCCTATACAAGTCTATGGGTCTGTGAAAAACACGTATCGCATACGGATGGAATCTGTGTACAATCCGTGTTTAACATTGCAAAGTATAGGAGAAGGACATCCCGTGTTCTGTTTTTGTGCTATACTAGCTGAGGAACTCTTTCCTTGGCAAAGTGGCAGTTATTGAATATGTTCTGCACTTGTAGTTGGTCTACTGGATAGTGAAATGATTCCTGCCAATTAATGTGGAGAAAGATCTCTCTCCAGATGTCAACCTGGGGTAGCTCCTTGCAGGGTAATATACGAGTAATAGATTAACCCTTTAGTGACGGAGCTAATTTTCACCTTAATGACCAGACCAAATTTTGCAATTCTGACCAGTGTCACTTCATGAGGTTATAACTCTGGAACGCTTCAACGGATCCCGGTGATTCTGAGAATGTTTTTTCGTCACATATTGGACTTCATGTTAGTACCAAATTTAGGACAATATTTTTTGTGTTTATTTATGAAAAAAATTGAATATTGGCAAAAATTTTGAAAATGTAGCAATTTTCAACTTTTGAATTTTTATACCGTTAAACCAGAGATTTCTGTGACACAAAATAGTTAATAAATAACATTTCCCACATGTCTACTTTACATCAGCACAATTTTGGAAACAAAATTTTTTTTTGTTACGAAGTTAGAGGGGTTCAAAGTTTATCAGCAATTTCTCATTTTTACATCAAAATTTACAAAACCAGTTTTTTAGGGACCACATCACATTTGAAGTGACTTCAATAGGCCTAGATGACAGAAAATACCCAAAAGTGACACCATTCTAAAAACTGCACCCCCCAAAGTACTCAAAACCACATTCAAGAAGTTTATTAACCCTTCAGGTGCTTCACATGAACAAAAGCAATGTGGAATGAAAAAAAGCAAAAATTAAATTTTACCTAAAAATGTTGCTCTAACCCAAATTTATTCACTTTTAGAAGAAATAACACAACAAAATGGACCCCAAAACTTGTTCCCCACTTTCTTATGAGTGCGCCGATACCCCACATGTGGTCAGAAACTTCTGTTTGGACAAATGGGAGGGCTCGGAACAGAAGGAGCAATATTTGAATTTTGGAAAGCAAATTTGGCTGAAATAGATTGCGGGCACCATGTTGCATTTGCAGGTCCGCTAAGGTACCTAAACAGAAGAAATCCCTCACAAGTGACACCATTTTGGAAACTAGACCCCTCAAGGCTTCTATCTAGGGGTATAGTGAGCATTTTAGATCCACAGGTACTTCACAGATTTTGTTAGCGTTACGTTGTCATATTGAAAATTTTAATAATTTTCTCAAAAATGTTGCTTTAGCATCAATTTTCTCACTTTTTCAAGAGGTAATTCCAAAAATTTGACCTCAAGGTTTGTTAACCACTTTTTTATGAGCGCGGTGATACCTCACATGTGGTCTGAAACCTTTGTTTGGACAAATGGGAGGGCTTGGAACGAAAGGAGCAATATTTGAATTTTGCAAAGGAAATTTGGCTGAAAAAGATTGCGGGCACCATGTCGCATTTGGAGGTCCCCTAAGGTACCTAAACAGCAGAAACCCCGCACAAGTGACCCCATTTTGGAAACTAGGCCCCTCAAGGAATTTATCTAGATGTTTGGTGAGTACCCTGAACCCTCAGGTGCTTCACAGAATTTTATAACGTTGAGCCATGAAAAAAAAAAAATAAAATTTTACCACAAAATTGTTATTTCAACCAGGTAGCTTTTTTTTTTACAAGAGTAAAAGGAAAAAATTCAGCATAACATTTATTGTGCAATTTCTCCTGAGTTTGGCGATACCTTATATGTGGTGGAAATCAACTGTTTGGGCGCATGGCAGGGCTCGGAAGGGAAGGAGCGCCATTTGACTGCAAAATTGGCTGGAATCAATAGCGGACGCCAGGTTGCATTTGGAGAGCCCCTGAGGTGCCTAAACAGTGGCGGTCCCCCACAAGTGACCCCATTCTGGAAACAAGACACCTCAAGGCTTTTATCTAGGTGTATAGTGAGCAGTTTGAATCCACGAGTACTTCACAGAATTTGATAAGCTTAGGTTGCCATATTGAAAATTTTCATTTTTTTCACAAAAATGTTGCTTTAGCATCAAATTTCTCACTTTTTCAAGAGACAACAACAAACCGTGGACCCCACAGGTTGTTATCCAATGTCTTATGAGCACAGGGATACCCCACATGTGGCCAAAAACCTCTGTTTGGATAAATGGGAGGGCTTGGAATGGAGGGAGCACCATTTGAATTCTGGAAAAGTTGAAATAAATTGCGCGCACCATGTCACATTAGCAGGGCCCCTTGGGTACCTATACAGCAGAAACCCCCCACAAGTGACTCCATTTTGGAAACTGGATTTTATTCAGGAGTATAGTAAGCATTTTGAATCCACAGGTACTTCACAAAAATGTTGCTGTAGCAACAAATGTCTCACTTTTAGGCTATGTGGCCATGATCCAGCGACACGGCGTCTAGTACACAGTGTCAGCCTCCTGCAGAGATGTGAGTGTTGTCCACGGGAGAACGCAGCTGCCCATGCCCACGATTTGGGTTCAGGCCGCTGTGGAGCTCTATGCTACCTGTAGAGCACACTCATCTCCGCAGCATAAATTGACATCCTGAGGCTCGGGAAGCTGCGCCACAGGTCGGTTTATGCTGCGGAGAAAAGAAGCACATTGGGCATGGGATTTCTAAAAATCCTTCCACTGTGCTTCTACTGCACAACGCAGCATTATGGACGCAGGGAAAACACTCTGCGCCCAAAACGCTGCAAACCCTGATCGTGGGCACACAGCCTAAAATGCTACAATGGATGAATGGATAGATGTCAAACATATATAACGTCCCACCCCCTGCATATTCTAAGCTGGCGCCCTTTAGTGCCTTTCATGTGGCACTAAAGGGTGCCTAGCCTTGTATTTAGCCCCCCAAAAAATTAATAATTAAAATAAACGACGTGGGGTCCCCCCTATTTTTGATAGCCAGCTAGGGTAAAGCAGACAGCTGTAGCCTGCAAACCACAGCTGACAGCTTCACCTTGTCTGGTGATCAATTTGGAGGGCTCCCCAGGCGTTTTTTTAAAAAAAAAAAAACATGGGGTCCCCCCCAAATTAGATCACCAGCCAAGGTGAAGCGGACAGCTGGGGTCTGGTATTCTCAGGGTGGGAAGAGCCATGGTTATTGGACTCTTCCCAGCCTAAAAATAGCAGGCCGCAGCCGCCCCAGAAGTGGCGCATCCATTAGATGCGCCAATCCTGGCGCTTCGCCCCAGCTCATCCCGCGCCCTGGTGCGGTGGCAGACGGGGTAATATATGGGGTTGATACCAGCTGTAATGTCACCTGGCATCAAGCCCTGGGGTTAGTGATGTCACGGCATCTGAACAGATACCCGACATCACTAACCCAGTCAGTAATAGAAAAAAAAAAGACAAAAAAAAAATTTATTTGAAAAAAAAACTCCCCGAAACATTCCTCTTTTACCAATTTATTGAAAATAAAGAAATTCCGGTCGCTGTAATCCATTTTGGAGGTCCCACGCCGACTCTGGATCTTCTAGAATATGGGGGGCACGTTCAGGGAACGTATCCCCCATTTTCTGGAAGAGCAAGCTCTCCATGAGCAGTGTGGGTGCAGTAATCTGAGAATACTGCACTCACACTGCCCCGGTCCAACCTAGGGCAGAGTGACCTGCAGTAACCTCATTCCAGAATATGAGGGGCACGCTCACAGAACGTACCCCCCATTTTCTGGAACAGCAGTCTCTCCATGTGAGGAGTGTGACTGCAGATTACCGCACTCACCCTCCCCCGGTCCACAGTGGAGCCTGTGCATCAGCGACGTCAGGGTCCCTGCTTGCAGGGATCCAGCTGACAGCCGCTGTCTGCGCATGCGCCGCCAGCATTGAAGAAGAAGGAGGCGGCGTGATCGCGGGACGGAGCGGCAGACTGGTAACGTAAGACCGGGGGCTTGGGGGGGTGACGGGGGGTGACCTAGTGGGACCTGGGGACACCTTTCTGTCGCATGTGACGTGTCACATGCGGCAGAAAGCGCAGAATGAATGCGGCCGCGCGCTGTGCGCCGCCATCTTCCACGCTCCGGAGGGGGGAGGGGGGTGGTGGCTCTGGAGAACCGGAGGGGGCTCCGGGGACCAGAGATCTCCGGTGCACCGGAGGAGGGGTCAGGGGGAGGACATTTCCCTCCGATCTGAAATGTTTGATCATTTCAGATCGGAGGGAAATGACTGCAGAGTCGGCGCCGGCGGCAGTTTTCTGTGCGCTTCGGCGCCATTTTGGATGTTCGGTGGGGGTAGGGGTGGGGGTGGGGGGACTCTCCGGTACCGGGGGCTTTGGGGGCACTAGGGGGTTAGATTTCTTTCTCATCTGACATGTTTGATCATGTCAGATGAAAAAGAAATCAGTTTTACCGGCCATTTCTTTTTTTTTCATGTGTTCGTCGGTATACAGTGTATACCGCCGATCACATGATCGGGGTCCAAAAAAAACACCCCGATTCATAATCTGGTGGGTCTCAGCTACCCCCGGTAGCTGAAACCCCCGAGATTTTCGGTTGCTGGGGGCGCTACAGGGTTTTTTCGGGCCGCCGCTTTAAAGCGGCGGAACAGAATAAGTACCCTGTTTTGCCGCCGCTTTAAGTCGAACGGCCGTCGTTATGAGGTTAAGACAAACGGGGGTCGCTGGTATAAACAGGGTCTAACTCCAAAATAAAACCCTAACTTACCCTTCGTCCGGATGAATAGGTACAATTGTAACTATTCCCTTTTTAAATTGCAATAATTTTTTTTTTCAAAAAGCCGTAGAGGGCTGAAATTTTGTGATATCTCAGCAGTTTTGGTCCAGAATATATTGGCCAAATTTCAATAAAATATCTCCACCCCCTTCCGAGATAAGGGGTCGAGAAATTTTGGCAAAATTATGCAGCCACACAAAGGTTAAGGCCTTACATTGGTCAAAAAATCCTGACTACACTATATAGTAACCTACCTTCCATGCTCCTGGCTCTTATCCACTTACCGTATGTGCATTACTGCACTACTTATTGATGGTGTTCAGGACCCAATGCAGTTATATACAGAGTTTAATATGATTCAGGGAAAATGGGGGTAAGTATAAGAATTATAATGTATTGAATTAAAATAATAGATTCTAAAATACCTCAAATTATTTTATCTCAAAACAATAAGAAAACTGTCATCTGTAATCTGGATGTAGAGGATAAACAAAAATCACACCCGTTTACACACCTCAACATTGAAATTGCAACACCAAGAAGAAAATGTTGCGGAATTATGAAAATTACAGGATTGATAGACATAGTAATCATTTATAAATTATGCAAAAATGTAAACAATTTTTTTAAAAACCATCTTGATTTTTTAAGTATCAAGTATTAGTGCCACACGACATTAGACACCTTGACATGCTATCAATGAGATTATTAATGATTGCCTAAGGAATTTTATGCCACACTGAATGAACTTCACACTTGGGCACACAAATCATAAAGGTCCACTGCAGGCAGCTCCCTTTACAACTGATGACAAATGATGTCCAGGATGTGCTTGATGGAAGACAAATCCGAAGATGCTACAGGACTTCATAGCCAGTTTAGGACAAACAAACTGCTCACAATAGCATGAGGTACACTTTGGAGAAATGTCCATAACACTGGTTCCACGACCAAATTAATGCAACATCAACCTATTAGCATACCAGGAATGATGGCTGGGGGAGACCAGATAGAGTAAGTTATGCCACACCACACCATGTCAGGAGTCGGATCAGTGTGAAGTTTCCTTATTAAGGCCTCTTCATGGCATTGCCCTTGTGGTCTCTAGACCATCACTGAGTACAAGACAAAAGCAGAATTCCTCAGCGAAGAGGGTAGACTTTGATTTCAGCCGCTATGACCGTCTTGCTTGGCGCAATGATGGCCTTAGAAAGCCATAGCGCAAGGTCAATGGACACCTGTAGTTGGACATCTGACTTAGTGCCCATAAAGCAAATGCCATTTCATATTTTTTGCACACACCGATTGACATTTTAGGCTTGATCCGTGGTGTCCAATTTCCACATGCAGTTTAGAGTCGATCCGTTGTGGAAAAATTGGTACATCCAATTTTTCAAAGTGTTCCCAGAACTGTTTTTCAACAAGGCATTCCATGTTGCTCATGCTACTGTCAGCAGTTAGCATGGACTAAACTTGATACCATGGCCTGTAGCCTGGATTTATCTCCCAATGAACACATGGATTGTCATTGGTTGGCAATTGGATCTTGATGACTTGCATATTCAAGTGCTTGTGTTTCTATGTGTGGCGCATATTTTTTATATATATATATATATATATATATATATATATATATATATATATACATACATGCACATATACCGTGTTTTTCCAAAAATAAGACACTGTCTTATATTTTATTTGCCCCCCGAAAGCACTAGGGCTTATTTTTGGAGGAGGTCTTATTCTTGGAGAAACACGGTTGGGGGTAAGTTTACCCCCCCAAAAAAGCAGACCCCCCCACTTCCCAGGAGACTCATACTCACCAGACCAGGACGTCTGCGTGGTTCCAAGGTGATCTCCGGTCGGTGCTGCACGCCATCCTACCCTGCTGCTAGCTGACACACACAGCAGATCGCAGGCACACACAGCAGATCACACACACACAAACACACACACACACAGCAGATCGCAGATATACACAGCAGATCACACACAGCAGATTGCAGGCACACACAGCAGATCGCAGGCACACACAGCCGATTACAGATACACTTAGCCGATCACAGATACACACATCCGATCGCAGGCACACACACAGAGCAGATCGCAGATATACACAGCAGATCGCAGATATACACAGCAGATCACACACAGCAGATCACAGGCACACACAGCCATCACAGATACACACATCCGATCGCAGGCACACACAGCCGATCACAGATACACACAGCCGATCGCAGTCACACACAGCCGATCACAGATACACACATCCGATCGCAGGCACACACAGCCGACCACAGATACACACATCCGATCACAGGCACACACAGCCGATCACAGATACACACATCCGATCACAGGCACACACAGCCGATCACAGAAAAACACAGCCGATCGCAGACACACACTCAGCCGATTGCAGACACACACAGCAGATCACACACACAAACACACACACACACATCACATCACATCCAGCACTTACGGAAGCAGGGAATGAGAGCAAGTCACATGTCCGGCCTCAGGTCCTGTTCGTTGCGCTCCACTGCACAGCCTCTCAGGATTCTCCCGGCGAGAAGAGATCGGTGTCGCTGGATGAGGTGAGTGTGTATGTGATCCGATGTGTGCGATCCGATGTGTGTGTGTGTGTGATTTGATGTTTGCGTGTGATCCGATGTTTGTGTGTGCGATCTGATTGTGTGCGATCCGATGTTTGTGTGTGAGATCTGGTGTGTGTGTGTCGATGCTCATTGGTCTCCCGTGGTCAAACACGCCGATGTGTGTTGCACAGCGGGAGACCAACGAGCAAAAAATGAACCAGAACAGTGTTTAACAATCAGCGATTTCACAGCAGGGCCAGATCGCTGCTTAGTGTCACACACAGCGAGATCGCTGATGAGGTCACTGGTACGTCACAAAACCTATGACTCAGCAGCGATCTCGCTAACGATCTCGGTATGTGAGAAGTACCCCTTATTCCAATGATTTGTCATTTATTGGATTGCTTGGTGTGGTCTTGATAAAACCACTTGTTTTATCAGCAGGAGGTTACACTGCTCTACATCAATTTTGCTGACTATAAGATAACATGTGATCTCTATGAATTTTGGTGCTGAATCCAAAAATCACATCTGTTTTCTCACATCCAGTTTTTCCACAAAATGCTGTTTACTAAGGATATCTAAATAATATAATTATTTATGTTACATTATTACAGTTACAGTAATAATGTAACATAAATAATTATATTATTTAGATATGCTGAATACGCAAAAAGGAATACTGAATATGCAATCGGTATAACTAATAGGAAGACTGCTTAATAAGCAGATAAAAAATGCAGGCATCAAAATTTCATGCAATATAAGCAGTGTGAAACTAATGTCAGCATTCAGTCATTCAAGAGGCTTACAAGTCGAAGCAAATTTAACTCTGTTAAAAAGGTTTTTGTTGCATATGTCATTCAACAGTCGATCAGTTCGTGGACGATGCAGGAATGATCCTAATATATTCTGCTACATTTGTAGTTGTTTTACAACATCCAATCAAAGAAAAAACATGAGGGACTTTGTGCATAAAGCTTATCATGAATATTTTGGGGTTAAAATGGGTGACTAGAAAAAACCTTAGGCACCACAAAGTGAGCAGGACATGTGTTAAAAACCCAGGACAGTAGACTAAGAGTAAAGGCTCATGTCCACTTTCGATTTTCATGTGCGAGTGCGATCTGATAAAAAATCGTATTGCACTCGCACCAGTGTTAATCTATGGGACAGGGTCCTCTTGCTTAATTTTGTACGGCACGAATCATGCTCTCGGTGTAATCGCAGCATGCTGCGTGTTGCAGCGAGTCTCAGCTCATACACCCTCATGCAACCCTATGGGAGCGTGTGAAACATCGCGCTGCACTCGCATGTTATGCAACTGCAGGGCGATGTACACAGAGACAGACAGTGGAGGAGATGGGGAGAAAGTGTTCTCTCCATCTTCACCGCACCTGTGATGCGATCGCAAGATCGCATCACAGTCGAATGACCCTTGACCCGCAGGAGAGAGTCATTAGCATATCGCTTCCGATGCTGTCATATCGTAAGCGGTATGCAAGTGGACATGAGCCTTTAGAGAAAAAGTCACTGCTGTGGGGTGAGAGCCTCAAAACCATATTGATGACTGCCATTTCTCGAATTTTCTCAGTAACAATTAAAATTTACACATTACTTCCGTTATTCGCATGAGACAAAAATATTACGTGCTATCGCTTCTTCAAAATTACTTATTACCCATTGAACTTTAAAACCTTTAATCCAACATTTCTCATGTATTGCAGATTTTTTTTTCTTCATATCTGGAATCAGCACCTTTCATTTAGATAAAATCTGGAAAAATATTTAAGTCAGCAGATTTTTTGTTTTTCAAATGTAGACTAGTGTTATCATTAAAAGACTAGTTGGCCAGTTGCCAAGTAGGCAAGCAAATTCATAAGCTCTGAATAACCTCTCCCTCATCACTGATTGACAATGTACACTTTACATTAGCAGAAAACTGCTAAACATTAGTGTACAAAACACTAATTTTATCAAAATGACCAGAAGCAGCTCAATAAGAGATACATCCCTTATATCTTGCGTCTCTCAGATGTGGTACCAAACACCTGGTGATAGATTCCCTTTAAACATGGATAACCCCTTTAATAAACAGCTAACAATATGAAAAATACCCATATTCATTTTAATTGCACTGTAGACATAAATATTAACTGAATTCTACAGACCATGTAGAAAAGTTACAATTGAGTAAGAACTTACATGGGTTGTGAACACTCCTGAAGATTACATGTTCTCCGAATGGGCTTTAATTTTGGAATAGATTCACATAACTTCTTGTGTATCATTTTATGGTCTGATTTTCTTCGACATCCATATTTTGTAAACTGATTACCTTAAAAATGATATGATTTCTTAGTTGCAACTTCTAGATTAAATGCATTATGGCAATGACATATATATGAACACCATAAGAAAATCACATTATTAGACCTTAAAAAAAACAAAAATATAAATATCAGGAAATTTATGTTGATTAGCGTAGGACAACACTATTTACAGTTAGTTGTATAACAGTTTAATTAACTCATCTGGGCTATTGTATATTGTTTTTATTATTTTAACACTAGTTTTTGTGTTTATGTTTTTACGGTTTAGTGCCTCCATTGGATAAACCATTGCTATTATTCATGAGATGTCTATCACTACTATACTACTTATGGATGTGCTCATTTCTCTGCTTTGGTACCCCAACATTGTAGACAGATGTTGATCACATCAGTGATTCCGGTACATATGACGACAGTTTTCATACGTACCGGAGACACGGACATACACAGACCGATTAAAATCAATGGATCTGCGCACTCAGTGTTTTCACAAGGACTGTGTGTCTGTATGGAGCACACATATTTCCATGTGTTCCGCACGGGGACAAATCCATTTTTTCCCGGCAGCACTGATGTCACTCGAACCACACACCAATGTGATCCGTGTGACATCAGCGTGACACGTATCGGAGAAAACACGTGTTTTTGATATCAAATTGTTTTCTATACTCACCTGTCTCCAGCAGTGCTGTCTTCGACACTGCTGTCACTTGCTTCTGGCTCCCGCTCATTATGCTCATTGCATAGTCACTACATCATGGACCCGGAAGCAGCAGCGCCGGAGACATCAACACCACAGACAGTAGCGCCGGGGACAGGTGAGCAAAAAGTTCCTGATCTCCATGTGCTATCCATGATACAGATTTTGGTAAGACAAAGATTTTGTCACCTTGTCACATAATGCACCCGATCCTAGTTTACATCCTCACCTGTGCCCACTAAATGATCGGTTAATTAGTGGGTGTGTATAAAACGAAACCCAGCACCCCAGACCTTCACTTGAACTGCAACTTGACCTCTGACAACATGCCAAAAATCCAACCTGTGACCAAGGCCTTGATTATCAAGAGGCTGAAGACCAGATCCACTGCAGAGGTGGCTGGCACCTTTAATGTGTCTCAGCGTCAAGCACAAAGAATTAAAAAAAAGATTTGAAGAGACTGGAGATGTTTTTGACAAGCCCAGACCCGGAAGACCCTGCAAGACAACTGTTCAGGAGGAACGTTTGTTGGTTAGAAAATCCAAAGCCAGCCCCTCTTCCACTACAGCAGAGATCCAACAGGCCTGGTCACCTCAAGTCCCTGTGTCAACTAGAACAGTTTGTAGGATTCTGTCTCAAAATGGTATCCATGGTCCAATCAGTGCCCAGAAGACAGCACTAAACAAAAGGCAATTAAAAAAACGTGTGGCATTTTCCAAGTCCCACAGCCTGCTAAACAGATGGACGCTGGAAAAGTGGCAGAAGGTGGATTTCTCTGATGAATCTTCAATTGAACTACACTATAGCCTTCACAAATACTGCAGGAGACCTACTGGAGCCCATATGGATCCAAAATACACCCAGAAAACAGTTAGTTTGGTGGTGGAAAGATCATGGTCTGGGGTTACATTCAGTATGGGGGTGTGAGAAACATTTTCAAGGTGGAAAGCAATATCAATAGCCAATATCAAGAAGTATTAGCTACCTCTTACATTCCCAATCATAAAAGGGGTCAAATTCTGCAGCAGTATGGTGCTCCATCTCATACATCCATCTCTACAACAAAGTTCCTCCTGGCAAAGAAAATCAAGGTGCTCAAGGACTGTAAAGCCCAGTCACCAGACATGAACATCATTGAGCATGTTTAGGGTAGGATGAAAGAGGAAGCTTGGAAGACAAAACCAACGAATCTAGATGAACTCTGGGAGGCATGTAAGACTGCATTCTTTGCTATTCCTGATGACTTCATCAATAAATTGTATGAATCATTGTTGAACCTCATGGATGCAGTCCTTCAAGCCTATGAAAGTCACACAAAATATTAAATATGGCTCTAATAGCACCACAACTTCATTCACCAGCGTTATGCAACATATCTTTGTATTAGAAGTTAATTATTTGTTTGAATTTCACATTACTTTCTGTAGGCGACAAAACTATTGTCTTGCCAAAATCTGACATTTCTGTGTTCATTAAATGATCAATATTTCAGCTTTGCAGCAACTTTGTTTTCATAACCTAAACCAACTTTGGGAGGGTTTCAGCTTTCAAAAGATTAATTTATAAAGCCAATGTATGAATTTAAAGTCAGGTTATAAGCTTGTATTTACATAACATGGATAAGCGACAGAATTTCTGTCAGGGAGTGTATATATTTTTTTGTATCTATTTTTGTATTTTATACATTATTTATCACCTATTGTTGTCATGTAATTTGACAACATCTTCATTAATTTATATTTATTTTGTATATTTTTTCTACTACTGTCTTTTCTTTTCCATTATGGTTATAAGTTAGTATATGACTATATGCAGAATCCTTTCCACAGTATGTAATTATGTGATCTTCATTGCGATCTTGTGTCCATGTTTTTTAAATATTGTACCTTATGAATTGAATGTTAGTGCTTTAAGTCTCATGTATACAGTCATGGCTGAAAGTGTTGCCACCCTTTAAAGAAGTTGTCCAGTTACCAAAACTGATTTTTTTTTTCTGATAAATCTTGCTAATATGTGCCCCTCAACACATCTATTATGTTTTTTCAGCAAAATTACCTTTTATTGTGCACTAGCAGCACATGCTCATTGCTGGCTCCAGCTCTGATGGGGTTAATCTCTCCTCTGACTTCCTGTGTTCAGTTCCTACAAGTCCCAGAATTCTTTGTGGCTCTAGGGCGGTGTCTAGCTTATCTAACACACCCATTGTGTCTAATACACCCACTCTGCTCCCACCCAAACCCTCCTCCCTGCCTCTTCCCAGTGGATGCACTGAGATCAATCATACAGAGACAGCAGCAGCTCTACACAGCCAGGGGAAGAAAGTGTGTGTGCACGTATATACAGTGTATGTGTATGTGTGCGCGTATATACAGTGTATGTGTATGTGTGCGTGTATGTACAGTGTGTGTGTGTATATACAGTGTGTGTGTGCGCGTATATACAGTGTGTGTGTGTATATACAGTGTGAGTGTGTATGTGTGTGTGTATGTCATACTCACCTGTCTGCAGGGTCCCGGTGCCATGCCTGCTTCCAGCCCCTGTCTCGGTACCGCCGCTTTGGCTGTGTGCAGTCTCCCCGGGGCACGTACGAAGCTTGCAGGACCTGGCGGTGGATCACCTGATGCAGTCACCTGACGCATCAGCTGATCGTAGTCTCGCCGGCTTTTTCGCGCCCGGCCGGCTATCAGCTGATCCTGCCGTCAGGGGACTTCATCAGCTGATTACCGGCAGCTCCTGCAGTGATGGGCCAGGATCAGACTCCGCTGCAGGAGCTGCCGGTAATCAGCACAGACGTTAGTATTTATTTATTTTTTTTTTTTTTGCACTGATGCTTCAGCTGATTGTATAATCGGCTTTTATACAATCAGCTGATGTGTGATGTGATTCATGTAGTTTAACCTGACACATCATCTGATCGCTTTGCCTTCCAGCAAACCGATCAGATGATATTGCATCCTGATTGGACGGCGCGAGACCCTAACCCAGGATTACTGCGGAGGTGGGTTTATTTCAATAAAGATGGAGTCACTAATTGTGTTGTGTTTTATTTCTAATAAAAATATTTTTCTGTGTGTTGTGTTTTTTTTTTTTATCATTACTAGAAATTCATGGTGGCCATGTCTAATATTGGCGTGACACCATGAATTTCGGGCTTAGGGCTAGCTGATAATATACAGCTAGCCCTAACTCCATTATTACCTAGCTAGCCACCCGGCATCAGGGCAGCTGGAAGAGTTGGATACAGCGCCAGAAGATGGCGCTTCTATGAAAGCGCCATTTTCCGGGGTGGCTGCGGACTGCAATTCGCAGTGGGGGTGCCCCACTTCCAATCCCCAGCTGCCTAGTTGTACCCGGCTGGACACTAAAATTAGGCGAAGCTTACGTCATTTTTTTTTAAAAATTATTTCATGAAATTCATGAAATAATTAAAAAAAAAAAGGGCTTCTCTATATTTTTTGTTCCAAGCCGGGTACAAATAGGCAGCTGGGGGTTGGGGGCAGCCCGTACCTGCCTGCTGTACCCGGCTAGCATACAAAAATATGGCGAAGCCCATGTCATTTTTTTTTTCCTTTTTGGGTAAAAAACTGCATACAGTCCTGGATGGAGGATGCTGAGCCCTGTAGTTCTGCAGCTGCTGTCTGCACTCCTGCATACAATGAACATTTTGAATAAGGAAATGACATCAGACCTTTTTTATTTTTTTCAACAACAATCTTTAATGGCATTGTGCACTGATTAAAAACGCAGTGAGCAAAAACGCAGCAAAAAAGGCACCAAATCGCGGCAAAAACGTGACATGCAGCACCGCAGGTGACAGAGCAGAGCAAGTTGGTGACATGCTCTGCTCTGACACATAGTGTGCTGCATGTCACTGTATCCACTCTGGGACTTGTTGTGCAGGTGACTGGATGATACATGTCACTAACTTGCTCCACTCTGTGACTTCTGCTGCATTGTTCCAACTGTATACACTCTCACCTGAACAAGTCTCAGAGTGGGGCAGTTAGTGACATGTATCATCCGGTCACCTGCACAACAAGTCCCAGAGTGGTGAAAGATAGTGACATGCAGCACACTACGTGTCAGAGCAGAGCATGTCACTGTCTCCACTCTGGGACTTGTTGTGCAGGTGACCGGATGATACATGTCACTAACTGCCCCACTCTGTGATTTCTGCTGCATAGTACCAACTGTATACACTCTCACCTGCACAACAAGTCCCATAGTGGAGACAGTTACATGTAGCATCCGGTCACCTGCACAACAAGTGCCAGAGTGGAGAAAGATAGTGACATGCAGCACACTATGTGTCAGAGCAGAGCATGTCACTGTCTCCACTCCGCTGACCTCACAGCCCGTACACGCTGCGATGGATGCAGGGGGACACAGAACAAGTAATCGGCCAACACTGGAGTCATCTGATTACTTGGGATGAATTGAGCAGTAAAATGCTCTGGTGCTCGATGGACGAAGCCCATGCCGATTTTTTTTAAAAAAAATTCATTAAAAATAAAAAAACAAAAAATCACATTGTTTGTGGGCTCCCGCTGCATTTTCTATTGCTAAGGGTAACCAAAGCAGCTACTGGCTGCTAGCCCCCGCTGCTTGGTGTTACTTTCACTGGCAATAGAAATGCAGGGAAGCATTTTTTTTTTTATAAAGGTTTTTCCCTGAAAACGTTTTTAAGAAAATGACATGGGCTTCGCCATATTTTTGTATGCTAGCCAGGTACAGCAGGCAGCTACGGGCTGCCCCCAACCCCCAGCTGCCTAGTTGTACCCGGCTGGGAACCAAAAATATAGAGAAGCCCTTTTTTTTCATGAATTTCATGAAATAATTAAAAAAAAAAAAAAATGATGTGGGCTTCACCAAATTTTTGAGTCCAGCCAGGTACAACTAGGCAGCTGGGGATTGGAATCCACAGTGCAGGGTGCCCAAACTTTCTGGGCCCCCCACTGCGAATTGCAGTCCACAGCTGCCACAGAAAATGGCGCTTTCATAGAAGCGCCAACTTCAGGCGCTGTATCCAACTCTTCCAGTGGCCCTGGTGGCAGGTGGCACGCTGGGTAATAAGGGGTTAATATCAGCTATGTTTTACCAGCTGGTATAAAGCCCGAGATTCTTAATGTCAGGCCAAGTTTAACCTGGCCATTAAGAATCTCCAACAAAGGGTTTAAAAAAAAAAAAAAAGACATCACACAGAGAAAAATACTTTATTAGAAATAAATACACAAACACAGTAGGGACTCCATGTTTATTACTCCCTCTCACCCCTCCACGATGGAGAGATTTCTGTACTGACCATGCCAGGAGAGAGCGAGGAAAAGAGAGCGAGCGGGGGGGAGAAGAGAGAGAGGGGGAGAAGAGAGAGGGGGAGAGAAGAGAGCGAGTGGGGGGGAAAAGAGAGCGAGCGGGGGGGAAAAGAGAGCGAGCGGGGGGGAAAGAGAGCGAGCGGGGGGAAAAGAGAGCGAGCGGTGGGGGGGAAAGAGAGCGAGGGGGGGAAGAGAGCGAGGGGGGGGAAGAGAGCGAGGGGGGGGAGAAGAGAGCGAGGGGGGGAGAAGAGAGAGAGGGGGGGAGAAGAGAGAGAGGGGGGGAGAAGAGAGAGAGGGGGAGAAGAGAGAGAGGGGGGGAAGAGAGAGAGGGGGGAGAAGAGAGGGGGGAGAAGAGAGAGAGGGGGGGAGAAGAGAGAGAGGGGGGGGAGAAGAGAGAGAGGGGGGGAGAAGAGAGAGGGGGGAGAAGAGAGCGAGCGGGGGGGAGAAGAGAGGGAGTGGGGGGGAGAAGAGAGGGAGGGGGGGGAGAAGAGAGGGAGGGGGGAGAAGAGAGGGAGGGGGGGGAAAAGAGAGGGAGGGGGGGAGAGAGAGGGGGGGAGAGAGAGGGAGGGGGGGAGAAGAGAGAGAGGGGGAGAAGAGAGAGAGGGGGAGAAGAGAGAGAGGGGGAGAAGAGAGAGAGGGGGAGAAGAGAGAGAGGGGGAGAAGAGAGAGAGAGGGGGGAGAAGAGAGAGAGGGGGAGAGAAGAGAGCGAGCGGGGGGGAAAGAGAGTGAGCGGGGGGGGAAAGAGAGCGAGCGGGGGGAAGAGAGCGAGGGGGGAGAAGAGAGCGAGGGGGGAGAAGAGAGCGAGGGGGGAGAAGAGAGAGAGGGGGGGAGAAGAGAGGGAGGGGGAGAGAGAGGGAGGGGGAGAGAGAGGGGGGGGAGAGAGAGGGAGGGGGGGAGAAGAGAGAGAGGGGGGGGGAGAAGAGAGTGGGGAAAGAAGAGGGGGGCAGAGGTGCTCTGTCACCAACTGTCTCCACTCTGTGACTTGTGGTGCAGGTGACAGAGTGCAGACAGTTGGTCCCATGCAGCAGGACAGATGGCAGAGCACAGCGGTGACATGCCTGTCAGTGTCTTGCTGCTGGGAGGAGCAGATGATCACACTGCCCGACACCGGCCGCTCTCCTGACATCGCAGTAGAGCGGGCGGGTGGACAGTGTGATCACATACTTACGTGCAGGGGGGGATTCAGCTGAAGACCCCCCCCTGCACTGCACACTGGCGCCCCGTGCCTCAGCCTCACCATCTGCAGACGCCGGCTCCACACAGACGTCCTCCGGATCCTCCCCTCGATGCTGAGCTGTGACGTGCGGTAGTCACCGCCCACAGCCCTGTCACTCAATCTGAGTGGCGCCGGCATCCTGTGACGTACCCGTCTTGTTTGAGAGCCCGGAAATGCCGGGACGTCAGAGGATGCCGGCGGCCACAGCTCCAGGGGGTCATGTGACAGGCACTGAGCGTGCAGCATAGCGCCGCTCAGTGCCAGAAATGGAAACACAAGCCAATGCAGAAGATGCAGACAATGGTAAGTGAGAATCATTGGGGGGAAAAAAAAATGGGTGAACCACCCCTTTAAATTGTTCCAGAAAATTGAGCATTTTTCCCAGAAAAATATTGCAATTACACATATTTTATAATGCAAGTGTTTATTTCCTTTGTGTGTAATATGCAGCAACACAAGAAAAAAAAAGAAAAGAAGGCAAATAAATATGGACATAAATTCACACAAAACCCCCAAAATGGGCAGGATAAAATTGTTGGCAACTTTCAAAAAATGTGAGTATTCAACTTTGTTGCAATCAAGTGATGCTCATTCACACTGACCTGTAGCAAGTAACAGGTGTGGGTAATATGAAAATCACATCTGAAACCAGATCAAAAGCGGTGAAGTTGACTTAAACTTTGCATTGTGTGTCTGTGTGTGCCACACTAAGCATGGAGAACAGAAAGAGGAGAAGAAAACTATGTGAGGACTTGAGAATCACAATTGTTGAAAAACATCAACAATCTCCGCTACAGTATAGTATATATAGATGACATGACGGATTGGGAGTAGGCCATGTGGATTCGTCATTCTTTATTGCAAATAAAATTGAATGAAACATATCATGCCTAGGGCACAACACCTGGCTAAAAGCTATACGCTCAGCTATAGGTGTTCCAGTGACCTCACAGCACCACTCTTAAAGGCAATCATCTTGCAGAGCAGGACAGCAATTGAGGCTGTAATGGAAGTGTAATTTTTTCAGTGATGTATCTTCATTTTGTATTGGATGCAATGATAACCAGAGATTAATTTGGAGACCATGAGGACAACGCCAAAAAGAAGCTTTTACAAGAGAATATGAAAGTATTATATGAGCTATTTTTCAACATAATGCCAGATTGCTGTGGCTGGTGCTACTGTTAGCAGCCTAAATGTGCTACCATGGCGTACAGGAACCAGATAAAAACAGAGACAAACCTGTGCTGCTGTAAAGGAATAAAAGGTCCAAACCAGCGAGTAATGAAGATGGGTAGTCTATATGTCTGCGTTTCAAAGTGCATTTTCACTTCTTCATCAGGAAATCCACCGATTAACCCTATATCTGCAGGTTAATAGCATTATAGGATATTTTCTAGCCACCACAATGTCCCATTATTATAAGGTACAAAATTATGGAGTTTGTCCATTACCTTTATACTAATGGACCATCCCTAATCTAGGTCATAAATACCAAATCATTGGTAATATTACATCTGGCACCACCACCAAGCAGATGTTCCCGCACAGCAACTAAATGCCGGTACCCGGAAAGCTGAAAAGCCTGTAATTTTATCGGCGGGTAAGAACCTACTAATAAAAAATTAGAGGGTTGAGGCATTTAGGTAGGGACCCAGTAAAAGAGATATGCATTGACGCTGGCTGCTGGGCTCACAAAAAAGCCCAGTAGCCTTTTTTATGGGCTAAGTGTCACAATTTTAAAACTTATTTACTTATCAGTAATGCATGTCCAAATTCCTATATTCACTGTTTTCATACCTTAGGGTCTCAGTGTGCAGCTTTATATTTGTTGGAGTATATTTCATGTTCAGTGTGCACATGTTCCCATTTGTCTGTTAGGAAATGCAGTCAGTTTTCTCATTTTAAACAATGTGATCTGTGGTATTTCATATACTAACCTATCAATAACTTCACTGCATTACATTTCTGGATTGCTGTAGGTATGTATACACTACTATAGGGATCCGTATCCTATCATTGAGCACTATCAGATGTCCAAGGTGGTGAACATATATTACCTATGGTTTAGTGAGAGAGCATATACACTGTAAACTATAAACTAATCAACACAAGTGCTAGTGATGAAAGCTAATGTATGTTAGAGGCTATGGACACCTTTGACATATAAAAATGACTTTTATACAGTGGCATGCAAAAGTTTGAGCATCCCTTGTCAAGTTTACTGATATTCTGAACAATTAAGCAAGATGAAGATGAAATTATCTGTAAAAGCCAGAAAGTTAAGGATAACACATATCCTCTGCATTTTAGACAAAAAAAATATATATTTTTTACAATTTTTAAATTCACAACAAAAAATAAAGTTGGCCAATGCAAAATAGTGGGTACCCTGCATGGTTAGTACCCTGCAGCACCCCCTTTGGCAAGTATCAAAGCTTGTAAATGTGTTTTGCAGCCAGCCAAGAGTCTTTCAATTCTTGTTTGAGGGATTTTCATACTTTCTTCTTTGGAAAAGTCTTCTTGTTCTGTAAGATGCCTGGGTCCTCTTGCATGCACTGCTCTTTTGCGGTCTAGCCGCAGATTTTCAATGATGTTCAGATCAGGGGACTGTGAGGGCCATTGTAAAACCTTCAGCTTGTACCTTTTCACATAGGCTAATGTGGATTTTGAATCGTGTTTAGGATCCTTATCCATTTGTAGAAGTCATCCTCTTTTCAACTTCAGCTTTTTTACAGATGATGTTATGTTTGCTTGAAGAATTTGTTAAACTTTAATTGAATCCATTCTTCCCTCTACCCGTGAAATGTTCCCTGTGCCATTGGATAGAACACAACCCAAAGCATGATTAATCCACCCCCATGCTTAATGGTTGGCGAGATATTCTTGTCATGACATTCTGTCTCCTTTTTTTCCAAACATTTGGTTTGATCATTGTGGCCAAGGAGTTCTATTTTAACCTCATCAGTTAACACGACTTGTTTCCAAAATAGATCAGTCTTGTTTAGATGTTATTTTGCATACTTCTGATGCTAAATTTTATGCTTAGGACGCAGGAGAGATTTTCTTCAGATGACTCTTCCATGAAGGCTATTTTTCTGTAGGTGTCTCTGAACAGTAGAACAATGTACCACAACTCCAGAGTCGGCTAAATCTTCCTGAAGGACTTTTGCAGTGAAGTGAAGGTTCTGATTTGCCACTCTAGCAATCCTACGAGCAGCTCTCACAGAAATTTTGCTTGGTTTTCCAGACCTTATCCTGACCTCCACTGTTTCTGTATGTGCCATTTCTGAATTACTTTTCGAACTGAGGAAAGGGCAACTTGAAAACGCTTTGCTATTTTCTTCTAGCTTTCTTCTGCTTTGTGGACCTTCACCATTTTTATTTTCAGAGTGCTAGGCAGCTGCTTTGAAAAACTCATGGCTGTTGTTTTATTTGCACAAGGTTAGAGGAAGCTGGGTTTTTAAATAGCTGTGAAATTTGCATCACCTGCCCCTTCGTAACTATGATAATGAACAAGCCACAAACCTAACAGGCTAATTAAGGTCTGAAATGATAGTCAAAGTTATCTGAGCACACAAATCTCCAAGGGTGTTCAAACTTTTGCACTGGCCCATTTTCATTTTTGTAGTTATTAAAATGTTAAAGCAGGGCTGTGGAGTCGGAGTCGGAGTCGTGGAGTCGGAGTCGGAGTCGGAGCTCATTTTGGTGGAGTCGGAGTCGGAGTCGGTATAAAATGCACCGACTCCGACTCCTAAAATATATAATAAATTGGGGACAGGAGTGCAATGCAGAATGTGCTGAATATTTTACTAAATAATAACATTTAGTATAATGCTTATATTTAAGTGAAAAATTTATTGTAGTACAATGTGAACATCAGACATTTAATTGTTTTTATGATACAATAATCAAGATATTTGGATAGAACATATAATATTTATTGGAATACAACTTTAGAACACAAAAAACTAATAAATTGTAAATATGTAATATATATATATATATATATATATATATACACACAGTGTATATACACACACAAGATATATATGTAATCTACTGTATATTACATAGTGTATTACATATTTACAATTTATTACAGTTTTTTGTGTTCTAAAGTTGTATTCCAATAAATATATTTTATGTTCTATCCAAATATCTTGATTATCGTATCATAAAAATTATTAAATGTCTGATGTTCACATACACATATTCATGTACTACAATAAATTTTTCACCTAACTAAGCAATATATGTAGGAGTCGGAGTCGGAGCCGGAGTCGGAGTCGGAGCCGGAGTCGGAGTCGGTGCAAGAGAATTTGAGGAGTCGGAGTCGGAGTCGGAGTCGAAGGTTTGGCTTACCGACTCCACAGCCCTGTGTTAAAGATGAAAATATTTTTTTTGTTCTTACCTAAAATATAAAGGAAATGTGTCATCTTTAACTTCATGCCTTTTAGAGATCATTTCATTTTCAACTTGATTAACTGTTCACAATAACAGTAATTTTGACCAGTGGTGCGCAAACTTCTGCATAGCACTGTATATGCCACTGGTTACCTTTATAGTTAAGACCATTGCACCAGATTTAAGACTTATAATGAATAAAGCAAAGTAGATTGCAGACTTAGTTTCATATGAAGTGTGCAGCCTAATCCATGTTTCAAATTTTACTATTATGACATTGTCCCCATATAGGCTTGTTATGAGGTCTGTGTGCACCTAAAGTACTTTTGTCTACATTTGTTCATATACAGCACAGTTTCTGCCCTGCACTTATTCCTCTGTGTGCTTTCCACTTGTTTATTTTTGAGCTGCATTCACTGAAACTATAGACAACTTCCCCTCTCCTGCGTTGATCTATGTACAACCTCCCCTTCTTTGGTCCTATCTCTCCTAAGGCTATGTTCACACCAGCGTTTAACACAACTTAGTGCTATCTGATGTCTTATCGGATAGCACTTGTGTTATGATTCAGGGACCGAGGAGGATCAAAAAATGCGGAAACCCAAAAGGTAACAGAGTGACTGGAACCTTAATGGACTGCAGACCTAATCCTGACACACAACTAGAAGTAGCCGTGGGATGAGCCTACAATGACCCAGTCGTCTCGACACAGCCATAGAACTAAATATTCTTACAGAGAGAAATATACAAAATCTAATCTGCCTCAGAGCAATCCCCAAAAAATAGATAGCCCTCCACATGTAAAGACTACGGTGATATAGGAAAACACAATACAAAGCTAGAAAAAACAGATTCAGCAAAGGTGAGGCCCAAACTATTTTATAGGAAAGGGTAGGAAGGAGCAACTGTCTGCAGCCGTAAAAACTCTAATAAATACCAGCACGCCTGATATGGAAAAAACCCTGAGGTCACAGAACCTCTCAACCACTATAGCTGCACACTGTTACTGGAATCCAAAAACACTAATATACTGTTTATAAGGGACTGAATTAATACCAAGCATGACAAAAAACATTTCAGAATCATGGAGCTAAGTATACAGACACTCACAGCAGAGAATGATCCAATCCCACCAAGAACTCCACACAGACAAAATAGGAATCAAGCATTAGTATCAAAGCAGAAAAAAACCAACAAGAAAGTGGAAACAATAAGCAGGGGTACAAGACCACTTATCTGAGAGGAGTTCTGGTAGTGAGCAGGGTTGGTTACAGAATGTCCTTAACACACAGGATATCCATTGAGCACCGGCAAGTAACAGTAGAAAACTGCTCAGTTATATAGTCCAATCAGAAATACCTGATTTCCAGTCCTCCACAGGTGTGTGGCTTTCATTCCACAGATCAACTGCACCACCAGCATTGCCCACAAGAGGGAGCCCCAAACTGGAAAATGTATTCACAACACACTTGCATGAATGTTATACTAAGGGACAGTGTCAACCAGCACTTATTTTATCATGCCGATTCGTCATGAGAAAAATAATTGCTGCATGCTGTGATTGGCAGTGGATATATTACAGCGCGCACCCATACAAGTCTATGAGTGCGTGCAAATTATCGGACTTCACTTGAATGTGATGGGAGTGCAATTTGATATACGCCGATACAGACAAGGGAGAAACTGGAGAAATGAATTTCTCCATCTTCTCCGCATCTGTGATTCAACTCTCGCAATCAAAAAATCAAACAAATCAGATCACCGTGAATGATACTCGGCTCATGCTCACAGCGGAGTTTAAGACCCTTGTCAGTAACATAATTGGCCTGATCCTCTTACATGAGAAGATCTATGGCTGTGAGAGCGAGCCCTAACACTGACAATCTGTAACAGCAAAATTGTAGACATTTTATAATATAGGATAAAATATCCTGTTGTAGCGCTCTCCCAGGAGTGAAATCAGAACCATGTAGTTTTTAAATAGGAGTTATTAACACCTCGATCTAACCGATAATGGATCAAAGCCAATGAAGGTTAAAATACATTAAAATTAAAATACAACGCGTGTCGGCTGAGCATCGTCAACCTTCATCAGCTATATAATGAAACGTTTTATAATAAAAAGATTATTTAAAAAATGCTTAGCTTTATAGTTATTAAGCAAATTAACAATACAAGCAATTCTGTATAACCTTTGAAATTTTGTACATTACTAGAATATAATACAGTTGTAAAAAGCAGATATACAGATTGATTACCTCCTCCACATGGTTTGGAACAATGGGACCATTTCTTCAAAGCCCATTCATACTCAACCACATCTTCTTCCAGAACATAGTTGTTACCTACATTTAAGGAATCTTCATGTATCATGTACTTGTAAGACAATGAGATTTTAACGTTTCCATTAGGAATTACCTGAAATACAAAAATAAAGCAATAGCTATAATGTAGATAGTAATGTGCAGGGGACAGGGAACTCAAAAGCTGACTCATTACACTATGTAACAAAAAAAATAAAAAATTCTGTTCCTGGGTTAAAAGTGTTATTTCCTGTTTAATTGTGCATTACTTATTGTGCAAAAAGTTGATTTAACCCCAAAACTTCACTTTTGTGGCTACCAGAATGATTTTAGGAAACCTATGTAGTCCTATAGTAAACTCACTATATTCGAATGTCATTGTTCATATCAACTACACATTACTGTCGTTTCATTAGTCTGATAAGATTTGTTTTCTCCTTTCATGGTAACCAAAGTATGAAAGATGTTTAGGACATCAGGATTCCAGACTTTACATCATTCAAAACTATTGATACACATAAGTATTACTCCATAATGATAACCAGTATCCTTCTCTTCCCCTTGCCCATTCGGCAAAGTTGAAAGAAGACTATGAAAATGTGAAGAGATTGTTGAATGAGATGAAATATGAGGAATATGGTTGGGAAGTAATTCGAGATTTCAAAATAGTTGCATTCTTGATGGGTCTTCAAGGAGGGAGGCCATACTAAGCTTCCATGCTTTCTTTGCCTTTTGGATAGCAGAGAAGCTACCATAGACATTATTGGCCTGAATGTACTGAGTTTCCGTGGCGAACAACAACATTAAATGGGAGCCACTTGTAGACCCTCGAAAGGTACTAATGCCACCTTTCCACATCAAACTAGGTCTCAAGAATCAATTTGTCACAGCTTTGGACAAGAAATCAGTGCCATTCAAGTACAGTATCTACAAGATCTCTTCCTAAAGCTTTCAGAAGCAAAAGTTAAAGCTGGCGTTTTATGTTGGCCCTCAAATTAAGAAAGTTATGGAATGTCAACATCAACAGTTTCCCAAACTCCTCAAAAGAAAAGAGAAAGAAGCATGGATCAATTTTGTTAATGTAGTTACAGGCTTCCTTTGGAAATCATAAAGCTGAAAACTGTTTTATTGGTTGAGATTGGTGAAGCAAAATGGGCTGCATGAGGTCTCAAAGTCCATATCCTTGATGCCCATCTCAATAGACTCAAACAGAAGATGAATTCCAAGGAGCAAGGAGAGCACTTTCATCAAGATAGAAAATTTCAAAATATCGGACGCCAGGGAAACTACAAGGAAAACCTGATGGCGGACTACATTTGGGAATTAATGCATAAATTGATATGACATACCCTCACAAAAGTAAACATTTCTAGGTTCATTTTCATCAATTTGTAGCATTTTGATTAAAATATGCTAATGATTTGAAATATATTGTATTTCGTTTTCATTATGAACTTACACCAAAACATTTGTAATTTTCCTTAAGACGGTATTCCAATTTCAGCTTTTCAGTGTCCTGACCGTAAAATCAAAGTTTTTGCAGGCTAATACATTTTTTCCATGTTTTTATGATATAGCCAATTAAGAAATGACATTTGTTCCCTGGGAACAAAAATCATATTACACAGTGTTATATGTAATAATATAACATTTTCATTGTCTTAACTTTTCAAGGTATCATCTTACCAGAGAATATGGGAGCACTTTGTGACCACTGAAAATGGAGTTTCTGAATGCTCTTTTAATTGTCTATGGAACTTCTGGAGATAGCAGAGAACAGACTTGAGTGATGGCTTGGGTATTTTGTGGGTTGAGTTGAAACTTTTATTAGTACCACAAAACAGTTTTTTTTCCTTACAAATGTTTTAAAAGCTATACAGTTTTTGCCGGATGAGTGGAAGTTGTCTGCATCATATTGTTTGATGACATTCTATTCTAATTTTTGGCAAGCAAAATTAACAAAAAGCAGCAGTTCAAGAATTTACAGTGGAACCTTGGTTTACAAGAACAAGCCGTTCTGGGAGTGTGCTTGTAAACCAAGTTACTCTTCTAGCAAAGCAAATTTTCCTATAGGAAATAATGCAATCTCAGACAATTCGTTCCACAACTTGTTCAATGTCTCATCCTGGTCCCTTATTGTGCCATTCCACACACGCACAAACATACGCACAAACACACACACAAACTCACATGTTCACCTTACCTTCTGTTCCCTCGCCAGCCTCCTGGTTCTTGTAGTCCACCGGTACTGGATGTGTATCGGGTAACCATCGTGACCGATGCCAGAGCTTCCGCTGCCAGCGCGCTGATGTCAAAGGCATGAGCCGCTTGCCTCTGATTGGTCAGTGTGCTGCCTTTGAGAAGCGGCTGACAGAGGAAGTTCCTCCATCATCGTGATGGTTACTTGATACACATCTTGTACCGGCGGACTACAAGAACCAGGAGGCCGGCGAGGGAATGGAAGTTAAGGTGAGCATAATATGTATGTGTGCATGTATGTTTGTGTGTGTTTGTGTGTGTTTGTGCGGACTGCAAGAGCAGGTGAGAGCACGGGGAAAGTACGGAACCGGAAGTGTGTGCGGTGAGTATTTGCTCGTACAGCAAAGCTTGCTCGTAAACTGAGTTACAAATTTACAGCAAGCTTTGCTCGTATAGCGAAATACTCGCAAGCCAGGTTACTCGTAAACCGAGGTTCCACTGTATTTTTAAAAATATTTAATGATGATACAAGTAATAAGACAGCTTTATTTGTCAGGTCACTCAGATAATAATGATAGCACATTTATATAGGTTTTTATGTTTTGGTACTTTTGCGCACTAAAATCATATAAAAAAAATGTTTTCTATAGCCACATTCTGCGAGCTATCATTTTTTTTAAATTTTTTTTGCCGACAGACCAGGTGAGAACTCGATTGCTCAAAAAGTAGAAAAAAGAAGTGGCAGCCACTGTGACATACATTAAACACTTTGTTATTCCATCATGGTGCAGGGGTACATTGTGGTCACACAACCTGGGGAATAGCTGTTTTGCATTTTATTATAATTAAAGTAAATTATAATTAAGTATAACACTATACCCAGCCCTTATGTATGTTGCGGGCAGGGGACAGACCACGGAAGGGGGGCCTGCTCGAGACGCTTGGATCCGGGGTCGTGGCGGTGGCTCGAGGGGAAGCCGGACCCGGGCCTGAACACCCGTCTGTCGCCCGCAAGTGAAAAGGGGGGTTATTATATAAGGAAGGTTTGTCAGTAACGCCACCCGTGGTGTGCGGTGATTGTTAGGGACACCGCTGCTGCCGTTAAGGTGATGCCCTGGACCGATGGAGTAGGGCAGCTGGATGTTATCCCCTCCATGGGTAGGGGACGTGTTGTCCCGGGGCCCCAATACAGGTGGGATGGGGCTGCGGAGCGCAATCTGCAGGGTTGGACCGGATGGTATTGGTGTACTCACAGTTCCTGAAAAACTTCACACAGAGTCCAGATGGTAAACCAAATTGCCAGTGACCGGTGACCTCCGGTGGGTGTGTTCGGATCCCACACCCTGGTACAGCAAACAGGGGTCCCTTCCTCCTGCACTTAGTGTTTGTGTCCTTTTGTAACTACTCCGCATGAAACGGGGAAGTCCACACCCAGTGATTTTGTGTGTTGGGAGCTGTGGCCTGCGAGAACTGACCCGTGGAATCTTAGCAGGCAATTGCGGAGCCCTATCCCCCTCGTTGGCCTTTCGTCTCGCTCTATCTGGGCCTCCTGTGGGACAAGACCTGAAATCTTGTCCCCGGCTGGTCAACTTGAAAGGTGCTTGAAGCTGTCCTTGCTCTAGGGTCCAGGTACCCTGTCTGTGCACGGCCTCCAGACCGGATACCCGCTGTCGGTACTGGCGGGCTACAACCCTGCCCTGGTGCAGTTAAGGTCTCCCGCAACCGGATCTCCGTCGCCTGTGGCCCTGTCTGCTGACTGCCACCTAATCAGTCGTCCGGTAGTCCAGGGGCTCCAACCCCTGACCACCCTGTCACTTTACACTCCTCTCACTTTCTCACTGTGACTGCAACTGTCTTGTTCCCTCCCAGGACATCTCAGAACCCCCAGGTGGGCGTCACCATCCACTTGGCCCCGCCCACTGGTGTGCTCCTATTGTCATGGGGGTGACTAGGCTTTGCTGGCTGATGTTGCGTACCTGGATGTGGGGGTTTGTAATGGAGGGCCAAAGAGGAGGGAATCCTGCACCTGGAAGAGGGGTGCAGTCATCTGTGACACCCTGATTTTGTCAGGGTGTGACACGTACCATCTCTATGCCCTTCTCTTAAAGGGAACCTGTCATGTCCAATAACACTATTAAGCTGCAGATATAGGATTTATCTGCAGGTTAATGGCATTATAAATGTGACCAGCCGCAGTACTGCAAATACAGCACCTGGGAGAAAATTAACTTTATTCCAGCAGCAAGCCGCCAGCTTTCAGTCACGCGGGTGTGTCCGGAACAATAACATTCACTCCACACAGCACTGAGAGCTGCAGCTGTAAGCATGCCCTGACACTCACTGACAGCCAGATCTGTACTGTTGCACTGCTGAGAGATCAGTCAGTTAGTGCCAGGGCGTGCTTACAGCTGCAGCTCTCAGTGCTGTGTGCAGTGGATGTGATCATTTTGGACATGCCTGCATGACTGAAAGCTGGTGGCTCGCTGCAGGAATAAAGTTCATTTTCTCCCGGGTGCCACACTTTTACGACAGCGACCGAGCACCATCATAATGCTGATAACCTACAGATTAACCCTATATCTGCAGGTTAATAGCACTATTGGACCTCTTTTTTGTAGCTTTTTTACATTCTCTATTACTGGCAGTAAAGTTCCCTGCCCAGAAATGCGTACAAAGCATTATGATGAGGGCAATTTGGGCTTGGGCTGCCCTGAAGCCGTGAAACTTGGGTATTTGTCCAGATTGCCCTTATTATTATCTATCTATGCTCACCACTTATTAACAGCTTTGCGTGTACAATGAATAAAAAGGCAGAAATCTTCAAATCAGTAGACGCCTCTACAGAGCTAATAAATACAGAGCACTACCTGCTAACATGTTAACTAGTTCTCTAGCGATAATCTCCTACTGATAAAACAATGATTTCACTACAACAACAGGGCAGTCAGTAATACTTTGCTGGAGTCAGGGTGTCTGCCCCTATATTTACTGCTCTCAGAAAACTTGGTGACAGATTCCATTTAACATGAATGTCTGCATGATGGTAAGAAATAAATAACGTTTAAACACTTACAAGAATTACAACTGGATTCCTCAAAGGTCCCATAGTCTGGATTGTCTCTCTGTTCTCATCATTCCGATACTCCCATTCAATGCCCATTTTCACAAACACTTTTGAGTCCTGAAGACTCTCATTTTCATCATTTAAAATGAATTTTCCAGTTGCCTGATTTCGGATAGCTAGAAATAAATCGTAAATAGACAATTACTACTAAGCTGATTGAAATTCTTTGCCAAATACAGAGCACACATTGTACACATCTGTTATGTATTTCTCAAGTTGGCGACTCTGAGTTTCGGAGTTTATCCAATGGGACAATATTAATCCTAAAAAACAAAGAAATAAGACATTTCCTGAACACAGTGTTGATAGAACTATGTCACGAACAGCACTCCACTGCCTCCAATCATCAAGACAATACACAATTGGCTGACAATTAATGGACAAGGAGACAGCTGCTTTCGCTACTAGGCCAATTATTATACATACAATGTGTCCACCCATATCTGCCATTAACTTGAGAACGGTGGCAGCTATAGGCATAGAAGTGGTGTCTAGATATAGTAAAATAGTCATGCGCTACGCAATGAAACAACCTATAGCACCACCTGGTAGAAAACAATGAAGTTAGCATTTTTATCTCGAAAACTGAACGAGATAGAGAAAAAAAGTGAATTACAAAGTTGTAGGGCATCATCAATTCAATACGAATCAACACCTTGCATACAGAAATGCAATGATATGAAACCCATGAGCCCCCCAAAACATTGAATGCTGGTCACACATATGGCGCTCATTTAACTTTGATGCTCAAAGTGGCCACCGTCAGCTGCAAAGCACATTTGGACTGGTAGGTTACACGTTTGCACAAGCATCTGTGATACGTCGTCGTAGGTCCTGGAATGTTGGTGGAGAGGCATACATCTGCTGTTTGATGTGACCTCACAGAAAGAAGTCCAATGGGGTCAGGTCAGGTGAGTGTGGAGGCCACTTCACGCAGCCACCATACCCAATGACTTGTAGGAAGGTCTCCATGAGGTATCGCTTCACGTCCGCAGCCTTGTGAGTTTTACACGTTCTAATCATAGCATTTCTGTATGCAAGGTGTTGATTCGTATTGAATTGATGATGCCCTACAACTTTGTAATTCTCTTTTTTTCTCTATCTCGTTCCGTTTTCGAAATAAAAATGCTAACTCCGTTGTTTTCCACCAGGTGGCACTATAGGTGGTTTCATTGCGTAGCACATGGCTACTTTACTATGACTTCCTGCTCCTGTCTGTTGTTTGTATTTCCCTCTGTATACTTGATCTCCCGGCTTCCGACTCGGTTCTATTTTCTAACTTGGTTTGGTTGGTTTTCGACTTTCCTGGCTTTAGACTCTGACTGTTTGACTACTCTTTGCCCCTGGTGATTTGCCAGGTAACTGCCTGCTGAAGTTACTCTGCTGTACTTCAGCTGCCTTTCTGTTACTGTGTTACTTTGTCTCTCCTTCACTACTCTGCTGCCACCTAGTGGGGAATACGCTGTACTATGTCCTACCAACCCTTTGAACAGTGTGACACATAAATTTGACAACTATTTAGCATTGATGATTAGTTATGCAGATTTTTGTCATGTCCCTGCATTGTTACAGTTTTGCTCCTAAAACTCTAAATTTTGTTAGTATTTTGTAAATTTCATTTGGTTTTCAACACTGACTGAATCCTTCTGAGCATGTTCTTGATGAGATTCAAGCATGTCTTGACCATAATCTGATCCCAGGTCTCTTCTATACGTTCCCAGTGTTGGTGCATACTCTTTGGCTCACATGGGTATGCACACAGCTTTTCCTTCAACCCTAATCACAAGTGTTTAATTGGATTGAGGTTTGGGTACTGTGGAGGCAAATCCAGCACCTCTACTTCATTGTGATTGAACTATTTATTCTCCAATCTCGACGTATGCTTCAGGTCATTGTCCTGCTGGAACACTATGTCGTCCATTTCATACCTATAGTACTCAAGTGTACAAAGTAAATCATCTTGTAGAATACTCACATATAGCTCAGCATTAAAACTACAGTTCCTTCAATTCCTTCATCCGTTAGCCTCCTTTTCCCTTGTGTCTTCCATACCCATTTGGACCCTTCAGATCCTAGTCTATTGACTTTCATCTCATCGCTCCAAATCACTTGTTTCCAATCTTCTACTGTTCACTTTTTGTACTTTTTTGCAAACTCGAGCCAATGCTTCTTATAAGGATATGGAAGTCGAGGCTTCTTCACCTTTTTTTGAGCCACCATTCCAGAATTGTTTAATGTGTGTTGCATGATGCTTGCATGGATGTCTGTGATCTCACTATTACGAAGCATATGAGCCACCTCCACTGTCGTGCCAGAACTGATAGACCTTGAGATGAGCCGACTTGTTGACTGTGATATTTTGCCTGGATGTCCACTTCTTGTCGTTTGAATGGATTGACGTACTTAATTTCATATTCATTCAATTGCTCATTTTAGAGTGGCCTTTTATTGTGGCCAGCCTAAGGCACACCTGTGCAATAATCATGCTGTCTAATCAGCATCATGATATGCCACACCTATGAGGTGGAAGGATTATCTCGGCAAAGGAAAAGTGCTCACTAACACAGATTTAGACAAATGTTTGAACAACATTTGAGAGAAAAAAGGTCTTTTGCATTCATAGAAAAAGTTGTAGATTTTTTACTTCAGATTATAAAAATGGGAAAAAAAACAAAAGTGCTGCATTTATATTTTTGTTCAGTATATAATAAATAGTTTTTATGTCGCTATATTCTCAGGGCTGTATCAGAGCTTATTTTTTGCACAGCAATTTGGAGGTTTTTTTTATATTTTTTGGGGTACATAACATTTTTTATCACTTTTTATTCAGATTTTTCAGATGCAGAATGAACAAAAACTAGCACTTCTTGTTTTTCCCGCAGCAAACACTGATCTGCGGTGTGACTTTCTGAGCCACAGCATGTCAATTGTCTGGTGCGGAGACGGGAGCGTCCTCTGCAGGGAGAACACAGCAAGAGACCATAGAGCCCCGAGCCCAGATCATGGGCATGGGCAGCTGCGGTCTTCTGCAGAGGAAACTCACGGGTCTGCAGGTCAGGACCTGCCGCGTCCAGGATGTACCCTTTCTATAACATTTTAGGATATGCTGTTTACTGTACTTGTACTTTTCCACTAACCAAGATAGTGGGTAGACGATTCAGTTTCTTGAATTAGTAAATGCCGTGCTCCAGCTGGAATCTCAAATATCCTAATGTAACCTACAATAACAAAAAATATTAAGATTAAGCTGCAGCAAAGGCATTTTTATTAGACATGTAAAATGATGGCAAATAATAAAGTGAATACCAAAAATAGTGTTAATAAACTTAAAGTATTTATTTTTATTTAGAACGGCGGCATAACATAGAATCTGTTGTTGTATCGTCATATATTAGTCCTAAATTAAGTCTGAGAATTAATTTTAGTGATTATTAATTTTATTGGTGTTGAGCAAGCGTGCTCGCCACTATTCAGTACTCGATTGAGCAGCGGGGAGCTCGGGTAGTCGCGGTGCTCGGATGTGTTGTCCAAAAAACAACAACCACAAAGCAAAGGCTTGCTTCACTGCATAATGTGAGGAGCCACCGCAGTGAGAGCCATTTGCAGTGTCTAAATGGCTCTTATTAGGAATAAAACAACAATTTCGGATGTAGTGTGAAAGGAAAAAAAAAATCCACCCTCTACCCAGAAATACTCTCTCTATGGCTGGCTGTATGTGGGCGGAGAGCCGAACTGCACAATCCTTGACTTCTATTATACTCGAGCACTTACAGAGAGTCTGACCTGGTTGACGAGTACTGAACACCCGAGTATTTCAGTGCTCGCCCATCTCTATTAATTATATATTTAACACCTTACTGTTGAAGCCTGTTTTCACCTTCCTGGCCAGGCCACATGTGGCGCCCCTGATCTGGTCAGGCACCACTGAGTATTGCACCCATGCTGGGTCAGTAGAAACAGGTAATCCCGAAGGCTGACTAGGGTGTGGACACACACAGACATGTAGTAACCAGGACACACACACAGCTTAGAGGGGACCCCTGGGCAGACCCAGGAAGGGGGCGTAGCCCTCACATCCCAGCTAGTGGTGGGTAGTGGGACTGGAAGGTAGAGAGTGGGCAGTGGCAGTCAGAGGAGTAGGAGTGGAGCAGCCACGTCTGAGGTGTAGAGCAGAAGAGCAGGACACTGTCACACCCTGCACCTGTAGTGGCTGCTGGCGGGGGAGAGCGGCTACCCAGTAGGGCTGCCTGAAAACCACCTAGTGAAGAGGTGGCTGAGTAAGGAGACTACCGGTAGGCCAGGCCCGCACGGGAAAACAGGTCCCTAGAGCAGGAACCCATTACTCGGCCTGCTAAACGTGCTGGTGAGGGTGCTGGATGTACCTCACCGAACCACACAGAGTCCGCAGCATCAACAGCAACGAGGGGGCCCATAAGTAAAAGAAGGCAAGCAGCCAGCATTACTTGGTCCACGCTGTCAGCAAACGGGCCAGAAAGGGGAGAACGGCAGTTGCAACTTCCCTGGGTGAGTCAGTCAGGGGTCTTCCCAAACAACAAGGGCTAGGAAGGCGAGTCAGCAGTCACCCCTGGATCAGCCTGAAGGATACCTGGTTCCACCTGGTTCATCATAGCATCGCCCGGGTCGTCTCACTGTACCAGCAGAAAGTGAGTAAAAACCCTGAAAGACATTGCTGCCTATGTGTGAGTTCTTCTGCGACCTGTGGTACTACACACTTACACTGAGCCCCTGGGGCCAACCTCACTCTCGGGAGGCCATAACACCAGATTGCATTTACCATCAGCCCCAGAAGCTCTCTAAACTGCTGTGGCGGTCACCCCCTGACCGCAATTACCAAGAGTGGCGTCACAATACCTATTGAAGTTAACCTGACCTACCTGTGGCCAGAAGATTACCAGCACGTGAAGTCCCTGAAGACCCTGAGGCGACCTGAAGGTAATGGGGCTTCACACAAAATTTTCAATTCTGCCCAGTGTTACTTAATTTGGTAATAACTCTGGAATGGATCCCAGTGATTCTGAGATTGTTTTTGTGACATATTCTACTTTGTTAGTGGTAAATTTAGGTTGATATGATTTCAGTTTACTTCTGAAAAATTGAAAATTTGATAAAAATTTTAAAAAATTTGCAATTTTTGAACAATAAAATTTGATGCCCTTAATACAGATAGTCATACCACTAAAATAATATTGAATAAGTAACATTTTTCACATGTATACTTTACATCAGCATCACTTATGAAAAATAATTATTTTGTTAGAAATGCAGAAGGGTTAAAAGTTTAGCAGCAAATTCATTTTTCCAATAACATTTACAAAACCTATTTTATTAGGGACCACTTCAAATTTTGAAGTGACTTTTAGGAGTGTATATTTCAAAAAGCACCCATTCAAAAAACTGCATCCTTCAAGGTATTAAAAACTCCATTGAGGAAGTTTGTTAACCCTTGAGGTACTTCACAGGAATTAAAATGAACTGGAAATAGAAAACAAATATCAGTTATTTTCCTCAAAAATATCCCTATACCGCCAAATTTTCATTTTCACAAGGGTAATAGAAGACAATGGACCACAGAATTTGTTGTGCAATTTCTGCTGAGTATGATTATACCCTATTTGTGGTCAAAAACTACTGTTTTGGCACACACCAGGGTTCAGAATATAAGGGGCAGTATTTGAATTTTAGAGCATAATTTTACTTGGAAGTGATTGCTGACAACATGCTGTATTTGCCAGGCACCAAAGGTGCCAAAACAGTAGAAACCCATTCAATCTACCCCCTCAAGGAATACATTTATGGGTGTGGTGAGCATCTTTAACTCACCGGTATGTCACAGAATTTTACAGCATTGGAACATGAAAATGAAAAGTTAAAATTTTTCCATAAAAATGTTGCTTTAGCCCTGAATTTTTCATTTTCACAAGAGTAGCAAGAGAAAATGAACCACACAATTTAATGTGCAATTTCTCCAGAGTATCCTGATACCTCATATGTGACTGAAAACTACTGTTTGGGGGCACGGAAATTTGAATTTTGGGGCACCATTTTGGCTGTAATAGGATGCAAACATCATGGCACTTTTGAAGAGACCCTAAACATGCCAAAACCGAAGGATCCCTCCGACAAGTGAACCCATTTTGAAAACTAAACCTTTTGAGGACTTAATCTAGGGGTGTAGAGAGCATTTTTAACCCTCAAGTGATTTGCAGAACTGTGTAACATTGGGCTGTAAAGATGAAAAATTACAATTTTTTTTCCTACTACAATGTTGTTTTAGCCCAAAGTTTTTAATTTTCAAAAGGGTTAGTAGGAGAAAAAAAGATGGCATAATTTTTTTACACAATTTCTCCTGAGTATGCTAATACCCTATATGTAGTGAAAAATTCCTTTTGAGGCAAAGTGCAAACCTCAGAAGGGAAGGAGTGGCATATTGGAGTTCAGCTTTTGCTGGACTGGTGGTTGTGTGGTTGTGGGTGCCATGTCACATTGTCAGAGCCCTGGAGGTGTCGGACAGCAGAACCCTCCACACATGACCCCATTTTACAAACTACACCTTCATTGAATTCATGTAAGTGTGCAGAGAGCATATTGGCACCACAGGTGCTTCACAATTGGACACTAAAGAAAAATATAGTTACATTTTTTACCATTAAGATGTAGTTTTAGCCCAAGATTGCAAATTTTCACAAGATAAAATGGGTAAAACTGGAACCAAAATTTCTTAGATCATTTTTACTGAATTAGGAAGCAGACATCTTCCTAGAATATTGTGCAGACACATATGCAGAGTACCTAAATATCAAAAGAGCAAAATCTCCCCTCAAGTGTCCCATTGTAGTGCCCAATACATTGTAGTGCCCAGCCTATGATTCTGGAGATACACAAATTAAGTGGGCTCTCCTTACACAGTAATACCAAACATGTGACTGCTAGCTGTGGTTTAGGTACACCTGTGGGGCTAAGATGGGAGAGGGACGTTTGAAAAATGATCCCTTTTTAAGATTCCAACAGGTTTGCTTATCACGAAATAATGCAGCAATTACAAAAGCTATTTTTTTAAGCTGTCCAAAAATGATTCTTTTTTTTGAGGGAGCAGGAAGAGGCTAGCTGTTTTTAGAGTGAAGAAACATTGACCTTTTAACAAGTCTTTCTAAAAATTAACCATATTTTTGAAGCTGTTTGATATTTGTGTACCATTAACCCCTATCACCCCTGAGCAATTTTCATTTTTTTTGTTTTTTCCTCCCCTTCTTCCAAGAGCCATAACTAGTTTATTTTTCCGCCAATATAGCCATAAGAGGTCTTGTTTCTTGCGGGCCAAGTTGTACTTTAAAATGACATTATTAATTTTACCGAATAGTGTACTGGAAAATGGGGAAAAAAAATGTAAAATTCGGTTCACTATATGGCAGTATGATTCCCCAGGCAGTACAAGTTCATAGATACCAAACATGTATTGATTTACTTTTACCTAAGTGGTGAAAAAAAATCAGAATATTGTAAAAAAAAATAAAAAATTGCGCTTTTATTGCTATTTTCCGAGACCTGCAGCTTTCTCAGTTTTCGGGATCTGGGGCTGTTTAATGGTTATTTTCTTTTAATCTTGAGCTATTTAAATTATACAATTTTTTGGTAGATGCAATGTTTTGATTGCCTGTTATTGCATTTTAATGCAATGTTGTAGCTACCCAAAAAAATGTAATTCTGGCATGTTGATTTTTTCTCGCTACTCCCTTAATTGATTTTATATTTTGAGAGATCAGGCATTTCTGAATGCAGAGATACCAAATGTGTGTTGCTGTTTTTTCAATTGTTTAATATTCAATGAGGGGGGTTATTTGAACTTTTAGGGTTTTTCATATTTTAAAAACTTGCTTTTTTAAAAATTTTTATTGATTTTATTACACCTCTTAGGCTATGTGCGCACAGTGCGTTTTTCGCAGTGTTTTTGCACGTTTTTCGGGTGCGTTTTTGGGCTCAAAACTGCATGACTGTGCATCCCCAGCAAAGTCTATGAGTTTTCATTATTGCTGTCCACACACAACTTTTTTTTTAACCCCTTAACGACCGCGGGCAGTAAAATTACGTCCTAAATGACATAATGTTACTGCCCGCGGTCTGCCGGCGGCAGCATGCCGTGATCGGCGCACATCTCAGCTGATTTTCACAGCTGAGATGTGTGCCTGCTAGGCACGAGCAGAATCGTTATCTGCTCGTGCCGATTAACCCCTTAAATGGCGCTGTCAATACGTGACAGCGCCATTATAAGCGCGATCGCGGTAAAGTTTTACTTACCGCCCGATACCGGAAGTCACGTGACGCGATCACGTGACTTCCGATAGTTGTCATGGTAGCACAGGGTCATGTGATGACTCCTGTACTACACCTGACTTGCTTTCACTTTCGCTGTGCCAGCGGCACAGCTAAAGAGAAAGAGAGCATATCTGCTGTTTACAGCCTTGTAGCTGTGATCAGCAGATACTGCAGAGCGATCGTAATGCTGATCGCAATAGCCCCCTAGGGGGACTAGTAAAATAAAAAAAAAAGTTAAAAAAAAGTTTTAAAAAATTAAAAAAAAACCAAAAAACTAAAAGTTCAAATCACCCCCCATTCGCCCCATTGAAAATTAAAGGGTTAAAAAAATAACAAAATATACACACTTTTGGTATCGCCGCGTTCAGAAACGCCCGATCTATCAAAATATAAAATCAATTAATCTGGTCAGTATACGGCGTAGCGGCAAAAAAATTCCAAACGCCAAAATGATGTTTTTTTGTCGCCACAACTTTTGCGCAAAATGCAATAAGAGGCGATCAAAACGTAGCATCTGCGCAAAAATGGTACCGTTAAAAACGTCAGCTCGAGACGCAAAAAATAAGCCATCACTGAGCCATAGATCCCGAAAAATGAGAACGCTACGGGTCACGGAATATGGCGTATAACGTGAGCCACTTTTTTCGGATTTTTTTTAACTTCTTATATAAAAGTAAACCTATACATGTTTGGTGTCTACGAACTCACACTGACCTGAGGCATCACACCCCCACATCAGTTTTACCATATAGTGAACACAGTGAATAAAATATCTCAAAAACCATAGTGCTATCGCACTTTTTTTGCAATTATTCTGCATTTGGAATTTTTTTGCCATTTTCCAGTACACTCTATGGTAAAACTGATGGTTTCATTTAAAATTACAGCTCGTTCCGCAAAAAATGAGCCCTCACATGACCACATTGACTGAAAAATAAAAAAGTTACGTCTCTCAGAAAAAGAATGGTGAAAAAAAAAACGGAAAGCGAAAAATCGGCCGGTTGTGAAGGGGTTAAGCTGCGTTTTTGAGCTTAAAAAAAAATAAAAATGGACATGTCAATTCTTTCCTGCATTTTTCTGCGTTTTCCCCCCATGCAATGCATTGGAAAAATGCAAAAAAAGAGAGATCAAAAACGCAGCAAAATGCGGCTAAAAACGCACCAAAACACGGTAAAAACGCATGCGCATTATTTGCATGCTTTTGCCACGTGTGCGTTTTTATGCGTTTTTAGCAGCCAACAACGCAGCGTCAAAAAACGCTGCGTGCGTACATAGCCTTTGGGTCTACAAGCCTGCACTTTCTGATTGCTTCTGCTGTTCAGAGAGACGCTTCAGCATCCCTTGGTTGAATAGCTGAATATTCTGTGTAATGTCTGATTTTGTTTGTATCTTTTCTTTCTGGTTTGTAAAGTGCAGCAAAATATATTGGTGCTTTGTAGATAAAGATGACTAGTATCAGTATTAATAAAGACTAATCAGAGAAAATGTATATCTTCTTGCTATAGAATACTATTTGGAATACCCTTCTTTGGTTTTAAGCAGTTGATGAGAACATATTTTATATGATGATATAATATTTTCATTATGAGTAGATCTGCATTTCCAGAATAACAATATACTATGTAATCTACCTTGTTTTTTGGGTGTTCTTGTAAATGTTCCTTTGACAACTTTACAATGCTTATTATCACCACCACATACTCCACACTTGTCTTCTTTTTTTATGGATCCAATCACTTTGTCACAGCCAACTTTCTGTACAAAAAATAAGAATAAAAAACAATATTTCTACTATACTCAAGGTTGTAAAAACAAACCATAATTTACCCACACACTGTATAATTTTAAACAACATTACATGCATGTGCGGAGCATCTGGAGAGAACAGATAGGTTATTTAGGTTGAACCTATAAGTTCAACCTATAGCCTAACATAATAATCAAAAAATAGACTCACACTTCTATACCCATCTCAAAAGTATAACACAAAAATGTGAACTATTGGACACAATTCAAAAGTAAAAACTATTTTTTATTATTACACATTAACCCCTTCAGCCCCCAGCCTGTTTTCACCTTAAAGACCCGGCCATTTTTTGCAATTTTGACCAGTGTCACTTTGACAGGTTATAACTCTGGAACACTTCAACGGATCCTGGCGATTCTGAGATTGTTTTTTCGTGACATATTGTGCTTCATGTCAGTAGTAAATTTAGGCCGATATGTTTTGCGTTAATTTGTGAAAATTTCGGAAATTTGGCGAAAATTTTGAAAATTTCGCAATTTTCAAAATTTGAAATTTTATGCCCATAAATCTGAGAGATAGGTCACACAAAATAGTTACTAAATAACATTTCCCACTTGTCTGCTTTACACCAGCGCAATTTTTGAAAAAAAAAAAAATTCCGTTAGGAAGTTAGAAGGGTTCAAAGTTCATCAGCAATTTCTCATTTTTCCAACAAAATTTACATAAAAAAAATTTTTAGGTACCACATCACATTTGGAGTGATTTGAGAAACCTAGGCGACAGAAAATACCCAAAAGTGACCCCATTCTAAAATCTGCACCCCTCACTCTGCTCAAAACCACATCCAAGAAGTTTATTAACCCTTTAGGAGCTTCACAGCAACCAAAGCAATGTAGACGAAAAAATGAAAATTTTACTTTTTTAACACAAAAATGTTACTTTAGCCATAAAAATTAGTATTTTCACAAGGGTATCAGGAAAAATGCATCATAAAATGTATTGTGCATTTTCTCCTGAGTACGCAGATACCTCATATGTGGTGGAAATCAAATGTTTGGGCACACGGCAGGACTCGGAAGGCAAGGAGCGCCATTTGAATTTTTGAGTGCAAAATTAGCTGCACTCATTAGCGGACGCCATGTCGGGTTTGAAGACTCCCTGAGGTGCCTAAACAATGGACCTCCCCCACAAGTGACCCCATTTTGGAAACTAGACCCCTCAAATATTTTTTCTAGATGTTTGATGTGCACTTTGATCCCCTGGGGGCTTCACAGAAGTTTATAACGTTGAGCCGTGAAAAGAAAAAAAATTTTTTTTACCACAAAACTGTTGCTTCAACCAGGTAGCTTTTTTTATCACAACGGTATCAGGAAAAAATGCACCATAAAATGTATTGTGCATTTTCTCCTGAGTACGCAGATACCCCATATGTGGTGGAAATCAAATGTTTGGGCACACAGCAGGACTCGGCAGGCAAGGAGCGCCATTTCACAGCAAAATTGGTTGGAATTATTAGCGGACGCCATGTTGCATTTGGAGACCCCCCTGAAGTGCCTAAACAATGGAGCTCCCCCACATGTGATCCCATTTTGGAAACTAGACCCCTCATGGAATTTATCTAGCTATTTAGTGAGCACTTTGAACCCCTGGAGGCTTCACAAACGTTTGTAATGTTCAGCCGTGAAAATATTTTATTATTTTTTTTACCACAAAATTGTTTTTTCAAACAGGTAGCTTTTTTTTCACAAGGGTATCAGGAAAAAATGCACCATAAAATGTATTGTGCAATTTCTCCTGAGTACACAGGTACCTCATATGTGGTGGAAATCAATTGTTTGGGCATACGGCGGGGCTCAGAAGAGAAGGAGCGCCATTTCACAGTAAAATTGGTTGGAATTATTAGCAGACGCCATGTTGCATTTGGAGACCCCCTGAGGTGCCTAAACAATGGAGCTCCCCCACATGTGATCCCATTTTGGAAACTAGACCCCCCCCCCCCCCATACAAAAAAATTAGTTTGGCGAAATAAAAAATACAGACATCAGTAAAAAAAAAAAAAAAATGAATAAAAAAAAAAAAAATATGAGCGCCTGCCACTAAGACCAGTGCCAAACGTGAGAGCAATGCACGAGTCTCGCATCGCATCATCCACTCCAGTCTGGAAGCAAGCAACTGCGCTGGATAATGCGATGCGAGAGGGCGGGGCGGCAGATGAGAAAGGGCGCAGCGGATGGAAGATGAGAAAGTGCGCAGCGGATGGAGGAGTGGCAGAGGATGGGAAAGGGCGCAGCGGATGGAAGATGGAAAATGGCGCAGCGGATGGAGGAGCGGCAGAGGATGGGAAAGGGCGCAACGGATGGATGATGGGAAATGGCGCAGCGGGTGGAGGAGCGGCAGAGGATGGGGGGGGGGGAGGTGAGATGGGGATACCTACCTTACAGGATGGATCTAGGCAGCAGGATCACAGCAGACAGAAGAGGCAGCAGATGAAGGAGGCAACAGATTGAGGAGGGTGAGAGGGGGCAGTAGATGAAGAGGATGGGAGAGAGCAGGCAGCAGATCGGGGAGGGGGGCAGAGTCTGATGGGAGAGAGAGATGGCTCATGGAGGAGGGGGGGCCCCAGAACATGGAGGGGGGAGGGGGGGAGGGTGGCTTGCAGCACATGTGGGGGGGGGAGGGTGGCTTGCAGCACATGTGGGGGGGGGAGGGTGGCTTGCAGCACATGTGGGGGGAGGGTGGCTTGCAGCACTGCAAGCCACCCTCCCCCCCCACATGTGCTGCAAGCCACCCTCCCCCCCCCACATGTGCTGCAAGCCACCCTCCCCCCCACATGTGGAGCACTGCAAGCCACCCTCCCCCCCACATGTGGAGCACTGCAAGCCACCCTCCCCCCACATGTGGAGCACTGCAAGCCACCCTCCCCCCACATGTGGAGCACTGCAAGCCACCCTCCCCCCCACATGTGGAGCACTGCAAGCCACCCTCCCCCCACATGTGGATCAGAGCGGCGGCCGGGACAGCGGTGGATCGGAGCGGCGGCCGGGACAGCGGTGGATCGGAGCGGCGGCCGGGACAGCGGTGGATCGGAGCGGCGGCCGGGACAGCGGTGGATCGGAGCGGCGGCCGGGACAGCGGTGGATCGGAGCGGCGGCCGGGACAGCGGTGGATCGGAGCGGCGGCAGGGACAGCGGTGGATCGGAGCGGCGGCCGGGACAGCGGTGGATCGGAGCGGCGGCCGGGACAGCGGTGGATCGGAGCGGCGGCAGGGACAGCGGTGGATCGGAGCGGCGGCAGGGACAGCGGTGGATCGGAGCGGCGGCCGGGACAGCGGTGGATCGGAGCGGCGGCCGGGACAGCGGTGGATCGGAGCGGCGGCCGGGACAGCGGTGGATCGGAGCGGCGGCCGGGACAGCGGTGGATCGGAGCGGCGGCAGGGACAGCGGTGGATCGGAGCGGCGGCAGGGACAGCGGTGGATCGGAGCGGCGGCCGGGACAGCGGTGGATCGGAGCGGCGGCCGGGACAGCGGTGGATCGGAGCGGCGGCCGGGACAGCGGTGGATCGGAGCGGCGGCCGGGACAGCGGTGGATCGGAGCGGCGGCCGGGACAGCGGTGGATCGGAGCGGCGGCCGGGACAGCGGTGGATCGGAGCGGCGGCCGGGACAGCGGTGGATCGGAGCGGCGGCCGGGACAGCGGTGGATCGGAGCGGCGGCCGGGACAGCGGTGGATCGGAGCGGCGGCCGGGACAGCGGTGGATCGGAGCGGCGGCCGGGACAGCGGTGGATCGGAGCGGCGGCCGGGACAGCGGTGGATCGGAGCGGCGGCCGGGACAGCGGTGGATCGGAGCGGCGGCCGGGACAGCGGTGGATCGGAGCGGCGGCCGGGACAGCGGTGGATCGGAGCGGCGGCCGGGACAGCGGTGGATCGGAGCGGCGGCGGGGACAGCGGTAAATCGAGCGTGGCGGCGGGGCGATCGGAGACAGGGGCGAGCGGCTGGGACAGGGGCGGGCGAGCGGCTGGGACAGGGGCGGGCGAGCGGCTGGGACAGGGGCGGGCGAGCGGCTGGGACAGGGGCGGGCGAGCGGCTGGGACAGGGGCGGGCGAGCGGCTGGGACAGGGGCGGGCGAGCGGCTGGGACAGGGGCGGGCGAGCGGCTGGGACAGGGGCGGGCGAGCGGCTGGGACAGGGGCGGGCGGGCGGGCGAGCGGCTGGGACAGGGGCGGGCGAGCGGGGGCAGCAACTTACCGATGGGCACCCGCAGAGCTTCGGCTTCCAGGGACGGTCACAGGCCGCAGATCCACATTGATTGGAGAGAGCGGTCACAAGACCGGTCTCTCCAATCAGAGCTGGGGGCGGGTGAAGCATCGATCACCCAGCTCCAGCCAATGGCCAGTGCTACAGCAGCACTGATCAGGGCTGGATTTCAATGTTCCAGCCATTTTCAATGGCTGGAACATTACAGTGGCTGTAATTGGCTGAGCGGCGTTCGTCAGCCAATCACAGCCTCTGTAGGTTCGGGGAGGAGGCACCACCCCTCCTGACGTCAGGCAGAGGTCCCCTCCTTCCCGAATCCACCGTTTAAGTAAATAAATTTCACTCCCCGGGGCTCCGGGACCGCGATTTCGCCAGGACGTACTGAGTACGTCATGGGTCCTTTAGCACCATGTCACCATGACGTACTCAGTACGTCCAAGGTCGTTAAGGGGTTAAAAACAATCATAGCATGTATTAATCATAAAAAGGGAAATAACCACCAGTGTGGAAGCAAACGGACCAAGACCATTGTATAGCTTTTGTATAAATCCTGAATATCTCATACAATGCAGCAATACTAGCCAATATCACCACTGTTATATTAATATATCAAACTAGCAAAAAAAACCCTGTATTTTAAAGTGCAACAAGTGCTTTATATTAAACACCTGCCAGTGTTTGACATCAAGCCCTTATGCTTCCTGGCTACAATAAATGTTTAAATAGGAATGCACTAGCTGACAAACAAATGGCAATTCCTGAACTCACTAAGTACTACAGATCAGTGTATTACACCAATCCTATTACTGCACATAAGAAAGAATAATCATATAAACGTAAATTGAACAAAAGACTACTGGCCCACACATCTCCCTCCTGCCTCTGACGCGCGTTTCGTCACCTTCATCAGTAGTCTTTTGTTCCATGTAAGTTTATATGATTATTCTTTATGATATATATATATATATATATATATATATATATATATATATATAATGATACAGAGTCAGATACACACCAATCCCTTCATGCCTTAGTATTATTTCAATAGTCTATTTTTACATTAGTACGGTTATGGATGTTTTTTTAGAAATATAATTTCAAGACAGAACTAATGTTCTAATGGATACGGATAAATATAAAGCAATGTGTATGAACATTCTGAATGATGAAGGTTGCTACCATAAATTGAGAGTAAATCCGTGCTCTCAATTTGTCTCAGAATTAAAGCGAATTTTGGATGATGCATTTTCTGTCAAGTTGATTGACAGAAATGAATATGAATTTTTACTTCCTAAATTCCCGAAGGTAGCAACCTTTTACTCATTACCGAAAGTCCACAAAGCTGTAAACCCACTAAAAGGCCGGCCTATTGTGTCCGGAATGGGCAGTCTGACGGAGAATCTCAGCGTATATGTGGACAGAATTCTCAGATCATTTGTGGTTTCTCTCAACTCGTGGTGCCCATAGCGCTCAGCACGGCGCACTAGGAATATGAATGTCTGTGGACACGTTATGGTGATTTGATTCTTTATTGAAATATGGTGCGCTAAGGTGTTTATTTGAGGAAGAATTACTAAAGTTATGTTGTTTTGATTGCAGTCCGTTATGGGCACTTGTTTCTGAATGAGCCATTATGTGGAATTAACTAGTGGCTGACCAGATGTGCAGAATCCAAGTAACATAGGCTTCCCTGATGATTTTCAAGTGAAAAAGAAATGCGTTGGGAGTTACATGATGTATGCCTGGTTTATTATTTGGAGGATGGAGCGATAAGATACCTAAGGAGGTTTATCAGCATTTACTCCACGTCTGATGAATTTATGAATAGCCTGCTTTGTGGTGAGACTGTTCCATTTTTACAATGATCATTTGTGGTAAAAAATGACATGAGTATAAGCAATGGTACATTATCTCACTATTTTTCCTCTGAAATTGTAAAGTTTTTAAGATAGATTGTGGAGGGCGGTTCTCTGTGATAACTATCATTGGGACAACTAGGGGATATTGGCAATAAGCCTGGCCTAGAGAGGAAGTTATTTGTTTGCGTCGTACTTGATTCCGTGGTCCATTTGAGCTTGGTGACCTGGGGATTAGGTAATTCATTTTATATTCATGTTTTTATTATGATTATTATCATTTTTTAACAAGCACTATTAAAAATTATATTTTAATAGTTAATATTTTTTCATGCTGTAATATGAATGATCCACTCTTGCTATAGAGAATATTGACGCTTTGAGGAGTGTTTTTTTGAGTATCGTGCTGTATAGTATCAATGAGATACTTGAATGCTTTTGTAAAGTTTTTCATTAGTTCTAACTTAATATGCAAAATCTTATGTGGGTCAACAAGTGCTGGATGCTGTACATTTTTACTCCCTGGCTGAAGTGAAAGTCGGAGAGGTTTGTGTCTTTTATTGTAGTGATATTTTCTTGCACGACTATCCCACTCACACAGAAAGCAGTAGTACTTTATGTATCTACCCTGGAAACCAAGTAAGAGGGCAACCATCTATCTTTAAGTCACAACGGAGGGGCCACAACTGTTAATGTTGTTGTATGCCACAAGATTCAAAATCTAGATCTGGAAAATTAGAGCCAATCAGCAAATTTAAGGATCATATTTGTTTTCAACAATACAAAATTAGTGTATATCCATTGCTACCTAAATTCCTGCTGTGCCCGATGCCGTTAGTTGCTGGCACAGAGTGGTCACAGACCACTTCTGCCGGTGTTACAGTAGGTTCATCAACAGAGCGGAGGCTTTTTTTCCTCTCTGCACTGTAGATGGGGTGGCACTGCCAACATCCTGCTGATTGAGAACCAGCTCTCCGCTGCTTAACTGGTTGAGAAGACTGTAAATGACCATGACATCTGCTATTTTGCTGTCTACAGAGCAGAGCGGATGACAAGCCACTGTTTTGTTTACGCACTGTTAACAGAAGCTGTTGAATTGCCAGCAAGAACAGTCAGTGGCAGTGAAGAACGGCACTGGACACAACAGGCAAGTAGATGGTAACTACCAGCTTGCTAGTGCTTTGGCACATTTTTTTTATTTTAAAGTCCCTGACATACACTTTAAGTTCAACTGTTTTCATCTATAAACCAATTTGGTTGTAGAACAGTGTAACCTGTCTTGTTATCGCAGTCCACCCAGTCCTTTAACCCCTTAACGACCATGGGCAGTAATATTACATCCTAGTGGTCATAATGTTACTGCCCGCGGTCTGCCGCCGGCAGCATGCCGCGATCGCGCACATATCAGCTGATTTTCACAGCTGAGATGTGTGCCTGCTAGGCACGAGCAGAATCATTATCCGCTCATGCCGTGTAACCCGTTATATGGCGCTGTCAATATGTGACAGCGCCATTATAACGGCATCGGCGGTAAACCTTTACTTACCGCCCGATACCGGAAGTCACGTGACGTGATCACGTGACTTCCGGTAGTTGTCATGGTAGCACAGGGTCATGTGATGACTCCTGTACTACACATTAACTACTTTCAGTTTCACTCGGCCCGCAGCCGAGTGAACCAGAAAGTGAGCGTATCTGCTGTTTACAGCTGTGTAGCTGTGATCAGCAGATAGGGCAGAGCGATCGGATTGCTGATCGCTATAGCCCCCTAGGGAAACTAGTAAAATAACAAAAAGGAAAAAAAAAAGTTTTAAAAAATTAGAACAAAAACAAAAACCTAAAAGTTCAAATCACCCCCCTTTCAACCCATTAAAAATTAAAAAGTTAAAAAAATAAAAATACACACACATTTGGTATTGCTGCGTTCAGAAACTCCCGATCTAAAATCAATTAATCTGATCAGTAAACGGCGTAGCGACAAAAAAAATTCCAAACGCCAAAATGACGGGTTTTTGTCGCCACAACTTTTGCACAAAATACAATAACAGGCGATCAAAACGTAGCATCTGCGCAAAAATGTCAGCTCGAGACGCAAAAAATAAGCCGTCACTGAGCCATAGATCCCGAAAAATGAGAACCCTACGGGTCACGGAATATGGCGTAAAACGTGCGCCACTTTTTTCGGACAAACTTCTGATTTTTTTTTAACCCCTGTGGTAGAGCCACTTTCTCAGCAGTAGGGGATGGATGCAGGAACACCTCACGTGTCGATTTTCACCTGGTTTATTATCAGCAGTCACAATCCATTGACATGAGGAGAGCACTACTTCCTCCAGCACAGGGAAATACATAGGCAAAACAGAAGAACATGAGTGTGTCCAAAGAGGCCTGGCTTTTACCTCTGGGACCACACCCCGAGGTGGAGATATGGTGGACAGCCATCCCACCCTTCTCTTTAGCTGTCCACAACAAACCTGACCCAGGTAATACAAATTATCCCTCTCAGCACTTAATGTGCTGGAGTACTACATCCGGGTTCACATCACTGATTGCAGAAGTCGCAGCGACACATATCTCCCCTCGTGCACATCACCAGTGATCACATCACATATTCCCCCCCTCTGCCCAAAGCCGGGGGCATGGGCACCATCAACCACTAAACAGGGGAGCCGCGACAGGGCATCTGCATTCCCATGTAACTTCCCAGGCCTGTGCTCTACCTGGAAGGCAAAGTCTTGGAGGGCTAGAAACCACCTGGTCACCCTAGCATTCTTTCCCTGGCTACTTCTCAACCATGTCAGTGGCGCATGATCAGACACTAGGATGAATTTACGGCCTAGCAGGTAGTATTTTAGAGAGTCCACTGCCCACCTAATGGCCAGGCATTCCTTTTCCACAATGGCATAGTTTTTCTCACAAGAGGAGAGTTTCCTACTCAGGTAAAGCACTGGATGTTCCTCGCCATTTATTTCCTGCGACAGCACAGCTCCCGACCCGACCTCCGAAGCATCAGTCTGAAGCACAAACTCCTTTGTAAAATCAGGTGCCACCAGGACTGGCTGCCGACACAGAGCAGACTTCAAGTCCTGGAACGCCACCTCCACCTCAGAGGTCCACTAGGCCACCAATAGCTTCACAGCCCTGAGGAGATCAGTCAGCGGAGCGGCCCTCACAGCAAACTTCGGTACAAACCGGCGGTAGTATCCGACGATTCCCAGAAATGCCCTAACCTGCTTTTTAGAGAGAGGTCGTGGCCAATTCTGGATCGCCTCCACTTTATTCACTTGTGGCTTGATTAGGTCCTTACCGACAACATAGCCCAGGTACCTGGCCTCCTCCTTCCCTATGGCGCACTTCTTCAGGTTTATGGTAAACCCCACCTTCCTCAATGTATCCAGCACCGCCTGGGCCCTCTGTAGATGACTCCCCCAATCCGGGGTGAAGATCACAATATCATCCAGATAAGCTGTGGCGTACTTCTGATGAGAAGCTAGGATCCGGTCCATGGCCCTCTGGAAGGTGGCTGGGGCTCCCTGCAACCCAAACGGCATCCTGGTGTACTGGAAACATCCGTCAGGTGTAGAGAAAGCAGTCTTCTCCTTGGTCGCTTGAGGCAGGGGTATTTGCCAGTACCCTTTTGTCAGGTCAAGGGTGGTAATATACCTGGCTGGGCCAAGCCTTTCAATGAGCTCATCGACTCGAGGCATCGGATAAGCATCAAATTTTGAGACTTCATTTAACTTGCGGTAGTCATTGCAAAATCACCATTCTCCATCCGGCTTTGGCACAAGGACGATAGGACTACACCAGCCACTTCTTGATTCCTCAATCACGCCGTGGCTCAGCATCCTCTTCACCTCTTTTGAGATCACTTCTCGACGGGCTTCAGGGATCCGGTACGGCTTCAGATGTACTCTCACGTGTGGTTCCGTCAGAACTTCATGTTCCACAACCTGTGTACACCCCGGCAATTCTGAAAAGAGATCTCGATTTTGATAAAGCAACTCCCGACACTGCTGCTTTTGGGCCCTTGACAGCGTCTCTGCCACTGTGAATTCCTCGATATCAGCGTCCACCTTGGCAGCTAGACACGGAGCTTCCACCGCTTCCCTATCTCGCTATGGCTTAATAAGATTAACATGGTACACCTGGTAGGGCTTCCTTCTACCCGGTTGGTGGATCTTATAATTCACCTCTCCCAGTTTCTCGACCACTTCATAGGGTCCCTGCCACTTGGCCAGAAATTTACTTTTCATAGTAGGGATTAACACCAGCACACGGTCGCCAGGGCTGAACTGTCTCACCCTGGCAGAGCGATTATATACTCTCGCCTTTGCCTCTTGAGCCCGGAGAAGACTCTCTTTCACGATGGGTATCACCTCAGCCATCCTCTCTTGCATCTGGGCCACATGCTCAATGACACTCCTATGGGGGGTAACCTCTGCTTCCCAGGTTTCTTTGGCTTTGTCAAGCAACCCTCGGGGATGTCGACCATATAAAAGTTCAAATGGAGATAACCCAGTAGAGGCTTGTGGAACTTCCCTGATAAAAAAGGGCAAATATGGAAGCAGGCAATCTCAATCTCGGCCATCCTTCTCCACAACCTTCTTAAGTATGGACTTTAAGGTCTTATTGAATCTATCCACAAGGCCGTCTGTCTGCGGGTGATAGACTGAAGTCTTCAGTTGTGTAATCCACAGCACCTTACACAGTTCCCTCATGACTTTTGACATAAAGGGGGTCCCTTGGTCTGTCAGGATCTCCTTTGGCAGTCCGGTCGGTCTGAGAGAAGATATGGACCAACTCCCTGGCTATATTCTTAGAGGAACAATTTCTCAATGGCACCGCCTCAGGGTATCGAGTCGCATAGTCCAGAACCACTAAGATATACTGGTGCCCTCTAGCGGATTTTACCAGGGGGCCCACAAGATCCATGGCAATACGATCAAACGGGACCTCTATTATAGGTAATGGCACAAGGGGACTTTGAAAGTGTGAAACTGGTGCAGTTAGCTGGCAGGTGGGACAGGATCTACAATAATTAAGAATCTCTTGATGACACCCCGGCCAGTAGAACCTCTGAAGAATCCGCTCCCGTGTTTTATCTACCCCCAGGTGACCACCCAGGACATGAGAATGGGCCATGTCTAACACCCGGTGTCTATAAGGCCCTGGTACCAATAGTTGCTCAATTATCTCACCTCTCAAATGGGTAACCCGATATAACAATTCCCCATTTACTGCAAAGTGGGGGTATCTGGTGTCAGCCCCCGGCTCTTGAGCAACCCCGTTTATGACAGTCACATTTTCAAATGCCCCCTTTAGTGTCAGGTCCCTCATTTGCACAGTCCCAAAGTTCCCTTCGGAAACGGCCAACTCCGGCATGTCAACCTCCTGTGACTCGGCCTCGTCCTCATCGCCCACCAACACACATAGGGGTAATTCATCCGCCTCCGTCTAAAAGGAAGTCTTATCATGGAGGGCCAACTGTCCTTTATCTGAGACACAGGGTTCCACCCCTTTCCTCCACAACTCCCAGAACAAAGCAAAGTCTCGCCCTATTATTACTGGGTGCAACAGATCTTTTACCACTCCAACCTCATGAGACTCCGACCCACAAGTTGTTTCCATAGTCACAGCGGCCACAGGGTAGTCTTTGGCATTCCCATGAATACAGCGGACGCCCACCCTCTTCCCAGGAATCAGCTGGTGTGGAAGTGTGTCCCTCACGACAGTCACCAAACTCCCGGAGTCTAAGAGTCCCACTATTCTTGTACCATTTATTTCTACGAGACATGCCTGTGGCCCCTCACTGGGTTGCCTGTCCACACTGCAGGCTGGGTATGCATAATAGGAAGAGCGCCGACCCATGCTGCAGTCCATCGGCTCGGTGGTCAAGGGACAATGGGCAGCAATGTGACCCGGTCCCTGGCACCTCCAACAGATAATATTACTGACTGGGGATTTTTGAATGCCTCCACTTGCCACTTGGGACCTTGGATTCCCCCTCCTGTGGCTCTTGTACCCTTTTTTTGGGTGTCCCTCCCTGAAGAAACCCTACAATAGGGAAATGGTAAGTCCCATGGCTTCCCCCGGGAACTCTCAACTACCTGGTACCTCTCCACCAGTCCAACCAGGTCATCAACATTCAAGGGGTTTCCCTGGGCAACCCAAGTCTGCACTGGCTTCGGAAAGGAGTGAATAAACCTGTCCATTACGACCCGCTCCACCATCTGCGCTGGGGTGGAGGACTCTGGCTGCAACCATTTTTGTACCAGATGCAATAAATCAAACATTTGCAAGTGAGGGGGTTTGTCGCCATGATATGCCCACTGGTGGACCCGTTGTGCCCTAACAGTCATAGTCACACCCAGGCGTGCCACAATTTCAGCCTTTAGTTTGTCATACTCCTTAGCGTCCTGTAAAGCAAGATCATAATAGGCCTTTTGTGGCTCTCCACTTAAATATGGCGCCAATACATCCGCCCACTGCTCCGGCGGGAGTTTTTCTCATTCAGCAACTCACTCAAACACAGTCAAGAAGGCCTCAACATCATCCACCGAAGTCATCTTTTGCATAGCTCGCCTTACCGCCTTCCGGACGTTAGCGTCATCACCTGGACTGGTCGCTCTGCCACGGATTACCTCTGCTAGGACGTCTATCTGCTTCTGCTGTTGCTCGCGTTGTTGCTGCAGCTGCTGCTGAGCCAATTTCTGCTGCTGTATCAACAGCTTGTTCGTATCCTGCTGGGCCAGCTGCTGTTGTTGTTGGCCCTGCCTGCTGCTGTTGTTGTTAGGCCAGCACCAGGTGCTTAATCAGTTCCTCCATGGTGTCTGACTGTGTTCCCTGGCTCATGGCTGCCTTCACCAAGGACATCCAGCTCCTCTGTAGCAGGTATAAACGGCCCCAGGCGCATGCCCGCAGTCTGCACCACTTGTGGTAGAGCCAGGGCCGGCTCCAGGTTTTTGTGGGCCCCAGGCGGAAGAGTCCCAGTGGGCCCCATCCACACACAGACACCGATACGAACATATACATATTTAAAGACAAACTCACAAAAATACATATAAACAGACAAATATATACAGTCATATACACTGACATACACACACACACACACACACACACAAGTCTGCTGCATACAGACAGACACACACACACAACTCTGCTACATACAGACAGACACATACAACTCTGCTACATACAAACACATACAGCTCTGCTACATACAGACAAACACACACACAAACTCTGCTACATACAGACAAACACATACAACTCTGCTACATACAGACAAACACATACAACTCTGCTACATACAGACAAACACACAACTCTGCTACATACAGACAAACACATACAACTCTGCTACATACAGACAAACACATACAACTCTGCTACATACAGACAAACACATACAACTCTGCTACATACAGACAAACACACACAACTCTGCTACATACAAACACATACAACTCTGCTACATACAGACAAACACACACAACTCTGCTACATACAGACAAACACATACAACTCTGCTACATACAGACAAACACACAACTCTGCTACATACAGACAAACACATACAACTCTGCTACATACAGACAAACACATACAACTCTGCTACATACAGACAAACACATACAACTCTGCTACATACAGACAAACACATACAACTCTGCTACATACAGACAAACACATACAACTCTGCTACATACAGACAAACACATACAACTCTGCTACATGCAGACAAACACATACAACTCTGCTACATACAGACAAACACATACAACTCTGCTACATACAGACAAACACATGCAACTCTGCTACATACAGACAAACACACACAACTCTGCTACATTCAGACAAACACATACAACTCTGCTACATACAGACAAACACATGCAACTCTGCTACATACAGACAAACACATACAACTCTGCTACATACAGACAAACACATACAACTCTGCTACATTCAGACAAACACATACAACTCTGCTACATACAGACAAACACATGCAACTCTGCTACATACAGACAAACACATACAACTCTGCTACATACAGACAAACACATGCAACTCTGCTACATACAGACAAACACATACAACTCTGCTACATTCAGACAAATGCACACAACTCTGCTGCTCTGTGGGGCCCACACCTGCGGCTTGGCGGGGACAGCACCCGCGGCTTGGCGGGGACAGCACCAGCGGCACTGGCAGCACCCGCGGCTCGGCAGGGCCCACACCCGCGGCTTGGCGGGGACAGCACCCGCGGCTTGGCGGGGACAGCACCAGCAGCACTGGCAGCACCCGCGGCTCGGCAGGGCCCACACCCGCGGCTCGGCAGGGCCCACACCCGCGGCTCGGCGGGTACAGCACCCGCGGCACTGGCAGCACCCGCGGCTCGGCAGGGCCCACACCCGCGGCTCGGCGGGGCCAGCACCCGCGGCTCGGCGGGGCCCACACCCGCGGAATCGGCGGGTGGGGGCATTGGCAGGGGCCAGGGCATACATCCAGGGGGTAGAAGCAGCTCACCGGGGCCTATAATGGGGAGGCGGGGAGGGCACTTACCCGATTAGGTCACGGTGGAGAGGGGGCCCACACAGCGCCGGACAGAAGCTCGCCTCCTTCATCTGTGGGACTGAGAAGGCGGTAGCTCCGCCCACAGATGAAATTCAAACGAGGATGTCTGCGCGCCTTAAAGTGACGGCGCCGCAGATTGCTGCCGAGGACTGCGGTCCCCGGAACTCGGCCGGGGACCGCAGAACTGTAAAGGCGAGTGGGCCCCGGCCAAGGGACAGGAGAACTGACGAGGCCGAGTGGGCCCCCCCGGCTCTCCAGGGCCCCGGCATTTGCCCGGGTTTGCCGGGTGCTGACGCCGGCCCTGGGTAGAGCCACTCTCTCAGCAGTAGGGGATGGATGGAGGAACACCTCACGTGTCGATTTTCACCTGGTTTATTATCAGCAGTCACAATCCATTGACATGAGGAGAGCACTACTTCCTCCAGCACAGCAAAATACATAGGCAAAACAGAAGAACATGAGTATGTCCAGAGGCCTGGTATTTACCTCTGGAACCACACCTCGAGGTGGAGATATGGTGAACAGCCATCCCACCCTTCTCTTTAGCTGTCCACAACAAACCCGGCCCAGATAATACAAATTAACTCTCTCAGCACCTAATGTGCTGGAGTACTACATCCGGGTTCACATCATTGATTGCAGAAGTCGCAGCGACACATATCTGCCCTTGTGCACATCACCAGTGATCACATCACACCCCTTATATAAAAGTAAACCTATACATGTTTGGTGTCTACGAACTCGCACTGACCTGAGGCATCACACACACACACACACACATCAGTTTTACCATATAGTGAACACAGTGAATAAAATATCCGAAAAACTATAGTGCTATCGCACTTTTTTTGCAATTGTTCTGCATTTGGAATTTTTTTGTCATTTTCCAGTACACTATATGGTAAAACTTATGGTTTCATTTAAAAGTGCAGCTCGTTACGGAAAAAATGAGCCCTCACATGACCATATTGACTGAAAAATAAAAAAATTACGTCTATCAGAAGAAGAATGGCAAAAAAAAAGGAAAGCGAAAAATAGTCCGGTCGTGAAGGGGTTAATAACCTTGGCCGTTCTTCTGTGCACCTGCTCTAGTTCAGCTATGTCCTTCTTATACACTGGAGACCAAACTGTACACAGTATTGTAAGTGTGGCCGCACTAATTCCTTGTATATGTTCTCGTCATAAGTATTTATCCTTTATTAATGCATTCCATTATTTTATTAGCCTAGGCAGCAGTTGCTTGACACTGTTTACTAAAGTTGAGTTTGCTATTTACCCATCTTTTTCCACTGACTTACAGAAGGTATACATGGAAGAGAGATAAAAAATTAGTTAATATAATAAATATTTGTTTGCAATAGCGAAATGTAGCCAAAGGTTAAATCATAAATGCTAGATTACTTTTGGCCTACCATAAAGGAGAGCATGTGCTTATGCTTACGTCAACACCATACAAACTCTTCATTATGGGCGTGCTGGTGAGGAAGAATGGGGCACTCAGGATCCTCATAAAAATGTGGATTATTGGAAAACCAACTTATAATAAGGGATCATTCAGGCATCAGTTTTTCATGTAGGAGTTCTGTGTTTTAACAGATAGAACTCGTACCTATTACAGTCAATGGGGCTGTTCATGTGTCTGTGTATCTTTGTGAACCTTATTTTCCAAACCAAAATAATACAAGTCACAGATCAAACTCATCCATATAAATCTACGAGTCCGTGAAAAATATTCAGCCTGTACTTGGATGCCATTCATGTCCTGTTCACTTTTCATGGACTGCTTGAGAAAATCTGATGAAACTCATGACAAACCTGACACAGTGATCAAACCCTGGGGAACATCTTTCAGTTTATTATGTACAAAAAAAATCACTGAAGGTTCAATAAACTCGTATTGCCTGTACTGTAATGTTCAATAGTAAGACCAGATAATTTCCAAACAAGATTTAAGCCCTCTAAACCTCACTAAATTTTCATAATGGTTTGCAGTGGGTAAAAATGTTGGCATTTGGCGTACAAAACCCAGCCCACCTGAACAAAACCATACCCACTTATCAATTTAATTGGCTTGTTGCAAGTGGGCAGGGTTTTGGTTACGGGTGGGAAGGGTTTCAGCTGCGTTAACATCATCTTAAATTAACACATCCATTTAAGATCCAAAAGGTCTTCCAAAAAAAATCAGACTGCCCATCACTACTCCTCAACTCCACTAAGGGGTCCTAAGAATGCTTGATACCACACGAGTATAAAGTTTTCAACACAACTGTTCCCTGCAATACTCTGCTTACACCCAGTGGCCATTCAATAAAACTTCTCATTTCACTACTAAGAAAACTGACTATGACTAACACTAATTTTCCAAGCTCACAGGTACATTTGTTTATCTTGTCACCGTGGAACCAAATAATGCTAACCTTAATGAGTCAAGATCTGAGACTTCTGTGATGTCTTAACCAGCTCTCCACTATACCCTGTAAGCTCAAAGCTTAATATGATTTCCCTCTGACTTTCTTAACCAAAGCTTGGCTATAAATACCAGACAGTCCTACAACTCAAAAAAGCTATCATGATGATATTGCACAGAACACCTGAGTGACCCCCAACCTGAGGAGCCAAACTCCAGCAAATCCTACTGAACTGACTAATATATTAAATAAGCTAACTAAGGAGCTTTCCAAGGAAATCAGAAAGCTGGGATCTTGCTCCTCTGATCTCTAAAATAAGATGAATTCTACCACTGCAGTCCTCATCATTCTTGAAAGAGAGATGGAGAGGCTCCACAAAGAAAACTATTCCCTTAACAATAAACTGAAAGACTTTGAAAACAGCGGCTTGTAGGAGTAATATCCACATCAGAGGCATCCCCGAGATGATTAGACCTTCAATGCACAGCTACAGCTCTATTTCAAGACCTACCAGGAACCCCCCATTGAACTCCTAGAGATGGCCGGCATTCATAGAGCTATAATCAAGTACAAATCCTATGGTCCACCACGGGACATTGTCCTTAAACTCCATTTCTACAAAACAAAGGAACAACTCTTATTAGCAGCTTGTAACTCCTCACCTCTAAAATTCCAAGGCCACTCCTATGAACGTTTTCCAAACTGGCCCCTACAACCATTGCCAAGAGATGGACCATGAACCTGCACCTGGAAATTCTCCTCTCCAAAAATATCATCACCACTGGAGATTCTCATTTAAGCTGAGTTTCACCTATCAAGATGAGTTTCATAGAGTACTCTCCCCAGATGTCGCTAACTGAAGCCTCACCAAACTACGGCTCCTGTAGAAACCCTCCTCACATCACCGTCATCTCCTCCATGACAAACTAAAGACCATCACTCCAGTCCACGAGATCCACATATTCCTCCTTGAACCTGAGAGGAAACTACTTATCCTTGCTCCACTCACTTTTGCAGCAGGCAACCCTGACTATAAGTAGTTTTTATTGTTCGTTGTTTCCTTAAATCTACTATTGTTATTAGTAAAAATGGTTCCCTTAAAACTAAAAAGCTTAAAATGACTCATGGCTTTACACACTGCAACATCGCAAACGACATCGCTGTAACGTCACTGGTTTTATGACGTAATAGCGACCTCCCCAGCGACATTGCAGTGTGTGAAACACATCAGCGACCTGGCCCCTGATGTGAAGTTGCTGATCGCTACAAATTGTTCAGGACCATTCTTTGGTCCTTTGTTTCCCGCTGTGCAGCAAAGTCTCAGTGTGTAGAGGGGACTTAAAACACTGGAAACGAGTGATGTGTCACAATATCTGTCAATCACTATTCTCTGTCAGTCGGTCTCTCCCTCTCGGTCTCTATTCTCTCTCTGTCGGTCCGTCACTATCTCTGTCCCTCTCTCACAGTCTGTCGGTCATTTTCCCCTCCTCTCTCATACTCACTGATCCCCGATCCCCGGCGCAGCACTGCACGGCATTCACACTGCTGCAGCGGCTTTTACTATTTTGAAAAAGCCGGCCGCTCATTAAACAATTTCGTATTCCCTACTTTCCCCGCCCACAGGCGCCTATGATTGGTTGCAGTGAGACACGCCCCCACACTGAGTGACAGGTGTCTCACTGCACCCAATCACAGCAGCCGGTGGGCGGGTCTATACTGTGCAGTGAAATAAATAATTAAATAATTTAAAAAAAACGGCGTGCGGTCCCCCCTAATTTTAATACTAGCCAGATAAAGCCATACGGCTGAAGGCTGGTATTCGCAGGATGGGGAGCTCCACGTTATGGGGAGCCCCCCAGCCTAACAATATCAGTCAGCAGCCGCCCAGAATTGCCGCATACATTATATGCGACAGTTCTGGGACTGTACCCGGCTCTTCCCGATTTGCCCTAGTGCGTTGGCAAATCGGGGTAATAAGGAGTTATTGGCAGCCCATAGCTGCCACTAAATCCTAGATTAATCATGTCAGGCGTCTCCCCGAGAAACCTTCCATGATTAATCTGTAAATTACAGTAAATAAACACACACACCCGAACAATCCTTTATTAGAAAAAAAAACACTAACAAATTCCCTCATCACCAATTTAATCAGCCCCAAATAGCCCTCCATGTCCGGCGTAATCCACGGACCTCCAGCGTCGTTTCCAGCTCAGCTGCATGGAGGTGACAGGAGCAGCAGAAGACACCGCCGCTCCTGTCACCTCCACGCAGCTAATGAAGACAGCCGCGCGATCGGCTGAGCTGTCACTGAGGTTACCCGCTGTCACTGGATCCAGCGGTGAATGCAGCGGAGGCCGCGGGTAACCTCAGTGACAGCTCAGCTGATCGCGCTGCTCACCGCCGCTCCGGTCAGCTCCACGCAGCAACTGAGGTGAGTAGCGCGATCAGCTGAGCTGTCACTGAGGTTATCCGCGGCCACCGCTGGATCCAGTGACAGCGGGTAACCTCAGTGACAGCAGCTGATCGCGCTACTCACCTCATTTGTTGCGTGGAGCTGACAGGAGCGGCGGTGTCTTCTTCTGCTCCTGTCACCTCCATGCAGCACAGCTGGAAGCGACGCTGGAGGTCCGTGGATTACGCCGGACAAGGAGGGCTTTTTGGGGCTGATTAAATTGGTGCTGAGGGAATGTGTTTGTGTTTTTTATTTCTAATAAATGATTTTTTCAGTTGTGTGTGTTTATTTACTGTAATTTACAGATTAATCATGGAAGGTATCTCGGGGAGACGCCTGCCATGATTAATCTAGGACTTATTGGCAGCTATGGGCTGCCAATAACTCCTTATTACCCCGATTTGCCAACGCACCAGGGCAAATCGGGAAGAGCCGGGTACAGTCCCAGAACTGTCGCATATAATGTATGCGGCAATTCTGGGCGGCTGCTGACTGATATTGTTAGGCTGGGGGGCTCCCCATAACGTGGAGCTCCCCATCCTGAGAATACCAGCCTTCAGCCGTATGGCTTTATCTGGCTGGTATTAAAATTGGGGGGACCGCACGCCGTTTTTTTTTAATTATTTAATTATTTATTTCACTGCACAGTATAGACACGCCCACCGGCTGCTGTGATTGGGTGCAGTGAGACACCTGTCACTCAGCGTGGGGGCGTGTCTCACTGCAACCAATCATAGGCGCCTGTGGGCAGGGAAAGTAGGGAATACGAAATTGTTTAATGAGCGGTCGGCTTTTTCAAAATAGTAAAAGCCGCCGCAGCAGTGTGAATGCCGTGCAGCGCCACGCCGGGGATCGGTGAGTATGAGAGAGGAGGGGAAAATGACCGACAGACTGTGAGAGAGGGACAGAGATAGTGACGGACCTACAGACAGAGAATAGAGACCGAGAGGGAGAGACCGACTGACAGAGAATAGTGATTGACAGATATTGTGACACATCACTCGTTTCCAGTGTTTGACTAGCTAGGTCGTTCTGCAGGTCCGGATCGCTGTTACGTCGTTGGCCAGGTTTGCCTGTTTGACAGCTCACCAGAGACTCACCAGAGACTTTGTAGCGATCCTGGCCAGGTTGGGATCGCTGGTGGGATCGCTGAAAGTCTCAGTGTGTAAAGGGGCCTTTACTCTAGATGCCATATGTTGTTCCTCAGATTTCTTGTTGTAGGTATTTCACAAAACAAATTTATCCAGTGGACGCTTAAACCTGTTTGCGCAGCATATTGAACAACATCTCAAACTCACACTTACAGTTAGGTCCAGAAATATTTGGACAGTGACACAATTTTCGCGAGTTGGGCTCTGCATGCCACCACATTGGATTTGAAATGAAACCTCTACAACAGAATTCAAGTGCAGATTGTAACGTTTAATTTGAAAGTTTGAACAAAAATATCTGATAGAAATTGTAGGAATTGTACACATTTCTTTACAAACACTCCACATTTTAGGAGGTCAAAAGTAATTGGACAAATAAACCAAACCCAAACAAAATATTTTTATTTTCAATATTTTGTTGCGAATCCTTTGGAGGCAATCACTGCCTTAAGTCTGGAACCCATGGACATCACCAAACGCTGGGTTTCCTCCTTCTTAATGCTTTGCCAGGCCTTTACAGCCGCAGCCTTCAGGTCTTGCTTGTTTGTGGGTCTTTCCGTCTTAAGTCTGGATTTGAGCAAGTGAAATGCATGCTCAATTGGGTTAAGATCTGGTGATTGACTTGGCCATTGCAGAATGTTCCACTTTTTTGCACTCATGAACTCCTGGGTAGCTTTGGCTGTATGCTTGGGGTCATTGTCCATCTGTACTATGAAGCGCTGTCCGATCAACTTTGCGGCATTTGGCTGAATCTGGGCTGAAAGTATATCCCGGTACACTTCAGAATTCATCCGGCTACTCTTGTCTGCTGTTATGTCATCAATAAACACAAGTGACCCAGTGCCATTGAAAGCCATGCATGCCCATGCCATCACGTTGCCTCCACCATGTTTTACAGAGGATGTGGTGTGCCTTGGATCATGTGCCGTTCCCTTTCTTCTCCAAACTTTTTTCTTCCCATCATACTGGTACAGGTTGATCTTTGTCTCATCTGTCCATAGAATACTTTTCCAGAACTGAGCTGGCTTCATGAGGTGTTTTTCAGCAAATTTAACTCTGGCCTGTCTATTTTTGGAATTGATGAATGGTTTGCATCTAGATGTGAACCCTTTGTATTTACTTTCATGGAGTCTTCTCTTTACTGTTGACTTAGAGACAGATACACCTACTTCACTGAGAGTGTTCTGGACTTCAGTTGATGTTGTGAACGGGTTCTTCTTCACCAAAGAAAGTATGCGGCGATCATCCACCACTGTTGTCATCCGTGGACGCCCAGGCCTTTTTGAGTTCCCAAGCTCATCAGTCAATTCCTTTTTTCTCAGAATGTACCCGACTGTTGATTTTGCTACTCCAAGCATGTCTGCTATCTCTCTGATGGATTTTTTCTTTTTTTTCAGCCTCAGGATGTTCTGCTTCACCTCAATTGAGAGTTCCTTAGACCGCATGTTGTCTGGTCACAGCAACAGCTTCCAAATGCAAAACCACACACCTGTAATCAACCCCAGACCTTTTAACTACTTCATTGATTACAGGTTAACGAGGGAGACGCCTTCAGAGTTAATTGCAGCCCTTAGAGTCCCTTGTCCAATTACTTTTGGTCCCTTTAAAAAGAGGAGGCTATGCATTGCAGAGCTATGATTCCTAAACCCTTTCTCCGATTTGGATGTGAAAACTCTCATATTGCAGCTGGGAGTGTGCACTTTCAGCCCATATTCTATATATAATTGTATTTCTGAACATGTTTTTGTAAACAGCTAAAATAACAAAACTTGTGTCACTGTCCAAATATTTCTGGCCCTAACTGTATAGGCTGCCACTCCACTACAAGTTCAGGATCAATAAGTGCCCTACTCTTAGATTGATATTATTTACTGCTGTCTTTATTATTATATAGTTGACCCCTTGTTTTGGCCTCTTAATGTTCTATTAGACAGTCCAATGTCCTCCGTTATAACATATATAGTTACTGCTAATGTCAGGGGCTTGTTTGTCTCTAACTTTACACTAGGCTCTTTTGATTTCAATTTAGTGTCCATCTCAGTTAAGCTCATCACCCGATAACCTTATTTAATTACTATAACCCTGGAACTGGGACTCACCACCCGATTCCAAGACAAAATTGGTGATAATTTCATACATAGTAAATCTGGTATGCCCTGCACTCGGCAGCAGGTTCATTATCTCTTAAGTCTACCCAGCCCACTCTCTTGCCCTCTAAAACCTCATTATAGGTACCATACATCTGATTGTGTTGTTCTTTACAAACCTACATAATCCTCCAGTCTTACTACACACTGCTGCTTAGCACACTGTGTTCCGGCCATTTCTTTAACTTGCCATGTCTTCCACACCTTCCCCTTTCCTTGCTTCCTTTACATTGCAATTCCTAAATCAATTGTTTTACATCTCATCCTTGACCCTTTTTCCCACCTAAGAGGATGTAAAATTGACTACCTCACCCAAACTAGTTCCTTAATCGCGAATGACACTCCTCAGGTAACGCCTCATTGTGTAACCCAACTATCTTACCATACGAGTAACCATTTTATCCCACAATGTATGGGGTATTATCTCCCCACACAAATGCACCAAAACATTTTGCTAATAAAAGATACCAACAACCTGACGTGATCTGTCTCCAAGACACATTTGTCTAAAACTTCGTACTTTAAATTAATGTCCTTCACCTACCAACTTTTTACACGCTCCAAACAAAACCAAAGGGGTAGCAATTTGTTTAAAACAAAATCTGTTCCTTTTGTTTTGAAATCACAAGTAGCGGACAAAGACGACCATTATTTTGTGGTAACAGGCACCATTTCGGATTAAATGGTGACTAATGTGTCTTACTATTCCCCAAATACTCATCAGTCTACCGTTTTCTCCCGCCTATTTGACCTTGTGTCAGAACATGCTCAGGCCACTACACTTATTTTTAGTGCCTCGAATTGCATACTAAACTCTAAACTTGATAAGTCCACTAATCCCCAGCAGCCAAGCCCCTCATCATTCCCGCTTTCAGTCAACACAAACTGCCTCTGTAGAAATCTTTCTTTCTATCTATTGACATATGGAGAGAATTACATCTAATAGTCAAAGACTATACCTATTTTTCCCCATGCCACTTTATTTTCTCTAGAGTAGATCACATTTTCGCTCATCCAGCAATAATACTCAACATAACTCATATTTCTATCCTCATTACCCCTTGGTTTGATTATTCTACAATCCAGTTGACTTGTTCTTCCCTTCATCCATGCCCACGCACAATGAACTGGTCTATGACTGACTCACTGCTTTTATACCCAGAAATCTCCCAAAGACTCAGTAACCCCCTTGACAATTACTTCTCTTTGAATCAGCAGTCTCCTACCTCACCAATTTCCCTTTGGGGGGCACATAAAGCAGTTCTGAGAGGTTTCTGTATCCAAGACGTTGTACAAATGAAAAGAAAGAGAATTGCTAGAAAGGACAACCTGGAAGCATGGTGTCTTCATTAGAGTCTCAGATGAAAAGCTCCTCTTCCCCTCAACGTATCTGGGTCTTACACATGCTCAAACTGAGCTAGATCTTTGCCTTTCTGAAAATGCAGAAATTGGCCTCATCATTCAAAACTTCTATGCTCTTAATAATAAATGTAACCCTAATCTTGCTCATCGTTTAAAATGTCTTCCGGTACCACGCCCCCCAATACAACTTGGCACTGACACTGGCCTAACTTCCAACCCACAATGAATCGTCCAACTGTTCCAGCAGCAACAGCACAAACAACTGTACAATAACACTCTCCCTAACAATCCACACATGTTAGATACTTTTCTCAACTCTATCTCTCTTCCAACTATTAGTTTCAACTTAATTTGCCTTTTAAACCAAGCTATACCTCTAGCCAAAATAATCAGCCTACCATCAATTAGAACTAAATAAAAACCTTGCCCAAAAGGTTACACAGCTCTTTACTATAAAAAAAATATGCACCCACTCTCATCCCTCATATCACTAGCTATTTTAATACTACGAGAGATGGACAAAAACCAGGGACATCCTACTTGACAGGGGTCACAGCCATGATTCTCAAATCGAACTCAGATCAAACATTATGGTCAAATTACAGACCCATATATTTAATTAACATAGATCTGAAACTCTTATCAAAAATTCTAGCTAAACATGTGAACTCCGGTTTGGGATCCCTTATACAAAAAGATGAACTTGGCTTTGTATCCATAGGCCAGCATTTGATAATATACAAAGGGTTTCTCATCTCCTACATCACTGCAATCACTATAATGTAACGAGCATGCTTTTATCACTTTTAAAAAGGTCCTTTGCCTCGGTCTCATGGACTTACCTGTTTGCAGTGTTGCGTAAATGGAACCTCCCTTATAAATTTCTCTCATGGGTTTATTTTTAAATTATCATCTTTTGGCTTGTGTCCGTTACAATGGTTTCTCTTCTACCTCTTTCCCTATCAATAGAGGCACATATCAAGGGTGTCCTCTTTCCACGCTACTTTTTCTTCTTGCCTCTAAACCTCCTGCCGCAACTTAAACATCCAAGGTATAAAAACGTTTCATGTTTTCAGATGATATTCTACTACTTCTTTCCACCCTTCAAACCTCTCTGCCCACCCTGATTTAATCCTTGTAAAATTTCGAACAAGTCTTTGCTTTGCAGATTAATCAATGAATCAAAATCTCAAGCTATGAATATTTCTCTTCTAGATACCATGATTTCACAGATAGTTTAAGACTTCCCCTTTCAATGGCCTACTAAACATTTAGATTACCTAGGTGTGAAAGTAACCACCAATATACTCACTTTTCTCCACAAACTACCCCCAAATGCTCCATAAACTATGTGTGCTGCTACGAATGTGGGAGAATTAGCATCACTCATGGTTGGGCCGTGTACATGTACTTAAAATAACACTACTTCCTAAACTACTTTATTTATTCCATGTTTTCCCAATTACGCTCCCAAAACAAAGTAAAACAGCTCTGGGCACAATTAACACTTTTGCCTGGAAGGGAGGTCTCCCTAGAGTCTCCCTAGAGTTAATAGGGCTACATTGTATTGTCATCATATGAAAGAGGGTCTGAGATTCCCCAATTTAACCAAATATTATCAAGCAGTTTAGTTAGCTCAGTTAAAACTATATCATGCCTCCTCTGACCCACCCTTCTGGCTCTCCTTGGACGCTCTCTGTTATCTGCTGACCTAGACACTTTGTTATGGCTCCTCCCAGCCAAGCAAAAACCTATTTCTAACCCCAACATGAAACACTAAAATATGGGACTCTGTAAAATATTCTTCAAACTTAATTTCTCCCTTTCTACATTTGGCCACTTTATGGAATAATTCACAATTTCTCCCAAGTCTCGAGTCCCTTTCATGCTTTTGCTCTTGGATCATTGCCAGAATCACTCGATTCCATCATGTATTTAACAATAATGGTATAATTTCTTTCTCGGTTCTTCAAGATAAATATAACTTCCCACCTAGGGAAATATTTAGATATTTGCAGCTTAAACATTTAATTTCCACACAATTAAGGAACTCCAACTCACCTTATGCACTCACAAAATTTGAACAAAGATGCCGCCTAAATCCGCATGCCTCACCATCTCGCTTCTATACTCCCATATAAATTATGCATCACATAGACGTAATGTAACTTAACTTACACTTCCCAATGGGAATCTGATATTGGAATTATCCTAACTGACTCAGAATTGGCCCAGATTTGGTCCTCCTCCACAGGTGGAATATTAAACACTTTGATGTTGGAAACGAACTATAAGATATTAGCGAAATTGTTACCGAACTCCTGCCAGAGTTGCAAAGGCAGCCCCAACTACTCTTCTAACTGCGGCAGGGGCTAAAAATCTATTATTCAGGTATCACGTATGGTGGTTACACCCCATAGTACGTAGACTTTGGATCAGGATTTACTTTCTCATCTTTTCATTTACTGACCTTAACCTTAAAAAAGACCCCTGGGAAGCGGTGCTCAATAAATTAATTCCCAATATCCCTAAACACTCTCCTGCCTTAATCTTGCATATCTTTCTAACAACTAAACAAACTATAACCTCTTCATTGAAAAAAATCAAGATTACACCTACCGAAGTAAAAAAAAGTCTTTCCTGTTATATGATTAACAAAAACCTACAGTATCTGCCATACTTGCAGAGAAGGTTCCCAAATTCAAGAAATGTTTGGCTTCCTGGGGCTGAATAATCCATCCATACCCATTTTGCTACTCCTCCCCTTAGTATAGTTGCCTCCTCTAATTGTCCATGAAACACTCTCAATTAGAAGATTAGAAGTCTAATTAACTCTCGACTCTCCTTCCCTCCCTTTTCCACACCTTCCCATCCCATCATCTTTTTGTCCCTCCTTCGTTTTACCCAGTTGTTTATTTCCTAAAATGTTCATTTGTTATGCATAATATTTGTTATGTATCTAAAACTTTCAATAAAAGTGTTTTGTTTAAAAACAAAACACAAAAAACAATAAAATTCATATATTATATAGCAAATGCATTTTTGATCCCGAATGCAAATTTCCTCAGGCTACAACTGACAGGAGTATTAATGGCAATGGCTTATTTAGTCTCCCAGTACTTACCTGCACGTAACCTTCGATCCTCACAAGATCTCCTTATCTGCTCCCCTCTCATCTCTTCTTCCCACCACCACATCCATGATTTCTCTCGTGCCTCCCCCATACTCTGGCATTCTCTACCACAACATATCAGACTCTCGCCCACCCTGACAAGCTTCAAAAGGAACCTGAAGACCCACCTCTTCCGACAAGCCTATAGCCTGCCATTACCCTCAGTCTGATATAACGCTGCAAGACCAGCTCTCCCCTCACCTACTATATCCTCACCCATCCCTTGTAGACTGTGAACCCTTGTGGGCAGGGTCCTCTCTCCTCCTGTACCTGTCTGTGACTTCTTTTGATTATGATTATTGTACTTGTCCATATTATGTATACCCCTTTTCACATGTAAAGTGCCATGGAATAAATGGCGCTATAATAATAAATGGTCAAATATAACAATTCATAAAATAATATTTAAATAGTATTTGTTTATTGTGTGATGCCTGAATAACTATAATTATCATATATGGATATAAAAATAAGGTTCAATAGAAATCAATTTAAAGATGATGATATAAGTTAATATCCAGGCGATGACATCTGCTATGAATGACAACCTCAATGGAAGCGTCTCATCTTGTCTATTTCCTTTCTTCCACACATTTCGTTCTGATCACATTAGGACAAAGTTATGATGAGTGCTAGAGGTCTCTGGAGAGTGTTTTTGAAGATTATTACCTGCCATGTCTTAAGGCTACTTTACACACTGCGATATCGGTCCCGATATCGCTAGTGTGCGTACCCGCCCCCATCTGTTGCGCGACATGGGCATATCGCTGCCCGTGCCGCACAACATCGCCCAGAGCCGTCACACATACTTACCTGTCCGGCGACGTCGCTGTGACCGGCGAACCGCCTCCTTTCTAAGGGGGCGGTCCGTGCGGCGTCACAGCGACGTCACTGAACCGCCGCCCAATCGCAGCGGAGGGGCGGAGATGAGCGGGACGTAACATCCCGCCCACCTCCTTCCTTCCGCATAGCGGCCGGGAGGCAGGTAGGGAGACGTTCCTCGCTCCTGCGGCGTCACACGCAGCGATGTGTGATGCCGCAGGAACGAGGAACAACCTCGTTACTGCTGAAGTAACGATTTTTGGGAATTAGGACCCGTGTAGCCGATTAGCGATAAATCACGCTTTTGCGACGATTTTACATCGCTGAACGCTGTTACACAAAGCTATATCGCTAACGATTGCGGAAGTGCGTCACCAAAACCGTGACCCCAACGACAAAATTCGGGCGATATCGCAGTGTGTAAAGCCCGCTTTAGAGTGAAGTGGAGTACAAGTGTGGACCTGGTTTGTATATAAAGATACATTTAATTGGTTTTCAATTGACTTAATTATAAGGTTCAGATTCATTTAATGATAGTTAAGAGCCAAAGGAGTGGAACCAATTTAAATTGATCGTGTCCCTTTGAGATGCAACATTTGTTAGATGGACACTAAAGGTCCCACATATATAATTCCCAATGTATTGTTATATGTCTTTTCTGCCACTAGATGTCGATGCAGGACAACTTTTTATTATGAGATCACTTGTGCTCTCGTTACACCTTGTGGATGCATCGAATTCCCACTTGTTCCATCTGCTGCAGGTTTCTTCCGGAATATGATCAAAAGGAATTATTTTATTTGTGTCCAGTTTCCAGGAATGAATCACCATAAAGTGCCTTGACAAAGTTTTGTAAATTTCTTGTGAATATTTGATCAATGCTGTTTTGAATTGTGGTATGAATCAGATGAGTAAATCCAATGTCACTGGATGCATTGCACCTATAAGTAGATGATAATTTCTGGAAGGGCAATCTTTGACTCTGTACATCCTCATTAGCAAAGAGGTGTTAACTAGTGATGAGCGACCACTATTAAGCCCAGATACTTGGTACTCGTAACAAGCAGTTTGATGTTTGGACGAGCTTGATTCATTTACCAAGTATAATGGAAGTCGATGGGGAACTCGATCATTTTTCTGGAAGATTTTGTGTTTTAATAAGTACTTATACCCCAATCTCCATTATTCGTGTTAATGATTTATTGGACCTTTGGTGCGGTGCCGTTCCTGTTTAAGTCTAACAAGCATAACCTGTGTAATTTGACTGGTCTATTGCACTACAATACATGTGTATTGCAATGCATTCTGTTACTGCTGGAGTGGAGGTGACCATTATGGCTGAGAAGGGGATATGGACCCACTGGACCATGGAGCCCGGGCTTACTATTGAGAGGCGTGACTAAGCAGCATCCTGGTCTTCTCTAGAGCTTCTGGAGTTGTGGTTAAGTTTGTGCTGCAGGTAGCCACCAGATACCACTCCAGTGCAGTCCCCAGGTCCACAGTAGCTAACCAGTGGCAGGTGAGAAGATGTCAGAGCCAAAGGTGGTCTGGACTGACAGCATGCAAGATGGAGTAGGAGCCACAGGCAGGGCAGAGTCAGGTACCGGTGTGGACAGGACCACTGGCACAGACAGGATAGGTTCTGGTTCTGGTGCAGACTGGGTCACAGGTCAGTTGCATTCACAGTATGACTGGCACTAGCAGAACCACAGACAGGATGGGTTTAGGAGCACATGCTTGATGGTACGGGAACACAGGCCAGCCGGCTACCAGAAGACAGGCTGGACAGGTACCAGAGCACAGGTTGGATGGAAACTGGAACACAGTCAGGATGGGTACAGGTGCACAGACAAGACAGGTACAGGTACATTGACACAATAGGACTTACAATGAGCAAGCAAGTAGCAGACACAAAAGACACTAAAGGCTAACATTGCCTTAAATACTCTGAGGATCCCAGCAATAGGCTTGGGGAAATACCTGGAAACATGCATGGCGTGCATAGGCCACGCACAAAGCCGGGAGGGACCAAAACAGAAGCAGCAGGGTGGTCACAAAGGCAGGAAGAACATGTGGACGACCAGCTGCGGAGGTGAGTACGTTGGTGTTGTTAGAGAACAGAATCCATTTTGTTCTTATAATGTCCATCTTGTCTTATACCTAATGATGTTATAGGGTTCAGCTAGCATTGATGGGAGGGGAAGTTTCACATTTCTGTTTACGCCCGTACTGCTCAGAGGAACAACAATTATACAACAAATTGTATGGTCCATTTTCTATTGTTATCCCTGTGAAGATGCAAAATTTGTGGCTCAAGCAATACTTTTGTGAGAAAAAGAAAAATTTAAATTTTTTTCTTCCCATATTACTTTAATGCTTGTGACACGCCTAAAGGGTTAATAAACTTTTTTTAAATGAGGCCTTGAGCACTTTGAGGGGTGAAGTTTTTAAAATGTTGTCACTGTGGGATATTTTCTGTCACCAAGGCTCCTCAAAATCACTTTAAATGTGTTATGGTTTCGAAAAAAAATTGGTTTTGTAGAAATTGCTGATAAATGTTTAACAGGAAAAAATATGTTACAAAAAAGGTGCTGATGTAAAGTAGACATGTGGAAAATGTTATTTAACTATTTTGGGTGGTATAGCTATCTGATTTAAGGACGTAAATATTTAAAGTTTAAAAATTGCTACACTTTCTATTTTTTTGTAAAATGTTCTCCATTTTCAGAAATAAATGCAAATCATATGAACCAAAATATACAACTAACATAAAGTATAACATATCCCAAGAGAACAGTCTCAGAATCACTGGAATATATTGAAGTATATTAGATTTATTATCACATGAAAGGACACTGGTCAGAATTGTAAAATTTGGCCTGGTCAGGATAGTTATAACAGGAAGAGAACAACAAAGAAAGATCATGCTGAGTTTTCTCACAAGTCTTTTGCATCACTTCAGAGCTGAATACAAATTTACATTCCCTAATCATGCTGAATAATATCCTGGATGCCTTTGTTGCTTCTGTATGTGTGATATGTTCTACTGTGAAAATTGGTTAAGAGAAGAAAACAGTTGAATTTAACAACTGCAATGATATAATCCTAATTACAGTTGCATCATCTACTTTTATAAATGCTCTCTGTGTAAGGTATACAGTTTTACGATTTCTTAGCTTAGTTTCTTAGCATATTGACATGTTTGTAAATGTTTTTGTTCATATTTTATAGTTCTTGCATTAAGAAAGCAGATAGTTTATGTTACATATGTAAAGTCAATTTTGTGTCACAAATGCAAAACTTGACTACAAAGGTAAGAAACGCTTACAACCTGTATTTTGGTTGCAGAATAGAAGATCAAGACAAGAGTGTCACACAGATTTTCTTTAACTTTGCCGACTGTCATGGAGGGGTCAGTAGCTATTCAGATTGCTACTCTGGTACTCTGCCTGAGAGATTCTTTGGTGTCTGGGAGCATGGCAGGCAGACTTGGACATGGACCTGCTGTTGTGCGGAGTCATAGGCAGGCTACCAAGAGTTAATCTCTGCTAGTCTGCTTACTTGCTCTCTTTGATCAGCCGTTGTGAGGGAGCCTATCACATCTGCTCCCCACATGTATATATATATATATATACACATATATATATATATATGCTGGCTGGGTCCTTCCTCCAATGCCAGCTATAGCTTGTATTAGCTGGTCTGGTGTAGTGGGTGTCCCAGAGTTTCTGGTGCTTGTATTTTCTGTTGCTTTATGCAGTTGTTGAGTTTACCCCAGTTGTTTTTTATAGTTTCATTCCTGCTCTTGTTTTCCTCCTGAATCTCTTATTGTCCTATCGGGGGGGTGTGTGTGTGTGTGTGTGTATGTGTGTGTGTGCAATGTGTCACATTTTTGGTTTTCCCTTGTCTCTCTTCATCTGTGTTTAACATCACACTCCTGACCTGTCTTTCCCTGGTGGGAGGGGGAGAGGGGAATTCTGACTAGGTCTGGTCAGGAGCAAGGTCAGGAATGGGACTCAGGCATTTCCACTATTAGGACTTTCCCTGAGATTAGGGATAGCATAGGGACCCCCAGCGTGAGGGACAGCATAGGGGCCTCTATCTCTCCAACAAGTCACATCGTGACAAAGACATGGGTTTCACACTTATGCGGTAATAGATATGCCTCACATTTTATCCTGTGGTTGTATTGGGAGTGAGAATCTATGAATTTTGCAGTCCTAATGATCTGTAGAGAGTCAACTGATCACACTGCCAATTGCTATTTCTACATGGTGCCCTACATTAGAGTTCCAAGGAAGAAGCATTTTCAGTTAAGTCAAGTGAGGAAGAAGAGGGCCCTTGGTGTCATGAACCATCTTCCTCTCACCACACCTTATAACACAGAGTAAACTGAATGATCTTGTTAGATTTTGGATCTGTCCATGAGTAAGGATGAGCTCTTCAGTTCCAAGCTACAGCAGTGGAATCCCTAGAGGGCAATGTTCGAATTTGTTTGTTCTGTAACTGTGATAAAGATCTTGTCCAATCCTTCTTCATGGAGGGTGATCATGTGGCGTGCAACAACATCAACAGTTTAGTGGTAGCTCTGAAGATAAGTCATAATCCAGAGGAATGGAGGCTCTTCATCGATTTGTCCAAAACAAGTCTAAAAGCAGTCTTGCTGCATAAAGGCAATGTGCTACTTTCAATTTCAGTTGGTTATGCAGTCCACATGAAATAAATCTATTACAACATGAAACAGCTGTTGAGGAGCCTGAACTATGATCAACATTTGTGGCACCTCTCTGGTGACTTAAAGGTGGTTGCCCTCTTACTTGGTCTCCAGGTTGGATACAAAAAGTACTGCTGCTTTCTGTGTGAGTGGGATGGTCGTGCAAGAGAATATCTCTACAATAAAATAGACTGGTCTCTCTGACATTCACTTCAGCCAGGGAGTAAAAATGTCCTGCATCCAGCACTTGTTGACCCACATAAGATTTTGTTATCACCATTGCATATTTAGTTGGTCCTAATAAAGAGCTTTGTAAAGGTAATATGTTAAAATGTAAAATCATTTAAGCATTGCATTGATAAATTTCCAAGGTTGAGTGAAGCAAAGATAAAGGAAGGAGTCATTACTGGATCTCAGATTCATAAGCTTCTTCAAGATAAGGAGTTTCTCAGTTTGTTGCAGGACAAGGAAAAGGCTGCATGGGTAGCATATGCATTAGTGGTAAATAATTTTTGCGGGAAACTCAAGAGCAGATAACTATGAAGAGTTGGTGGAAAATCTCCTAAAATATATAAGGAACTTGGCTGTAACATGTCCTTAAAGATTCATTTGTTACATTTGCATCTAGAGGAGTAAGCTACAAGCACAATGAGAGATTTCACCAAGATATTGCAGCAATGGAAAAAAGATATCAAGGAAAATGGAATCCATCAATACTTGCAGATTACTGTTGGACAATTAAAAATATGGTAATAGCAAGCTTTCGAGACTACGCAGGTCTCTTCATCAGCCCCTCAGTATAATACAAAATCTGAAGAGTCACATATTTATACACAACAGGACATAGAATGGAGCAGTAAAGAAGACTAGTTATGTTAAGCAGAACTATCACTATGGCAAGGGGGCAAACTGTTGTGGCCATAAATATTGCTGTAGTTCATAGATAATATACCAAAATAGATAACGTAAAGTAGAAATTATAGCAAAACCGAATTATGACTACTTTAAATAAAATTATTTTATTAATCAAAAATTACTTACAACACATACATTTAAAATAAGAGTATTTGAGAAAGGGAGGAGGTACTTTCCCTTGCCTAACCCTTCCTCAACGACGGGGGTCGGCGTCCTAGGGTAAAGACGCCCCTGTTCTTCGACGGCTTAACCCTACTCGGTCCCTCCCTCAAGGGTAAGAGATATCCCCTAAAAGATGGAATCAACCCCAACACTGGTAACACCAAAGTGAGGAAGAGGTGCTCAGTCCACAGTAGCTAATTTGTCTGTATCACTACTTGGGTGAGTGAGGGTAGGGTCCTGGGATGTCGTCATATATTAGGAGTCCATGTGCTCAGTATAAAGGATAGAAATGAGAGTCACATAGATAGAGACCATAGTATGCTATTGTCAATTATAGACACAGTTCATATGTAATTAGTACAACAAATGCCCATTACGGACATGAATCATATTGGGTATACGAAGGTTCAAGAAATGCCCGACGCGTTTCGCCCTTGTCAATGTTGGGGGCTCATCAGGGGCTTTCCAACATATTCTTGAACGAAGTGTCCACTTTTGAACAATTCTATGATAAAACATAACAAATCTATATTAATGACAATGTCCAATGATCAAACACCGCAACCCACATAGGGACTGAACAACAGTACTAACCAGTAGTGGTACAGGTTGTTCACTTCAGGCGGGAATAAGAAGATAATACACTGTCTACCCAGCTGGTCAATCATGAGGTTAGTCAAGATAACTTGTGCACCTATGTAGATAGACACATTATCAATTACGGCCAAGCCAATATTATATGTGATGCCACAGGCATGCATGTTGCAGACAGTACCTTATCAAAATGCAGGTGCCTGTCTCACACTGTTAAAGCATTTATGCAGTCACAACCGGACCCTGATAAAAGGTTAAAACAAGGTTTTGTATACTGCATTAGGCTTTCTAAGGCACACATGGATTCAAAGCCTCAGTATAAATACCTGGAATGTCAGATCCATCATAGAATATACGCTATGTGCTCAGGATAAGGACTGTGGCAGACGGCTGAATACCTCTAGTCCGCAATATTGCCAGTTCCACTGCATAAGATATACAATAGTGTAGGGAACTCCAATTAATCTCAAGACAGAGAAAACCTGCTCAACATATCATAATATTTGCAAACATGCAGCGGTACCTTAAATGTGTCAGTCAGAATAATTGTCCTCCACTGGTCACCAATGTTGCCGACAGCCTTAATAGGCTTATACCGTCACCCATATCATGATGATTACCCAGAAAGGTCCCTGCATTGGAGAGGGGGGTATTTAAACAATAAGTCTTACTATACATCCCTCCTCGTTCCTATACACAACGGGATACATACCTATTAGCTGTCTCCCCGTGTAGTCAGGAGTCACCGTAATAGATGAAAGCCAATCTACAAACAAATATATATATACATGTCAGCCTCCATTCAGCACATGTAGCTTCAGTTACTGGTCAGAGGATGCAGCGTTCCTGTTACGGTTGCTACGAGCACTGGAGACTATGTCCAGATTTCTTGCTACTGCACATGTGCGAGCGCTGGAGACTAAGTCCAGATTTCTTGCTACTGCACATGTGCGAGCGCTGGAGACTAAGTCCAGATTTCTTGCTACTGCACATGTGCGAGCGCTGGAAACTAAGTCCAGATTTCTTGCTACTGCACATGTGCGAGCGCTGGAGACTAAGTCCAGATTTCTTGCTACTGCACATGTGCGAGCGCCGGAGACATAAGGAACGTAGACTCGAGGTCTCTTCCTCACGCCCTAAGCATCGGGCTATTCCAGTTGTTGAGGGTCCACTACCATCTTCCTCAGCATCTGAAACATCTCCCACTCCTATGGAGTTAGGTCATACGTTCTCCAGACTACGCAAGTCTGGTCCTCCTATATGTTACGTATGTCGTCAGGCTGGGCACTATGCCAACAAGTGTCCTAGTCGTCAGGGAAACTCCCTGGCCTAGTAACCATTAGAGGGGGGTTACTAGAGACGTCTTCTGCACCCTCTAAGTGTTGTATCCCAGGTCAGCTCTCGTTATCTGAGAATACATGGCCTATTATGGCTTTTGTGGATTCCGGAGCTGACGGGATTTTTGTGTCCTCAGGATTTGTAAAGGGACACAATATTCCCTCTATCATGTTAGAGGCGCCTATTCCTGTCCGTGTTGTTAATGGAACTATGTTGTCTGACTCCATTACATTGAGGACAGTTCCCTTGCGCCTTTCCCTGTCTCAGGGTCACATAGAGGAGATTTCTTTTCTTGTTTTGCCTGAGGGTATAGACGACGTCCTTCTGGGTCTTCCATGGCTTCGGACTCATGCTCCTCACATTGACTGGGAGTCTGACAGCATTATTAGTTGGGGTTCGAAATGTCAGTCCCGATGTCTTCCCTTACCACCTAAGGTCGTTGCGGTTGCATCAACTGATCTCTCTCCCATACCTACACCCTATTTGGATTTCGCTGACGTGTTCTCCAAACAGGGTGCTGAGGTTCTTCCACCCCATAGGCCGTATGACTGTGCCATAGACCTTATCCCAGGTTCGGTTCCACCTAAAGGCAGGGTTTACCCCCTGTCGATACCTGAGTCGGAGGCCATGTCGACCTATATAAGAGAGAGTTTAGAGAAGGGGTTCATTCGTAAGTCTGTCTCTCCCGCGGGAGCTGGGTTTTTCTTTGTTCGGAAGAAAGAGGGTGATTTGCGTCCCTGCATAGATTACAGGGGTCTCAACGCAATCACAATAAAGAACAAATACCCATTACCTTTAATTTCGGAGCTCTTTGACAGACTGAGAGGAGCTCAAGTTTTTACGAAGTTGGATCTGCGGGGTGCGTATAACTTGGTACGAATTCGAAAGGGTGACGAATGGAAGACCGCTTTTAACACCCGAGACGGTCACTATGAATACCTCGTCATGCCTTTTGGGTTATGTAATGCACCCGCAGTATTTCAGGACTTCGTAAACGATGTGTTCAGGGATTTACTGTTATCCTCAGTAGTGGTGTATCTAGACGACATCCTGATTTTTTCTCCTGATCTGGAGACTCATCGTCAGGATGTCGTTCGTGTCCTTTCCCGTTTAAGGGAGCACTCATTGTTTGCTAAACTCGAGAAATGTGTATTCGAGCAGTCCTCATTGCCTTTTTTGGGTTACATTATCTCACAAGAGGGTCTGGCTATGGATCCTGCGAAGCTCTCTGCTGTCCTGCAATGGTCCGAACCTCATTCCTTGAAGGCGGTGCAACGCTTCTTAGGATTCATAAATTATTACAGGCAGTTCATACCCCATTTTTCTACTTTGGTGGCCCCTTTGGTGGCCTTGACTAAGAAAGGTGCTAATCCCAAAGCCTGGTCTACTGAGACATCTCAGGCTTTTGAGGCAGTAAAAAGACACTTTTCAACTGCTCCCGTTCTTCAAAGACCCGATGAGAATAAGCCCTTCCTCTTAGAGGTTGATGCCTCTTCAGTGGGTGCTGGTGCGGTCTTGTATCAAAAGAACGGTGCAGGTAGAAAAAGGCCGTGTTTCTTCTTTGCTAAAACCTTTTCACCGGCAGAGAGAAACTATACCATTGGGGATAGGGAACTGCTCGCCCTGAGATTAGCCTTGGAGGAGTGGCGTCACTTGCTGGAAGGAGCGAAACATCCTTTCCAGGTCTATACAGACCATAAGAATCTGACGTACTTACAAACCGCTCAGCGTCTGAATCCTCGCCAAGCCCGCTGGTCCTTGTTTTTCTCCCGCTTTCACTTCTCCATCAACTATCTGTCTGGGAGTAAGAATAACAAGGCAGACGCCCTGTCTCGCTCTATGCTTTCTACCCAGGAAGAGATTGACGAACCTCGTCTTATCCTTCCCTCCAGGGTTTTTCATACGCTCTCCCCTGTGACGTTAGACCAAATCCCACCGGGCAAGACCTTTGTTCCGCCTGATCGACAGAATGATATACTGTCATGGGCCCACACCTCAAAGGTGGGTGGGCATTTTGGTATTAGGCGGACACGAGAGTTACTGGAGAGGTGGTATTGGTGGCCACACTTAGCCAGCCACGTCAAGAGATATGTCGGTTCCTGCTACTCGTGTGCTCGCAACCGTCCATTACGGCAGAGACCGGCTGGGCTCTTGCATCCTTTACCAGTGCCAGATAGACCATGGGAGGTGGTAGGCATGGACTTTGTGGGTGATCTTCCATGTTCACAGGGACATAGATTTGTGTGGGTCATTACGGACCATTTCTCCCGGATGGTTCATCTCGTACCGTTATCGAGAATCCCATCTTCCAGGGTACTAGCCAAACTATTCCTCAAGCATGTCTTTAGGCTTCACGGGATGCCAGATCGTATCATTTGTGATAGAGGCCCGCAATTTACTTCCCGTTTCTGGCGAGATCTTTGTAGCCTTCTGCAAATTGAGTTGAATCTCTCTTCGGCATACCATCCGGAGACTAATGGTTTGGTTGAACGTACCAATCAATCTATGATTATATACCTTCGACACTTTGTTGCTGAGAACCACGATAACTGGTCCTCCCTCCTACCCTGGGCAGAATTTGCCCTTAACAATTCGCTGGCTGAGGCCACTGGGCAGACACCGTTCGTACTCAATAATGGGCAACACCCTAGGGTACCGGTACCGTTTCCCGCTGCTGCACCTCCTCCTCTTGTGGCCGACTGGGCAACTAATGCCAGAGAGGTTTGGGATCGGACTCAAGAGTCGATCCAAGCAGCTAAGGACCGTATGAAGACGGTGTCCGATCGGTTTCGTCGCCCGGCTCCTGTCTTTTCTCCAGGGGACTTTGTGTGGCTCTCTGCAAAACACGTGAGACTTAGAGTGAGCTCTGTCAAATTTGCTCCTCGCTTCCTGGGTCCTTATGAGGTTCTTCGACAGGTAAATCCTGTAGTCTATCAATTGAAGTTACCTGTCCATCTTAGGATTCATGACAAATTCCATGTCTCACTGCTAAAGCCGGCTATTTTACCTCACGCTCGTGAAGTGCACTCTCCTGCCTCTGATTCCTCTCGCTCTAGCTATGAGGTCCGAGCCATAGTTGGTTCTAAGATGGTTAGAGGGCGCAGGTTCTTCTTGATAGATTGGGAGGGCTATGGCCCGGAACATCGCTCTTGGGAGCCTGAGGAGGCTGTCCATGCTCCTGACTTAGTTGCCGATTACCTGCGTCGCCGGGAGGGGGGCCCTTGAGGGGGAGGTACTGTTACGGTTGCTACGAGCACTGGAGACTATGTCCAGATTTCTTGCTACTGCACATGTGCGAGCGCTGGAGACTAAGTCCAGATTTCTTGCTACTGCACATGTGCGAGCGCTGGAGACTAAGTCCAGATTTCTTGCTACTGCACATGTGCGAGCGCTGGAGACTAAGTCCAGATTTCTTGCTACTGCACATGTGCGAGCGCTGGAGACTAAGTCCAGATTTCTTGCTACTGCACATGTGCGAGCGCCGGAGACTAAGTCCAATCTTGGAGCCATTGCACATGTGCGGGTGACATCATCGCTGACACGAGGTCACATGTCTCTGACACCTTCTATGCCGATTGGTCGCTGGTCATGTGCTTGTGACGTCTTGCTCGGTGATAGGCCAGCATGACGTCACTCCTGTCGTTCTGGCAGCGGATTGGCTCTGGTGTCCTCCATCTTGGATGAGGCACAGAGTCTATATAAGACCCTGACACACGCCGCATGGTGCTCAGTCCTCTTGGTTCATGCATATGAGTAGACGCTCTGTGCGCGTTCCTCTAGGCATTCCTCTGTCTATGCTAGGTGAGCGCTACCGGCAGGGTAGCGTTCTTATACCTTACAGCTTCGGCTGCTGTCCGTATCCTTACCTCTTAGGGGAGCGGACATAGGCAGGTGCCTGAGGCACATGGTCTGGCTGGGCCTTGTGATTCTACTCGTAGGTGGACGTTGCCGCTAGGGTAACGTTCCTTATACTGCGTCTGGCAGTTGTTCGTATCCTCGCACACTAGGGGAGCGAACAGAGGTAGGAGCTTTGTGCGGCTTACGCTGCTGTTCGTCTCTTTTGCACCACTAGAAGAGCGGACCTAGGCAGGTGCCATATCTAGTGGGTCGTGTCCTCGCACACTAGTGGAGCGAACGCAGGTAGGAGCTTTGTGCGGCTTATGCTGCTGTTCGTCTCTTTTGCACCACTAGAAGAGCGGACCTAGGTAGGTGCCATTTCGCACACATTGCCTTTGTCTCTGTGATTATTAACAGAGATCATTCCACACACCCTCCAAGTAAGGGAGGAATTGCTTTACTTACTTATTATATTTACTTACTTATTATATCCATAGTCTGCAGCAAAGTCTTTGCACGGTGGACCCTGACTGTCTGATACTCCTTTCGGTTATTATCAGACAGCCCCCCGTAACAGTTCCTACCTTATAGTGGGCTCATCTGGGGAGGATCAGTGTGGCGTCCAGTGATCGCTACCCTGATGAGGCAATGCCTGCTATTTAAATACGTTTGGCGCCATCGGGATGGAAACCGGAAGTGACGTCGCGCAACTTATCCCGGCCTCCCAGGACGTGTGGAAGTACTCACATCACGTCCGGTCAGGTGATCGGGAGGCGTGCGTCCGAGATTCATTACCCCAGGGCCAACAAACATTGGTTCCTAGATGTAAGAAGTAACACATCATGTGTACGCATGCGCAGTTCTGTGTTGACAAATTACACTGTCAGCATACCACAGCGCCGCTATACGATATAATAGAACTATGTGGACTGAACATGCCAAACGCTCAAATGGGCGGCAACAGAGCGTGACCAATGGAATCTTGCTGTGACAAGCATTGCCAATAGGACAATCAAGGGGGCTTTTTTGAAAATAGAGGGGAAGTTTCTTAAACCAGTGTGGACCATGCCTGGTACAAACAGTAATGGCCCCATGTAAATAACGGATTATAAGAACATTGAACATAGTGATTGCCACCCAATAACGGGTGAATAGTATTAAGTAATATAGGAATAATTTGTTATTGCTTCAGGATGGCACATAGCGGACCTGTGTATGTAATATAATAATATGATATACATGTTGCCAGTATATTCATTACCGCAACTAGTGACCCCTCTTAAGTTTTTGTGGGTCAAATTCTTTGTCAGGAAGGTCTACTACAGACACAGTATTCCTAGAAGTAATGGCTAGGTAACAATTTATTACTGGATAAAGGGCGTAAAGCTTATTGTTTCATTTAGGCCATCAGGATGTACAGAGTCCATCCAAAAAATCCATCTTGCCTCTCTTTTCAACAAAAGAACATCCCAGTCGCCTTTCCTTTCAGGTTCCGGTACCGTTTCTATGGATTTAAACAGGGCACCTTCCAATTTCCCTGCATGATGTTGATTAATATGCCGTGCTATTGGTGTGTCTCTTTGGTTACGAACATCACCAACGTGTTCACCAATACGTACTCGGAATTGTCTCTTGGTTTTGCCAATATAATTTTTTGGACAACCACAGCTAAAGAGATAGATAACGCCTTGGGTCCGACAATTGGCAAAATTTCTGTTAGAATAAGTTCTTCCAGTTTTAGCACTTTGAAAAGTGTTGGAGGGACAAATAAATTTGCAGAACTTACAGGCCCCACAGCGAAAGGTGCCATTACTACGTGACCTAAGCCATGCGCTACCAGACATCTCTGGTGACACATAATGGCTTTTGACCACGCAATCCCTCAGGTTGCGGCCTTTGCGGAAGGTAACAGATGGGTAGGGAAGAATGTTATCCTTCAGGTCTGGGTCTTGTTTTAAAATACCCCAGTATTTTCTGAGGATTTTCATTACTTGGTTGTTTTGATCGTCAAAAGTACCCACTAATCTAGTTATCCCTTTTGTTTCCTTCGATGTCTTACTATTTAACAATTCATGTCTATCCCTAGTTGCTGCAAAGTTAAAAGCCTTATGGACAACATTTCTGGGGTATCCCCTATCGAGAAACCGTTTAGTCAGTTGTCCAGCCTGTCGTCCAAATTCCTGGTTGTCTGAGCAATTCCTACGAATACGTAGGAATTGACCCTTGGGAATACCTCTCTTTAGATTTTCGGGATGGTGACTGTTCCAGTGAAGAAAACTATTGGTGGCACTAGGTTTCCTATACAAAGTGGTCTGCAGAGTACCATCTGCATCCTTTTTAATAAAGATATCCAGAAATGCAAGTTTGTCACCCCCTATTTCAAAAGTGAACTTAAGACCTATTTGGTTCGTATTAAGATCTTCCACAAATTCTCTAAAGGATTGAACACTGCCGTCCCAGATAACCAGTATGTCATCAATATACCTGCCCCAGAAAAAAATCCGGGAGCAGTGGCTACCCCCATCATCTTTGAAGACGACAGTGTTCTCCCACCAGCCCAGGAGCAAGTTGGCATACGTGGGGGCACATGGGCTCCCCATAGCTGTGCCCCTGAGCTGGTGGTAGAATCTAGAATTAAACAAAAAGGCATTTTTGGTAAGGATGAATTGCAGAAGTTCCCCAATAAATCTGTTATGTGCCACCATTTGATTCCCACGCATACTGAGAAAATAATCCACTGCTTCCAACCCCTTATCGTGAGGAATACTCGTATAAAGGGACTCAACATCAATTGAGGTGAGTATCATATTTTTTTCCAGGGTGATGCCCTCTATTTTTGCCAGTAGATCCAGGGTGTCACGTATGTATGACGGCAGGCTGGTGACAAAGGATCTCAATATCTGATCTACATATGTGCTACTGTTCTGAGTTAAAGAGTCAATTCCGGATACAATAGGTCTCCCCTTGATAGGGTTGGTTCCTTTATGTATCTTAGGGATGGCATAGAATGTAGCTAATTTGGGATGGCGCGGTAACAAGAAATCATACTCGTTAGCCGAAATGAGTTTCTTCTGTTTTGCCGTATCTAATATTTGTTTGAGCTGCAAATGGTACTGGGGGGTAGGGTCTCCTGGAAGTCGTTCATACGACCTATGATCTTTTAAGAGTTGGGTACACATGCCCACATAGGTGTCTCGGTCAAGGATCACTATATTTCCCCCTTTGTCTGAGGGTTTGATTACTATATTAGTATTGTTTTCTAGATCACGTATAGCTTCCCTCTCATCTATAGTGACATTAGATATTGTCGCATGCCTTTTGGGATGAATCATTTTTATCTCGTCTGTGACGATATTACAAAACAGATCGAGATTGGCATAGTCACCCAGGGGAGGTGCTTTTTTACTTTTCATTTTTAGGGTGGAAAAAGGACCTTCACCTATATTACATGTGCCCTCATTTTCAAGTTCAATAAGAATGTCAATGTCTTCCAACATCTCCAAGGGTACCCCCAGTTGTTGACTCCTCTTCTTATTCTCCACCGCAAAGTATTTCCTCCATTTCAGCTTTCTTATAAATAAATGGACGTCTTTTACCCAACTGAATGAATCGAATCGTGTGGTGGGTATAAAGGATAACCCAGCTCGAAGTACTTTTTCTTCATTGGTTGAGAGAGTATGCTTTGATAAATTAACTATTTGCAGCTCAAATTCTCGATTAGTGGCGAGAGTGTCTACTTGGGTCTCGGATCCACCCCGCTTCGGAGGTTGTAATGATTGGTTCTGCCTTGTTCTAAAAAAGAGGAGGAAGGTAAGGAGCCAGAGGACGAAGGTGAAGATGCCGATGGTGCGCGTGATCTTACTGCATTCCCATCGTTCTGGAATCTTGTGTTCTGGTAACCATAACCTCCTCCTCGTCTCCAATTTCCCTGACCTCTCCATCGTCTCCTCTGTTGGTATCTATATTCCCCGGGGTGATATGACCTTGAGTCTGTGTCAGATGTTTCGCCGTCAGTTGACGATACCTCTACTACAGGGGTGGTCTTAGTTAGAAAACTGTAAGCCTGTCTGTCTCTGAAGTCTGCCAGGTCCCTGGCAAACCTCTTATGTTTTCTATCTTTTAGTGTGGTACGGTATTTGTCCACTGATGTCTTTAAAGAAAGTTCCCTAGTCTTGAAATCACTCTCAGTTTTAGATTTGAGTGTCTCGTTAATTTGTTCTTGTAATTTCAAAGATGTTCGTTCAAATGTCAATTTCTCCTCATCCCTTAAAAGGGTCATAAAGCGGAGTGAGGATGCAATAGATTCCTCCTCCCACTTTTTGAGGAGCTCAGGGGACTTACACCTATCTGCCGGGACTAATTGGATTCTAAGTCCTCTAGGTACCACCTTTTGCTGTATATAGTTGTCCAACGACTGTACCTCCCACCAGGATTTAATATTGGCTTTATATAATTGATACAGTTGTTCAAATTCAGTTTTAAGTGAGGTCACTTTATTCACAGACTCATCAGCAGATGTTTCAGAGAAGGCCTCTTTTACATCATCAAGCCAAGATTGGTCGCTAATAGGCCCAGACAAAAAACCAGCCATCACCGATTTCTCATAAATTATATACCAAAATAGATAACGTAAAGTAGAAATTATAGCAAAACCGAATTATGACTACTTTAAATAAAATTATTTTATTAATCAAAAATTACTTACAACACATACATTTAAAATAAGAGTATTTGAGAAAGGGAGGAGGTACTTTCCCTTGCCTAACCCTTCCTCAACGACGGGGGTCGGCGTCCTAGGGTAAAGACGCCCCCGTTCTTCGACGGCTTAACCCTACTCGGTCCCTCCCTCAAGGGTAAGAGATATCCCCTAAAAGATGGAATCAACCCCAACACTGGTAACACCAAAGTGAGGAAGAGGTGCTCAGTCCACAGTAGCTAATTTGTCTGTATCACTACTTGGGTGAGTGAGGGTAGGGTCCTGGGATGTCGTCATATATTAGGAGTCCATGTGCTTAGTATAAAGGATAGAAATGAGAGTCACATAGATAGAGACCATAGTATGCTATTGTCAATTATAGACACAGTTCATATGTAATTAGTACAACAAATGCCCATTACGGACATGAATCATATTGGGTATACGAAGGTTCAAGAAATGCCCGACGCGTTTCGCCCTTGTCAATGTTGGGGGCTCATCAGGGGCTTTCCAACATATTCTTGAACGAAGTGTCCACTTTTGAACAATTCTATGATAAAACATAACAAATCTATATTAATGACAATGTCCAATGATCAAACACCGCAACCCACATAGGGACTGAACAACAGTACTAACCAGTAGTGGTACAGGTTGTTCACTTCAGGCGGGAATAAGAAGATAATACACTGTCTACCCAGCTGGTCAATCATGAGGTTAGTCAAGATAACTTGTGCACCTATGTAGATAGACACATTATCAATTACGGCCAAGCCAATATTATATGTGATGCCACAGGCATGCATGTTGCAGACAGTACCTTATCAAAATGCAGGTGCCTGTCTCACACTGTTAAAGCATTTATGCAGTCACAACCGGACCCTGATAAAAGGTTAAAACAAGGTTTTGTATACTGCATTAGGCTTTCTAAGGCACACATGGATTCAAAGCCTCAGTATAAATACCTGGAATGTCAGATCCATCATAGAATATACGCTATGTGCTCAGGATAAGGACTGTGGCAGACGGCTGAATACCTCTAGTCCGCAATATTGCCAGTTCCACTGCATAAGATATACAATAGTGTAGGGAACTCCAATTAATCTCAAGACAGAGAAAACCTGCTCAACATATCATAATATTTGCAAACATGCAGCGGTACCTTAAATGTGTCAGTCAGAATAATTGTCCTCCACTGGTCACCAATGTTGCCGACAGCCTTAATAGGCTTATACCGTCACCCATATCATGATGATTACCCAGAAAGGTCCCTGCATTGGAGAGGGGGGTATTTAAACAATAAGTCTTACTATACATCCCTCCTCGTTCCTATACACAACGGGACACATACCTATTAGCTGTCTCACCGTGTAGTCAGGAGTCACCGTAATAGATGAAAGCCAATCTACAAACAAATATATATATACATGTCAGCCTCCATTCAGCACATGTAGCTTCAGTTACTGGTCAGAGGATGCAGCGTTCCTACCTTATAGTGGGCCCATCTGGGGAGGATCAGTGTGGCGTCCAGTGATCGCTACCCTGATGAGGCAATGCCTGCTATTTAAATACGTTTGGCGCCATCGGGACGGAAACCGGAAGTGACGTCGCGCAACTTATCCCGGCCTCCCAGGACGTGTGGAAGTACTCACATCACGTCCGGTCAGGTGATCGGGAGGCGTGCGTCCGAGATTCATTACCTCAGGGCCAACAAACATTGGTTCCTAGATGTAAGAAGTAACACATCATGTGTACGCATGCGCAGTTCTGTGTTGACAAATTACACTGTCAGCATACCACAGCGCCGCTATACGATATAATAGAACTATGTGGACTGAACATGCCAAACGCTCAAATGGGCGGCAACAGAGCGTGACCAATGGAATCTTGCTGTGACAAGCATTGCCAATAGGACAATCAAGGGGGCTTTTTTGAAAATAGAGGGGAAGTTTCTTAAACCAGTGTGGACCATGCCTGGTACAAACAGTAATGGCCCCATGTAAATAACGGATTATAAGAACATTGAACATAGTGATTGCCACCCAATAACGGGTGAATAGTATTAAGTAATATAGGAATAATTTGTTATTGCTTCAGGATGGCACATAGCGGACCTGTGTATGTAATATAATAATATGATATACATGTTGCCAGTATATTCATTACCGCAACTAGTGACCCCTCTTAAGTTTTTGTGGGTCAAATTCTTTGTCAGGAAGGTCTACTACAGACACAGTATTCCTAGAAGTAATGGCTAGGTAACAATTTATTACTGGATAAAGGGCGTAAAGCTTATTGTTTCATTTAGGCCATCAGGATGTACAGAGTCCATCCAAAAAATCCATCTTGCCTCTCTTTTCAACAAAAGAACATCCCAGTCGCCTTTCCTTTCAGGTTCCGGTACCGTTTCTATGGATTTAAACAGGGCACCTTCCAATTTCCCTGCATAATGTTGATTAATATGCCGTGCTATTGGTGTGTCTCTTTGGTTACGAACATCACCAACGTGTTCACCAATACGTACTCGGAATTGTCTCTTGGTTTTGCCAATATAATTTTTTGGACAACCACAGCTAAAGAGATAGATAACGCCTTGGGTCCGACAATTGGCAAAATTTCTGTTAGAATAAGTTCTTCCAGTTTTAGCACTTTGAAAAGTGTTGGAGGGACAAATAAATTTGCAGAACTTACAGGCCCCACAACGAAAGGTGCCATTACTACGTGACCTAAGCCATGCGCTACCAGACATCTCTGGTGACACATAATGGCTTTTGACCACGCAATCCCTCAGGTTGCGGCCTTTGCGGAAGGTAACAGATGGGTAGGGAAGAATGTTATCCTTCAGGTCTGGGTCTTGTTTTAAAATACCCCAGTATTTTCTGAGGATTTTCATTACTTGGTTGTTTTGATCGTCAAAAGTACCCACTAATCTAGTTATCCCTTTTGTTTCCTTCGATGTCTTACTATTTAACAATTCATGTCTATCCCTAGTTGCTGCAAAGTTAAAAGCCTTATGGACAACATTTCTGGGGTATCCCCTATCGAGAAACCGTTTAGTCAGTTGTCCAGCCTGTCGTCCAAATTCCTGGTTGTCTGAGCAATTCCTACGAATACGTAGGAATTGACCCTTGGGAATACCTCTCTTTAGATTTTCGGGATGGTGACTGTCCCAGTGAAGAAAACTATTGGTGGCACTAGGTTTCCTATACAAAGTGGTCTGCAGAGTACCATCCGCATCCTTTTTAATAAAGATATCCAGAAATGCAAGTTTGTCACCCCCTATTTCAAAAGTGAACTTAAGACCTATTTGGTTCGTATTAAGATCTTCCACAAATTCTCTAAAGGATTGAACACTGCCGTCCCAGATAACCAGTATGTCATCAATATACCTGCCCCAGAAAAAAATCCGGGAGCAGTGGCTACCCCCATCATCTTTGAAGACGACAGTGTTCTCCCACCAGCCCAGGAGCAAGTTGGCATACGTGGGGGCACATGGGCTCCCCATAGCTGTGCCCCTGAGCTGGTGGTAGAATCTAGAATTAAACAAAAAGGCATTTTTGGTAAGGATGAATTGCAGAAGTTCCCCAATAAATCTGTTATGTGCCACCATTTGATTCCCACGCATACTGAGAAAATAATCCACTGCTTCCAACCCCTTATCGTGAGGAATACTCGTATAAAGGGACTCAACATCAATTGAGGTGAGTATCATATTTTTTTCCAGGGTGATGCCCTCTATTTTTGCCAGTAGATCCAGGGTGTCACGTATGTATGACGGCAGGCTGGTGACAAAGGATCTCAATATCTGATCTACATATGTGCTACTGTTCTGAGTTAAAGAGTCAATTCCGGATACAATAGGTCTCCCCTTGATAGGGTTGGTTCCTTTATGTATCTTAGGGATGGCATAGAATGTAGCTAATTTGGGATGGCGCGGTAACAAGAAATCATACTCGTTAGCCGAAATGAGTTTCTTCTGTTTTGCCGTATCTAATATTTGTTTGAGCTGCAAATGGTACTGGGGGGTAGGGTCTCCTGGAAGTCGTTCATACGACCTATGATCTTTTAAGAGTTGGGTACACATGCCCACATAGGTGTCTCGGTCAAGGATCACTATATTTCCCCCTTTGTCTGAGGGTTTGATTACTATATTAGTATTGTTTTCTAGATCACGTATAGCTTCCCTCTCATCTATAGTGACATTAGATATTGTCGCATGCCTTTTGGGATGAATCATTTTTATCTCGTCTGTGACGATATTACAAAACAGATCGAGATTGGCATAGTCACCCAGGGGAGGTGCTTTTTTACTTTTCATTTTTAGGGTGGAAAAAGGACCTTCACCTATATTACATGTGCCCTCATTTTCAAGTTCAATAAGAATGTCAATGTCTTCCAACATCTCCAAGGGTACCCCCAGTTGTTGACTCCTCTTCTTATTCTCCACCGCAAAGTATTTCCTCCATTTCAGCTTTCTTATAAATAAATGGACGTCTTTTACCCAACTGAATGAATCGAATCGTGTGGTGGGTATAAAGGATAACCCTGCTCGAAGTACTTTTTCTTCATTGGTTGAGAGAGTATGCTTTGATAAATTAACTATTTGCAGCTCAAATTCTCGATTAGTGGCGAGAGTGTCTACTTGGGTCTCGGATCCACCCCGCTTCGGAGGTTGTAATGATTGGTTCTGCCTTGTTCTAAAAAAGAGGAGGAAGGTAAGGAGCCAGAGGACGAAGGTGAAGATGCCGATGGTGCGCGTGATCTTACTGCATTCCCATCGTTCTGGAATCTTGTGTTCTGGTAACCATAACCTCCTCCTCGTCTCCAATTTCCCTGACCTCTCCATCGTCTCCTCTGTTGGTATCTATATTCCCCGGGGTGATATGACCTTGAGTCTGTGTCAGATGTTTCGCCGTCAGTTGACGATACCTCTACTACAGGGGTGGTCTTAGTTAGAAAACTGTAAGCCTGTCTGTCTCTGAAGTCTGCCAGGTCCCTGGCAAACCTCTTATGTTTTCTATCTTTTAGTGTGGTACGGTATTTGTCCACTGATGTCTTTAAAGAAAGTTCCCTAGTCTTGAAATCACTCTCAGTTTTAGATTTGAGTGTCTCGTTAATTTGTTCTTGTAATTTCAAAGATGTTCGTTCAAATGTCAATTTCTCCTCATCCCTTAAAAGGGTCATAAAGCGGAGTGAGGATGCAATAGATTCCTCCTCCCACTTTTTGAGGAGCTCAGGGGACTTACACCTATCTGCCGGGACTAATTGGATTCTAAGTCCTCTAGGTACCACCTTTTGCTGTATATAGTTGTCCAACGACTGTACCTCCCACCAGGATTTAATATTGGCTTTATATAATTGATACAGTTGTTCAAATTTAGTTTTAAGTGAGGTCACTTTATTCACAGACTCATCAGCAGATGTTTCAGAGAAGGCCTCTTTTACATCATCAAGCCAAGATTGGTCGCTAATAGGCCCAGACAAAAAACCAGCCATCACCGATTTCTCATAAATTATATACCAAAATAGATAACGTAAAGTAGAAATTATAGCAAAACCGAATTATGACTACTTTAAATAAAATTATTTTATTAATCAAAAATTACTTACAACACATACATTTAAAATAAGAGTATTTGAGAAAGGGAGGAGGTACTTTCCCTTGCCTAACCCTTCCTCAACGACGGGGGTCGGCGTCCTAGGGTAAAGACGCCCCCGTTCTTCGACGGCTTAACCCTACTCGGTCCCTCCCTCAAGGGTAAGAGATATCCCCTAAAAGATGGAATCAACCCCAACACTGGTAACACCAAAGTGAGGAAGAGGTGCTCAGTCCACAGTAGCTAATTTGTCTGTATCACTACTTGGGTGAGTGAGGGTAGGGTCCTGGGATGTCGTCATATATTAGGAGTCCATGTGCTCAGTATAAAGGATAGAAATGAGAGTCACATAGATAGAGACCATAGTATGCTATTGTCAATTATAGACACAGTTCATATGTAATTAGTACAACAAATGCCCATTACGGACATGAATCATATTGGGTATACGAAGGTTCAAGAAATGCCCGACGCGTTTCGCCCTTGTCAATGTTGGGGGCTCATCAGGGGCTTTCCAACATATTCTTGAACGAAGTGTCCACTTTTGAACAATTCTATGATAAAACATAACAAATCTATATTAATGACAATGTCCAATGATCAAACACCGCAACCCACATAGGGACTGAACAACAGTACTAACCAGTAGTGGTACAGGTTGTTCACTTCAGGCGGGAATAAGAAGATAATACACTGTCTACCCAGCTGGTCAATCATGAGGTTAGTCAAGATAACTTGTGCACCTATGTAGATAGACACATTATCAATTACGGCCAAGCCAATATTATATGTGATGCCACAGGCATGCATGTTGCAGACAGTACCTTATCAAAATGCAGGTGCCTGTCTCACACTGTTAAAGCATTTATGCAGTCACAACCGGACCCTGATAAAAGGTTAAAACAAGGTTTTGTATACTGCATTAGGCTTTCTAAGGCACACATGGATTCAAAGCCTCAGTATAAATACCTGGAATGTCAGATCCATCATAGAATATACGCTATGTGCTCAGGATAAGGACTGTGGCAGACGGCTGAATACCTCTAGTCCGCAATATTGCCAGTTCCACTGCATAAGATATACAATAGTGTAGGGAACTCCAATTAATCTCAAGACAGAGAAAACCTGCTCAACATATCATAATATTTGCAAACATGCAGCGGTACCTTAAATGTGTCAGTCAGAATAATTGTCCTCCACTGGTCACCAATGTTGCCGACAGCCTTAATAGGCTTATACCATCACCCATATCATGATGATTACCCAGAAAGGTCCCTGCATTGGAGAGGGGGGTATTTAAACAATAAGTCTTACTATACATCCCTCCTCGTTCCTATACACAACGGGACACATACCTATTAGCTGTCTCCCCGTGTAGTCAGGAGTCACCGTAATAGATGAAAGCCAATCTACAAACAAATATATATATACATGTCAGCCTCCATTCAGCACATGTAGCTTCAGTTACTGGTCAGAGGATGCAGCGTTCCTACCTTATAGTGGGCCCATCTGGGGAGGATCAGTGTGGCGTCCAGTGATCGCTACCCTGATGAGGCAATGCCTGCTATTTAATTACGTTTGGCGCCATCGGGACGGAAACCGGAAGTGACGTCGCGCAACTTATCCCGGCCTCCCAGGACGTGTGGAAGTACTCACATCACGTCCGGTCAGGTGATCGGGAGGCGTGCGTCCGAGATTCATTACCCCAGGGCCAACAAACATTGGTTCCTAGATGTAAGAAGTAACACATCATGTGTACGCATGCGCAGTTCTGTGTTGACAAATTACACTGTCAGCATACCACAGCGCCGCTATACGATAGGCATTGCCTCATCAGGGTAGCGATCACTGGACGCCACACTGATCCTCCCCAGATGGGCCCACTATAAGGTAGGAACGCTGCATCCTCTGACCAGTAACTGAAGCTACATGTGCTGAATGGAGGCTGACATGTATATATATATTTGTTTGTAGATTGGCTTTCATCTATTACGGTGACTCCTGACTACACGGGGAGACAGCTAATAGGTATGTGTCCCGTTGTGTATAGGAACGAGGAGGGATGTATAGTAAGACTTATTGTTTAAATACCCCCCTCTCCAATGCAGGGACCTTTCTGGGTAATCATCATGATATGGGTGACGGTATAAGCCTATTAAGGCTGTCGGCAACATTGGTGACCAGTGGAGGACAATTATTCTGACTGACACATTTAAGGTACCGCTGCATGTTTGCAAATATTATGATATGTTGAGCAGGTTTTCTCTGTCTTGAGATTAATTGGAGTTCCCTACACTATTGTATATCTTATGCAGTGGAACTGGCAATATTGCGGACTAGAGGTATTCAGCCGTCTGCCACAGTCCTTATCCTGAGCACATAGCGTATATTCTATGATGGATCTGACATTCCAGGTATTTATACTGAGGCTTTGAATCCATGTGTGCCTTAGAAAGCCTAATGCAGTATACAAAACCTTGTTTTAACCTTTTATCAGGGTCCGGTTGTGACTGCATAAATGCTTTAACAGTGTGAGACAGGCACCTGCATTTTGATAAGGTACTGTCTGCAACATGCATGCCTGTGGCATCACATATAATATTGGCTTGGCCGTAATTGATAATGTGTCTATCTACATAGGTGCACAAGTTATCTTGACTAACCTCATGATTGACCAGCTGGGTAGACAGTGTATTATCTTCTTATTCCCGCCTGAAGTGAACAACCTGTACCACTACTGGTTAGTACTGTTGTTCAGTCCCTATGTGGGTTGCGGTGTTTGATCATTGGACATTGTCATTAATATAGATTTGTTATGTTTTATCATAGAATTGTTCAAAAGTGGACACTTCGTTCAAGAATATGTTGGAAAGCCCCTGATGAGCCCCCAACATTGACAAGGGCGAAACGCGTCGGGCATTTCTTGAACCTTCGTATACCCAATATGATTCATGTCCGTAATGGGCATTTGTTGTACTAATTACATATGAACTGTGTCTATAATTGACAATAGCATACTATGGTCTCTATCTATGTGACTCTCATTTCTATCCTTTATACTGAGCACATGGACTCCTAATATATGACGACATCCCAGGACCCTACCCTCACTCACCCAAGTAGTGATACAGACAAATTAGCTACTGTGGACTGAGCACCTCTTCCTCACTTTGGTGTTACCAGTGTTGGGGTTGATTCCATCTTTTAGGGGATATCTCTTACCCTTGAGGGAGGGACCGAGTAGGGTTAAGCCGTCGAAGAACGGGGGCGTCTTTACCCTAGGACGCCGACCCCCGTCGTTGAGGAAGGGTTAGGCAAGGGAAAGTACCTCCTCCCTTTCTCAAATACTCTTATTTTAAATGTATGTGTTGTAAGTAATTTTTGATTAATAAAATAATTTTATTTAAAGTAGTCATAATTCGGTTTTGCTGTAGTTCATAGATAACCAGTGTGAAAGTTTTATTGTCCTCTGATTGGGGTCTGGTCCAGGCTGTGATGCCCCCGGATGCTCTGAGGAACACATTTTTTAATTGATGTAAAAAGACATAAATCCATGTGACACATTCATTCCTGCTCTGAATGTGTCAAAGGTCATCATAAGTGTGTATTCCCAGACTCTCCTGTCTCTTTGGGACTTGAAATTTCCTTTCAATACCAGCAATTTCATGTCTATGATGCTGTGGTCTGGGTTACAAAAATATTTGGCCACAGGTAGATCCATCCATTTTGTGTTATACTGAGCCTGATGAAGAGACCTGCATAGTCTCGAAAGCTTGCTATTATTACCATATTTTCAGTTAGTCATTAAAAGGTATCAACCACTGAGGACTCTCAGTTCTTTTAAACAAACTTTTTTTTTTTTTATCTCTACTGGCTAACACAGGACAAAGATATATTCTACCTGTTGGACAATTGTAAGAGATAATCCGATGCAGGAGTACAAGAGACAAGCAAAAAAGAGTTGTCACTCAATGAGGGCTAAATTTTGTAGTGCAATTTCTGTAACTGTTTATAATTCCTAATAGTGTTTAGACAGGTTAATTACTCAAATTGTTGCTAAGTTTTCTCTAAATAAGTATCAGAAAATTAGCATAACAAAATATTCTGCATCTTTATATTAGCAAATAGAATAATGTTTCAAAGTACTGAAACTTCTAAGCATTAATTGTATGTAGAAGTAAAAGGAAAAGTCTTTGATATCATAGAAGCAAGAGCCAAATAAAAATTTTAATTGCCAGATTTTATTTCAGGAGGTAAAAATCATTAAGAAATGGCTCATTTCATAACCGAACCTGAAAACTTGTGAAAATATGTAGAATAGTATAACTAAGGAAAAAAAAGCTCAGAATTCCCTCTGAGACATCATAGTAATTAGTGTTTTCCCATCAGCTCAGAATCAATAGTAAATTAAAATATAGAGCCTGCAGAGTGGAAAACTGAAGAAACTGCAGGATGCAAGTAAGGAAATAGCCTCCAATAGTGTAATTCTTATATATATATATATATATATATATATATATATATATATACAGTGCCTACAAGTAGTATTCAACCCCCTACAGATTTAAGCAGGTTTACACATTCGGAATTAACTTGGCATTGTGACATTTGGACTGTAGATCAGCCTGGAAGTGTGAAATGCACTGCAGCAAAAAAGAATGTTATTTTTTTTTTTTTAAATTGTGAACAGTTTATTCAGAGGGTCATTTATTATTCAACCCCTCAATCCACCAGAATTCTGTTTGGTTCCCCTAAAGTATTAAGAAGTATTTCAGGCACAAAGAACAATGAGCTTCACATGTTTGGATTAATTATCTCTTTTTCCAGCCTTTTCTGACTAATTAAGACCCTCCCCAAACTTGTGAACAGCACTCATACTTGGTCAACATGGGAAAGACAAAGGAGCATTCCAAGGCCATCAGAGACAAGATCGTGGAGGGTCACAAGGCTGGCAAGGGGTACAAAACCCTTTCCAAGGAGTTGGGCCTACCTGTCTCCACTGTTGAGAGCATCATCCGGAAGTGGAAGGCTTATGGAACTACTGTTAGCCTTCCACGGCCTGGACAGCCTTTGAAAGTTTCCACCCGTGCCGAGGCCAGGCTTGTCCGAAGAATCAAGGCTAACCCAAGGACAACAAGGAAGGAGCTCCGGGAAGATCTCATGGCAGTGGGGACATTGGTTTCAGTCAATACCATAAGTAACGTACTCCACCGCAATGGTCTCCGTTCCAGACGAGCCCGTAAGGTACCTTTACTTTCAAAGCGTCATGTCAAGGCTCGTCTACAGTTTGCTCATGATCACTTGGAGGACTCTGAAACAGACTGGTTCAAGGTTCTCTGGTCTGATGAGACCAAGATCGAGATCTTTGGTGTCAACCACACACGTGATGTTTGGAGACTGGATGGCACTGCATACGACCCCAAGAATACCATCCCACCAGTCAAGCATGGTGGTGGCAGCATCATGCTGTGGGGCTGTTTCTCAGCCAAGGGGCCTGGCCATCTGGTCCGCATCCATGGGAAGATGGATAGCATGGCCTACCTGGAGATTTTGGCCAAGAACCTCCGCTCCTCCATCAAGGATCTTAAGATGGGTCGTCATTTCATCTCCCAACAAGACAACAACCCAAAGCACACAGCCAAGAAAACCAAGGCCTGGTTCAAGAGGGAAAAAAATCAAGGTGTTGCAGTGGCCTAGTCAGTCTCCTGACCTTAACCCAATTGAAAACTTGTGGAAGGAGCTCAAGATTAAAGTCCACATGAGACACCCAAAGAACCTAGATAACTTGGAGAAGATCTGCATGGAGGAGTGGGCCAAGATAACTCCAGAGACCTGTGCCGGCCTGATCAGGTCTTATAAAAGACGATTATTAGCTGTAATTGCAAACAAGGGTTATTCCACAAAATATTAAACCTTGGGGTTGAATAATAATTGACCCACACTTTTATGTTGAAAATTTATTAAAATTTAACTGAGCAACATAACTTGTTGGTTTGTAAGATTTATGCATCTGTTAATAAATCCTGCTCTTGTTTGAAGTTTGCAGGCTCTAACTTATTTGCATCTTATCAAACCTGCTAAATCTGCAGGGGGTTGAATACTACTTGTAGGCACTGTATATGCACCACAGCTTAAAAAAAGTACTGAAAATTATAATTATTGTCTAAGGCACATTTTTTAGCATCTTTATTTAAATAACTATTAACTTTATAGGATTTGTATGCAGGTTCGGTTAAGGAGGTTTATCAATCTACAATACTAAAAAAAAATTGAAACATACCTCAATGACCCCCACCACTCTGCTTCCAGCACTGCCTGGGTTTCCAATGCAATCTCCATCCTTCCTCTTCTGGCTGGCTGCGGCAGTGTCCAACATAGCACCGATGGCTGCAGCAGTCACATGCCCACCCAGTCAGGAGACCAGGACAGTACTGGAAAAGGAGCAGTGGGGATTGGTAAGGTGAGTGTAAGTGTAATTTAGTTATTCTTATTTTATTTCACAGCCTCCTGTATGAGTTTTTAAAAATTTATGGGTTGAAAACCCATTTAAGGCTGTATTCATATAACAGCTTTTATGATTGCTTGTGTAGCATAAAGTGAAAATTAAATATTCAGTTTGAGGACCCATTCATTTGGATGGGCAAAAAAAATGTTGACTGCACAGCTTTTATTTCCTTCCTCAAAACAGTAGATGGAACCAGCATTTCCATTTTTATTAACATTAAAGTTGTAGTCGGAAGGCAAAGTAATTTTTCATCTAAGTCCTTATAAATTTAATACCATAAGCTAAACTAATTTCTAATATACTTACATTAAAAATTACTAAGATACTCAAATGAAGTGGTATCAGGGGGCTGAGGCTGTGGTCACTGCCACAGCCTCTGCCCCCTCCCTGAAACAAAGCGTCATTTGTGACACTCAATTCAGGGGCTGAGTTACTCACAGTATTATGTGAACTGTGCGATGTGCAACATGACAGTGCACTCTGTTGTCAGCTCAGATCAGCAGTAACAAGCCAGCACCAGAGCAGTGAAAGTTTACCCAGTGTGCAGAGACCAGTGTGAGATCATTTGCAGGGCCAGTGCTGGTCGCTGCACACTGGGTTTTCTAGTACTATTTTGTTGCTGCTTCATTACTGCTGATCTGTAAAACAAAAGAGCGAGCTGCCATTGTGCACATCACACAATGCACATCACACAATGCACAGTGACTAGCCCAGCCCCTGAAATAAGCATAAATGATGACACTTCATTTCAGGTAGGAGCCAGAGGCTGTTTCAGCAACTGCAACCTCTGCTCTCTGATGACACTTTGTTTGAATATCCTTGCATGCACCGGGATTCTCAAAGAAAACATCACCAGAGAGGAAGTAAAGAAAAAATATACAATAGCAGTTAGATAGTGTAGTTTTGGAATGGTGGGAAATTTTTTTTAATGCAAGTATATTAGAAATTAGTTTAGATTATTGCACTTAACAGAAAGCGATTTGGATAAAAAATGTAGGCATTTGGACCACCCCATTAAAGTCTGTGGAAAATAGATCATAATGAATGGTCATCTATTATGTCATCCGTTTAACTCAGGGGTGGGGAACCCCCGGCCCGCGGGCCGTATACGGCCCGCCATGCTCTTTTATGCGGCCCCCGGGCTGATTCCCGGGGGCGGCAGTGCTCGAGCTGCCACCGCCATCTTGTGGGCCGCCGGCCCTTTAAATCCGCACATGTGCTGCTGTGCTTACCAATGCGTTCTCCCGCTGGCCAGTGCCAGCGAGAGAGGACTTACTTTTTGGGCGGGTTTAGTGCTCTGCAGTGCCCGCCCTCTGAGCTGCATGCCCGACCCCGGCCCTCTGAGCTGCGTGCCCGCCCACCGGCCCTCTGAGCTGCGTGCCCGCCCCCCGGCCCTCGGAGCTGCGTGTCTGGTGCCTGCCTGCTCTCTGATGCTGTGAGTCCGGCGCTGCTGTGTGTCAAGCGCCAGCCCTCTGCTGCTGTGTGCCCTTTCCAGTGCTTTGTGGTCCCCCTCCCCTCCGTGCTGTGTGCCCCCCAATGCTGTGTATCACCCCAGATTTATGTGTCCCTCCCCCCCCACTGATGTCAGGGCTCCGCAAGTGATTTCTCTTCCCCCCCAGTGGTGCCTGCGCCCCAGCCCCTCTTGTGTGGTGCCTGCGCCCCAGCCCCTCTTGTGTGGTGCCTGAGCCCCAGCCCCTCTTGTGTGGTGCCTGCGCCCCAGCCCCTCTTGTGTTGTGCCTGCGTCCCAGCCCCTCTTGTGTGGTGCCTGCGCCCCAGCCCCTCTTGTGTGGTGCCTGCGCCCCAGCCCCTCTTGTGTGGTGCCTGCGCCCCAGCCCCTCTTGTGTGGTGCCTACGCCCCAGCCCCTCTTGTGTGGAGCCTGCGCCCCAGCCCCTTTTGTGTGGAGCCTGCGCCCCAGCCCCTCTTGTGTGGTGCCTGCGCCCCAGCCCCTCTTGTGTGGTGCCTGAGCCCCAGCCCCTCTTGTGTGGTGCCTACGCCCCAGCCCCTCTTGTGTGGTGCCTGCGCCCCAGCCCCTCTTGTGTTGTGCCTGCGCCCCAGCCCCTCTTGTGTGGTGCCTGCGCCCCAGCCCCTCTTGTGTGGTGCCTGCACCCCAGCCCCTCTTGTGTGGTGCCTACGCCCCAGCCCCTCTTGTGTGGAGCCTGCGCCCCAGCCCCTCTTGTGTGGAGCCTGCGCCCCAGCCCCTCTTGTGGTGCCTGCGCCCCAGCCCCTCTTGTGGCGCCTGCGCCCCAGCCCCTCTTGTGTGGTGCCTGCACCCCAGCCCCTCTTGTGTGGTGCCTGCGCCTCAGCCCCTCTTGTGGCGCCTGTGCCCCAGCCCCTCTTGTGGCGCCTCCGCCCCAGCCCCTCTTGTGATGTGCATGTCCCCAGTCCCTCTTGTGATGTGCATGCCCCCAGCCCCTCTTGTGATGTGCATGTCCCCAGCCCCTCTTGTGATGTGCATGTCCTCAGCGTCTCCTGTGACTTATACATCACAGGAGGGGCGGGGGGCATATACATCACAGGAGGGGCGGGGGGCATATACATCACAGGAGGGGCTGGGGGCACATACATCACAAGAGGGGCTGGTGGCATATACATCACAAGAGGAGCTGGGGGCCCATACATCACAGGAGGGATGGGGGCACATACATCACAGGAGGGACTGGGGCATATACATCACAGGAGGGACTGGGGGGCATATACATCACAGGAGGGGCTGGGGGCATATACATCACAAGAGGGGCTGGGGGCATATACATGTCCCCAGTCCCTTGTGTGATGTATGTGTATGTGCCCCCAGTGTCTCCTGTGATGTATATACAGCAGTCCCAGTGTCTCCTATGTTTTATATGTGCCTCCAGTGTCTCCTGTGATGTATATACAGCAGTCCCAGTGTCCCCAATGTGTTATATGTGCCTCCAGTGTCTCCTGTGATGTATATACAGCAGTCCCAGTGTCTCCTATGCGTTATATGTGCCTCCAGTGTCTCCTGTGATGTATATACAGCAGTCCCAGTGTCTCCTATGTGTTATATGTGCCTCCAGTGTCTCCTGTGATGTATATACAGCGTCTGTTATGTGATGTATATGATTTACCAATCTTATCACAAAGAGTTGACTGCGCTCCAGACCCATACAAAAATGAAAAAGCAGTTGTGAGAAGAAACATGATTAGTATCACCAAACATCACAGCTGCACCAAAGAGAAGCCGCTCTGGCCGCCACAATAGGGGTAAGTTAATTAATTGTTTGACCAAATATAGCAGGGTCATTTTTACATTGATAATTTTGTGCGGCCCCCGAAGGTTGGTAGAAATTTCCAAATGGCCCCCGGTTGAACAAAGGTTCCCCACCCCTGGTTTAACTTAATCAGTTTATAAGCACTGTGTAGGTCCAGAACACTACAGATGTTCAGTGACACAATTGGATGCAAATGGATACAAAACAAAAATCACAGTATATATCTTTAAACAGATCAGTAAAATGCAAAAAATAAGGATGTAATAATAAGGCAAATTATTCCAGAGGATGTAACTTCCTAAGAATATGTTGCATTTGTGCTTAAAATAAAGATTTAAACAATTTTAACTTTTTTACTTACCAGACATTCCCCTCGAACACAGATATTATGAGAATCTTTATATGAGCACTGTGTTCCATCATGTGCTAGTCTTTTCATATACACCACATCTCCAGTTTTTTTTGACTGACAGTAAAGATGACATCTTTCTTTTTCTGAAAGAAAAATAGGAAACTAATGCTAAAATTAAGCACTTGAGGAGGAGCAAAAGTGCACACACTAGGGCAGTGCCATTTAAAAAGAACACCACGGAGAGGAGGTGGTGGCGCTGACCTGATGGTGTGTGAAGACACAACAGCGTGCTGCTGCCCCTGGCTGTAGAAGATATCTTCCAGATGTATATTTACCAGAATGGAGAGAATCACGTTAGGTGGGATGTGCTATGGGACATGAGGAGTTTTGGAGCTTTAGATAAGGTTATTAGTGCCAACACATTTCAGATTTTTCATTTGTTTTCTTTTTACCTTGAGAATCGCCAAAATGCATAGGTACTAGTGAAAACCTTATCTGATGCTACATGGATGGATCCTCATTTCTGGCAGTGCAGCCTGCCTAATGTGATTCTTTCCCAAAAAATTTGGGGGTTGTGTCGTCATTTTTCAAGACCCATAACATTTTCATTTTTTGGTTGATGGAGCCATGTGATGGATTATTTTTTGCAGGGTGAGGCGACGTTTTCATTTATACCATTTGGGATAGATATGATGTTTTGATCACTTGTTACAGCATTTTTTGTGGTATTGCAGTGACCAAAAAACATTAGTTTTGTCATGCAACTTTTTTATTATTACAGTGCATCCCGATTGGGTTGATTATTTTTATATTTTGATAGATCAGACATTTCTGAACCCAGCTATACCACATGTGTGTATTTTTTTATCTTTATTTTTAATGGGACAAAAAAGATGTAACTTTAACTTTTATGACTTTTTACTCTCATATTGTTTAAAACATTTTTTATAACGTTTTACGGTTCTTAATAGTTCTATCGGGGATTTGAAGATGTGATCTTCTAATTGTTTATGCTATATAGCCATAGCATAGCTGCATATAGTGACAATTTTAGTCTCCTTTGAAGCCTGGCCACAAGCAGGGTTTCAAAGAAGTGCCGTAATGACACGGAGGTCTTTAACAGACCCCCTGATGTCATAGAAATCCAACCTAAACTATTTAGTGTTCATGCATCATAATTGCAGTACAAAAATATGGAAACACAGGTTATACTGTAATAAAATAGGCAGAAAAAAACCAAGGGAGTGAATACTTTTGCAAGGCACTTTGTGTGTGTTTATATATATATAACACAACATATATTTCAACACCACAGATATTCCACACAGATTTAACTAAATTGGCCCAGTAATGTGCTCTGTCTCTTTCCAGGTCTGTCTCTTTCCAAGTCTGTCTCTTTCCCCGTCTGTCTCTGTCTGTCTCTGTCTCTCTCTATCCGTCTCCCCACCGACATCTTATTACCTCACATATAAGCATCTTATACTATGAATGTCTTTTGTTCCTATAGCAACCAATCACAGCTCCTACTAATAACCTGTAGTTCCAGGCTCCATTTACTTTAATGGAGGCATGTTTTTTGTAGCGTAACTGTAAAACGCGGGGTTAAATTTTCCTGTCAAAACATAGTCTATGACATACCCTGGGTCACATGGGCGTCTGTGCAAAATTTCGTGATTGTAAATGCGACTGTGCAGATACACTTTTGGTTTCACTTTTTCCCCATTATGTAGATAGAAAAATTGACTGGTAAATTGGAACGCGCGGGGCTAAAATTTCACCTCACAACATAGCCTATGACGCTCTCGGGGTCCAGACGTGTGAGTGTGCAAAATTTTGTGGCTGTAGCTGCGATGATGGAGATGGCAATGCCGGACACACACACACACACACACACACACATTCAGCTTTATATATTAGACATATATATATACACACACATACACACACACACACATACTATATATATATATATATATATATATATAATAAATATATATTATATATATATATATATATATATATATATACACACACACGCACACATAACAGCAGGAGCCTGCTCATTCCTGCTCATTCCTTCCAGTGGTGACATTACAGTTACATGACTACATGACATGTCACCAAGGGTCCTCAAGCAGTCTTTACATCACAAGCTATACAGATAATGCTATTAGCGATATAGCTCCTACTGTAGACGCTGGGGTCCCAAGGGAAAGGGGGTCCCTTGGCAGCCTGCTGTAAAGTTTGCCCTGCCCTAATGCCAGCCCTATGCTGGACCAAAGGAAAGTCAGTAACATCTAATGTTATTATTTTAACCCAGCATTGGCCACATGAGGCCCGAAAGCTATAAACAGAAAGTTATCAGCTGAAAACCAATTCATTCATTTACTGTAACAATTAAAACTAAGGTAGTGAATTACAAAAACAGTAATTTTATTTGTACTCCAGGAGACATGCACATGCGAGACAATTCTGCAATTAAGTAGGCACAACTTTAGTTTTCATTCTCATATATACAAATACTGTAAACCTGCATTGGGCTCCACATCTTGGATTTTTAACCACCAGCAGGTGAGAATCTGTCAGCAGTATTCACATCTCAAACTCTGTATATGTCCATCTAGCTCTCTCACAGGAAAGTCCAGCAATACTTTTACATAACCAGTCCGTACCCTACTGAGAATATATTTTTATTGATATGCAAATAAGGCTGTAGATCTAAAGCCTCTGTCACTCCAGCTCTGTTTCCTGCTTAGTGCTACTTCCTCCTTTCTATGTGGGGAGTAGAGTTGGGGTGACAGAGGCGTCAGATCTACATCCTCACTTGCAAATCAATTATAATGTTGATTTTTCAGTAATGGAGAACTAGACTGTCTGGCTAAAGGTACTGCTGGACACTTGTCTTTGACAGCACAACACGTGCATATAAATAGTTTGGGGGGAGGTGAAATCCTGCTGACAGATTCCTATTAAGATACCCATATTTCTCATTGCATAGCACAATGATTTTAATGTTTATACATGCAGTGCATTTAGACATACAGTACATGTACAGAAAAATGCTGCAAATAATAATACTAGCTTGTAGATAACCAGTCATTGTCAGTTAAAGGAGCACTAAACAAACATGGATAACCTGATCTATCTGGTTAATGCCTAAACATTTTTTATTTTAGAATGATAAAAATAAGCTAAAAACAAAGAGAACCTGACAGTTTTCCACAGATAAAGAAAGGACAGTGTCATACATTTATTTTTTAGAAAGTCATCTTAAAAAGGTACTAAACAAAAAATTACCATCTGGATGTTCATATGGAGTCCAGTGATGTTTAGCATTCTGATATTCAAAAAATGGGTCCCATTGTTTGCACTGTTCTTCTCTGAAGTCCTCGGCATCTTTACGACACTCTTGATGGTTACAGAGCTGTAATTCATAGCTTGGTCCTGTACATGAACGACCTCCATTAGATGGGCTAAATATAAAACATTATAAGTTTGAGCATTGCAGACAATATTTTTCTAGGCAACAATTTTGTCAAATAAAGCAAGATATTATGGGCCCGATTCATCAAAATGTTTACACCAGAATTCTGGCATCAAACATCTTGAAATATTGTAAACTTGGAGTTATGCACAAATTTTAGCAGTTTTCGCCATTTTTACGCAAGTTTGGTCAAAATCAGAGTTTCACATTCTCATTAATCAAAACTTGTGCCAATGTTTTAGCACTCAGATGTGCTGGTAATGCAATAAAATGAGCAATGTTGCTAAATGTACCAACAAATACTAGAACCACTGTTTTACCTGCAGACATGGGGAGATCAGTGATAAAATCAACCAATAGGTGAGTTCACGGTCTACAATGAATGACTAACAATTGCAGAACCCCAGATGGATGAGTATGGTGGGTTTCAGAATGTGCATATGTATTACAAGACAAGACATAATCCTGTACAACCTAATGAAACCTTGACCACCAAAAACAATGAGAAAATAGATCCAACAAACAGTTTACCTGGAGGACAAGCAGCAGGGGCGTCCCCCTAGGGCTCAATAATCCCCTCCTTCAGGTCTAAACATATTGTAGAAATAACAACTCCTTTCTGCAAAATGGGGACAGGCTCCCCACTATTATCTCCTCCAGGAAACAATGGGACAATGCATCGGTCTTAATTTTTTTAACCCCTGAATGATAAGTCACAAAAAAGTTGAATCTGGTAAAAAACAGAGACCACCTTGCTTGTCTAAGAGGTACTTTGCACGCTGCGACATCGCTAGCCGATTGTAGCGATGCCGAGCGCGATAGTTCCCGCCCCCGTCGCAGATGCGATTTCTTGTGATAGCTGCTGTAGCGAACATTATCGCTACGGCAGCTTCCCATGCACTTACCTGCCCTGCGACGTCGCTCTGGATCCTAAGGGGGCGGGTTGTGCGGCGTCACAGCGACGTCACAGCGACGTCACACGGCAGGTGGCCAATAGAAGCAGAGGCGGAGATGAGTGGGACGTAAATATTCCGACCACCTCCTTCCTTCCTCATTGCAGGCGGGACGCAGGTAAGGAGTTGTTCCTCGCTCCTACGGCTTCATACACAGCGATGTGTGCTGCCGCAGGAACGAGGAACAACATTGTACCTGTCGCTGCAGTGGAATTATGGAAATGACCGACACTACACAGATCACCGATTTTCGACGCTTTTGTGATTGTTTATAGGTGCTTCTAAGCTTTACACGTTGCGATGTTGTTACTGGCGCCGGATGTGCGTCACTTTTGATTTGACCCCGACGAGATCGCAGTAGCGATGTCGCAATGTGCAAAGTACCCCTGAGTCAGTCACTTAGCAGATTCCAAATATAATACATTTTTATAATCCTTGAGGACCATGACCTGATGTACTGCCCCCTCCAAAAAATGATAACAGTCGTCAAAGGCAATTTCATAGCCAGAAGTTCCCTATTGCCAATATCATAGTTCCTTTCAGCGGGTGACAATTTTTTGGAGAAAAATGCGCACAGACGCTTTTCACTTGGGGACGACCTCTGTGACTATATAGCCCCTAGCCTCACCTCAGATGCATCCACCTCTACAATAAGTGGTTGGTGATGTTGGGCTGTGTGAGGATCAGAGCGAAGCAAAACTTTTCCTTAAGGAAGCAAACGCCACATGAGGCTGCTCAGACCATCTCAAAAAGACTGTCCGTATCCTGGTCATATCAGTTAATGGTTTAGCTACTACCGAAATTTTTGTAATAAACCTATGGTGATAGTTGGCAAAACCAAAAAACTGCTGTAAAGTATACAGATTTCCAGGGAGATTTCAGTAGAGGACTTACCAGACTTTTGCGGGATCCATACGATAACCAGTGGATGATAATCAATAGCCCAGAAATTGAATCTCCTGAATGGTAAACATACATTTCTCTAACTTGACAAAACGTTTTTTCTTCCTAAGTACTTGTTAAACCTGCCTCACATGTACCTGGTGTGACTCTAGGTCAGGCGGATAAATTAAAATGACAAACAAATAGACTACCACAAATCTACCCACCAGATGTTGAAAACAAAATGCTGAAAAACAGAGGGAACATTGGACAAACCAAAACACATGACAAGATTTTCATAATGCCCCTCTGGAGTATTGAAGGTCGTCTTTCACTCATGACCCCTCCCTGATATGGATAAGATTGTAGGCCCCTCTAAAATCCAATTTGATAAACCATTTTGCCCTGACAATCTCATTAAAGAGGTCTGGGATGAGAGGGTAAGGATCCCAAACGGTGATCCAATTTAGTTTATGGAAATCCAAAGAGAAGCACAACTCCTCATTTTTTTCCTAGCTAACAAAAATCCTGCTGCTATGAGAGATGAGGAGGATCTAATATGACTTTTGGCAAAGCTCTCTGTAATGTAATCCTTCATAGCTTGCCTCTGAAGACAAGAAATGTTATATAACCTGTTTTTAGGCAACTTGAACCCTGGAATTAGATTGATTAAGACAGTAAGGGCAGTGAGATGGCAGCTCCTGACACCCTTGCTCAGAAAAAGATCCTCAAAGTCTGAAAAAGTCTGACTCTGGCAATCACCTGGTAGATAGAGGCCATAGCTATATAGGTGTTCATGCAGTTATTTAGACAGTAATTGCTACACCCCAAAACCTCCCATGACTAAAAGTCTACTGCAGGATTGTGTAAGCCATGAAAGACCTACAACTCCTCAAGCACATAACAGCCAATGGATTCAGTGTGCATAGCCCCAACCTGGAGACATAAATCCTGAACAACCTGAGTGAATGCTCCTGACTCATGGTTGCAGAATCTATAGCAATTATGGGAATAGGCTTCGGCAACTCATGAGGAGTAAAGCCCTGGGCTCTCGACAAGCTAAGCATCCACCAGATTGGACTCCGCACCACTAACCAAAAAGGCAAAAATAAACACCTTTCTTCAACCTAAAATGACCTCGGTGGGTAAAAAAACCTGTGACCTACTTACGGAAAAGATATGTACACCCAGGTTGCTATCCTCCATGCAACCTTGGCTCATTCGTTTTTACAGTGGTTGTTTATGGTTACATATTGAGAGGCAGGTACCTAAAAAATGACCGTTACAAAAACAAAAAAAACAGACTCCTGTTTTGCACCAAACAACTGGAAGTTCAGTGTAAAAGTTGCCCCTCAAACTGCATGGGTTCCTCTGCAGGGTTAGACCGAAGATCATTAGAGACAAAAACCTCAGTAGGTAGCGGTATCTCATTTGGTCTGTCATGGAGATGACGATCAAGCCGAATTGCTAGGGACAATGCAGCCTCCAAGGACACAGGAGTCCCATACAGCACAAAGACGTCTTTTACTTTTTCAGAAAGACCCTGATAAAACTAACTCCAAAGAGGGTCATTCCACCTAGTGTATGTGAACCATCTTCAGGTTCACTCACAGCAAAACTCCTCAGCTGACTGATCTCCCTGTCAAAGCTGACATAGTTTGAACTCAACCAAGGAAACACAGCCAGGATCATCATAAACAAGCCCCACAGCACTGAAAAATTAATCAACCGTCCAAAAATGCCAAGCTTGAAGGGAGATCACAATCCTCACCCGCTGCTCCTCGGTAACCGAGGAGTGCGGTCGAAGCCTAAAGTACAGTTTACAAGCTTCCCTAAAAACAACAAACTTATCCCAACCTCCAGAGAACCTATCAGGCATAGCCAATTTAGGGTCAGGCAGGAATTATAATAAACTCCTCAATTGAATGTGTTTTTGTTTTCTTTAAATGTTCCTATGCGGAGATAATCCTCTATATGTGTCCCTGCTCTGTACTGTGTAATGGTTATTTCTGATCGTACAAGAACATAATCTAATCATATCACATCTCTTGGGCCGGGGAAAAATTAAAAAGTATCCAAACAGCCATTAGCCAACTGGTCAAACAGCAAATGCGCTCGCAGAATGCAGCCGGACCAACTCATAAGCCTTGACGCTGGGTTACAAGCTTATGTATTTTGGCCAATACCTCTCTTTATTAAATATCATTTTAGAATTATTTTTTTAAATTGGACAATTTTCGGCAGGCTGCAGCTGGGCCCTTTGGTGTGTCTGTCCTGTGTGTTAATGCACTTATATAGTGCTGGGCAGCCCGCCTGATCTAATAGTATAGGAGTCATCAATAGGCTATGAGCCAAACTGTGTGCATCGCACATACCTGTGTGACTGGCGTCCTATGCAAATCTCATGTTTAATACCAGCAACCACTCTCTATGATATGGTAGGCTGAGAGTGGTTGTCTTATCGGTATTCTGCACCTGTGCTTCCCTCACCTTTATCAAAAGTGGCCGGCTGCATCCTGCTAGTGCATTTACTGTTTGACCTTTGTTGGGTAATGGCTGTTTTTGTTGAGTTTTTTTGATGCCTTTGTAGAAAAATGGTTGCAATTCGTACACATTTCCCAGAATATTTCTGTTCCGCCACTTGAATTAAACTTGAAAAATCTTCACTTCTATTGTATCTCAATTGTGTTATTTTAAATAAAAAATAGCGGCATGCAGAGCCCACGGTATTAAGATTTGGTCACATTCCATATATTGCTGGATCTATCTACAGTCATATGAAAAAGTTTGGGCACCCCTATTAATGTTAACCTTTTTTCTTTATAACAATTTGGGTTTTTGCAACAGCTATTTCAGTTTCACATATCTAATAACTGATGGACTGAGTAATATTTCTGGATTGAAATGAGGTTTATTGTACTAACAGAAAATGTGCAATCCGCATTTAAACAAAATTTGATTTGACCGGTGCAAAAGTATGGGCACCTCAACATAAAAGTGACATTAATATTTTGTAGATACTCCTTTTGCAAAAATAACAGCCTCTAGTCTCTTCCTGTAGCTTTTAATGAGTTCCTCGATCCTGGATGAAGGTATATTTGACCATTCATGTTTACAAAACAATTCCAGTTCAGTTAAGTTTGATGATCGCCGAGCATGGACCGCACGCTTCAAATCATCCCACAGATGTTCAATGATATTCAGGTCTGGAGACTGGGATGGCCATTCCAGAACATTGTAATTGTTCCTCTGCATGAATTCCTGAGTAGATTTGGAGCGGTATTTTGGATCATTGTCTTGCTGAAATATCCATCCACTGCGTAACTTCAACTTCGTCACTGATTCTTGCACATTATTGTCAAGAATATGCTGATACTGAGTTGAATCCATGCGACCCTCAACTTTAACAAGATTCCCGGTGCCAGCATTGGCCACACAGTCCCAAAGCATGATGGAACCTCCACCAAATTTTACTGTGGGTAGCAAGTGCTTTTCTAGGAATGCCGTGTTTTTATGCCTCCATGCATAATGCCTTTTTGTATGACCAAACAACTCAATCTTTGTTTCATCAGTCCACAGGACCTTCTTCCAAAATGTAACTGGCTTGTCCAAATGCGCTTTTGCATACCTCAGGCGACTCTGTTTGTGGCGTGCTTGCAGAAAAGGCTTCTTTCGCATCACTCTCCCATACAGCTTCTCCTTGTGCAAAGTGTGCTGTATTGTTGACCGACGCACATTGACACCATCTGCAGCAAGATGATGCTGCAGGTCTTTGGAAGTGGTCTGTGGATTGTCCTTGACTGTTCTCACCATTCTTCTTCTCTGCCTTTCTGATATTTTTCTTGGCCTGCCACTTCTGGACTTAACAAGAACTGTACCTGTGTTCTTCCATTTCCTTACTATGTTCCTCAGAGTGGAAACTGACAGTTTAAATCTCTGAGACAACTTTTTGTATCCTTCCCCTGAACAACTATGTTGAATAATCTTTGTTTTCAGATCATTTGATAGTTGTTTTGAGGGGCCCATGATGCCACTCTTCATAGGAGATTCAAATAGGAGAACAACTTGCAAGTGGCCACCTTAAATACCTTTTCTCATGATTGGATACACCTACCTATGAAGTTCAAAGCTCAATGAGGTTACACAACCAATTTAGTGCTTTAGTAAGTCAGTAAAAAGTAGTTAGGAGTGTTCAAATCAAGAAATTGATAAGGGTGCCCATACTTTTGCACCGGTCAAATTTTGTTTAAATGTGGATTGCACATTTTCTGTTAGTACAATAAACCTCATTTCAATCCAGAAATATTACTCAGTCCATCAGTTATTAGATATATGAAACTGAAATAGCTGTTGCAAAAACCCAAATTGTTATAAAGAAAAAAAGTTAACATTAATAGGGGTGCCCAAACTTTTTCATATGACTGTATATCTGGAACCTTGGATATTTTTCTATGCTCTGATGTTCACAGCTCTGATCCTCCTATACCATGCATTCCAATCTGCTCAGGGGTAAGCTGTAAATCAACACCTTCGCGATTCCACAGATTGTATACCTCCATAGATGACAATATATGGATATACTGAAAACATCTGGCTATGCATACATGAATAAAACGTAACTTACTGAGGATTGTCACAGCTTCTTGTTCTATATCTGACACCTGTTCCGCATGTTCTAGAGCATGATCCGAATTTACTCCATTGTCCCCAATTTCCATCTTGCCGAAGAATTTCTGGAGTTAACCAAATGCAGTGACCTTTAAAGCAATGCTTAGAGCAAAAACAAAAAATATATATTTAATTAATCAAATATGCAGTTTAACTTTGAAGTATGGTAATATCTAACTACTAATATTTAATAAAATAATAAATACATTTACAACATGAAATTTTATTACAAAACAACTATTACTGTATAATGAATTTGAGTGAATCATGTACTTTACAGTTAGTAAATGTACTCAAGATAATTGTTATTCCTAAAATCATATTATTTTTTCACTAAGCACAGAAAATACATGCTAATTGTTAATATAAAGACTAATCTCAACGTTGTTTCTTACTTACACCTTTGTGTCTTTCTTTATTCTTTACATACCCTTGGCGCATCCAGCTTCACAAAGCTACTAATATTGCTAATACTATATTTCACAAAACTTGGCTCCCCTCAGTGCTGAAGACACCCATCTGCATCCCATTTTCTCTGTGCTCCTATTCCAAGCTTTCTGAGTTTCTGTGCACTTTCTATTCTTGTACTGTACCCTGCCTGATCAATTTTATTACCTGCCATCTACACATCAGTATAGCTACCTATGTGGTTTTTCATTACTAGCTGGTTCTAGGAGAACTCAACACTGAAATCATCCATAACAGTAGAGGTGAGTAGTGATTATGCTGGCTATTGACAAATTAGTTTTGTAAAACTGCCATTGTAGTGCTATTACTGCATATGGTGTGACACCCTGGCGCCGTCAGGTGGTCACAGAAGAACACAACACCCCACATAACACCTTCCCACACTAGCTCCATTCAGCCACAAAATCCTAGACACCCCCCTCAGGGTAAGAAGGACACACCAGTGGGCAGGACCAGGTGGTTTGGAAGCACCCACCTAGGGGTCTTGAGGATCCGGGGGTAGGAACACAGTAGTCTAAGCTAAGTTCAAGTTGAAGATGGAGGTGCAAGTGGAGAGGAGTCTGTGACAGTGACAGACTGTGGAGGTCAAGGCTGTGCCTAGTGGAGGGTAGCCAGGGTAGTGGCCCTGGTCTACTGGCTAAGTGGCAAGCAGTGGACCGTGTCCAAAGGTGACGGGAGTCCGGTTGCGGGAGATCCAGAGCGGACCGGGACAGGGTTGGAGCCCACCGGTACCGACAGCGGGGATCAGGTCCTGAAACCATGCACAGGCGGCGTACCTGGACCCTAGTTAGAAGACGGTTGCAAGCCCCTTCTCTAATTCACCAGGCCGGGAGCAAGGTTTCAGACATTGCTCCAGAAGTGTTAGCCCAGATAGAGCGAAACGGCAGCCCACCACGGGGATAGGGTATCCGCAAACACCCACTGAAATCCCAAGGGTCAGTTTTCGCGGGCACATCTCCCAACCAGAACATACCGGGAGCGAACTTCCCCGTTCCAAACGGAGTTATCCAGAAGTAAGGAAAAATTACAGAATGCTGGAGGAAGGGACATCGGTACACCAGCCGGGTGTGGGACCCGAGTACACCCAGACGCGGCAGCCAGCCACTGACACCTTTGTTTACCAACAGACTTGTGTGCAATTATTCAACAGTGAGTACATCAACATCCCCCGGACGCGCCACCTCTGGTTACATCACTCCCCGTGTTCTGGACACTGAGCCCCGGGGCATCCACCCCTATGCACGGAGAGGTTAAACAACCAGCTGCCATTCCATCGCCCCCGGTGCCTCCCAACAGCAGCGATGGTACTCCATATTACAACACACCATGGGTGGCGTCACAAAGTATTCCCAGCAATCCCTGTATATATACGTCCTTTTTTTATTTGAGTGTTCGCGCGACCCCCAGGTCTGGAAATCCCTCGAGCCACTGCGGATCCAGATCCGAGCAGCCCGACTGCTGACGTGGGGGCGGCACAATGGCAAAAGATACTCTTCTGCCACATGTATTAATAGAGCTATATCTGCAGTTTCACATGACTGGCCTCTTAGTAACAAGCAACATACACCGGTCAACTAATCTCAAACCCTCTTTGAAGAAGCACATCCTGCAGTATCCTCCTTTCAGTTCCCTGTATATACTGTAGAGCCCCATCCTGCAGCATATATCTGCTATCATTCCCCTGAACACAGTCTATCCTTCTGTATATCGTTCCTTTTAGCCTCCTCTACACAGTCCTTCCTGCAGTATATCCTTTCTCTTAACATCCTCTTCACAGTCCATTCTGCATGTTTTCTCACTTCTCTGCATTGTGTACACATTATGTCCTGCAATATATCTCTCCTCTTAGTTCCCAGTTCATTCTCCAGTTTATCCTTTTATTCCATAAAAGTGTATATATTTCCCTGATTCCCACTGTATGCCCTACCTAAAAACCTTTTTAAATTCTCCTGTGCTCTATGTACATCCAGATGGTCTGATCCTATCGGCGTCTTTGATGCAGCGTTTATCCCTCCTCTCTGCTGCTTATCGCCATCCTCTTGGTTTGATTGACATGGATGACACCTCTTGCCTGAACCACATAGCCAGACAAAATGCATGTGGACTTGTGTTTTAGACACTGCACATAGTAGGGCAGAGCGAAGTGCGTCAATCAGAGCAAGAGGATGGCGATCAGGAGTGGAGGGGAGGGATAGGCATCACACCAAGGACGCCCATCGCCCGTAGCTATTTGGCTATGACTTTACAGCTGTTAGATTTTGCCTGGCGACAATGATGACGCATGAACACTTATGATTTAGGCTCTGCCTGCAGTGGGGCAGAGGAAAGTGCATAAATCAAAGCAAGAGGATGGCGATTAGCAGTGGAGGGGAGGGATAGGCACCGCACCAAGGACGTCCATTGGATTGGACAGTCCGGATTTACATGGAGCAATGGAGAATTTAAAGAGGTTTTGGGGGGCATACAGTGGGAGTCAGGGATTATATACACCGTTTTGCAATGCAGCACAGGCACTGCTGAAGTACTATTTTTGTTTGGACATGAAAAATACTGGTGACACGTTCCCTTTAAGAAACTGACAGACTACATGGATGGAAAGCTTATGACTGTTATGAAAAGAAGGGTGACCATATTGGACGTTAAAGGCCGCTTTCCACGCTACGACATCGCTCAAGCGATCTCGTTGGGGCCACAGAATTTGTGACGCACATCCAGCCGCTTTAGCGATGTCGTTGCGTGTGACACCTATGAGCGATTTTGAATCGTCGCAAAAACGTCCAAAATCGCTAATCGGTGACATGCCCCCATGTTCCTAATTATCGTTGCTGCTGCGTGTACGATGTAGTTCGTCGTTCCTGCGGCAGCACACATCACTATGTGTGACACCGCAGGAACGAGGGACCTCACCTTACCTGCGGCCGCCGGCAATACGGAAGGAAGGAGGTGGGCGGGATGTTACGTCCTGCTAATCTCCGCCCCTCCGCTTCTATTGGGCGGCTGCTTAGTGACGTCACTGTGACGCTGAACGAACCGCCCCCTTAGAAAGGAGGCGGTTCGCCGGTCACAGCGACGTCGCTAGGCAGGTAAGTAGTGTGACGGGTCTGAGCGATGTTGTGCGCCAGGGGCAGCGATTTGCTCGTGTCGCACAACCGATGGCGGTAACGATATCGCAGCATGTAAAGCGGCTTTTATACTTATTTTTTTATGTTAGAAATATATTTTTATATATTTGCAGATCTTTTGTTATTATCACTTTAACAGATGAAGATAAACAATCAAAATAGGAAAATGTATGTTTTTCATTTCGTTGCATAAAAATTCTGCACAGTAATAGTCGCCCAATAATTCTGTGTAACAATATTCTCCTAAGAAAGATGATACCTCACTTTTACTTTCTTAAATACTCAGAATTCAGGTTTATTAATCCCTTACCAACATCTACCATACATGTAAGACACAAGTGGGTAGAGGGTGTATGTAGGGGACCTAAAGGGTGAGCCCTGTGGTATTGCTGTGTATAATATAAGCGATCATACGTTCACACGTTCAAGTACCATAAAGGGACTAATAAATACAGTAAAAAGTTAATAAAATAAATTGTATTTTAAATATGAAAAAAAATATAATTTCACACTGCAAAAAATAAGCCCTTAAACAGCTCCGTCACAAAAAAATGAAAACTTTACAAACCTTGGAAAATGGTGACACATGGAGAAAAAAATATTTTAAACATTTAAGATTTTTTAAAAAAACTAAAATAATAATAAAAAAAATAGACAAGTTTGGTATTATAATTATTGTATACTGATGAGAAGAATCATATTGCCAGGTAACGTTTTGAAACTATTTAGGCCATAAAAACATTTCACATAAAACAATGTCAGAAATTATTATTTATTTTTTGCAATTTCACAGTTCTTGGCATCTTTTCCTGTTTTCAAATACACGATATGGAAAAATTAAGGGTGTCAATCAAAGATAAAACTCGTCCCGCAAGCAAGGCTTCATACTTCTATGTGAACAGAAAAATAAAAAAGTTATGGCATTTGGAAGAAGGGGAGGAAAGAAAGAAAACAAAAAAAATGGAAATTGTCCATGTTGGGAAGGGGTTGACATCTTTTGAACTGACCAACAGCTCTGTAGTTGTTCCTGAATAAAATTATTCATGAAAAAAACAACTTGCCTAATAATTCTGCACACTTGTATAGTGATGTAATTTTTTCATTGCAATTTACTACTCAAATCGAACCACAAAACAATATACAGCAATACTACAGTATATACAGTAAAACTAATTATTTTAACCTTACTGATATAGTATTAATCATTCACCGTGCACAGATTGTCATAACTCCTTCACAGCTCCTCTTATGCAGCATTTGTCCCTCAAGAATATTTATTGGTTATTACTCTGAGACAATCATTGTAAGTTGAAAGACTATTATCTTGAGAACATATCTTTACGGAAAAGCTATTATTTGGTTCTATAACCCCCAAAAAGTACACTCAAAATAAGAAAATCTATGAATCATGACTTCATGTATATATAAATAGAAAGAGACAGAGCTGGAAAGAGACAGACGGGGAAAGAGACAGACGGGGAAAGAGACAGACCTGAAAAGAGACAGACCAAGACAGACAGAAAAGAGACAGACGGGGAAAGAGATAGACAGACACACACATAGAGATAGACACAGAGATAAGGTGGCTTTACACACTGCAACATCGCAAACGATATCGCTGTAACGTCACCGGTTTTGTGACGTAATAGCGACCTCCCCAGCGATATTGCAGTGTGTGAAACACATCAGCGACCTGGCCCCTGCTGTGAAGTTGCTGATCGCTACAAATCGTTCAGGACCATTCTTTGGTCCTTTGTTTCCCGCTGTGCAGCATGATCGCTAGAAAGTCTCAGTGTTGATTTAAACTCTATAGAGCAACTTTGGGATGAGTTGGAGCAGAACGAGTTGGGGGCCAATCCTTCATTGTGTAAAGGGGACTTAAATGTGCAGGCAGCAGGAGCCGGCTTCTGCGGACACTGGTAACCACAGTAAACATCGGGTAACCAAGAAGCCCTGTCCTTGGTTCCCCGATATTTACCTTCGTTACCAGCCTCCGCCGCTCTCACTGTCAGTGCCGGCTCCTGCTCCTTGCACGTGTAGTAGAGTACACATCGGGTAATTAACCCCATGTGTGCTGTAACTAGGAGAGCAGGGAGCCAGCGTTAAGCAGTGTGCGCTGCTCCATGCTCTCTGCACGTGTAGGTACAGCACACATCGGGTAATTAACCCGATGTGTGCTGTAACTAGGAGAGCAGGGAGCCAGCGCTAAGCAGTGTGCGCTGCTCCCTGCTCTCTGCACGTGTAGCTACAGCACACATCGGGTAATTAACCCGATGTGTACTGTAGCTAGGAGAGCAGGGAGCCAGCGCTAAGCAGTGTGCGTGGCTCCTGCTCTGTGCACATGTAGCTGCAGCACACATCGGGTAATTAACCCAATGTGTACTGTAGCTAGGAGAGCAGGGAGCCAGCGCTAAGCAGTGTGCGCTGCTCCCTGCTCTCTGCACGTGTAGCTGCGTGCGCTGGTAACCAAGGTAAATATCGGGTTGGTTACCCGATATTTACCTTAGTTATCAAGCGCAGCATCACTTCAGTGCGTCGCTGCTGGCTGGGGGCTGGTCACTGGCTGCTGGTGACAGCTCACCAGCAACCCGTGTAGCGATGCTCCAGCGATCCCTGCCAGGTCAGGTTGCTGGTGGGATTGCTGGAGCATCTGACTGTGTGACCTCTCACCAGCAACCTCCTAGCAACTTACCAGCGATCCCTATCAGGTTGTATCGTTGTTGGGATCGCTGGTAAGTTGTTTAGTGTAAAGGGGCCTATAGAGAGAGACAGACAGACACAGAGATGGAGACAGATAGACTGATACAAATACAGAGAGATAGCAATAGTCAGACAGAGACATAGACACAGACAGACAAGGAAAGAGACAGACAGAGAGACAGACAGACAGCGAAACACAGACAGAGACTGGGAGAGAGACAGAGAGACAGTTACTATCCTGGGCAATGCCCAGATACTACAGCTAGTACATACATATATCTAAAATTAGATGAATAGATTAAACACCGGTGCTAATGCAATACTGGAGCTGTGAGTGAACAGGGGGCCCTGTGAGAAAGCCTTACAAAGAGACAGACGGGGAAAGAGACAGACGTGGAAAGAGACAGCCGGGGAAAGAGACAGACAGTAATGCCTGATTGGAGCCACAGACTCAGACTGGCTGTAAGGGGAGTCTAGAGAAAATCTGCTCACAAAGCAGGACCCCAAGAACTCTGCAACCCTTTAACCCCTATACAGGGATTTGGAATTACACAGAGCCCCAGAGATCACTACCTGTGGTAAGCTATAGTCCGTGGTCGTCAGGCAGGGTCAAAAACCAGGAGATGCTAAACAGGAACAGAATCGTCAGGCAAGGGGGTGTATTGAGGAGACAAAGCAGAGGTCAAATCCGGAGCTGGCAGCAAGGTACAAAAACGACAGGCAGGAGGGTAGTCAAACAACAAGCAAAGGTCAGCGCACAGGCATCAACATACAAGCAGCACATGAGCCAGGAGTACAGAACTATCTCTGGCAGTGGTCATGTGACAGGAGGGGGAATAAGAAGGGTGTAGTGTCTTCCCATTGGCTGCAGGTGAATGTTGGCAACTTCAGCTGGAAGACGCACGCCACCTACAGTCAGCCAGTGGTACTGCAGGTTCCAGGGAAACCCAGCCTAGTGGATGAGCGGAGCCTGTGCTCCGCAGAGCCACGGGCACCGACTCCACTCCCATCACCAGCACTATCCATGGTGGGAACATGGCGTCGTCTGGCGATCGAAGCAGAAGTCGCAGGAGCGGACTCCGGTGGGGACGTGACACAGACCTGGAAAGAGACAGACCTGGAAAGAGATAGCCCTGGAAAGAGACAGCCCTGGAAAGAGACAGACGGGGAAAGAGACAGATGGGGAAAGAGACAGACTTGGAAAGAGACAGACGGGGAAAGAGACAGACCTGGAAAGAGACAGACCTGGAAAGAGACAGACCAAGACAGACGGAAAAGAGACAGACGGGGAAAGAGACAGACAGATACACACATAGAGACAGACACAGAGATAGAGAGAGACAGACACAGAGATGGAGACAGATAGACTGATACAAATACAGACAGATAGAAATAGTCAGACAGAGACACAGACACAGACAGGCAAGCAAAGAGACAGACAGATAGAGAGACAGACAGCGACACACAGACAGAGACTGGGAGAGAGACAGAGAGACAGTTACTATCCCCGGCAATGTCCGGGTACTACAGCTAGTACATACATATATCTAAAATTAGATGAATAGATTAAACACCGGTGCTAATGCAATACTGGAGCTGCGAGTGAACAGGGGGCCCTGTGAGAAAGCCTTCCAAAAACCAAAGAACTTAAAATCAATATTTGATCACCGTGCATCCATGGAATGGAGTCCTGAATCAGCTAAATCCAAAAATCCTAACTGATTGGTGTGAATATGTGGGATGTACTAACAGGATAATGTAAATGTGTAGCAAAAACAGGGATGATGCTCCCTGTAAAACAATGAAAAAGCGCTAATCCCACCTGGATAATCCAATTATAGACAATTTAGGGCTAAATAAACATGCAATAAGTAAAGACACACTCTGAAGTGAAGCTGAATGGATACCTGAAATCAGAAGCTCTAAGTGATCTTGAATAAGGAAATCTGTGTACCTGCTTCTTAAGTGAGTGGCTTGTTGTTAGTTGCACTGCCTTCAGCAGAGGAGAGTGGGCGTGATACACACGGCGGAGCACTCCAGCCGGTAGTTCTCCGATCAACACAAATCGCGTACAAAAGTTGCAAGTGATGACACAGGCACAGGTGATAGCCACTACGGGCTCACCCGAGGTCCAAAAAACCGACGCATTTCGAAGGGCAAAATGGCCTCCTTCGTCAGGGATTCATATATTTATCTAACTAGATAGATAGATAGATAGATAGATAGCTGTATTAAACAGATTCACTCCGGTCTTTATGAGGAGGTGAGGTGGAGTACAAAGCTCCTAATCCATTAAATGGAGCATGCCTCTTAATAAATCAGACAAGGCGGGAAGTAGAGTACACCTCCACTTTCTCTTGCCATGAATTTTACTCCAGTCTGTGCTGTAGTAAGATTTGTTGTGACCACTGCGCCCCTTCCCTCCGCAGCTCCACCACTTTACCTGTTTTGAACAAAATGGAGTAAGAATGCCAAAAGTCACAACATTTTAGCACAGCCTCGAGTTGCACCAAATTTTGTGACAATTCAAGTTTTACACTGAAATGCTATGATAAATCGAACCCATAAAGTTTATTAAGGAATTACCGAATAAAGCACACATTACAGTACAGCACATGAAGGAGACAATCATATACAGGGTATCATTAGGATAGATATACAAAGAATAAGATACTAAAAGTATATTGACGCATCATATGCAGCATACAGAAGTTATGTACAATGAGTGCATGCATTAAGCAGCTCTGAGTACAAACAAATACAATGACGCAAAAGAAAAACAATCAACTACTGCTACTGAATATCCATTTGATTCTGCCCAGGGTAAGAGGAACCAAAGAAATGTGTTTGAGGTGACACAGGGACAATCTGAAGGAGAGGCAGACTGGATAGTCAGGGGGAACTCAACCCATCTACCAAAGATTTTAGCATACTTATCATGGCAGCCCCAACGTATATAAATGCATTTTTTTAAAAGCATGGGAAAGATTCACTGCTAATTTCATTTAGAAAAAGTAGGTGTTATATCAGACAACCAATATTTAGCCTCAAACATCCGAGCAATAAACAAATAATTATTTAGAAACAGCCTGTTTTATGTTGCTGAGTACTGTTCAGGGTCAACAAACAAGGCAGGTCCAGGGTCCTCTGTGATGGGCATCCAATCTAACCACCTGGGCCCAGTATCCCTTAATCAATAGACAAAATGTTCTTGGCCTCCTATTATATGTGGAGCAAACATCCAGGAGTTGGGGGTGCAAGCTTTGCATTCTATCTGTGGTATAATCTGTACAATGTAGGATGTAGAGTTGGCGCTATCAGAATAGATAGGACCAACTTTAGAGTCTTCAAAGCAACCACCCATGCATTGTTCCTCAAACATGGAGCCTATGTCTGACTCTTAACCTTACTTGCAACCAATGGCAGAGCGTGCACACATGTTATGCATCTGAATATTGGGGGGGCTTCAATAACAAAACTGAGTCAGGGAATAATCCTGTAGGGAAGGAGGAGTATTCAGGTAAATGGGTAAACAGGATGTGCTTGAGTTGTAGGAAATGGAAAAGTAAATCAATAAAAAGAGCAAATGCATTCATCAGGGCCTGGAATGATATCAGGGCTAAAAAGACCTAATCCTTGTAGACCAAAGCTGCCCTCTTCCATAATGCCCCTACTCCACATCAAATAGTTCAGAAAGAGTCTTATTGTGCCACAGATGAATATGTTATTCATAGGGTGGCACATGAAAAAAGATTGCAAAGTGCAGCCCAGACCAGTAAAGCCTTTGTGAGGATCTGGAATAAGCTTTGTACTTGAGGGACCCCTATGGAGGTGTGAAACAGCAAATGCAGTGGACAAGTATATGGGTTATAGACTTGGACACTAACCATAAGGGTTGTCATGAAGTCCTCCCTATTCCACCTACACTACAGTTCAAAAGTTTGGGTTTACCCAAACAATTTTGTCTCTTTCCATGAAAAATCATACTTTTATCTATCAAATGAGTTTCATAATGAATAGAAAATATAGTCCAGACATTGATGAAGTTAGAAATAATGATTTTTACTTGAAATAATAATTTTCTCCTTCAAACTTTGCTTTCGTCAAAGAATGCTCCCTTTGCAGAAATAATAGCTTTGCAGACCTTTGGCATTCTAGCTGTTCATTTGCTGAGGTAATCTGGCGATATTTCACCCCATGCTTCCCCCTCCCACAAGTTGGATTGGCTTGATGGGCACTTTTTGTGTACCATACGGTCAAGCTGCTCCCACAACAGCTCAATATTATTAGAATTATCATTTATTTATAGAGCACCATTAATTCCATGGTGCTGTACATGAGAAGGGGTTACGTACAGAATACATATACAAGTTACAGTAGACAGACTAGTACAGAGGGAAGAGGGCCCTGCCCTTGCAGGCTTTCATTCTATAGGATTTTGGGGAGGAGACAGTAGGTGGGGTGTAGGTTGGGCGGCGGCTTCGCATGGTGGTCAGGCAGCGGCTCCGCACAGTGGTCAGGTGGCACCTCCGCACGATGGTCAGGCGGCGTCTCCACACGGTGGTCAGGCGGCGGCTCCGCACGGTGGTCAGGCGGCGGCTCCGCATGATGCTCAGGCAGCGGCTCCGCATGGTGGTCAGGCGGCAGCTCCGCACGGTGGTGAAGCAGTGAGGTCATTGTAGATTATAGTCATTTCTGAACAGAAGAGTTTTCAGGTTCCATTTGAAGCTTGCAAGGGTAGCGGATAGTCTGACATGCTGAGCCAGTGAGTTCCAGAAGACTGGGGATGCTCGGGAGAAGTCTTGGAGTCGGTTGCATGAGGAGCGAATGAGAGAGGAGGAGAGAAGGAGATCTTGGGAGGACTGGAGGTGGCGTGTTGGGGTGTAGTGGGAGATTAGTTCAGAGATATATGGAGGAGAAAGATTATGAATGGCTTTGTAGGTCAGTGTCAGTAGTTTGGATTGGATATGGTGGAAGATTGGGGGCCAGTGGAGGGACTTGCAGAGAGGAGAAGAGGGGGGGTATTGAGGCGAGAGGTAGATCAGTCGGGCAGCAAAATTAAGGATGGACTGAAGAGGGGTGAGCGTGTTAGCAGGGAGGCCACAGAGGAGGATCTAACAGTAAGGCGGTAGATTATTAAGGCATGCACTAGCATTTCTGTAGATTGCGAATTGAGGAAAGGACGGATTCTGGAAATATTTTTGAGTTGAAGACGGCAGGAGGTGGTGAGGGATTGGATTTGTGGTATGAAGGACAAGGCAGAGTCAACGGTCACTCCGAAGCACCGAACTTTGGGTACTGGTGAGAGCATGGTGTTATTTTGTGTAATAGATAAAGTAGAGAGTGTAGGTGAGATGGAGGAAAGTTGATTAGTTCAGTTTTGGCCACATTGAGCTTTAGGAAGCGAGAGGAGAAGAAGGAGGATATAGCAGATAGACACTCTGGATTCTGGACAGCAGATATGTGACATCTGGACCAGAGAGGTAGATCTGGGTGTCATCAGCATATAGGTGGTACTGGAAGCCATGGGACTTTATCAGTTGTCCCAGGCCAAATGTATAGATAGAAAAAAGTAAGGGTCCCAGAACAGAGCCTTGAGGGACGCCAACAGAGTGAGGCTGGGATAAAGAGGTTGTGTGGGAGTAAAAGTGCGGTTGGAAAGGTATGAAGAGATCCCAGAGAGGGCGAGGTCTCTGACACCAAGGGAAGAAAGGATCTGTAATAGGAGGGAGTGGTCGACAGTATCAAAGGCTGAGGACAAGTCTAGAAGTAGGATTATAGAGAAGTGCTTGTTATCTTTGGCAGTAAGTCATTTGTGATTTTAGTCAGGGCAGTTTCGGTAGAATGATGTGGACGGAAGCCGGACTGTAAGTTGTCAAAGAGAGAGTTAGATGAGAGGTGGGAGGAAAGTTCAGCATGGATGTGCTGTTCCAGGTGTTTTGAGGTGAACGGGAGTAGTGATATAGGGCGGTAGCTGGTAGTAGAGGTTGGGTCGAGGGAAGGTTTCTTTAGGATAGGTGTGACTGTTGCATGTTTAAAGGCAGAGGGGAAGGTACCAGTCATTAAAGATAGGTTGAAGAGATGGGTTAAGGCTAGAATAAGGATAGTGGTGAGGTTAGGGAGGAGGTGGGATGGGATGGGGTCAAGTGCGCAAGTAGTGAGGTGCGCTTTTGAGAGAAGACGTGCGAGCTCTCCTTCGGTTATGGTGGGGAGGGAGTTTATGGGGGAGGGGCAGTGGTCAGTTATATGAAGGGGTTGTGGTGACTGAGCAGAGAAGACTTGCCTTATTTGGTCGATTTTTTCTTTGAAATAAGTGGCAAAGTCTTCTGCAGAAATGAGGAAGTTGGAGGGGGCAGAGGTGGGTGAAGGAGGGAGTTGAAAGTATTGAATCACTGTTTGGGGTTGGGTGTTAAAGAGGATATGAGGTTTCTGAAGTATTCCTGTTTAGCGGAGGTGAGGGCTGAATGAAATGTGTGAATTGCATGTTTGAATGTGGGGAAGTCTTCCTGGGAGTGCGTTTTCTTCTACCGCCGCTCTGCAGCCCTAGACACTTGCCGAAGTTTTTTAGTGATGCTGTTGTGCCAGGGCTGTCTATTGATTCATCTCCCTCTGCCGTGCACAAGGGGAGTGAGTGAATCAGTAGCTGATGTAAGAGTGGTGTTGTAGTGTGGCGCCCCTGAGGCTTCCGTCGCCACAGGTCATTGCACCCCATCCAGCGGTGTGATGCCCCATTCTGGGAGAGGAAGAGAGTGAACTCCGGTCCCCTGGTAAATCCACACTACACCCATTGTTAAGTACATACTGGGATCAGGGAAAGTGGCAGGCAACCCTCCCATGCTGCATGCTGAGAGGGGCTGTAAGACCCAGCCCTGCTCCCATAGGGTGGTAGCTTAGCAACTGGGGAGGTGGGAGGAGCCATCTGAGAGCAGACACAGAGAGGAAGGTCAAGTTTAGTCAGTCTACCTCAGGGAGTGAGAGAGTGAGCATGTAGTTGGAGAAGAAGAACGAGAGAAAGGAGGGAGGAGGAGGCCTGCTGGAGGCAGGCAAGGAGGAGGAAAGGAAAGACAAGAAAGAAGGAAAGAAAGCTCCAAGTCAGACAGGAACAGAGAAACAGAAAGAGACGCTTCCTGGTGAAGATCCTGGGACCCAGAGGTCCAGGTGACACCACGTAGGAGACAGAAGGAGTCGCAGGGCCACGGGTAGTCCTAGAGGTATCACGAGCAGTCCTAGAGGTACCAAGGAGAGGGCCTAGAGGCGCCACGGGTAGTTGTAGGCTGCGGTGGCCTGTTCCACATTAACATCGGTGGAGTGATCAAGCTGCGACAGGGGACGGTCCCTAGAGACTGGAGGAGTGCAAAGACAATCTCCAAACAGTAAAAACCGAGGCCCAGGGAAGGTTGTAGACTCCCAGGGCCAGAACCCATAGCAGACTTCCAGAAAAGGGGTAATCAGCCGACAGGTGACCCCCCAGCCTGGAGGCTGTAGTGGAGGCCAAGCCAGGTCCATCCTAACCAAGGCAAGGCTAAGGAAGACAGCAGAAGAAAGAGACACTAAGAGAAGGGTACCGGCTTTTACTCTCTGAATCACCCAGAAACGGCGGAGGTCCCTGACAGTGGTCCCAGCACTCCAAGGGTCCCTACAGAGCTCTGACAAGAACTGTGAGTAAAGAACTTGAACTGCACCCTTGAAGTGGTCTCTGTTATTTCAGCTGCATAGACACTCACAAGCACCAACTGTGCCCCGGGGCATTGCTCCACCTGTGGGGAGTAGTACTACCATTGCTGCCATATCATCCCCCGGAGGCCTCATACAGCAGCGGCGGCTTATTAGCCGCATACCACAGGTGGCGTCATGAACACAAACTTTATTCATATAGCCACATATTCAACTGACACCCACCAGGGCCACGGAGCCGGGCCCAGCCACCACTGACTACCACCGGACTAGTCCGGCCCGGCACCGGGTGTCCCATAGCCCTGGGGTGGGCGAGTCAACTTTGGCGTCACGAACAGGATTTCGTGCCCGGTCACACCGGGTACTGTGCGCCTGAAGAATCGTGAAATAGCCTGTGTTTACTGTGAGAAACTGCCGCCATTGAAGTCACTGAGCGCGGGAAGAAGGGGGGCGTGAAAGAAGAAAGGGCGCGAAGAGAAGCCCCGCCCCTTGTCCAAGAAAAGAGCGCGAAGTGGTGCCCGCCAGAGAAGGCGGAAGAAGAAGAGATGGCGACCAGATAAGCTGGCCGGCTGGCAGAGAGAGTCTGAATGCCAGACCAGCAGATAAAGAAAATGTACCTTATCGCAAACGGAGTGATGCCGGCCGTGATGGGCTGGGTGCCAGTCTGGCGCCAGATGCTAGTGCAGCCTCCGGCCCCGCCTCCGAGAAGGGAAAGGGAGCAGCCGAGTGGCGTGGTCGAGCACCCGAGCAGTGTTCCAGGCAGCATTCCCCAGGTCGGCAGCATGGCGGAGGAGCTGCAGCAAGGTGCACCAGGGACCGGAAGAGAGGATAGTGAGCTGAACTTACTCCGGGAGGAGATGCGAGTCCTGGCCCGGAGGCTGAGCAGCATGGAAGTGGGAGCGGAGCGGCAGAAAGAAACGCCGAGGGTGCCGGAGGATCTGGAGCGGTGGATGGATGCCGCGGAGCGGAGGCAAGGTGAGCAACAAGAAACCCCGTCCAGTCCGGACCCAGGGCCCCGCCACGCGCCCCCGCTTAGCCCCTTCACTGACCCTCTGGCCTTCCCAGCCTACCCCGCGGACGCCCGGTGGGGTACCGGAGGCCTGCCTGAGACCCCCACAGACGGAGCTTGGGGAGGGGTGGACCCCGAACAGCTAGCGGGCCCCCTGCCGAGTCCCCCTGTGAGCCTCCTGGGAATGGCATCCCCGGGAGTGAATTGGGACGCAGTGCCCATTGAAAGCGGGGGGCTGCAGCGGCCGCTGCGCCCTAAGGCAACCCCCCTGGCCAACGAGCTAACGTGCCAGAGGCTGGTGATCGAGTATCAGAGGGAGCGGGAACTCCGGGAGGAGAAACGCCGGGCCAGAGAAGTCGCTAATCTGGCCTCCAAAGAAGAGGTCAGGAAGGCCCTGAAGGGATCCGAGGGCCCAGTGCGACGGGGCCTAGTAGTGGACTTCCGACAAGCTGGTGGCTGGGGCTTCATCAGGGAGCCCGGCCTGGGCAAGGACGTGTTTGTAGCCCGAAGAGACATTGAGGAGCACCTGCCCAGAGGCCACCCAGGGCGCGATGCCAAGCCGGGTGATGTGGTGGAGTATACACGGCTGATGGGGGACCGTGGATGGTACGCGCTGCATGTACATATCCTGCGGGAAGAAGCGGCCCCAGAAGAGCCAGAGTGGCGCCGCACAGTGCAGGAGCGCAGCATCTCCCCTAGCAGCAGCACCACCTCAAGGCAGACCCAGGCCACAGAACTGAGCAGAGGTCCTGCAACAGCCACTCAGGAGACGCAGACCAGGATCTCCATGGCGTGTGTGATGCAGGGAGCCCGGCCAAGACAGGGCCCTAAAGACCACAGTAGCAGCCCCCTACAGGCGAGCAGCCCTCTGCAGCAACGTCATACAACACCCGCAAGCAGTCCCACTCCAAGCCAGGCTGCGGAGCAGCGTAGAAGGTCGGGGACCAGCGCCCAGGGGACCCAGACGATGATATCGTCGGCGTACCTGCTGCCAGGAGCAATGCCGGAGTGGGACCCTCGCATCTACCCTCGTGAGTAAAGGAGAAGAGATGCTGAACTGTAAATAGCCCCTGTCTGCCCCTCATTCTTTTTGAAGATGTCCTTTGTGTTCTGCCCCAATGTTCTTTTCGAAGATGCCACCCTTTCCTGCTGTACTGCCCCTCATGCTTTTTGAAGACGTCACCCCCATGTTTATGTGTTACCGGGCCACTGAACTGGAATGTGGGCCCCGGTGAATGTGTATGTGTCTTATGTAACCAGGCCATTGGACTTAGTGGCTGGTTGAGTATTTGTCCCATTGTTGATTGAAAGAAACAAACTGCCGGGCTACTGGACTTGTTGTAGCCGACAATGTATATAGTGCACCTGTTGGTGCACCTGTTGTGCCCCCTACCAGAATTAAGGGGGAAGTGCCCAAACTGTGCAATGAACTGAAAGTGCACACATAGTTTCTTTATAAGACGTTTGCAACGTTTAAGTATCTATGCCTCCCAAAAGGGAAGAAATGTTTTATTGTTTTATATTGTTCATAACAAAAATGTTTTGCAGTTCTTCCACATGTTTTTGTTGTTTTTCAGCCCGAGGACGTGCTGGGATTTGCTGTGGGGGAGTGTGGCGCCCCTGAGGCTTCCGTCGCCACAGGTCATTGCACCCCATCCAGCGGTGTGATGCCCCATTCTGGGAGAGGAAGAGAGTGAACTCCGGTCCCCTGGTAAATCCACACTACACCCATTGTTAGGTACATACTGGGATCAGGGAAAGTGGCAGGCAACCCTCCCATGCTGCATGCTGAGAGGGGCTGTAAGACCCATCCCTGCTCCCATAGGGTGGTAGCTTAGCAACTGGGGAGGTGGGAGGAGCCATCTGAGAGCAGACACAGAGAGGAAGGTCAAGTTTAGTCAGTCTACCTCAGGGAGTGAGAGAGTGAGCATGTAGTTGGAGAAGAAGAACGAGAGAAAGGAGGGAGGAGGAGGCCTGCTGGAGGCAGGCAAGGAGGAGGAAAGGAAAGACAAGAAAGAAGGAAAGAAAGCTCCAAGTCAGACAGGAACAGAGAAACAGAAGGAGACGCTTCCTGGTGAAGATCCTGGGACCCAGAGGTCCAGGTGACACCACGTAGGAGACAGAAGGAGTCGCAGGGCCACGGGTAGTCCTAGAGGTATCACGAGCAGTCCTAGAGGTACCAAGGAGAGGGCCTAGAGGCGCCACGGGTAGTTGTAGGCTGCGGTGGCCTGTTCCACATTAACATCGGTGGAGTGATCAAGCTGCGACAGGGGACGGTCCCTAGAGACTGGAGGAGTGCAAAGACAATCTCCAAACAGTAAAAACCGAGGCCCAGGGAAGGTTGTAGACTCCCAGGGCCAGAACCCATAGCAGACTTCCAGAAAAGGGGTAATCAGCCGACAGGTGACCCCCCCAGCCTGGAGGCTGTAGTGGAGGCCAAGCCAGGTCCATCCTAACCAAGGCAAGGCTAAGGAAGACAGCAGAAGAAAGAGACACTAAGAGAAGGGTACCGGCTTTTACTCTCTGAATCACCCAGAAACGGCGGAGGTCCCTGACAGTGGTCCCAGCACTCCAAGGGTCCCTACAGAGCTCTGACAAGAACTGTGAGTAAAGAACTTGAACTGCACCCTTGAAGTGGTCTCTGTTATTTCAGCTGCATAGACACTCACAAGCACCAACTGTGCCCCGGGGCATTGCTCCACCTGTGGGGAGTAGTACTACCATTGCTGCCATATCATCCCCCGGAGGCCTCATACAGCAGCGGCGGCTTATTAGCCGCATACCACAGGTGGCGTCACGAACACAAACTTTATTCATATAGCCACATATTCAACTGACACCCACCAGGGCCACGGAGCCGGGACCAGCCACCACTGACTACCACCGGACTAGTCCGGCCCGGCACCGGGTGTCCCATAGCCCTGGGGTGGGCGAGTCAGTAGAAAGTGGTAGCACTGTTTGTGTCATGGAGTGACGATATGGAGGACAGCGGTATGATACAGTCAGAGAGGGTGTGCATGTTGAGGTGTGCAAGGTTTCTGCGGGGGTGTGCTAGGTGCTGGACAGGGGGGGCAGGTGAGGAGGACAAAGCTGAAAAGGTCAGTAGATGGTGGTCAGATAGGGGGAGAGGGGAAGTTGTGAGGTCCGAAAGGGAACAGAGACGGGTGAAGATAAGGTCTAGTATGTGTCCATCTTTATGGGTGGCAGAGGTGGACCACTGAGTTAGACCAAAGACGAAGCAAGCGACAGGAGTTTGGAGGCTGCCGACTGGCGGTTGTCAGTGGGGATATTGAAGTCACCCATGATGATAGTGGGAATGTCAGCAGAGAGAAAGTGTAGAAGCCAGGCAGAGAGCTGGTTGAGGAAGGCAGTGGTAGGGCCCATATGATGGCCACTTGGAGGTTAGAGGGGGAATAGATTCGGACAGAGTGCACTTCAAAAGGAAGGGAGGGTAGATGTGGGATTAGGTTAAAGCTGCAGTTTTTAGAAAGAAGGAGACCCACTCCTCCACCCAGTCTATTGCCAGGGCGAGGAGTGTGGGTGAAATGAAGGCCACCGTAGCATAGTGCAGTAGGGGAGGCGGTGTTGGAGGGTGTCAGCCATGTTTCGGTGAGGCCCAGAAAGGATAGATTGCTAGCAGTAAAGAGATTTTGAATGATGTGCAGTTTATTACAGACAGAACGGGCATTCCAGAGTGCTCCAGAGAAACGGAGCAGTGGAGTAGGTGAGAGGGGAATGGATTTTATATTGGAGAGGTTGCGGTAGTTACTAGTATGTGGGGAGTGATAAGTGGGTGATAAAGAGAGGTGTCCCATCTGTGGGGGGCCAGGATTGGGGGATATGTCACCAGCAGTGAGAAGAAGTAGAGAAAGGGAGAGCAGGTGGGAGAAGGACAGTGGACGGTATGGTCTGCGTGTTTTTAGGAGAGATCTGAGATTTAGGAGCAGGTCAGAAGATGAGGACAGATGAGAAGGCAGGAGGGAAGGGGAGATGAATATTTGTTTGGAGAGTGCTGGTGTGTGGGGATAGTGAAGGAGAGTAAGGAGGAGAGGGGCAAGGACTGTGAGAGCATAGGTGAACATGGTTGGAGTAAGGTGTTAAATATTGTAAAAAAAAAAAATTGTGACAGCGGCAAACACAGTTAGGTTAGGTTCGCACACTGCGTCTTTTTGAAGCTGCGTTTTTGTGCGTTTTTGGCCGCTAAAAACGCACAAAAACGCACCTGCGTCGAAAAAACGCATCAAAAAACGCATGCGTTTTTGCCGCGATTTGGTGCGTTTTTGGCTGTGTTTTGCTGCGTTTTTGATCTCTGCGTTTTGCTGCGTTTTTCCAATGCATTGCATGGGCGGAAAACGCAGAAAAACTCAGGAAAGAACTGACATGTCATTTTTTTTTTTTAACTCAAAAACGCAGGTAAAAAAAACAGATGTGTGCGGACAGCAAAAATGTAAACTCATAGACTTTGCTGGGGAAGCAAAGTCCTGCAGTTTTGAGGCCAAAAACGCACCCGAAAAACGCGCAAAAACGCCGCGAAAAACGCACTGTGCGCACATAGCCTTAGAGTTAAATTTACCTTCTGGTCATTTCTGGTATATTTCTGACGCTCCACTTTATAAATCCCACTTATGAAATCACACCAGACCATGGTCATAACAGACCTGCACCATCAAATTTATACATCTCTAAAGGCCTAGAGAATAACTCAGGTGTGATCAGAAGGGAGGGGTCGTACTAAGACAGAGCACAGAATCACACCAGAGGTAAATTAGCAGAAAGAAACTAAAAGAAGCATTTGGACTACTTCACAGCAAGATGGCTATATACTTAAGATGGAGGAGATATAGATAGGTGTGAAATAGGATCAAAGAGTTAGAAAAAATATCTAATTCAAAGAGAGGGCAGTTGATGTAGCAATATGACATACCAGTAGAAATATAGATACAGGACAGAATAGATTTCAATGGAGAGGGCAGTTGATGTAGCAATATGACATACCAGTAGAAATATAGATACAGGACAGAATAGATTTCAATGGTGAGGGCAGTTGATGTAGCAATATGGGTGATGTAGCAATAGGGTTCAGATCTGGTGACTGGGCTGGCCACTCCATTACAGATAGAATACCAGCTGCCTGCTTCTTCCCTAAATAGTTCATGCATAATTTGGAGGTGTGCTTTGGGTTATTGTCCTGTTGTAGGATGAAATTGGCTCCAATCAAGCGCTGTCCACAGGGTATGGCATGGCGTTGCAAAATGGAGTGATAGCCTTCCTTATTCAAAATCCCTTTTATCTTGTACAAATCTCACACTTTACCAGCACCAAAGCAACCCCAGACCATCACATTACCTCCACCATGCTTGACAGATGGTGTCAGGCACTCTTCCAGCATCTTTTCAGTTGTTCTACATCTCACAAATGTTCTTCTGTGTGATTCAAACACCTCAAACTTCGATTTGTCTGTCCATAACACTTTTTTCCAATCTTCAGCACCCCGGAGTTGCCTTTTCACTGTAGACGTTGACACTGGCGTTTTGCGGGCACTATTTAATGAAGTTGCCAGTTGAGAACCTGTGAGGTGTCGATTTCTCAAACTAGAGACTCTAATGTACTTGTCTGGTTGCTCAGTTGTGCAGCAGGGCCTCCCACTTCTCTTTCTATTCTGGTTAGAGCCTGTTTGTGCTCTCCTCTGAAGGGAGTGGTACACACCGTTGTAGGAAATCTTCAGTTTCTTGGCAATTTCTCGCATGGAATATCCTTCATTTCTAAGAACAAGAATAGACTGTCGAGTTTCACATAAAAGTTCTCTTTTTCTGGCCATTTTGAGAGTTTAATGGAACCAACAAATGTAATGCTCCAGATTCTCAACTAGCTCAAAGGTCAGTTTTATAGCTTCTCTAATCAGCAAAACTGTTTTCCAATTTAAGATTTTATTAATTTTTCCAGGAAATACAAAATTAGAACATACATCCATACTATTGCAAATGAAACAGATCAGAAGTTAATGCTAGACCAAGCCTTCGCCGGCTTCGCAACATTCTATGGATGGTAGAAGTGGAACATAGATAATCACTTAAAAAAAAACAATAAAACGATAAATCAAGAAGAAGATATTCAAACAAGAGGAAGTCACAGAGTCTAGAGAAATAGGGGTAGTGCAGAGAAGGGAGAGGATAGAAAGCAGAGTGAGGCGACCGGGACTGATGCAATGTCCGTTGAGCTGAAAATTTGTCAAGAGTGCGGTGTGAACTATCTGGAAGAGAAAAGGCCAGAGTGCCCCCCGTCCGGAAGTTAAATTAGTTCAAGAAGTGTTTTACTAGACAAGAAGGAGTACCATTGGAACCACTTGGAGGCCGTTTCCACCGTCTGCCCTCGAGATTGGGCCATCACCATTTCCATGCGGTGAATAACATTAACCTCTGTTATCCACTCATCTACCGTCGGGGGTGGTTAGGATCTTTCCACCGCCGAGGGATCACGGTCTTGGCGGCCTGGAGAAGGTGGCCTAGGATCGATTTCCTAAAAACCTTTTCTGATACGTCAAAGATATACAGTAAAACTGCCTCCGGGCGACTGGGGACTACAATTCCTGTGGCCCCCCCGTATGGCTGCCAGTACCTTGCTCCAAAAGACCGACAGGCTCGGGCAGTGCCACCAGATGTGGGACATGGTGCCTCCCGAGGCTCCACATCGCCAGCAAGAGTCAGGTATTTCGGGGCACCACGCGTGTAGAGACGCCGGTACCCTGTACCACCTGGAAAGTATTTTATAGCTAGTTTCTTGCATCTTAGTGGCAATCACGGACCTGTGGGTCAGGCGATAACAACGTTCCCATTGGCTCCCGGTAATCGGTTGGTTGAGCTCTAACTCCCAAGCTTTACAGAAGCGAGGAGGCGACGCCTCTACTGTACTCGTCAGAAGCTTGTACACCCTTGATATAGCATGGCGCGTATTAGAGGAACCAGTGCATAGATTTTCAAAAGGGGTTTGGGGTGAGGGGTGAGTCATGATAGTATCTTGGGAAGTCAAGAAGTGCTTGAGTTGGGCATATTCAAAATGGAAACGTAGTTTAAAATTACAACTCTCTACTATCTCCTGAAGTGGGATAATGGACCCCCTCGGATTCACTCGATTTAGCCTCAAGGGGTTCAATTTCGTGCTTCCTAGAAAATTGTTGGATGATGCCCCCGGCAGAAACTCCGGGTTGTCCGTCAGTGGCGTAAGGGGCCCTCTAGGTTGGATCAGGAGATTACGTGACGGCCCAGAGTGCACCGTTTTCAGAGTCTGCTTGGTGCTATAAGACATCTCAATCTTATGTTTGGTGAGGAGTGGCCAGGTCCACGGCAGGGTCGGTATTGATAAGGGGCATATTTCTTGTGCCAGGCTAACCCACAGTTTAGAACTAGAATTATGTAGAAGATCCAAAACCCTGGAATGAGCAGCCGCCAAGTAGTATCGCCTACAATCGGGCAGTCCCGTTCCTCCTGCACCTTTGGTCCTAGTCAAGACGCCACTTCCTATACGAGGGCGTCTTCCAGACCAGACAAATCTACCGAACATGCGCTGCATCTTGGCCCAATAGGTTGCCGGTACATAGACCGGGGCCGTCTGCAGCAAATATAGCAATCTCGGGAGGGCCGTCATCCTGAGTGCACTGATCCTGCCAAACCATGAAAGAGTGCCCCTATGCCACCGAGTCAGATCTCCCTCGAGCCGTGACAGAAAACTCTGGTAGTTTAATTGAAAGAGTCTGGATAGGTCAAATGGAATCTTGATGCCTAAGTATCCGATGCTACCATGGGGTGGCCATCTAAAGGGGAAGTTTGGTTTTATAACATTTACAGTCGATTGGGGCAAGGAGATATTTAGGGCCTCTGATTTAGCAAAATTAATTTTAAAATTGGATCATTTACTAAACCGGTTTAGTTCCAACATTAAGGACGGGAGGGATGTGGTGGGGCTACTTAAATATACCAGAAGATCGTCGGCGAAGGCAGCGCATTTATGCTCCCGATTGGCAATCCTAATTCCCCGTATGTCTGGGTTAGCCCGGATGGCTGACAACAAGTGTTCCATGACTAATACATATAGTAACGGTGACAAGGGGCAACCCTGTCGTGTCCCGTTTCGGATGGAGAAGGGTTTCGTCAGAGTGCCATTAATCTTAAGGAGAGCAGTCGGGGAGTGATATAACGCCATAATTTTAGACGAGAAAACTGGCCCCAGGCCTATATGGTCTAGGGTCTGTGATAACGACTGCCAGGAGACTCTGTCGAAAGCTTTCTCAGCATCCAAAGACAGTAACATCATGGGCAGCTTTTTATTGTGTGCGTGTTGGATTAAATCCAGGGTTTTTATGGTATTGTCCCTTGCCTCTCTACCTGGGACAAATCCGACCTGATCAAGGTGGATCAAGCTAGGGAGCAAGGGGCTAAGTCTGTTTGCCAAAAGCTTGGCATAAATTTTTAAATCTACGTTAAGGAGTGATACTGGTCTATAACTGCTACACGTCATGGGATCTTTTCCGGTCTTTTGAATTAGTGAAATATGAGCCGTGGTGGAGTGGGGCGGAAAGGGGACTGAGTCCGAGATTGAATAGAAGGAAAGGAGCATTAGAGGCGCTAATTGTTCCGAAAAGGATTTATAAAATTTGGCGGGGAACCCGTCAGGGCCAGGACACCTATTGCCAGGGGTATCGCGAATCACTGCCAATAAATCTTCCAGTAAAAATGGACTTTCCAGGTTGTCTATTATAGAACTGTCGGGACATCTAAAAGGTGAGGGCATTGAGGGATTTCCATCACTCGGTCTATGGGGCTCGACAGGTAGATTATACAACTTGGAATAATAGTCATGAAAGGTATTTGAGATGTCTGGGGTGGCGTAAAGTAATTCGTCGCGTGAGTTCTTGATGCAGGGAATGAGGGTGTGAGCTCTGTCCTCCCTCAACGCGTTTGCTAACAGCCTGCTGGGTTTATCCCCAAACTCATAAAACTTCCCCTTCCCTACCTGTATCAGACGCTGATATGAGGAATCAAGCAGTTTCTTAACCTTCAACCTAGCCTGTAGGAGTGCCCGTAAGTTCATGGCCGATAAAGCTTGCTTGTGGATGAGCTCCAGTTCAGAAACCCTATGGAGAGCTTTTACTATGTCTTGGGCTTTCTCTTTCTTGATTCGAGACCCGTGCTTAATTAAAATGCCACGTAGGACACATTTCAGTGCCTCCCACTTATAAGTGGGGGCTGTGTCATCTACTGAGTGGTCCTCCATGAATCTTGCAATGGAGGTCTGGATATCCGAAACGCAAAGCTCATCCAGTAGCAATGACTCGTTCAGACGCCACGACCCCCTAGGAGCCGTAAGGGAGGGGATCTCAATCGTGCAATATACCGACGCATGGTCTGACCATAATATGTTATCCATTCTCGTGTGTTGGACCCAAGGGAGCGCGCTATGTTGTACCAGTATGTAATCAAGACGGCTATATGAATCCTGGGTGTGGGAATAGAAACTGTAGTCTCTGTCCGATGGGTGTTGTATTCTCCAGGTGTCGAACAGTTGCATGCGTAGTAAAGCTTTTTTAATTCGTTTGATAGTGGTGTATGCAATACTGGATTTCCCTTTCGAGTTGTCTAAAGTAGGGTCCAGGGTGATATTAAGGTCCCCACATAAAATCACCGTACCTTGTATCAGGGGGATCGCGGTATTGATCAGGCGGGAAATAAAATTATCCTGTTTTTGATTTGGGGCGTACGCGTTAATTATCGTGAAGATGTGGGTCCCCACCCTCAGTGAGAGAATAATGTATCTGCCAAGACCATCTGTCGTTCACTTTATGATTTGATGTGGGAGGGATTTATGGATGGCTATTGCCACACCTTTAGAGCGGGAGTCAGGGTTATCCGAGGATACCCATGTCCGGTAATATTTATTTTTAAGAATAGGGGCATGTCCTTGTTTGAAGTGTGTCTCCTGTAGACACGCTATTCTCACCTTCTGTTTATGAAGATGATACAATATCTGTGTCCTTTTCTCCGGGACATTGAGGCCCCTGGCATTGAAAGAAGCGATGGTTAAGTCCGCCATCTATAAGAGAATAAGTCATTAGAGATATTTAAGAAAGAGAATCGGACACGTTCAGCCCGGCCGCCGAAGATATGGAGAAGGGGAGACTTGAGGAAAGTAAGAAGTAGTGGGAAAAAAAGGAAGAGAGAAAAAAAAACAAGAAGAACAACAGGCAAAAAAAGCCTAGCATAGTTAACTAAATCCGAACAAACGTTCCTAGGGAACATATCCGTCTCATCTAGGCAGGACAGAGGATCCCAACCTATTTGGGGAAAAAGGAAGTCAGACATATCTGAGCAGAGCTCCATATATACTAAGAAAGAAAAAACATTACGGATAACCATAGACACCGGTAAAGGTAATAAATTCTTATGTGATACGGGCTATGAATAGACTGGAGGGTAACATGTGGAAGCCACGTGAGCCTCATTACTGTAAGAGGTATAAGTCATACAGGCGTTTTCAGCCTTTGGTTTCCTCAGCATCAGCTAACGCGGGCGGCCCGCCCTGCGACCCCGTTCTCCTCTCGGAGGCAACCCCCTGCTGGACTCAGGAGGTGGAGGTGGTCTAGAGGAGGTAGGCCGTCCCCTGGGCACCCACGGCTGGAGTAGTGTAGTCGGCCAGGCTGCAATAGACATTGCAGGCAGATTCAGACTCTTGATAAAAGCCGGGAGGTCCTCTGGAGAACGCAGGGTCATCCATCGGGAGTCCTTCTGTACCGATAGGGAAAACGGAAATCCCCACCGGAATGGCAGACCTCTCTCTTTTAAGACATCAAGGAGGGGTTTAAGAGTCGCACGTGGGGCCAGAGTGTGTCGTGAGAGATCAGGCATTATGCGAAAGGTAGAGCCATTGTATGATAAGTTCTGTTTTCTCCTGGCTGCCTGTAGAATGGCCTCTTTTACAGCGAAAAAGTGTACTCCGCATACGATATCTCTTGGGCGGGAGTCATCTGGATCCGGAGGGCGTAGAGCTCTATGGGCTCTATCAAGTTCAAGGGGAACTCCTGGTGGCCTCTTTAACAAATTGTTGAAGACGGAACAAAGAGCAGCAGGGATATCAGGGGCGGCAATAGATTCCGGAAGACCTCTAATACTCAGATTGTTTCGTCTGTTTCTGTTCTCTAGGTCATCCACATGCTGCTGGAGGGCAAATAGTTGCTTAGATTGGTTTTCAGCAGTTTCTTGGATAGATCGGATAGACACCTGAGAATCAGATTGTTGCTCTGTCAGGGTATCTAACCTGTGAGTAAGTGAAGAGAGATCTTGTCGCAGCTGGATAAATTCTTGTTTGCACTCCGCCACTACTTGATTAGCCAGAGCTGCAATGTCACTCTTGGTGGGGATTGCTTGTAGCAGGGATCGTATGTCTGCCAGAGATACCGGGCGCTCGTCGCCCATCGAGGCGGCCGCGTGAAACATATTTGGGTATGCGTAAAAAGAGTCCTGAAGGGCCGGTCCATATGTCAGCGTCTGCGTGTTCTGGGGTTTTTTGATGCCGTCCCATACTTGTGGTGCAGATGTGAGACGTATTGGGGGTGCCCCCAGTATTCTGGGTCGCCCATTCACGGGGATTAATGGGCCCCCATCTAGGTCCCTGACGGTGGCTGTCGGACTCTCAGCCCAAGAGGACCCAGTGGACCAGGTATCTGGTGAATGTGCTTCTCTCTGAGGTGTCCCCCAGGGCTCATTGGCAGCCATCTGAGATGTAGGTGGCCCTCCTCCATTGCCTGCTCCCCCTGAGGATTGTTTAGCTCTTGGTGAGTGACTGGGGGTGTTGTTCCCCTCACTAGAGTGCATTCCGCTCCCCAGGTCCACCTGTGGGCCCTGTACCTGATTCCTGCAGTACAGCTGGCCCGCAGGGTTTGCTGCTGCTCCCTCCTCACCTCTGGTCCCTGCGCTTGCTTGTGTGGACAGGAGCGGTGGTGTCAGAGCTGCAGCTTCTCCCTGTGTCGTCTGCTTCTTCAGTGCTCGGGCTCGCAGCGGTGAGTAATCTCCTGGGCCCGAGCACCCATGCGTCCCGCTCCCGCACGCCGCACTCCCAGCTTCACGATGTACGGCTGCAGGCAGGTCGCCGGAGCCGCCCGGTCGCAGCGGAGGCACAACGGAGGGTGATACAGGTAGGGCCGCAGCCGCGGGAGACCTGTCCTCCAGCCCTAGGCTGCCTGCTAGCGTCCCAGGATCGCGGCCGCCATCTTGGAATGGCGCCGCTGGAGGTAATGCCGTCCCAGTTGCGGGGGGTACATCAGCTCCTGCCGCTGCCGTTGGACTATTGGAGGGTCCTCCCGGGCCACGGGGGATCTCCATCTCCTCACCCCTTCTCTGGGTCCCCTGGATTTCTGCCCTCATTGGCGCTGTGGCAGGGCTTCTTTCAGGCCCTGTAGGCTGCAGCGCTTTCTGTGGCAGTGAGCCGGTCTCAGGCTCCCGGGAGCATGTTAAATAGGCCCCGATGGTGCCCTGGGGTGCAGGAGGCTTCCCCGAGGTGCTGGGCTTACCGGGCTTGTTCTTTTTTACTGCCGATTTGCCCATTGTGGCTAATAAACCGGTTCTATGGGGGATTATTTAGAGGAGCTCTAGCAAGTAGCGTCCTCACTCAGCCATGTCCGGCTCCGCCCCCCAGCAAAACTGTTTTCATCTGTGCTAAGATACTTGCACAAAGGTTTTCAAGGGATTTCTAAACATCCATTAGCCTTCTAACACAGTTAGCAAACACAATGTACCATTGGAACACTGGAGTGGTGGTTGTTGAAAATGGGCCTCTATATACCTATGTAGATATTGCATTAAAAAACAGACGTTTGAAGCTAGAATACTCATTTACCACATTAACAATGTACAGAGTGTATTTCTGTTTAATTTAATGTTAGCTTCATTGAAAAAATGTGCTTTTCTTTCAAAACTAAGGTAATATCTAAGTGACCTTAAACTTTTGAATTGTAGTGTACATGTATGTGAAAGCTGATCTGACAGGTAGTATAATCTAAGGTCTGGTAAAGCCACCCCCTTGCATTGGCATTGTGATCATTTTGAGTAAACTGATATGAACCATAACCAACAGGAGCAACTACTCCCAATCCTTTATCTTAGCTTGTGTAAATGAGAATAAAATGAGAAGGTTTGGTGTATAGAAGCCTTCCAGATTTCTAAATACCTGGAGTCTCAAATAAGAAAACTGATTAACCAATTTCAAAGATAGAAGAAAGACCTGCCTAGAGGTAGCTGTCAAGTCTGCAGAGAAGAAAGACGATTTCTTCCTTCTTGATTTTTTGACCCAAGCAAAGACTGATCACATTCAATGCTGTTGGTTAGGACACCATGGCATCCAGGAGATACAGGAAAGTATTGAATGCATAGAAGTTGAGTTTGTCATATATTGAACCTCGTATAAATCCATGAATCCTTAAGTTTGAGCAGGTAAAGGATGGCAATGGATCTACTGTAATAGCAAACAGCGTTGCGAAAAAGGGTCATCCCTGTTGCATACCTTGAAAGAAGAGAAAACAATCAGAGATGAAGCCATTAGCCTGTATGTGAGCCATCAGATTTGTGTATAGTAGCTTTATCGATTTAATAAACACTGGCCAAAAGCCCATCTGGTGCAAGGTCACCCGGTGAAAAGATCACTTAATTGAGTTGAAGACTAAATTGGAAGTAGTGAGAATTTAATTTGTGATCCCTATTTGCATAAACAGTCTGGAGGGCCATAAATAAATGATGGAGGTTGAGGCCTTCGATTTTCCGGGCACATCAGCTGTTAGGTCCCTATGTATAAGTTGTAAAATACATGAATGCAGAAAAATTTACATGATTTTGGCTATAATTTTGAAATTAGATTGGAGCAATGAGATAGGAATATATGAGGATCAAAGGGAGGGATCCTTTCCGAGCTTTAGAATGGCAACAATAATTGCCTCCCGCATTGAAGCTGGCAATGAGCCTTGAGAAACTTGTATAATATTAGACATGGTGTGCCTTTAATGTCACACATTTAAAATTCAAATTTCTATGTATAATTATTTTCTATGGTCTTTTATCTTTTATACATCCACATTTTCAGTTATAGTTAGTACAATAGTGCATCCACATAACTATTACAATACAAGCTCATTTAGATATAATATCTGAGTACAAAATCAAAAAGTTTTTAAAAGCAAAAAATAATCTAAAAAATGGGAATGGAATATTTTCAGAGATCTTACGCTGACATGCATCAGAAATATCTGGATAAGTAACAGATGTAAAAACTACCTAAAATATTTAAACATTTTGGTGTTTTTAATAAAATATTGACACTGCTCTCCCAATTTGTGGTACATTGGTTCTGAAAAATACATACTTTTCTAACAGATTTTAGGCTTTGCATCACCTTTGGAACCCTAACGACATACAATTATTTTGGTTTTTCTAAGTTCTAAACTGCCTGGGGAAACAATTTTATGGTGTAATGTAAAAGGCCCTGATTATTGATTAGTGAGAAATAACATGCTCGGGTGCTTGGTAATCGTAATGAGCATTCAGAAGCTCTCTCAGGCTTGACTCAAGTACTGAGTATAATGCAAGTCAATGGGGAACTCAAACATTTTTCCAGAAGATCTTCTTGAGAAAATAATTACTTCCTGAGAGAAGAATTACTCCATCGCGGAGAAGAAATGTTTGGCCACCAAGTGGGCTTTGGATATTTTAAGATACTACTTATGAAATTTAGATTAGTGCCAGACCATGACCCGCTGAGGTGGATGCATGAGAAGAAGGGGAACAACACCAGAGTGTCCACGTAGTTCCTAGCACTTGAGGATTTTAGCTTTCATGTAGCACATAGACCTTTGAAACTACATGGCATTGCAGACGCTGTCAACAGTCTACAATATGATGGTGGAAGAAGCCAAGCACCTCAGCTTTATGCAGAGGGAGAGCATGTAAGATGGCCACCGGACATATCATGGGTGTGAGATATGTATCACAGAGGTGGTTATTTTCAGTGATGTAAGCCCGGAAACAAGCACCAGCATGTATAGTAATGAAAATGTTAATAGGGCATGGAAAAGGCCGGGTTTAAGAGCAGTCAGAGAGATGGGTGGGACCTGGTGGATATAAGAAAGTCCAGGTGTATCATTAACTGTCTGTGTCTGGAGGTAAGAAGATCCCTACAATATTATATACAGTTAGGTCCAGAAATATTTGGACAGTGACACAATTTTCGCGAGTTGAGCTCTGCATGCCACCACATTGGATTTGAAATGAAACCTCTACAACAGAATTCAAGTGCAGATTGTAACGTTTAATTTGAAGGTTTGAACAAAAATATCTGATAGAAATTGTAGGAATTGTACACATTTCTTTACAAACACTCCACATTTTAGGAGGTCAAAAGTAATTGGACAAATAAACCAAACCCAAACAAAATATTTTTATTTTCACTATTTTGTTGCAAATCCTTTGGAGGCAATCACTGCCTTAAGTCTGGAACCCATGGACATCACCAAACTCTGGGTTTCCTCCTTCTTAATGCTTTGCCAGGCCTTTACAGCCGCAGCCTTCAGGTCTTGCTTGTTTGTGGGTCTTTCCGTCTTAAGTCTGGATTTGAGCAAGTGAAATGCATGCTCAATTGGGTTAAGATCTGGTGATTGACTTGGCCATTGCAGAATGTTCCACTTTTTTGCACTCATGAACTCCTGGGTAGCTTTGGCTGTATGCTTGGGGTCATTGTCCATCTGTACTATGAAGCGCCGTCCGATCAACTTTGCGGCATTTGGCTGAATCTGGGCTGAAAGTATATCCCGGTACACTTCAGAATTTATCCGGCTACTCTTGTCTGCTGTTATGTCATCAATAAACACAAGTGACCCAGTGCCATTGAAAGCCATGCATGCCCATGCCATCACGTTGCCTCCACCATGTTTTACAGAGGATGTGGTGTGCGTTGGATCATGTGCCGCTCCCTTTCTTCTCCAAACTTTTTTCTTCCCATCATTCTGGTACAGGTTGATCTTTGTCTCATCTGTCCATAGAATACTTTTCCAGAACTGAGCTGGCTTCATGAGGTGTTTTTCAGCAAATGTAGCTCTGGCCTGTCTATTTTTGGAATTGATGAATGGTTTGCATCTAGATGTGAACCCTTTGTATTTACTTTCATGGAGTCTTCTCTTTACTGTTGACTTAGAGACAGATACACCTACTTCACTGAGAGTGTTCTGGACTTCAGTTGATGTTGTCAACGGGTTCTTCTTCACCAAAGAAAGTATGCGGCGATCATCCACCACTGTTGTCATCCGTGGACGCCCAGGCCTTTTTGAGTTCCCAAGCTCACCAGTCAATTCCTTTTTTCTCAGAATGTACCCGACTGTTGATTTTGCTACTCCAAGCATGTCTGCTATCTCTCTGATGGATTTTTTCTTTTTTTTCAGCCTCAGGATGTTCTGCTTCACCTCAATTGAGAGTTCCTTAGACCGCATGTTGTCTGGTCACAGCAACAGCTTCCAAATGCAAAACCACACACCTGTAATCAACCCCAGACCTTTTAACTACTTCATTGATTACAGGTTAACGAGGGAGACGCCTTCAGAGTTAATTGCAGCCCTTAGAGTCCCTTGTCCAATTACTTTTGGTCCCTTGAAAAAGAGGAGGCTATGCATTACAGAGCTATGATTCCTAAACCCTTTCTCCGATTTGGATGTGAAAACTCTCATATTGCAGCTGGGAGTGTGCACTTTCAGCCCATATTATATATATAATTGTATTTCTGAACATGTTTTTGTAAACAGCTAAAATAACAAAACTTGTGTCACTGTCCAAATATTTCTGGACCTAACTGTATACAGTATATGTATATATATATAACATATATATATATAGTATATATAAATAGTATATATATATATATATATATATATATATATATATATATGAGCTGCTGCTAAGTCTTTGGCTTTACCCAGAAGGAAACGAGATAGGGTGATGAAACTTTACATTTATTCCACACACTCTCAACTGATGTCAACACACTTCTTACATCGGTATTCCAAGTTCTGTGAGCCTAGCAAAAAGAAGGATTTCAGTTGTGCCTCAAACCAGGCATCCGTAGTTGCCATGGCATCAGAAATGGTGTGAAATTTGGTACCCCTGAGGTGTTTCTTCAGATTTGGAAACAGATGATAATTGGAGGGAGCTAGATCTGGTGAATTAGAAGGGTGGTCAACCAGCTGGAAGCCCAGCTCTGGCGGTTTTTCCGTGGTCGCTTGTGCAGTATTAGCAGAGGAATTGTTTTGCAGGAACAAGATACCTTTGGACAGTTTGCTGCACCTTTTGGTCTTCAGAGCTGCCTTCAATTGGTACAAAAGTTCAATGTAATACCTTGCATTGATAGTGGAACCCTTTTGAAGGTAGTCCACTATCAGCACGCCCTCCTTATTCGAGAACACAGACGCCATCGCCTTAGTGGCTGATTTTTGCCCCAGGAACTTCTTTAGACGAGAACCACTGTGCCTTCACTCTTTTGACTGCTCCTTGTTTTCAGGGTCAAACAAATAAATCCAGGCCTCATCCATAGTGACCAGTCAATCCAGGAAGTTCTTATCAGTCTGGAAACGCTGACAAATGGACCGGGCAGTTTTCACTTGCATGCTTCTCTGATCTGTTGTCAAACATTTGGGGGCCCACTTTGCAGATAGCTTCCTCATTTCCAAATGTTCATGGATAATGAAACAAACACGTTCACGGGAAATCCCCATGATGTCTGCTATTGCTTTAGCTGAAATTCGTTGATTCTCCAGTATGAGGTTGTGCACAGCATCGACGATCTCAGGAACAACAACCACTCTCGGTCGTCAAGGACATTCCTCATCATTGGTGCTGAAGTGGCCCATTTAAATTTGGCAACCCAGTACTTCACCATGGAATATGAATGGCATTGATCCCCAATGTCTGAGACATATCACCATGAATATTCTTCGTGGATTTTGCTTGCAGAAACAAGAATTTTATCACTCCTCTGCTCTCAGTTGCTGTGAATATCACATTAGACTCCACCATTTTGTTTTCTCGTGTGCGTATTATTGGGACAATTCATGGTAACTGGGGATACCAAATATAAATGGGGTAAGTTTAAGGATATACTACTAGAGTCCTGTAAAAAACTCTGGTAATAAAATGTCCAGGAATAAAAATAAATTACTATGGATAAATAAGACAGTACAAAGTATAATAAAACAGAAACTTAATAAAAAAAAATAATGACCTTGTGAATGGGATTGATAGTAAAGTGTCAGTCTTTGCTGATGAGACCAAACTATGTAGGATATTAAAAATTGACCTTGATAGTACAATATTACAAAACAATCTGGATAAGATGTCAGAATGGGCAGATACTTGGCAAATTAAATTTAATGTTAATAAATGTAAAGTAATGCACCTAGAACGGAGTAATCTTATAACTGTGTATACATTAACACTAGAAGTCGCAGAGAGGGGTCATTTAACATTTCTACCTTTGGAACCCAGAGAAGGGCCGAATGACCTGAAGGATTTTAGCTAACATCCTATAATCACCCTCTTTTATTATGTAATTAAGGCCATTACTGTCGCACCACAGGAGGTTGTTGTTTTATATTGAGTTTAGCCATTTAGTTTCTAGTTAGTTCTATTCAGTTTGGACTAAGGGTCATTTGACCCTCTTTCGGGACTTCAGGGGGAGCTCGAAATTTCTGGGACTTCTAGTGTTAAATGGAAGTATACTCAGGACTACGGAACAGGAGAAGGACTTGGGTATTCTGGTTAAAAAAAAGCTGAGCAGTGGCACTCAATGTCAAACAGCAGCTGCAAAAGCAAACAAGATTTTAGGGTGTATAAAAAGAGAGATTAGATCCCGTGATCCCAACATAATGTTACCCCTCTATAAATCACTTGTAAGGCCACATCTAGAATATGGGATCCAGTTTTGGGCTTCACATTTTAAAAAGGACATTCAAAAGTTAGAGTCAGTTCAAAGGTCGGTAACTAGACTACTACAAGGAATGGAAGGCCTCCCATATGATGAGAGGTTGAAAAAGTTACATTTGTTTAGCTTAGAAAAAAGACATCTCAGAGGAGATCTCATTTATATGTATAAAAACATGTGTGGTCAATATAAAGGACTGGCACATGACTTGTTTCAAAGACAATACTAAGGACCAGGGGGCAGTCCCTGCGAGTAGAAGAAAAGAGATTTCGGCAGCTAAATAGACAGGGTTCTTTATAGTTAGAGCAGTCAGACTGTGGAATGCCCTCCTACAAGAGGTAGTAATGGCAGAAACTATAACAGCTTTTAAAAAAGAGCTGGATGATTTCCTCAGTACACACAACATTGTTGGTTACAAATGACAAAATATATAATTGGTGGAGGAAGGTTGAACTAGGAGGACCTAGGTCTTTTGCAATCTATGTAACTATGTAAATGCTTCTTACAGATCCATTCCTTAGTTGTCCTGGCTGTGTGTTTTGGGTCATTTGCATGCAGGGAGACCCAGCCACGACCAATCTTCAATGCTCTTACTGAGGGAAGGAGGTTGTTAGATAAAATCTCACAATACATTACCCCATCTATCCTCCCTTCAATATGGTGCGGTCATCCTGTCCCCTTAGCAGAAAAGCACTCCCAAAGTATGATGTTTCCACTCCCATGCTTCACAGTTGGGACAGTTTTCTTGGGGTTGAACTCATCGTTCTTCTTCCTCCAAACACAGCAAATGGAACTGATAACAAAAAGTTCTATTTTGGTCTCATCTGACCACATGACTTTCTCCTATGCCTCCTCTGGATCATCCAGAAGGTTACTGGCGAACTTCAAACGGGCCTAGTTACTTGCTGGTGGGAGCACGGGACCTTTCATGCCCTGCAGGATTTTAATGCATGACGGTGTAGTGTGTTACTAATGGTAATCTTTGAGACTTTGGTCCCAGCTCTCTTCAGGATATGACCAGGTCCTCCTGTGTTGTTATGGGCTAACATCTGACCTTTCCCAGAATCATCCTTACCCCATGAGGTGAGATCTTGCATGGAGCCCCAGACCAACTAAGATTGACAGGCAACTTCTGTTTCTTCCATTTTCTAATAATTGTGCCAACAGTTGCTTCCTTCTCACTAAGCTGCTTGCCTATTGTCCTGTAGCTCATCCCAGCCTTGTGCAGGTCTACAATTTTGTCCCTGGTGTCCTTAGACAGCGCTTTGGTCTTGGCCATGGTGGAGAGGTTGGAGTACGATTGCATGTGTGAACAGGTATCGTTAATACTGGTAACAAGTTCAAACAGGTGAAATTAATAGAGATAATGACTAGTGCAGAGTAGGACGACTTCTTAAAGAAATAATAAGAGGTCTGCGAAATCCAGAATTCTTGCTGGTTGATGTCTGATCAAATACTTATTTCATGAATTAAAATTCAAAATAATTATTTAAAAATTATACAATGTGATTTTCTGGATTTTTTTCATTTTATTCTGCATGCCACGGTTGAAGTGTACCTACAATAAAAATTACAGACCTCTCCATTCTTCGTAGGTGGGAAAACTTGCAAAACTGGCAGTGTATCAAATACTTATTTTCCCCACTGTATTATACTGCTCTCAGTTTAAATAGTAAAATCCTGCTGTTAGATTTCCTTTGATCAAACAAGGGATAATGGTCTGAGCTGTTGGACACCAGAAATCAGACGCATACCATTACTATAAGTAATGCATATTTGGCTAGATGTCTTTGTTAAAAAAATCTGAACTTCAAGACAATGTTATCATATAAAAATGTCATTTTCGTTTTGGACAATGTCAAATGAGCGTTTACTAATTAAGTAAACAGTAAAACTTCCTACTTGATTTTCAGCTGCAACTTTCCAATTTATTATCATTAAAATTGCCAATTTTTAGCCATATATTTATAATCTGAATATAATAGGAATATAATTTAAAGATCTACATTTTACCTAATCATATAACAATTGTTCTACTTCATAAAAGCAGCTTTAATATAATAAGCCATGAACTCATCCTGACCAACCAAAAGCAGAAGCCTAAACTCCCCTGAAATTCTATGGGACTCTAAAATCTACTTTAAAGGGAATAAATAAATAGACTCACCAGTCCAACATTTCAAAAAGGTTCAAACTAAGGAAATCGCAGGGGAACAAAATAATTCCAAAGGCTGTGAAAGATCCACATTTTAAAAAGTAGTAAGTAAATAAATGAATAGATTCTCAAGCTCTCCTTGCCTTTAAAGGTCCACGAAGAATCATTTAATGCCACCTGGAACACTGGAACAGATAAAAGAAACAAAATGTGCAGAACTTCCGAACGGAGTGGATAAAATTGCTTTATTATACTCATAAAATAAAAATCTAACAAGCACACTAAATATTACTTTAAAATGGCTGGCCAGTCCTTCAAGGTTCAGCTAGGAAAGGTTAAACATGGTCATGTGTTTGGCCGATGTATCAATATATTTTGTGAGAAATGTCCACGTTTCTAACCATTTCTTTGCATTACTCCAATTAACTTAGGATGCGCTTGCGGAATAAAGGATCCTCAATGGTAGACAATTAAGGTTTCTACTACACCAATGTGTTGCGGCACTGGATTGACGCCTTTTTCAAGGTAAAAAAAAAACCATTTGGTTTACTATCTTATTCCAGCCCTGCACTGAAACGCAATGGAGTAATAAAAACCTTAGTTTTATACTATGATTAAGGACCCTACCCGAAACGCGTCAGTGTCATTTTATTAATCACACTATGTTTTAATTGCATCCAATAAAGACAAGACTTTTAATGAAGCCTGGTGCTGGATATCGCTTTTCTTAATTTTATACTATTGAGAATTCTTAATTTCCCAAGTGCACCCCAGGTATTGTGATATCGCCACTAAGCTATCTGAAAGAGATTCTCCTCCAGATATGGGGCTGCAGCTGCAGATTCAAAGGCTCCTATAAGTGTGGTGTCTCTACACAACTCCCCTCCCCCACAGGTGAGCACTACTATCGCTCTCAGACACTTTAATTTCCCTTATTGAGCTATTCCGTTCCAATCAAACCTCAGCAATTAATATAGGATGACAAAGAACAACTTTCTAATTTTTTTTAATTAAACATCTACTATTAGTATCTATAGGTCTTATGCTTATGCAAATGTATATTTACATGTTTACAGATCACAATTAAACAAAACACATGGTATAGTCAGATGTTAAAGTCATAAGTCTATCCATTGGTCTCTTACTTCATGATTACTTACATACTGGCTACCGATACATCAAAGCAATCTCACCAGAATTCTTGTGTAAATTGCTTTCAAGTTGCAAAATTTGGTCGCAAGTCAGGGTTGCGCAAAAATGGTGTCATTTTCATGCCACTTCAACATAGTTGTAGAAAAAGACATGGACCGCACATCCAGAAATTATAAGTTGATCTGATGCCACTAGGCAAAAATTTATGCATGTGAACATGAGGTTATTGGTTAAACATTCTGATTAGACTGTATGAAACCCACTGCCACGTCACGGTGAAACTCTGAGTGGTTGCCTAACTTTGATGCTTTAAAGGTGTGGTGCCGTGCACCAACCACTGCTGCAGTGACAATGTACTAGCAGGGCAGGTGACCTGGTGTCTCACAGCACCCATACTGCAAGGCTGAGTACCCAAGACTCCAGGCCACACTGCCCCACAGACACAAAATCACCACAACAATGGCCTGGAGTCTTGGGGACACTTGGGTTATGCAGCATGACAATGATCCAAAACATACCAGCAAGTCTACCTCTGAATGGATTAAGAAAAACAAAATGAAGACTTTGGAGTAGATTAGTCGAAGTCCTGACCTTAATCTGACTGAGGTGCTGTGGCATGACCCTAAAAAGCTTAGATAAAGTGAACTGGAGTAATTACACATATGTGTGATACAAAAATGCTTTATTGGTACAAAAATGTCACACAAAAAAATCACACAATTGCAATTAAAAACACATAAAAAAAGGTGTAATTCAGCGTACGATGCACACAAATGGAGGAAAGGACACCGAGGATTAAACCTCTACTATAGCCTGATTTGTGTGTCATAAAATACAATAGTTACCATATATTAGGTCTTAGTATAAGAGGAAATGAATCTCTGATCGAAATTGACATCTCATATTAACTATGCTATTAAACGTTGAAAATAATTAGTTCATATATATTGGCATACATATGAGATGTCAACGGATGTATTAAATACTGCAACAAATGCCCAAGTCTAGTCTATATATTCGTGCAGGAATTTCACCTACAACACTGGTTTAAATCTATTAATAATTATGGCTGAATTCCCAATCTACCAGGATAAATACATGGAAATAGAACACTCTAGTCTCAATCATACTCAATGATTTACATCATATGCATGTGTTAAGCCTAAATAGGCTGTGTTGAAACACAGAGTGACATAATACAACAATTAAGTTCACAATCTATCTGGAAAAGTCAGAAAAACACAGGTTATGTCAATTAAACAGTGTCAAGTTAAACCAGTGTATAAGAGTCCACTCCTGAGCAATCTAATGCAACAGTACAAGTGAACAAGGCCTTAAGATCAATGGATCGATTCAGATGATATAGTTAAGTCAGGCTAGTATACCATACCCATGTTGGTATGTGGCAGGTGTCTCCTCCTATATCCCTTTGGATCTTAAGGCTATGTGCGCACTAGAAATGTGAAGTTTCTCAAGAAAATTTCTCGAGAAACTTCTGGGAGTGAAAGATTTCCGGACCTCCGGAAAATATCCGCACCAAATCCGCATGCGGATTTGCCGCGGATTTGCCGCGGATTAGCCGCGGAATAGCCGCGGAATTGCCGCGATTTTCCCGCGGGTGGTTCCCTGCGGATTTCTGCAGGCTGTACTGCCGAAATCCGCAGGGTACCTGCGGAAATAATGGACATGTTCATTTTCTTCAAGAAAGTTTCTCGAGAAATTCTTCTCGCGGAAATTTCTTGAGAAAAATCCGCACCAGTGCGCACAGCTATTTTTTTTTTCCATAGAATTTGCTGGGAAATGTCTGCACAAAGATTGCAGACATTTCTCAAGAAATTTCCGCGGCAAATCCGCGGGTAAATCCGCGGGTAAAAAGCTCTAGTGCGCACATAGCCTTAGGCCTTGTTCACTTGTACTGTTGCATTAGATTGCTCAGGAGTATACACTGGTTTAACTTGACACTGTTTAATTGACATAACCTGTTTTTTTCTGACTTTTCCAGATAGATTGTGAACTTAATTGTTGTATTATGTCACTCTGTGTTTCAACACAGCCTATTTAGGCTTAACACATGCATATGATGTAAATCATTGAGTATAATTGAGACTAGAGTGTTCTATTTCCATGTATTTATCCTGGTAGATTGGGAATTCAGCCATAATTATTAACAGATTTAAACCAGTGTTGTAGGTGAAATTCCTGCACGAATATATAGACTAGACTTGGCATTTGTTGCAGTATTTAATACATCCGTTGACATCTCATATGTATGCCAATATATATGAACTAATTATTATCAACGTTTAATAGCATAGTTAATATGAGATGTCAATTTCGATCAGAGATTAATTTCCTCTTATACTAAGACCTAATATATGGTAACTATTGTATTTTATGACACACTAATCAGGTTATAGTAGAGGTTTAATCCTCGGTGTCCTTTCCTCCATTTGTGTGCATCGTACGCTGAATTACACCATTTTTTTATGTGTTTTTAATTGCAATTGTGTGATTTTTTTGTGTGACATTTTTGTACCAATAAAGCATTTTTGTATCACACATATGTGTAATTACTCCAGTTCACTTTATCTAAGGTCTTAAATGGAGTCAGCATAAAAATATAAAAGAATGAAAAACTGGATTTTTCTATGTGTAATGACCCTAAAAAGGTAGTTCATGCTTGGCAACCCTCCAATGTGGCTGAATTGCAACAATTCTGCAAAGATGTTTGGCCAAAAATCATCATGAGCATTATAAAAGACTCATAGCCATTTATCGCAAACTCTTCATTTATAAACTGCATTTTGTGTTTAATAGTGTTATCTTTATCTAATATTTAAATTTGTTTGGTGATCTGAAATATTTAAGTGTGACAAACATACAGAAGAATAAGAAACCAAGAAGGGGCAAATACGTTTTCACATCACTGTATATGTCTAAAATCAGAGAGAGGGAAGCCATGATTGTACGTGGCACTTGCTTGACGTAACTACCTAACGTGAGCCCCGGGAGATTAAATGCCGACACCGCTGGAATGGCGCTGGTACGGGTGGGGAGTATAACCTTTTTTATTTTCAAGGGGGAAATCAAGGGGAATGAGAAGGGGTTGTCTGAGTAGTGGACAACCCATTTAAAAATTGTGCTACTTTATCTTGGTTATGAACACCGAAGCTGTAATTTTGCACCATCCTTTTTGAATCAAATAAGAGAAAAGCTGGCACTGTGTTTTTATTGTAACCTTATACTAAAACATGCTAAAACCACTCAGTACAGATCCTCAAACATCTGATGGTCAGATGTGTGAGGATCTGTGCTCTGTGGTTTTAGCACGTATGGAATAGCGTTACAATAAACACTTTCGTTTTCTAAAGAAGTACAAAGTGCCGGCTTTTCTCCTTTTTGATTATATTGGCAAGCTGTGCTCAAGCTGCCGAGCACCGTGGATGAAGCTATTACCAATGGGGTGAGCTGTTAGTTTTGTTATGTTTGATTCTTTTTGAATCATCCTGCTTATAGATTGAAAATGAAGAGCTCCTAAAACTAATATGTCTTACTATACAATAAACACATTAATATAATTCCTAAAAAATGACAAATAGACTATGATTTTTTTAAAGGCCCTTTGCTCATCAATCTTCAGAGATTTTCTCTCTTTCATGTATTTTAGATCAAAAAACGAGCAAAGCACAACACAAGGGTGAGGGAAAACAATCCATAGAATTTCCTTTGTGTTATTTTTATTCGCTCATCTGCTACAATCCTTTTCTCTTTTGACCCTAAAAGCTTTATAGCAGTGCTGATTTTCAGGACTGTGCATAGTCTCAATATACTCAATATCATGGGTTACAGTTTTACGTGGTAACCCATCATTTAATCAGATATAGCCCTTGTGGGAGCTTTCTACATAAGTCAAGTTATCATTGTATTCAAGTTTCAGTAAATCCTTATTACATAATACTCTAATGTACTCTACTTTACAAATTAATACACTGATTTGTTAAATTTCAATGGATAATAATTTGTCCCAGTCATGTACCCCAAACTCTCAAGCAGATAGAGTTGGAAGGACTGCTGGAAGTCGTTATACTTAATCTGCCAACTGATAAGACTGCATGACAGACCTAATGAAGAAGACAAGTCTATGTGTTAGGGTAAGTTCACACAGTGCGTTTTTCGCGGCGTTTTTGCGCAGTTTTCGGGTGCGTTTTTGCTCAGAAAACTGCATGACTTTGCTTCCCCAGCAAAGTCTATGAATTTTCATTTTTGCTGTCTGCACACAGCGTTTTTTTTCAGCTGCGTTTTTGTGGTGCCACAAAAACGCAGCATGTCAATTATTCCCACGTTTTTCACTGCGCTTTTCATCCATTGAGTTCAATGGGATGTTGAAAGACGCAATGAGAAACGCAAATAGCTGCGTTTTGGTGCGTTTTGGTGCGTTTCTAAGACCAAAAACGCAGCTATAAACGCAGGAGGTGGGTAGTAAAGTGACGTGTACAGGAAGAGGATTCCGTCTGTCAGTATATACAGAAGTGTGAATCCTCCCGGTACCGTCACCGCCGCTTCCACGTCCCGTCCTGGGCATGTATGCTGCCGTGCGGCGCCATGTCTGGGCGGGAGGTGAAAGCGGCTGCGAAAACAAAAGTGAACAGTAGAAAAAAAAAAAAAAAGTTATACTCACCTGTCTGCAGGGTCCCGGTGCCATGCCCGCTCCCATCTCCTCTCACGGTATCGCCACCCCCGCTCCGGCTGTGTGCAGACGGCCGGGAAACCTCCGATGGATGCAGGACCTGGCGATGGATCACCTGATGCAGTCACCTGACGCATCAGGTGATCGTAAGTATCGCGGTGACGCGGGCGCCCGGCCAGTATCAGCGGATGCTTCAGGAGTCTTCATCCCTGATTACCGGCAGCTGCTGCAGCGATCGGACAGGATCAGACTCCCGCCCCATCGCTCCAGGAGCTGCCGGTAATCAGCACATAAGTGAGTATTATTATTTTTTTTTTTTTGCACCGATGCATCTGCTGATTGTATAAACGGCTTTTCTACAATCAGCTGATGTGTGATGGGATTCAGGCACTTGATCCTGACACATCATCTGATCGCTTTGCCTTCCAGCAAACCGATCAGATGATATTGGATCCGGATTGGACGGCGCGGGACCCTGACCCAGGATTACTGCGGAGGGGGGGGTTCTTTATTTCAAAAAAGATGGAGTCACTAATTGTGTTGTGTTTTATTTCTAATAAAAATATTTTTCTGTGTGTTGTGTTTTTTTTTTATCTTTACTAGAAATTCATGGTGGCCATGTCTAATATTGGCGTGACACCATGAATTTCGGGCTTAGGGCCAGCTATACAGCTAGCCCTAACCCCATTATTACCCAGCGAGCCACCCGGCATCAGGGCAGCTGGAAGAGTTGGATACAGCGCCAGAAGATGGCGCTTCTATGAAAGTGCCATTTTCTGGGGTGGCTGCGGGACTGCAATTCACAGCGGGGGTGCCAAGAAAGCATGGGCACCCTGCACTGTGGATTCCAATCCCCAGCTGCCTAGTTGTACCCGGCTGGACTCAAAAATTGGGCGAAGCTCACGACATTTTTTTTTAAAATTATTTCATGAAATTCATGAAATAATTTTAAAAAAAAGGGCTTCCTTATATTTTTGGTTCCCAGCCGGGTACAAATAGGCAGCTGGGGGTTGGGGGCAGCCCATACCTGCCTGCTGTACCCGGCTAGCATACAAAAATATGGCGAAGCCCACGTCATTTTTTTTGTTTGGGGGGGGCAAAGAAATCCTGCATACAGTCCTGGAAGGAGGATACTGAGCCTTGTAGTTTGACAGCTGCTGTCTACTCTCCTGCATACACTATTGGATGGAGGATGCTGAGCCTTGTAGGTCTGCTCCCCCTGACACTCCCTCAAGCATACAGTCCTGGATGGAGCATGCTGAGCCTTGTAGTTCTGCAGCTGCTGTCTGCTCTCCTGCATACACTATTGGATGGAGTATGCTGAGCCTTGTAGTTCTGCAGCTGTCTGCTCTTCTGCATACACTAGTGGAGAATGAAGAACACATTGAAGAAGGAAATGACATCAGACCTTTTTTTTTGTTCACTGATAAAAAACGCATAAAGACGCAGTGAGCAAAAACACAGCAAAACGCAGCAAAAAAACGCACCAAATCGCGGCAAAACGCGTGCGTTTTTTTGCCGCGTTTTTTTGCCGCGGGTGCGTTTTTGTGCAGTTTTTGCCGCAAAAAACGCACAAAAACGCAGCGTCAAAAAAACGCAGTGTGTGAACCTAGCCTTAGTGGTGTCCAAGTGTACATGTGTATATACGCATTACTATGTGTCTTAACCCCTTCACTCATGAGCCTCTTTTCACCTTCCTCACCAGGCCATTTTTTAAATTCTGACCACTGTCACTTTATGCGGTAATAACTCTGGAACGCTTCAATGGATCCTAGTAATTCTGAGTTTTATTTTTTATGTTACATTGTATTTCAGGTTAGTGGTAAATTGGTAAATTTTGAACAATAGTTTTTGTGTTTATTTTTGAAAATATCAGAAATTTGGTGAAAATATTGAAAATGTCACAATTTTCAAACTTTGAATTTTTATGCCCTTAAACCAGAGAGGTATGTCAACAAAATAGTTAATGAATAACATTTCCCACATGTCTACTTTATAGTAACATTAATTTTTAAATATATTTTTTTTGTTATGAAGTTAGAAGGGTTAGAAGTTTATCAGCAATTTCTCATTGCTACAACAAAATTTACAAAATCAAGTTTTTTATGGACCACATCACATTTGAAGTGACTTTGAGGGGACCCTGTGAAAGATAATACCCAAAAGTGACATGATTTTAAAAACTGCACCCCTCAAAGTACTCAAAACCACATTCCAAAGTTAATTAACCATTTAGGTATTTCAGAGATTAAAGAAATGTGGAAGGAAAAAACAAAAATTTAACTTTTTCATTTTCAGTTCATTTATTTCACTTTTTACAATTTATGTAGGGTAAGAGGTGAAAATGCACGATAAAATTTGTTGGGCAATTTCTCCTGAGTATGCCGATACCCCATATGTGGTGGAAAACTACTGTTTGGGCACATGAATAAATAAAACTAGCAATGGAGTTTTTAATTTTGCATAGTAATGAAGAATACCCAAACGAGCAAAATATTGTGAAATATTTATTGAAATAAGGTGCTCAGGGATACATTATACATAATGATGATAATTTAGATAAAAAGAAAGGAAAGGGTGTGCCGAAGGGGAAAAGGTTAACACGCTGGTCCCCACGTGTTAATCCGGTATTTCACGGCAACCTGATCTGGGTAAGTGGCCTTAATTATATGGGTCTCGGTTTAGGAATATAATGTGATTCCTCTGGAACCTATTATCATTACCTACACTGTGCCACCTTTTCCCTGGGCACTATGCCATGAGTTATCTAGTTGCCTTATATTGGAGATAAAGGAACTTCCTTTTCTCCCTATCTCATTCCGGGACCCGTGGGGTTCCTTTTCCCCTTCGGCACACCCTTTCCTCTCTTTTTATCTAAATTATCATCATTATGTATAATGTATCCCTGAGCACCTTATTTCAATAAATATTTCACGATAGTTTGCTCGTTTGGGTATTCTTCATTACTCTGCAAAATTAAAGACTCCATTGCTAGTTTTATTTATCTATTAGTGAGTTGTTGCTATCTTTATCGATTATGCGATCTGTGATTGGTTCTTGTTGGTTTCAAAATGTTTGGGCACATGGCAGAGCTCGGAAGGGAAGGAGCGGCATTTGACTTAGAATTTGAACGCAAAATCGTCTGGAATCGATGGTGAACAATCTGTTGTGTCTGCAAAGCACCGATGTGACTAAACAGTGGAAACCTTTCTTAAGTGACCCCATTTTGGAAGCTAGACCACTCAAGGAATATATCTAGATCTGTGGTGAGCACCTTGAACCTCCAGGTGCTTCACATCATTTTATAAATTTAAGTAACAAAAATGAAAAATTACATTTTTCCCTTTTATTTTTCCATGGATAACAGGAAAAAAATGCTCCATACAATTTGTTGTGCAATTTCTCCTGAGAACGGTGGTAAACTATATGTGGTGGAAAACTACTGCTTGAGCATACGAAAGGCTTAGAAGGGAAGGTGAACCATTTGACCTTTGGAATGCAAAATCATCTAGAATCAATAGCAGATGCCATGTCGCGTTTGAAGTGCCCTTGATGTGTCTAAAAAGTAGAAACCCCAGAAGTGACCCCAGTTTGGAAACGAGACCCAGCAAGGGATTTATCTAGAAGTTTGGTGAGCAACTTTAACCCTCAGGTACTTCACAAAATTATATAGCGCTGAGAAGTGAAAATAAAAAAAATTACATTTTTCCAACAAAATGTTGGTTGGCATCAATTTTTTTTATTTTACAAGGGTAACAGAGAAAAATGCATCATACAATTCATTGTGTAATTTCTCCCGAGTACGTCGATACCCTATATGTGGTGGATGGTGGAAAACTACTATTTTGGCGTGCCAGCAGGGCTTAGAAGGGAAGGCGCACCTTGACTTTTGGAAAGCAAAATCTGGTGGAATCAATAGCAGATGCTATGTCATGTTTGCGGAGCTCCTGATGTGCCTAAACAGTGGAAACAAACATCCCTTAAGTTATCCCAATTTGGAAACTAGAGCCATCAAGAAATTTAACTAGATGTGTGATGAGCACCTTGAACCCCCAGGTGCTTCACAGAATTTTAGAACGTTAACCTGTGAAAATAAAATATTATTTTTTTCCCATAAAAATATTGCTTTAGCCCCAATTTTTTAATTTTGACAACGGTTACAGGACAAAATGCACTAACAATTTCTTGTGCAATTGTTCCTTAGTATGCTGATACCTCACATGTGGTGGAAAATTACGGTTTGGGTGCACGGCACATATCAGAAGAGAAGAAGCGCCATTTTAGGTGGAATAGATTACGAATGCCATGTGTTACGTCACCGCCGGAGTCTGCTCCAGCAACTTCTGCTCCGATCACCAGGCGACGCCGTGTTCCTGCCGTGGATGGTGCTGGTGATGGGAGAGGAGTCGATACCAGCGGCACCGGTGGGCGCAGGCTCCGATCATCCACTGGGCTGGGTTATCTTGGAATCTGCAGTACCACTGGCTGACTGTGGGTGGCGTGTGTCCTCCAGCTGAAGTTGCCAGCGTTAAGCTACAGCCAATGGGAAGACACCACACCCTTCTTATTCCCCCTCCTGTCACATGACCACTGCCAGAGATAGTTCTGATTTCCTGGCTCCTGGTCCGCCCTATTCTGTTTTGTGATTCCTGTGTGCTGACTTCTGCGTGCTTTATGACTACCCTTCAGCCTGCTGTTTTTGTACCTCGCTGCCCGATCCGGATTTGACCTCTGCTCCATTTTCTGATTACGTCCTTGTCTGCCGATTCTGTCCCTGTTCTGCTATTCTGGTTTGACCCTGCCTGACGACTACTCTCATCGGACTGCAGCCTTCCACAGGTAGTTATCTCCAGGGACCTGTGTAATTCCAAATCCCTTTATAGGGGTTAAAGGGTTTCAGGGTTCTGGGGGTCCTGCTTGGTGAGTGGCTTCCCTCTAGTCTGTCCATTACATCCTCCCTGAGTCTGTTGATCCAGGCAGGCGTTACATTATCTCTGGCCCATCTAACAAGGAAAGAGAAAAAAAAATGGGTTCTCTCCATGCTGTGCTAAACCAGGTGAACACCCTTTCTGTCCTTGTTCGTGGACTTACACAGCAGGTGCAGGATCTCAGGTCTGCTCAGGTTCAAGCCCCTGCAGCACCTACCTCATCGTGTCCAGAGTCCCATCGACTGCAAGGGAGCAGATCACATTGTGGAGCCGAACATGGAGTGCCTGGATCTCAGTGGCAATCACTTCCAAAGGAGCAGCAGCACTTCAGTGAGCCCTAGGATACTCACTTAGGTGCCTAGGTACTTCCTGCAGACCCTATGAGGTTAATGTTACCTGTCCAATTGTCTCACCAGGGAAAATCTGTATGGCTGCAGACATTCATTGATTGTGGATCTGCAGCTAATTTCTTAGATACTATTGTAGCAAAATAACTGGGTTTGCCTTTGCTAAGATTGAATGCTCCCATTAGAATATCTGCTATCGATAGTACACCTCTCACTCAGGGTGTGGTTACTTTTGTAACTCCAGAGATTTTCATGCTTGTTGGGGCTCTGCATGTAGAAACTGTGTCATTTTTTGTTTTTGAGAATCTAATGTCAGCAGTGGTATTAGGCATGACATAGCTGCGCAAACATAACCCGGTCATAGACTGGCACCAGGGTGAGATTGTGTACTGGAGCCCTGAGTGTCAGGAGACATGCATGTCTTTATCTGTTAACTTGACTAGAGCTGAACCTATTTTCATACCTCATGCATTTAAGGATTTTGCTGATGTGTTTTCGGTATCTGAATCTGAAAAATTACCTCCACACAGAGATTATGACTGCCCCATAGATTTGGTCCCCTATTCCCGACTCCCCAAGGGTAAAATGTATAATCTTTCTGATCCGGAGCATCAGGCCATGAAAGATTATATAGCAGACAGTCTGCAGAGAGGGTTTATCAGACCATCCAGGTCACCAGTCGGCGCTGGATTCTTTTTTGTTGATAAAAAAAGACGGTGGACTCAGACCTTGTATTGACTACCGTGAACTTAATGCTATTACTGTAAAGAATCGGTACCCTCTACCACTAATCCCCGATCTCTTTAACTAGCTCATAGGAGCCCGGTGGTTCACCAAGCTGGATCTCAGGGGTGCATATAACCTAATCCACATCAGAGACGGAGATGAGTGGAAAACAGCATTTAACACTCCAGAGGGACACTATGAGTACCTGGCAATGCCTTTTGGGTTAAAATAATGCGCCGGCTGTCTTTCAGAACTTTGTCAATGACATTTTCAGGGATATCTGTGGTCTATATGTGGTGGTCTATCTGGATGACATTCTGATTTATTCTCCTGATGCTATGTCACATGTCCAACATGTCCGCACTGTACTCCAGAGACTCAGGGAGAACTCCCTATTTGCCAAATACGAGAAATGTGTTTTTTTTGAGGCAGAGGTTTATTTCCTGGGTTATATCTTGTCTGCAGAAGGCTTTCGTATGGATCCCTCTAAGCTTCGACCGATTAAGGAGTGGGTGCAACCCAAGTCTCTGAAAGCCTTGCAGCGTTTCCTTGGATTTGCTAATTATTATCGCAAATTCATTCGAGATATTTCCAAAATTGCCAAACCCCTCACCGATTTGACTAAAAAGGGGGCTGATGTGGTTAATTGGAAGCCAGAGGCGATCCATGCCTTCTCAAAATTAAAAGACTGTTTTTCCTCAGACCCGATTCTGGTTCAGCCTGACCTTATGCGTCCGTTTATAGTAGAAGTCGATGCATCTGAGGTCGGAGTGGGAGCGGTGCTATCTCAAGGTACTCCGTCTCTCACTCAGCTTCGTCATTGTGCCTTCTTTTCTCGCAAGTTTTCTCCCACGGAGAGAAATTATGATATTGGTAATCGAGAGCTGTTGGCAATCAAATGGGCCTTCGAGGAATGGCGCCACTTCCTCGAAGGCGCCAAACATAAGGTCACAGTTCTCACAGACCATAAGAACCTCACTTATCTGGAATCTGCTAAGAGACTCAATCCTAGGCAGGCCAGGTGGGCATTTTTCTTCTCCAAATTTGATTTTGTGGTAACGTTTCGGCCCGGTACCAAGAACACCAGAGCTGATGCACTTTCCCGTAGTGTCTGTCCCTTTCAGTTGGAAAACTCTGAACCAGTCCCTATTTTAGCTAAAGGCATTATTATGTCATCTGTTTCCTTAGATTTGATAGAAGAGGTCCAGAATACCCAAGACCAAGCTCCTGAAACCACTCCTGACCGTAAACTGTTTGTTGCCCCCTCACTTCGCCTACGGTTACTCCAGGAATCCCACAATTCTGTGCTGGCAGGTCACCCTGGTATTGGCAATACCCTCCGATTAGTAACCAGGTATTTTTGGTGGCCAACCATAGCGAAAGACTATGTACTGGCTTGTGAAACTTGTGCTCGAGCCAAGGCACCCCGTAACCGCCCTGCCGGATTTCTCCAGTCCCTACCTACTCCAGTAAGCCCTTGGACACATCTCTCCATGGACTTCATCACTGACCTTCCACCCTCAGAAGGTAAAATTTGTATCTGGGTAGTAGTGGATAGATTCAGCAAAAGTGTCATTTTGTTTCTCTGTCCGGATTACCTAATTCTGAAACTCTTAGCATTAGGCATATTGTGCGGTTACACGGGGTTCCGGAAAATATTGTTTCTGACCGAGGAACACAGTTCGTCTCGAAATTCTGGAGGGCGTTTTGTAAAAAGATCAATATAGAATTATCTTTTTCATCTGCCTACCACCCAGAGACCAATGGTCAGACCGAACGTTCCAATCAAACCCTTGAACAATATCTCCGGTGTTATGTGTTTGACCGTCAGTCTGACTGGGTGGAGGGAGGGGTTACGGCCCTGAGGAGAGGTCATGGGTCCCTGCGAGCGATATTCATGCTAAGGGTCTGGTCCGGCGGTTTCACCTCCAATTTCCTGACAAGCTGGGTTTTGAGGGTCCGGAGGCCCCTCATGGAGGATGGGGTACTGTTACGTCACCGCCGGAGTCTGCTCTAGCGACTTCTGCTCCAATCACCAGGCGACGCTGTGTTCCTGCCGTGGATGGTGCTGGTGATGGGAGAGGAGTCGATGCCAGCGGCACCGGTGGGCGCAGGCTCCGATCATCCACTGGGCTGAGTTATCTTGGGATTTGCAGTACCGCTGGCTACCTGTGGGTGGCATGTGTCTTCCAGCTGAAGTTGCCAGTGTTCAGAGACAGCCAATGGGAAGACACCACACCCTTCTTATTCCCCCTCCTGTCACATTACCACTGCCAGAGATAGTTCTGATTTCCTGGCTCCTGGTCCACCCTATTCCGTTTTGTGATTCCTGTGTGCTGACTTTTGCGTGTTTTATGACTACCCTTCTGCCTGCTGTTTTTGTACCTCGCTGCCCGATCAGGATTTGACCTCTGCTCCGTTTTCTGATTACGTCCTTGTCTGCCGATTCTGTCCCTGTTCTGCTATTCTGGTTTGACCCTGCCTGACGACTACTCTCATCGGACTGCATCCTTCCACAAGTAGTGATCTCCAGGGCCCTGTGTAATTCCAAATCCCTGTATTGGGGTTAAATGGTTTCAGGGTTCTGGGGGTCCTGCTTGGTGAGTGGCTTCCCTCTAGTCTGTCCATTACATCCCCCCTGAGTCTGTTGATCCAGGCAGGCGTTATACCATGTCATATTTGAAGAGCCCCTAACATGCTAAAACAGCAGAAACAAGAAAACCCATTTTTAGAAACTATGCAGTCTTGGCTGAAAGTGTTGCCACCCTTGAAATTATTCCAGAAAATTGAGTACTTCTCCCATAAAATTATTAAACTTACATGTTTTTTCCAACAAGTGTATTTCCTTTGTGTCTATTAGAATAACACAAAAAAATGCAAAGTGGACATAATTTCACACAAAACCACAAAAATTGGCCGACAAAATTGCTGGCATCTTCAATTTAATATTCGGTTGCACACCCTTTGGAATAACAAGATTCTTACACCTCTCAATTCAAATCTTCTTTTGCAAATTGCTCCAGGTCTCTCATATTTTAAGGTTGCCTTCTCCCAACAGCATTACAGATGTTTTATGTCTTTCTGTCAGCAGTGGGGTCATCCTGGGTCTCCTGAGATAGTGTTTAATTTTATTAAACTGTTAACAGATAGTTCACACTGAGACTGATGCACCCTGAGCCCGCAGGACAGCTTCAATTTCTTTGGAACTTGAATTGGGGTTGCTTATCCAAAATCATGACTATCCTATGCTGCAATCTTTCATCAATTTTTCTCTGCCATTCACATACAGGGTTGTAAACGTCTTGATTATGTTGCTCTCCATGGACAAATGAACATTAATATCTCTGGAGATGGACTTATCTTGAGATTGTTTATATTTTTAAAAAATATTTGTTCTCAAGTTCTCAGACAGTTCTCTTTCTGTTCTCTATTCTTAGTGTGGCACACAGACACACAATGCAAAGATTGAGTCAACTTCTCTTTTTATCTGGTTTCAAGTGTGATTTTCATATTGCCCACACCTGTTACTTGCCATAGGTGAGTTTGAAAAAACATCACATGCTTGAAACAAAGTTTCAATTTTGGAAAGATGGCAACAATTCTGTTTGGCCCATTTGGGGGTTTTGTGTGAAATAATGTCAATTTGCTTTTATACATAGGAAAAAATCATCTGTATAACAAACGTGTAATTGCAATAATTTCTGAGAGAATTACTTTATGTTTTGGAACAATTTCAAGGATCCCAACCCTTTCGACCATAACTGCACCTCTCAAGGAATTCATCTAGAGGATAAATGTGCATCCTTAACCTTTAGGCTATTTACAGAATTGTATAACATTGGGCTGAGTAAATGAAAATGACCATTTTTTCCATTAAAATGTTGCTTTAGTCTCAAGTTTGTAATTTTCAAGAATTATAATAGGAGAAAATGAAAGATACAATTTCTTGTGCAATTTCTTCTGAGCAAACCAATACCCCATATGTGGTCGAAACTACTTTTGAGGCACAATGCAAAGCTCAGAAATGAAGGAGTGCCATATTGGACTTCAGATTTTGCTGGAATGGTTTGATGTTGCCATGTCACATTGGCAGAGCCCCTGAGGTACAAGGACAGCAGGAACCCCCCATAAGTGAGGACATTTTACAAACTACACCCCTCAATGAATTCATTTAGGGGTGCAGTAATCAAATAATTAAATTTGTATCACAAAAAAATTGTTTTTATACAGAGTTTACATTTTCACACAGGGAAATCAATAAAAATGGCACCAAAATTTGTCACACAATGTCTTTTGAATGTTGCAATACCCCACATGTGACAGTACAATACTACTTAGCCACATGGCAAGATTCAAGATGGAAGGAGCGCTATTTGACTTCTGGAGTACAAATTTTCATACGATAGTTTGCAGACTCCTTATTCAAAGCCCTTAAGTGCCAGAAGAGCAGAATCCCACGTCAAGTGACCCCATTTTGTAAATTACACCCCTCTAGGAATAGATTTGTCTCTTTCTCTTTACCAGTAAGGGGTGTGTGAATGGACCGCACAGTTGCTTTGTCCTGGAGGTAACATTTGGACAACGCACATGCAGCGGAAGATGCCAAGTGATGCCAGCTGCACGCAGATGACTGTGGTGGCCAGGAAGACAAAACAGAGGTTGCCAGGTGATGTCTGCTGCAGATGGATGATGTGGACTGTGGTGGCTGGGGGCTCTGTCAGGGCAGGTAAGAGAACAGGAACTCAGGAAAAATATGATTGAGTCATTTATTAACTCCTATTATACTCGGCACTCGAGTTAAGCATTTCTGAGCATCTGACATGCTAGATTCGAGTACCAAGCACCCAAACACTTTCGTGCTCGCTCCTCACTTGTCTGTTTCTTCCTTTCTATAGATCCATTGGTCAATGTTTATGCTAATGATTTAGCAAGTGCAAGGGGCTTGCCCTGCCTTTGCAGCTCTCCAATCTCTCAAGCTCTTTTTCTGCCCACCATTGGCCTCCTATCAGTGACTATAGGCAGCATGGTGGCTCAGTGGTTAGTAGTGTTGCTTTGTGGCTCTGCAGTCCTGGGTTCAAATCCAACCAAGAATAACATCTGAAAAGAGTGTGGAGACAGTGATGATGTTCGTAAAGCACTGAAGTTAAGTGAGTAAAATAAATAGTAATTTTAATAATAATTACTTTTCTCTATCACATGCTGCCATACCTTTTAACAAAAAATACTCACCAATGGATTTCTAAAAACAGAGACACATAATAATTATAATACATAGGTATATACATAATCAACATTTCAGAAGCTTTATATAGATGAGATAGTTTAGGATTTAAAAACCTGTTGACAGGTTCCCGTTAAAACTTTATACTAATGGGGATAAATACGTGCATGGTCAATGACTTGGTGCACCAATTCACCCTCTAATTTACACATTCGGCTCTGTCCCTAACCTTAATTAATAGCTCCGACTTTCTCACATCTGGCGCTCCTTAAACTCACAGTTCTGTTCATTCACAGTATGCTGATACTGGAACAGCACAGTGGCATGCTCACAGTATCAGGGCGGCACACGATTAGTGGGGGGGCACGGTCTTATCTCCAGCTCCTCTCTGAAGCTTGCTACACTTCCAGGGTGGTGGTCGGAGACTGAATATACCTGAACCTCATTTTAACATCAGGATTATAGAGCCATTCGGACATAAATTTTCAAAGTAAGTAGACCAACCTTGCCAAATCTATTTATTAATATATCCAATTCAGTTTGTATTGTGAAATGCCGTGACAGATCCACTTTGAAAAAAAATGCTGAAAATAAAAATGATCAGATTTTGCAATAAATTTTGGTAAACCGAATCAATACATTCAGCTTAAAGTGAACCTGAAAGCTCATACATGCTGCTCAGTGAATGAATGATCTCAGCCAGATCTGTTTGGGGTGAAACACTGCAATGTTTCACAGGATAAAAAATGAAAGTGTGTCATGAGCTGGAGACTAGTCAGAAAGGTGATTCACCGGCAGCTCCTCTCTGTCTGCTGCTATGTATTGACAGGTCTCTGCCTATGTGCATGTGAAGGCAGAGTCCCTTCTATCCATGGCAGTGGGTGGGGAGAAGTCGGCGGGGATCCACTTGTCTGACTAGTTCTTGGCACGGCTCAGTATCAGCTGCAGCATTTCAGAGTTAAACTTTAGTGTTGAGCGAGTAGTTAAATATTCGTACTCACTATGCTGTTAGCAAGTACTGTCCGCTACTCGCATATTCGTTACAAGTAACGGGCACAATGTAAGTCAATGGAAAATACTCGCTAAGTAGCGCATAACCCAAAATCCATACTATTCGCTACTCACACGAAAAATACGTCTTTCGGGTCACTCGCTACTTAGCGAGTATTTTCCATTGACTTACATTGTGCCCGTTACTTGTAACGAATATGTGAGTAGCGGACAGTACTCGATAACAGCGCAGCGAACACGAATAGTTAACTACTCGCTCAACACTATTAAACATACCTGGCTGAGATCATATCAGTTTCTGATACATCCGGCCCATGGATTGGGCAGCATGTATCAGATGACAGGTTTACTTTAAGAGATGTATTAATTTCTATAGTAGCAGTATGATTCACAATGAAGTTTCACATTTGTTCTCATTTCCCTTTATTTTGTTAGCTTGATTAGCATTAAGTGCTGAATATATCTATCTAGTTATACTATTGATAATCCTGAAATCTTTAACCAATCCAGCAGCTGTTTGAGGTCTCTATTATTTCATATTGTGAGTATAATAAAGCTGATTTTCCTTCTCTGTTGGTTTCCAGGGTCTTACTCGGATTAACAATTATTTAATGACTGTCCAGTTGCTGATAAAAATGAGAATGCTTGATAATCTTTTGAGCTACTATGAAAATATGATGAAATGTAGTTTACCAGGTGCTGAGCATGTCACCTACTTGAAAGTCCTCTACTGCTTCTTACATTTTGTATGAAACTATTCATCAATACAAATATTGATATATGTTCCATTTTGATTTTCTATCCAATTATTAGTAGCAGTGGGCTAACAAGAGTATCTAATTATGTAACATAAATGTGTAATAATTGCCATACAATATAGTATCTAAGGCCTTGCTCTTGCGTATAAAAAAAAAATTGCACCAATTTTCATCCATAAAAGTTGGACGGGTGAAATCCATTTGGCATTCCATATTACATGCGAGTGTGCGATTTCTTTATAGCTAACATCCATATAACATTTGTTTTTTTCTCTTTTACAATCATTAACAGGGCCATTTACAGTGTTCTATGTTACAGAATGGTAATATGTTGCATAATAAACGGATGCCACCAGGATGGTTCATGTGCCATGCATTTTTTTTCTAGGACCCATATACTTGCATTGGCGAGTCTTGTGCGATATATGCAGCCATGAGCAGTATGTTGTGATTTTTTTCCTCAGCCCAATTACAGCCTAGGAAAAACTCACAGATGGGCACTGTCTCATTGAATAACATTGATGCGAGTGCAATCCAATTTGTTATGGGATCCCACTCATGCGTATTAAATGCAAGTGTGAGTGAGGCCTACTAATTATATCTGATATGCCTTCACTACCAAAACAATTGGATATGATTAACTATAAAGTTAATTGCAAAAACTAAAAACATTCTAGCACTCTTAGAGCATTTGCATATGTAGATTATTTGGTGCGTTTTGGATTACAAATACTGAGGTAAAAACTCTCCAAATACTCAATGTGTAAACATGGACTTAAAGTACAATATGTCATGATTCCTTTGTGCAGAGTATCTTGCAGACTTGAAGATGCTCTGGTGCGTTTTTCTGGATTACAGACCTGGCAGTGACATGACTTCTCTGTGCAGAGCATCTTGCCTTTGGAGATGCTCTGCTGTGCTTTTCCTGAGTAACCGAGCTAGCAGTATGATCAACAGCTCAGGATTCCATGTTGGTGCTGATTACTCAGGTGTTCCACCTTCCTCATAATTGCTCAGGCTTCTTTACTGAGGATGCTCATACAGAACCTTGCCAATTGTATGCTCTGGTTATGCAGTTGTGCTGTTGGCTTGTGTCTCTGCTAGTGTTCTGATCTTTGTGTTCGGACCCCGGACTCCTCTCTGTCCACTCCTTGTTCCTGTCCTGAACTCCTGCCTTTTGACCTTGGAACGTTACCTGACCACGTCTCTGTTTTCTCCCTAAACTTATTACGTGCTCTCCTGGATTTCTGACTCTCTGATATTGACCTGACTACGCTTCTGTTTACTTCTTGTGCTAGTACATGTCCTCCCATTACCAGACCCCAGCTTTCCTGACTACTCTTCCATCCATACTTCCCATAAGTAGTGGCTAGCATCGCACAATACACTTGTGGTTCTATTCACATCAAAGCTTAGGTGTTTGCGCTTCAGACTCTTCCATTTCTAATTCACTTATAATTGTTTATTATGTTATGAATATACCAGTGACTTGGCAGCAGCTTAATTGTACGTATGTTATCAAATTTTACTCTTGCTTTCCTTCAGTCATTCTCTTTTTCCTGTTTTTGCTCTCCTACATATTACTAGAATCGTGTACACTGAAAAGTCATAACATTAAAACCACCTGCCTAATAATGTGTCAGTCCCGCTAGGCCATGTGCACATGTTGAGTATTTGGTGAGTTTTTTAACTCAGTATTTCTAAACCAAAACCAGGAGTGAGTAAGTAATGTAGAAGTGGTGAACATACTTCTATTATACTTTTCTTCTGCTTGTACCACTCCTGTGCCCATGGTTTTATTGCTGCTAAAAAGCTTCCAATCGAGTCATGGAGTCCACAATACCTCTAAGGCCTTGCTGAATATTCTGCAGCAATTTTACAGCACATGTGCGCTTCAAATCGCAGCAGAAACACTGCATAATGGATGCAGTTCTTCTGTAGAAAAAAAGCCGATTTTATGCGCTATGACTGCTGCCCCCACCATAGACAGAGCGGGAGCTGCATCCAAAGCGCACAAATTAATTGACATGATGCTTTTATGAACGCACGGATTTGGGTCAAAATTTTAGCACCTAAATCGTTGTGTTCAAAAAAGCAACATGCGCACGTATCATCCACAATCTACATAGATTGTGCAGGGGACGCAGGACGCATGCATTTACACTGCAGTACAATACGCAGCATAAATGTATGTAATTATGCAACGTGCGCATGAGCCCAAAATGGTCAGGAAACATCTGTATGCATGCATTCATTCATTGGTATAGAAATGCAGCTCTCACGTATGTCCAAGCTCACAACAGTCACTGCAATTCAGAAACCTGCTTTTGACTCTCATATGATGTATACCATTTACCGCTCTTTGGAATTACTGTTTTGCTGCAAGGTGCACTCCACACTCAACAGCAGTAATTAAGGCATGCACCAGTACATGTCTTATATGGGACACTAGGTAAATGTTTTGATTGGCGACATTGCACCACTATATGCTGGCCAGGTGGGGACACCTTTACAACTGGGCACTTTGCTCCAACACCAGCCGATGTTACTTCATCTCCTCCACATCCTCCTCAACGGACATCTATCCCCCAAGATCAATGAGGCAGAAACTAGTATCAAATGTTATGCTGTATAGTTCCTCATCAATTACAAGAGGGCAAATTGATAAGCTATAATGCCAGAAATATCATAGCTGTACTGCATTCAGAAAAGTACCGTATTTTTCGCTTTATAAGACGCACCTGATTATAAGACGCACCTCCAAATTTGGTGAAGCAAAAGAGAATTTTTTTTTAATGTTAAATGGGGTCCATCTTATAATGCCAGTGTCCGTCTAACAAATCATATAGGGTATATGTCCCTCATAGCCCCCATCCTATAATTAGCCCCCTTAATCTGGATATGGCCCCCTTATATTGAATATAGCCCCCTTGTGCTGGCACACGGTCCCCTGTGCTGCCTATGGCCCCCTATGGATTGCACACATTCCCTGTGCTGCCTATGGCCCCCTATGGATTGCACACATCCCTCTGTGCTGCCTGTGGCCCCCTATGGATTGCATACATTCCCCTGTGCTGCCTATGGCCCCCTATGGATTGCACACGTTCCCCTGTGCTGCCTATGACCCCCTATGGACTGCACATGTCCCTCTGTGCTGCCTATGACCCCCTATGGATTCCATACGTTCCCCTGTGCTGCCTATGGCCCCCTATGGATTGAACACATTCACCTGTGCTGCCTATGGCCCCCTATGGATTGCACACATTCCCCTGTGCTGCCCAAGGCTCCCTATGGATTGCACACATTCCCTTTGCTGCCTATGGCCCCCTATGGATTGCATATGTTCCCCTGTGCTGCCTATGGCCCTCTATGGATTGCACACATTCCCTTGTGCTGCCTATGGCCCCCTATGGATTGCATACGTTCCCCTGTGCTGCCTATGGGCCCCTATGGATTGCACACGTTCCCCTGTGCTGCCTATGGCCCCCTATGGATTGCACACGTTCCCCTGTGTTAGATATCGCCCCCATGCTGCTGCCCATAGTAAAATAAAACACTCTTTCCTTACCTCCTCCAGCGCTGATCTCCCTCCTGTCTCCCTCCATGCTTCTGTTCCTCCACTTCCTGGTTCTTGGTGCCGGTCATGTGATTGGCACAGCAGAGTGAGATCATCGCTGCGTGCCTGATCACAGTGGAAGCAGGGACACCGGGGAGAAACGCTGGATGGGGTAAGTGAATATTTTTTATTTTAGGATAAGCAACAGCATGGGGGCCATATCTAACACAGGGGGGGCATGTGCCATCACATTGGGGCGCAGGCTCATATAATATGCACCGCTCCCCCATCCCATCAGCGCGATGCGGTTTCAGCACCACGGTGATGGACAGCGGCTGTGCATAGTATATGAGCGGGAGCAGGAGATCTAACGCTGCCGCCGCAGCGTTAACCAGCCCCCAGCAGTGCTCCAGAGCTGCTGCCCCCACCTCCCCTGGACCCTGCAGTGTATATATATATATATATATATATATATATATACACACACCCGTATATTTGGCTTATAAGACGCACCCCCTACTTTCCCCAAAAATTTGTGGGAACAAAAGTGCGTCTTATAAAGCGAAAAATACGGTAAATAAAGATTACTAATCTAGGGTTTAGTGGCAGCTGTGGGCTGCCATTAACCAATTATATTGCACTGATTGCCAGGGGGACTACACGCTGTTTTTTAAAATTATTTATTTAAATAATTTAAAGGGAAAAAAAGCCACATGTAGTTCCTCTTATTCTGATACACAGCCAAGATAAGTGCACAGCTGGGGGTTGCAGTCTGTGGCCGTATGCTTTATCTGTGCTGGGTATCATAATATGGGGGACCCTGTGCAAATTTTTATTTTTAATAAACCTAAAGGAATGTCAGACAGTCAGGGTCCACCGTGCAAAGACTCTGCTGCAGACTATGGCAGAGGATAAGGGGTATATAAGTGTACCACTGTAAAAAATAATAGCACAAGTGCAGAGTGCAATACCTCTGTTAAACTCACAGAGGAATATAATTAGAAAATAAAGCAATTCCTCCCTTACTTGGAGGGCGTGTGGAATGGTCTCTGTTAAAGATCACAGAGACAAAAGCAGTGAGTGTGAAATGGCACCTACCTAGGTCCGTTCCTCTAGTGGTGCCAGGAGACGGACAGCAGCGTAAGCCGCACAAAGCTCCTACCTGCGTTCGCTCCACTAGTGTGCGAGGACACGAACCACTAGATATGGCACCTGCCTAGGTCCGCTCTTCTAGTGGTGCAAAAGAGATGGACAGCAGCATAAGCCGCACAAAGCTCCTACCTCTGTTCGCTCCCCTAGTGTGCGAGGATACGAACAACTGCCAGACGCAGTATAAGGAACATTACCCTAGCGGCAACGTCCACCTACGAGTAGAATCACAAGGCCCAGCCGGACCATGTGCCTCAGGCACCTGCCTATGTCCGCTCCACTAAGAGGTAAGGATACGGACTGCAGCCGAAGCTGTAAGGTATAAGAACGCTACCCTGCCGGTAGCGCTCACCTAACATAGACAGAGAGATACCTAGAGGGACGTGCACAGGGCGTCTACCCTCATGCATGAACCAAGAGGACTGAGCGCCGGACGGCGTGCGTCAGGGTCTTATATAGACTCTGTGCCTCATCCAAGATGGAGGACACCACAGCCAGTCCGCTGCCAGAATGACAGAAATGACGTCACGCTGGCCTATCACCGAGCAAAGCGTCACAAGCACATGACCAGCGACCAATCGGCCTAGAAGGTGTCAGAGACATGTGACCACGTGTCACAAGCACATGACCAGTGGCCAATCAGCTTAGAAGGTGTCAGAGACATGTGACCTCGTGTCAGCGATGATGTCACCCGCACATGTGCAAAGGCTCCAAGATAGGACTAAGGCGGGCTTTGCACACTACGACATCGCAGCCCGATGCTGCGATGCCGAGTGCGATAGTGCCCGCCCCCGTCGCAGCAGCGATATGTGGTGATAGCTGGCGTAGCGAAAGTTATCGCTACGCCAGCTTCACACACACACTCACCTGCCGTGCGACGTCCCTGTGGCCGGCGACCCGCCTCCTTGTTAAGGGGGCGGGTCGTGCGGCGTCACTGCGACGTCACACGGCAGGCGGCCAATCAGAGCGGAGGGGCAGAGATGAGCAGGATGTAAACATCCTGCCCACCTCCTTCCTTCCGCATATCCTACGGAAGCCGCAGTGAGGCCGGTAGGAGACGTTCCTCGCTCCTGCGACTTCACACACAGCGATGTGTGCTGCCGCAGGAGCGAGGAACAACATCGGACCGTCGCGTCAGCGTAATCATGGATTACGCCGACGCTGCACCGATGATACGATTACGACGCTTTTGCGCTCGTTAATCGTATCATCCAGCCTTTACACACTGCGATGTCGCATGCGATGCCGGAAGTGCGTCATTTTCAATTTGACCCCACCGACATCGCACCTGCGATGTCGCAGTGTGCAAAGTGCCCCTTAGTCTCCAGCGCTTGCACATGTGCAGTAGCAAGAAATCCGGACATAGTCTCCAGAGCCACAGCAACCGTAACAGCAACCAACATACTGTACTTTGCACTTATTGAAATTTATTAAGCACACAACACTATTGCTATTACAAATAATATAGGTTTTATTGGGGTATGTCTGACTAGTTTTCATTGACATAAATATTTAGACACAAAAAGAAACCTGCATATTTTACATTATATTCTCCCCACGTTTATAGAAACTTTTGGTTTTGAGCCATAATTCCAAGGCTTTATCTAAATTCTGAAATAAACTGCAAGACAACTTTTGTGATAAACTAGTAGCTCTCCTGGAAATCACACAAATTCCTTTAGCAATGATTTCACTTAGCACTGGATCTTGTTTTAGGATACATATTTATTATGAAAGCTTTTTTGATGTCATTAAATTCATTACTAAACGTGATAGAAAAGAATATGTCCCCAAAATTACTCCTCAAAGCATCATGATAATGCTTATGATGTAAGTGTGGGGAGCTGTTCTGATTCTTTGTGGAATGATAGACATGGCCCTTTCCCATTGTTTTTGAGATGTTTGGCTGCTATCAATTTATAGATAAGGTGGTTTTTCTTTTTTTTTTTTTTTTTTTTAAATTAAATGGAAAATTATCTAATTTTCTATTTCTGATCTGTCTTCTATGTTCTGTTGGGAATAAAATATGGCTATAAGAGTTGTTCAAATCATTGCATTCCTTTTTTTCTAACATTTTGAAAATCATCTCAACTTTTTGGCAACGAATAGTGCGCACCTGCTAGGTTTGAAACAACTATCAGCTAGCAGTTTAATTCATTCAGGATAACAGCAACACAAAAAACAAAGAATACAAAGTAAAACCTAGGCTGGCAAGTCCTGACTCACCAGGCCTGGGCCTAATGTACAGTCGCTAACTATATGTTAGCTTGACTCACAGAGGTTTTTTTGGGAGTCTCATAGACTCCCTACCCATTACTAATTGACAAATCACAGCTGTCATTAAAACCTTATATTACCCCGATTGCCACTGCACCGAGATGAGCCAGACAGGTAAACGCCAGAATTTGTGCATGTAATAGATGTGCTAATTCTGGGGTGGCTGTGGGCTCCTATTTTTAGGCTGCAAAGAGTCCAATAACCATGGGCCTCTCCAGCCTGAAAATACCAGTCTCCAGCTGTCTCCTTTAAATTGGGTGGGTATAAAAATTGGGGAAACCTCATGCGATTTTTTAAATTATTTAATATTTAAAAAAAGCCATGTATGGTCCTCCATACTTTGATACACAGTCAAGATGAACCACATAGCTGGGGGCTGCAGCCTCAAATATCTGCTTTATCTGCTTTATCTGCAATGATAAGCAAAATACGGGGCAGCCTATGCCATTTATTATTTATTTATTTTTCTACTCCACTTCGGGACCCAGATAATTAGTGTGAGGGCAACCAATCACAGATGCAAAGAGGGTGGCGGCACAGTCTGACTGCAAACAATCAGAAATGTTGACATAGAGGGTGGATGGGCAAAGCAGTGAATTCATAAAATTTAATGAGTGGACCTGGAAGCTGTATGACTGCTGCGCGCATGGAAACTATAAATTTCAATCTTCCCCTTTGCCCATAACAGATTTTTTTTGCTTACTACTTGGGTGGCAGGTTTTGGGGTATTTTTTGAGCAACCAACCTATGTGAATAGTAGTAGTCTCCTTCCTGTTCACAAAGTAGAGCTCCAGATTTTCCAGGATTTTAAAAAGTTATTATACATTTATTCTATTATCCTTTACTTCTCCATATGGCACAATCAATCCTTTCCTTTCTAACAACAGTTCCAGATGCCCACTGATGGATCGCCTGGGAAATTAGATAAATAGGCAATGTGTCTAAAAATAATGTTCCTCACTCCTTTGCACAGATTCAGGACGCCTTTAGTATTTTTTGCTTATACATGTTTTAATACTTTCAACATGCATTAGGTGCATATGTTAATTATGCAATTCACGAGAAATACAAACCCCCATACTCCTTTACTGGTATTCTTTTATCCTAGTGCCCTAAATAACTAATTACTGATCTACAAACATATCTTTTGTTCCTCCCCCAATGGATGCCAGTGGAGGACTGGGAGGATGTGATGTGTTCACTTCCTTTACTAGCTGGCATCTTAAGGTCTCAGCGGCAAATTAATAATAATCTGACTCAGCTTCATATTATATAATCCAACCTATCTGTCCCCTGTCCGCCTGCACAAAATGGTCAGGACATACTTTGCAAATATTATCGTTGTCACTCTATGAAAGCTGACTTCTGGCTTTTGATATGAACTTGTCCCTCTGTAACTTCCTTTTGTTTTAAGATTTCTATCCTCCCTATTGTTGATTTCTATGCTGTGAGAATATAAACTGTATAGTTTGAGTTCTTACATGAAGAACGGTAGCATCATACCTGAATATTTCTCAGAGAAAATGTATTCTTAGCCAGAAAGACAATTGCTATCCAGTGGATGGATGACAAACTTCCCACAATTAATAAATGGAAAATGTGGGTATATACCACTGTATCATACGAGAAAATCATATTTCATTACAGAGGATGCCAAACTAAAGTCTTCGGTCTTGTGACTGATAGCCTTCTAACACTTGACCATGAAGTGTTGCAGTAGTTTATTTGGCTATTGTTATGCGTGTGGGTGTGTGTGTTTGTGTGTGTGTGTGTTGTTATGCTTTTTCTTCCTCTACATTGTTTCCATTCTCTCATCACAGTCTGATGGAACAGAAATTCAGCTTCAATGCTCCCTCTGGCTGTCACACTAATAGGTTGGGGAGAAGGGGCATAGTCTCACTGTGCCCTGAACCAGATTTATCCGAAGGGGCGTGATTACGTGCCTACCCAGTCTTCACCAGAGCCTTTGATGGTGAGATTGGACTTTGCTGACGATAAACACCAGGTGTCACTCCAGTACAGTCCCTGGTTGTCACACACCACCAATAGGCTTAACGGCACACAGTGAGAAGGATTGGCTGTGAACCTCTAGGGAACCATAGGAAAAGTATCACCTGTAACTTAACCTGAGCAACCCTGAGCTCCCTGTGATGTCCGTAGATATGTTCTTTCACTCGGTGCAGCGATCCCATTACTATCCCTGTCTTACTCTATTCACGACCCTGTAAATGAGCAGGGTAGCAGGAACACTAGTCCTGCTCTATGAAAATGGTACAAAGGGAAAACAACAGACAAGAAAAAAAGAAACTGCATTTATATAACATGCCCATCTTTTTTTATTTAAACCACTGACTGACATGACCAAGAAAGGGGCAGACTTAGCTTACTGGAAGCCTGAGGCTATCCATGCCTTCACTGAATTAAAGGAGTATTGGTCCAGCCTGACCTACAACTTTTGTAGTGGAGGTTGTTGCCTCATAGATTGGAGGCACTGTTTCTCACTCTTCATGTGCTTTCTTTTCACAAAAATGTCCTTTTGCTGAAAATAACTATTATACTGGCAATCATGAATTGTTGCCAATCAAGTGGGCCTTCAAGCAATGCTGCCACTTTCTCAACGGCACCAAACAAAGTCACGGATATTACTGACGACAAAAATCTTACTTCTCTTGAATCTGCCAAAAGACTGAATTTTAGACAAGCTAGAGGTACTCTTTTATTTTCTAGGTTTGATTTTGTGGTAGCATTTTGACCTGCCACTAAGAATGTTTCCCTAAACTATTATCCATCTCAATCCGAGGACTATGAACAGGTCCCTATATGAGCTGAGTGGTCTAAAGGTTTGGAAGTCCCTCCTGAAGGGAGGGTACAGTCACGTCTTCATCTGAACATGCTATCTTGGTCAATAGGCGCTACTGCATTAAGAGGTATAGTTACTGGTGGACACCGACAGTCTGTGGGTGTTTAGGTTTCAGATTGTTAAGATTAGTTTCCCCTTTGAAATTCATTTGTGTTTTGCTGCAGTGAGCTGATATGTAATTAACTCTCTACTGGGAGTAATGGGTGGGGCTCACTACTATATAACCTCAGGTTATTGTTTTAATAGTAATTTCCATATACACTCTCCTCATCTATATTATGGATATGCTGGTGACGATTATAAAGTGGTGACCGATGTATAAAAAGATATATATTTCCATCTAAAAATGATTATTGAACAATTGTCTCATCATGCTGGGAGCTGTGATGGACAGGGATGCAGAAACAGATGAATATATATATATATTAGTGCTCACTTCAGTTATCCTATTCAGTTATATGTAGTTTTTTTTTTTTTTTTTTTTTCTGAATGTGAACACAGCTCCGCCCCTTTCGGCCATGTTTTTTCCATCTCCTATATAAGAAAGTCCTTAGTTACCCCTCTCCACCCATAGCAGTTTTTAATTGCAATGAGATGACACACAGTTAGGGTCACAGAGCTAGGGACCCCAATATAGAGATATGCCTTGACGAGGCCTTGGGGCTCAGTTACATTGATCAATGCGATTGCTAAATATCTCCTTTTTCCTAATATTCATGGCAGGTATGCAATTCATTATTCACATGTTCAAATTAGCAAGTAGCATTTTTCATTGTATATTCCAATATTTTTCCATATGCTTGAGGCATTATACCATTATCTAAGTTTGATGTGCAGCCTTATTCTTATATATAGTATGTATTTTTGGCTTGCACTCATATATATATATATATTAGTGCTCACTTCAGTTATCCTATTCAGTTATATGTAGTTTTTTTTTTTTTTTTCTGAATGTGAACACAGCTCCGCCCCTTTCGGCCATGTTTTTTCCATCTCCTATATAAGAAAGTCCTTAGTTACCCCTCTCCACCCATAGCAGTTTTTAATTGCAATGAGATGACACACAGTTAGGGTCACAGAGCTAGGGACCCCAATATAGAGATATGCCTTGACGAGGCCTTGGGGCTCAGTTACATTGATCAATGCGATTGCTAAATATCTCCTTTTTCCTAATATTCATGGCAGGTATGCAATTCATTATTCACATGTTCAAATTAGCAAGTAGCATTTTTCATTGTATATTCCAATATTTTTCCATATGCTTGAGGCATTATACCATTATCTAAGTTTGATGTGCAGCCTTATTCTTATATATAGTATGTATTTTTGGCTTGCACTCATATATATATATATATTAGTGCTCACTTCAGTTATCCTATTCAGTTATATGTAGTTTTTTTTTTTTTTTTTTTTCTGAATGTGAACACAGCTCCGCCCCTTTCGGCCATGTTTTTTCCATCTCCTATATAAGAAAGTCCTTAGTTACCCCTCTCCACCCATAGCAGTTTTTAATTGCAATGAGATGACACACAGTTAGGGTCACAGAGCTAGGGACCCCAATATAGAGATATGCCTTGACGAGGCCTTGGGGCTCAGTTACATTGATCAATGCGATTGCTAAATATCTCCTTTTTCCTAATATTCATGGCAGGTATGCAATTCATTATTCACATGTTCAAATTAGCAAGTAGCATTTTTCATTGTATATTCCAATATTTTTCCATATGCTTGAGGCATTATACCATTATCTAAGTTTGATGTGCAGCCTTATTCTTATATATAGTATGTATTTTTGGCTTGCACTCATATATATATATATATTAGTGCTCACTTCAGTTATCCTATTCGATTATAAAGTGGTGACCGATGTATAAAAAGATATATATTTCCATCTAAAAATGATTATTGAACAATTGTCTCATCATGCTGGGAGCTGTGATGGACAGGGATGCAGAAACAGATGAAGCATGAATTTTTGATCTTTGGAGTCTGATGTACTATGCTGTCTTGCTAAATGCGTCCTGTGTCTACATGCCTTAATTTATATGAGCACAATGTCTAATGCGTTTATACTGTTTTGATGTCTGTTGTGGGTGGTGACTCATCTATACTGGGGGGTGGATTTATATACATCTGATGTTATGACCACCTGTTAATGGTTTGATGTATGTCATCAGGTGTGTGTTCTGTGGTGAACATAGAGGTGGCCCGTGCTTTTTGTGCTTTTTTCTCCCCCCCCCCCCATATATGTCTAGATGAGTCAGATATCTCACGTGTGCACTGTGTTTACACTGGTCCCCGTGACAACACTTCCCGTGGGTGTTTGCTGCCGCCGCGCGTGCGCGCAGGATATGACTTACGGGTGTCGTCGCTCGGCAGCCTCAGTAGTCCTGATGCGCATGTCAAGTGACGTCACTGAGGGAATTCCCTCTGACGTGCGTGTCGGGTGTGAGGGCCGCCGTGCGGCGACGCAACTTCCGGGCCTCCCGTCCTGCGTTCATACGCTGCTATGTCAGCGTCACAGACACGTGGAACACGTCACCAGCAATCCTGGCCATATGCGGATATAAAATGGGGAGCGTGCTGTGAGCACATCCATTCGCCTGCACCCCGCTGATGAAGCTTTTGCGACACGCGCGTCCGGGTTGAAGGATACTCGCTCACCCACCTCTGAGCCACCATTGGTAGGCCCTCTGTCTGTGCACTATGGGTAAGTTTGGAATGCTTCTCCTTACATTGTGATCGTCTGATCCTATGGTGCATTTCAACTATACTTTGTTGATAGCAACTGTACTCTGTTACTTAGCCCTATGGGGTAATGATGGGCCAAGTCATGGTGGTTCTTTGATGGGTGGGTGTGTAGGAATCCACCTTACCTCATGTATGTAACTTATGGAAAATTAATTTTAAATATTCTATGGTTGTTCATAATAAAATGTAAATATTTTTATAATTGAATGAGTCTCCTATACGTGTTTTTTACACGAAGTATATATAAAACCTCAGCGGACTGATTCTTCCTGCCAGTTATTAGTTTGTGTTCAGCTAGTGACATAGGCTCTATATCTATTTCTGATGGTCTGTTCTGTATTTCCTGTGTTCTGACTCCGGCTTGTATTTTGACTAAACGCTTATCTCCTGGTTTTGTACTTGACATGACTTCTTGACTTTGACCCTGTTTGGTGTCCCTTCCTGTCTCTGGTTCACACATCCTGGGATGCAATCCACTGGAATTTGTTGTAATTTCAGATACCTGTACAGGGATTAAAGGGTGGTCAAGGTTTCTGTGGAATCTGCCAGACAGAGTGGCTTGTGTCAAGTCTGTAATAGGTAGCCTTTTTAAGCTTGCGGCCTCTGACAGACATAACAGACAGCAGCGGATAGTATGATCTGAAACTTATATATCTTGACCTTGGAGTTCATATCTAATTTCGTTGAAAGTTGTTTTTGGCTCTTTGGTTAGTATGATCCATCTCTTCAATTTGTCATCGATTTTCCAGGCAGGTTGGCTGTAGTTACATAGACCTTAAACTTCTGAATAATATGTGCAACTGTATTAACAGGAACATCAAGCTGTTTGGAGATGGTCTTATAACATTTACCTTTAAGATGTTTGTCTCTAATTTTCTTTCTAATCTCCCGAGTCAACTCTCTTCTTAGTTTTTTTTTGATCCATGTTCAATGTGGTGTACACCATGACACTAAACAGCATAGTGACTACTCTTCACCCGATAAACAGGCAGAATGAATGACTACAAGTTTGTAGACATATGCTATGCTAATTACAAGGCATAACTTAGTTTCACACATCCCTTTAGTCAAATGTTTCAAAATCTTTTCTATGGGTTCCATCATTTTTGTCCAGGCCATTTTCATTATTTTTTTATTAGTTTTTTTCTGTTGAACTACAATTCCAAAACAGTGTCTGATTTTCTTTAATTTGTTGTTCAGTAAATTTAATTTGAAAATTACTTTTGTCAATTTTTGTCACACCCCCCGAGGAAGTAGGACAAAATACTTGTTTGGATTAGAGGGACACCGGACCCATTACACATTTGTGACTCTGCACAGGATCTTCCTGCAGGTATTTCACATGATCTCTCACATATAAAACAGCTATGCTGTGCCTAAAATATAGCTAGCTGTCTACCATTTTAGTATCTCTGTTTTGCAGCCCTTGTCACTATACATACTACTTGTAAGGTCTGTTTTCGTGTCCCTCCTATACTTGAGGCAGCCATTGTTTTTAAGTTGTTTATTTTGTAAAAAATTTTTTTGTAAATTAACTGTGTATATTCACGTTGTATTCCGAAACTCTTAATACGCAATAGGACCTGGACATTTTTGATTTACAATTTAAAAACAATGTCTAATTTTCATTAGTTGATATATAATAAATTTTAATTGCAAATTAATTTTGTCAAGTTAAAGTTTTTTCAGTGACTATTGTGGGTTTTTCTTATTTTAACTGAAAGGTACCAACAATTTTGTCCATGTATGTATGTTAACAAATACACAATAATGACAGTCACTGAATTGTAGCTTCTTGAAAATGGTTTTTTTTTAAAATTCTCCTCAACATCTTCTTTCATTGAGGTTGAGTTTTTTTGAATTGTCCAGGTAGTCTTATATACTGTGGCGTTTATTTCCTTAAGACACCTTATTTGGACTCCAACCATCATATCAAGCAAAGAGTAAAAGGAGGACTGAGTCATGTGGATTTATAAAGATCTCAGGGAGGCACTTGGTTGTGCATATTCTCTTCCCAGATTATTTTCTTCTGACGTTGTTCGCCATACTAATACATCGGGAAGTGCAGCAAGCGACGTCAGAAGAAGGAAGCAAGGAGAAGAACATCCCTGGCTCCCCACATAGCAGTAGCATTCTGACAGTGTTTGCTCTGAGAATCGAGCACTGCCAATCAGACGTGGAGGAATGGTTGCAATTTGCAAATGAGATGGCATAAAAGTGCACCAAACTCTTGGCCACACCAAGAGTGTACTGAAGCCTCCTCATTTGCACATGAATTAAAAGGTTTTTTTTTTCAGGCAAAGAAACCAGTCACAGGTACAGTACTAGTATGGTAGTCATAGGGGCCAAGTCCCCAACAACACTGTATACCCCATTTAAAATGCATTTTGGGGTGACAAACTCCCTTTAATATTTATGTTCTATTCTGTCCACTCTATTCTTAAGGCCTCTTTACACGCAATGATATCACTAACGAGATATCGCTGGGGACACTGAATTCGTGACGCACATCCGGCGTCGTTAGCGACGTCGTTGCGTGTGACACCTAAGAGCGTCCGCTAACGATCAAAAATGCTCACCAAATCGTTGATCGTTGACACGTCGTTCATTTCCCAAATATCGTTGCTGGTTCAGGACGCAGGTTGTTCGTCGTTCCTGAGGCAGCACACATCGCTACGTTTGACACCACAGGAATGACGAACAACAGCGTTCCTGCGTCCTCTGGCAATGAGGTGGGTGTATCGTTAATGCGGCTGCTCTCTGCCCCTCCGCTTCTATTGGTGGGCCGCTGTGTGAAGTCGCTGTGACGCCGCTTGAACCTCCCCCTTAAAAAAGAGGTTGTTCGCTGGCCACAGCGACGTCGTTAGGAAGGTAAGTATGTGTGACGCGTCCAAGCAATATTGTTCGCCACGGGCTGCGATTTGCCCGTGACACACAAACGACGGGGGCGGGTGCTATCGCTAGCAATGTCGCAGCGTGTAAAGCGGCCTTTAGTGTCTGTATTATGTTAAAATGATGAGAAGCTACAAAGGTACTATATTTTGTGAATATTTTGTTGTTTTATGCGGAGGGTAGACCTTCTTGATACAAATGTACCTCCCCTTATTTCAAGTTCTTTGTTTTTAGTCATTTTTATGGTTCATTAAGTTTTTACCTTTCCTTGTGCACACATCGTTCCATCCAGAGGAGGTCCTTTTTTTGTTTTACAAAAGTAAGGGTTATCAGGGTGACTGCACCAGAGTTGCTTGCAGGGGTCAAATGTTCGAAACTATGGAAAAAGTAGAATAAATAGAAACATTACATTTTTTGTAACCATAAATCTACATATTATACAGTCACAGGTAGAAATCTGTCACTGAAAATCAGTTCCATACGTTTGAATGGGATTGCAGATGGTATGCCATTCAAAGTGTGTAAAAAAGAATATCTGGAGAAATGTGCAGGGCATTGGCTTAGATGTGGCATACATCAAGGAATTTACAGAAGTCAAGTATTACTAATTATAATCGAGCTTAAAGGCAATCTGTCACCAGGTTGGTGCTATCTGTTCTGAGAACAGCCTGGTATAGGAGCCAAGACCCTGATTTCAGGGATGTGTCCCTTACTAGGCTGTGTGTTTCTGTTTCAATATATTCAGTATTTAATCAGCAGGAGATTATCACTATCTAACTGTCTTGTGCTTGCTGGTCCAACAATGCCCCCAGCATTAATTAGCAACTTTCTTCAATATATATTGTACACAGAAAGTTGACACTCAATGGTGTGAATGGGGCTCAATATTTTAAGCTTTGCTAAATCTGCAGCAGAGAAAACTTTGATTCTGTACCAATTATTGCACACAGTAAATTAAATGATACGATGCTGGAATCAGAGTATCAATGCCTACATCATGTTACTGTAAGATTACATAGCAAAAACCTGCTGACAGAATCCCTTTAAAGGGAACCTATCAGTCAGTCTTTATACCCAAAATTAATGTCATCTATGTAAAGTCCCTGCAATGCTGACTGTGTCCATAGTGTTTTGCTTTGGAAGTCTGTGTCTCTGTTTTATAAAATTCCATTGTCAAATGTTTATGCAAATGAGCTATAACTGTCAAAGGCTTGGCCCTGCATTTCTGGCTCTGTGGCCGATCCCTCTCTTCCCATTTCCAAAAACCACCACTCCAGTGTTCTAATGGTACACTGTGTTAGCTAACTATGTTAGAAGGCTAATGTATGTTTAGAAACCCCTTGGAAACCCTTGTGCAAGTATGTTAGCACAGATGAAAACAATTTTGCTGATTAGAGAAGCTATAAAACTGACCTTCCTTTGAGCTAGTTGAGAATATGGAGCATTACATTTGTTGGTTGCATTAAACTCTCAAAATGGCCAGAAAAAGAGAACTTTCATGTGAAACTCGACAGTCTATTCTTGTTCTTAGAAATAAAGGCTATTCCATGCAAGAAATTGACAAGAAATGGAAGATTTCCTAAAACGGTGTGTACTACTCCCTTCAGAGGACAGCACAAACAGGCTCTAACCAGAGTAGGAAGAGAAGTGGGAGGCCCCGCTGCACAACTGAGCAACAAGACAAGTACATTAGAGTCTCTAGTTTGAGAAATTGACGCCTCACAGGTCCTCAACTGGCAGCTTCATTAAATAGTACCCGCAAAACGCCACTGTGAACGTCTACAGTGAGGAGGCGACTCCGGGATGCTGGCCTTCATGGCAGAATGGCAAAGAAAAAGCTATATCTGAGACTGGCTAATAAAAGGAACAGATTAATATGGGCAAAAGAACACAGACATTAGACAGAGGAAGATTGGAAAAAAGTGTTATGGACAGACAAATCGAAGATTGAGGTATTTGGATCACAAAGAAGAACATTTGTGAGACGCAGAACAACTGAAAAGCTGCTGGAAGAGTGCCTGTTGCCATCTGTCAAGCATAGTGGAGGTAATATGATGGTCTGGGATTGCTTTGGTGCCGGTAAAGTGGGAGATTTGTACAAGGTAAAAGGGATTTTGAATAAGGAAGGCTATCACTCCATTTTTCAACGTCATGCCATACCCTGTTGACAGTGCTTGATTGGAGCAAATTTCATCTTACAACAGGACAATGACCCAAAGAACACCTCCAAATTATGCATGAACTATTTAGGGAAGAAGCAGGCATCTGGTATCCTATCTGTAGTGGAGTGGCCAGACAAGTCACTGTTACGTCACCACCGGAGTCCGCTCCATCGACTTCTGCTCCAATCGCCAGGTGACGCCGTGTTCCTGCCGTGGATGGTGCTGATAATGGGAGAGGAGTCGATGCCAGCGGCGCCAGTGGGTGCAGGCTCCGTTCATCCACTGGTCTGGGTTTCCTGGGGATCTGCAGTGTCACTGGCTGACTGTAGGTGGCGGGTGTCTCCCAGCTGAGGTACCATCATTCAGCTACAGTCTATGGGAAGACATCACACCCTTTTTAATTCCCCTCCTGTCTGCTGACCTCTGCCAGAGATAGTTCTGAGAATTCTGGCTCCTGTTTCATTCTGTGATTTCGTGTGCTGATTACCGCATGTTTCCTGACTACCCTCCTGCCTGCTGTTTTTGTACTTCGCTGCCCGATCTGGTTTTGACCTCTGCTTGTTTCTGATTACGTCTTTGCCTGCCGATTCTGTCCCTGTTCCACAATTCCTGGTTTGACCCTGCCTGACGACTACTCTCTCAGACTGCAGCCTTCCACACAGGGCCGTATTTGCCACTAGGCACCCGTGGTCCCGTGCCTAGGGTGGCACGTTGCGGGGGGCGGCACTTTCTGGCAGCAAAAAAAAAAAAATATAAATTTTTTTTTTTTTTTTTTTTTTTTTTTTTACATCCCCGCCCCCCGTCCCTCCCACCGTTACACTCGGCTGTGTACCGGGGGGGGGGAAGTTGGGAGGGAGGAGAGGCGCACTTCTGCTGTCTATTTAAATACATGGCGGGCGCCAGGCATAGTGAGCTGACTAACCCCGGAAGTTCCATGGCCTGCACTTCCGGGGTCAGAGGCGCGCGGGCGCGACAATCAGCTCACTGCCCTGTGCTGCAGCGTCCAATGCTGCAGATGACACACGCCGCGGAGGAGGACGCGTCTGCAGCTGGAGCAAGCCAGAAGAGGAGCCAGCCAGAGCAGGGCGGCGGGCACCGGAGCAGGTAAGGCAGAGCCTAGAATGTATGGGCACCTTACAGGTTAGTTGATGATCATTGCGAATTGCGATGCCTCTTTTTGTCCACTGTAATCATGCAAGGGGAGGCTGGGGGGAGAGAGGCTGAGGCTGGGGGAGGCTGGGAAGAAAGGGAGGCTGGGAAGAGAGAGAGGCTGGGGGGAGGCTGGGAAGAGAGAGAGGCTGGGGGGAGGCTGGGAAGAGAGAGGCTGGGGGGAGGCTGGGAAGAAAGAGAGAGGCTGAGGCTGGGAAAAGAGAGAGACTGAGACTGGGGGGAGGCTGGGAAGAGAGAGAGGCTGAGGCTGGGGGGAGGCTGGGAAGAGAGAGAGGCTGAGGCTGGGGGGAGGCTGGGAAGAGAGAGAGGCTAGGAAGAGAAAGAGGCTGAGGCTGGGGGGAGTCTGGGAAGAGAGAGAGAAGCTGAGGCTGGGAAGAGAGAGATTCTTAGGCTGGGGGGAGGCTGGGAAGAGAGAGAGGCTAAGGCTGGGAAGAGAGGCTGAGGCTGGGGGGAGAGAGGCTGAGGCTGGGGGGGAGGCTGGGGTGAGAGAGAGAGAGGCTAAGGCTGGGGGGGAGGCTGGGGGGAGAGAGAGGCTGAGGCTGGGGGGAGAGAGAGGCTGAAGCTGGGGGAGAGGCTGGGAGAAGAGAGGCTGATTCTGGGGAAGGCTGGGAGGGGGAGGCTGATGCTGAGGGAGGCTGATGCTGAGGGAGGAGGGAGGCTGATGCTGGGGGAGGCTGGGTGGAGGAAGGCTGATGCTGGGGGAGGTTGGGAGGAGGAAGGCTGATGCTGGGGGAGGTTGGGAGGAGGGAGGCTGAGGCTGGGGGAGGCTGCGAGAAGGGAGGCTGAGGATGGGGGAGGCTGGGAGGAGGGAGGCTGAGGCTGGGGGAGGCTGGGAGGAGAGAGGCTGATGCTGGGGGAGGCTGGGAGGGGGAAGGTGAGGCTTGGAGGAGGGAGGCTGATGCTGAGGGAGGCTGGGAGGAGGGAGGCTGATGCTGGGGGAGGCTTGGAGGGGGAGGGGGAGGCTTGGAGGAGGGAGGCTGATGAGGAGGGAGGCTGATGCTGAGGGAGGCTGATGCTGAGGGAGGCTGATGCTGGGGGAGGCTGGGAGAAGGGAGGCTGATGCTGGGGGAGGCTGGGAGGAGGGAGGCTGATGCTGGGGGAGGCTGGGAGGAGGGAGGCTGATGCTGGGGGAGGCTGGGAGGAGGGAGGCTGATGCTGGGGGAAGCTGGGAGGAGGGAGGCTGATGCTGGGGGAGGCTGGGAGGAGAGAGGCTGATGCTGGGGGAGGCTGGGAGGAGAGAGGCTGATGCTGGGGGAGGCAAGAGGCTGATGCTGGGGGAGGCTGGGAGGAGAGAGGCTGATGCTGGGGGAGGCTGGGAGGCGGGAAACTGATGCTGGGGAGGCTGGGAGGCTGATGCTGGTGGAGGCTGGGAGGAGGGTGGCTGATGCTGGGGGAGGCTGGGAAGAGGGTGGCTGATGCTGGGGGAGGCTGGGAAGAGGGTGGCTGATGCTGGGGGAGGCTGGGAAGAGGGTGGCTGATGCTGGGGGAGGCTGGAAAGAGGGTGGCTGATACTGGGGGAGGCTGGGAAGAGGGTGGCTGATGCTGGGGGAGGCTGGGAAGAGGGTGGCTGATGCTGGGGGAGGCTGGGAAGAGGGTGGGTGATGCTGGGGGAGGCTGGGAAGAGGGTGGGTGATGCTGGGGGAGGCTGGGAAGAGGGTGGGTGATGCTGGGGGAGGCTGGGAAGAGGGTGGCTGATGCTGGGGGAGGCTGGGAGGAGGGAGGCTGATGCTGGGGGAAGCTGGGAGCAGGGAGGCTGATGCTGTGGGAGGCTGGGAGGAGAGAGGCTGATGCTGGGGGAGGCTGGGAGGAGAGAGGCTGATGCTGGGGGAGGCGGGAGGCTGATGCTGGGGAAGGCTGGGAGGAGAGAGGCTGATGCTGGGGGAGGCTGGGAGGCTGATGCTGGGGGAGGCTCGGAGGCTGATGCTGGGGGAGGCTGGGAGGAGGGTGGTTGATGCTGGGGGAGGCTGGGAGGAGGGTGGTTGATGCTCGGGGAGGCTGGGAGGAGGATGGCTGATGCTGGGGGAGGCTGGGAGGAGGGTGGCTGATGCTGGGGGAGGCTGGGAAGAGGGTGGCTGATGCTGGGGGAGGCTGGGAAGAGAGTGGCTGATGCTGGTGGAAACTGGGAAGAGGGTGGCTGATGCTGAGGGAGGCTGGGAAGAGGGTGGCTGATGCTGGGGGAGGCTGGGAAGAGGGTGGCTGATGCTGGGGGAGGCTGGGAAGAGGGTGGCTGATGCTGGGGGAGGCTGGGAAGAGGGTGGATGATGCTGGGGGAGGCTGGGAAGAGGGTGGCTGATGCTGGGGGAGGCTGGGAAGAGGGTGGCTGATGCTGGGGGAGGCTGGGAAGAGGGAGGCTGATGCTGGGGGAGGCTGGGAAGAGGGAGGCTGATGCTGATGAAGGCTGGGAGGAGGGAGGCTGATGCTGGGGGAAGCTGGGAGCAGGGAGGCTGATGCTGGGAGGAGAGAGGCTGATGCTGGGGGAGGCTGGGAGGGGGAGGCTTGGAGGAGGGAGGCTGATGCTCAGGGAGGCTGGGAGGCTGATGCTGGGGGAGGCTTGGAGGAGGGGGGCTGGGAGGAGGGAGGCTGATACTGGGGGAGGCTGGGAGGAGGGAGGCTGATGCTGGGGGAGGCTGGGAGCAGGGAGGCTGATGCTGGGGGAGGCTGGGAGGAGGGAGGCTGATGCTGGGGGAGGTTGGGAGGAGGGAGGCTGATGCTTCGGGAGGTTGGGAGGAGGGAGGCTGAGGCTGGGGCTGGGGGAGGCTGGGAAGAGAGAGAGGCTGAGGCTGGGAAGAGAGGCTGAGGTTGGGGGGAGAGAGGCTGAGGCTGGGGGGGAGGCTGGGGGGAGAGAGAGAGGCTAAGGCTGGGGGGGAGGCTGGGGGGAGAGAGAGGCTGAGGCTGGGGGGAGAGAGAGGCTGATGCTGGGGGAGGCTGGGAGGAGGGAGGCTGATGCTGGGGGAGGCTGGGAGGAGGGAGGCTGATGCTGGGGGAGGCTGGGAGGAGGGAGGCTGATGCTGGGAGAGGCTGGGAGGAGGGAGGCTGATGTTGGGGGAGGTTGGGAGGAGGGAGGCTGATGCTTGGGGAGGTTGGGAGGAGGGAGGCTGAGGCTGGGGGAGGCTGGGAGGAGGGAGGCTGAGGCTGGGGGAGGCTGGGAAGAGAGAGAGGCTGAGGCTGGGAAGAGAGGCTGAGGCTGGGGGGAGAGAGGCTGAGGCTGGGGGGGAGGCTGGGGGGAGAGAGAGAGGCTAAGGCTGGGGGGGAGGCTGGGGAGAGAGAGAGGCTGAGGCTGGGGGGAGAGAGAGGCTGAAGCTGGGGGGGAGGCTGGGAGGGGGAGGCTGATGCTGAGGGAGGCTGATGCTGAGGGAGGAGGGAGGCTGCTGGGGGAGGCTGGGAGGAGGAAGGCTGATGCTGAGGGAGGAGGGAGGCTGATGCTGGGGGAGGCTGGGAGGAGGAAGGTTGATGCTGGGGGAAGCTGGGAGGAGGGAGGCTGATGCTGGGGGAGGCTGGGAGGAGGGAGGCTGATGCTGGGGGAGGCTGGGAGGAGGGAGGCTGATGCTGGGGGAGGTTAGGAGGAGGGAGGCTGATGCTTGGGGAGGTTGGGAGGAGGGAGGCTGAGGCTGGGGGAGGCTGGGAGGAGGGAGGCTGAGGCTGGGGGAGGCTGGGAGGCTGAGGCTGGGGGAGGCTGGGAGGAGAGAGGCTGATGCTGGGGGAGGCTGGGAGGGGGAAGGTGAGGCTTGGAGGAGGGAGGCTGATGCTGAGGGAGGCTGGGAGGAGGGAGGCTGATGCTGGGGGAGGCTGGGAGGGGGAGGCTGATGCTGAGGGAGGCTGATGCTGAGGGAGGCTGATGCTGGGGGAGGCTGGGAAGAGGGTGGCTGATGCTGGGGGAGGCTGGGAAGAGGGTGGCTGATGCTGGGGGAGGCTGGGAAGAGGGAGGCTGATGCTGGTGGAGGCTGGGAGGAGGGAGGCTGATACTGGGGGAAGCTGGGAGCAGGGAGGCTGATGCTGGGAGGAGAGAGGCTGATGCTGGGGGAGGCTGGGAGGGGGAGGCTTGGAGGAGGGAGGCTGATGCTCAGGGAGGCTGGGAGGCTGATGCTGGGGGAGGCTTGGAGGAGGGGGGCTGGGAGGAGGGAGGCTGATGCTGGGGGAGGCTGGGAGGAGGGAGGCTGATGCTGGGGGAGGCTGGGAGGAGGGAGGCTGATGCTGGGGGAAGCTGGGAGCAGGGAGGCTGATGCTGGGGGAGGCTGGGAGGAGAGAGGCTGATGCTGGAGGAGGCTCATGCTGGGGGAGGCTGGGAGGAGAGAGGCTGATGCTGGAGGAGGCTCATGCTGGGGGAGGCTGGGAGGAGAGAGGCTGATGCTGGGGTAAGCTGGGAGCAGGGAGGCTGATGCTGAGGGAGGCTGGGGGGAGAGAGGCTGATGCTGGGGGAGGCTGGGGGGAGAGAGGGTGATGCAGGGGGAGAGGCTGCTGCTGGAGGCGGGGGGAGAGAGACTGCTGCTGGGGGAATGGGAGAGAGGGGCCAATGCTAGAGACAGAGGACAAGGGTTGAGGGATAGAGCAATGACAATATCGATGGGGGGAGTGTAAGGACTCAGAATAAGAGGGGGGCAGCATTGGGAGCTCATTATGGAGAAGGGGCAGCATGTGTGGGCTCAGTATGGAGTGGAACAATGTAGGGGGAGTCAATATCAAGAGTGGGGTAGTGTGTGTGTGTGGGTCTCAGCATAAGCGCTAGTGTGGTGGTCTTAGTATGATGAGTGGGGCAGCATGGAGGTGTCATTATGGAAAAGAGGAAGGCAGCATTAGGAGCTCATGGAGAGGGGCAGCATGCACGGGACACTGTGAGGAGGGGGCAGCATGCACGGGACACTGTGAGGAGGGGGAAGCATGCATGGGACACTGTGAGGAGGGGGCAGCATGCATGGGACATTGTGAGGAGGGGGAAGCATGCATGGGACATTGTGAGGAGGGGGCAGCATGCATAGGACACTGTGAGGAGGGGGCAGCATGCATGGGACACTGTGAGGAGGGGGCAGCATGCATGGGACACTGTGAGGAGGGGGCAGCATGCATGGGACACTGTGAGGAGGGGGCAGCATGCATGGGACACTGTGAGGAGGGGGCAGCATGCATGGGACACTGTGAGGAGGGGGCAGCATGCATGGGACACTGTGAGGAGGGGGCAGCATGCATGGGACACTGTGAGGAGGGGGCAGCATGCATGGGACACTGTGAAGAGGGGGAAGCATGCATGGGACATTGTGAGGAGTGGGCAGCATGCATGGGACATTGTGAGGAGGGGGCAGCATGCATAAGACATTGTGAGGAGGGGGAAGCATGCATGGGACACTGTGAGGAGGGGGAAACATGCATGGGACATTGTGAGGAGGGGGAAGCATGCATGGGACATTGTGAGGAGGGGGCAGCATGCATGGGACACTGTGAGGAGGGGGCAGCATGCATGGGACACTGTGAGGAGGGGGCAGCATGCATGGGACATTGTGAGGAGGGGGAAGCATGCATGGGACACTGTGAGGAGGGGGAAGCATGCATGGGACACTGTGAGGAGGGGGCAGCATGCATGGGACATTGTGAGGAGTGGGCAGCATGCATGGGACATTGTGAGGAGTGGGCAGCATGCATGGGACATTGTGAGGAGGGGGCAGCATGCATAAGACATTGTGAGGAGGGAGAAGCATGCATGGGACACTGTGAGGAGGGGGCAGCATGCATGCGACATTGTGAGGAGGGGGAAGCATGCATGGGACATTGTGAGGAGTGGGCAGCATTCATGGGACATTGTGAGGAGGGGGCAGCATGCATGGGACACTGTGAGGAGGGGCCAGCATGCATGGGACACTGTGAGGCGGGGGCAGCATGCATGGGACACTGTGAGGAGGGGGCAGCATGCATGGGACACTGTGAGGAGGGGGCAGCATGCATGGGACATTGTGAGGAGTGGGCAGCATGCATGGGACATTGTGAGGAGGGGGCAGCATGCATAAGACATTGTGAGGAGGGAGAAGCATGCATGGGACACTGTGAGGAGGGGGCAGCATGCATGCGACATTGTGAGGAGGGGGAAGCATGCATGGGACATTGTGAGGAGTGGGCAGCATGCATGGGACATTGTGAGGAGGGGGCAGCATGCATGGGACACTGTGAGGAGGGGCCAGCATGCATGGGACACCGTGAGGCGGGGGCAGCATGCATGGGACATTGTGAGGAGGGGGCAGCATGCATAAGACATTGTGAGGAGGGGGAAGCATGCATGGGACACTGTGAGGAGGGGCCAGCATGCATGGGACATTGTGAGGAGGGGGCAGCATGCATAAGACATTGTGAGGAGGGGGAAGCATGCATGGGACACTGTGAGGAGGGGGAAGCATGCATGGGACACTGTGAGGAGGGACCAGCATGCATGGGACACTGTGAGGAGGGGGCAGCATGCATGGGACATTGTGAGGAGGGGGCAGCATGCATAAGACATTGTGAGGAGGGGGAAGCATGCATGGGACACTGTGAGGAGGGGGCAGCATGATGTGAGGACAATGTGCAGATCATATTTCATAATTGAGGAAGGTGTGGTGGGTATAATTTATAAGGGAGGGCAGTGTGTAGTTTATTAGGGGCAGTGTCACAGTCACAGTATATAAGTGGGGACGGTGTGGTGGAAATATTTTATACCCATGCTATGTTTTGATGTGCCTGTGGTGATCCCCATTGGGGGGGGGGGTTAGTGCCCTTCGTTTCTCATTGATACTTTTTAAAGTGTTTTACAGAGTAGATCTGCCTTAAACAGATGTCGTGTGCGAAAACTCAGTTTTACGTTGTCAATAAGGGGCGCGACCACTTAAAGTGCCTAGGGCAGCACGAAGGCAAAATACAGCCCTGGCTTCCACAGGTAGTGATCTCCAGGGCCCTGTGTAATTCCAAATCCCTGTATATGGGTTAAAGGGTTTTAGGGTTCTGGGGGTCCTGCTTGACGAGTGGCTTCCCTCTAGCCTGTCCATTACAGCCCGTCTGAGTCTGTGGATCCAGGCAGGCGTAACAGTCACCAGATCTGAACCCTATTGAGCTGTTGTGGGAGCAGCTTGACCGTATGGTATGCAAAAAGTGCACATCAAGCCAATCCAACTTGTGGGAGAGGCTTCTGGAAGCATGGGGTGAAATATCTCCAGATTACCGCAGCAAATTAACAGCTAGAATGCCAAAGGTCTGCAAAGCTGGAATTACTGTAAAGGAGCATTCTGTGACGAAAGCAAAGTTTGAAGGAGAAAATTATTATTTCAAGTAAAAATCATTATTTCTAACCTAGCCAATGTCTGGACTATATTTTCTATTCATTATGCAACTCATTTGATAAATAAAAGTATGATTTTTCATGGAAAAGTCAAAATGTTCTGTCACTCCAAACTTTTGAACTGTAGTGTATATATTTATATGCTGTATATACTGTATATAATATATATATATATATATATATATATATATATATATATGTAAATATATATATATATATATATATGTAAATATATATATATATATATATATATATATATGTATATATATATATATATGTAATGTGTTACATATTCTGGTAGACATACTTTTTTACATTTCTGCAGCTGCATGGGAACTTATTTTTTTTAAGGTAGCATTTTGGGGTGTGTATCACTTTTTAATTGCTGTTTTCCCATCTTTTGTTAGACATGGTGGCATATAAACACAAGTGTCTTTTTTATGTGTTTTTCTATGGTATTCACTGGGCAGAATAAATAGCATGCTCATTTTATAGTTTGGGGTATTAAAGACACAGTGTTTCCAATTACGGTATGTATAATTTATTTATATATATAAAAAGATTATTAATTTTATGTGTCACCCGACTGTAAAAGCCTTTGTCGATGAAGTGCTAGAGCATTTTGCTTGACGGATTCTGGTTTTAATTGGTGTCATTATGGGATTCTTAAGACTTTTGCTCAAATTTTATTTATTTTTTTAAACAAAACTATCATAAAACAGCAATTCTGGCATTTTTTTTATGATGCTTATTTCATGGTTTGGGTCCTTGTGTACACTAAGGTACCAAATATTTATAGTTTATTTCTATTTTCTCACTTTTTGATAATAAAGTCCCAATTAAAAAAAAAAAAAATTTGTTATTTTTATTCTAATATCCATAACTTTTTTTTTATTTCTTTCAGGAATTAAGGTGTGATGGCTTCATTTGTTGCGGGATGAACTGTAAATTTAGTTGGTAACATTTTTGAATGTTCATCAAGTAAGATAATTTTCAAAGTACGGTAGATTTTGTAGCCTAGTTTATAAGAGATGTAGCTGTGCCAAATACATGTACTGTATTTTTTTCTTAAATAATAATATTGATAACAGAGTTAAAGGGGGAAAAAGTGAATTATACAATTTTTTTATTAACTTTTATTCTTAAGGCTGCTTTACACGCAGTGACATTGCTAGCGATGTCGCTCGTGAAAGCACCCGCCCCGTCGTTTGTGCATCACGGGCAAATCACTGCCCGTGGCGAACAATATCGCTAGGCCCCGTCACATGGACTTACCTTCCCAGCGACGTCGCTGTGGCCCACGAACCGCCTCTTTTCTAAGGGGGCGGTTTGTGCGGCGTCACAGCGACGTCACACGGCAGGCGTCCAATAGAAGCGTAGGGGCGGAGAGCAGCCGCATTATCGACATGCCCACCTCATTGCTGGAGGACGCAGGTAAGCTGTTGTTCGTCGTTCCCGGGGTTTCACACGTAGCGATGTGTGCTGCCTCAGGAACGACGAACAACATACGTCCACAACGACCAACGAGATTTTGAAAATGAACGACGTGTCAACGATCAACGATGAGGGGAGTATTTGTGATCGTTAACACTCACTCAGAGCTGTTACACGCAACGACATCGCTAACGATGCCAGATATGCGTCACGAATTCCGTGACCCTGACAACATATCGTTAGATATGTCGTTGCGTGTAAAGCCCCCTTTACTCCACTGGTGTAATGCACACAAAACCAAAGTCTTACAAAAAGACAGGAAAAGGATCACATATCATATTTCCTCTTGTCCATATAGAATGTCATCCTCTCACTGCAGTTTAACAAACCTCATCTCAGCCTGGATTACAACTGCAACCATAATCTAGGGCTTAGGTTAAGGTTGACATTTTTCATTACTCCTGTCATTATTATCTAGCCTGAGAGAACATGGGTTAGGGTTCACTCCCATCTGTGTGTGAAATCTGGCTCCATTTTTGCTTCTGAATTGTCTTGAAGTGAGATGAGAGTGACATGCAAGTGTCATTCCGTATGTCATGCAAGTGCTTTTTAAATGTGTTTTCCCCGTCGCCTCCGTCTAGTCTCCGTGTGATATCCGTGTCTCATCTGTGTGATGGCCGTGTCATCCGTGTGATGTGTGATGTCTGTGTGACCTATGTGAGACATCCGTGTGACATGCATTTTCAACATGGAGTTTTACATAGTGTCAAAATCTAGATATAGATAGATGAAAGGATAGATAGATGAATAGATGTGCAACACATATATAATGCCCCGCCTCCCTGCATATTGTAAGCTTGCGCCCTTTGGTTCCTTTAATGTGGTACTAAAGAGTATTTAGCCTTGTTTTTAGCCCCAAATTCAATAATTTAAAATAAATAAATAAATGACATGGGGTTCCCCTTATTTTTGTTAGCCAGCTAAGGTAAAGCAGATAGCTGCAGTCTGTAGCCCACAACTTTACCCTGGCTGGTAATCCAAAACAGAGGTCTCCCCACGCTGTTGTTTTAAATTATTTATTTAAAATTAAGTAAATAATAATAAAAGTAGGTCCCCCCAAATTAGATCACCAGTCAAGGTGAAGCTGACAGCTGGGTTCTGGTATTCTCAGACTGGGGAGGTCCATGATTATTGGGCCAGCCACAGCTTAAGAACAGTAGGCTGCATCCATCCCAGAAGTGGCGCATCCATTAGATGCGCCAATCCTGGTGAATTGCCTTGGTTCATCTTCTTGTTCTGCTGTGGTGCCAAAAGGAGTAATATAAAAGGTCGATGCCAGCTGTGAGTTGCCAGCTGGCATCAAACTCTGGTATTGGTAATGGATGGGCATCTAACAGACACCACCATTACTAATCCAGTATTTTTAAATGGAAAAAAATACAGCACACTTTTTTGTATAATAAAACCTCCAGACACCAGCCCTCATTCACCAATTTATTAGAAAAAAAAATCCTTTCAGGTCCATCGTAATCCACAAGGAGGTCCCACGTCGTTCCTCCAAAATGAAGTTGAAAGACATAAAAATAGAGAAATATTAAAGAAAAAAACAAGAGAAACCCCCAATCACCAATTTATTACCCTTCAAAACCCTAATTTCGGTCTGCCGTAATGCAGTGAGGAGGTCCCACGACAACCGTAGCCTTACTGTTCCAGCCTATGAAGAGCAGAATATTCCTCATTGGCTGGAGCAGCAACCACTGCAGCTTTACACTGTGCTGTCCGAGAACCACAGCAGTGAACTGCAATGACCTCATGAGGTCACACAGGTCACAGCATGTTGCTCAAACAGTAGCATATGACGCACCGTGGGCATTGACGTGTGGTGATGTCATGAGTTCACTGCAGGTCAGTGTCAGTGGTGGTTCTTATAAAAAGTAGCGTGGGAGCCACTGGGACTGACCAGAGATGAACTCATGATGCCACCGTACGTCACAGTCCACGGCAGGTCACATGCTACTGTGGATGCTCCACTTCTAACGCAGCTACGCCGTGCTATTTTTAATGCAAAATTGCCTGGAATTGTTAGCTGACAGAATGTCACACTTGGAGAGCCACTGATGTGCCTAAAAAGTGTAAACCCCCACTAGTGACCTCAGTTTGGATGCTAGACCGCTCAAGAATTTATCTAGATGTGTGGTGAGCACCTTGAACATCCAGGTGCTTTACAAAATTTTAAAAAATGGAACCGTGAAAGTGAAAAAATACAATTTTACCAGAAAAATGTTGTTTTGGCCCCATATCTTTCATTTTCACAAGAGTAACAGGAGAAAATGCACCACACAGTTTGGTGTGCTATTTCTTTTGAGTGCACTGATACCCCCTATGTGATGGAAAAGTACTGTTTGGGCACACAGCAGGGCTCAAAAGCAAAGGAGCTCCATTTTAACTTTTTGAATGCAAAATTGTCTGGTATTGTTAGTCGTGTTTGGAGAGCCTTTGATGTGCCTAAACAGTAGAACCCAACAAGTGACCAGATTTTGGAAACTAGGAATTTTTCTTGATGTGTGGTGAGCATCTTACTCCCACAGGTGTTTCACAGAAATCTATATCGTTGAGCCGTCAAAATTAATAAATACATTTTTACCACAAAAGTGATGCTTTAACTAAAAATGTTTCATTTTCACAAGGGTAACAGGAGTGAATAGGCAGTACAATTTGTTGAGCAATTTCTCCTCAGTTCGCCAATACTTCATATGTGGTTGAAAACTACTTTTGAGGCTCAGTACAAAGTAAAGAAGGGAAAGAGCAAAATTTCAGATTTTGTTTATTGGTTTGGGGGTGCCATTTCCCATTGGCAGAGCCCTGAAGTGCCAGACCATCAGAAATTTCCCACAAGAGACCCCATTTTACAAACTGCACCCCTCAATGAACTGATCTAGGGATGTAGTGAGCATATTGACACTACCGGTGTGTTATGTAATATTTTATACTATTGGGCGGTGAAGAAAAAATTACATTTTTACCACTAAAATGTTGTTTTAGCCCCAGATTTCCAATTTTCATAAGAGGAGTAAGTAAAAAAGGCCCCATAATGTGTTACACAATTTCTCCTGAATGTGGCAATACTCCACATGTGACTGTACAGTACTGTTTGGCCACACGGTAGGCCTCGGGAGGAAAATAGCACCATTTGATTTTTGCAGCACAGATTTTCCTAGCATAGTTTGCAGATTGCATTTGCAGAGCCCTTAAGTGCTAGAAAATCAGAAACCTCCTCAAATGACCACATTTTGGAAAGTATACCCCTTTGGGAATTCATCTACAGGTGTAGTAACAATTTAGCCTCTGGAAAACACCTGTGGAGTAAAAAGCAGTGTATATTGCAGAATTAAACATTGAAAATAAGCTCTTGTCATGTCCAGTACATTGTAGTCACAGCTTGTGCTACTGGAGACACATACTCTGTAAGTTAATCAGGCTTCCTCAGTATAACATTGCCAAACATGTGGTTGCTAACTGTGGTTTAAGCACATTGTGGGGCTCAGAATGGAGGGGGGCATTTGAATTTGGGAGTATAGATTTTGCTAGATTTCTTTTTGGGGGAGCCATAACTCTTGTCCAGAGCCTTTGTGCTATTAGTAGCTTGGAAGCCACCTACATTTCTGTTAACAGATGATGGACCTGAGTGGGTACTCGTATTTTTGTGGATTGAGTTGAATGCTATTATTGGGAATTTGAGGTGCATAACAATTTGGATCTGTTTAATTTATCCTGTGCTCTATGCTGAGCACTTACATCAGGGTTTCCATCTACATTTCCAAAGTAGGTGAGTCAGGTGAAACCCCCAATGGATCCATTCACTATAATGAGGCTGCAGAGTTGCTCCAGATTCTGTTTGGCTTCTGTTCTGTTCAGCAGTATCCGTCTTTTGCACAAAACTGTTGCTGACTGCGCTTTTGAGCACTCCTAAAAAAACATTTAAAAGATGGACACTGTCACACCACGGGCCGGACGAGAGTTCAAGGTGACTAGGTCTGCCTCACTACAGTCAATTTTCCATTGGGAATTTTGTCTGAATTACGTTTTCAGAGATTTCCTCGTAATCTCCAGTGCATTCGCTTAGCGTAGAGCGCAGGATAAATGTAAACAACACCGTACTGTGATCTTTGGGAGGCAGAATGAACAAATCAACAGCAGTTGAAGAATTGGTTTTATTACTACTTTTACGCTGTTTACCTTGCGGTATAATTGATAAGGCAGTGTTATTCCTCAGATCAGTACGATTACAGTAATACCAGATTTATATAAGTTTTTTTTTAAGTTTGGCTACTACCACACTAAAAACGCTTTTTTACAATATAAAGGTTATTTGCATCACTGTATTATGAAGTCTATAGTTTTTTATTTTTCTGCCATCAGAGTCATGTAAGGGCTTGTCTTTTGCGGAATGAGTTAGCGTGTTTATTGGTACTATTTTGGACCACATATTAATTATTGTTCCCATTCTATTCTGCTTTTTGTGAGGCAGAATAAAGAAAGAACAGCAATTCAGGAAGTGTTTTATTTTATTATTATTATTATTATTATTATTATTGTCATGCCATTCACTGTGTAGTAAAAGTGATAATACAGATTTATTCTTCAGGTCAGTGCGAATATATCGATACCACATTTATGTTGTTTTTTACTGTTTTGCCGCTTTTATACCATAAAAACGATTTTATAGGAAAAATTAGTTCTTGCATTGATGTATTCAATACATTGAGCTTTAGCTTTTTTATTTTTTCACTGACAGCGCTGTATGGCGGCTTTTTTTTTGTGGGACATAATGACGTTTCAGCTATACGACTTTTATTTACATGTTCCCTTTATGGCATTTTATTTCACTTTTTTTGTCATCTGTATTATGAAAAGACATAGTTTGAATACCTTTTTTATTTACTTTTTTACGCCATTCACTGAAGGGATTAACTAGTGTGACAGTTTTATAGATTGGGTTGTTATGGATGTGACAAAACCAAATATATATATATTTTTTTTTCATTTTTCTTTATTTTCTGATTTTTAATTTTTTTTTTTTTTACATTTTATTTAGTTTACTTTTTTCTTAGACCCTATATGTGACATTACCTTTTATTGTTGTGATCGCTGATATATTGTATTGCAGTGCACCAGGATTTATATCTGAAAGTGCTGCATTGACAAAAGCCTCTGAGATCATGCTCCTTGTGTGATCTCAGAGGCTTTACATAGCTGGGTGACCTGAAGGTCACTAAATAAACAATCGGGCCCTTGCGATGATGTCGTGGAGGCATCGACTGGACTGGAGAGGGGGCACACTCGCTCTCCCAGCCCCCTAAATGTTGTGATTGATATCAATTGCAGCATTTAGGGGGTTAAACAGCCAGGGATGGCATAGGAACCATACTTGGCTGTGACCGCAGGGATTCAGCTGTCATGTAAGCCAAGCTCCCAGTGGTTATCGCACTAGGGATGAGGGACATATACACCAGGATGGGCTCATGATATGGGGAATATATGCACCAAGATAAGGATCATATATACCAGGATGGGGGACATTTGCACCAGGATGTAGGACATACAGTATTTACCTGGATGGAGCCCAGGATGGGGGAAATTCATATAGAATTGAGGGACATTACTCCCATAATAGTGACAGCAACAGATCCCCCCTTAACAGTGCATCATGACCACATTTATTGCTTCATATTTTTTTCCTATTTTGCTCCTCTAAATCCTAGGTGCATCTTATGGTCCAGTAAGCAGAGATTGACATAGCAATGGTGCAACCTGTGCAGTATCACAAGGGCCCAAGAAGTAAGGGGGCCCTTTTACATCAAAGCAGGTAGAAGTGTGCATTCTGATTACCTACTGGACTGCAAGGGACCCATGTAATGTTCTTGCACAGGGAAAAATATGGAGTGTGTATATATATTTATTTATATATATACTGTATATATATATATATATATATATATATATATATATATACATACAACAAATAGTAATAGACCAGCTAACCAGTCCGAGCTCATGCCTTAATAATACCTGGTCTTCTTTAGTTAAGCCCCCGTCACATTTAATGACTTACCAGCGATCCCGAAAACGATGGGACCTTATAAGGATCGCTGGGAGGTCACTGGTGAGATGTCACACAGTCAGACCTTACCAGCGATGCAGTAACGATGAGCGACCTGTATAACGATGAGCGACCTATACAGGAGGTCATTGTTAGGTGTCAAACACAGCAATGTGTCCTGCCCAGCAGGACATCACCTTTGAAGAAAATCGTCTGGACCCTTCGGCAATGACTAGCGATCTCACAGCACAGGCCTGATTGATGGTAGGTGTCACACATAACGAGATCGCTGGCAAGATTGTTACTGCATCACAGAAACTGTGACGCAGCAACGATCTCGTTAGCGATCTCGTTTTGTGTGATGGGGCCTTTGCACGGGTCCGGACTGGGGAAACGTCCAAGTAATAGTAACAACCTTGTAAGAGGATCAAGCAAAATGAGAAGATTCCAGGTGGCAGTAAAAATTATTCCCACTGTATTGGTCCTTTATCGCATGGTTCCTGCATTCAACCTGTCACGGGCTCTGGAATTTTAATTGCTCAATAAAGTTGTAATCATTTTTTACTGCCACCTGGAATCTTCTCATTTTGCTGGATCCACTCACAAGGTCAAGGTTGTTTATATATATATATATATATATATATATATATACTGTATATACTAGCTGTAGTACCCGTGATAGTAACTGTCTCTTTTTCTCTCTCCCAGTCTCTGTCTGTGTCTATCTCTGTCTGTCTCTGTCTGTGTGTGTGTGTGTCTGTCTGTCTCTGTGGGTCTGTCTCTGTGTGTCTGTCTCTTTGTCTCTCTTTCCGTGTTTGTCTCTTTCTGTTTCTTTCCATGTCTGTCTTCTCTCTGTCTCTGTCTGTTTGTGTGTCTGTCTCTATCCATGTGTGTCTTTGTCTCTATCTACATCTGTCTGTCTGTGTCTATCTCTCTGTCGTCTATCTCTGTATCAGTCTCTGACTGTCTCTCTCTATCTCTGTCTCTATCTCTGTGTCTGTCTCTCTGTATGTTTGTCTCGCTCTACCTCTGTGTCTGTCTGTCAGTCTCTTTCCCAGTCTGTCTCTTTCCCAGTCTGTCTGGTTCCAGGTCTGTCTCCTTCCCCATCTGTCTCTTTCCCCGTCTGTCTGTCCTTTCCCTGTCTGTCTCTTTCCCCGTCTGTCTCTGTCTCTTTCCCTGTCTTTTTCCTTGTATCTGCCTCTTTCTCTATTTTTGTCTCTTTCCCTGTCTGTCTCTTTCCCTGTCTCTGTCTCTTTCCCTGTCTGTCTCTTTCCCTGTCTCTGTCTCTTTCCCTGTCTCTGTCTCTTTCCCTGTATCTGTATCCCTGTCTGTCTGCCTCTGTCTCTTTGACTGTATCTCTCTCTCTGTCTCTTTCCCTTTCTGTCTGTTTCTGTCTGCCTCTGTCTCTTTGAGTGTCTGTCTCTCTGTCTGTCTCTTTCTCTGTCTTTTTCCCTGTCTGTCTGTGTCTGTCTGCCTCTGTTTCTTTGACTGTTTCTCTCTTTCTGTCTGTCTCTTTCCCTGTCTGCCTCTTACTCTCTCTGTGTCTATGTCTGTCTGTCTCTTTCTGTCTCTCTCTATCTGTCAATCTCCCTGTCTGCCTCTGTCTCTTTGACTGTCTGTCTCTCTCAGTCTCTTTTCCTGTCTGTCTCTGTCTCTTTCCCTGTTTGCCTCTTACTCTGTCTGCGCCTATGTCTGTCTGTCTCTCTCTGTTTCTCTACCGACATTTTATTACCACACACATAAGCTTGTTATAAAATAAATGTCTTTCGTTCCTATAGCAACAATTCACAGCTGCTATTAATAACTTATAGCTTGTAGCTCCATTGACCTTAAGGGAGGCAGGTTTGTTGGAGAGTAATACGTGAGAGTAAAACGCGGGGTTAAAGTTTCCCGTCAAAACATAGTCTATGACGTTCCCTGAGTCACATGGAGTGTCTGTGCAAAATTTCATGAATGTAAATGCGACGGTAAGGATTCCTTTAGCGGACGTGCACACACATACATACATACACACATACACTCAGTGTTATTTATATATATATATATATATATATATATATATATATATATATATATGTGTGTGTGTGTTTGTGTGTGTGTGTGTGTGTGTGAGTATACAGTACAGACCAAAAGTTTGGACACACCATCTCATTCAAAGAGTTTTCTTTATTTTCATGACTCTGAAAATTGTAGATTCATATTGAAGGCATCCAAACTATGAATTAACACATGTGGAATGAAATACTTAACAAAAAATTGCGAAACAACTGAAAATATGTCTTATATTCTAGATTCTTCAAAGTAGCCACCTTTTGCTTTGATTACTGCTTTGCACTCTTGGCATTCTCTTGATGAGCTTCAAGAGGTAGTCACCGGAAATGGTTTTCACTTCACAGATGTGCCCTGTCAGGTTTAATAAGTGGGATTTCTTGCCTTATAAATGGGGTTGGGACCATCAGTTGTGTTGTGCAGAAGTCTGGTGGATACACAGCTGATAGTCCTACTGAATAGACTGTTAGCTGCTTTTTTCTTGCCATAATACAAATTTTAAGTAAAGAAAAGCGAGTGGCCATCATTACTTTAAGAAATGAAGGTCAGTCAGTCTGAAAAATTGGGAAAACTTTGAAAGTGTCCCCAAGTGCAGTGGCAAAAACCATCAAACGCTACAAAGAAACTGGCTCGCATGAGAACCTCCCCAGGAAAGGAAGATCAAGAGCCACCTCTGCTGCGGAGGATACATTTATCCGAGTCACCAGCCTCAGAAATCGTAGATTAACAGCAGCTCAGATTAGAGACCAGGTCAATGCCACACAGAGCTCTAGACACATCTCTAGAACAACTGTTAAGAGGAGACTTTGTGCAGCAGGCCTTCATGGTAAAATAGCTGCTAGGAAACCACTGTTAAAGACAGGCAACAAGCAGAAGAGACTTGTTTGGGCTAAAGAACACAGGGAATAGACATTAGACCAGTGGAAATCTGTGCTTTGGTCTGATGAGTCCAAATTTGAGATCTTTGGATCCAACCACCGTGTCTTTGTGCGACACAGAAAAGGTGAACGGATGGACTCTACATGCCTGGTTCCCGCCGTGAAGCATGGAGGAGGAGGTGTGACATTGTTGGAGATTTATTCAAAATTGAAGGCATACTGAACCAGCATGGCTACCACAGCATCTTGCAGCGGCATTCTATTCCATCCGGTTTGCGTTTAGTTGGACCATCATTTATTTTTCAACAGGATAATTACCCCAAACACACCTCCAGGCTGAGTAAGGGCTATTTGACAAAGAAGGAGAATGATTGGGAGCTACGCCAGATGACCTGGCCTCCACAGTCACCAGACCTTAACCTAATCGAGATGGTTTGGGGTGAGTTGGACCGCAGAGTGAAGGCAAAAGGGCCAACAAGTGCTAAGCATCTCTGGGAACTACTTCAATACTGTTGGAAGACCATTTCCGGTGACTACCTCTTGAAGCTCATCAAGAGAATGTCAAGAGTGTGCAAAGCAGTAATCAGAGCAAAAGGTGGTTAGTTTGAAGAACCTAGAATATAAGATATATTATCAGTTGTTTCACACTTTTTGTTAAGTATTTGATTCCACATGTGTTAATTCATAGTTTTGATGCCTAAAATGTGAATCTACAATTTTCAGAGTCACGAAAATAAAGAAAACTCTTTGAATGAGGCGTGTCCAAACTTTTGGTCTGCACTGTATATATATATATATATATATATATATATATACAAAGCAAGAAGGCCTGCGGAGACACCATCACGTGTTTCTCAACGCTGGCAGGAAACTAGCCAGGTCTTTCACCGGGAAGGAACAACCACGGGAAGGGCAGTCTCCAGTCAAGGAGACCACCTATGCCAAACATGGTATCCATCCACAGACAGCCGTTTCGGGGTATTTGCCCCTCATCAGTGTGGAGTAGGAATCTGGCTAGTGGGACATTGCCTAGTAAAAGACTATGTGAGCAAGGATGGTTGACCTTAGGGAGATCAACATCCACCACTGCGGAGACACCATCACGTGTTTCTCAACGCAGTGATTCTAGAGCAATGCCCCCTGGGAAATATTCAAAGCAAGAAGGCCTGCGGAGACACCATCACGTGTTTCTCAACGCTGGCAGGAAACTAGCCAGGTCTTTCACCGGGAAGGAACAACCACGGGAAGGGCAGTCTCCAGTCAAGGAGACCACCTATGCCAAACATGGTATCCATCCACAGACAGCCGTTTCGGGGTATTTGCCCCTCATCAGTGTGGAGTAGGAATCTGGCTAGTGGGACATTGCCTAGTAAAAGACTATGTGAGCAAGGATGGTTGACCTTAGGGAGATCAACATCCACCACTGCGGAGACACCATCACGTGTTTCTCAACGCAGTGATTCTAGAGCAATGCCCCCTGGGAAATATTCAAAGCAAGAAGGCCTGCGGAGACACCATCACGTGTTTCTCAACGCTGGCATCCACAGACAGCCGTTTCGGGGTATTTGCCCCTCATCAGTGTGGAGTAGGATGTTTGGCATAGGTGGTCTCCTTGACTGGAGACTGCCCTTCCCGTGGTTGTTCCTTCCCGGTGAAAGACCTGGCTAGTTTCCTGCCAGCGTTGAGAAACAGAAAAGTGATGGTGTCTCCGCAGGCCTTCTTGCTTTGAATATTTCCCAGGGGGCATTGCTCTAGAATCACTGCGTTGAGAAACACGTGATGGTGTCTCCGCAGTGGTGGATGTTGATCTCCCTAAGGTCAACCATCCTTGCTCACATATATATATATATATATATATATATATATATATATATATATATACTATATATAGTATTTATTATCTTTTTATTTAATTCTCGCACGATTAAAATACTTAAAAAATGCTAATTTCAGAAGTACTTACAGCTGTACACATCATGTACCCAATGCCAAAGTCAAAACGGCATTGCTCATTCATAGAATAATGAATCCCAGGCAGCTGAGGAAGTGAAGGCCAATCATGTGCAAAAGGATCATCACGCAGGCAATCATAAGAACTGCAGAAAAAAAGAGATACTCAAAATCACTATCATGAAATGACAATTCTAAATCGTTTTTATCATTAATAACTTATTATGTCCACTGCTGTAAAACAGTTCTTCAGGAGTTTAACATTACTTGCTAATGCTCAGGAGAGGTTACCAATGTCTACCCATAGTAGTCCAACCTCAGACCTCTGTGGATCACTAAATTGGTTACACAGCTGAAACAACTCATACTAGTAACTTTATCTCGTCTTGCAGCTCTGCCCCTTCTAAGGCTATGTGCGTACGTTGCGTTCTGCAGTTACAAATATTCTGCAGCATTTTGTCACTGCATGTGCATTTCAAAACGCAGCCAAAACTCTTTTGGAATAATTTTGAATGCAGAAAGGATGCAGAATTCATGCGTTCTGGATGCTTGCTCTACCATAGATAGAGTGGGAAAAAGCATCCAAAACGCACAAAAGAAGTGACATGTTGCCTTTTAGAACGCATCGATTTTGTCAAAAATTTGGCATGCAAAATGCTGCTTTTTAAAACGCAGTGTGCGCATGGAATTTGCTAAATTCTCATAGACTTTGCTGGGGACGCAGAACACATTTGTTTACTCTGCAGTTTAACACTAGAACTACTGGACTCGTGACACCTACTGGAACTACATAGTGCGAAGTAGTCAAAATGACTACCTCAGTAGTTCTAGTGTTAAAATGCTGCGTAAACACATGAAAAAACGCAACGTGCGCACATAGCCTAAGAGTTGATTAGCGAACTGCTAAGGAGATGAACCCCTAAACTATATTAAAATTCCAAAAAGCATTGTAAACCTACATGTGACTAGCTTAATGTTTAGCTATTAGTGATGGGTGGACCCGGACTGTAAAAGTCCGGATGCATGCAGTTTCAAAGATCATCCGGCACTTGAGAAATTTAAAAAGAAAATAAAATAAAAATCAAGAAAATAAGCGCGTGTTTCATACTAACCAAATTTAGATTGCGGCTGAACACTGCTCCCTCGCGGCTGTACACTGCTCCTGCGGCCTCTCCTTAACTTCCTGGGCTACTCATCATTGCTCATCCATATGCACTGCTTCCCTCACCCGCTGGATGGCCTAGTGTCTTTGATTGGTTGCAGTCAGACGTGCCCCCAGGCTGTGTGACAGTGTCTGCCTGCAACCAATTACAGGCGCTGTCTGCGAGTCAGTACCTGCAACCTGCAGCCAACCCAAGATTGTCACATCCATTAGATGCAACAAGCTCGGGACTTTACCCGGCTCTTCCCGATTGCCCTGGTGCGGTGGCAGTCAGGGTAATGAGCGGTTAATAGCAGCGCACTATGAGACCCCCATCACTAATCCTATAAGTGAAAAGAAATAAACACAAACACCGAGAAAAATCCTTTATTTGGAATAAAATACAAAAAAAGTGTCATGATCCAGGCTGTTTTTTTGCCGCTGCTGGTTACACCCAGCGCTGGCCTGGTCATGTCAGGGGTTAACTTCCCTTGCCTCGTTCTGCACCACAGGATGCTATATATTGCCTCTCTACCTATGGCTCAGTGCCAGTGATATTTCTGCCTTGCAGCATGTATACTTGTTCTGGTGAGTGTTCCCGATCTGTCCTGCCTCCCTGCCACTGTGTCCTGACTTGAACCCTCCCCCGTTTGTCTGCCTGTCCCGGTCCCTGACTTCCCTCTCCTGTCTGTTGTTTGTGTTTTCCTCTGCATACCTGATCTCCCGGCTTTCGACTTGGTTCTGTTTTCTTACTTTAATATTGATCCTCCCTTTTAAGTGACTTGACTTTCCTGGCTAGACCCTGAATGTTTGACCACTCTATTGCCCCCTGGTGGCTTGCCTGTTAACTGCCTGCTGAAGTTACTCTGCTGTACTTCAGCTGCCTTTCTGTTACAGTGTTTCTTTGTCTTTCCTTCACTACTCTGCTGCCACCTAGTGGGGATTACGCTGTACTATGTCTTACTAGCCTTTGTACAGCATGACATAAACACCCTCTTTCACCACTTTATTAACCCCAAATACCCCTGCAGGTCTGACGTAATCCACATGAGGTACCACGACAATCCTGGCTCTGCTACATCTGAGTCACAGTGCGCGGCCGTAGAGCATGACTGCCCGCTGTCACTGCAGACAGAGATTGAGCCGCGATGAGTAAAGACATCACAGTTGGAGGTTCCCACCTGTGGCCGCAAATAGCCTGAGTGACATCGTCGCTCATCGCGGCTCAGTCATTGTCTGTCTACACAGCGGGCAGTCATGCTACATGGCCACTCGCTGTGACTGAGATTTAGCAGAGCTGAATCGCTGTGGGACCTCATGTAGATTACGTTGAACCTGCAGGGATGTTTAGGGGGTTAATAAAGTGGTGAAAGAGGGTGTATTTTATTCCAAATAAAGGATTTTTTCAGTGTTTGTGTTTATTTACTTTCACTTACAGATTAGTGCTGGGGGTGTCTCATAGATGCCTGCATCACTAATCCAGGACTTAGTGGCTGCTGTGGGCTGCCATTAACTCCTTATTACCCCAATTGCCACTGCACCAGGGCAATCGGGAAGAGCTGGGTAAAGTGTCGGCTTTGTCACATCTAATGCATGCGACAATCCTGGGCGGATGCAGGTTGCTATTTTTAGGCTGGAGGGGTGACCAATTACCATTGCCCTCCCCGGCCTGAGAATAACAGCCCCCAGCTGTCGGGTTTTATCTTGGCTGGGTATCAAAATTGGGGGGAACCCTATGCCAATTTTTTTATTTATTTTTACTGTACGGATAGAGTCACACTGACGTATGACTCGCATAAGTGCAATGCAAACAAATCTCGAATTGCACTCAGCCCCATTTAATACAGTAGCTCACATCGGACTGACAAATAAATCGCTGCATGCTGCAATTGTCTCCGAGTCTTGTATCACTCGCACCCATACAAGTCTATGGGTGCGAGAGAAACATCAGACTTCACTCGGATGTCATCCAAATACAGTGTAATATACACAAAGGCTGACACTGGAGCAGATGGGGAGATTAATCCCTCCCTTTAATGTGATCCAAACTCAGGAACGGATCCCTGCCCACTGGCCATCCTGGCACCTGTGATTGGTTGCAGTCAGCTAATAAGCTGCCACTCAGGGTGCGGGCGCGTCTGACTGCAACCAATCACAAGAGCTGGTGGGCGGGGAAAGCAGTGTAAATGAAATGAGCCTAAGGCATGGCCCCGCGGCCTAGGAGCAGTGTACAGCTGTGCATGTGTCTCTGTAAGCACAGTGTGCTTGCTCCCATCCCCCTATCCCTTCTGTCACCATTTTTAATCACCGGATTCTAGTCCCCATAAACTTACATGGGAACTCCCGTCCCAAAACTGGATTTTAGAAACCAGATCACCGGGATCAACCGGTCCCAGTTATCTGCGAGTCCGCTCATCACTATTATCTATGTGTTCATCCACAGAATCTTTAAGTTATTTTAAAGATGCTGGGGCATTGCAAAGTGAAACAATGCTAGAATTAGTAGCAAGTACTTGTTATTTAAAATTATATTGAGAAGTGTTTTTAATGACTTTATTCACTTTAACATGAAATGTAGTGAAAAAAACCAGGATAAAGTGGTCTGAAGTTGCAAAAAACTCTGCAATTTTGTCATTGTTTTCTGGGTTCCATTTATATGGCATTTAATGTACAGTAAAAATGGCCTGGGTGCTGATAAATTCTGAGTCAATAAGATTAAGGCTATACTAAAACAAAAAAAAATGTTAGCATCAAAAAGTAGCTAAATATCTTTTATCTGACAGCATCACAATTTATCATATTGCACAGCTTACTTCATATCACATATATATGCATACAGGAAAACACCAGGACTAGCAGTTGCAGCAGAAACCTGGCTATGTATGTCAGTCGAGTTCTCGCAGATAATCACACTGTACACTGAGGACATAGATACCCGTCAGAGAGCACAAAGTAACATGGTTGTGACCGATATATATTAGAGATAAGAAAATAAATTTGAGTAGAATTGAATTCTACACAAACTTTACAAATATCCTCATTCACCAAAATGCAGATTGTTTTGTAATTAATTTGTCTGTGGGTGCAGAAAAATGGCATCTGCTGGCCGCCATTTTTCTGAACCATAAAAGGCCATCAAAATGTAAAAAAGCAAAAAAAAAATTATACTCATCGCCACACAGCTGGTTCTAGTTGCATCAAGGCTCCATAGGTCACTCCAGATCAGCACCAGACCTGGAATTTCTCTCACGCTGTGAAGTCCGTAACGCAATGAAGTCCCCGCGAGTGAGAAGTTCTGGTCTGGAGCTGACCGGCAGTGGCAAAATGTATTATGGCTTGATCTATAATGGCATTGTGTATTATGGCACATGGCATTTTGTATTCTGGAACATGGCACCGTGAATTATGGCACATGGCACAATGTTTTATGGCACAATGTATTATTGCTTGATGTTTTATGGTACATGGCACAATCAATTATGGCACAACATTTTATGGCATGGCGTATTATGGCATGAGGTATTATGACACATGACACTGTGTATTATGGCACAATGCATTATGGCACCGTGTATTATAAAACAGTGTATCATAGCACATTTCAGGGAAATCTCTTTGTTGGACAATATTTGGCCTCTAACTAATACATGCATGCCTCTATTAAAGAACACCTGTTGATTATTTATCTTTTTTTGGGGGGGGGTGGGGACTTCAGACTTTTGCTATGGGGTCCAATGATTTCTATGTAAGCCACGTCTTACTTAGCAGGTTGTATCATTTTCAACAGTTTTTTTTTAAAAAAAGTGTTTTTTCAAACATATATTTTTTTTATTTGTTTCACATGGTGGGAACAGTATGGTATATATAGAAGTTATATCCTACAAGGAGATCATTGAAATGATGAGACCAGTGAGATTATGAGATCAGTGAGATTATGAGATCAGTGAGATGATAAGAATAGTGAGATTAGGCAGGCATCAGTAAAACTAAGTATTTATTATCGCAGAACACCCTCACACATCCTCTGGGTAGATTCTTTAAATTTAAGTTTTGAGCTGAAATATTTAATATGTGATAATTATTTCATTCATTCCAATGAAAGATTGGTGAAAAATCATAACACTGAGAGCTTTCATAGTTTTGCATTATGAATGGCATTGTAAAGTTATACTGGAATGTTCTGCCCAACAAGATTTTAGCTACAGGTTTGCCATGTCACAAAGGCTTTGTTGGTGGCTGGAGTAGATCTAAAGCCTAGCAAAGATATTTAGTAGGAACCTTACCAACTCAACACATAGACATTAATGTCTAAACTGCTCTCAGCAAAACTGAGTACATACCTAGGTGAAAATCGCCAAATTGTGCCCAATTGGTCATTTTCCCTCCTCAGTGTCATGTGATTCATTAGTGTTACAAGGTCTCAGGTGTGCATGGTAAGCAGGTGTGTTACATTTGGTGTTATCGCTCACACACTTACGGACCCTATCTCTGATGCAGGTTGAAACTAAGAATGCATTATTTCTGGCAGATTATGGCTGTGTTACACAGCCAGCATCTACCTCTAATAGCACTGGGTGGAGCTGAGATCCGCCTGCTGCTGTTCACCCCTTAAATGCTCTGAGGGCACAGTTCTTTGTACTCACCAGCTTCCCCTTGCTCGTGTTCATGAGTTGCTGATGGATTATAGGTAGGGCAGTGTACAGCAAATGGCAATAAGGTTAAAATATAACTTTTAATTAAGTCTTATTAAAAACGACTCATGGTCTAATATTCACCCGTGCATGGTATCACACAAATTTTAGACGAACACAGACAATTGGGTATTCAATCCCAGGAGATATTGAAAAAACCTCCACTGGAGAAAGATAGATCAGATATCAATTACTCCTATGGTATCTTATTATCAAGTATTTTTATCCAAGGGTAGTGTAATGAAACACAATATCTGCTCGTTACCTCAAATTGCTGTTTTGCCTCTGGCAGAAATGGGGTATGACAATTCACCCATCCTCTCTGGCAGAGAAAATTAAAAAGATATTACCTTAATGGGACATGATGCTCAATGTAAATTCAGCCCAAAGGTAATCATTAGAATAAGCTCAATGCCCTCCTTTTTCCCAACGCGTTTCCTCTTATCGATTCATCAGGGGAAATATTAAATGGAGGCTGTGGTATAGAAAAGACAAAATGAGCTAATACCCAGTCTAAGTAGTGCTCAAATAGAGTAAAATCATTGCTATATATATCCCCAAATCATAAGCAGATGTTACCTTATTTAGAGTAGCATAGGACCTATATTGCCCTAGGTGTGAGCTTCATAACACACCGGGTCCGGGGACCACACCTCTTATGGAGTCCACATAAAATGCCGGAAACGCCGGTCTTTTCATCTCTGGCCCTATATAGCCTCATTTTCAAAATCGCGCGCCATGTGACGTCAGTCACATGACCGCCGAGTCAAGCACCACGTCATTCTTACCTGCCATGTGACCACCGCGTCATAAGTCCCGATCACATGCTCAGGTCAGTTCCTGCTCAAATGCATGCTGGGTTCTGATCACAATGACGCGGTCACATGGTCATTGTTACCACGCCCCCAAGTCCAGTTCCTAGTTAGAAGTATGTGGACCAATAGTACTAGGGGAAATCGCGGTCATGTGACCTCCGTTCAGGCCACGCCCACAATCCTCTGTTTCACAAGCAAAACAAGGGGCACCTATATACATAAAAGCACAAATGCTCCCATATAGTCAGCGGTCAAGCTTCTACCCTTTGAGGGGAGGATTATATGTGGATTATATATCCTTAACGATGGTGTTGTAATACAGTGTGGTTTTCCCAGTATAAAAATTCATAACCATAACTTTTTAGCTTAGGTATATACCTGATGGCCCTTCTTTAACATATTCTTTATAAGAAAGTTTGAATGTGTAATAAAGAGAAGGGAGTATTTCTTTTGGGGTATAGCTATTTTCTCTATTTGGTTTAGGTGAAATTAAAAAGACGGAATAACCCGTCCCAAAAATAATTTAGTTTTTTGGTCAAGATATCTGGATGATATTTTTGTAATATGGAGGGGTAATTCAGAAAGTTTAACACCATCGTTAAGGATATATAATCCACATATAATCCTCCCCTCAAAGGGTAGAAGCTTGACCGCTGACTATATGGGAGCATTTGTGCTTTTATGTATATAGGTGCCCCTTGTTTTGCTTGTGAAACAGAGGATTGTGGGCGTGGCCTGAACGGAGGTCACATGACCGCGATTTCCCCTAGTACTATTGGTCCACATACTTCTAACTAGGAACTGGACTTGGGGGCGTGGTAACAATGACCATGTGACCGCGTCATTGTGATCAGAACCCAGCATGCATTTGAGCAGGAACTGACCTGAGCATGTGATCGGGACTTATGACGCGGTGGTCACATGGCAGGTAAGAATGACGTGGTGCTTGACTCGGCGGTCATGTGACTGACGTCACATGGCGCGCGATTTTGAAAATGAGGCTATATAGGGCCAGAGATGAAAAGACCGGCGTTTCCGGCATTTTATGTGGACTCCATAAGAGGTGTGGTCCCCGGACCCGGTGTGTTATGAAGCTCACACCTAGGGCAATATAGGTCCTATGCTACTCTAAATAAGGTAACATCTGCTTATGATTTGGGGATATATATAGCAATGATTTTACTCTATTTGAGCACTACTTAGACTGGGTATTAGCTCATTTTGTCTTTTCTATACCACAGCCTCCATTTAATATTTCCCCTGATGAACCGATAAGAGGAAACGCGTTGGGAAAAAGGAGGGCATTGAGCTTATTCTAATGATTACCTTTGGGCTGAATTTACATTGAGCATCATGTCCCATTAAGGTAATATCTTTTTAATTTTCTCTGCCAGAGAGGATGGGTGAATTGTCATACCCCATTTCTGCCAGAGGCAAAACAGCAATTTGAGGTAACGAGCAGATATTGTGTTTCATTACACTACCCTTGGATAAAAATACTTGATAATAAGATACCATAGGAGTAATTGATATCTGATCTATCTTTCTCCAGTGGAGGTTTTTTCAATATCTCCTGGGATTGAATACCCAATTGTCTGTGTTCGTCTAAAATTTGTGTGATACCATGCACGGGTGAATATTAGACCATGAGTCGTTTTTAATAAGACTTAATTAAAAGTTATATTTTAACCTTATTGCCATTTGCTGTACACTGTTCTATTCCTTGGTAATAATTTTCACAAAGTGGATTATAGGTAGGGCTGAGCGGATCCGGACTGTAAAAGTCCGGATCCACGCGGCTTCAAAGAAATCTGTGTGCTGGATCCGGGCCTGGGATTCCGGGTGCATGATCCGGAATCGGGAATTAAAGTAAAAATAAACAATACAAGAAATAAGCGACACCTTGATACTTCTGAGACTCGGTGTCATGGCGTTACACTGCTTCTGGGTCGCACATTCACTTCCTGCACAGCACATCACATACACACAGCTTTCCGTTTTTTCTCCGCCCACCGGCCGTCCTTTCGTCTGTGATTGATTGCAGGCAGACACGCCCCCAGCCTGTGACAGTGTCTGCCTGCAATTATTGCGGCTCAATCATTGTCTGCATAGCCAGCGGTCGTGCTCTATGGCCGCTGGCTGTGTTATGTAGCAGAGCTGAAGCAGCGTGGGACCTCGTGTGGATTACGCCAGAGCTGCAGGGTGTTGGGAGTTAAAAAGTGGTGAAGGAGGGTGCGTTTTCTACTTTATTCCAAAAAAGGACTTTTTGGTGTCTGTGTTTATTTACATTTACTTACAGGTTAGTGTGATGCAGTGTGATATCTCTTACATGCCTGTGGCATTACTAACCTAGGGCTTAGTAGCAGCTGTGCGCTGTTATCAACTCCTCATTACCCCGATTGCCAACGCACCAGCGCATTCGGGAAAAGCCGGTAGCCGGTATAGTACCGGCATTGTTCAATCTAATAGACGCGGCAATACCGGGTGCCTGCAGGCTGAGAATACCACCACCAGCCGACTTTATCTTGGCTGTGTATCAAAATTGGGGGGGACCGCACATCGTTTATTTTTTTAATTATTTAACAAAAGAAAAGCCACATGCGGTTGCTCTTCTTTTGATACACAGCCAAGATAATCACAGGGCTGAGGCTTTTTTTCTGACAGAAGGTGGAAATTTGGTGGTGAAATCTGGTGCAGACAATTTCAGCACCAAATGTGCACCTCCTGGCAAAAAAACATGGCAAAAGTCGTGGCAAAAACATCGTAGCACAAAAGCACCCAAAAAGTGTGGGTTTTTTGCAAGGAGGTGTATATTGGATGCAGGAATATGGTGTCAAAATTTTAGCACCAAATTTGCATCCCTTGGCCTAAAAATGTTTTTTTTTTTCTCTCTGCCAGGAGGTGGAAATTTGGTGCTGAAATCTGGTGCAGACAATTTCAGCATCAAATGTGCACATCCTGGCACAAAACCGCAGCAGAATCACGACAAAAAGCCAGAACAAACGCGGCAAAAAAAGCATAAAAAAATGCGTTTTTTGGCCAGGAGGTGTAGATTGAATGCAGGAATATGGTGTAACAATTTCAGCACCAAATTTGCATCCCTTGGCCCAAAAAGAAAAAAAAAAGAAAATTCTACCAGCAGATGGAAATTTGGTGCTGAAGTCTGGTGCAGACGATTTCAGCACCAAATGTACACCTCCTGGCAAAAAAAGCGACAAAAAAATCACAGCAAAAAAATGTGTAAAAAAACGTAGGTTTTTTTGCCAGGAGGTGTAGATTGGGTGCAGGAATATGATGTAAAAATTTCAGCACCAAATCTGCATCTCTTGGCCAGAAAAACTGCGATTTTTTTTGCTAGGAGATGCAGGTCTGTGAACTCAGTGACCTCCACCTGAGGTCAGGTTACCTGCGATCACAGGTGAAGGACCGTGGGAACCTCCAGCTGTGACCGCAAATGACCTGAGTGACATCACCGCTCATTGCGCAGCTCATTCATTCTCTGGAGCTCACAGCGAGTGGCCATTGTCTTTGGCCTCTTTCTGTGATATTCAGATGTAGAGGAGCTGCATGCGGCGTGGGACCTCATCTGGAGGGCTGTGTTGGAGGTTAATAAATTGGTGAAGGAGGGTGCGTTTTTGTATTTTAAACACTTTTTATTTTAAATAAAGGATTTTTCTCTGTGTCTGTGCTTATTTACTTTCATGTACAGGTTAAGGATGGAGGTATCTCATAGACGCCTATGCGTTGTTATTAACCCCTTATTACCCCGAATGGCACCGCTCCACGACAACGGGAAGAGCCGGTTTAGCACCGGGATTATCACATCTAATAGATGCGGTAATACCGAGCAACTGCGGGCTGAGAATACCAGCTCCCAGCCAGATTTATCATGGCTGGGTATCAAAATTGGGGGGGACCGGACGTTGTTTTTTTTTATTATTTATTTAAATTATATAAACAAAAAAATCCGCATGCGGTTTCTTCTGGAATCTCACTTGCGAGTGACTCGCACGAGTCTGCCATGGCATCGCTCGGCAAAGCCTTGCATGTGTGAACCTGGTCACTGAATACACAGAATAGATATAGCCCGTGTTACGGGGGAACCGGCAGATTAGGACCAGGGGGTATATATATCCCAATCGCCAGTCGGGGCCCACCGTGCTCCAGATGGTAATGGAGCTGCTGGCACCCTGTGGGTTAGGCGGAGACTATAGAGCTGGATAGCTCTGTGATAACCCACGGAACCGGTCACGTGTGTAGAGACACGTCAGACCGGACGACAACCCAGTTAGCGTTTTGGTGGAATTGGCGCAACCCGTCAGGCTGGATGGTGACCAGGTAGTGTTGACCGAGAAGACCACTGCGACAGCGCTCTGTCAGCCACGTGTGTCAGACATGACAGGCCAAGCGGTCCTTCGATTAGCATTTCTGGTCACTACGCGAATGGCCACATGTGTAGAGGACACATCAGGCCAAGGGATCACACCAGTAGAGTTGACTGGGAAGCCAAGGAGGATAATAGGTTCACACACCCAATCCTGGAACACCCTGTTAACTCCACAAGGGTCCTGGGGTATGCTGTCCGTGCGTGTAGGAGACACAACCGGACAGGTGACGCAGCAGGTATGCTGTCCGTGTGCGTAGGAGGCGCAACTGGAAAGGTGGGGCAACAAGTGCGTTGTCCGTGTGCGTAGAGGGCAAACTCGGACAGGTGACGCAGCAGGTATGCTGTCCGTGTGCGAAGGAAGTACAACTGGACAGGTAACGCAGCAGCCGCAGCCCAGTTAACGCCACTGGACTACTATAGCACAACAGGAATGGTAGCAAGGAAGCACGGCGCCTGACCCTCATGTGCTGAGCCACGAATCTTGGCGTGACAGGCACCATTCGCCTAGCCCTACCTACCGCTTCCAACAAGGCTTATGCCACCATGAATTCTAAGTGAATATGAGTGAAGACTGCGCACCGCCATGTTGTCTCCAGCCCCTTTTATAACCTAGATCCGCCCCAAACCCAGGTTGGAACCACCAAGGTCCAATAGCAGAGTGCCATATCATCAGCGACGTCACCAGCGGCCTATCCGGAACCGCCACGTCACTGATGACATCATGGCAGCCACGCCCCAAACACTTCACCAGTCATCGTCTGACAACCAATGATGAGGTGCCAGATCATAGGGGCGGACCTGTGCGAGCCAGTCTGGAGTGGCCACATCATCAGGACACCTGATACCCTCTGCCTATCAGGGCCTGCCACCTCACGGACATGCTCAGTGAGGTCCTTACCGGACCTAGCCTCTGATGCATCAAGTGCCTGAGCATGCTCAGTAGCCTGAACAACAGACTCAGAAATTAGACTATCTGCCTGAGCATGCTCAGTAGGCACATCCCAGAACTTAGACACAGCACGAAGTCCAAGTACCTGTGCAAAGAGGCTGTTAGGATTAATTGTGGGAGCATGCTCAGTAGCCTGAACTGAGGACTTAGTCTCAGAAATGACACAATCAGGCTGAGCATGCTCACTAGGCAAAACACCGGGCTTAGACTCTGGTTGGGGTAAATCTGCGCGCGCATGCGCACTAGCCGCCTCTCCACACTTAGACGTGGTGGAAGGAGCAACCAACTGGACGACCCAAGGCACGGCCAAGAACGGCAGCCGGCGCCTGGGCGCAACAGGAACCGCAGCAGGCTGCTTGCGGCTATGGTGGCGCCGGTTCGTAACAGCCCGACAGCTGGGGGCTGCAGCCATGAGCTTTATCTGTGCTGGTATTAGAATACGGGGACCCTGCACCAATTGTTTTATTTATTTTTTAACACCATACTGACCCGCAGACACTTGCAATGCTTTCCCCGCCCACCAGCCGTCCTGCACCTGTGATTGGTTGCAGTCAGCTGACACGCTGTCGGTCAGGGTGAGGGCACGTCTAACTTCAACCAATTACAAGTGCCGGTGGGCAGGCAAAACAATGAATATTGAATTGTCGGCTCCAGAAGGGAAAAATGTGACCCGAAAGAAGTTTGCTGCCATTACACAGCCTGGGTGAGTATACTGTGCGTGCTCCTACCCACCTATCCCTTCCACCAACATTTTTAATCTCCGGATTCTGGTCCCCATTAACTTATTTGGGCACCGGATTCTGGAGCGGATCGGACTTTTTCTTTATCCGCCGGTAACCCGCCGATCCCGTTTTTTTGCCAGTTTGATCAGCTCTAGTTATAGGTTCAAGTCCCCTTAGGGAGTGAAAAAATAATTAAAAAGAAAAAAGTTTTTAAAAATATAAAAAACATAAATTTGAATCACCCCATTATACCTATTAAAAATAAAGAAATAAAAAAATAAATCAATTTTTGATCTATTAAAATATCAAATTAATTTAACCGATTCATAAACGCCATTAAAGAATTGTAAATGACAGATTTGAAGGTTTTCATTCTCCACAACTATGCAAAAAAAATGCAATAAGAAGCTATCAAAATGTATCTATCCCAAGGTTGATAAAAAATGTCAGCTTGCCTTGCAAACAAGAAGCCGCATCACTGCTTCAAAGATACAAAAATAAAACACTTTTTTTGTCTTTTCTGCTACTTTAAAAACAAAACACTATACAAATTTGGTTTCTCTGAAATCAAAATTCTTATACTTTATTCATAACATATTAAAAAAGGTATATAACCTCAAGATAAGAGAATAGGTAATAAAGAATTAATATACGTTAGTCAATAATACAATAAACAAATGAAGCGATAGCCAAGGGACCACCGTTTTGTGTACCATAATTGAACTCTGCACAACGAGGTGGTAGAAACAAGGGTACAGCTTTGTAGAAATATTATTTTATTTACAGGCAGTAGATAAGCATTTATGCAAGTGAATGGGGTTTAAGTAATCTGGTAACAGTCAAGTTTAACACACTGCAGATTCTAGCTGAAGTGCCACAACAATACGTCGCACCAGCTTACAATTGTCAATCCAACAGTACAACCAGGCAAGCACAAAATATTCACAACTGCACTGCACTAACAAGCTAGTCGGGCCACGCGGTTACCGCAATCTAGCTACTGAAGCCTACAATGCCTAATGCCCTATTAAGAGCGCACACCGGTAAAGGCTCACAGTACAGTCGAGGGGGAACAAGTCCACTCCCGGGAGTTCGGTGCTGTGATGCTCATCAGTGTGCACTTCTCCATGCACGGCAGGTGGGAACTCTTCTCACACAGTCCAGGGGTCTCCCGACTTCTCCAGGTGACATTTCTTCTCTTATTCGGATTCCCTGACCTATGATCGCCTCAGTCAGGTACTCGCTCGACAGTAAGCTGGGGTCTTTCACAGCTCGCTCTATCTCTTGCAGCTGACAGCATACCTCTTTTCAAACCTCCATTGTCGAACAGAACACAGGCAGTGTCTCCTCTCTTTCACACTCTCAGGCGACCTGACTTCTGTTCCCGTCCACAATTCTTCTCCCACTCTTTCTCTCCTTCCTGCACTTTTTGGGCTGGATTAGTCCAAGTACCACAAATCCAGAGTCTGCTACATTTTCCCGAAGGTCTTTTGCAGTAAGACAGGGATTCTGATTTGCCTCTTTAGCAATCCTAAGATCAGCTCTCAGAGAAATTTTGCTTTGTTTTCCAGACCTTATCTTGACCTCTACTGTTTTTGTTAACTGCAGTTTTTTAAAGAGAATCTGTTACCTTTTGAGTTTTTAGTTATTAATATGGGCATACAGGTAGCATAGAGGTGAAATTAGCCATACCTGTATGCCTCCTGGATGATAGGTCATTTTGTAAAAATCATCTTTTTATATCTTCTATCTTCTCTACTTTGGGGCATGCGTTGCCCGGTGGAGAATTCTGCCTCCAGTCTTCATTATACAGGATTCCTCCTCCCCTTCTCTTTCCTAGTGTCCCTGTGATGTCAGGTGCGTGTCCGGAAAGCTAGCGCCTGCGCATTCTGTGTGCCGTCTTTGCATAATTAATCAAATGCTAAACTATTGCATGTCAAATTTATGTATCAGATAGCTAAGATAATTGTCTTAATTGTCTATAAAATGATGGTAGTCTCACGCCTAAAGCTATAGTGGATACTGAGATATTGAGCATGAAAGTCAAAAGTTCATTGTTACCCTATTGCTTGTCACTGTAGATCAAAAAATCCACTGACTCTCTTTCTGCAATAGTGTCAGAACTCGGGTTTTTCTGTTTATCCTTTCCTTTTTGGGCTTTTTGCCCTTTTCCAAGATGGTGTCCCCTGCTTCATTCTTCTCCATGTGTTCTGTATGCTCTTGCTATTGAATTGAAGCAGTAGCAGAGCACGGGACTGTTTTGGACACTAGAAACGGCTCTTCATTTCTTTCCTGAACATTGTATACTGCTCTGCATCTCGCTTTGGACTTAAAGTGACTTCCTTACGGAGTTTCAAGGACTGCATTGCTAAATCACATTATCCTGTGAGGTTTTCTAGAGACATTCCTTAAAGGCTTCATTTAATATTTTCACTGTGTGTTTATGAACTTTGTTTTTCCTCTGCACTTGTTGGCTAATCACCGTGTGTTACCATACAAACTTTATCAGCTATAAACCGGGTTCACTTGTGTCTTTGCTCCACGCAAATAGATTCCTGAGTTATCCATTATAATTATTACAAATAGAGTTTGATTCCAATCTCCAATGCTGAGGGGTGGCAGCCCCAGTTCTATGAATCTGAAAAAGACACTATTGAGATCAACTCCATAAACAAAACAAACATGTCTTGACGGGAATATCGGTAGCATTGCGGATAACCCCTGCTCACCTAAATGTTCTAACATTTCCCTCTTGATTTTACCTATATAATTTAAGGGGCATGCGCAAGTTGCAAAATAGACAACACTTTTTGTGCCACAGTTCACAACATCTCTAATGCTGTTAATGTACCCTGTATTGACATTATCCACCATTTTACACGGTTATATCCATTTGCAAAGGACTACATCTAAACGTGCAATTATCTCTCAAGCCATGTCCCTGTCTGTAAAAGTTGGTAAAATCTGTAAACTAAACAATCTCCCACTGATCTGCCCCTTCTGTAAGTAATCCTGGGATAGTCTGGAATGATATTCTCCAATCCAGCATCCGCCCACAGGATTCCCCAATGTTTTTGAAGAACCAATAGGACCTATTTACTGTGGCTATGAAAAGATTCTGATAATCCTTATGAAAAGTAGATATCAGTTTTGGGTTTTGATGTGATAAGTGATTATCTGTCCTTATCGGAGGCATAATTATATGCATCATTATGGACCTCAAAAGGGTAACCTCTGGCTTGGAATCTCCTTTTAAGGTCGTGAGCCAGCCTATGAAAGAGGCTTTGTGAGGACCAGTTCCTTCTTAGTCTAAGATATTGTCCTTTAAGGTTGCTTTTTTTCAAAGGAGCCGGATGATGACTGCTCCAGTGTAAGAAGTTGTTAATAGACGTAGGTTGCCGAAAGATCTTCTTGAGTATCCTACTCTAACCATTCCTTCCAAGTGTCACATCCAAAAATGGTAGCTCACCCTGCTGGATTCCAGGGGTAAAGAAAACACCAATGGAACTATTATTAAGTTTCCCAACAAAGTCCACAAACAACCTCTCAGTCCCAGTCCACAGAATAAAAATATAATTTATGAAGTGACCCCAGAAAGTAACATGAGAGGTCCAATAAGAGTCTGATTCCAGAAAAATAACAGTGTCCTCCCACTATCCCAGGAGAAAGATAGAGTTAATACTCAAAACAACCGGGCGTCCTTTTACGGGATGAAGTGTCTTATGCAACTTTGTTAAAGATTAGAAGGTAGGAATTAGTGGATATGTTGATGTCAAATTCCATATTATTTTTTAATATTATTCTTTAGTCTAACACAGTAACCAGTATATCATTAAGTATATATGAGAATTCAAGTGTGGGATTCTTATCCAGGACACATTAGTTATCTTTGTTTTGAAGAAGATTAAGACACATTTGTTTATATTCATCAAGATTCATCAAAGCTGTATTACCGCCCTTGTCTGAAGGTTTGCATACAAATTACGATTTGATGACAAAGCCCGGAGGGATGCCGTTTCACCGGGAGTGATATTCAAGGGCATATCTGAATTATATGCAGGTAAAACAGAAAACTCCCCAGTGATAATCTTTACAAGCTATGAATAAAGTATAAGAATTTTAACATATATTGGTTTTCCTCTATAAACACTTAGTTAATATAATAGTATCTATATATTATCAATCTGTAAGCCATCGCTGTAATCAAACTGACCTTGAGAATCATGTTCACAAGTGATTTTACCATACAATTAATACCATAAAAACAAAACTCAAAATACAATTGCATTTTTTGTTTTTTTTTTCAAAATTTCACTGCTCTTGTTATTTATTTTTCATTTGCCAGTATGTTGAATTGTAAAATGAATGGTATCATGCAAAACTAAAACACATTCTCGAAAAACTAAGCCCACACATGGTGGCTCTATCGATGGGAAACTAGAAAAAGTTATGGGTCTTGGTAGGATAGGAAAAAACGAATAAGCAAAAATGTAATATTGCCCGTAGGGAAGGGAAGAGTTTAAAGAGTGTCCTGAACAGAAAAATTCAAAATCTGTACCAACTTTTTTAATGTGGATTTTACAGCCAGAAAAATCTAAGTCAAAAACTTTCAACAGATCATACCAAAGTGAACATGAACTGGTTATTAATGTGTGTACCTCAATTGGTTTTAAGCCCAGTTGTGACCAAATTGGTTTTCCTGTTAGAAGCAACAGACACAATGATATCTTGTAAACATTTTCACATACAGATAAATATGGGTTAAAGTAAATTAAATGCTTTCACCCAAAGTGACTCCATCTAACTCATTATTGTGAATTACTGTATTGGGGGTTTTCATCTAAATCACATTTTATTTCTTGGATACAACATAAGATATATGAACTAAGCCCAAGGCCGGCGGCAAATGAGCATATAAAAACTGTGCCATCCGTAAGTCTGCTTTTCATATTTGTGTGATACCTATGTGAGGTGTGTGATCTGTTTTCATATGTGTACATTAAAAAATATGCATGATGAAGTATAGTTTTCTAGGTTATTAGTAGTAATTTATTTGTAAAAATTGGATTTGAATCGGGTCTTTGCCATGAGTGCAAATTTCTACAACAAGTGTACAATACAAACATATATACATACACTATGGGTCAGTACATTACAATTCATGAATACCCAAACTTCTCTACCGATGATGTATAAATAAAAAGGTTTTGGTTTTTTTTGTAGTACATATTAGCAGGTGTGGCCCTCTCCCAGGCTGTGCATTGTTATCCATCCATTTTTCAAAAAAAAAGGTTTCATTCTGAGCTAAGCCTGGATTCTATCTTTTCCCCATTTCATCCAGAGGCCTGTCTGGACAGATGGAGAGGTGAGTCACTAGTTCTCTATATGAGGTACACCTTATTGTGGTTGGAAGGCTTTTGCACTTTTTGATAAAAAATGTTAACTAAGTACCTTGTTTTTTTATGTCCATAGTGTAGTTTGTTTATTCATTGTTCGCAGTGTGCTGACGCATCGTATACGCACATTGACAAGCAAAACAGTAACAATATTTTGAACTTTTGACTTTCAGGCTCAATATCTCACCATCCACTACACCTTTGAGCGTGACTATCGCATACATAAATTAGACTTGCAACTATTTAGTATATGATTAGTTACTGCATTATTACTGCTTTGCTCCTGGTGTTTGAATTTTTCTTTTCTTCCTGTATACTACAAATTACAATCTGTTCTCACATTCCCTAATAGCTCAGTGTTTTATTAAAAATAAAAATTAAATTTTTTATTATTTTGTTAATATATTGTAAATCCTCTTGCTTTCAACACTGCTTGAATCCTTCTGTGCATACTCCCGATCAAATTCCAGCAAGTCTCAACCAAAGTCTGATCCCAGGTCTCTACTACTCATTCCAAAGTAGGTGCATACTGGCGACTTATTTAGGAAGAAAAATGTCCAGCGCGGTCCAAATTCTCGTATAAAAAGTCATCTTTATTATTTAATCCATAAAAATAGGGGTTTACAGGCGGTCAGCAAAATACATGGATGTTAATAGGACCCCACAAAGCTACGCGTTTCGACGTGAGTCTTAATCATGCATGATTAAGACTCACGTCGAAACGCGTAGCTTTGTGGGGTCCTATTAACATCCATGTATTTTGCTGACCGCCTGTAAACCCCTATTTTTATGGATTAAATAATAAAGATGACTTTTTATACGAGAATTTGGACCGCGCTGGACATTTTTCTTCCTTGATTTCTATATGGCAGCCTAGCCCTCCGTGCGCAGCCCTGGATATACTGCGGATCACAGCAACTCGGTGAGCTGATTTTTTTTTTTTCTTCTTTTTTTGTGGCGACTTATTTAGGTATGTATACAGCTTTTTCTTCAACTCTACCCACGAGTGTTCAATTGAGTTGATGTCTGGGGTCTGTAAAGGCCAAACCAGCGCCCCTACTTCATTGTCATTGAACCATTACTTTCCAATCTCTACGTATGCTTCAGGTCGTTGTCCTGCTGGAACACTATATCATCCTTTTCAAACTCATAGTACTCAAGTGTAAGAAGTTACTTATCTTGTAGGATACTCACATGAAGCTCAGCATTGAGACCACCATCGCTTCTGTTCAAGTATCCAATGCCTTTGGCTGTGAAACAACCTCATATCATCAGGCTTCCTCCACTGAAATTGACAGTTCCTTACATTTTTTAATCTGTTAGCCCCTTTTTCCCTTATTTCTTCCACACCCATTTGCACCCATCAGAGCTCAGTCTATTTACTTTCGTCTCATCACTCCAAATCATCCGTTTCCAATCTTCTACTCTCCACTTTTCATACTTTGCAAACCAAAGCTGACACTTATCATGGTAATATTGAAGTCGAGGTTTATTCAACTTTTTTCAAGTTCACAATTACAGACTTTTCTAATGTGCATTGCACGGTGCTTGCATGGATGTCTGTAATCTCACTATTATGAAGCATACGAGCCACCTCCACCGCCGTATTTGTCACGTCAGAACTGATAGACCTTGTGATGAGTGACTTGTTGATTCCTATATTTTGCCTGGATAGCCACAGCTTGGCATTTGAATGGATGGATGGATTTCATTTCATATTCTTCCAACTGTCATGAGACTCGCATGATGCAGTTTGGCAATTTTCTTGGCCGAGAGACCGATCTCAAAGACCTGGATGATGCTGTTCCTCTTTTCTTGTTAAACCTTCTTCATGGCTGCTCCACCATTTGAACCAGTAAACTTTTGTTTGGGAATAAACCTAATAAAACACTGAGCTATTAAAGAATGTGAGAACAGTTTATAATTTGTAGTATGCAGGAAGAAAAAAATGTCAAACACCAGGGGCAAAACAGTAACACTGCATTAACATGACAGGAATCTGCGTAACTAATCATATGCTAAATAATTGCAAGTCAAATGTATGTATGAGATAGCCAAGATAATTGTCCATAAAAAAGATGCAGTGGATAGTGAGATATGGAGCCTGAAAGTCAGGTCAAAAGTTCAAAACATTATTATACTTTTGCTCGACATTTTATATAGGCCATGTAGCATATTTGTGCACTTGCATATTATTTTGATTCTAAACGTGTTTTTTTGGTAGTACATATTGGCAGGTGTGGCCCCCAGCCGGACTGTACACACTTTTCCATCCATCTTTCACAGAGAAGGTTTTATTACACGCTAAGCCTGGTTCTATCTGCTCCCCAGTTAATTTGAGGCCTGGCTTGGCGCATGGAGAGATTGTTCATTAGTGAATCATAGAATCATAGAATGATAGAGTTGGAAGGGACCTCAAATGCCATCGGGTCCATCCCCCTGCAAGTGCAGGCTTTCCTAAATCATCCCAGCTATATGTGTATCCAGTTTCTGCTTGAAGATTTCCATTGAGGAAGAGCTCACCACCTCCCATGGTAGCCTGTTCCACTCCCTGACTGCCTTCACTGTCAGAATGCTTTTCCTAATGTCTAATCTGAATCTCCTTCCTTTAAGTTTCATCTCATTGCTTCTTGCACTTCCTTGTGCTAATGAGAATAGGGTATTTCCCTCTGCACTGTGACTACTTTTCAGATATTTGTAGACCGCTATTAAGTCTCCTCTCAGACTTGTATTTTTCAAACTAAACATCCCTAGTTCTTTCAGCTGTTCTTCAAAGGACACGGTTTGCAGACCTTCTACCATCTTGGTTGCTCTTCTCTGGACTTACTCCAATATATTGATGTCTTTCTTGAATTGGGGCACCCAGAACTGTACACAGTATTTCAGGTGGGGTCTACCAGGGCAGAGTATAGGAGAATAATTACCTCTTTTGATCTAGATTCAATGCTTCTCTTGATACATATCAGAATTTTGTTGGCCTTTTTACCTGCAGCTCCGCATTGTTGGCTCATGTTGAATCTCGGATCCACTATTATGCCCAAGTCCTTTTCCCCGGTGCTATCACCTAGTTCTATTCCTCCCATTCTATATATGCTTTTTACATTTCTTTTATCCAGATGTAGGACTTTGCATTTGTCACTGTTAAAAACCATTCTGTTCTCCTTGGCCCATTGTTCGAGTGTGTCTAGATCCTTTTGAATGCGCTCTCTTTCCACTCTAGTGTTGGCTACTCCTCCTATCTTAGTATCATCTGCAAATGTTATGAGTTTCCTAATAATTCCATTATCCAGATCATTTATAAAGATTCAGTGCCTTGCGAAAGTATTTGTACCCCTTGTATTTTTCAACCTTTTCCCACATTTCAGGCTTCAAACCTAAAGATAAAAATGTTAATGTTATGGTGAAGAATCAACAACAAGTGGGACACATTTGTGAAGCTGAACGAAATTTATTGCTTATTTTAAACTTTTGTAAAAAATAATAAATTGAAAATAGGGGTGTGCAATATTATTCATCCCCTTTACTTTCAGTGCAGCAAACTCACTCCAGAAGTTCATTGAGGATCTCTGAATGATCCAATGTTGTCCTAAGTGACTGATGATGATAAATATAATCCCCTTGTGTGTAATCAAGTCTCCGTATAAATGCACCTGCTCTGTGATAGTCTCAGTGTTCTGTTTAAAGCACAGATAGCATCATGAAGACCAAGGAACACAACAGGCAGGTCCGTGATACTGTTCTTGAGAAGTTTAAAGCCGTATTTGCTTACAAAAAGATTTCCACAACTTTAAACATCCCAAGAAGTACTGCGCAAGCGATCATATTGAAATGGAAGGAGTATCATATCACTGCAAATCTACCAATATCATTCCGTCCCTCAAACATTTAATCTCACACAAGGAAAAAACTGATCAGAGATGCAGCGAAGAGGCCCATGATCACTCTGGATAAACTGCAGAGATCTACAGCTGAGGTGGGAGAGTTTGTCCATAGGACAACAATCAGTCGTACACTGCACAAATCTGGCCTTTATGGAAGAGTGGCAAGAAGAAAGCCATTTCTCAAAGATATCCATAAAAAGTGTTGTTTAAAGTTTGCCACAAGCCATCTGGGAGAAACACCAAACATGTGAAAGAAGGTGCTCTGGTCAGATGAACCAAAATTGAACTATTTGGGTACAATGCCAAATGATATGTTTGGCGTAAAAGCAACACAGCTCATCACCCTGAACACACCATCCCCACCGTCAAACATGGTGGTGGCAGCATCGTGGTCTGGGCCTGCTTTTCTTCAGCAGGGACAGGGAAGATGATCAAAATTGATGGGAAGACGGATGGAGCCTAATACAGGACCATTCTTGAAGAAAACCTGTTGGAGTCTGCAAAAAACCTGAGACTGGGACGGAGATTTATCTTTCAACAAGACAATGATCCCAAACATAAAGCAAAATCTACAAAGGAATGGTTCACAAATAAACGTATCCAGGTGTTAGAATGGCCAAGTCAAAGTCCAGACCTGAATCCAATTGAGAATCCGTGGAAAGCACTGAAAACTGCTGTTCACAAACGCTCTCCATCCAACCTCACTCAGATCCAGCTGTTTGCAAAGGAAGAATGGGCAAGAATTTCAGTTTCTCGATGTGCAAAACTGATAGAGACATACCCCAAGCGACTTGCAGCTGTAATCGCAGCAAAAGGTGCTGCTACAAAGTATTAACTTAAAGGGGCCGAATAATATTCCCCGCCCCAATTTTCAGTTTATTATTTTTTTATAACAGTTTAAAATAAGCAATACATTTTGTTCAACTTCACAATTGTGTCCCACTTGTTGTTGATTCTTCACCATTAATTTAAAATTTTTATCTTTATGTTTGAAGCCTGAAATCCTGAAATGTGGGAAAAGGTTGAAAAATTCAAGGAGACCGAATACTTTTGCAAGGCACTGTATTAAACAGCACTGGCCCCAGGACAGAGTCTTGCGGTACCCCACTTTTGACTTTCCTCCAGGTTGATATGTATCCATTTAGTATTACTCGTTGCCCCCGATCATTAAACCAGTTGTGAATCCATCTAACTGATTTTTTGTCAATTCCAGACTTGATCATCTTCTCAATGAGGATGTCATGTGATACTTTTTTTTTTAAATTCTTTTATTTATAAATGTAATCCTTTAACAGTACACGTAACAGTTCTTAAGATCAAATGGACCTTTGTAAGATACATTCAACACACCAAAAAATAGGACATAAGGCACACTTTACATTTTTACATTGTGACAGAAAATGTTCCCGCAAATGCCCCCTTTCAGGTGTATAGACATTCAAGGTTCCATCTAGCTTTTTCAAAGAATAAATTCACATTTAACAGGTAACATACGTAACTCACCAAGAATAGTAAGAAGCGAAAGAGGAAAAGACCAGAAAGAAAGCAAGAGAAATAAAACAAAGAATAGAAAAGAGTGAGAAACTGGGGAAAAGGAGGAGGGTGGTGGGGGGGTAGGGCTGGGAGGTGGAGGGGCCAGGTGAGGGTAAGAAGGGGTGGGGGGGGGGGCTGGGAGGTGAAGGGGCCAGGTGAGGGTAAGAAGGGGTGGTGGGGGGGCTGGGAGGTAGAGGGGCCAGGTGAGGGTAACAAGGGGAGGGGGGGGGTCTGGGGATCCGCTTATGTACTACCTTCTGTGGTTCCCTCAGCCGCCTCAACACTGCCCACCAGAGCACCACAGTCCTCCGAGTGCTGGAAGTCCATCCACTCCCTCCACGTGGCCCAAAATTTCTCATATGAGTTGTGTAATGATGAAGTTAGATCCTCCATATACATGAGGTCATTGACCTTATTGATCCATTGAACCAGCGAGGGGGGTGCCATGCTCCTCCATCTCTCTGGGATGCACACTCTCGCCGCCATGATGAGGAATTTCCTCAGAGATTTTTTGTATATTTTTTCAGAAGTCCCGCAGTGATGTAACAGGGCGGCAGCAGGTCCCAATTCCTCCTCTCCACCCGTCACCCGTGAAATGATATCAGACACTCCCCTCCAGAAGGGCCGGATCGCCTCACATTCCCAGAACACGTGTAGAATGTTGCCCTCTGCTGTGCCACACCGCCAGCACATGGGATCAACCGTTGGGAACATCGCATGTAACCTCGAAGGTACTCTGTACCATCTGGTTAGCAGCTTGTAGCTAGCCTCTTGAAACCTGGAGCTGATGGAGGATGTGTGCGCCAATCTGAAGATCCTTTCCCACTGTGTTGGTGTCAGCTGGATTCCCAGATCCCGTTCCCACTGTAAAGCAAAAGGGGGGATTTGTTGGTCCGGGGGCGAAGATAAGAGCGAATATACTGCCGAAAGAGAATGCCGTATCGTGCCTGGTCCCATACATATTTGTTCAAACTGTGTCTTGGGTCGCTGAAAGAGGGATCTGGCTGGAAGGCTACTGAAAAAGTGTGCCAGTTGCAAGCATCTCCAATGACCAAGTGAGCTGGGATCCTGTTTAGCTGCCAATCCCTCTACCGACGGCCAGGTGTCCCGGTTTCCAAAGTCCTCTACCCGATCCACCCCGCCCCGAACCCAAGACTGAAAAACTGGATCCGCTCTGCCTGGCTCAAAGGCAGAATGGCTCAGGATTGGCGTCAAGCTCGATTGCCTGGGTAACATTTCTGATTGCACCTTCCCCGTATTACAGTATTTCACAGTTGACCCGATAGTTGGATGTGTTTTCAAGCTTGCAGGGACCTCCGAGAGCACCCATGGCAATTTGTTGAGGGGAATTGGGGAAAAGGACTGTTCAATTTGTATCCAAGCCTTTTGAGACCCGTTCCTGCACCAATCAATCATTCTAGTTAGATGACCTGCTAAATGATACCTTCTCATGTCTGGCAGCCCAATCCCCCCGCTACACTTGGTCCTGTGCAAAATAGCTCTTTTTATTCGTACCGATTTACCTGCCCAAATGAAGGAGGACTGAATGGACTCCAGAGATTTGAAAAATCCTGAGGGTATTTTGATTGGGAGCGACTGCAGTAGATATAGAATTCTAGGTAAGATATTCATTTTGTAAATCTGGCTTCTGCCTAACCAAGAGAATAATGATTTCCCCCATCTGTCATAGTCTCGCCTAATGGAAGACAGCAGAGCCGGGAAATTCTGAGAGTAGAGCAGACCGAGATCCCCAGTCAGCCGTATCCCCAGGTAATTTAGAGATTGGGATGCCCGTCGGAACTTAAACGATCCCTTCAACTCTTCCACCTCTTTGGATGAGAGATTTATGTTAAGGGCCTCAGATTTCGTGAAATTTATCTTGAAATTTGATAAACTGGAGTATCTCCGGAATTCCCTCATTAAGTTGGGCAGGGAGATCTTGGGGGCTGAAACGAAAAACAGGAGATCGTCCGCATATGCAGCTACTTTGTGCGTAACATGGCCCACCCCAATACCCGCAATATCTGAGTTGGCTCGTACGTGTCTGAGGAAGGGTTCTAGCGTCAAGATGAAGATTAAGGGAGACAGCGGACATCCCTGACGGGTGCCATTAGATATTTTAAATGGGTCCGACAGAATCCCATTCACTCGGACTCTCGCCGAGGGTACCGAGTATAAAGACATGATCCAACCCATCATTCCACTTCCCAACCCCAGACACCCGAGCGTGGCTTCCATAAAGGTCCAATCCACTCTATCAAAAGCCTTTTCGGCATCAGTTGATAGCAGGATAGAGGGTAGACCCCCACTTTTAGCTTTATATATCAAATTAATGGCCTTAACTGTATTATCACGTGCCTCACGACCCGCCATAAACCCTGCCTGATCTGGGTGGATTATTTGAGAGATCAGAGGTGCCAGCCTGCTTGCAAGGATTTTAGCAAATAATTTTGTATCCACATTCAACAGGGATATTGGGCGATAGCTAGCACATTGTGTTGGGTCTTTCCCCATCTTAGGTATTACCGTGATGTGTGCTCTCAATGAATCTGCATTGGGAGTTGAGCCCTCTGAAGCCCTAGAATTAAAGGCTGACAGGAGGTGTGGGGATATAATCTCCTTAAGTTTTTTGTAGTATACGAGGGGGAGTCCATCAGGCCCAGGTGCCTTTCCCGATTTGGATGACCCTATTGCGTCCACCAGCTCTTGATTTGAAATTGGAGTTTCCAATGCGGCTATCTCGGAGTCTGTCAACCGCGGCATTTTTGCTTCTCTGATGTACTCTGAAATTTTACTTTTAATAGATGATTTTGACAAAGTGGGGTCATGTGTCTCTAAATTATATAAGGATGCATAGAATTTTTGGAACGTCTCCGCAATTTCTGCCGAAGAATGTAATATTGATCCCTGAGGGTGTGTAGGGGAAATTTTTGATATAAAGGTTGTCGCCTGTTGTTGTCTGAGTGCTCTCGCTAATGTCTTGCTACACTTGTTCCCGTATTCATAAAAATGTCTACGGCATCTATTGAGGACCCCTTTTGCCTTGCTGTTGAGTAGTTTCCGTAGCTCGTCCCGGACTTTGAATAAGGTTCCCCCCACCTCCGCCGAGGGCATCTGCTTATGTTGTGTCTCCAGATCTCTCAGTTGTGTTAGCAGTCTGTTGACCTCTAGTTCCCTTTCCCTCTTTCTTCTTGCCCCTTGCTGTATGAGAACCCCTCGAATAACACATTTGTGGGCCTCCCAGACCGTCGTTGGTGATGTATCCCCACCCGCGTTCAACGTAAAGTATTCAGTCAGGGAGTTCTGTACTGACTGAAGGCTTTCAGGGTCCTCCAGTAGGGAAGTGTTCAGTCTCCATTGCCACTGCTGTGGAAACGGAGACTGTAGCACCATAGACACAGTGCAAAGTGCATGGTCAGAGAATGTTATGCTATCTATCTGGGCTTTGGAGATCCTTTCGAGGTCTTTATGTTTTACAAAAAAGTAGTCCAATCTGGAGTATACCCCATGTGCATTTGAATAGAAAGAGTAGTCCCTGTCAGACGGGTGTAACAATCTCCATGTGTCTACGAGCTGCTGCTCATGTAATAAGTACCGCAGCCTGCGGAGGGCTGATGTAGGATGTGCAGAGGCCCCCGAGGACGTGTCCTGAGCTGGGTTTAGAGCGATATTGAAATCCCCCCCCATAATGAGTGTCCCCTCCACGAAATCCTCCATAGTTTCAACAAATCCGGCCAGGGTATCAATTTGCCCCACATTGGGGAGATATATAGAAGCTAATGTGTAAATATGCGTAGCGATCCTGCCCTTCACCAACAATAGCCGTCCCCTGTCATCACTGCGAGAGTCCATGAATTCCCAAGGGATGGAGCGCGAGACAAGAATACTAGTACCTCGGGACTTCGGGTCCGGCGAGAAGCTATGATACGCCTCAGGGAACCAGCGTGATGTCAATTTAAACAGTTTATGTTTGCACAGATGCGTTTCTTGCAAGAAAGCAATTTGGACCCCCATTTTTTTAACGTATTTGCCAGGATAGACCTCTTACCCGGGCTATGTAAACCTTTCACATTCAATGTCCCACATTTCACCTCAGAGTTCCCTGGTTTATGCATGTTGGGTCAGGAACAGTGTTGAACCCCCTACAAAACACTGACCGGATACGGGAAAGTGGGGTAAGGATCGGGTGGGGGGGGGATCAAGAATCAGGTAGAAAAAAGAACTAGCAGCAGAGAAGAAAGAGCAGAGAGAGAGAGAGAAAAAAAAAAAAAAACGAAAAGTATTAGCAGACAGAAAATATGAACAGTAACAGCTGGCCTAAAGGAATGGCCAGTATGTTTCACACAATAAAACTATGCAGTCTCTGAAGAACTTAGAGACCTGGTGCTCTCCAGATGGGAGAACCACCCTTGGGGTGCGTGGAAGACCAAGGGCAAAAGCTAAACAAGCTCGAGGCAGAAATGACAATATTATAGTGAACTGAAAACCCACGTCTCACCCCCCCCCCGTTACACGACAGGGCAGTGAGAGGCACATTTCTTAGAAGAACAACACGTTTATCAGACTATCCATCAACATTATCAATTGAAGGGTCCATGTGAGACCCCCTTAGGGGGAGAGAGAGACAAAGAGAGGGGGTGTGAAAGGGAGAGCGAAAGAGATAGAAAAGGGGAAGAAAGGGGAGAAAAAGATAAAGAAGAGAGAGAGTGGAGGAAGAGAGAAAAAGGGGCGAAAGAGAAACGACGGAGCAGAGAGAGAGAGAAGAAAGAGAGAAAGGGACGAGAGAAAAAAGGAGGAGCAAAAAGAGAGAGGAGAAAGAGAGGGAAGAGAGAGAGAGAAGAGGGAGAGAAAGAGAGAAAAGGGAGGAACACAAACTGATAAAAGAGAGCATAGAGGGGGAATAATAATCTCTCCACCTCTCTCCCTGCCACCCAAGAAAAGAGAGACAAATACATTTCAAGTAGCAATTAACCCAATATTTAAGTTCGCGTCCGGCCTATAAGGGGCCATCCTCCCACATCTCCCGCTCCCTCCACCACAAGATAGAAAACCGCAATCAGACCCAAGTCTTCAATCTGGCTCCTCCTGGGAAGATTCTCCGGCCGGCTTGGGATCCCTGGAACTCTTCTGAGGTCTTGCACGGCGGCGTCCACCTTCTCTTCTTCTTTGGGGTAACCCGGCGGGTCTGTCCATATGTAGCCAGTTAGGGATCTCTACTGCCGGTGTATCAAGAAATTGGAAGAGACCCTCCACCTCCTCCGGCTGCTTCAGCAGATATTGGTCTCCATTGTGGCGTACTATTAGGTGAAATGGATGTCCCCATCTGTAAGATGCTCCTTTCTCTTTAATTTTTTGTAGAATAGGAAGGAGCTGACGCCTCATATACAGGGTTCTGGCTGATATGTCAGGAAAAAGCTTGATTTCAGACCCTTTGTAAGAGACGGTTCCATGGACCCATGCCTTCCTCAGTATTGCTTCTTTATCCGTGTAGTAATGCAGTCTGCACAGAACATCTCTCGGCTGTGCTGTGTCACCCGGCCCCTGGCGGAACACTCTGTGGACTCTGTCGATCACATAAGTGGAGTCCTCTGCAGCTCCCATCACTTTGTTGAAAATTAAAGTTACAGACTTAGGGAGGGCAGCTGCTGCTATCTCTTCTGGGATGCCTTTTAAACGAATATTATTTCGCCTCCCCCCTGTTTTCTTGGTCATCTAACAGGATGGCGACATTTTGCAGGTGTGTACTGGCTTTGGATAGAGTTTGCTCCAGTGTGTTAACTCTTTCAAATAGTGTAAACACATCGTTCTCCACTGCAGTGGTGCGTGTATCCAGAGCATCAATGTCCCCTTTCACAATGGACAGAGCCCTCTCATGTGCCGCCTCCATTTTAGTAACTAGATTGTCCAGGTCATGTTTGGTGGGGAGAGCAGCCAGCAGCTGCAGGATGCGCTCTGTATCCACAGTGGAGCTTCCTGGGTTAACTCCTTGTGTGAGCTGACCTCCATTTTGGTTCCTCTGACTGTGTGGGGATTGACTGCTTTGGGAGCCTGACAACTCCTGACATGCCTGGGAGGCCCTGCATTCATTACCCCCATGCATATCTCCATCAGTGCCCAGACTCCTGCTCTCTTCACCAGCCTGGCTCATCAAGCTCTGCTGTGGGGCCTGAACTCCACCGCCCCCTCCTTCTGAGTATTCTGTGCAGCAGCCTCACCTCCTGTATACCCCTGCACCACTGGTCTCTGTGATGAAAGCGGAGATCTCGGTCCCAGCTGATCTCTGACGGTAGCGCCCTGTACCTGCACGCTATGCATCGCCACCGTCACTTCTGTCCCGCTGCCACCACTGACGGCTGCTGTTGCTGCAGGCCCCTGCCTCATGGATGCAGGTGCCATTACTGGAGCAGGCCTGGAGACCGGAGAGAGCTTCCCCCCTTTGAACAGACGATCCACTGCTGCGCTGTTGCTTCTCAGGGCTGGTGGTCCGGTCTGTGGTGCTGTGCCTCTCTTCCCCGGCATGTTAGAGAGTGCCAGGTGGGTTTTGCTATGTTATTTGTCACCTCAGCTTGCAAGAGCTCCTACAGAGCACGTCTGCCTGCAATCAAGCTCAAGCCACGCCCCCGTCATGAGATACTTTATCGAATGCCTTACTGAAGTCAAGGTATACTATATCCACAGCATTCCCCTGGTCCAACCATTCAGTGACTTTGTTGTAGAAGGAAATCAGGTTGGTCTGACAAGATTTATTGGTCATAAAACCATGCTGACTTTGGTTGATTAATCCTTTCCCATCCAGGTACATAAGTAAATGTTTTTTGACAATTTACTAGAAGATTTTTCCTGCAATAGAGGTCAGGCTTACTGGGCTGTAATTCCCTGGATCTTCCTTTTCCCCCTTTTCGTAGATAGGAACCACATTTACCCTTCCAATCTAGTTGTACCTCTCCTGTTTCCCATGACTTATTGAAGATTATTGCAAGCTGTACTATAATTTCCTCAGCTATATCTTTCAGGACTCTAGGGTGTAAATCGTCTGGACCTGGGGACTTGATTTCTTTTAACTTGGCTAAGTGTTCTAATATCAATTTTTTGCTTATTACCTTGGACTCCTCCTGACCATCACTTCTATCATGATTATTGTTGATGCTTGCATTACTTTTTTGGGAGAAGACAGATACAAATACGAATTTAGTATCTCCACCTGCTGTTCCACCTTGTTGACTGTTTCACCTTTTTGATTCTGCAGGACTCATAGTGATAGGCACCATCCATATTTAGGTACACCTTGACATGATTGGATGGCTTTTGCACATGTGTAGTAATTGTGGAGTTCATGTATTCATTAATTGTAGTGTGCTGACACATCGTTTTTGTATACAGTCATGACTAAAAGTGTTGGCACCCAAGAAATTGTTCCAGAAATACACAAACAAAAACAAAAAGCAGAGAAAAAAAAGCAAATTCAACATAATGTAACTCAAAACCCCAAAAATTGTTGGCATCTTTCCAAAATTGTTGTTTAACAACTATGTATCAAGCACGTGATGCTCGTTCAAACTCACCTGTGGCAAGTAACAGGTGTGGGCAATATGCAAATCACACCTGAAACCAGATAAAAGGGGAGAAGTTGACTCAATTTTGCATTGTGTGTCTGTATGCCACACTAAGCATGGAATACAGAAAGAGGAGAAGAGAAGAGAACGATCTGAGCACTTGAGAATCAAAATTGTTGAAAAAAATAAACAATCTCAAGGTTACAAGTCCATCTCCAGAGATCTTCATGTTCTTTTGTTCATGGTGCACAACATAACCAAGATGTTTACCCATGGCACTGTAGCTAATTTACCTGGATGTGAACAGCAGAGAAAAATTGATGAAAGGTTGCAACGCAGAATAGTCCAGATGGTGCGTTAGCAGTCCCAATCAAGTTACAAGGAAATTCAAGCTGTCCTGCAGGCTCAGGGCGCATCTGTGTCAGCGTGAACTATTCGTCCACATTTGAATCTACTGCTGACACAGGGACATAAAAAAGGTAGACTACAATTTGCCAAAATGTATGTGAGTAAGCCAAAATTCTTGTGGGAAAGTGTCTTGTGAATAGATGAAACCAAGATAGAAGTTTTTGGAAAAGCACATCAGTCTATTGTTTACTGAAAATGGAATGAGGATTACAAAGAAAAGAACACAGCACCTAATGTGACGCCCTGGGCAAGCCAGGGGTCACAGGTCATCACACCACCACACCCTACATCCCAGTTAGGAACACCAAGGCTACTAAAATCCTTGTTGCCTTCCTCCAGGGGCTGATGTTCACACCAGGGGGTGGGCCAGGCGGTTGGCTCCACTCACCGAGGAGTACACAGCCCTGGAGGCGGGAGGAACCAGGCAGTTTAGCTCAGGGGGAGCTTGAGTGAGGAAGGAGTAAACAGTGAAGTGAAAGTGAAGTAGTAGTAGAGCAAAGAAGAAAAGAGTAAAAGTAAGAGGAGAAAAGCCTGAAGTTGGTCCGGCTGTGTGCAGGACAGAGTCAGCAAGGTCAGCAACGGCGGTGATAGTCCGCAGGGGTGACTGCTCGGAGGTTGCTGGAAGGACCGCGGATGGGTAGTGGCCCGGCGGTCTGGAGCAGTATACGAAGAACAGTCAGCACCAGGGCAGGGGCCTCTCGGACCCCGGCAAGGCTAGGAGTCGCCGTGAATTTGCCAAATCCGTCAGTGAAGGGGACGTCTGTCTCCAAACAACCAAGTCCCGATTGAAGGCAACAGTCCAACCATTGAGGAGAGACACCGCCACTGCCAGGGCACCAGTTTCTCAGGGCCAGCGCCTGCGGGCAAAGTAGGGCTCCTCCGGCCCATATCCAAGCCGGGGAGCGGGTTACCGGTGGGAACCCATCGCTACCAACTCAGAAACATTAGGTGCAGGAAAAGGGACATCACCGTCACCTACTGGGAGAGCAAGTGCAGCCGTCCGTGGGAACCGTCTTTCCAGCCGTGTGTTTTACCGAGAACTGTGTCAACATCTCAGGCTGAGTGAGTACCACAGTGCCGCAAGGCACAGCGCTGCCCCCGCGTCCCTGCACCCCACCAAGCCCTGCATCTCCCACCTCTTCACTGGGCCCCGGGATCACCAACCCCTACCCACGGAGGGGCGACACAACAACTGGCTGCTCCATACCATCCATCCTGGGATCCCCATACAGAGCAGCGGTGGTGCCAACCAAATCACCACAACCGTGGGTGGCGTCACGGACAATAAACAATCCCCACACCCAAAAACCCCCTTTCACTCACGGGCGAGGAGCGCCGCTAGAGTCCCCGGGATCCGGCCCACCGCTCGAGCCACCGAGCAGCAGCAGGCCGCAGCAGCCGCGGCAGCCGGACCCGAGCAGCAGTGGGAGAGCGCGGCGTCCCCTCCTCCGCCCGCGACACTACAGTCAAATATCGTGGCGGTTCAAAGATGTTTTGGGGTTGTTTTTTTGCCTCTAACATTGGGTGTCTTGACTGTGTGCAATCATGAAATCTGAAGATTACTAAAGAATTTTGGGTTTATGCCCAGTGTCAGAAAGTTGGGTTTGCATCCTTGATCATGGATTTTCCAGCAGGACAATAACCCCAACATACTTCAAAAAGCATCCAGAAATGGATGGAAACAAAGCACTCAAGAGTTCTGAAGTGGCCAGAAATGAGTCCCGATCTAAATCCCATTGAATACCTGTGGCGATATCTTAAAATTGCTGTTGGAAGAAGACATTCTTCTAATATGAGAGACCTGGAGCAGTTTGCAAAAGAAGAGTGATCCAAAAATCCAGTTGAGAGGTTAAGAAGCTTGTTGATGGTTATAGGAAGTGATTGATTGCAGATATGTTTTCCAAATGGAGTGCAACCAAATATTTACTTGAGGGTGAGAAACAATTTAATCCGACATGTTTTTGGAGTTTTGTGTAAAATTATGTCCAATTTGTCTTTTCTTTTGTTGTTACAATACAAACAAAGGAAATAAATATGTATATAACAAAACATCTGTAATTGAAATCATTTTCTGTGATAAATACTTCATTTTCTTGAACAAATTCAAGGGTGCCAACACTTTTGACTGTATAAGTGAGCATTAACCCGTCACTCAGTAGTCTTTGGCTTTTTTCTGCTGTGTTCACGGTGACGTTAGAATTCATCCAAGTCCATGGCTTAGCCATGGACTCGATTGAACGTTGACTGTCACTGTCAGTGTCAGCCTGCTTCTCACTTTTTTAGAGATGCTTGTGGACTGCCCCCAGGAGTCTTATTCACCCATTTTTCCCAGTGAAGGTTTCTTAGTTAGATAAACCTGGTTCCTATCTGCCTGTTCGGACACACTGAGAGGTGAGTCACTATATGAGGTACACATTGTCATGGTTGGATGATTTTTGTACTTTTTGATTAAAAAGTTAACTAAGTACTTAATGTTTTTTTCCATGTATAGCAGTGGTGGACTTCATGTACTCATTAATCACAGTGTGCTGACACATCGTGTATGATATATTTGTATATTGGCCACATAGCATATTTGAGCACCTGCATATTAATTTAATACTGTGCAGGTCCTTTGCCTTTATTTTTATTGTGGCTAGAGATGAGTGGACCCATAGAAGTTTGATTCGTCAGATTCAGCTGGACTTTAGATAAAGTTTGGTTCAGGACCCAGACTTGATCCGAACTTCATTTGAAGTCACTGATTTTGCAGTTTAGGTCTTCGTCCATATGCAGCCAGACATAAACAGTACACTTTCTGGGGAGGGAGGACATGTTTTTTTATTGATTTTAGTTGTGCACACTACATCCGTTAACCCCGATATTACACCCAGTGCGAGCCATTCAAACACTGCAAGCAGCTCGCACTGGGCCGAGCACAGTGCTGGTCATACAAGTGGTTTGCATACGTAAACCTGTGTCAGGTTCGCTCATCTCTAGTTCTGGACTGAAATCTCCTGATGATTCTAAGCTGTCTTTGGCACAGGGAATTCTGACTGATCGTGTTGTATAGGTACATTGTGCACTAAGTGATAATCCGGTGTTTGATTCAGACTCAGCTCTTCCTCCTTCTATCAATAGGTCAGTGGCTTGCCTAGATCTGTGCAGCCTGATCTGTGCAGCCTATGTGGGAAGGGCCTTACAATGTACCTCAATGTAGAAGGCAAAACCACCTGTATACAAGCTTCTCACTTCTCAGAGACATCTGTTCACCAGGAATGTGCTTGAGGAAAACTTTACCTGGTTGCTTTGACATGGAAATTTGTTGTCGCAAAATAAAACTTCACTTCTCCGCCAGCATGAGACCCACACCCCAAGCTGGAGGCACAAACTGAGGAACATTTCCTTCCCTATCTAGGTAGCTGCCTCTTGACTAATGGACTTTGTATTGTGTCAGCCTTCCATCAGAAGCTTTAATTGCTTGCTTCTCTTCTACTGCTCTCTAACACCATGTGGATGAAGAAAGCTTTTTTTCATCTACATCATGTCATCGAGAGAGAACTAAAATATCTAGCCGATGGGTGTGGAGCCATGTGACAACTACTTCTGCTGGGGGCTTTTCTTAACAGGAGTTCCCTTTAGCTATGTTTAAAATGCTTGATATTTATCTAGTGGATCTCTTTTGTAGAAGTGTCACTAGGTCCTGATAAAGGCACTAGTTGAAAGGGAAGGTGTTTCGTTTTTTATTTTTATATTACTGATAGTGATTATGAAATCAAGAATTTTTAATACAAAATTAAACTCACTGTTTATTTAGTTTTTATTTAATTCTAGTTTTACTGAAGAACTGGGGGCTGCCATCTTGGATTTGCTGTGTGTAACGACAGTTACTCACCTCCTTTATGGCAGCCCTCTGTGCATTTACTCTGATAGTCACGCTGCAACCCTATACTTAATACGGGACAGCTCCCTGCTGTGACCTGGACGCGCTCCCTGTGCTGTCCAGATCAAAGCAGAGAGAGGTGATTGGCGCCATATTTGTGCAGCTCACAGCGTATGCTGCACTTTCCACCTGTCACCCATTCGGCCTGTGTGAGTACTGGCGCCCCTCCCCTCGCGCTGCTGCTATCCTCCCCCCGCTCTCCTTGCTGCAGCCACTGCGGGCGTGCATGCAGAGCATTGCGTGCGGACCGTGCATGCATGCAGAGCATTGCGTGCATTCATGCAGAACATTGCATGTGGGCATGCATGCATGCACAGCATTGCATGTAGGCATGCGTGCATGCAGATGATTGAATGCGTGCATGCAGAGCATTGCGGGCGTGCGTCTGTGCGTGCATGTGGCAGAGCATTGCAAACGGGAGTGTGTGTGGCAGAGCATAGTGTGCATGTATGTGGCAGAGTATTGCGTGCGGGCGTGCATTGAGATCATTGTGTGCGGGCGGGCATGCGTGCATGCATGCAGAGCAATGCGGGCGTGCGTGCTTGTGGTAGAGCATTGTGTGTGCGTACGTGTGGCAGAGCACTGTGGGTGTGCATGTGGCAGAGCTTTGTGTGTGTGCGTGATTATGGCAGAGCATTGCGGGCGTGCATGTGGCAGAACATTGTGTGTGCGTGCGTGTGGCAGAGCATTGCAAGCATGTGTGTAGCAGAGCATTGTGTGTGTGCGTGCGTGTGGCAGAGCATTGCTGGACCAGGACGTGTAGAGCGCTATGTGGGGAGCACTATGCAGCTGTCCTTGGTGACACTTTAGACATTTGTGGTCACCAACAAAATGGCTCTGCACTGTGATCCTAAACTTCATCTTCCCTTATTATTTTGGAAACACCCAGATTGGGAGGGAGGCTGTGACATCACACAGAGGAGAGAAGATTCTGCCCACTTTTACTGCAGCTGTAATGTGAGCTAGTTATACAGTAGCTCTGCAGCAGGATTTCAGCAGCTGCTCCCCCTAGTGTTTAAGAGTGGAAAATATCAAACTTTTTAATTTTTTTTTTATCTTTTGCTCAATTAAGAACAAATAATAATATTTAAACAAAACATTAGAACATTAATACTTTACATTTTTTCAGTTATTGAATTTTTTTTTTCTGGACGACACCTTCCCTTTAAAGATAGTTGACTTATTACATGCAGCCAATTGTTCCTTTAAGTAGTGTTCTAACATCAGGTGATAATAGTGTAACTATAGATGAATGTCCTGATATGTGTTGCGCTATGGTAACGTACCAGGATAAGTTAGGTGACTCACTGATTTCATCATTTTAGCAGAAGATCAACAGATGTTCTTTATAATACGAGGGGCTGTTGATAAGTCTTTGGCTTTGTGATCTTTTTTGTTTCTATGGTAACGAATGTTACAACACATGAAAGCCTTATGTGCCTTATATATGTTTTTAAAATTTTGTGTTTGTTGCTTATGGCAACAGTGTTCTACGCATGCGGGAAAACAAAATGGCAGAGTTTAATGTGATATTCACCGCAACTGAGAGGAGAGGAGTGATAAAATTCTTGTTTCTGCAAGGAAAGGCCGCAAAGGATATTTGTTACGGGGGACCAGCAGATTAGGACCAGGGGGTATATATCCTAATCGCCAGTCGGGGCCCACCGTGCTCCAGATGACAAAGGAGCTGCTGGCACCTGAGGGTTAGGTGGAGACTATAGAGCTGAATGGCTCTGAGATAACCCAGGAACTCTGGGAACCGGTCACGTGTGTTGGGACACGTCAGACCGGACGACAACCCGATTAGCGTTTTGGTGCACCTAGCGCTACACCAACCACGTGTGCAGGAAACACGTCAGGCCGGGTGGTAACCAGGTAGCGTTGACCGGAAGACCGCCACGAAAGCGCCCTGTCGGCCACGTGTGTAGGACACGTCAGGCCAAGCGGTCCTCCGATTAGCGTTTCTGGCCACCTCTCGACTGGCCACGTGTGTGTAGGACACGTCAGGCCAGATGGGTACACCAGTAGCGTTGACCGGGAAGCCGAGGAGGATAAGGAACACCCTGTTAACTCCACAGGGGTTCTGGGGTACGCTGTCTGTGCGCGTAGGGGGCACAACCGGACAGGTGGCGCAGCAGGTGCGTTGTCCGTGTGCGTAGGGGGCACAATCGGACAGGTGGCGCAGCAGGTGCGTTGTCCGTGTGCGTAGGAGGCACAATCGGACAGGTGGCACAGCAGGTGCGTTGTCCGTGTGCGTAGGGGGCGCAATCGGACAGGAAGCACAGCAGCCGCAACCCAGTTAACGCCACTGGGCTGCTATAGCAAGACTGGAACGGCAGGAGGGAAGCACGGCGCCTGACCCTGATGTGTCGAGCCACGAATCTTGGCGTGACAGGCACCGTTCGCCTAACCCTACCTACCGCTTCCCAACATAGGCTTATGCCGCAATGAGGCTCTAACATGGAGGTGTGCTCTGACTGAGCAAATGTGAAGACTGCGCACCTCCATGTTGTCTCCAGACCCTTTTATAACCTGGGTCCGCCCCAAACCCAGGGTGGAACCACCAAGGTCCAATAGCAGAGTGCCATGTCATCAGTGACGTCACATGCGACCTATCCGGAACCACCACGTCATTGATGACCTCATGGCAGCCACGCCCCAAACACTTCACCAGTCATCGTCTGACGACCAATACTGAGGTGCCAGATCATAGGGCCGGGCCTCTGCGAGCCACTCCGGAGTTGCCACGTCATCAGGACACCTGACACCCTCTGCCCTATCAGGTCCTGCCACCTCACGGACATGCTCAGTGAGGTCCTTACCGGACCTAGCCTCTGGTGCACTAAGTGCCTGAGCATGCCCAGTAGCCTGAGCAACAGGCTCAGAAAGCAGACTATCAGTTTGAGCATGCTCAGTAGGCACATCCCAGAACTTAGACACAGCACGAAGTCAAAGTACCTGTGCAAAGAGGCTGTTAGGGTTAATTGTGGGAGCATGCTCAGTAGCCTGAACTGAGAACTTAGTCTCAGACATAACACAATCAGGCTGAGCATGCTCACTAGGCAAAACACCGGGCTTAAACTCTGGCTGGGGTAAATCGGCGCACGCATGCGCACTAGCCGCCTCTCCACACTTAGACGTGGTGGAAGGAACAGCCAACTGGACGACCCGAGGCACGGCCAAGAATGGCAGCCGGCGCCTGGGCGCAACAGGAACCGCAGCAGGCTGCTTGCGGCTATGGCAGCGCCGGTTCGTAACAGTACCCCCCCCTCTAGTGGCCCTCCCTCTCGAATGGTCTATAGTCGCCACAGATACCACTGAGCGACGGGCGGAAGATGGAGACATGCAGTGGGAGCTACAAGACTCGCTCCACCGCGTAATCACCCCAGACGACCAGTCGATATGTGGGGAATGTTGCTTCAACCAAGGAATACCCAGCAGAATATCATCTGCACCCTTAGGGAGAACCAGAAATGAAATGGTCTCCCTATGCCCAGATGACATGGCAAGGGTAATGGGCACTGTCCGCTGGTGAATTACCTTGGGCAACAAGGACCCATCCAATACACGGACTCTCACTGGCCTTGGCATTTGCACCAGTGGGATGGCATGCCGCCGGGCAAAAGAGGAGGAGATGAAACTATCCCCAGTACCTGTGTCCACACTTGCCCTTGTGGACCATGTTGACCCCTTAAAGGAAATGGACGCGGGAAACGTCACCCTAATGGATGACGCAGAGTCCAGTCTACCTTCAGCTATGGTCACCAATCGCGGTCGCTTACCCTGACGCTTTGGGCAACGGTTGGCATAATGACCATACTGCCCACAAGCGAAACAGGAAATGCCCTTGCGACTCAAAGACCTAGCAACACCAACCCTAGCGATGTCCATAGGGACAGAGATGTCCTCTAAGGGAGGTGCAGTAGGAGAGACCACTACAGTGGCTGAACGACCCTCTGACCTGCGCTCCAGCTGACGCTCGGAGGTCCGCAGGTCAATGCGGGTAGCCAGAGTCATAAGGCCCTCAAGGGTAGTTGGTACCTCACGCGGCGCTAATGCGTCCTTCACGTGCGAGGCTAATCCCCTCCAGAACAGTGGAATGAGAGTCCTCTCTGACCACCCCAGTTCTGCAGCAAGTGTCCTGAAACTCACAGCATATTGACTTGAGGAGGTACGCCCCTGCTCCAAAGTCAGTAGCTGTAGGGCCGAGTCGTGAGTGACCTGAGGCCCCAGGAACACTTGTCGCAAGGACTCCAAAAACTCCTTAGAGTCCTGTACTACGGGGTCATTCCTCTCCCACAATGGTGTAGCCCACTCCAGTGCTCTATCAGAGAGCAAGGAGATGATAAACCCCACCTTCGACCTCTCTGTAGGAAACCGTGCAGCCAACAGCTCTAGGTGGACTGAGCACTGGTTCACGAATCCCCTACATGCCTTGCTGTTCTCTGTAAACTTGTTGGGCAGCGAGAGGTGAGGGAGGGTTGGAGTAGGCTTGGTGACTGACACCATTGCAGCCGCTTGAGCCACCACATCATCCATATCAGCAGCAAGAGCAGACTTCTCCAGAGACCTCACTCTGGCATCAAGCTGCAGCATGAACTGACGTAGCTGCTCCATCTCCGCCATGCCAGCCAGACCCTGGCGCAGTCTTACTGTTACGGGGGGACCAGCAGATTAGGACCAGGGGGTATATATCCTTATCGCCAGTCGGGGCCCACCGTGCTCCAGATGACAAAGGAGCTGCTGGCACCTGAGGGTTAGGCGGAGACTATAGAGCTGGATGGCTCTGAGATAACCCAGGAACTCTGGGAACCGGTCACGTGTGTTGGGACAAGTCAGACCGGACGACAACCCGATTAGCGTTTTGGTGCACCTAGCGCTACACCAACCACGTGTGCAGGAAACACGTCAGGCCGGGTGGTAACCAGGTAGCGTTGACTGGAAGACCGCCACGAAAGCGCCCTGTCGGCCACGTGTGTAGGACACGTCAGGCCGAGCGGTCCTCCGATTAGCGTGTCTGGCCACCTCTCGACTGGCCACGTGTGTGTAGGACACGTCAGGCCAGATGGGTACACCAGTAGCGTTGACCGGGAAGCCGAGGAGGATAAGGAACACCCTGTTAACTCCACAGGGGTCCTGGGGTACGCTGTCCGTGCGTGTAGGGGGCACAACCGGACAGGTGGCGCAGCAGGTGCGTTGTCCGTGTGCGTAGGGGGCACAATCGGACAGGTGGCGCAGCAGGTGCGTTGTCCGTGTGCGTAGGAGGCACAATCAGACAGGTGGCACAGCAGGTGCGTTGTCCGTGTGCGTCGGGGGCACAATCGGACAGGAAGCACAGCAGTCGCAACCCAGTTAACGCCACTGGGCTGCTATAGCAAGACTGGAACGGCAGGAGGGAAGCACGGCGCCTGACCCTGATGTGCCGAGCCACGAATCTTGGCGTGACAGGCACCGTTCGCCTAACCCTACCTACCGCTTCCCAACATAGGCTTATGCCGCAATGAGGCTCTAACATGGAGGTGTGCTCTGACTGAGAAAATGTGAAGACTGCGCACCTCCATGTTGTCTCCAGACCCTTTTATAACCTGGGTCCGCCCCAAACCCAGGGTGGAACCACCAAGGTCCAATAGCAGAGTGCCATGTCATCAGTGACGTCACATGCGACCTATCCGGAACCACCACGTCATTGATGACCTCATGGCAGCCACGCCCCAAACACTTCACCAGTCATCGTCTGACGACCAATACTGAGGTGCCAGATCATAGGGGCGGGCCTCTGCGAGCCAGTCCGGAGTTGCCATGTCATCAGGACACCTGACACCCTCTGCCCTATCAGGGCCTGCCACCTCACGGACATGCTCAGTGAGGTCCTTACCGGACCTAGCCTCTGGTGCACTAAGTGCCTGAGCATGCCCAGTAGCCTGAGCAACAGGCTCAGAAAGCAGACTATCAGTTTGAGCATGCTCAGTAGGCACATCCCAGCACTTAGACACAGCACGAAGTCCAAGTACCTGTGCAAAGAGGCTGTTAGGGTTAATTGTGGGAGCATGCTCAGTAGCCTGAACTGAGGACTTAGTCTCAGACATAACACAATCAGGCTGAGCATGCTCACTAGGCAAAACACCGGGCTTAAACTCTGGCTGGGGTAAATCGGCGCACGCATGCGCACTAGCCGCCTCTCCACACTTAGACGTGGTGGAAGGAACAGCCAACTGGACGACCCGAGGCACAGCCAAGAACGGCAGCCGGCGCCTGGGCGCAACAGGAACCGCAGCAGGCTGCTTGCGGCTATGGCGGCGCCGGTTCGTAACAATATTCATGTTGATATGTCGCAGTCATTGGGGGATCAATACCCTTTATATTCCACAGTTAATAACTGGATTGCCAAATTTAAAACTGGCCACTTCAGCACCAATGATGAGGAACGTCCTGGACTACACAGAGTGGTTGCTGTTCCGGAGATCGTCGGTGCTGTGCACAACCTCATACTGAAGAATCAACGAATTTCAGCTACAGCAATAGCAGACATCATGGGGATTTTCCGTGAACGTGTTTGTGTCATTATCCATGAACATTTGGACATGAGGAAGCTATCTGCAAAGTGGGTCACAAAATGTTTGACAACAGATCACAGAAGCATGCAAGTGAAAACTTCCCGGTCCATTGGTCAGCATTTTCGGACTGATAAGAACTTCCTGGATTGACTGGTCCCTATGGATGAGACCTAGATTTATTTGTATGATCCTGAAAACAAGGAGCAGTCAAAAGAGTGGAGGCACAGTGGTTCTCCTCTTCCAAAGATGTTCAGGGTGCAAAAATCAGCCACTAAGGTGATAGTGTCTGTTTTCTGGGATAAGGAGGGAGTGCTGCTAGTGGACTACCTTCAAAAGGGTTCCACCATCAATGCAAGGTATTACACTGAACATTTGGACCAATTAAAGGCAGCTCTGAAGGCCAAAAGGTGCGGAAAGCTGTCCAAAGGAATCTTGTTACTGCAAGACAATGCCTCTGCTCATACTGCAGAAGTGACATTGGCAAAACTGGCATAGGTGGGCTCCCAGCTGGTTGACCACCCACCTTATTCACCAGATCTAGCTCCCTCTGACTATCATCTGTTTCCACACCTGAACAAACACCTCAAGGGTACCAAATTTTACACCATTTCTGATGCCATGGCTGCTATGGATGCCTGGTTTGAGGCACAACCAAAATCCTTCTTTTTGCTAGGCTTACAGAACTTGGAATACCGATGTAAGAAGTATGTTGTCATCAGTGGAGAGTATGTGGAATAAATGTAAAGTTTCATCACCCTCTCTCATTTCTTTCTGGATAAAGCCAAAGACTTATCAGCAGCCCCTCGAATCATTAGTAATACTATAGATTTATCCTATGCAAAAAGAAAGTAACCTGGCAGGATAGTTCTGACTTCATAGCCACATGATTAATTTATTCTTCCAGACAACTATAGTTTTTCTACCTCATTATATAAATCAATCTCTGATTCTGCCTGGAAATCTGTATTACCTTTATGGCCACGAAACTATAAGTAATTACCTATTAATTCTACAGTATGGGTAATTTCAGCTGTGCTGGTTAGACTGGCACAGGTATATGGAGCCGCTTTACAGAATAGGTTGGACATCTCCTACCATTTTTTTACTGGCAATGTGGTGTGTGTGTTGGTGAGGGTATGAATACTGTACTTTCATCTATAACAGCTCTAACCTTGTGGCAGCACAACTCAAGAAGGTAAAACAGATCCAAGGGTTAACATCTAAAAAGGGTGAATGGGACCCATTCTAATGGACGGACTCCATAGTAGCCCGTTTAACAAAGTTCTTTCATTCCTCAAACTAATTATTGCCATTTTTGTTTTATTTCTATACTATATTTTGGAGTTTCTTATGTCTATTGGCACACAGTGAACTTTCAGCTCGTAAAAGCAGCTATTGATAATCATTGTGATTGACAAATGTGTTTATCTAGAACCAGCGGGAAATGATAAGGAAAATAATCAATATAACTATCATCCATAATTTACCAATATGTCATATTGCTTGTTATATGGTAGCTATATACCAGCTTTATAAAATCATACTTTTGTTAATATCGGCTAAGAAAATATTTTATTTTATAGGAGTTTGGCCGGTGTCACACTTGCGAATGCCTCGCGTGTATCTCGTGCGAGTATCGCAGTGCATCACCCGGCACAGATTCACACTCTCCTCACAGTAGCGGGTCGGTCGCATGCATCTCTTTGCAGCTGAGACGCTCTTGTGAGGAGAGTGTGAGTCCGTGACGGGTGATGCAACGCAAGACTCGCGCAAGATATGCGCGAGGCACTCGCAAGTGTGACACCGGCCTTTCTCGGAGATACAAGACTCAAAAGATTTTTAGATTCTTGAAAGGAAATGATTATTCAATTGTTGCTTAATTGTTTTGGACATGGGCAAAATGTTGTGTGCCAAAATTTTGACTTAAATATTAGGGGGCAAGGTAGGTCTCTTTCTAAATTCATAGGGATATCCTATGATGTACGTGGGTTTTTTCAATCTCTTATGTTTATCCTTTTTTAATTGCTCTTTTTTCAATAAATTCCTTTTTATTCACATCATTTGTGAGTACTGGACTTTTGCTTTGAGAACAAATTTCCAAAACAGCTGTGTGCAGCAGTGGAGTACACTCATGTTACAATGATTTTTGCCTGTCGTAAGCTGCATCAGGGGCTCCCGCACATCACATCATGAAGGCTGACTATAATGTACGTTTATTTTTTCATATGTTATTAATATACAATTTGTATACCTTGCATTTATCTTTTGATATATTGTTTGTCATTCTTAGCTTGAATGTATTTATGGATTTTATCTTTTATTATTTTTGTTTTCTATAGTTTTTTTTACTTAAAGGGAACCTGTCACCAGTTTTTCGGCCTATAAATGGTGGCCACCACCAGTGGTCTCTTATATCCAGCATTCTAACATACAGTATATAAGAGCTCAGGCTGCTGTGTAAAACAAAAAAAACACTTTATAATGCTCACCTAACGGTCGCGCTGCGGTGGATTCTAGTCAGATGAGTGTCTCTGTTCTCCGGTGCCGGCGCCTCCTCTTTTGGCCATTTTTGTCCTCCTTCTAAAGCCTGTGTGCATAACACGTTCTACGTCATACACACTCGCTAATCTCAATGTCGGCGCGTGTGCATGACATAGGACATGTCATGCACCGCGGCTACAGAAGAAAGACAACAAAGATGGTCAAAAGAGGCGGAGCCGGGACCGGACAACAGGACCCATCTGACTAGAATCCACCGCAGAGTGACCATTAGGTGAGTAGTATAAAGTGTTTTTTTATGTTTTACACAGCAGCCTGGGTTCTTATGTACAGGATGTTAGAATGCTGGATATAAGAGCCCACTGGTGGTGGCCGTCGCTTATAGGCCAAAAAACTGGTGACAGTTTCCCTTTAAATGTACATACCTATTGTATATAAATATATTTTTTATTGCAATTATGAATTCACTGTAAAACAAGACAAATTACAGCAACTACCAGCAACAACTAAATATGTAATTAGACAATGTCTACGACCAAAGTTAGCAATAAAGAAAAATTTGAAGTAAATCCAACAAACATTAACAGTTTTTTAAATTTTGTTACCTTAAATAGCGGCTAAGTTCTTGCTGACTACACCGAGACCAGTGAAAGCGATGGAATGCAGCTTGTACCAGTGGAGCCATAATACTTCCCATTCTAACTTCATCTCCACACCTGTTTCCTTGGCCATCATGCTCCATTCCCAACCTAGAAAATGCATTGGACAAGGTTTACTACACACATCATTATCAACATCACACTATAACAGGGAAACCTGATTAACACAAGACATAAAAACAATTTAATTTGCAAAAATAAATGTGTTGGCAGTAAAAATGCTGTGTAAAATATACATGTTTTTGCCACATTTTTCATTTGTTTCTATGTTTTTGTTCCCCATTTGTTAAAATGTCTGAAAAATACTGTGAAAATGCTGAAAACATTAACATTGTGCAGATTTGAAACTGCTTCACATCTGCAAGGAAAAAATAAACAATGTATGCATAAGATTTCAGAACTCTCACTTTGCTGGGACAGTGAAATGCTAAATTTTACACAACAAAAACTCAAAGTGTTAACATTGCCATAATGGTCTGTAACAGGGCTGTGGAGTCTGAGTCAGAGCCGTGGAGTCTGAGTCAGAGCCGTGGAGTCTGAGTCAGAGCCGTGGAGTCTGAGTCAGAGTCGGTGTCCATTTTGGTGGAGTCGAAGTTGGAGTCGGTATAAAATGGATCAACTCTGACTCCTAAAATATATAATAAATTGGGTACAGTGGTTCAATGTGATGAATATTTTTTCATAAATTTGTAAAAGTTATGAAATGTCTGTTCTATTCCTGATCAAAGGATTTAGACTTTAAGTTGAGAAGAATCTGTGCTGCGCTTCAGCTGCATGATATAAGTAGTGATGTTACCATTTTACTGGAGTAAATTTATCACAAACATGAGTTATGTACAGTTGAAACCAGAAGTTTACATACACTATCTAAAAAGACACATCTGCATGTTTTTCTCACTATCTGACATGAAATCAGAATAAATCTTACCCGTTTTAGGTCAGTTAGGAGCCAAAGCTATTTATATTTGCCAAATGCCAGAATAATGAAAGAGAGAGTGTTTTAAGGCATTTTTATTACTTTTTGCAAAGTCAAAAGTTTACATACACTAAGAGTACTATGCCTTTAAACAATATGGGACAGCCCATATGATGATATCATATCTTTGGAAGCTTCTGATAGGTTTATTGGCAACATCTGAATTAATTAGAGACACACCTGTGGATGTATTTTAACCCCTTCAGCCCCAAGCCTATTTTGACCCTAAAGACCAGGCCATTTTTTGCAATTTTGACCAGTGTCACTTTATGAGGTTATAACTCTGGAACGCTTCAACGGATCCCGGTGATTCTGAGATTGTTTTTTCGTGACATATTGGGCTTCATGTTAGTGGTAAATTTAGGCTGATATTTTTTGTGTTTCTTTGTGAAAAAAACAGAAATTTCGCAAAAAGTTTGAAAATTTTGTAATTTTCGAACTTTGAATTTTTATGCTCTAAAATCAACGAGACATATGACACAAAATAATTAATAAATAACATTTCCCACATGTCTACTTTACATCAGAACAATTTTGGGAAAAAAAAACAAAAATTAAGGACGTTATAGGGGTTCAAAGTTTATGAGCAATTTCTCATTTTTACAACAACATTTACAAAGCCACTTTTTTTAGGGACCACATCACATTTGAAGCGATTTTGAAAGGTCTACATGACACAAAACACCCAAAAGTGACACCATTCCAAAAACGGCACCCCTCGGGCTACTCAAAACCACATTCAACAAGGTTATTAACCCTTCTGGTGCTTCACAGTAACTAAAGCAATGTGGAAGGAAAAAATGAACATTTTACTTTTTGCAACAAAAATGTTAATTTAGCCTCAAATATTGCATTTCACAAGGGTAGCAGGATTAAATGAACCCCCAAGATTTGTTGGGCAATTTCTTCTGAGCACGCAGATACCTTATATGTGGCAAAAAACCACTGTTTGGGCGCACCGCAGGACTCGGAAGGGAAGGAGAGTCATTTGACTTTTTGAACAGAAAATTAGCTTTAATCGTTAGCCGCACCATGTTGCGTTTGGAGAGCTCCTGAGGTGCCGAAACAGTGGAGCTCCCCCACATGTGACCCCATTTTGGAAACTAGACCCCTCATGGAATTTATCTAGATGTTTATTGAGCACTTTGATCCTCTGGGGGCTTCACAAAAGTTAATAGAGTTGAGCCGTGAAAATAAAAAAAAAATTTTTTACCACAAAATTGTTACTTCAACCAGGTAGCTTTTTGTTTTCACAAGGGTATCAGGAAAAATTGCACCATAAAATGTATGGTGCCATTTCTCCTGAGTACACAGATACCTCATATGTGGTGGAAATCAAATGTTTGGGCGCACAGCAGGGCTTGGAATGCAAGGAGCGTCATTTGACTTTTCAAACGCAAAATTGTCTGGGATAATTAGCGTATTCCATGTTGTGTTTGGAGACCCCCTGAGGTGCCGAAACAGTGGAGCTCCCCCACATGTGACCCCATTTTGGAAACTAGACCCCTCATGGAATTTATCTAGATGTTTATTGAGCACTTTGATCCTCTGGGGGCTTCACAAAAGTTAATAGAGTTGAGCCGTGAAAATAAAAAAAAAATTTTTTACCACAAAATTGTTACTTCAACCAGGTAGCTTTTTGTTTTCACAAGGGTATCAGGAAAAATTGCACCATAAAATGTATGGTGCCATTTCTCCTGAGTACACAGATACCTCATATGTGGTGGAAATCAAATGTTTGGGCGCACAGCAGGGCTTGGAATGCAAGGAGCGTCATTTGACTTTTCAAACGCAAAATTGTCTGGGATAATTAGCGTATTCCATGTTGTGTTTGGAGACCCCCTGAGGTGCCGAAACAGTGGAGCTCCCCCACATGTGACCCCATTTTGGAAACTAGACCCCTCATGGAATTTATCTAGATGTTTATTGAGCACTTTGATCCTCTGGGGGCTTCACAAAAGTTAATAGAGTTGAGCCGTGAAAATAAAAAAATTTTTTTTTACCACAAAATTGTTACTTTAACCAGGTAGCTTTTTGTTTTCACAAGGGTATCAGGAAAAATTGCACCATAAAATGTATGGTGCCATTTCTCCTGAGTAAACAGATACCTCATATGTGGTGGAAATCAAATGTTTGGGCGCACAGCAGGGCTTCGAATGCAAGGAGCGTCATTTGACTTTTCAAACGCAAAATTGTCTGGGATAATTAGCGTATTCCATGTTGTGTTTGGAGACCCCCTGAGGTGCCGAAACAGTGGAGCTCCCCCACATGTGACCCCATTTTGGAAACTAGACCCCTCATGGAATTTATCTAGATGTTTATTGAGCACTTTGATCTTCTGGGGGCTTCACAAAAGTTAATAGAGTTGAGCCGTGAAAATAAAAAAAAAATTTTTTACCACAAAATTGTTACTTCAACCAGGTAGCTTTTTTTCACAAGGGTATCAGGAAAAATTGCACCATAAAATGTACACAGATACCTCATATGTGGTGGGAATCAAATGTTTGGGCACACAACAGGGCTCGGAATGCAAGGAGCGTCATTTGACTTTTCAAACGCAAAATTGTCTGGGATAATTAGCGTATTCCATGTTGTGTTTGGAGACCCCCTGAGGTGCCGAAACAGTGGAGTTCCCCCACATGTGACCCCATTTTGGAAACTAGACCCCCCATGGCATAGAAAAATAAAACAGGGCGCACGCACGAATGTTCTGCAGAAAAGGGGGGGGGGAATAGGTGGGATGGAAAAAAGTCCTGTCCAAAGTCGAGTACGACTGCAGGACGCTTGCTGATCAGGTACCTAATTGTTCAAGTTTTTTTTTGTTTTTTTTTTATTTGGGGTGAACAAAAAAAGCAAAAACTAAAGCAACAATTACGTACCTGATCAGCCAATCACGTAGCTGATCAGCACTTGGCGGCAAGCGGGTGGGGGAGGAGGGGGGAAGAGGGAGTGGGAGATGCGATTGGGGATAGTTAGAAAACAGCCACGAACAATACTTACAGGATGGATCAGAACAGCGGCAGATGGGGGGCGGCAGATGGGGGGGCAGCGGCATATAAAGGGAGCATCTGTGATTGTGAGACAGAGGCGGCTGGGATAGGGTGGAGGCGGCTGGGATAGGTTGGGGGCGGATGTGAGAGGGCGCAGTGGATGCAGGAGCGGCAGAGGATGGGGTGAAGGGGGGATGGGGGGGATGGGGAGTGGGAGGTGATATTGGGGATAGTTACCTTACAGGATGGATCTAGGCAGCAGGATCACAGGAGATGAAGGAGGCAGCAGATCGAGGAGGGTGAGAGGTGGGAGAGGGAGCGCAGCACAAATCACGGGGGAGACAGGTGAGCAGAGCACAGATCACGGGGGTGAGAGGTGAGGGAGCACAGATCAAGGGGGTGAGAGGTGGCGGGAGAGCAGACAGCAGATCACGGGGGTGAAAGGGGAGGGAGCACAGATCACGGGGGTGAGAGGTGAGGGAGCACAGATCAAGGGGGTGAGAGGTGGCGGGAGAGCGGACAGCAGATCACGGGGGTGACAAGGGAGAGAGCACAGATCACGGGGGTGACAGGGGAGGGAGCACAGATCACGGGGGTGAGAGGTGGGGGGAGAGCGGACAGCAGATCACGGGGGTGACAGGGGAGGGAGCACAGATCACGGGGGTGACAGGGGAGGGAGCACAGATCATGGGGCTAACAGGGGAGGGAGCACAGATCACGGGGGTGACAGGGGAGGGAGCACACATCACGGGGGTGACAGGGGAGGGAGCACACATCATGGGGGTGACAGGGGAGGGAGCACACATCACGGGGGTGACAGGGGAGGGAGCACACATCACGGGGGTGACAGGGGAGGGAGCACACATCACGGGGGTTACAGGGGAGGGAGCACACATCACGGGGGTGTCAGGGGAGGGAGCACACATCACGGGGGTGATAAGGGAGGGAGCACACATCACGGGGGTGACAGTGGAGGGAGCACACATCACGGGGGTGACAGGGGAGGGGACGGGTAGCCGATCACGGGGGTGAGAGGTGGGGGGGAGTGGGCAGCACATCACGGAGGGGAGGGGGCGCCAGCCGATCACGAGGGGGAGTGGCGGGCAGCGCATAACGGAGGAGAAGGGGCACGCAGCGCATAACGGAGGAGAGGGGGCGCGCAGCGCATAACGGAGGAGAGGGGGCACGCAGCGCATAACAGAGGAGAGGGGGCGCGCAGCCGATCACGAGGGGGCAGCAGATCGGGGAGAGCGGTGACACTGTGGCAGACGGAGGAGGGCAGCGGCGGATTGGGAGGGGTGAGGGTGCGGGCAGCAGATCACGAGGGGTGAAGGTGCGGGCAGCAGATCGGGGAGACAGGTGACAGATCGCGGAGGGCAGCGGCGGATCGGGAGGTGTGAGGGTGGGGGTGTGGGCAGCAGATCACGAGGGGTGGGGGTGCGGGCAGCAGATCGGGGAGACAGGTGGCAGATCGCGGAGGGCAGCGGCAGATCGGGAGGTGTGGGGGTGCGGGCAGCAGATCACGAGGGGTGGGGGTGCGGGCAGCAGATCAGGGAGACAAGTGGCAGATCGCGGAGGACAGCGGCGGATCGGGAGGTGTGGGGGTGCGGGCAGCAGATACGAGGGGTGGGGGTGCGGGCAGCAGATACGAGGGATGGGGGTGCGGGCAGCAGATCGGGAGACAGGTGGCAGATCGCGGAGGGCAGCGGCGGCGGCGGATCGGGAGGCTTTTCGCCGGTTTCATACAGTGCAATGGCGGCACGGCAACTTCCTTGTCCCATGCTCCGGTTACATAACAGCATGGGACCGGAGCTTGTCGCCCTGCCATTGCACTGTATACACTCACTGTGCTGGCGTACTGCAGGGACGACAAGTGACGGTGACGGGGGCGGTCACCGGCAACAGGACCATGGCGATTGGAGAGATCGGTCACAAGGCCGATCTCTCCAATCAGAGCTGCTGGAACTGGGGGAGGGTGATCCAGTGAGGTCACCCAGCTCCAGCCAATGGCCAGTGCTACAGCTGCACTGGTCAGGGCTGGATTTCAATGTTTCAGTCATTTTAAATGGCTGGAACATTACAGTGGCTGTGATTGGTTGAGCGGCGTTCGTCAGCCAATCACAGCCTCCGTAGGTCCGGGGAGGAGGCACCACCCCTCCTGAGGTCAGGTACAGGTCCCCTCCTCCCCGAATCTGCGGTTTATGCTAACTTTTCGCAGTCACCGGAGGCTCCGGTGCCGCGATTACGCCATGATGGAAAGATCCGTCCTTGGTCGTTAAGGCCCAGGGCACCATGATGGATCTTTCCGTCCATGGTCATGAAGGGGTTAATGCACACCTGAAACTCACTGCTTCTTTGTGTAGCATCATGGGAAAATCAAAAGAAATCAGCCAAGATCTGAGGAAGAGAATTGTGGACTTGCACAAGTCTGGTTCATCCTTGGGTGCAATTTCCAGATACCTGATGGTGCCTCGTTCATCTGTACAAACAATTATATCCAAGTACAAACAAGATTGGAATGTCAAGCAATCATACCACTGAGGAAGGAGACAGGTTCTGTGTACCAGAGATGAATGTGCTTTGGTCAGACATGTGCATATCAACCCAAGAACAAAAGCAAAGGCCCTTGTGCAGATGCTGGCAGTACCTGGTAAGATGAACATGGGCTAAAAGGCCACTTTGCCAAGAAGAAGCCATTACTCCATAAGAAGCATAGGAACAAAAACCTTAAATTTTGGAGACATGTCCTGTGATCTGGCAAAATTAAAATCGAACTGTTTGGATATAATGACCATTATTGCAATTGGAGGAAAAAGGGAGAAGCTTTGAAGCCTAAGAAAATCATCTCAACTGGGAAACACAGGGGTGGCGGCATTATGTTGTGGGGTGTTTTGCTGCAGGAAGGACTGGTGCACTTCACAAAATAGATGGTCTCAAGAGGAAAGAAGATTATGTGGCAATACTGAAACAACATCTCAAGACATCAGCCAGGAGCTTAAAGCTTGGGCGAAAATGGGTCTTCCAAATGGACAATGACCTGAAGCCTCCTGCCAAACTGGTTACAGAGTGGCTTAAGTATAACATAGTCAATGTTTTGGGGGGCCATCATTGATGCTAATGTATGTGAAGCGCTATGGAATTAATAGTGCTATATAAGTGAATAAATATTATATATTATCTCAATCCTATTGAAAATTTATGGGCAAAGCTGAAAAGGCAGGTGCGAGCAATGAGACCTACAAACATGGCTCAATTACACCAATTCTGTCAGGAGGAATGGGCCCAAATTCCTACCAACTATTGTGAGAAGCTTGTGGAAGGATATCCAAAATGTTTGACTCAAATCATAGAGTTTAAGGTCAATGGTACCAAATAATACTGAAATGGATGGAAACATTTGAATTTGCAGAAAGTAATAAAAATGCCTTAAAACATTCTCTCTCTCATTGTTTTGGCATTTGGCAAATATAAATAATTGTGGTTCCTAATTGACCTAAAACGGGAAACGTTTATTCTGATGTCATGTCAGATAGTGAGAAAAACCTGCAGATGTGTCTTTATAGTGGATGGAAACTTCTGGGTTCAACTGCATGAGTGAGTTGGAGTCGGAGTTGTGGAGTCGGAGTCAGAATCAGGGAAATTGAGGAGTTAGAGTTGGAGTCAGAGGTTTGACTTAGCGACTTCACAGCCCTTTCCTGTAAAACACCTGCATACAACCGCTCTATGTTCCCTGAATGATGATAACATTAGTCTTTTTATAGTAGTTTTCATTAAGAGTGGTAATATCATGAAATCATTGTAGTGGTAAATGTAGTGACATGGTATGGCGATATTATGTTGGGCTTGCAAAGTGGTAGCTTTGGAAATATTTTTTTTTAGTGGGTTTTGCTCACTAATAATAAAGATAACATTTAATTGCCATATATTGTAATATTAGTTCTCGTATACTGGTAGTTTTTTTTAACATTTATATGTGTGTATAAATATTTCTTTATAACTGTGACAATATTTCAAATATATCAAAAAGACTGACCTGCACATTCCACAGGTGTGAACAGGTGCTAGCTGAAAACACAATATAACTAGAAAATACATACAGCTGCACTCTAGAATGCCATCAATGAATAAGGGAACTCTGGTATTACATTACTGCTATAGGAATATTCGACAAAAAGAGATACTTAGCTTATGTATTGGCCAATGCATGTGAGACTGTTAACCGCAACAAGGTGATCTCTAATATACCGGGACCCTAACTTAAAGGGAACCTGTCACCTAGAATATGCGTTCTGACCTATCAGCAGACGTATGTGTGCCCTAATTACACCTCCCTACCCATCCTTGTGCTGTAAAATTGTATAATATGAAAGTAATAAAAAACGTTTTATTACCATCATATTTCCTATGTAAATAGCAGGGAATGTGGTCACAGGGGCGGCGCCTTGCCCTATGGACGTCTGCATATTTCCGTGGTATGACGCCCCTGTGGGCGTGATACCATGGAGCGACATCCCCGTCGCTCATTCTATCCTGTGCACGTTTACACTTACTATTGCGGCAGGCTTCTCTTCCAAGTTCTCCTTGTCAGTTTCAGATGCGCACTGCGCATGTGCAGTGCGCGTCTGAAACCGGCGATTGAACACCCGGAAAAGAAGCCTGCTGCAATGCGTGCAGGATAGAATGAGCGCCGGGGACGTTGCTCATGTGACTCCATGGTATCATGCCCACAGGGGCGTGATACCACGGAAATATGCAGACGTCCATAGGGCAAGGTGCCGCCCCTGTGACCACATTCCCTGCTATTTACATACGAAATATGAAGGTAATAAAACTTTTTTTATTACTTTCATATTATACAATTTTACAGAACAGGGATGGGTAGGAAGGTGTAATTAGGGCACACATGCGTCTGCTGATAGGTCAGAATGCATATTCTAGGTGACAGGTTCCCTTTAAAGGTTAAAAGGTACATGTCTGGGCAGAAAAGGATCCAGTTATAAAGGAGGATGGACACAGCCTGGTTATATTATAGGGCGGAGTGCTCAGAAATGTAGCTAACACCTGTTCACACCTGTTAGATGTGCGGGTCAGTCTTTCTGATATACAGTATTTGTAGTGCTTTCTTTCTGACTGACCACTCAACCCTATAACCAGGCTGCGTCCATCCTCCTTTTATAGCTGCATCCTTTCTGCCCAGACATGAAGGTTTTTAACCCAGATAGAGGCATTTAAGTTAGGGTCGCAGTATATAAGAGATCACCTTGCCGTTGGTTACCGGGCTCACATGCATTGGCCAATACATAAGCTAAGCAGCTCTTTTTTTCAAATATTCCTATAGCAGTAATGCAGTACCAGAATTCCCTTATTCATTGTTAGCATTCTAGAGTGTACAGTATTTTGTGACAATTTTTCAGTATTTAAGGCCTCGATTTCAATTTTTTTTAAGGCTGCCCTTTGTCTAAAATTGTCCCTGGGAGAAGCATAAATGTGTTGGCATAAATGTATTCCTTTTATTATTCTAATCTTCAGAAATGATTACAGCCCACACTAGCAGCAATGTGCTGTATGATCCCAAGTCGCTACGCATACCATCACAAATTAAGCACACAGGCATATTTTATTTATCCATGCAATTAACATTTGTTCCAGATTCCTTGTTCTATTCAGTTGATCTGTTGAAGATTCCTGTTATAAAGTAATGTTTCTTTAATGTTCCTTTTTGAGTGCAAACTTGCTTCTTAATCAATGTCTTGAATTTTTTCCTTAAATTGTCTTAGAACAAGGAGTACAATTACCAATGTGAGTTTTTCTGTATATAAAGCATGACTATGCAATAAAAGACAACTCAATGTGTCCTTTCCTTACTCCAGAAAACAATATTGCAAGCTACAATTAATGAAATAAATTAAACCTATTGAATGTCATGATGAACATTAATAACATGTAATAAATGAAATTCTGAAACAAATATAGGATTAGTGAATTGCTTTAATAATTTTACAACAAAATCTCTTCCAGGCTAAACAAACATTTCTGTAGTCCCTTTATTTTCTAGAAGATTGTCAAAATCTGACAGTGTGCAATGTGTACACTATCAGGATTCCGCTCTTTTGCCTGTATGTTTACATTTTGCAAACTAGCTGTTGATGCCGACTAGCACATTTGTCTGCTTCTGTCCATGTTCTAATAAGAGGAGCAGATGAGAAATTTGTCAGCCTGTGAAAGAATCTTTGCAAATCGCATATGTGTAGTCAAGCAATGACTGTTTGATTGGGAAAAAGCAGAATCCTTACAGTGTTCATGTTGTCAGGATTCTGTAAATTGCAGTAGGATAGAGACTGCAGAAATTTATGTTTAGACTTTTTAAATGCCTTCATAGTCTACTTACACGTGACCCGTTTCATGAGCTACTACAAAGGCTGAAGAAAATCCATCTTCATGGTTTAGTGTGCAGCTACGTATTGAATGACACATTCCAGTAACTGGCGCATAACCTAAGGAAAAGGTAGAAAGTAACAAATGTAAATACAAGGGAAAGTCACAAGTATAATATTTTCAAATTTCTATGATATAGAACCAAAAAAACCCCCACCAAAGCACATAGATCAACCTAAACAACTACATAATGTCCACTGTGCCAGTGCTGCACGAATGAAATCTGAGAGAAAAATCTAAACATTTCTAATTTCTCTCTCATCAGTAAATACCACACACCTTTTCCTCAAACATATACAAGTAAAAGTAGCCAAAAGTAAAATCACTATACCATTTCTGCAAACTCCTTTCTACTCCTCAATGTTATTGCATGATGACAACTTATGATGCAGTGGCCTTTGACTTTGTTGTAAAATGCAGCATTCCTATTGTAGAAATAAATGCAGCATAAAACATTGCCTAAATGCCACATGTGAACATACCCTTAAAGGAGTTATCCGACATAAACTCCCAAAAAATGTTTTAAGCTAATCTGTGCTGTATTGTCATATAAAACATCCCTACATTATTTTTTTTTGTTTTCTAACTTTTGTTCCTCTTGATTTTTCACTTTATTCTCTGCAGCACTTTGTTTATATTTAGCACAATCAAACATAACATGTTTGACTGCCGAAATTCACAGTCACAGCTGGCACCGCCCGGCCTCACTGTCCAGCCCTGCCCTCTGCAGACACATTCCCTGTCAGTATTCTGCCCCAGCACCTGACAGATAAATGAGTACTATGTAATGAAAATTATATATAGCCCCTAATGTGAGTCTATAGGATATATACACACACACACACACACACACACACACACACACTCACCTAAAGTTATATGATATATTATATATAATCCCCCCTCATGCACACTCTCTTCTCTCCCCCTGCTCTGTCTCTTCTGCCCCCCAGCACTCACCTGTCTCTCACCCATGAACTCTCGTCTCTGCCCCCCGCTCTGTCTCACCTATGAATGCTCGTCTCTGCCCACCCCGCTCTGTGTCACCCATGAACTCTCTTTTCTGCCCTCCCTGCACTGTCAGCTGTGCATACTCTTCTCTGCCCCCCTGCTCTGTCAGCTGTGCACTTTGTTCTCTGCCCCCCCCACTGTCACCCATGAACTCTCTTCTCTGCCCCCCCGCACTGTCACCCATGACCCATGAACTCTCTTCTCTGCCCCCCCACACTGCCAGCCATGCATTCTCTTCTCTGCCCCCCGCTGTCATCCGTGCAATTTGTTCTCTGCCCCCCCTCCCCCGCTCTGTCAGCCGTGCACTTTCTTCTCCGCCACTCGTGCTGTCTCTTCTCCTCTATGCTGTGATGATTGCAGCGTCCTTACAGCCGAGCGATGTAGAGCTCAGTGCTATTGTTTGCTGGTGTCAGGTGACGTCCCTGCTCTCTGTCCCGACTGTATTCAGAAGCCAGGAGCATGGGAGGCTGCATTCATCACAGAGACAGCACACGGAGAAGGGGGGTCACAGTTGCACAGATACCATACAACATAATGAGCTGAGGACACCGTCGGGCAAACAGCGCTGATGGTGTCCTAGACAGAGAGGGCAACCCTGTTTGTCCAGCACATACAGGGCAGAGATAGCAGCGCACAGGGAGGGGGCTCATCGCACTGTACCTGCCCAGCAGGGCGGCAACATGCAGCGGCTGATTTGCATGTCAACAATGTCCAGCCCCTGTTGACATGAAATGACTGGAAGTAGCAAAATCACAGTAGGAGCAGTCACATGACCGCTCTGAGCCTGGGGAGAGGGTCTGATAGCAGGGCAGGTAAGTGGTCACTATCTGCTTACCTGCCTCAATGTAGCCTCATAGTGAAATTACAAAAAAAAAGGCAAAATAAGCAGGATAACCCCTTTAAAGGGTTTTTCTACAATTTTGGAAAATTAGTCTTAAGGTCTGCTCAAAATGGAAAGTATAACCTCCTTTCCTCCTATTACCTCAACTCTCTGGCAGTCACAATCAAACATTAAATAAGAACAAGTAACTATTGGGACCAGCAGTTAACTGAGGAAATCAGCACGTCATTACATACAGGTATAAAGGTTGTCCACTTCTTTCAAAGTCTCTAAAGTGTCTCGTAAAGGGGAAAAGGAAGAATACTTACCTGCTGCATAGACACAGATCCTTCACCTACCAACAGCTTATGGTAATCTGCGTGAAAATGTTGAGTGATTTTTTTTCTCATTACACCCTTTACCAATTGCATTAATTTATGATAGATTTGGCATCTCTGAAGGTGGCAAAACCAAATGTGCATTTTTTTTAGCATTTTTTTAATGAGGAAAAAGAGGGATAATTTTAAATTATGGGGGGGTTCTTCTAATTTTTTAAAACTTTTTTTACTTTTTTTATTGTATTACTAGGGGACTTGAGGCTGTGATCCTCCAATCATTTGTGCTATGCAGAGCAGTAGATCAGTTATGCTCTGTACAAGAGAAATGATGATTTCCTCTGAATGTCGGCATGCAGCTGGCATTCACACCAAGTTCGTCATGACAGTGATAAGGGTCATCATCAGTTGACCCCTGGCTGTCATAACAACCCATCAGCATCCTACGATCACGTCATGGGACCACTGATGGGAGTGAGGAATTAGGTGCTCCCTGCCATCGAGTGTTAAATCCTGCTGTCAGAGATTGACTGCGAGATTTTACTAGTTAACAACCATGGGTGGATCTGCGATCTACCCATGCCTCTAAGAGGCATATGATGTCTGATAAGATCAGCCGACATATGCAGGGCAAAGTGTGTTCTGAGCGTGTGAGCCCACATCAAAGTCAGATAACAGTATGTCCTATGTTGGTAAGGGGTTAAGAGATTATAAAATCTAAATATTTAAATGTATTATTAGGAGTTCAAGCGCAAGGCCCATAGCCTAGAAAATAGACATTTTTAAAGGAAATCTGTCAGTAGGATCAACCATTCTAAGGGTCCCGTCACACGTAGCGACACACCAACGATCCCACCAGCGATCCGACCTGGCAGGGATCGTTGGTGCGTCGATACATAGTCGATGGTGAGCTGTCAATCAGGCAGATCTCACCAGCGACCAGCCACCAGCGACTCGTGTAACGATGCTGCGTGTTACGGGGGGCTGTCTGATAATAACCGAAAGGAGTATCAGACAGTCAGGGTCCACCGTGCAAAGACTTTGCTGCAGACTATGGCAGAGTGCAATACCTCTGTTAACTCACAGAAGGATATAATAAGTAAGTAAAGCAATTCCTCCCTTACTTGGAGGGTGTGTGGAATGATCTCTGTTAATAATCACAGAGACAAAGGCAATGTGTGCGAAATGGCACCTACCTAGGTCCGCTCTTCTAGTGGTGCAAAAGAGACGAACAGCAGCATAAGCCGCACAAAGCTCCTACCTGCGTTCGCTCCACTAGTGTGCGAGGACACGAACCACTAGATATGGCACCTGCCTAGGTCCGCTCTTCTAGTGGTGCAAAAGAGACGAACAGCAGCGTAAGCCGCACAAAGCTCCTACCTCTGTTCGCTCCCCTAGTGTGCGAGGATACGAACAACTGCCAGACGCAGTATAAGGAACGTTACCCTAGCGGCAACGTCCACCTACGAGTAGAATCACAAGGCCCAGCCAGACCATGTGCCTCAGGCACCTGCCTATGTCCGCTCCCCTAAGAGGTAAGGATACGGACAGCAGCCGAAGCTGTAAGGTATAAGAACGCTACCCTGCCGGTAGCGCTCACCTAGCATAGACAGAGGAATGCCTAGAGGAACGCGCACAGAGCGTCTACTCATATGCATGAACCAAGAGGACTGAGCACCATGCGGCGTGTGTCAGGGTCTTATATAGACTCTGTGCCTCATCCAAGATGGAGGACACCAGAGCCAATCCGCTGCCAGAACGACAGGAGTGACGTCATGCTGGCCTATCACCGAGCAAGACGTCACAAGCACATGACCAGCGACCAATCGGCATAGAAGGTGTCAGAGACATGTGACCTCGTGTCAGCGATGATGTCACCCGCACATGTGCAATGGCTCCAAGATTGGACTTAGTCTCCGGCGCTCGCACATGTGCAGTAGCAAGAAATCTGGACTTAGTCTCCAGCGCTCGCACATGTGCAGTAGCAAGAAATCTGGACTTAGTCTCCAGCGCTCGCACATGTGCAGTAGCAAGAAATCTGGACATAGTCTCCAGTGCTCGCAGCAACCGTAACACTGCGCTTGGTAACCAGGGTAAATATAGGATAACTAAGCAAAGCGCTTTGCTTGGTTACCCGATATTTACCCTGGTTACCAGCGTACACCGCTTACAGGCTGCCAGCGCTGGCTACCTGTATACGTAGCTAGGGTACACATTGGGTTACTAAGCAAAGCGCTTTGCTTAGTTACCCGATATTTACCCTGGCCATGTGTGCAGGGAGCCAGCGCTGGCAGCCTGTAAGTGGCTTACACAAAGTCGGTGCTCGTTGGTCTCCCGCAGTCAAAGACGCTGATGTGTGCTGCACAGCGGGAGACCAACGAGCAAAAAAAAGTCCTGATCGTTTTGTAACGGCCAGCGAGGTCACTAATACATCACAAAACCTTTGACGTTTCAGCGATCTCTCTAGCGATATTGCTATGTATGACGGGGGCTTAAGCCGTTTACATGGACATGTTGGTCATAGGAAGTGGAATAAAATGATACCTTGATATCTGTGATCCATTGTCTTATTCCAGAGAAATCCATGTTTTTTTAATATGTAAATGAGCTGTTCCAGGGTATGGGGAGAACACTGATCTTCATGAGAATCTGCATCCAGGGCTTATTTTTTATGAAAGGGGGAGTTACGGGTGTGATATGTGATTGCCACTCTCCACTTTCCTGATCTCTCTGCTCTCCTGATCTCTCTGCAGAGCTGTGTGTTATTATAACTGACATCTACAGGTTCATCTCAGCTTCCATCTCACAGGCAGACAGTGTTGAAATATTGTAGCAATACAGAAGAGCTGTGAGAGCTGCAGCAAATGTGTTTGTAAGAAGACAAAGTTCAGTTCTACTGTTCTTTTTTAGTTACATTGTTCACACTGGTAATGATTCCTTTTAATTTAAAATAAGCTCTTGAGTCAGATTCATTAGTTTTCTTTACATACGCAAAAGAAACTAACAAAAACACATAGCTACATAGTTTAACTACACTATTAGTTAAAAGAGTAATGGACCCTCTTCCATTAAAAGCAAAATACTGACCACTTCAAGTAAGATTTTATTACTTGAAATGGCGAAACCCTAAATCGTAATCCTTGTGATGATAACTTAGCTATTATGAGAAGCACCTTAAAAAAATTCCCATGAAAGGCATACAGATACTTTAACACTTCATTACCATTATTTTTGCTTTTAAATCGATTATTCCTTTTTTTATTAGTCCGTAGTTTTCAATCGAAAACCGCACCCTACAGTTAACTATAAAAAAAACCTTTTTACCTTGCATTCCAGAGGGACCAAACTCTTGTCGTGTAAGAAATATTGCATGATCATGGTATTCTGCATGTTCTGTATCAGACTTTTGTTGTAGGTAAGCCCAGCGACATACATTTTCCAAACTTTTAGAGGGATTTCCAATTTCAATTAAACTTGAAGACTAGAAAATAAAATTATAACCATGTAAGCATTAGAGTTTCATGTAAATGAGACATTTTACAATTTCTATATGATGTAAAAGTACAAGGAAACATATGACCGATATCCCCAAGGCCTTTAACCAAGAAGCAGCCATTTTATGCACAATCTAGTTGATACTTCTAATTTTATGAATCACAAGATAAGCGCTTGACCAAAAGGCACTCACTCCAGAATAATATAATACGATTTTTATTTGTATATCAAAAAGTTTAAAAACACACATACAAAATACAACACAGTGCAGACATATTAAAAAACACCCATTGCCCCTGATGAAGCTAACATAGCGACCCACGTTGGGCCAGGTTCTCCACCTCTATTTTCAGATAGGGAATCACCATGATAGGAATTTTCTGCCTATGAGGCATTGCAGTTGCTGTTCTGACTATTTGGTCATAATGCTGCTTGAAAGATAGAATGTCTGTCTCAACGTATACCTTTTTATAAGATGGTTATATCTCTGATTTATTATCTGTATTGTTGTACATTTTGAACTATCTATGGTGATTCTGGTATATTATATATTTTTGAGAGGATTTATTCTGGATTGGGTTTCATTACCATTGTCCTTGGTGTTTTTTAATATGTCTGCACTGTGTTGTATTTTGTATGTGTGTTTTTAAACTTTTTGATATACAAATAAAAATTGTATTATATTATTCTAAATTTGGCGTGAGTGCCTTTTGGTCAAGCGCTTATCTAGTGATTGATATGGTTGGTTTTGCTTGACAGGTGCACCCCCCTATTCCTGATAAATCTACCGTATAAACTATGGCTGTGCACTTCTAATTGGTTTTACTTCTAATTTTATGAACATAACACAATGATAATTTCCTCGGAGGCAGCACATAGTAACAATCAAATACATGCAAGGTCTCTCATTGAGTTATACTATGTGACGTGATCAATGTCCATATTTATTGTTAACTGCTTGTAACAAATAGACAAAAAAAATTATATGCTACATAGTTGAAAGTCAAATTTATGTGTGAGATAGCCAAGATGATTCTCTATAAAATGAAGGTAGCCTCACGCTGAAAGCTGTAGTGGATGGTGAGATATAGAGCGTAAAAGTCAAAAGTTCAAAATATTGTTACCCTTTTGCTTGTTAGTTTATTTGTCAATAAAAGTTTAAAACTTGTGAAATACTTATTGTAATTCCATCTAAAAAATTATCTGCTAATCCTAAAGATTCATGTACTTATGTTGTATAGCATAATTTTCAGCTCTTCTAAAATAAGTCTTATCAGTTTTAGATCAAAGTTATGGAGAAATAGAGAAAATTTTGTTCGCAAAATCTTTCGAGCACTACTGTAGGTGGGAGAGTTGGAAATACCATTATATATAGATAGCTGTAAATATTGCTGATTTGGAACCAAGGAGTTTGCTCTTTCATTAAGTAACCTGCATACAGCAGAATGATATATTAGTTTCCTAGTCAGATGCTGTTGTTCCTAGGGTTACCATGGTTACAAAAGCATAAAAACCCAACGTACAATGGCAGATAGGCGATATAGTCAGATGTAGCCCTGAATGCTTGAATACCCGAATGATTGTTTCTATGTTTGATGCTGCTATTAGGCCAAAAGGTCTGTCTCTACATTATCATAATAGAGATGTTTTCAGAAAAAGAATCTAGAAACCCATTTCCACACAAAAGTAATGATTGTATAAAGTACATGTATCTGACTGACTTCCCTATGGGGAAATCTACATTCTCTTTCCTTAGGAGAAACCAACAATAAAAGATAACCTGAAAATTATAAAACAAAATATGATTAATGATAACAAATCTTCTTATAGGACATATTTTTTCTCCAACTAAAGGCCCCGTCACACTAAGCAACATCGCTAGCAACATCGCTGCTAACGAACAACTTTTGTGACGTTGCTAGCGATGTTGCTGTGTGTGACATCCAGCAACAACCTGGCCCCTGCTGTGAGGTCGTTGGTTGTTGCTGAATGTCCTGGGCCATTTTTTAGTTGTTGCTGTCCCGCTGTGAAGCACAGATCGCTGTGTGTGACAGCGAGACAGCAACAACTAAATGTGCAGGCAGCAGGAGCCGGCTTCTGCGGAGGCTGGTAACCAATGTAAACATCGGGTAACCAAGAAGCCCTGTCCTTGGTTACCCGATATTTACCTTTGTTACCAGCCTCCGCCGCTCTCACTGTCAGTGCCGGCTCCTGCTCTGTGCACATGTAGCTGCAGGACACATCGGGTTAATTAACCCGATGTGTGCTGTAGCTAGGAGAGCAGGGAGCCAGCGCTAAGCAGTGTGCGCTGCTCCCTGCTCTGTGCACATTTAGCTGCAGCACACATCGGGTAATTAACCCGATGTGTGCTGTAACTAGGAGAGCTGGGAGCCAGTGCTCAGTGTGCGCTGCTCCCTGCTCTCTGCACATTTAGCTGCAGTACACATCGGGTTATTAACCCGATGTGTGCTGTAACTAGGAGAGCAGGGAGTCAGTGCTCAGTGTGCGCTGCTCCCTGCTCTCTGCACATTTAGCTGCAGTACACATCGGGTAATTAATCCGATGTGTGCTGTAACTAGGAGAGCAGGGAGCCAGCGCTCAGTGTGCGCTGCTCCCTGCTCTCTGCACGTGTAGCTGCGTGCGCTGGTAACCAAGGTAAATATCGGGTTGGTTACCCGATATTTACCTTAGTTACCAAGCGCAGCATCTTCCACGCGGCGCTGGGGGCTGGTCACTGGTTGCTGGTGAGCTCACCAGCAACTCGTGTAGCGACGCTCCAGCGATCCCTGCCAGGTCAGGTTGCTGGTGGGATCGCTGGAGCGTCGCAGTGTAACATCTCACCAGCAACCTCCTAGCAACTTACCAGCGATCCCTATCGTTGTTGGGATCGCTGGTAAGTTGCTTAGTGTGACTGGACCTTAAGACAACTTACATTCATTTGAGTGCTTTAAGGAAAATCAGTTAAAGGGGTTGTCCACTATTAGGACAATCTGATTCCACATGTTTCCCCCAGGTAAAATAAAAAATGCCTATAATCCCCCCCATGGTCCTACAAACACTGAAATGTTTGCCCATTTAATTAGCAAAATAGTTCTAGCTCTGTGATATTGGATGAAGAACATCTGTGTTCAGAAATTTTTAAGTCTTGAAACAGATTCTAAATGGGGTTTAGGCCTGAACTTTGAGTAGGCCACTCACACACATGAATATGCTCGAATCTAAACCATTTCATTGTAGCTCAGGCAGTATGTTTAGGGTCATTGCTGTGCTAGAAGATGAACCTATGCTGCAGTCTCAAGTTTTTTTTACAGCCCATAACAGGCTTTTCCAGGACCACATGACAGCACCACAGGAGTTGCTTCCTCCGCCCTCTACAGGGACAGGAACACAAGAGGTTAAAAACCCCTCCCCCTCCCAACCTCTCCAGTGTTTTTCCTGTCCCTGTACAGGACGGACGTAGGAACTTACCGGGATGTACGGGGTCCAGGTGGATCGAGCGGGGGCTCCGCTCTCTCTCCCTCCGGCCTGTCAAGACGCCCCAGGCTGACACCTCGCTGCACGGGGTCCCTCAGCCGCGTCGGTCGAGCTGCAGCTCCCAGCGCCTGCCGCTTCCCTCCGAGGGGAGGGCTCTCGGCCTCCTGCCTCCAGCCACGCGATGCTTCCGGGCACAGCGTGGAGAACGCCGGCGCATGCGCAGACACCGCACTTCCGGTTTCTGGGTCAGTACGGCCCGGAAAAATTGGCGCGAAATTTGAAAACGGGACTCGGACGGCAGGACTGCGACCTGGACCCTTCACTCAGGTAAAAAAAAACTGAAGGGTGGGGGGTGGTACATTGTTTTTCGTAGACTGCCAGCACTGCCTGTGATGGCTGAAAAGGAATCAGACACTAAAACCCCTAAGGATGCCCAGGTCTCTGTAAGTGTCAGCCCTTCAGGGTTTCATTGCCCTGCAACCAGGAGACTTGTCTGAGCCTTGTTCTTTTTTGCAGGGTGGAGGTTCTTCTGTGGGTTCTGGCACCATCCCCAAAAAGAAATGTACCGTTAAAGTTAAACGTTGTGCGGTGTCTGATGTTAAACTCCCTGACACCTCTGTTAAGAAGCTCTGCGAGACCTGTATTACAAAACTGATCTCTGAAGAGCAGACTACCCTCCTGTCGGACATGAGGTCCATGATACGGGAGGAGGTTCAGGCTGTCGTTGCAAGTCACGTCCCCCGACCAGAGCCCCCGGCGCCTCCTGCACAAAAGCGTCCACACCATCTGTTAGAGTCCTCAGAGGAAGAAGAGATGTCCAAGAACTCCGACTCCCCAGGGGTAGATGAGGTCCTGGGTCCCTTGCCTGAGGAAGAACGGAGTTACTTGTTTTCCGCAGGCGACACGGATGAGTTACTCCGTGCCGTACATACAACTATGATGGTGGAGGATACGGAACAGCCACGGACCATACAGGATGAAATGTTTGGAGGGCTCAGCGCCACAGGGTCTTTTTAGTAAATCAACATGTGCGTACAATGATCCTGGACGAGTGGGAGGAGGCGGAGAAAAGATTGCTTGTTCCCAGGGACTTTAAAGCCAGGCTGCCGTTTGAACCCGACGACATCAAGGAATGGGAGGATGTTCCCAAAATTGATGTTCCCGTGGCAAAAGTCGCACGGAAGACGTCAATTCCGTTTGAGGACTCCTCGGGTCTCCGGGACCCCATGGATAGGAAGGCTGATGGCCTTCTTAAAATAGCCTGGGAGGCTTCTGCAGCCGCCATTAAGGCCAACAGTTCCAGTGCCTTCCATTCGGTCTCTCTTCTGCTCCTAGGGTGTTCACGAAGATAATGACGGAAGTTGTGGCGCACCTGCGAAGATCCAACGTGTCCATCGTCCCTTACTTGGACGACCTTCTGCTGTTGGCGGATTCCCCGGAGGAGCTCTCCCGGACGATCGCCACCACCTTGACTCTGCTGACGTCCCTCAGCTTGATCATAAACGATCAGAAGTCCAATCTCCGGGCGGAGATGAGAAAGGTGTTTCTGGGCATTCTTCTGGACTCCGATGTGCGAACATCCTTTTTGCCATTTCAAAAAGTAGTAGACATCAGGTCCAAAATCCGGACCTTCGGCCAAAAGAACCAGTGCTCCGTAAGAGAGGCCATGAGCATCCTGGGCATGATGACTTCCTGCATCCAATGTGTTCGCTGGAGTCAATTTTACTCCAGGCCACTCCAAAAGCTGATCCTGTCTTACACTGTGGGGTCCCGCTGGTCCCTTCATTGCAAGATTTCCCTGACCCCTCAGGTCATTCAAGGTCTCAGATGGTGGATGTGCAGGAAAAATCTTCAATTGGGCGTTCTGTGGGACTGTTCGCCCTCCGTCACGCTCACAACCGATGCCAGTCAGACGGGCTGGGGCGCCCATGTGAACTCCCTTTACTTTCAAGGCAGATGGCCCCTGGAGGTGTCATCCCAGTCGTCCAATTTCAGGGAGCTGCAAGCGGTCTGGCAAGCTCTACAGGCGGCTCCTCCCTTATCCCACGGTCGCCATGTTCGGGTCATCTCGGACAATGTTACAGCGGTGGCATTCCTTCGTCATCAGGGGGTTCTCGCCACCCGCCCCTGCAGGCTCTGGCATCACGGATCTTTCAGTGGGCAGAACGCACGGTTCTCTCCATCTCGGCTATCCATCTCAGGGGTTCGGACAACCATCTCGCGGACTTCCTGAGCAGGCGCACGAATGACCCATCAGAATGGGAGCTGAAGGACAGTGTCTTTCAGGATCTGGTCAAAAGATGGGGTATACCCCAGGTAGATTTGTTCGCATTCAGAACCAATGCCAAACTACAAATCTTCTTCTCTCTGAATCCCCGGGATGCTCCGGCTGCGATCGATGCCATGGCCCAGCCTTGGTCCATGGGACTGGTGTACGCCTTTCCACCCTTGCCGTTGCTCCCCAGGGTACTCCGGAAGATTCAACAGGACGGCGCCCATGTAATTCTCATAGCCCCGTTTTGGCCCAAACGGAGCTGGTTCTCTTTGCTCAGAAACCTGTTTGTTGCAGATTCGGTTCTCCTTCCCCTGACGGACGATCTCCTCAGCCAGGGTCCAGTGCTTCACCCGGGCCTGGCTCACCTTCAGCTGCCGGCCTGGATCTTGAAGGGCGGTTCCTGAGACGGAAAGGTTTGTCGCTTGATGTCATCTCTACACTCCAGGCAAGTCGTAAGCAGATTACCCGGACCATCTACGGGAAAATCTGGAAGAAATTCTGCTCCTTTCTGGGTGAAGAACCTGCTGACAGTTCTCGGCCTAATGTTCCGAAAATCTTGGATTTCCTGCAACTGGGATTCCGCAAGGGTCTTACGGCTAGCACTTTGAAGGTCCAAATATCAGCGCTCAGCGTCTTCTTTGACATGCCACTGGCGTCCAATCCGTGGATTGCCAGATTCGTGAAGGGGATTCAGCGCCTTCGCCCTACAATGCGGCCCACAGTGCCTCCCTGGGATCTGACCTTGGTGCTCAATGGCCTTTGTGATTCCCCCTTTGAGCCGTTATCTACCATTTCGATGGAACATTTGTCCTTCTAGACGGTGTTTTTAGTGGCCATCACCACGGCTAAGCGGATTGGTGAATTACAGGCTTTGTCTATCAGGGAGCCGTATCTTCAGGTCCTGGACGACAGGATTGTGTTGAAACTTGATCCGACGTTTCGCCCTAGGGTGGTCTCCTCTGCTACCCTAGAACAAGAAGTTGTTTTACCATCCTTTTGCCGCAACTACACGAACCAAAAGGAACAGCGGCTGCATTCCTTGGATGTGAGGCGGACAGTACTGAGCTATTTGGAGGCCACCCGGAACTGGAGATTGGACTCCACCTTATTCCTTCAGTTTAGGGAAAAATATCGAGGCAAATCGGCATCTAAGGCTGTCCTGTCTCGATGGGTTCGGGCCACTATATCCTCAACCTATCAATTGGCGGGTAAGACCCCGCCAGATCACCTTAGAGCCCACTCCACTAGATCACTATCTACCACATGGGCAGAAAGGGCGGGAGCTTCTTTAGACCAGATTTGAAAAACTGCCACTTGGTCAGGTCCCAACACTTTTTGTAGACACTACAAGTTGGATATTCTGTCCTCCCACCAGACCTCGTTCGGTAGGAAGGTGCTCCAGGCAGTAGTCCCCCCCTAAGGATAAATTAATTTGGTATTCTCCTGTGGTGCTGTCATGTGGTCCTGGAAAATAGGAATTACTACCTACCGGTAATGATGTTTCCAGGATCCATCATGACAGCACCCTTATTTCCCTCCCTTTGTTTCTACTGCGTGTGCATTTACATTGTATGTAGCTCAAGCATAAATAAACTTGGTGTTATACCCATCCTGGTGTGATACTTGAAAAGCCACTGGAGAGGTTGGGAGGGGGAGGGGTTTTTAACCTCTTGTGTTCCTGTCCCTGTAGAGGGCGGAGGAAGCAACTCCTGTGGTGCTGTCATGATGGATCCTGGAAACATCATTACCGGTAGGTAGTAATTCCTATTTTCTTTAGAATTTCCCTGTATTTAGCTCCATAAATCTTCCGATCATCTCTAGAGATAAGTGAACCCATGGAAGTTAGGTTTTGATAAGGTTAGGTTTGGGACCCAGACTTGACCTGAATCTAAATGGAAATCTGTTACACCTTGTGGCTCCCCTGTTGCAAGGAATGATGTGGTCTCCCATTCCTTGCCTGCCACAAGACTTCCTGCTTAGCAGCACCAAAGGTCTAAGGAGACTATGTGGCTCCCCTGTTGCAAGGAATGATGTGGTCTCCCATTCCTTGCCTGCCACGAGCCCTCCTGCTCAGCAGCGCCAAAGGTCCAGGAGACTACACAATGTGCAGAGGATAGCTACTCAGGGAAGCAGCAAGAATCTCATTTTCCCTGCATCTTGTGAAGCCACAGATCCCGCCTCTATGTCTCAGAGGCAGGAGAATGAGCATGTGCACCACGTGGCAGGTTTTGATTCGCCCACTGACATCACACGGCTTGATGACGAGGCTGGTGATGTGGTGAACCCTGATTGGCCGGGCTGGGATGTCGTGGATCCCGATTGGGTCAAATCCATCGTCTCCGCCTCGCGCCCGCCTTTGGGTAGACCTGTGCCTCCTTAAAATCCCTGCTTTCCAATATGGCGGCGCGCGACCATCCTCTTTTGTTGAATGACTGGCAGCGTGCTGCTATGCCGCTGTACAGGCATTATTGTCTTCTTGTGGGCTTTGCCTTGCTGCTCTGGCAGCGCCTTGTTTTGCAGGTCGTGTCCCTGCCTTCGGTGAGCTCCTCGGGAGCTCCTCGGACTCACCTTGTTATTGAAACACACGTGCGCGGGCACCGCTGTGCTACCCTCGTGCCACGTTTCCGTGACTTCTGTTTGGGCACATGTGCGTGGGCGCCACTGTGCTTCTTCATGCAACAAGTGCACTGAGCTGTAAGCCCCGTTCCATACAACCCTCACGGGTTAGGGCGAGTACACAGATCGTCTGTTACGTAACAGACGATCGTCAGCAACAACCCGCTCACTCTCTAACGACCATAGCAGCGGTCCCCTACACCGCACAGTGGACCTTGACCGGCGGAAGCTGCCTCTTCACCATCTTGGCATGCTTCCCCGGGTCCCCCTCGTAACAGAAATCACTAATAGAGCAGTTCGGGTCTCCGCCCACATGAAGCCAGCCATATATAGGAGACTTCCGTGTGAGGGTTGGAGAGGATTTTCCATTTTTTTTATTCACACTACATCTGATCACGCTGTTGTTACTCCCCCCCAGTGCAAGCCGACACTGCAAACAGCTCAAATTGGGCTGAGCACCAAGCCTACTTGAGCACAGCGATACTTACGTGAGTGGTTTGCATATGTAAAACACCCAAACTCTGAACCCAAACTCTGTTTTTGTGTAAAGTCTGTGTTTGGTATCAACACTGAACATCGAACCTTGGGTTCACTCATCTCTAATCATCTCTAAACAGCTTTCCTGTCCCTGCTGTAGAAAAGCATCTCCACAGCATGATGCTGCCACCACCATGTTTGACGGTTGGGATGGTGTATTCAGGGTGATTTGCAGTGTTCGTTTTCTGCCACATATAGCATTTTGCATTAAGCCTGAAAAGTTTTACTTTGGTCTAATCTAACTAGAGCATCTTATTCCACATTCTCACTGTGTCCTCCATATGGCTTTTTGCAAACTAGAAATGGGACTTCTTATGACTTGCTTTTAAAAATGTTTTTCTTCTTGTCACTAGTTAATAAAGGTCAGATTTATGGCGTATATGACTAATAGTTGTTCTGTGGCATTCCGCAAAGCAATTTTTTCCATTATAGCCCTGATAAAAAGCTATATACTATACCTATAATGTCAAATCCACTGTCATTGGACAAATATACTTATCAATGACAATAATTATTATTTTTCCTGATATACCTTGGATATTTTGTAACTGCACATTGATTTTTATAATTTCATATAAAATATGGATTGGATATATCCTTTTTACACTGTGTGCAGAATTATTAGACAAGTTGTATTTTAGAGGATTTTTTTATTATTGATCAACAACTATGTTCTCAATCAACCCAAAAGAATCATAAATATCAGTGCTTAATATTTTTGGAAGTTGGGGTGGGTTTTTTTTAGATTCGGCAATCTTAGGAGGATATCTGTTTGTTCAGGTAACTATTACTGTGCAGAATTATTAGGCAACTTAATAAAAACCAAATATATTCCCATCTCACTTGTTTATTTTCATCAGGTAAACCAATATAACTGCACAAAATTTAGAAATAAACATTTCTGACATGCAAAAACAAAACTCCAAAAAATTAGTGACCAATATAGCCACCTTTCTTTATGATGACACTCAACCGCCTACCATCCATAGATTCTGTCAGTTGCTTGATCTGCTTACGATCAACATTGCGAGCAGCAGCCACCACAGCCTCCCAGACACTGTTCCGAGAGGTGTACTGTTTTCCTTCCCTGTAGATCTTACATTTTATGAGGAACCACAGGATCTCTATGGAGTTCAGATCAGGTGAACAAGGAGGCCATGTCATTATTTTTTCATCTTTTAGACCATTACTGGCCAGCCACGCTGTGGACTAGTTGCATGCATGTGATGGAGCATGGTACTGGCATGAAAATCATGTTTTTCTTGAACGATACCGACTTCTTCCTGTACCACTGCTTGAAAAAGTTGTCTTCCAGTGACTGGCAGTAGGTCTGGGAGTTGAGCTTCACTCCATCCTCAACCCGAAAAGGTCCCACAAGTTCATCTTTGATGATACCAGCTCATATCAGTACCCCACCTCCACCTTGCTGGCGCCTGAGTCAGAGTGGAGCTCTCTGCCCTTTACTGATCCAGCCTCTGGCCCATCCATCTGGCCCATCAAGAGTCACTATCATTTCATCAGTCCATAAAACCTTTGAAAAATCAGTCTTAAGATATTGCCCAGTCTTGATGTTTTATCTTATGTTTCCTGTTCAAAGGTGGTCGTTTTTCAGCCTTCCTTACCTTGGCCATGTCTTTGAGTATGGCACACCTTGTGCTTTTTGATACTTCAGTAATGTTGCAGCTCTGAAATATGGCCAAACTGGTGGCAAATGGCATCTTGGCAGCTTCACGCTTGATTTTCCTCAATTCATGGACAGTTATTTTGCGCCTTTTTTGCCCAACACACTTCTTGCGACCCTGTTGGCTATTTGCCATGAAACGCTTGATTGTTCGGTGATCACGCTTCAAAAGTTTGGCAATTTCAAGACTGCTGCATCCATCTACAAGACATCTCACAATTTTGGACTTTTCAGAGCCCGTCAAATCTCTCTTCTAACCCATTTTGCCAAAGGAAAGGAAGTTGCCTAATAATTAAGCACACCTTATATAGGGTGTTGATGTCATTACACCTCCCCCTCCTCATTACAGAGATGCACATCACCTGATTTACTTAATTGGCAGTTGGCTCTCAAGCCTATACAGCTTGAAGTAGGACAACATGTATAAAAATATACATTACAATACAATTATCGTGATCAAAATACTCATTTGCCTAATAATTCTGCACACAGTGTCTTCTATCTGAAGGTGTGAAGTTTTGACAGTGTATCTCCATTTTACCACTTACTAGGACATACCCCTCCCCGTCTCATGTCGCTTTCATGTTTTATTTTAACATGTCCTTGTCTTATGATGTTTTTATCTGTTTGAATATGCTTTGGAGTTAAATTATATGTAATTTATTTTATTAATGCTGTACTGATAGGGAATTTAGATTGTGGGCCCCAGTGAGGACAGTAACGTCTGTAAAGTACTGTGGTATATAATAGCGCTACATAAGCGAATAAAAGAAATAAAAGAAATAACTAGTGATTTTATTAGAAGTGTAATTAAATTCTTATCAAATGCATCAATGCCTATTTTAATGTATTCAGTTACCTTTTTAGTATTGGAAGGAGCTCCCTGTCATTAGTCCATAATGGATGATGGTATATACTAATGTTTAATACACAGTTTGTCAACTTTGAGAGCTAGCCTTTCTGATTTCTCTGACGTGTAGGTAGGGTGATGTAGATTTGGCTATTCCTCCGGGAGTCTTTCCGATGTTAGTGGAAAGTTGGCAACTGTGTACATAGTGCTAAGCCATATTCTTTTGGCCAGGTTATTTCATCAACTGTATAACTAATTTCACATAAATGAAATAACCTATCTAGTTACCATGTGCTTGTAAGCATACAACCAAGCATAAAATAAACTTGACTTCTTAAATAAGAGTGAAGGTTACCAGACCTTAAAGAATATTTCAATTTTTTCTCAGAGTATGGTTTTACGCTAACAAATCTTTCCTACATTGGATATCCTGAGATGTATCCATCCATTTACAAACATATGGAGGGTATGGATTTTCACAGCCGAAATAAAGCTAGATGTTTGAGGTGAAAAAGTAGGTGTTGGGGAACTACATTTTATTGATGGTATCATAATTTCACAAATGTACTGCGCTATAGTGAAAGAGACGATTCTACCATCACTCCGTGCTCTTGGTAAACGTGCATTTTGGCAACATGACAATGATTCAAGACACACTTTTAGGGCCACTGTTGTATTTCTGAAAAACAGGGTGAAAGTAATGTTTCTTGATCTGAACCAAATCGAACACCTATAAGGAATTCTGAAGAGACAAGTTGAGCATCACTCTCCATCCAGCATCCTGGCTCTAAAATAAGTCATTCATGAAGAATGGAAAAAGATTACTGTTGCAATATGTCGCCAACTTGTTCACTGCATGCCTAGAAGACTGTCCTTTAAATTTATGGAAGTCATACAAAATACTAGATGTAGTAGGTTTAAGTGTGGGGTGTAATCATTTTTGTATCAACTAATTTGAGTATAACTGAAGATTTTGCAATCAAAGTTAAATTATTACCCTTACGTTCATGTCATGAGTTAATAAAATGATCTATGAAACTCAGTGTTTAGAATTTTGGAAATTGTTCTTGTGCTCAGTCAGATATTGATTATAATCATACTTTTCAAAGGTGAGTTTACTCATTTATGCTGAGCTCTGTATATGTATTGTTTGCAGAAAGCATGGCGAGCTCTGCACACAGTAGGGGAAATAATCACTATTGAAGCTGTATACTATACGTTTTGCTGTGTTATACTTTAGAATTTCATAGGAATTAACCAAGGTGTAATGTAGAAATGGAAAAATAATTTTTTTCATCTAATGTTTTGCTTTAGCCCTAAATTTTTCATTTTCACAAGATGTAATAGAAAAAAAGGACCCCACAATTTGTTACACAATTCCTCTCAAATGCGGCAATACCCCATATTTGGTCACAAATTACTGTTTGGGAACATGGCAGGAGCGCTATTTACTTTCATAGGACAAAATCTAGTATAGATTGCGGATACCATTTCATCTTTGCATAGCTTCTGAAGTGCCACAAAACAACAGAAATCCCCCATAAGTGACATTTTGAAAACTGCACCCTGTAAAAAAAATTGTCTAAGATCTAAGGATGTAACGAGCAGTCTAAATTCTTAGGCGCTTAACAGAATTTTATAACATTGGGATATGAAAACAAATAATAATTTTTGCCACTGAACTTTTGTTTTTTTTCTCTAAACTTACTTTTTGTAAAAATAAAAACAGGAGAAACTTGACCAGATTAATTGTTACACAATTACTATGAAATGTGGCAATACTTAGAAGTTGTTGCACTATTTTTTGGGTGGTCAGTGGTTGGACGCTGTTGGAGCTTTGTTTTTTGCAGGATAAGTTGAATTTTTATTACTACTATTTTGGGCTATAAAATAATTTTTGATTGCGTTTAAAGTTATGTTCAGAAATGTCCTGATTCCTGAGCGCTTGCATTTGTATTTCTAAAAAAATATGATTCGGACAGCACCCCTGAAGCCATTTACTGAAATAAAGCAGAATTACTTTGGCCTCCTCATGGCTTTTGTACTGGCATTTTTTTTTGCATCATCAAGTTTTGAGAGCTGTAACTTTTTTCTTCCATTTTTCTGCCAATAATGCAGTTTTAGGCCACATTTATACATCTGTGTTGCACGCAGGGGCGTAACGATCTTGGTTGCAGAGGTCGCGACCGAGACTGGGTCCATGGATACAGGGGCTCACTGTCATGAGTGTGCTGCCTCCAGATATAACCTTTGGGGGATCTGACGTCAGATGGTCTTAGCGTTAGCATTTAAATGATTGCAGACCCTCTGTAGTGCTCACTTGACTATGTAATTTCCTTTCTATGTTGAAGGTGTTAAGGACCCCTTCAATGCTGGCTTAAAATTGTTAGCCTTATGATTATTTCCCCTTCCGCTATATTTACCCTTCCTAGGCTTCACTCAATTTCTATTCTGACCACGGTGGAGGACTTTATTTCTGTTAAGCAGAGGTGTTGCTTCTTTAGTATCAACTAAGCTATCTTCTGGAAAAGATCTTGGAGCATTTGTATATCAATTGCCTTGCCTGAGTTCCCTGTGTGTTTCCTTGCTCTCATGCCTCTTTACTCCCTTGGGGGAGAGAGGGACATCTAGGCGAGTTGTTTCCAGGAGCTTAGCAAGGTACGAACCCCAGGCATCTACACCTTTAGGGGTAATCCTGGGGCCAGGAATTAGCCTAGAGATCCCTAGCTTGAGGTTCAGCTCAGGTGTACACAATCCCAGCCATCTAACAGTCACTTGCATAAAACCCACTGACTCAGTAGGTGCTTTAGCTGGATGTGTGCCTGAGTAAATACTAAATTAGTAAATGCTAATGATGAGTGAGAGTGCTCAGCACAGCTCCATACTCGATCAAGCATCGTTGTCCTTGGGTACTCGCAGTGCTCGGCCAAGTATCGCAGGTGCTTGGATGTGTTGTGCGGGAAACAAGAACACAAAGAGCCATCTCCCTTCACTGAATGAAGGGAGCAGGCACCCCAGTGCAAGCCATTTTCAGTGTCTGAATGGCTCTCCCAGGGGTAAGCAGAATATAAGCGGATGTAGTGTGTCAAGGGGGAAAAAAATGCCCTCCTGTTCCCCTGCAAATGCTCGATTTATGGCTGGTTGTTTGTGGGCAGAGAGCCAAACTGTCCTATCATTGACTTCCATAATACTGGTTACTCGAGTTGTGCCCTTTCAAAGCATCTGACCTGCTTGACTTGAGTAATGAGCAATTGTGCATTTTAGTGCTCATTCATCACTAGTAAATACTGTATATGAACGGATACAATGTGTATACTATCTTCTACAAAGGACAAAGGGAAGCATGGATAAATATTTTGGTGAGAGTGCTACTTTAACTGCAAAATGGTTTTAAGAGCAATCATAATAAAAATGAACAGGTAAAATGTACACCAGGCTACTTACTTTGCTGTTGCTTAACATTATTATCCTCACCAGAACGACATTAATATGTGCACCAAGTGACTCATCATGGTAGATTTCATTGACCTGAAAAAATATATATATATAAAAAATGTAAGTTGGCAATATATTCGAAACTTAACAAAAGCCTTAAAATCTGAAAAAAAAACAAAAGAAAAATAGGTGTAATGCAGTAGTCAATCAGACCCATAATTTTTACTGATATATAATTTTGTGCAAAATTCTTCTTGTACCTTGTGTTCACATGAAATCTTTTTCTACCTGCTTTGTCTGCATTATTTTCTCTTTTCACCATTGTGAGCTTGCTTTCTGCATTCAAGATGTTTGCAGCATTGAAAATAAAAAGCTTTTTAAACTCACCAGTCACCAGCGACGCTGTCTCCAGCCTCCCTGGGGTAACCTGCATTTGCTGTCTCCTCCCAAAGATGCCAGAGGTTCATCAGGGGACAAAAGCCAGGGAGTAAACGCGTCAGACTGCGTCTTTGGACACCTTTCAGATAAGTGTTTATCTTGACCCACCATTCTATGGTGATGGTTATTGCTTGCTTATATGTTGTTTGGTATGGTTTGTGCAGGGCTTATTAGGGTTATTCAGGGATTCCCGTCGGTGAATGGGGGCACCATAACTGTTACGGGGGGCTGTCTGATAATAAAACCTAAAGGAATGTCAGACAGTCAGGGTCCACCGTGCAAAGACTCTGCTGCAGACTATGGCAGAGGATAAGGGGTATATAAGTGTGCCACTGTAAAAAATAATTGCGCAAGTGCAGAGTGCAATACCTCTGTTAAACTCACAGAGGAATATAATTAGAAAATAAAGCAATTCCTCCCTTACTTGGAGGGTGTGTGGAATGGTCTCTGTTAAAGATCACAGAGACAAAAGCAGTGAGTGGGAAATGGCACCTACCTAGGTCCGTTCCTCTAGTGGTGCCAGGAGACGGACAGCAGCGTAAGCCGCACAAAGCTCCTACCTCTGTTCGCTCCCCTAGTGTGCGAGGACACGAACCACTAGATATGGCACCTGCCTAGGTCCGCTCTTCTAGTGGTGCAAAAGAGATGGACAGCAGCATAAGCCGCACAAAGCTCCTACCTCTGTTCGCTCCCCTAGTGTGCGAGGATACGAACAACTGCCAGACGCAGTATAAGGAACGTTACCCTAGCGGCAACATCCACCTACGAGTAGAATCACAAGGCCCAGCCGGACCATGTGCCTCAGGCACCTGCCTATGTCCGCTCCACTAAGAGGTAAGGATACGGACTGCAGCCGAAGCTGTAAGGTATAAGAACGCTACCCTGCCGATAGCGCTCACCTAACATAGACAGAGAGATGCCTAGAGGGACGTGCACAGGGCATCTACCCTCATGCATGAACCAAGAGGACTGAGCGCCGGGCGGCGTGCATCAGGGTCTTATATAGACTCTGTGCCTCATCCAAGATGGAGGACACCAGAGCCAATCCGCTGCCAGAATGACAGCAATGACGTCACGCTGGCCTATCACCAAGCAAAGCGTCACAAGCACATGACCATCGACCAATCAGCTTAGAAGGTGTCAGAGACATGTGACCTCGTGTCAGCGATGATGTCACCCGCACATGTGCAATGGCTCCAAGATAGGACTTAGTCTCCAGCGCTTGCACATGTGCAGTAGCAAGAAATCCGGACATAGTCTCCAGAGCCACAGCAACCGTAACAATAACCCTCCATTGCTAGGTAGGGAGAGATTTACTAGGGTTTATCTAGGGCCAGTCTTAATCTCTTATCTCCTCTCTGAATATGTCCCTATATCAAAATGCGGATACCAATACAAGATATCAATTAAATTTCCCAATGTGCCATAAAATGCATCAGCATCATCATCCACTACATCCTGAAACATCAATCACCTGTATTGAGGCCTCCTGATGACCCTGTAAGGCAAGAGAAACGCGCCGAGGCCACATTACGGCATCTGACTTCTCAAGGGAAGTGATTACTCTTTGCATGACAATTCTGACACACCACGCGTAAGCATTTGTGAAATATAATTGATTTATTTTTGTGAGCAATGCATCAGTGTATTGGCATCATTGCTGTAGTCACTGTTTTTTGCAAAGTGGATGCCAGGTTACAAACATTGGTTATCAATATGAGATGATCAAACTTGTTTTTGCTTTTGTTTGTGGATTTTTTGTTGTATTGTTATCCACATTGTGATATAGGGACATATTCAGGGACTCTTTAGGGAGAGTTGCCGGTGAGCGGGGGAACCATTTGCACTATCTAGGGTGCCAACCTCCGCGGCCAGGTAGGGCTCCTTAATAGGGGCAACAGCAGAGCCTTATAGGTGAAATTTGATTGTATTTTGCAGCACTGCTTACATGCCTCCACCTCCCTGCCTATCTCCATTGTGTGATGCCATTTTAGGGGAGTTTTTTGCACATTGTGAGACTGTGACCGGGCTAGTCCATGACGGCCGGTACGTCTCGCCCCGCTTGTGCTCCCTCCATGTATAGAAGACAACTCCACTCCAGGGTTAATCCTGTTTCCCTACAGGCTGAAGTGAGGGTTAAAAGGAAACAGGAACATGGGCGTGGGTCTCTAGTGTGTGAGGGAGTGAACACAACTCCCTGAGTATCTGCCGGAGAAACAAGTGTATGCTGTATTGGACTTGTGGTTTGTGCAATAAACCGTGTGCTGTGACCCTTGGTGCCTAGATCCCGTGTTTTCTGCTACGCAGCCGACCACGCTACCTCACATATGGTGGAGAATCGGCGGGCATGCCAGCCCGGTGAGGTGTAGCTTCCATTTCTGGTGACCCGGTAGCACATGTCCTGGATTCAAGCGGCTATACTACAGCCCAAACCCGGCGACGCCATGGAGGACATACTAAAGCAGCTGGTTCAGGCCAATGCACGTCAGCAGCAAGCCTTGCAATTGCAGGAACAAAGACACCAAGAACAGATGGTTCTCCTGGCCAAGTCGATCCGTGGCGGACCGGCAGCAACAACCCCGGGACCGGGTGACGACGGCAGCGTCCGGAAAACGGTGAGACAAGCGTTGCAAAAGATGACCCCGGGGGATGATGTGGAAGCGTTCCTGGCGGTGTTTGAGCAGGTGGCCGAGCGGGAAAAGCTGCCGACCCCCCAGTGGGCTGAGGTATTGTCGCCCTATCTGACGGGGGAGCCCCAAAAAGCATACCTGGACCTCTGTACTGAGGACGCCATAGACTATGCGACCCTGAAAGCCGAAATACTTGCTCGGTTGGGGGTGAATACCTATGTACGGGCTCAGCGGGTAAATCAGTGGTTCTATGAGGAAGCCAAACCCGTACGCTCCCAGGCCTATGACTTGTTGCATCTGGTAAAGAAGTGGTTGCAGCCTGACACTCTGAGCCCTGTGCAAATGGTGGAAAGGGTAGTGGTGGATCGCTTTGTGCGTACCTTACCCGTCACCATTCAACGGTGGGTAGGACAGGGCGACCCAAGTACCCTGGACCAATTAGTAGGTCTGGTGGAGCGGCATGTGGCTACGCAGGACTTGATACGGGACACTGAGACTTTGCGTGCCGCCCGTCGGTCCGGCCCCTCCAAGCCTCGGACCAAGGACCCACCGCTGACACCGGTGCGGGAGTCCGTTACCGTCTCGTCTGAGGTCGCGCCCGCCGTCCCTGCGGTCCGGAAGGCTATGTACCCTAAACGACAACTCGTCAAGGAGGTATCCTTCCCTATTAGATGTTGGCGGTGCCAGCGGGTGGGACATATGGAGGCCCAGTGTCCACTCACCATGGAGCCCATGGATTGTGGGGTTACCCGGCGGGGTTCAATGTATGCTCAGGCGGTATATACCGCGGACCTTGTCTCCCCGGAGACTGAGCCCCACTTGTGCCAAATACAGGTGAATGGACGTCCGGTTACAGGCTTGTTGGATTCCGGAAGCTTAGTGACCCTTGTGCGATCAACCCTAAGGGCTAACATAAAGGCCACAGGACGTACCGTGGGGGTGGTTTGCATACATGGGGACCGACGAGACTATCCCACGGGGGTTGTCACCATCACAGCACCCTGCGGACAGGTGCAACATGAGGTGGGACTTATGAACTCTCTTCCCTATGACGTGATCCTAGGAAGGGATCTGCCGTATTTTTGGACTCTATGGAAGGGGCCTCCTAAGTCCCTTCAGGTATTGGACCGTCCGGGACCTAAGCCCGACAATCCCAAATCCGGGACGCCTGCCGTAGGGGTCCCCATGATAGGGACAGAGTGTGAACCCGATAGGTCGCCCCTAGAGGTATTGGCAGGAGAGGCTGAGATGGTCGAGCCCATCCCGGAGTTGGAGGCGTCCCCGGATACGTTTGGGACAGCCCAACTCCAGGACCCTACATTAATACATGCCCGGAGTCGGGTGACAGTGGTTGACGGGGTGGCACAGCTACCCGGTGCCCAGGTAAGGTACCCCCATTTCGCCCTTAAGCAAGATTTACTCTACCGGGTAGATGAAATAAGGGGCGTGGGGGTAGAGCAGTTGGTGGTGCCCCAGCCGTATCGCCGGCGGGTCCTCGACTTGGCTCATAAACACCTGATGAGTGGCCACCTGGGGGTCAAGAAAACGCAGGAGCGAATATTGCAAAGGTTCTATTGGCCCGGGGTCTTCGGGGAGGTAAAACGGTTCTGTGAAACCTGCCCGGAGTGTCAGCTTACCGCACCCCTGGCCCACTTTCGCAGACCGTTGGTGCCCTTACCCATTATAGAAGTCCCGTTTGAACGGATAGGGATGGATCTGGTGGGGCCCCTCGTAAAGTCCGCTCGAGGGCACCAACACATCCTAGTGATCGTTGACGATGCCACCCGGTATCCCGAGGCGATACCTCTCAGACATACTGCAGCAAAGCTTATAACTCGGGAGTTGTTTGCTGTGTTCTGCCGGGTGGGGTTGCCCAAGGAGATCCTTTACGGATCAGGGGACCCCATTCATGTCTAAAGTGACCAAAGAGCTATGCCGGCTACTCCAGATCAAGCAGTTGCGTACGTCTGTGTATCATCCTCAAACGGACGGTTTAGTCGAGCGTTTCAATAAAACCCTGAAAACCATGCTCAAAAGGGTGATTTCAAAAGACGGGAAAGACTGGGATATGATGCTTCCCTATTTGATGTTTGCCATCCGAGAGGTGCCACAGGCATCCACGGGGTTTTCGCCTTTTGAGTTGTTATATGGGCGATATCCCCGGGGATTGTTGGACCTGGCAAAAGAAACCTGGGAGCAGGAGCCCACCCCCCATAAAAGTGTGATTGAACACATTTTAGGAATGCAGAACCGCATAAGCGGGGTCATGCCAATTGTGAAGGAGCATTTACAGGAGGCTCAGGCCGCGCAAAGCGGCCGCTACAATAGACAAGCCACCGTGCGGACCTTTAAACCCGGGGATCGGGTGTTGGTATTAATCCCCACGGCGGAGAGTAAATTCCTGGCTCAGTGGCAAGGCCCCTACGAGATAAAGGAAAGAAGCGGGGTAGTCAACTATAAGGTATTGCAGCCCGGTAGGCGGAAACCTGAACAAATATACCATGTCAACCTGTTAAAACCTTGGCAGGAACGGGAAAGCCTGATGGTTGATTTTTCCCCATCTCCCTCCTCTTCGGGTCGTTCAACCCTGGCTCCAGCGCCCTCCGGAGAGGACGAACCGGAAGTAGGGATTGGAGAAGCCCTCACCAAGCAACAGAGGCGAGAGGCCAGACGGCTGGTTCAGCAGAACCCCGAGGTCTTCTCCGAGCTGCCTGGTAGGACAAGTCTGATACGACATGACATTGTCACCGAGCCTCACCTGAAGGTACGCCTGAAGTCATACCGGGTACCGGAGGCTCGAAGACAAGCCATATCAGAGGAAGTGAAGACAATGCTGCGACTAGGGGTCATCGAAAAATCCCGGAGTGAATGGGCTAGTCCGATTGTCCTAATACCAAAACCCGATGGCTCCTTAAGGTTCTGCAATGACTTTAGGAGATTGAACGAAATATCCAAGTTCGATCTCTACCCCATGCCCCGGGTGTATGAGCTGATTGATAGGCTGGGACAGGCGCGATACTTCACCACGCTCGACCTGACCAAGGGGTACTGGCAGGTGCCACTGACGGAGTCCGCAAAGGAGAAAACCGCTTTTGTTACGCCGGAGGGTCTCTTCCACTATGTTGTCTTGCCTTTTGGGTTACACGGCGCTCCGGCCACATTCCAGAGGTTGATGGACTTGGTGCTGGAACCCCACCAGGCGTATGCATCAGCGTACCTTGATGACATCATTATTTAAAGCCCCGATTGGCAGACCCACTTGGAACAGGTACAAGCGGTGGTGGACGCGCTCCGAACAGCCGGATTGACAGCCAATCCCAAGAAATGTGCGTTGGGGCTCACGGAAGCCCGCTACTTGGGCTACGTAATAGGCCAAGGAGTGATTAAGCCCCAAATTAACAAAGTGGAGGCGATCCAGAAGTGGCCTAGACCCCTGACCACGAAGCAGGTTAGGGCTTTCCTGGGTATTGTGGGGTACTACAGGAGGTTTGTAAAGGATTTTGCGGGACTATCGGCTCCCTTGACGGACCTTCTCAAAGGCAAGAAGTCCGTCATGGTGCGCTGGACTCCACAGGCCGAGGACTCCTTCCGGGCCCTGAAGGGGGTCCTGTGCGGACAACCCGTTCTTGTCAACCCTAATTTCCGGAAGGAGTTCATAGTACAGACTGATGCCTCTGAGGTCGGCCTGGGGGCAGTGCTGTCTCAGGTGGTTAAGGGGGAGGAACACCCCGTCACCTTCTTGAGTAGGAAGCTCACCTCTCCTGAGCGGAATTATAGCGTAGTGGAGAAGGAGTGCCTGGCGATTAAGTGGGCCTTGGAGTCCCTGCGCTATTACCTGCTGGGACGGCAGTTTCGCTTGGTGAATGATCACTCTCCGCTGGTCTGGATGAGGTCCGCCAAGGAACGGAATGCCCGGGTTACCTGGTGGTTCCTTTCTCTGCAGAACTTCTGTTTTACGGTTGAACACCGGGCCGGTAGGTTGCAGGGCAACACCGATGCCTTGTCCCGCGGCCCGTGTTTGATGGCGGGAGTTCAACCCCGCACGCTTGAACTGAGGGGGGGGTGTGTGAGACTGTGACCGGGCTAGTCCATGACGGCCGGTACGTCTCGCCCCGGTTGTGCTCCCTCCATGTATAGAAGGCAACTCCACTCCAGGGTTAATCCTGTTTCCCTACAAGCTGAAGTGAGGGTTAAAAGGAAACAGGAACATGGGCGTGGGTCCCTAGTGTGTGAGGGAGTGAACACAACTCCCTGAGTATCTGCCGGAGAAACAAGTGTATGCTGTATTGGACTTGTGGTTTGTGCAATAAACCGTGTGCTGTGACCCTTGGTGCCTAGATCCCGTGTTTTCTGCAACGCAGCCGACCACGCTACCTCACAACATGTATTGGCAGCTATTTTTTAACAGATATCTCATAAATATTTACATTTTAAGAATTTTTGTTAACATTCAGTTATAGGATTCCTCCATTATTCTCATGTTGTTAGAAAGTTACCTACCCCAAAAGAGGAGAAAGTTGGCAAACAAAACTAATTCTGCTTGAAGGTTTTTGGATTTTAATATTAAATAGAAATTTTCCTAATGGCATGAATCTCAAAAATGAACTTTTCCATGTAAGGTATAAGCATAGTTAAGGTGAAGATGTATCGTTTTTTAATTTTTGTATTAATAATAGTGATTATTGAATCAATTATTTTAATACAAAATTAAATTAATTGTTTATTTGGTTTTTATTTAATTCGATTTTTACTGAAACACTGAGGGCTGCCATCTTGGAGTAACGATAGTTACTCACCTCAAATATGGCAGCTCCCTGTGCATTGGATCTGATAGTCGGCGTCCGACCCTATACTTAACATTGAGAGCTCCCTTCTGTGAGCTGGACACGCCCCCTGGGCTGTCCAAATCACAGCAGAGTTAGGAGATCACCACCATCTTTGTGGTGCCCACAGTGTATGCTGTGTGCTGCACTTACCCCCTGTCACGAGCTCATGATGGGGTGAGTACCGGTGCCGAGCAGCGGTGATTGCACCCTATAGGTTCCTGGTTTGCTGCTCCACCCCCACACCTCCTCGTCTCCATTTCCCCCGCCGCTGCTCTTCTCCAAACCTCCTGTCTCTTCCTCCCAAATCCCTGCCTCTCCCAACACTCCCCCCTGTTCGCGTGTGCTCACCTCGGGTCACTGCTCCAGGAAGCTCCTCACTGCTCTGTGCTGTGATCACTGACAGGAGGAACAGACACCAGGCTGACAAGAGAGGCTGCCGGAGCGGATGTCTGAGATGAATGCATGCGGCTGCGAGCGGTGATCGCAGCGTGACATCTGTAGTGCAGTGCTGAGCTCAGACTGCAGATCACCCCTTTTCACTGCATGTCAACTCGGACCTCCGATCCCAGCCGGCAGCTTCTCTTGACAGCCTGGTGTCTCGGCAGTTCCTCCTCTGAGCGCTCAGAGCACTGTATATGTGAGCAGAGTATATGGGGCACAGGAATATGTGGGCAGAGTATATGGGGCACAGTATACAGTGGGACACAGGTATATGGGTGCACAGAAATATTGGAGCACAGTATATGAGGGCACAGGAATATAGGGGCAGAGTATATGATCATGGTATACAGTGGAGCACAGTATACAGTGGAGGACTATGCCAGTGGTCCTCAGTGAAACTCAGGATCATTTTGAGGTCACCAACAAAATGGCTCCGCACTGTGATCCTAAATTTCTTCCTTTATCCTTTTGGAAACACCCAAAACAGGAGGGGGAGATGTGACTTCACACACATGAGAACAGATTCCACCCACTTTTACTGCAGCTGTAATGTGATCTAGTTCTACAATAGGATTTCAGCAGCTGCTCCCCCTAGTGTTTAAGAGTGTTTAAGAGTATCAATCTTTTATTTTTTTTATATTTTACTCAATTAAAAACAAATAATATTTAAACAAAACATTAAAACATTATTATTGTACATTTTTTCAGTTATTGAAAAATATATATATTTTTTTACGACACCTGCCCTATAATATCTATATTTGCATTTTCTAGGTGGTGTTTTCATTTACACTAATTAGTGAGATATGGATGTGATTGGCCTCAATTGGTTTAAAATGAGACAGTTGTGATTTTTTTGTTATATACTATGATTAAGGGCATTGTATTGCCAGAAACGTGTCAGATATTTTAATACTTTTTATTATGGATCCACTTATTTTTAGAATTTTCCAATAAATGTTCTATTTTAATTACCAGATGGTAGTGCTGCATGTCTTACTTTTTCCTCTATGTGTTTTGCTGTCCTTCACCAGCAGGATTCGGCACCCACCGGCCACAGGTTTTTCGGCTACAGTCTCTATCCGAAGCAAGCATGGTGACCTTCCAAATTTCCATTGTTATGAATGGTATTTGAGTTCTTGGCTTCGGACAGTTGACTAGGCTTAATTTTTTGTTTTTCTTTTATGTCTGTGTTATAAATTTAAAGCAAAAAAACAGGTTGTTTGCAGCAGCTCAGTTGAAGTCCTTCAAAAGGAGAATGGCCGCAAGTCGAAATCCAAGGGATCCTGTTGGTTACCATATCAGAGTAGATGAGTAGACAGTGTTCCAGGGGTAATTCTCAAGAATTTTTTTTATTTCAACAAGACAAACTGTTTCACCCTACAATTGGGCTTTATCAAGCATGTCTAAAAACTCCCACACCCAGGTTTAAATACATCATGTTCATGACAAACCACCAATCCGGGGATTACCCACCCCTTACATGTGTAACCAATCACAGTAGTATCCCACCGAAAAAATATACATAAACAACCCATAAAACAGGATCGCATTAAGAATTGTAAAAATTAAACTCCAGTATTTAAGTATTTTGTCTCAGTGTGGTTCCTTCTTTTCTTTTTAAATTGTCTTTAAAGGTTTGCTCTTAAGATATTTCTTGTGACTGTGGCTTGAAAAATGTGTTTGTTTCTTCTGATTTAAAATTGTTTCTGTATGAATAGTATTTCTTTGTTAGGTTTAATTAATTTCCCTTTTTCTTTCTGAACATTCAAAGTGAGTTGTATTACCATTGAAGTCTTGCTGTCTGTGTTCCCCTTCCAAAATAAAAACAAGTCATCTATATATCTTGTATAAAAAATATTGTTTTAAAAAGAGTTGATAGAATAAAACCCTGTTCGAAGATGCTGACAAACAGATGTGCAACAGCAGATGCAACCTTGGTACTCATAGTGGTATCAAGTTAATGGAGAGATGGAGTAGTGGTTTTCTAAAATAAGTGATGAACTGCCCATAAGAAAGGATTTTCTCTAATGAATGGATAGTGTAATTATCTTGAATAAATCTAGTAAAATGTTCTAATCCCAAAAGATGTTGGGTGTTATTGTAAACAGTTGCTACATCCACGATTTGAGGTTCTGATCTTCCTCTTATGTTACTCAGTTCTTTTATAATCATGTCGAGTATTTCATGTAGTTCGGCAGATGAACCACTTAGTCCTGGAAGTAAATATCCAATAGACAGGATAAGGCACTAGTAGGCGAATTTATATTACATACAATTCATCTGCCAGGTGGGTTTTCCATTTTTTTTAGATTTTTGGTACGTAAAAGAATTATGGTTTGGAGGATTTGTGATTATGAGAAAATCTCTCATTCTTATTAGTTTGTTCTCATATTCTTCATTTATTAACGCATGTGCCAATTTTTCTAAGTCAGAGAAAGGTTGTACATGATTTTTTTATAACACTTTTCATCTGATAAGAATCTTTCTGCTTTTTTGTGATCATTATCATTCAGAATGCTTCACTCCCTTATCTGCTGCCCTAAAGACCAAATTCTGGTTTGTTTTTTAACGATTTTAGGACCTATTTTTATTTTTTGTGAGATTGTAGTTGGAATAAGTAGTGTTCTTTTTAAGCTTGTTAGGTCAGCTAACAATCAGTTCGTGAATGGTCTGTATAAACAGCTTTTAATTTTCTAACTGGTTTATGGTAGATTGAAGCTTGACAACTTTATGTTCGCAGTCACTTGTTTCACATGTGTTTCGTTGATCCTTATGTCTGTCTTTCACCTACTTCCTCTTGTCTTATTTTTCTTTTTATAGCTTTATTGAATATAAGTCAGTGATCCAACTCTGATTGGGGCTTGGAGATGAGTTTGGAGGAGGGGGTGGTATAGTGGAGATTTGGTAGGAACTGTATGTTGCTCTAAAAAAAGGAGTTGATGTAAGAGAATAATATGGGAAGGTGCCTCTGGCTGTTAGACCACTGAGTTAGATTAAACCTGATGAAGTTTAATTCCAGGTTGTAAAAACAGCTCAATATAATTGCTTCCAGTGGTGGAGTTATCAATAAAGATTATCCCAGGTGCCCTGGTGGGTGTATCGGATAGTCAACCTCTGATAGTGTTTTGTTTACATGGCACTTTTGTGATAACCTGTACACTTTTCGGACTCTCAAATGTGGCAAGAGTAGACAGTAATGTCAGTGCAAGTATGCGATTTTAATACTTCCAGTCACATACTGACTAGACGTGTCAAGGCTCGCTCAATTCACTTGTATTCTAATGGACACGTGACCGAACATATGTAAATCGCATACGTGTGGTTTTGTGACGTCCCCCACTCTCACGACCAGCACCAGAGAATCCTGACAGGATGCAGTGCGCACACTGGGAGAATTCAGAAGTCTGCAGTCACAAATAGGGACTGCAGACTTTAAACATAACTTGAACAACTCCTTTAATGCTCCTAACAAATAAAAATATAGTAACCTGTAACTTGTCAGATAGCAAAATACTTTATTAACATAGCTATGTATATCGTAATCTTACAAGTTACGGATTGTTATATGTGTACAAGTTCAGAATTAATAAAACCACGAAAATACATAATCAGAACCACCAGCAGTACAGAAATATATCATTAGAATCCCCATCACTATAGAAAAACATCACCAAAAGCACCAGTAGTACAGAAATATATCACAAGAACCACCATCACTTCAAAAATACATCAGTAGAACCCCTATCAGTACAGAAACACAGCATCCCTAAGCTTAATCGTACATAAGTACATCAGTAAAAAAACCAGCTGCACAGAAATATATCACCAAAATCAGTACATGAATACATCACCAGGACCACCATCAGTACATTAACATATCACCAGGACCACCATTAGTACATGGTACATAAATTGTAATAACAGGTCAGATGAACATATATTTGTATTTCATGCAACTACAACTCCCAGTATTTCCTTAACAATGACAAGGAGATTGGGAGTTGTTGTTGTTATTAATCATTATCAGACCGCCGACCATACAGAAACCACAGTATTGTTGGTCAATATCACAAATAATCATTTACATTCAGGTACTGTACATTTTAGATGGCGTTGTTTTTGATTGGAGTCGTTGCCTTTCTTTTCTTTATCTTGTCCAGATGCCATGATAACTTTTACATCCACATTTGTCTCCGCAGACTTTCATCTTCTGCAGCACATGTTGACATAATGCCCTTAATAAAAGCAGTGATTATAATGCTCCTGAATAAAAAATATCTGCTCTACGTTGTGCCCCTGAATTGTTTCCCTTCACTATGTTCCCTGCACAAAAAAATAACCCAAAGTCTGTCCCTCTTATGGAACATGCCCTCCACACTGCCCTCTCCCTTCCATACTGAGCACCTACTTCACACTGTCCTCTCACACTGTAGTATCTCTACACTGCCCAGTCTCTATACAGTGCCCCCCAATCACACTGCCCTTCCTTCGCATAATATCTCTTCTTGTCAGTGCCCTTATTCAGTCCCCCCATGCTGCTCACTCTCTATACCACTCATCCACACACTACCCTGTACCTAATTTGTGCTCCCTCATGCTTTTCTCCCCCATATTGTCTCCTCATAATATTCCTCCCGTCAAAAGGCTCCTTACAAATTTACCCTCCAGCTAACCAGACTGTCTCCACACATATTTCCCCCTGCTCCTTATACTATGTCTGCAACCATCCCCCTCGCTCCTCACATTGTGTATGCATACATCCACCCTCCACTTATACCGCTTCCTCATACATTCTACCCTTACTCCCCATACTGCATCTACACCAATCCCTCCCACAAAATATTTAATCTTACAACCCCCCTTGATCCTCATACTGTGTCCTGAAATTCTTCCCCTCAGTCACCATACTGTGTCCGGATCCATCTCATCCCCTCTGCTTCCCATACTGTGTCCACATACATTCTTCTTCCTCACTCCTTATACTGTTTCCTCATTCATCCCCCTCTCACTCCTCATACGGTGTCCGCATCGATCTCCCTTGTCGCTCCACATATTGCACCTGCACTCACCCCCCTTGCTCCCCATACTGTGACTGGATCCATCTCCCTCGCTCCCCATACTATCTGCCCCAATCCTCTTCCTTGCGCCCTATATTGTGTCAGCACCCATCCCCCTCACCCTCTTCCTCCCCATTACAATAAATCTTTGGTGTCTTCAGCTCTGCTTGAGTACTTACCAACAATGCTGTGTGCGCCTTTGTGGCACCAGCAAGTGACATCAGCAGATAAGATAACCTGATCATGCTGCTGAAGTAGCCCTGACCCAGAAGTAAAGTTTTGGTGGTAAGGGCTACAATTTCACTGGCATCTCTCAGACACCAGTACAATTGATTGGTGGGAGACGGCAGTGAACCTTTTGACAGTCCAGGGGATGACAAAATGCAGCCGTCGGGAAGGTAACTTAGACCGTTGAATCAGGCGGCCTGACAACGCCCCCCTGACAGCTGACCTGAGGGCAAATTACTCACTCGCCCCTTCCACCAGATACTCCCCTGTGGTAGCAGAAAGATTGTGCTAATAAACCTAAACCAAGTAAAATCAATAAAAAATGTAAAGGAATTTTTTTTAAAAAATATGAAAAAACTAAAAAAACCCTACAGTTTAAATCACCCCTTTTTGCCCTATGAAAATTAAAACAATAATAAAATAAAATATACACATATTTGGTATCGCCATGTTCAGAAATGTCCAATCTATCAAAATATAAAATCAGTTAAATCTGATCGGTAAAGGGCGTAGCAAGAAAAAAAATCAAAACACCAGAATTACGTTTTTTTTGGTCGTCATAATATTGCATTAAAATGCAATAACAGGTGATCAAAACATTGTATCTTCCCAAAAATGGTATTATAAAAAACATCAGCTCAAGACACAAAAAATAAGCCATCACACAGCTGCATATCCCGAAAAATGAGAACACTATGGGTCTCGGAAAATGGTGACAAAAGTGCAATTCTTTTTATTTTTTTAATTTTTTTTACAAACTTTTAAATTGTTTTTCACAACTTAGATAAAAGTAAAACTATACATGTTTGGCATCTACAAACTCGTACTGACTTGGGAAATCATACTTCCAGGTCAGTTTTACCATATAGTCAATATGGTAAATAAAACAAGCAAAAAACAATTATGCAATTGTACTTTTTTTTTTGCTATTTCACCGCACTTGGAATTTTTTTCTTGCTTTCCAGTACAATATGAGGCAGATTGAAATGTGTCATTCAAAAGCACAACACATCCTGGAAACAAGCCCTCATATGGCTATATGAACAGAAAAATAAGTTATGGCTTATGGAAGGGGAGAAAAAAAATGAAAGCGAAAAACGGAAAATTGCAGGGTAGTGAAGGGGTTAAAGACATTTTCTGATCTCAGGAATAATGGTTGTCAGTCCCAATAGTGAGCTCAGCATCTCTTTTGCTATGTTTATTTTACTTTTTGAGCTCCCTTTCACATCCCTGCAACCATCCGTGCAGTTTGTTATTGTTTATACTCTGGGCATCCTGCCATACAGACTACATTTACCATGATTCATAGCACCAGACACATCCCTAACACCCTTCCTCATTGTTTGCTTACTGCATCTAGTTGGCTGCTGAGTTCTGGTGTGCACTCACAGACTTCATGAGACTGCATTGTTACCAGATGTTCTTCTCCTCATTACCAGTCGTTCTTCTCCTCTACTGCAGTCCTCCAACCAACCTTCCATCAGTGGTGCTTTCTGAATTTAGCCAGATCCATTCTCCCCTGTGTGCTGTCCCCCTGCCAGCAGCCGGCGCTGCTTGGATCCGGATGCGCTGCATGGCTCGAGGGATCCTCCGGACCCGGGGGACACGCGGACACGCCGAATGAAAATTGGGATGCAGTTGTACGGCCTTGACCGTATTCGGTTCGTGACGCCATCCACGGTGTGTGGTGAAGTGGGAAACCACCGCTGTTGTTGTGGGATACCCAGGGGAGATGTAATGGCAGCCGGATGTTAACCCCTCCGTGGGTAGGGATGGTTGCCCCGGGGCCCAGTGTCTCTGTGCAGGGTATGGCGATGGCAGGGGCTTGCGCGCCCGGATGGACCAGGGGATGTTTGGTTACTCACAAGTAAAAGAATCACACGAGTCCTTTGGTAAACCAAGGTGCTGGTGGCCGGGCGCCATGGCCGGTTGTACTCTGGTCCCCCACCCGGCTGATAGTAGCCGTCTTCTACTCTGCACTAGTTGTGGTTGTGTTTTTAGACTTCCCGGCATGTAACACGGGAGTCCGCTCCCGGTTTGTTGTGTGCCTGAGGAGCTGTGCCCGTCTGACCCTGACCCGTGGGATCTACAGGCCCTGGCGGTGGCCCTATCCCTCTCTGTGAGTGGTTGTTACGGTTGCTGCGAGCACTGGAGACTATGTCCAGATTTCTTCCTACTGCACATGTGCGAGCGCTGGAGACTAAGTCCAGATTTCTTGCTACTGCACATGTGCGAGCGCTGGAGACTAAGTCCTATCTTGGAGCCATTGCACATGTGCGGGTGACATCATCGCTGACACGAGGTCACATGTCTCTGACACCTTCTATGCCGATTGGTCGCTGGTCATGTGCTTGTGATGCCTTGCTCAGTGATAGGCCAGCATGACGTCACTCCTGTCGTTCTGGCAGCGGATTGGCTCTGGTGTCCTCCATCTTGGATGAGGCACAGAGTCTATATAAGACCCTGACACACGCCGCATGGCGCTCAGTCCTCTTGGTTCATGCATAGGAGTAGACGCTCTGTGCGCGTTCCTCTAGGCATTCCTCTGTCTATGCTAGGTGAGCGCTACCGGCAGGGTAGCGTTCTTATACCTTACAGCTTCGGCTGCTGTCCGTATCCTTACCTCTTAGGGGAGCGGACATAGGCAGGTGCCTGAGGCACATGGTCTGGCTGGGCCTTGTGGTTCGACTCGTAGGTGGACGTTGCCGCTAGGGTAACGTTCCTTATACTGCGTCTGGCAGTTGTTCGTATCCTCGCACACTAGGGGAGCGAACAGAGGTAGGAGCTTTGTGCGGCTTACGCTGCTGTTCGTCTCTTTTGCACCACTAGAAGAGCGGACCTAGGCAGGTGCCATATCTAGTGGTTCGTGTCCTCGCACACTAGTGGAGCGAACGCAGGTAGGAGCTTTGTGCGGCTTACGCTGCTGTTCGTCTCTTTTGCACCACTAGAAGAGCGGACCTAGGTAGGTGCCATTTCGCACACATTGCCTTTGTCTCTGTGATTATTAACAGAGATCATTCCACACACCCTCCAAGTAAGGGAGGAATTGCTTTATTTACTTATTATATCCTTCTGTGAGTTAACAGAGGTATTGCACTCTGCCATAGTCTGCAGCAGAGTCTTTGCACGGTGGACCCTGACTGTCTGATACTCCTTTAGGTTCTTATCAGACAGCCCCCCGTAACAGTGGTTGTCTACTTTTCGGGACTTAGGTTGGGACAGGACCGATAATCCTGCTCTCAATCGGTTAATTAGCTAGGCCGTTGGTCCCGGTCCTGGCTTCAGGTCCGAGTAGCCCCTCTGTGCACGGTTTCCGGTCGGGTCTCCGGTGTCAGTATCGGCGGGCTCCAACCCTGCTCCGGTCCTCCTCGGATCTGCTGAGACGTCTTCCCGTCTCCTGCTGATGGAGACCACTGTCTGCCACCTAGCCAAGGTACCAGGACTCCGACCCTGGCACCGTTCAACTTGAACTTCTCCTCCGCTGGCGCTACAGCTAGCTCCAGCCTCCACTCCTCTCAACTTGAACTACAACTTAATCTGTTTGTTTTCCTGCCCCGGGCTGTCTAGACCCCTAGTTGGGCATTTCCTAACCGTCTGGTCCCGCCCACTGGTGTGCCTGTCTTGCCCTGAGGGGGGTGACTAGGGTTTCAGGTTGGCTGTATGTAACCTAGGTGAGGGAAGTTGTTATGCGGGGACCTATTGTGTGACTACCTGGTTCTGCCAGGGCATCACACCTGTATCCAACAGCCCCCATTTTACCTATGCTCCCTAGTTGAGATTTTTTTGGCCTGCCTCCCTTCATAACCTCTGATAGCAAATGAGTGGATCAAGCAAGAATCAAATTCACCTGTTCAACCATTGTTTCCTGGGAAATTCAACTTGTGAAGAAGTAATTCTCTATGAATTCAATGTCCCTTCTTATGCTCTGGGGTCTCTACAGACCACTGTGCATAATAAACGTAAGACGTAAAGTAATTGGTTATATAAACCCTCAGCTTGCCTCTCCGACCTTTCTGCTCATCACCACCACCCATTGAGTTCTTGCCACATCTTCTGATACCCCTCATATTGGAATCCTGGGTCCTCGGACACTGCGCCGGACTTCCGAATGTCATGGATCATGGTAAAATTCTATGCAGGCACACAGGAGGTCAACAGCAGCACAAGGTCACAATGTGCACTATAACTTTGTGAGCACATGTGCAAAACCCTCTCTTGTGCCACGAAAACTGCAAGTCCAGCACTGAGAGAGGCCTTAAGACTCCATCGTGAGCAACAGGGAATCGGAAGATGCAGATGGACTGAAAAGGCGAGCGGTGAGGTGAGTAAATTATTGTTTTTTAATCTTTTTAATGGCCTAGTAAGGTTCAGAAAAATTATGTCTGCTATTTTGCTGAATTTGCACGCAAGTGAACTACAGAATATCCACATTTTGGTGAATGTAGATTCTTGTAGAATTCAAGTAGGATTAAATAACCATTATTTGCTCATTTGTGAAATAGTACTAAGGGCTCTGGATTTGGAGAGGGGAGCATTGTCTGCAACAAGCGCCACTAAAAGCTAGGGAAACAATGAGTCAGATACTGATAGATCTGATAATATTCATGCTTTTTCACTGCTTCTCTCTCCCACACTCCCTTCTCTTGTACAAAAAGACCATGGCCTCCATCACATCATCATTCAGCACTCACTGCTCTGACAGCTCCTGGTACAGTTCAGGAGGTGTTGTCAGCGACATAAGACTTCACCTGTCTTACATGACCACACTGGCACGCTTCTGACCTTCTTTATGGGCGTTTGGTCAGAACTGTGGGCATATTCTTTTTACTCACATCGCTATAACACTACCTTTGATTGGACAGCGTCATAAAGTATATGTGCTCAGAGCTGAAAGAAATTAAATACCCAATTTGAATAATTGGGGCCAGAAATTTCTGCAGCGTATATCTCTACAACGGAGCGAAGAAAGAAAAAATGAACATGTTTTTATCTACATTCCTGCTGCTATGTAGAATTGAAACACAAAGTTTCCAAACACTATCTAAAAAGACACATCTGCATGTTTTTCTCACTATCTGAGGCCTGCAACACACATCCGTTTAAAACGTGCGTGTTTGGTCAATTTCCGTACATACCGGAGATACGACCAAACGTGCACATATGTTTTTTTATGTTTAAAGGCACACGTGCGTGTTATTTGATCTTCCGTGTGTTCGTGTGCGTCCCACGTTTTTTGCTCCGTTTGGCACGGAAGCATGTTCGTTTTTGGGACTGAGTACGCACACACGGACATAATGTTAGCCTATGGGAGTCCAAATAAAATGTTCCTTGCACGGATGTGTGGTTATGTTGTCCGTGAGAAATGTCCGTGTGTGATGCAAAATGTCGTTACTACATGTCGGAAGACAGAGTAGCGGGATGAGAATGAACTCGGGTGAACTTCACCCGACTTCATTGTCATGCCGCGGCTCTGTCTGTGTGCCGTATACTGATTAACGATCACCTGTGAAGGATTCACCGGTGACCACTAATCCACCGAGTGACTGAAGTTTCCCCCCTCTCTCATACTCACCGATCTCTGATCACCGGCGTGGCGCTGCACGGCGTTCACACTGCTCCGGCGGCTTTTTCTAATTTGAAAAAGCCAGATGCTCATTAAACAATCTCGTATTCCCTGCTTTCTCCGCATACAGGCGCCTTATGATTGGTTGCAGTGAGACTCACCCCCACGCTGAGTGACAGGTGTCTCACTGCATCCAATCACAGCAGCCGGTGGGCGTGTCACTATGGAGTATAGAAATAAATAAATAATTTAAAAAAACGGCGTGCGGTCCCCCCAATTTTAATACCAGCCAGATAAAGCCATACGGCTGAAGGCTGGTATTCTCAGGATGGGGAGCTCCACGTTATGGGGAGCCCCCCAGCCTAACAATATCAGTCAGCAGCCATCCAGAATGGCCGCATACATTAGATGCGACTGTTCTGGGACAGTACCCGGCTCTTCCAGATTTGCCCTGGTGCGTTGGCAAATCGGGGTAATAAGGAGTTAATGGCAGCCCATAGCTGCCACTAAATCCTAGATTAATCATGTCAGGCGTCTCCCGGAGATACCTTCCATAATTGATCTGTAAATTACAGTAAATAAACACACACACACCTGAAAAATCCTTTATTAGAAATAAAAAAAACACACACATTCCCTGGTTCACCAATTTAATCAGCAATCAGCATTTAATCGACAAAGCCCTCCATGTCCGGCGTAATCCAGGATGGTCCAGCGTCGCTTTCAGCTCTGCTGCATGAAGGTGACCGGAGCAGCAGAAGACACCGCCGCTCCTGTCACCTCCACGCAACAAATGAAGAGAGCTGCGTGATCAGCTGAGCTGTCACTGAGGTTACCCGCTGTCACTGGATGTAGCTTTATTGCAGGTGTAGTATATAGTGGTGTAGTATATAGGGGTGTTGTATATAGTGGTGTAGTAAATGGGGGTGTAGTGATGTAGTATATTACAGGTGTAGTACATGAGGGGTGAAGTATATTACAGGTGTATTATATGGGGCTGTAGTATATGACAGGTGTAGTATATGGGGATGTAGTATATTACAGGTGTATATAGGGGTGTAGTGATATAGTATATTACAGGTGTATATAGGGGTGTAGTGATGTAGTATATTACAGGTGTATATAAGGGTGTAGTGATGTAGTATATTACAGGTGTATATAGGGGTGTAGTGATGTAGTATATTACAGGTGTATATAAGGGTGTAGTGAAGTAGTATATTACAGGTGTATATAGGGTTGCAGTGATGTAGTATATTACAGGTGTATATAGGGGTGTAGTATATTACAGGTGTATATAAGGGTGTAGTGATGTAGTATATTACAGGTGTATTAGATGGGGATGTAGTGATGTAGCATATTACAGGTGTATATAGGGGTGTAGTGATGTAGTATATTACAAGTGTATATAGGGGTGTAGTGATGTAGTTTATTACAGGTGTATATAGGGGTGTAGTGATGTAGTGTATTACAGGTGTATATGGGGTGTAGTGATGTAGTATATTACAGGTGTAGTATGTAGGGGTGTAGTGATGTAGTATATTACAGGTGTAGTATATAGGGGTGTAGTGATGTAGTATATTACAGGTGTAGTGTATGTGGAGGTGTAGTGGTGTAGTATATTACAGGTGTAGTATATAGGGGTGTAGTATATTACAGGTGTAGTATATGGGGGTGTAGTGATGTAGTATATTACAGGTGTAGTATATGGGGGTGTAGTATATTACAGGTGTATATAGGGGTGTAGTGATGTAGTATATTACAGGTGTAGTATATGGAGGGGGTGTAGTTTATTACAGGTGTAGTATAGGGGGGTGTAGTGATGTAGTATATTACAGGTGTAGTATATAGAGGGGGTGTAGTGACGTAGTTTATTACATGTGTAGTATAGGGGGGTGTAGTGATGTAGTATATTACAGGTGTAGTATATGGAGGGGGTGTAGTGATGTAGTTTATTACAGGTGTAGTATATGGAGGGGGTGTAGTGATTTAGTTTATTACAGGTGTAGTATAGGGGGGTGTAGTGATGTAGTTTATTACAAGTGTAGTATAGGGGGGTGTAATGATGTAGTATATTACAGGTGTAGTAGATGGAGGGGGTGTAGTGATGTAGTTTATTACAGGTGTAGTATAGGGGGGTGTGGTGATGTAGTATATTACAGGTGTAGTATATGGAGGGGGTGTAGTGATGTAATTTATTACAGGTGTAGTATAGGGGGGTGTACAGATGTAGTATATTACAGGTGTAGTATATGAAGGGGGTGTAGTGATGTAGTTTATTACAGGTGTAGTATACGGGGGTGTACAGATGTAGTATATTACAGGTGTAGTATAGTGGCGTGTAGTGATGTAGTTTATTACAGGTGTAGTATAGGGGGGTGTAGTGATGTAGTTTATTACAGGTGTAGTATAGGGGGGGTGTAGTGATGTAGTATATTACAGGTGTAGTATATGGAGGGGGTGTAGTGATGCAGTTTATTACAGGTGTAGTATTGGGGGGAGTAGTGATGTAGTATATTACAGGTGTAGTATAGGGGGGTGTAGTGATGTAGTTTATTACAGGTGTAGTATAGAGGGGTGTAGTGATGTAGTTTATTACAGGTGTAGTATAGGGGGATGTAGTGATGTAGTTTATTACAGGTGTAGTATGGGAGGGTGTAGTAGTGTAGTTTATTACAGGTGTAGTATATGGAGGGGGTGTAGTGATGTAGTATATTACAGGTGTAGTATATGGAGGGGGTGTAGTGATGTAGTTTATTTCAGGTGTAGTATGGGGGGGTGCAGTGGTGTAGTTTATTACAGGTGTAGTATATGGAGGGGGTGTAGTGATGTAGTTTATTACAGGTGTAGTATATGGAGGGGGTGTAGTGATGTAGTTTATTACAGGTGTAGTATAGTGGCGTGTAGTGATGTAGTTTATTACAGGTGTAGTATAGGGGGGTGTAGTGATATAGTTTATTACAGGTGTAGTATATGGAGGGGGTGTAGTGATGTAGTTTATTACAGGTGTAGTATAGTGGCGTGTAGTGATGTAGTTTATTACAGGTGTAGTATAGGGGGGTGTAGTAATGTAGTATATTACAGGTGTAGTATATGGAGGGGGTGTAGTGATGTAGTTTATTACAGGTGTAGTATTGGGGGAAGTAGTGATGTAGTATATTACAGGTGTAGTATAGGGGGGTGTAGTGATGTAGTTTATTACAGGTGTAGTATAGAGGGGTGTAGTTATGTAGTTTATTACAGGTGTAGTATAGGGGGTGTAGTGATGTAGTTTATTACAGGTGTAGTATGGGGGGGTGTAGTAGTGTAGTTTATTACAGGTGTAGTATATGGAGGGGGTGTAGTGATGTAGTTTATTACAGGTGTAGTATTGGGGGAAGTAGTGATGTAGTATATTACAGGTGTAGTATGGGGGGGGTGTAGTGATGTAGTTTATTAAAGGTGTAGTATAGAGGGGTGTAGTTATGTAGTTTATTACAGGTGTAGTATAGGGGGGTGTAGTGATGTAGTTTATTACAGGTGTAGTATGGGGGGTGCAGTGGTGTAGTTTATTACAGGTGTAATATATGGAGTGTAGTGATGTAATTTATTACAGGTGTAGTACGGGGGGGTGTAGTGGTTTAGTTTATTACAGGTTTAGTATATGGAGGGAGTTTAGTGATATAGTCCAGCCCTCTAAAACCATCCCAATTTCTCATGTGGCCCCATGGGAAAATTAATTGCCCACCCCTGCTCTAGGGTCTGGGTTGAGAATAACTTTACTAAGAATTCAATTTCCTAGGAAAATCCATGCGATCGGCTCATCTTTAACTGGTGTTATGTATGTCAAATAAAAGCTCTAATTAATCTAAATGCAGACAACGGCTGCTCTAAACTCATTGCTTAGCTCTGTTGAATATCACAAATTTGGAAAAGTATTTGCCACATTCCTTTTCCACAGCTAATCTGTCTATGTACACTGTACAGCTAACGTCCCACCCAAAAAGATAAAATTACACAGTGTTTTTTTCCCTGTATGTCTGACAAATGTAGCACTAAATATGGTTCTTTCCTTTAACTGCACTGTAATTTGAGGCTTTTCCATTAAAAGCAGCATATTGTTTGCTGCAGATGGTAGAGCATTCTGAAAAAATTAAAGTAAACGGTTAAACTACTTTACAAGGAATCCTTTATTTTTTTTCCGGTAGTTTACACTTGGTAATTAAGATCAGATTGATGCAAGCTAAACTAGATTATCCCGCTTATTTACACTGGTTCTTATAGCAATACAATGAGGCTGAATAGCTCAGACAGCTAAGGAGAGAAAGCAGAGCAACTCAGGAGTCAGATGAGGTGAAAATGAATAAACAGATCCTAGGTCCCTACTATGGCATTAGGGACAGTAATCTTTAGAAACTGTTAGGTTTAAGAATTAAAAGCAAAACACTTTCAGCTTTCAGCTGTTATTTTGATATATCATTATGTTCCTATCCCTCAACAGAATACATTACATCAGTGTTTCCCAAACTCCAAGTCTCATAGGCCCCCAACAGATCATGTGTTTAGGATTTCCTTACTGTTGCACAAGTAATGGAATTATTATTCTAAGATGGACATATTGTCACATTCCCCCTTGAAGACACCAATGTTACTGTTATAATGTTTAGTTTAATGTATATTATGTTGTGTTTTATTGTGTAATGTGAATTGTGTTGTGATGCATTGCAATGGTTTGCACTATACTGTGATGATGTTGTCTTCTGCCCAGTAATACGCAGTGAGTAGGGTAAGAAAAAGTTAATGGTTGGTGTTAGCCCACAGTGAGAGGGACTTGATTGCAGAGACAGTGCAAAGTTTCATATCGGAAGTTCACATAGGGCTCAATGTGTGACAGAGGCAGATCTAAGGTCTGGTTAGTAGTAAGACGCATGACGCGGGTGTCTTCAGAGAGATCATAGAAATTATGAAATCCCAGAGAAAGAGCAAACCGAGAGACAGAGTTATCAGGTGGGGACAGGTCAGAGGAGTGACCGTGTGAAGACAGGTCCAAAGAGAGGACATAGTAATGCAACCCGGAGGAGTTTACAACTCTGTGATAAAGGTTCAAAACAGAGCAGAACGTGAGACTAAGCAAAAGCCCCAGACAGGAGTTCCATAAAAGTCATCTAGCAATAAGCTAAAGTCTGGCCATATTGGCAAACAATCCCTTTAAGAGAAAGAAGATTTGCAAGCGTAGGAGGAAAACATAACTTTCATGGACTGTACTATGTACTAGTCTAGGTTGTGGTAAGACAAGTGGAGACTGGAACAGGTGAAATGGAGGAAGTAAAGAGACTGTCTTACGATTCCGGGTTCCCCTGAGCCTCAAAACGCCCCTGCCCCATCCTCATCCTCTGCAGTGGTGTCGGCTGCCTCCTTTGCGCCAGCTGTCTGTCACTCTAGGCACTTGGCTGCTAGATGTAAGGTGTCCAGGGTCTTGAGTTATCCTGAGCCTAAAGCCCGCTTTACACACTACATTATATCTTACGATGTGTCGGCGGGGTCACGTCGTAAGTGACGCACATCCGGCATCGTAAGGTGCATTGTAGTGTGTAACAGCTACTTGCGATTGCGATTGAACGGTAAAACGTTCATCGCACGCACGTCGTTCATTCATCATAAATTGAACGTCAGGTTGTTCATCGTACCTGGGGTAGCACACATCGCAGTGTGTGACACCCCGGGAACGATGAACAGATCTTACCTGCGTCCTGCGGCTCCCAGCCAGCAATGTGGATGGAAGGAGGTGGGCGGGATGTTTACGTCCCGCTCATATCCGCCCCTCCGCTTCTATTGGCCGGCTGCCACGTGACGTCGATGTGACGCCGAACGTCTCTCCCACTCCAGGAAGTGGACGTTCGCCGCCCACATCGAGGTCGTATGGACGGGTAAGTACGTGTGACGGGGGTTAATCATTTGTGCGGCACATTCAACAAAATTGAACGTGCCGCACATACGATGGGGGCGGTTACGATCGCATACGATATCGTATGCAGAATCGTAACATGTAAAGCAGGCTTTAAGCACCTGTTTTGCCTTTACTCGCATGCGCTGCTTCTCGCTGCCTCTCCAGGCTCTAATTGCGGGATTCCCACTACTGCGCATGCGCATGATGTCATCACTGATATGGCGGCTCCCGATTGGCCATTGCGGACGTTACCGGTGACACAATGGCCGCTGATTTGCCGTCGATGATGTCAGCGGTGAAGTGTCAGCCACTGATTGGCCGTCAATAATGTCAGCAGTGACGAGGCGGCCACTGATTGGCCGCGGCCGGCGCCATTGCCATCTGGCGTCTGGCTTGGGGCAGGGCTTAGGCTATAAAGGACCCTGGACGATGCCCATGGGCATGTGAGCATCTTTCCAGCTCTGTGAGAGCATTGGTGCAGAGCAGTCTGTAGCGGCCACAAGCGCCCTCAGCCCTGTAGTGTTTGTGACAGGGCTGCAAGAGTCATTAGGAGTGGTAGGCAGGATTAGGTGTCCGGTGCCCATCGCGCCAAGATTTGCAGCGAGGCACACCCAGGGTTAGTTAACCCACTCCTGTCCTATCACTCCACCCATACCAAGAGAGAAGTATACAAGGCACTCCCAAGATGATTTGAAGAAAAATTTATTAATGTGCGTAACAAAAACATTTTCGGTCCTATGTGGACCTTCCTCAGTAGCACATGTGTGAGGGAACACACTGTGTGGGCTGTCAGACGCGGAATCCACCGCTGTATGGGGGCTCCACCCATACCAAGGCAGCTCAGTGACATTAACTGTGCTGCATCTTCAGTACAGCTGTACTCCCTACGGACGCGGCTGATCCTCTCAGATCTCCCTGTGCTACTAAAGGGGAGGTCCTATACCCGGTGGTGTGCTGTGAACACCACAGATTTTTTTTGTTGTTATTGTGTCTTTCTGAAGTTGTGCCGTCCAGCTGCCTGTCTCTCTGTGGCTTTGTCATCTGCCCGGAGGACCTCGGGAGATGATTGAGCTATTATTAGTTTTGCTCCAATAGTCCCCCCGCATAACACTGTGTATCAAGATACTCTGTGTTAACAAAATGAAGAAGATATGTGCCCACTATCATTTGTACATAGTTATCCTCAAAGTACTGTTTTGAGTAAAGCAAAATTTTTAAAGAACTGGTGGTCTCTCTAGATTAACTCATTAACATCTGGTCTTGGTCAGCCAGAGTGTAGCGCAACATACAGACTGCATAGGCATTTCACCTCCTTGGTACAAGTGCACACACCCACCCTCTTTCATATAGTGTGTTGGGGTGCAACAAAAGCAGACCTCACTCACAACCACTGCCTCGTGCCACTTTACATTATCAAGACATCAGCAATTGCCACAGGTTCTCTCACCTGTGCAATACTAAGGAAATACTGAAAACATGATCTTTAGTGGGGTCATGAGGACTTGAGTTTGGGACACATAGAGCGAAATTAAAATCCATAGGGCATCTCTGGATAGAAGACAGATCCATCTCCCACGTGGAACATATGGGATCAATTATAAATGGGGAAAAGAGAGGGAGAGCTGACATTTCAAGCTCCATAGAAGTAAGACCTATTGGTGTGGACAGATAATTGCTATCCCGTAGATGTACCAGTTCAGACATGAAGTCTGGCATCTGTATATCCAGGGGTTGAAAAGTGTCATTTGTGTCACCTCTGAAGTCAGCTCCACTGAATTTTAAAAGATTGTCCCAGACTTTTTGGCATCGTTGGTCAGTGACGAATATTGGGGTTTGTATTGATCTGATATTTATGGGAGGTACATTTTCAGCATCGTGATTCCGAGGGAAAGAACATGCATTTTTTTTTCAGAATTTCACAACCTGAGCATCAGGCTCAAATTAATATCAGCCAGCTGGATGATGCTGTTCATGCCATATTTCCTATGTATAGAAATTTAAAATAGTGATAAAAAAACATGACCATGATATGTTCCATCTGGGACCTCCAGGGGCAAAGATATCCTGAAAGTTGGGGATCTCATAATTTTCTATAAACCGGAGCCACATCCCATGACCAGCCCCATCTGTGGTCACCAAGGGGAGGTATGTGGGAGTGACTGTTCTTTAATAAATACCGTTGCCCTGAAGATACGTTGCTGTGTAGAATTGCTCCACATTCCATTGGAGTTCTTCCCTCCATAACTCTAAGCCATTTCCATGACCCAGGTTTAAAAACCTTCTTTTGCTATTTCTTTTTATTTTATGTAACTGTATATGCTGTATTGATTTGTCCAAACTGTAACATCTTTTGTATATCTTTATAAACACTTCCTTTTTTTCGGATAAAATATATAAAGCTGAATAGCTCTGTTCCTCTTGATCTATAAACTGCATCCCAAAAGCCATAAGCTATGTGTAATGGATGTCCAATTGGCCTGTATTAGTGGTGGCAGCTAGTAGTTTTTTTTGTGTTATTGTGGTGTTGCCAGTGACTGTACTGAGGTATATATACAGTGACAAGAAAAAGGGTAAAAATATTTTGAACTTTTGACTTTAAGGCTTAATATCTCACCATCCCTTACATCTTTGAGAGTGAGGCTATCTTATACATAAAATTTACATGCAACTATTTAGCATATGATTATGTATGAATAATTAATATTAATAATTAATAATGCAAACTCTTGTCATGTTACTGCATTGTTACTGTTTTGCTGCTGGTGGTGGAAAAATCTTTTTGCTCCTCTATACAAATTCCAACCTGTTCTCACATTCCCAAATAGCTCAGGTTAGGTTAATTCACAAGCAAAAGTTCACTGGTTTCAATGATGGAGCATTCATGAAGAAGATTTCTCAAGAAAAGATAAACAGCATCATCCAGCTCATTGATAATGGCCTCTCGAACAAGAAAAATGCCAAAATGCACCATGTGAATGCCACAACAATTGGAAGAATACAAAATAAGGTCTGTCAGTCCATTCCAAAGGCAAGAGGTGAAGGTCCTGGCAAAATGTCAGGGTCAACAAGTCGGCTCATCACAACATCTGTCAGTTCTAGCGCGACAAACAAGGCAGTGCAGGTTGCTCGTATGCTTCGTAATACTGAGATCTCAGACATCCATGCAAGCATCATGCGATGCACATTAAACAGGTCTGGAATGGTGGCCCGAAAGTAGGTGAAAAAGCCTTGACTTCAATAACATAAGCGTTGGCTCGAGTTTGCAAAAAACTACGAAAAGTGGACTTGTAGAAGATTGGAAACGCGTGATTTGGAGCAAGGAGATGAAAGTCAATAGAATAGGTTTCGATGTGTGCAAATAGGTTTGGAAGAAACATGGGAAAAAGGGGCTAACTGATCAAGAGATTGAAGGAATTGTTAAGTTTGGTGGAGGAAGCTTGATGAAATGGGGTTGTTTCACAGCCAAAGACGTTGGATATTTGACCAGTATTGATGGTGGTCTTAATGCTGAGCTATATGTGAGTATCCTAAAAGATGAGTTACTTCGTATACTTGAGTACTATGGGTATGAAAAGGATGACATAATGTTCTAGCAGGGTCGAGATTGAAAAAAAAAAAATGGTTCAATGACAATGAAGAATTGGCCCCCAACTCGTTCTGCTCCAACTCATCCCAAAGGTGCTCTATAGGGTTTAAATCAAGTGATTGACTTGGCCATTGCAACAGGTGAACATGTTTTCTTTGCTAACCAATTTTTTTACTAAATTGGATATGTGTTTAGCATCATTGCTGGAATTTCCAGCCCTTGCCTACTTTGGTTTTACCAAGTGGCAGCATTACATTCTCCAGTATAGCATTGTACAAGGTAGCATTCATATTTCCATCAATGCTATGCAGAGTGCCAATGTCAGATGCAGAAAAGCAGCTGCAAACCATGACATTGCCCTCACTATGTTTCAATGTAGGTGTTTGGTACCTTACATCATTATGTTTTCCAATTGGGCAGTATATATCGTGCTGCCATCACTGCCAAACAGATTGAACTCGGATTCAACCAACCACAACAGCTTAGACCAATCTGTCTCTTTTCATTGGCTGTGTTCTTTGGCAAACTCAAGTTAGACCTTCCGGTTCATTGCAGAGATGACAGGCTTCTTGACTGGAACTTGTGCATTAAGGCCTACTGCTCTTAGCCGTCGCACCAGTTTGGCAACTCACTTTGATCCCACATTCTTCTTAAGTTACTCCTCCAGAAGCAGGCTCTATAAAACCCTTGTCTTGAATAGAGTAGAGGTGCTTATACTTGATCTATGCCTCATTTTTTATTGGACCATTAAATAAAGCTTAGCAGAGGTCATTTCTAACAATTTAGTAATGGGCAGCCTTGCTTTTTTTGAATCCTAAATGAATCCCTATTAAATATGTGTTCCTCCCAGGTGAACACCTATTTAAGATGATGTTAATGCAGCCAACACCCTGCCCACCTACTGCCAAAACACGCCCACTTGCAACGGTCGATTAAATTGTTAAGTTGGTGAGGTTTTGTTCATTTGGGCGGGGTTTAATCCACAGAACACTGGAATTTTACACCAAGTGAGAGCCATAAAGAGAATGTAGTGGCTCTCACTGGGGTGCCAGCACCCGTCATTCACAGCAGTGAGACTGCTTTTTGTTTCGGATTGGTTGCGTCCAACCCATAACTATACCTAGTAGTTCTATGGAGGATAATTGGAGCTGAGGTCAAGCATGCACACCTCCTCCCGCTCAATATGGAGGTCTACAGAGCCCTTTTTTCTGGATTGAGACTCTCAGCTGTCAGACCCTCCCACAATCAGTAAGGTATCCCAATCTTATAGACAGAGTAAAAACAGGAGAGAACAAAGTACAATATGTCCTTAACACATGCAGGATACACAGAGAACCTCACCTGGTAAGGTTGTGAGAGCAACAACCAACTTGAAGCATATAGAAAGAACACATGCTGCAGTCCTAGGTATTAAGCTATAAAATGGAGATTGTGTCCAAGCTGTCATGAAGAGATGAATTAGGAAAGTCCCAATATGTGATTTATTCAACACATTTGGGAGACAGGCTGCTTCATCCAGAAAATCCCAGTGATGCTCCTGATGAAGGAGCCTGTCTGCGAAATGTGTTGAATAAATCACATATTGGAACCTCCTTGATTCATCTCTTCATGGCAGCGTGTGCAGTGCACCCATCATCTCCATTTTATAAGCTTATAGATAGGGGATACCTTACTGTCTTGTGACAAACCTTTTAAAGTCATCACTGGAAAATAGCTTTACAAAGGCAAAGTGATTCCACATATTCCACATGCAAAATTAATAGTCATTATTTTAACTTCAGATTGTTGTAGTATTATTCAATCATAGTTAAACATATAAGAAATCCTTTCTCAAGAGAATATTCTTTGTACCCTTATGTATATAAATAATTGTGCCTTTTATTGTTGATGCCTCAGGACAAAATTGACTTTTTACTTTTCTTGGAGAGAATACAATGCTGCACTGCAAATCCTCAGCTTCTACAGTACTACTCGCACCATCCCTGAAGATGTAGCACAGCTAAATTTGTCATTGATTATTGCTTGTGCGTACAAGCCTTTGCTCTAAGTCAAAAGGGTCTTTTCGTCTTCTCCATACACAGTGTCTATTGTAATAAGCAGGACAAGGCAAGGAGAGACTTCTTTTCTAAAGATCGTGCAGGTCCCCTAACTTGTGTATGCTATAAACATCTAAAATTGAAATACCCCTCTAAAATAACGCAGTATATATCTATGGAAGAAAAAGCAATATATTTCCATATCATGAGAGAATCCACCGGTAGTCACCACTGTAAGAGAGCATTAGGCCTGATTCATTAAGACTAAAGGGGCAATTACACTGTAAACTAATAGTGAACACGTGTTGTTAAAAACACTCATTTAATAATTATCTTGCCGAGAAAATAGACTGCTGATTACCCGAAGAATAAGCAAAACGCTCATTCATCAGGTTAAATGATCTCTTTTGCAGCATAACAGATCATCATTATTGGCAGTGCATTATCCTGTGTAAGCAGGACTCACACTGCTGAGAAAAATGGCAGCCTATGTGCACCTATCCAAAAATGCTATTGTAGGTACTGTGTAACCGTGATTGGACATGGTCTGAACATACTACAGCTCCTGTCCAGAGGAGAATGTAATAGAAAGTATACAGAAATTACAGTCTGTACATTTCTGTGAGGTAAAACGTTTCCTGGCCTGTTTAAAAACAATGTTTTACCTGACAGAATGAATCATCTGTGATCCCATGCTGTCCTGTCTGTATAATGTTGAGACAATGTCCTTGCACAGTCAGACACAGCCACTGCACAGCACACAGAAGACATTTATGGCATATAGACCTGTGGGACACCCACTTTTCTGTAGAATGAGGTCCTATGTGAATGGAGAGGTTGCTGCATGGCCCACCCAATTTACTGCTAAGATAGTTCTGAAAAGAATAAGCATCTTTAGGCGGGGGCCACACGGGGATTTACTACGATCCTCGCATGACACTCGGCTCACGCTGGCAGCACAGCAGGAGCCGAGTGTCATGTGAGTGTCACTGCGACTGAGGTCCGGCACTGAGGACCTCAGTCCGGCACTGAGGACCTCCTCCGTAGCTGGCTATTGCCATTTTCGCCCTGCACTCGCGGTACACCGGTGTACTGCGAGTGCAGTGCGATTTTTCTCTCACCCCATAGACTTGAATGGATGCGAGAGAAAACAGGAACACATTACAGTCACAGCATGCTGCGATTGTTTTCTCGGTCCGATTAGGGCTGAGAAAATAATCGCTCATAGGTGCTGACACATAGGCTAATAGTTGTCTGAGTGGAATGCGATGTTTTATCGTATCCCACTCGCTTCAATTTTCACGCCATGTGTCTTAGGCCTAAAGGGCGCTTTACACGCTGCGACATTGCTAGCGATCTCGTTAGCGATGTGACACACCAGATCGCAGATAAGATTTGCCGAGATCGCACATAGGTAATTTTTTTTGTAGCGCCAGTCACATGTGCGATCTCGGCAAATCGTATGTGCGATCTGGCATGTTACATTGCTAACGAGATCGCTAGCGATGTCGCAGCGTGTAAAGCACCCTTTAGTCAAGATTTACAAGTTAGTTAAAAAACATTATTTATCAAGTCTTTTTTATTTTGCCATTATTTATAACCTTTTTCTTTTTTAGGATGTTACTAGGCAGCAAGCTTAACAGCATTTTATTTTTACAAGAAAATTTTAAAAACATTTTTTAAGCCACAGTCATTTCTGAAATAGTTTGGAGGTAACCTCACATATCACACAGGTGTTTTACAGAAATGAAAGCAATTTAGAGGTGAAAATTAAAAGAATTTATTATTGCAGATGTGTTAACCAAGAAAGAACTAAATATTTATGAAGCTGGTTCTTTAGTTTTTAAGAGGCAGCAGGTGGATAAAGTGTGAGGCTGTAGGCAATGTCCTGCTGGGAACCTTAAGTCCAGTATTTCATGTGAATGTTACTTTCACAAGTACAGGCAATGGTTGTCATGGTGTGACTGCAGGATAGTGAGGGACAGGATGCTCCTATACGGTCCCTCATGCTAGGGAAACCTAGGCTATCCCTAACCTCTGGATTACGACTGATAGTGGAGATGCCAGAGTCTCATGCCTTACTATTCTCCTAACCAGCACTAAACTGTTTCCACCAGGGAAGGAAGGGGCAGGAGTGTGATGGCAACACAGATAAAGACAGGTAGGGAAAAAGCAAAACTCAGACACACTGCATACTCACAGAAACAAACAGTAAGAAACTAAGGAGAAAAGAAAGAGAAGTAAGGCAGAAGTAAAAGGAGAACAAAGGGTAACACCACAACTGCTCACGGAAAAAAAATGTGCTACAACCACCAGTAAGTTTGGATCACAACATCTCACCAGACCAGTATAGAGAAGCTGTAGCTGGCATTACTGGAATAGTCCAGCCAGCATATATAGGAGGGGAGGGAACGTGACTGGCTCCCCCACAGTATGTGATCAAAGGAGACTAACAAGCATCCCAACAGGGATTAACTCTTTCTAACCTGCTTATGAACTACAGGTCTGTGAGTCTGCCTGCGCTGATCACAGACATCAGAGAAGTTAGCAGGCAGAGTACCAGAATCTGTAGTCTTCACAGATCATGATACCGTCATGGAAATTGGAAATGTTTGTAAAAATCTCTTTGTCACAGTAACCCTCTTTCTAAGTGTGGACTGGCTCCCTCACTATCTGTTTTTTTCCAGATTAAGGCAAAGAAAACTCCTAACCAGGCTCTCAGCATGGATATCAGAGGTTGGTACCCAAGTCATTGCCTCAGGACCATAACATTGTCAAAGAACCAAATACTGCAACAAATGGCACACAAAATGGGAATCAACACTTTTTTGAAACCTGAAACTGTAGTGGTCCATCGACTAGGACTGGAGGTGTAGGTAAGTAAAGAGAGATTCCAGAAGCCACATATTTTTTGACAGAGACCTGAGAAATACATTAGGAATTTTAAATCATGCCAGTAGTGCATAATGGGAAGCCACAAGATTAATAACTGCAGTATTTCTATACAGATGAATAAACCGAGGTCCTAACATCAATGAAGGTATTTTGAGTTTAATGTACTTGGTAGATAATCACACTAGATCACCTACACACAGGTCCAGCCAGACTAGGCACACATCTACAGTTAGTCACACATTTATATTTAGATCCTATGTCACGTAAATGTTGCTGAACCTTCTTCCATGTAGATGACAAAGATGAGAGAAATAAAAAAAAACCTGGTACCCCTGATGAGTGCACCTCCTGAAATGTACAGAATTGGAGATTCTGTCCATTGACATAAAAAAATGGTGATACCCCAGTGGATACATGATGATAATTATTAATGGAAAATTTAGTGAGAGGAATGAAAGACCACTCTTCCTAATTATCAGAAACAAAACAATGGAAATACTGCTCCAGATTCTGATTTACACTTTCAGTTTGCCCATTAGACTGAGGGAGGAATGATGAAGAATGATGAAGTATGAGAACTGAATTCCTAACCGAGAGCAAAAACCTCTCCAGAATTTGGCAATTAATTGAGTTCCTCTATCTGAGACAGTATTAGAGGGAAGTCTGTGGAGTTTAACAACCTCATGAACAAAGACCTGAGCTACAGTCTTGGCATTTGGTAAGAATGGCAACGCGATAAAATATGTATTTTTAGAAAACCTATCAACAATCACTAGAATTATTGTATTACCAGCAGAAGAGGGTAAATCTGTAAAAGAAATCCATAGAAATGTCTGTCCAAGGTTTACTAGGAACACTCAAAGGCTGCAAACATCCAGAAAGATGAGCGTGAGATGCCTCAGAGTGCGCACAGGTGGCACAGGCAGAAACAAAGGCTACCACATTCCTCCGTAATCTGGGCCACCAAAATCAAAGCAATATGAGATCAAGAGTTTCCTTAAACCCAGCGTGATCAGCAAGAACAGAATCATGAAGACCTTCAAGGCTTTAAGTTGAAGTTTCAGAGGAACAAACAACTTGTACACCAGAAGCCCAGATGGCGCATCACACTGATCTGCTATCGCTGATTAAAAGTCAGCGCTAAGTGCCAACACCACCCCTCTCTTCTGAAGAATGGGGACAGAATCTTCACAGGGTTCCCCTCCACCCTGCCCAGAAAACTCCTGGACAAAGCATCAGCCTTAATATTTTTAGAACCATGGCTATACGTTTGAAAGAAATTAAACCTACTGAAAAACAATGACCACTGAGCTTGTCTTGGTGTAAGACGCTTTGCCGACTCAAGGTAGAGAAGATTTTTATAGTTGGTAACAACTGAAACAGGATGGATAGCTGACTCTAAATTGTGTCGCAACTCCTCAAATGCTAATTTGATTGCAAATAATTCCCTGTTACTAATATCGTAATTACGTTCAGCCGCCTATAGTTTCGTAGTGGAAAAGGTGCATGGACGCAGTTTGCCAATAGACGGATACTGAGATAATACAGCTCCAACCCCCACTTCAGTTGCAGCAACCTCCACCATAAAAGGCTGAGATACATCAGGCTGTATCAATACAGGGGTTGACACTCAGCGTGTAGCATGGCAAAAGATGAACAAAGGGAATTGCATAGAAGGAAGGCCCTGCCAATACGGAGAGGAAAGAGAGGACAGCTTCTGCAACTCACTTGAGTCTGTGTCCTATGCTCCTTAACATCCCAAAATGGGTCTTTCCCCCTGTTGCCGTCTTGTGTCTAGGCCCTTGCTTGCTCTGAACTCACACTGGCTAGTGAGAAGGCTAGCAAGAACACTACCACTGTAATAATAAAACACAATGTAAGGGCGATAGTCAGGGAAAATAGACACAAAAAGGAAAACACTCCAAGCTGTTCCAATGCAGCTAAACACCACAGCTGCAATAGTCATGACTCCTCAGCTTCTTCTAGAGATAGGCTCCTTTTAAAGTCGACAGCACAGAAATGAGAATCTATAACCAGCGTCAGATGGTAAGACACGTGACTTTTTATAGTGAAGAGGAGATGTCACAAAAGAGCTGCACCAGAGATTAAGGCTACCAAGGATAGCCAGCTATGAAAGAGTCCTTAAAACCTACAGCATTAAAAAAAAAGTAGATTCACTCACATAGGACTTGTATCTTCAGAAATAAATGGAAATGTACCAAAGTTATATTCTCAGGATTTTTGAATTAGTAGTCCAAAGTAATACAACAATAAAACATTGTTTGTCAACTTACATGTTCCAATTTCAAAGAAGAAACAGTATGTGCAACAATAAAGGCACCCCTAAATAATACTTCGTTGCACACCCTTTGGCATTGATGACAGTCTCCAAATGTTTCTTGTAGCCATCTATAAGCTTCTTGCACTTCTCAGTTGGTATTTTCTCCCACTCCTCCTTTGAAGTTTCTGCAAGTTCTTGAATGTTTGCAGAGTTCTTTTTCCCAATGACAGAATTCAGCTCTCTCAAAAGATTTTCAATGGGATTGAGGTCAGGACTCATTGCTTTTTCAACCATTCCTGTATACTTTTGGATGCGTGCTTTGGGCCATTGTGATGCTGGAAGACGCATGATCTTCGACTCAAACGAAGTTTTCTTACACTGAGTAGGACATTTCATTCTAAAATCTCTTCATAATTCTCTGCTTTCATGATTCCTGTGATACGGACAAGGCCTCCAGTAGCAGACACAGCAAAGCAACCCCAAAGCATTATGGATCCTCTACCATGCCTAACTGTTGGTAGGGTATTGCTTTCCTTATATGCTTCATTGTGCTGTCTGTAAACTAGATGTTGCTTTGCATTGCCAATGAGGTCTATTTTTGTTTCATCTGTCCACAGAACATTTTCCCAGAAACATTGTGGTTTGTCAAGGTACTCTTTGACAAAGATGTCATTCCTTTTTATGTCTTTTCTTCAGCAAGAGTTTCTTCCTTGGCCTTCACTCACAAAGATCTGCTTGGATTGGTGCGTGTCATATGGCACTTGTAGAAACCTTGACCACAGACTGTTCCATGTTGACCTTCAGGTCTTAGGATGTTCAACGTGGTGTTTTTTCCACTATGTGCACCAACCTTCTCTTATCAATTTTTCTCTTCCCCCACGTCCAGGGAGGTTCTTGACGATTCAATATAATTGGCAAACTTCTTTATAACATTGCACACTGTTGAAACTGGGAAACCAAGGTCTTTGGAGTTGGCCTTATACCCTTTTGAAGTCTTGTGTTTACTAATGGAAAGAACAAGGAGGAGAATCAAAGTGTTTCCATACTAATTTAATGTAATTGGTGCCAATACTAATGTCACAGCAGCTTACTATTTACTATTTTTCCCTCCCATTGTCTTTTGTTTAAACTTTTGATTATCATTTTCGCCTTTGTATTTCACACGAGTGCTCTATACAAAAAAAGCTGTTTCACCTGATTCATTTTTTTCAGGACATATTCCACATTATGTACTGGAACTTCATGTGTGCCAATAACGAAGAGCAGGACTGTATGAGTTAAGAAAGTATGTATAATAAGGGCTGACGGTTGTGTTCCTTTTGGTGAAATTGTTCAGTACATTTTTCCCAGGTACGTAGCTATATCTTCATATTGAGCTGTGGTGTTTGGTGTATGTTACAAAGTAAAAAGAACAGAGATGCTGATCTAGACAAGGTGATGAAGTGTCACAGCTAAGCCATATTTGCTGGGATAACAAACATTCAGACACATGTAATATCGGAGCTAATGCACACCACCTGCCTCCTAAATTCCTCCCGTAAAACGAATCTCCAGTTGACATTTAGAAACAGTACAGTTAAATTCAGATCTGACATTTTACAAGGACAGTAATTGCATTAGCAGTATCTCGGTTGCTATGGTAACAGGTATACCCTGGTAATAAGTTTCTTCCCATTGTCCAATGAAACAATAAGTAGTCTGAATCCTCTAAAAAAAACACAACAATCTCACCACATACGAGTGACTGAGATCTGTGCTAAGAAAATGCACATTCAGATATATCTAAAATGTAAAAACAAAATGTCATATACTTACTAGATTCAGTACTTTTTCAAAGTCGTTAATTGCTGCTTGTCCTAGACCCTGACTATTTTCCGGGAGTGCTCAATGACATACATGTAGCATCATGTGGAAACTAACCACCACCAAATGATATCAAATCAGCATGGACAAAACATCTCAAAGAGAGCTTTACTTGTCTACAGATATTACGTGACTGGTAGTCATACGATTGATGCTTGCAACAATGAATAAAAATGCCACTTAAAATATCTGTATATAACTGGTCCCTTCAAGGTTAAGGTCATGTGCACACATTATGAAAAAATTGGTCATATCCACAACAAATCTGCAGACAGAATCCGCATGTGTTACTTGCGGGTGTTGATGCAGATTTCACCACACTTCATTATGTACAAGAATGAACATGCTACAGATTTCAAATCCCCACCAAGCTTTAATATTTGTGCTGATTTTTTTTTTCCACAACATGTATATGGAGTTTTGAAAAACTTATTAATTAGTATAATATTGTAAATTGCTGTTAATTTGTAGTGCGGTATCCACAGTGTTTTATGGAGCGTGTTGGAGGGCACAACTCAATGTAACTCCATGAGAACAGAATTTGACTAGATTGTTTCAGGCCTTGCTCAATGCAATACTGTCAAATAGACAAGATACTATTTCAGATGTACAGGTCGGGGTGCAGTTAGCCAGCAGTGACCATAATATGGTAATATTTATTAGAACATTTGAAAAGTGAAATGCTAAAACATGAACATTTAGGAAGGCTGATTTAAAAAAATTAAAGCAAGAGTTTAATTGGGTAGATTGGGACAATGTCTTGGCAACTGGGGAAACAAACATAAATGGGGCAAATTTAATGATATACTACTGGAGACCTGTAAAAAACGTATACCCTCTGGTAATAAAATGTCCAATAATAGAAAGAAACCACTGTGGTTAAATAAGATAGTACAAAGTCTAATAAAACGAAAACAAACGGCATCCAAATTCTTGAAAGTTAAGAATACAGAAATAGCATTTCAGGAGTATACATTTCTGAACAGTAAATGTAAAAAAGAAATCAAGCTAGCAAAATTAGCTACTAAAAAAAAAAAATCAACAAAGACATTAACCCCTTCAGCCCCCGGGCACTTTCCGTTTTTGCGTTTTTGTTTTTTGCTTCTTTTCTTCCGAGAGCCGTAACTTTTTTATTATTCCGTCAATCTTGCCATATGAGGGCTTGTTTTTTGCGGGACGAATTGTACTTTTAAATGAAACCATAGGTTTTACCATATATTGTACTGGAAAACAGCAAAAAAATTCCAAGTGTGGAAAAACTTCAAAAAAAGTGTGATCACACAATAGTTTTTGGGATGTTTTATTCACAGTGTTCACTATATGATCAAACTGATGTATCTATGTGATGCCTCAGGTCGGTGCGAGTTTGTAGACACCAAACATGTATAGGTTTACTTGTATCTAAGGGGTTAAAAAAAATTCACAAGTTTGTCCAATAAAAGTGGCGCACGTTTTGCGCAATTTTCCATAACACGTAGCGTTCTTATTTTTTGGGATCTATGGCTCAGTGATTTGCGTCTCGAGCTGACGTTTATAATGGTACCATTTCTGCGCAGATTCTACGTTTTGATCTCCTGTTATTGCATTTTGCGTAAAACTTGCGGCGACCAAAAAACGTAATTTTGGCGTTTGGAATTTTTTTGCCACTACGCCGTTTACCAATCAGATTAATTGATTTTATATTTTGATAGATCGGGCATTTCTGAACGCGGCGATACCAAATATGTGTATATTTATTTATTTTTTAACCCTTTAATTTTCAATGGGGGGAAAAGGGGGTGATTTGAACTTTTAGGGGTTTTTTTAACTTTTTTTTTTACTTTTTTTTTTTATTTTACTAGTGCCCCTAGGGGGCTATAGCAATCAGCAATCCGATCGCTGATCGCTATCTGCTGATCACAGCAATACAGCTGTAATCAGCAGATTCAGTCACTTTGGTTTTCCCTCTGCTCTCGGCCGAGGGAAAATGAAAGTGAAACATCATAGCAGCAGGCGTCATCACATGACCCTGTGCTACAATGGCAACCACCGATAGTCACGTGATAACACACGTGACTTCCGGTAGGGGCGGCGGTAAGTAACAAACATGGCCGCGCGCATTTAAATCTTGCTGCCAGACTTTGGAAGCAAGATTTAAGGGGTTAATGGCCGCGGGTGGAAGCGATTCCACCCGCGGCTAGCAGGCACACATGTCAGCTGTTGAAAACTAGAAAAATAGAGGACAAAGAAAAGGCTGAGATATTAAACAGGCACTGTCATCGGTGTTCACCAAGTAACTGACTGTTCCAGGGATCATTCAACAAGGCAAAAACAATCAAAGTCCCCCCTGATTTAATTAGTTTAACACAAGAAGTATGCCTGCCTCTGAGTAAATTAAACATTGACAAATCCCCCAGCCAGATGGCATTCATCCACGGATATTGAGGCAGTTGAGCTCAGTAATTGATAGACTGCTGTATCTTATCTTCTTAGACTCTCTTGTAACAGAGTTGGTACCTCAGGATTGGAGAATGGTTGACATGGTACTGATATTTAAGAAAGGTAAGAGGATGGATCCAGGCAACTACCATTCGGTAAGTCTGACATTACTGGTGTACAAAGGTTTTGAGGGTATTTCAAGAGATGACATGCAATGATATATTAGAGAGAATACTATAATAACTGACAACCAGCATAGATTCATGAAAGAAAAGTCGTGTCTAACCAACCATGTTGGGTTTCTAAAAGGAGCTGTGATAAGTCTTTGGCTTTACCCAGAAAGAAACAAGGTTGGATGATGAAACTTTACATTTATTCTAAATACTCTCTACTGATGTCAACACACTTCTTACATCAGTATTCCAAATTCTGTAAGCCTAGCAAAAAGAAGGACTTCAGTTGTGCCTCAAACCAGACATCCGTAGCAGTCATGGCATCAGAAATGGTGTGAAATTTGGTACCCTTGAGGTGTTTCTTCAGGCTTGGAAAGAGATGATAGCCGGAGGGAGCTAGATCTGGTGTATAAGGTTGGTGGTCAACCAGCTTGAAGCCCAGCTCTGCCAGTTTTGCCGTAGTTGCTTGTGCAGAGTGAGAAGAGGTGTTGTCTTGCAGGAACAAGATTCCTTTGGACAGCTTGCCACGCCTTTTGGCCTTCAGAGCTGCCTTCAGTTGGTCCAAAAGTTTAATGTAATACCTTGCATAGATGGTGGAACCCTTTTGATGATAGTTTATTAGCAGCACGCCATCCTTATCCCAAAACACAGACGCCATCACCTTAGTGGCTGATTCTTGCACTCTGAACTTCTTTGGACGAGGAGAACCAGTGTGCCTCCACTTTTTTTGACTGCTCCTTGTTTTCAGGGTCATTCAAATAAATCCAAGTCTCAAGTTCTTATCAGTCCGGAAACGCTGACAAATGGACCGGGAAGTTTTCCCTCACATGCTTCTCTGATCTGTTGTCAAACATTTAGGGACCCACTTTGCAGATAGCTTCCTCATGTCCAAATGTTCATGGATACTGACACAAACATGTTCACGGGAAATCCCCATGATGTCTGCTTTTGCTTTAGCTGAAATTCGTCGATTCTCCAGTATGAGGTTTTTCACAGCATCGACAATCTCTGGAACAACAACCATTCTCGGTCGTCAAGGATGCTTAAGTGGCCCATTTTAAATTTGGCAACCAGTTCTTAACTGTGGAATATAAAGGGCATTGATTCCCCAATGTCTGCGGAATATCACCATGAATATCCTTTGTGGACTTTCCCTGCAGAAACAAGAATTTTATCACTCCTCTGCTCTCAGTTGCTGTGAATATGTCGCATTAGACGCCAGCATTTTGTTTTCCCATGTGCGTAGATCACTGTTGCCATAAGCAACAAACACAAAAGTTTGAAAACATATATTAGACACGTGAGGCTTTCATGTGATGTAACATTTATTACCATCGAAACAAAAAAAGATCACAAAGCCAAAGAGTTATCAGCAGCCTCTCGTATAAGAAGGTAAGTGCAAATCTGGATATTAGTAATGCAGCTGATGTGATTTATTTGGACTATGCGAAGGCATTTGATACTGTAGCACACAACAGTCTTATAATGAAGCTCCACAAGCATGGACTAGGGGAAACTATTAGCATATGGGTAAGGAATTGGCTAAAGGATAGGAAACAAAGAGTAGTCATAAATGGTAGACTCTCTAATTTGGCTATAGTCAGCAGTGGGGTACCGCAGGGATCTGTGCTATGACCAATTATTTTGAATCTCTGTATTAGTGACCTTGTGGATGGGATTGAGAGTAAAGTGTCAGTCTTTGCTGACGACATCAAACTACATAGGATATTAAAAATTGACCTTGATAGTAAAATATTACAAAACAATCTGGATAAGAGGTCGGGATGGGCAGATACTTAGCAATTTAAATTTAGTGTTGATAAATGTAGATTAATGCACCTAGTAAGGAGTAATGAAATATTGATATGTTATTTGCTAAACACAAACCGTTGGCTTTATCAAATATTTGACTAATTTTAATATCTAATTATGTTCCATCAGACAGAATGTTACATGAATCATAAAAAATCACTTACAATATTTAAAAGCGTCAGGAGATACTTCTGCACATATTCTTTTCCATGAAATTGGACAACTGAGTCATCAACTCCAAGCAGGACCTCAATGTTGTAATCATTGTCACTTGCATGTCTACGACTTCTTTTTTTAGTGCTGTTGATGTGATCTTCAATACTGTCAACAATATTTTCCAGAATATTAGTGCTAAGATATCCAGGTTCTGAAAGCAAAGAAATTGCAGATTGTAAGACTATGCTTGAATTGTATTTTGACCAGTTAATTTAAAGAGCACTTGCCACTTGTTCTAAAAAAAAAAAAAATACATTGAAAAAAATCACTGAGCTGCGCCCTGTTTTCCTTTTTGCAATACTTTGCTTTATTGTTGAGGAATTCACATTTAATGCTTTTTTGAGAGCAACATGTGAAATCTCTGCAGTTCTAGTGTGCATTACTTCAGACTCTTCTGTGTTTGTGGGGGGAAAGGGGATACGGGAGTGGGGGTTTTTCACCCCTCCCTTTCATATATTTCCAATCACAGCTTGGTTGTATTTGAGACTGCTTTATATCAGTTGTTGAGCTATGATTGACAGCATCTTGGAGAAAGTGGTGAAAGAGCACTCCCCAGAGAAAACTCTGAAGAGCCACGCAGTTGCACGGCAAGAGAAGATTGAACATCTTGGACTCCAAAAGCAATAAAAAGGAATATCTACTCAATGAAGTCACAGCGTAAAATGGAAAAAAAAACGTGCAAATTCAGCGGAGCTCAGGGATTGTTGCAAAGAATTTAACTAATTTTTATAAGTAAGTTACAGATATGTCCTACAGTCCCTGACAGAAGTTCTGTCGCTTATTCATGTTATGTAAATAAAAGCTTATAACCTGACTTTAAATCATCCATTGGTTTTATAAATTACTCTTTTGAAAGCTGAAACCCTCCCAAATTTGGTTTAGGTTATGAAAATAAAGTTGCTGCAACGCTGAAATATTGATCATTTAATGAACACAGAAAGGTCAGATTTTGGCAACACAAAAGTTTTGTCGCCCACAGAATGTAATCTGAATGTAATCTGAAATTCAAACAAATAATTAACTTCTAATACAAAGATATGTTGCATAACATTGGTGAATGAAGTTGTGGTGCTATTTAATATTTTGCGTGACTTCCATGAGCTTGAAGGACTGCATCCAGGCGGTTCAACAATGATTCATGCAATTTATTGATGAAGTCATAAGGAATAGCAAAGAATGCAGTCTTGCATGCCTCCCAGAGTTCATTTAAATTATTTGGTTTTGTCTTCCAAGCTTCCTCTTTCATCCTACCACAAACATACTCAATGATGTTCATGTCTGGTGACTGGGCTGGCCAGTCCTTGAGCACCTTGATCTTCTTTGCCAGGAGGAACCTTGTTGTAGAGATGGATTTATGAGATGGAGCACCATCCTGCTGCAGAATTTGACCCCTTTTATGATTGGGAATGTAAGAGGTAGCTAATACTTTTTGATATTTTAGGTTATTTAAATTGCCTTCCACCTTGCAAATGTTTTGCACACCCCCATACTGAATGTAACCCCAGACCATGATCTTTCTAACACCAAACGTAACTGTTTTCTGGATCCATACGGGCTCCAGTAGGTCTCCTGCAGTATTTGTGATGGCTGTGGTGTAATTCAACTGAAGATTCATCAGAGAAATGTACCTTCTGCCACTTTTCCAGCATCCATCTGTTTAGCAGGCTGTGGGACTTGGCAAATGCCACACGGTTTTTTAATTGCCTTTTGTTTAGTGCTGGTTCTGGGCACTGATTCGACAATGGAGGCTATTTCAAGATATAAAGCTACAAATTGTTCTAGTTGACACAGGGACTTGAGGTGACCAGGCCTTTTGGAGCTCTGCTGCAATGGAAGAGGGGCTGGCTTTGGATTTTCTAACCAACAAACGTTCCTCCTGAGCAGTTGTCTTGCGGGGTCTGCTGGACCTGGGCTTGTCAAAAACATCTCCAGTCTCTTGAAATCTTTTTTTAACTCTTTGTACTTGTGCTGAGACACATTAAAGGTGCCAGCCATCTCTGCAGTGGATCTGGTCTTCAGCCTCTTGATAATCAAGGCTTTGGTCATTGGGTGGATTTTTAGCATGTTGTCAGAGGTCAAGTTCCAGTCCAACTGAAGGTCTGGGGTGCTGGGTTTCTTTTTATACACACCCACTAATTAACTGATTATTTAGTGAGCACATGTGAGGATGTAAACTAGGATTGTGTGTATTATATCACAAGGCGACAAAACTTTTGTCTTGCTAAAATCTAACCTTTCTGTGTTCATTAAATAATCAATATTTCAGCTTTGCAGCAACTTTATTTTCATAACCTAAACCAAATTTGGGAGGGTTTCAACTTTCAAAAGAGTAATTTATGAAACCAATGGATGAATTTAAAGTCAGGTTATAAGCTTTTATTTACATAACATGGATAAGCAGCAGAACTTTTCTCAGGGACTGTATTATGCAGTGCATTTTCAAAAGTGAACGTACTGGTGTGTCAAGCAGTTTGTACGGGTACAGAAGTTGTGCCTACACGATTGCCACCGGAACCTCGACTTAACTGACAGCTGAGCCCTAGCTGTCATGGGCAGGGCTGGTGCCAGCACATCCCCTGGCTGTTTAATCCTCTAAGTGCTGCAATCAATAGCGATTGCAGCATTTAGAAGGTTAAATAAGGGAGTGGGCTTCCTAATTGACCCAATCAAAACCCCTGTAACATGATCACATGGGCTCAATGGTTACATAACAGTGGGGCATCAAATAATGACTTCCTGATCTTTCAGTTATCGTGTCCAAGAGCATGGTCTAACGGGCATTCTGCAAATATCACTCTGACAGCTCTTATGTATTGCAATGTATGTGCACTGCAATGCATTAGGGCGGCTTTGCACGTTGCAACATCGCACGTGCGATGTCGGTGGGGTCAAATCGAAAGTGACGAACATCCGGGGTCACTTTCGACATCGTAGTGTGTAAATCCTAGATGATACGATTAACGAGCGCAAAAGCGTCGTTATCGTATCATCGGTGTATTCTCCGACATTTCCATAATGCCGGTGCAGAGACAGGTACGATGTTATTCCTCGTTCCTGCGGTAGCACACATCGCTGTGTGTAAAGCCGCAGGAGCGAGGAACATCTCCTACCTGCCTCCCGGCTGCAATGAGAAGGACGAAGGTATTGTATTGCATGGTATCGCTAAAATCTCACTGACCCAAAGAATAAAACCATTTTATCACTTATACCACTCTGCGAACGGTGTGAAAATAACAGAAATTCTTAAACTGTTGTTTATTCTGCATTTCAAAGATCACAATAAGGCTTGGCTCACATTTATCTTGCACTCTACGCTCCGCATTTACATTGGGGTTTACATGTAAATCTCTGAAGTACAAGATTCAGATGGAAACCCTGACTAAACATCCCTATAATGAGGCAGAGGGAAATATTGTGGATTGAGTCTGGCCTATGATTTGGCAATGTCCGTCTTTTTAAGCCTTCATAAAAGCAGGGTCAGCCCAATTTTGTGCATTTTTTAAAAGACGGACACCACTGAACAGAGATCAGAGTCCAAAGTATCTCTGGCTGCCAGTGATTTCATCTGAATCATGTCATTGGGAGATTTAGATGTAAACCAAACAGTAAGTGCTCTGCGTAGAGCAGAGGATCAATGTGATACAAAATGTCATGTAAAATGTTCCCAATAAAAACTTCAACTCAAACCACAAAAAAGAAAAAAGCAAGTCTCCACTCAGGCCTGTGATATGCCCAAAGAGATATTGGCAGTATTCACATTACTGGTAACACAAAATTTCTGGAAAAGCTCCATAGCTTCCACCAAAAAGACATTACGCAAAATCTGTGCTCCCAAATCTAAGTGTTCCCCTCCCTTCTGAGCCCCACAGTGTGAATATACCACATTTATTGTCCACATATGTCACATCTGTGTAGTGAAGAAGTTTGCAAGGTGCGTGTCTCCAGAACAATGTATGGGCAGATTTGTAATTTTCACTCAGCAACATCCATTGTTGCTTGTTGCTAGAAAACTCCCATGCAATCAAATTCATCACTATACACTACACGTGTGGATAAATTCCCAGACGGGTGTTATTTCCAAAATGGGGACACTTGACGGGGAAATTTTGCTCTTCTGGCACTTAAGAAAAATATTCTGTGCTCCAAGAGTCAAATAGCGATCTTTCCCACCCGAGTCTTGCCGTGTGGCTGAGCAATACTATACAGCCACATGTGGGAAATTGCCATATTCAGCTGAAATTGTGTGACAAATTCCCATTTTCCCACGTAGAAATGTAAAATATGTGTCTAAAACAAAATTTTTGAGGTAAAAATTTATTTTCGTTTTCTTCACCCCCAATGGTATAAAATTCTATCATACACCTGTGGTGTCAATATGATCACTGCACCCCTAAATGAATTCATTGAGAGGTGTGGTAAATAAAATTAGGTTACTCATGGGGGTTTCTGCTATTCTGGCACCTCAAGGGCTCTGCTAATGTGACATGGCACTAGCAAACAATAACAGCAAAATCTAAAAAATCTCCTTCCCTTGTGAGCTTTTTATTGTACCTGAAAGTGGTTCCTGATTAGGGTATTGGCGCACTCAGAAGTTGATCAACAAACTGTGTGTCTATTTTTTTCCTATTAGCCATTACATTTTAGTGCTAAATATGTAATTATTTTATCTTCACCACTTAGTAGTATAAAATTCTGTGAGACACCTGTGATGTCAACATGCTTACTACACCTTTTGATGAAATTATTGAGGGATGTTGTTTGTAAAGTGGGGTCATTTATGAGGGTGGGCTTTTCTGGCACCTCAGGGGTTCTGCTAATGTAACATGGCATTCTCAAACCATTCCAACACAACAAAATCTGCACTCCAATATGGGTCTCCTTCCCTTCTGAGCTTGGCACTGTGTCTCAAAATTAGTTTTCAAGCACATATGGGCTACTTATCTACTCAGGAGAAATTGCCTAAGGCCTATTTCCCACATCAGTTTTTTTCCATCAGTCACAATCCGTTTTGTGACTCATGCGACGGATCCATCGCAGATTGTTGGAAAAGTGATGTGATGGATCCCTGCAAAAAACGGATCCATCATACCATTTTTTTCATGAAAGAGAGTTAATACAAGGCAATGACAAAAAAACGGATCCAGCGGCATCAATCGCTGGATCCGTTTTTTTTTTTAAATTTGATGGATTGTGACTGATGGCTAAAAAGGGATGTGTGAAAGGGGCCTTACATATTGTATTCTTTGTCACCTATTATCCCTTTTGAAAATTAAAAACTTGGGGCCAATGCAACATTTTATTGGAAAAAATGGAATATTTTTATTTAATCAGCCCAATGTTATTCAATTCTATGAATCCTGAAGGTTAGAAAGGTTCACAAAACCCCAAGATGAATTCCTTAAGCGGTATAGTTTCTAAAATGGTGTTAGTTTTGCTGTTTTGGCATGTCAGGGGTTCTTCAATTGTGGCATGGCATCCACAATCTATTACAGCTAAAATGGCACTCCAAAATTCAAATAGCATTCCTTCCCTTCTGAGCCCTGCCATGCGCCAAAAAATAGATATCCACCACATATGGGATATCGGTGTACTCATGAGAAATTGCACAACTGATTATGATACCATTTTCTTCTGTTACCCTTTTAAAAATTGAGGACAAAAGCAACATGTTTAAGGAAAAAAAATGTTTTTCATTTTCATGTTATAAATTTCCTTGTGAGAGCTGTAGTTTCTAAAATGGGGTCAATTGTAGGCAGTTTCCAGTATTTAGGTACATCAGGGGCTCAGCAAAAGTTTTATGGCGTCAGCTATTTATTTCAAACTATTTTGCACTCCAAAAGTCAAATGGCGCTCCTTCCCTTATAAACCCCGTCGTGCGCTCAAACAGTAGTTTTGTACTACATAAGAGGTATCTGCACACTCAGGAGAAATTACACAGCAAATTGTATGGTCCTTTTTATCTTGTTACTCTTGTAAAAATGCAAAATTTTTGTGGGGGAAAAGTTTTTTTTTCCTTCCACATTGCTTTAAAGGGGTTTTTCCATAAACACCGTTAATTTCAAAGTTCATTTTATTTAATAGATATTTTACTAATAATAATAATAATAATGTATGCAATTGAATGTTTAAAAAAAAAAAAAAATGTTCTTGTGCTGAGATAATTTTATAAATGTGCCCCTGGTATGTACTGTGTAATGGCCATGTCTGACTGTACAGGATTATGGTCTGATCATACCACAGCTCTTGGGCATGTGAAGAAATAAAAGAAAGTATACAGATAGCACAGCAGGGGATCATATCTGATTCTTTTTTTTGAGGTAAAGCATTTCCCTGCTTGTTTTTAAAAAATATTTTACCTATTAGAAAGAATAATTTGCGATCCAAAGCAGTAATGTCTGTATACTTTATTACTTCTTCCCCGGCCAAGAAATGTGGTATGATCAACCGTGTTCCGTGCATGGTCAGAAACAGTGATTACACAGTACATAGCAGGGGCACATTTATAAGATTATCTCAACACAGGAACATTTATTTTTAAAATAAATCCAATTGTATAAATTTTTACCGTAGTTTTCGCTTTCTAAGACGCACTTTTGTTCCCCCAAATTTTGGGGGAAAGTAGGGGGTGCGTCTATTAAACCGAATATACGGGGGGGGTGTACATAGATATATATATATATATATATATATATACTGCAGGGTCCCCTTTGGAGCAGTGCTGGGGGCAGGTGAAAGCTGCGGGCGGCAGCGTTAGATCTCCTGCTCCCGCTCATATAATATGCACAGCCGCTGTCCATCAGCATAGTGCTGGAACCGCATCGCACTGATGGGCTGGGGCAGCGGGGCATATTATATGTGCCTGTGCTCCCTTTGATAGCACATGATCCCCCTTGTGTTAGATATGGCCCCCATACTGCTGCCCATAGTAAAATAAAAAAAGCTTTACTTACCTCCAGAGCTCATCTCCCGGTCTCCTACTGCTGCTGTCTGTGATAAGGCACGCAGAGATGATATCACTCTGCCATGCCGATCACATGACCGGCAGCAAGAACCAGGAAGTGGAGGAGGTCGGAGGTCAACCCCACGGAGGGAGACATAGGGATTACAGCACTGAGAAGGTAAGGAAAGAGTGTTTTATTTTATTATGGGCAGCAGTATGGGAGGATATCTAACACAGGGATGTCCTATCTATAGTTGCCATGGGCAGCAGTATGGGGGCCATATCAAACACAGGGGAGGTGTGCCATCTATAGGGGCCATGGGCAGCACAGGGGGACATGTTCCAGCACAAGGGGACTATATTCAATATAAGGGGGCCATATCCAGATTAAGGGGGGCTAATTTTATGATGGGGGCTATGAGGGACATATACCCTATATGATTTGTTAGACGGACACTGGCATTATAAGATGGACCCCATTTAACATTAAAAAAAAAATTCTCTTTTCCTTCACCAAATTTGGGGGTGCGTCTTATAATCAGATGCGTCTTATAAAGTGAAAAATACGGTATTCTAAGATCTATTGATTAAAATCAACTTTAAATTAAACGTTGTTCATGGGAAAACCCCTTTAATTCCTGTAAAGCATCTAAAGAGTTAACAAACATCTTGAATCTGACTTTTAGCAGTTTGAGGGATGCAGTATTTGAGAATAGTGTCACTTTTATTTATTTTCTGTCACCTAGGCCTCTCAAAGTCACTTCAAATGTGATGTGGTCTCTAAAAAATGTTTTTGTAAATTTCGTTGGAAAAATGAGAAATTGTGATAATTGTTTAACTCTTCTAACTTCCTAAGAAAAAAAAAAATATATATATTTAAAAAATCGTGTTTTCCTGTTCCTGTCCTGGCTGAGGTGGCAGCTTAGGGGAGAAGCTCCTGCCACCCCTCACAGAAACCGACTAAAAACAGACCCCCCGGACGAGCCACCAAACAGAGAGCAGCACAGGAGGTTACCTAAAGCAGACAGCTATGGAACGGTACCTCCTGAGAAGCTCTGGGAGCGGTGAATCAGCCTGGAGAAGCTTTGATATGGACAGAGGAGAAGATAAGATAATGGCGCCGAGCCTGATGGGGGAGGAGCCTGAACGCATGGTGAGAGACACAGAAAAGCAAACACAGAGCTGGAAGGGGAGAGATAAGGGAGATATGAGCGAGGAGACAGGAGATAAGGAAGATATGAGCGAGGAGTCACAGGAGGACACAGCAGGAGAGAGGTGGATGCAGGGGACTGATGAGGGTGGATCGCAATGGGAGGATGAAGGAGATATGGAGGCAGAGGGGAGAGAAGATGCAGGCAAAGCAGGGCAGCTCAGAGACACAGCAGTGTTGGAGGATGAAACTGACAAACAGCACAGGGAGATTAATCCCACTCAGACTCACAGGAAGTCAAATGCAAGAATTCATAGTACCCCTTCCAAAGGAAACAAAAAGCAGCCTACTACACCAACATCACAAGCCTGCAAGCTATTGGGGGATGGAGGTGGTGGCCCAGTCCAGACAAAGAGAACTAAGAAAACAGCACCACCTGCAGGCCAAGACAAGTACACACAAAAGCTTAATGTGGACTATAAAAAACTGGCTGAAGAAGTGACATCACACTTGTCAAAAGAGGTTAAAGTGGCTATTGAGGCAGCCATACAAACATCATTAGCTAATATGCAAAAACAGATAAATGCCCATGCCTCTAGACTGGCAGAATCAGAGCAGAGAATATCTGACTCCGAGGAGACAATACTGGCTATGCAAGCACAAATAGCAGCTCTAGCAAAATCTAATGAATACTTGAAGGATAAAGCGGACGATTTGGAAAACAGATCGAGACGAAACAACTTACGTATAGTCGGGTTGCCAGAGTCTGTGTCGATTGGACGGTTGGATAATATATGCGAGTTGGAGCTACCGCAGGCCCTGGGCATAAAGGCGAAATTCAGAGTTGAAAGAGCCCACAGAGTGGGTCCACTGAGACACCAGGAGGCGAATAAGGGAGAGGGCCAAAACTCAAACAAGAATACCCCGATAAGAGCCAGGCAGGTGATTGTCAAGTACCTTGATTATAAGCATAAGGAGGAAATATTGAGGGCCTTTAGAGAACGAAAGCGTCCACTACAATATCAAGGCAACAGACTGCTAATTTTTGGGGATTATTCAGCGGAAGTATCCAGAAGGAGAAAAGAATTTACCAAAATTTGCTCATTTCTGTACAACAAAAAAGTAAAGTGCCAGCTATTATACCCTGCTACACTGAAAGTTAGAAACCCCAATGGCTCGTTTGTATACTACAAGGACTACAAAGAAGCAGAAAACATTCTCATGGCAGAGCTCAACAAGACTAGGTCAGAAAGGCAAGAAAAAGGAGCTAGTGGAGAAGGGAATAATAGAAGAGGATCCCCCACAAGCTCAGGAAGAGATGTGGGACGTCTTGGGGGACAAAAGCAAGTCGAGACCAGGGAGGAAAGGAGGCCAAGCCCGGGTCGACAGCATAATTCTCGCCTGGAACACAGGAACCAACCCTTGGAGAGAAACCATGATACCTGAACTGGAACTCGCTCATTGTTTTTCCTTTTTTTGCCTGTTTTTTTTTTTTTTTTCTCTCTTCCCAAACAGGGAGAGGCGTTGAGGAGGATGCATTACGGAGAGAGGGTTGGGGAGGTGAGAGGAGGAGGGGGAAGGGAGAAAAGAGAGGAAAACATCCCAAAGTCTGGGTCCTCTTCCCCCCCTCTTTTTTTTTTTTTTTTTTTTTTTTGTTCTTCTCCTTTCTTTCTCCATCTTCTCTCCCCTTGGTCTTTTTTTTTCTTTTTTTCTTTTTCTCCTTTGTCCAGGAACATCATCCAAATTCAAATGAAGTGGGCCTGTTCTGGGCGGACTGATGGCTACCTGGAGTCAGAGATAAGTAGGACTGGAGAATCTTGCTGAGGTTTTGACATACTGTGCTAATTTTTGCATAATTTTCAAAGGCTTATTCAAGTTAGTCCGGGGATAGAACATATATTTTTTGGGGGGTGATTAGGGAGCTACATATTTTGGCTAGGAATAGGGGAGCTCACCAACGTGGCGGGAAACGCCGTGGATTTCTCGGAAGGGAAAATATGTTTTACAGTTACATGCTTTTTGTTGTATTTGTTATATTTGCAAGGTGGGGAAAGGGAGTGTCGATTTTGTGGTACCAACTGTGATTCTAGTGTCGAACATCTCGTCTTCCTTGATGCAGGGGCCCATAGGGGAGGGAGTAGTAAAAGCAGAATACACAGGTTAACATGATACAGATAACTACGTGGAATGTTAAAGGGCTGAGATCACCTAACAAACGAGCAATGATATTGAGACATCTGAAAAGACTAAAGACAGACATTGCCTTATTACAGGAAACCCACTTGGGGGGGGAGGACTTTTTCCGCATGAAGAAACATTGGGTGGGCACCGTTTACGGGGCAGCGGCACAAGGTAGAAAAGCGGGCACTATGATTCTAATAAATAAACAATTCAGTCATGAGGTAGTGGCACATGAGGCAGACGACCATGGAAGGTGGCAGCACTTAACAATCGTTAGTCCAGCGGGTAAACTCAGTATTTATAATGTCTATGGCCCAAATTCACAACAAATCACATTCCATGATGACATAAAGGCCACCATATTAGCAGATGGGGAGGCTAACATTATAGTGGGAGGCGATTTTAACACTGTCCCAGACTCAGCTGAAGATAGGAGGAGGGGCGAGGAGGGGACAGCTAATGTGGGCAGGAGTTTAGACAATAGGGATGTAACATTAGAAGACGTAGGACTGAAAGACATCTGGAGACTAACTCACCCACATGACAGAGAGTATACACACTTCTCTCACCCTCATGATAGCTGGTCACGTATTGATCAGTTCTGGATCTCGCAAGACTTACTGAGTGGAACGCAAGATTGTGTGATAGAGAATATGGTGATCTCTGATCATAGTCCGGTGAGATTGGGCATTAGAGAGAAATTCAGGAGAGGTACAGATATCATATGGAGATTCCCATCGTTCCTTCTCAGGCAAGATAATTTCCACAAGGTGCTACAGGAGTGGTGGGGAGAATTCGCAGAGGACAATAAGGAACATAGAGAGTCCCCAGTGATATTTTGGGAAACGGCAAAAGCGGTCCTAAGGGGCCGTCTGGTGGGGTACGCAGCCATGATCAAACGGAAAACCAATGAGAATTATAATTTCCATAGTGAAGCAGTACGGGTAGCATATACAAATTATGTGACAAATAGATCTCCCATGACAAAAGGCAGATGGTTGGAGGCAAAAGAGGGATTTGACGAATGGGCCAAAAAAAAGGAACAACTATTCTGGTCGCACAAGGAGGTTGACTTACATAGGTTTGGCAACAAGGCGGGAAGGATGTTGGCCAATCTGGCAAGGGGCAGCAGAAAGATGACAGTGATCTCTAAACTGAAAACAAAGGGGGGAGAGGTGACTACGGATCCTAAGGACATTAATAAACTGTTGGGAGATTACTATAGAAAACTATATGGGTCAGGGAATAACGACATGACTGATGAGGCAGAGTGGCTAAGACAAGCCCAAATGCCTAGCTTGACGGAGGAAGATTTGAGTGCCTTAAACGCAGATATCACAGTAGAGGAGGTGACGAGAACAATTGGGGAGCTTAACACCAACAAGGCACCGGGACCTGACGGTTTCAATAGTGAATTCTATAAGGCTCTGAAGGATCTGATCTCGCCGGATCTAACCTCAGTCTTTAATGCTTTCCTGGGAGGGGCGGAAATACCCAAAAATTCCAACATAGCATATATTAAATTACTCCCCAAGGGAACCAAGGACCTGGATGATCCCTCTAGTTATAGACCTATATCGCTCATAAATCAGGATTTAAAAATTATGTCCAAGATCATGGCTAATAGACTGGCCGAGATCTTACCTAGGATCATTACGAATCACCAGGTGGGGTTTATTAAGGGGAGAAATGCCGTTACCAATATCCGAAAGACAATTCTAGTGGTAGCCGCGGTTAGACTGGGTCTCACTGAGGGAGGGGCTAGACCTGCCCTAGTTACACTTGACGCAGAAAAAGCGTTTGATAATGTAAATTGGGGGTGGTTAGACAGGGTAATGGAGGCCATAGGGATTGTAGGCAAGATGAGACTTTACATTAGAAACCTTTATGCCAACTCGGGAGCTAGGGTTCACACTCCGGGCTTTCTATCAGACGTGTTCCCTTTGATGAAGGGAACAAGACAGGGCTGCCCATTATCTCCTCTTTTATTCAACCTGGCAATCGAGCCGTTGTCAAGAATACTACAGGGACAAAATAGCTTTAAAGGAATCAAGATAAGGGGTTCAGAAGTAAAGACAGCGCTTTTTGCTGATGACATCATACTTTATATGGGGGACCCCGGTGCGGATTTGCCACAGACTCTTGCCTTGATTGAAAAATTTGGCTCATTCTCCGGTTTCAAACTGAACAAAAAAAAATGCGAGATCATGTTCCTAAAGGGGCATCATGGGACAATGGGGGGACAAATAAGGGATGGCTGTCTATGTGGAATTCCTATAGCACAATCTTCAATTAAATACCTGGGAGTGCATATAGGAAGATCGGTGGAAACAATCTATAACTTGAATTATGGACCGCTAATCAGGAAAATTATAGTTCAATTAAAGGGATGGAAAGGTCTGCCACTTCCATTACTGGCAAGATGTCACCTGATAAAAATGATGAGCTTTCCTAGGCTGCTGTATCCCTTCCAGACAATCCCGCTATTGCTAAAACTAAAGGATGTGAATAAGCTCAACTCCGCGTATACAGAATTTCTGTGGAGGGGAAGGAAACCCAGAATAAAGCTGCGTACGCTGATGAAGTCAGCAGAGGAGGGAGGTCTAAACTTTCCAGATGTCCAAGGGTATAATCTTGTATGTATCATGAGGCATGTAATTGATTGGGTGAGAGGAACGAGTAGGCACTCAGATCATGCGATGGAAACTAAATATGCGTCACCGTGGGATCTGACGTCCATTCTGCACTCCCCACTATCCAGGGTTGAAGGGCACATAAGGAACTCAATTATATTCCGAGACACCATGCTAACATGGAAGTCGGTAAGGAAAAAACTGGGGCTCTCATGGAAAGTGTCCAAGTACTTGAACCCCTGGGCATTCCCAAATTTTCCCCTGGGACGAGAAAACAAGCTATTTACTAGATGGAAAGAGAGGGGAGTCAGGAGAATGATAGATGTTATGAATGTGGAGGACAGGAGGTGGATGACAGGTCGGGAAGTGCTGGATAAGTACAACCTTAATAGCTCACATGTCATCCAGTATGAACAATTGAAACATGGAATAATAGGAGACCTGGGTGTGGTTGGAAGAGAGCTGAACAGAAGTTCGATTGATGAGTTACTGGAATGTGATGTAACAAGTATAAATGTCTCTAAAATTTATCGATCGCTAAGGGGGGTGCTTATCTCTCGGGAGGATAGTCGGACTTTAAAAGCGTGGGGGAAACAATTGGGAAGGGAAGAAGTGGTGGATGATATACTGAGAGGATGGGTACAAGTGCGGAAACACATTACCAATGAGAGATGGAGAGACACTCAATTCAGAATTCTACATAGGGCCATTATAGGTTTCAACATACCAGGTAGGGATAGGTGGTGTCCTAAGTGTCAAAAAGAAAAAACGGATATGCTGCATGGGCTATGGGAATGTGAGACAATCGCTAGGTTCTGGAACCAAGTCAGACTATTTGCCCAGTCAACATGGGGAATTTTCAGCAAACTAGACTTAATGGTGTGGATTTTCCACTCCTTTGAGGGAGGAGTAGGAGGAGGACCGAGCACGCAGGAAAAGAGGAAATACGCAATAATGCATGACATAGCCTTGATAGCTAAGCGTTGCATCTTAAAACACTGGATTCAAAGGGAGGGCCCATCCATAAAGGAGGTTGTGGGCGAACTACACAACCTTCTGAAGTGGGAAAAACTAGAAGCGGAGAGGGATAAAGATGGGTTGACAGCCAAGTTTTTTGTGAGATGGAGACATTTTATTGAAAGCCAATTCACACAGGGAGAAATAATTAACCTGATGGCACCTTTTGTTCACTCGGAGTGGTATATCCTGAGCGATATCCAGGACAGCCTGGGTAAACTGAGAATCACCTAGGAGGGGGCTCTGGCGGGAGGGGGAGACGAGACGGTTGGGAATACCAAGACACGCTAGCAAAATTGAAATCATTCAGGGACGACACAGAGATTTAACGAATTGTATTGCATATGTTATATTATATTTCATTACCTATGTTTTGGTTTAATGTTACTGTATACTATCTTAAATCGAACAGCAACATGGAACTCCAAATTGGGGTATCACCCACCTCTATGTCACATTTTGTCAGACGAATGTTCTTCTTTTGCAATGATACTTGTCATGTTTTTACAAATTTGAAAAATCAATAAAAAACGTTTTGGAAAAAAAAAAAAAAAAATCGTGTTGATGTAAAGTAGACATGTGGGGAATGTTGTTTATCCATGAATAACACCATACCTATGTTGAAACGCGTTGGATTAACCCCATTGAGGGGTCTGTTTGGTGCCAGTACCAAGTGACATGCTTTTAATGTTTCCAATAAAAGAATGAAGATTTTATCCCTGCCTCGCCACTGGAATTCTCTGTTTGTCTAAAGCTGCAGCCCTTGCCGGAGCATCCGTGCGGACGTCTTGGTGATTCGTCTCCACAACAACATTAAGGGTGAGCTGGCTTCCTCATCTTTATTTGCAATGTTATTTATTAACTACTTTTTTGTAATACAACTATATGGATTAGGGTTTGCTCACATCTGCGTAGGTAAAATCACTCCAATCCTCAGCCAGAAAAGTTGTCGATACAATTTTGTAAAATATTGCTTTTAGTGTATAAAGTTAGCAAAGCATAACAATAAAATCAAATCTGGCATTGCAATAATTGCACTGACCAGGAAAAAAAAAATCAATCATACTACGTTTACCGCATGGTGAACAGAGCGCAAAAAAATAACTAAATCAAAAGTATAAGTGAATTGCTGGCTTTTGTCATTCTGTGTCTGAATAAAAAACAATCAAAAAATTGTTATACACCCCCCCAAAAAAATCTTACAAAAATAAACCCTCATACAGCTATGTTCGTCCAAAAATCCCTTACAATTCTCAGAACATAGCAACAAAAAACTATTTTTTTTATAAAAAAAATCATTCTTAGTGTATGTGATAGCAGAAAAAAAAATGACAAATTGCTGATAAAATTTGTAACCCTTCTAACACCCTAACAAAATAATATGAAGTTTGAAAGATAATGCAGATATAAAGTAGAGATATGGTAAATGTTATTTATTACTTATTTTGTACAGCATGAAGAACTGATTTAAGGATATACAAAGTGAACGTTAAATAATTTAAAAATTTTCAAAATAGATGCAAAAAATATAGACCTAAACCAACCTCTAATATAAAGTATAATGTGTCATAAAAAAAATCATCTAAGAATCACTGGAATTTGTTGAAGTAGTCCACAGTTATTACAACAAAAAGTGACTCGGGTCAGATTAAAAAAAATGTGGCTTAGCCATTAAGGTCAAAATTGTCTCTGTCACTAAGGGGCACTTTGCCCGCTGCGACATCGCAGGCTGATGCTGCGATGCCGAGCGAGATAGTCCCCGCCCCCGTCGCAACTGCGATATCCTTGTGATAGCTGCCGTAGCGAACATTATCGCTACGGCAGCTTCACATGGACTCACCTGTCCTGCGACCGTCGCTCTGGCCGGCGACCCGCCTCCTCATTAAGGGGGCGGGTTGTGCGGCGTCACTGCGACGTCACACGGAAGGCGGCCAATAGGAGCGGAGGGGCGGAGATGAGCGGGATGTAAACATCCCGCCCACCTCCTTCCTTCCGCACATCCTACGGAAGCCGCAGTGACGCCGGTAGGAGATGTTATTCGCTCATGCGGCTTCACACACAGCGATGTGTGCTGCCGCAGGAGCGAGGAACAACATCGGACTGTCGCGTCAGCGTAATCATGGATTACGCCGACGCTGCACCGATGATACGATTACGACACTTTTGCGCTCGTTAATCGTATCATCGAGCCTTTACACACTACGATGTCGCATGCGATGCCGGAAGTGCGTCATTTTCAATTTGACCCCACCGACATCGCACCTGCGATGTCGTAGTGTTCAAAGTACCCCTAAGGGGATAAAGATCAACCAGTTGGTTTGATTACTTTTAGTTTTCAGATATTATCTTTACTCACAGTCCTTAATTTTTGTACATGTAATATATTGCTACCTTCTTATTTTTAATGTATCTAGTGTAGCACAGTGTGTTTTTTAATTGTGTATAATCAGAATATAATAAAGGAACATAAACATATTTGCTACAGTAACATTTCTTAATACTTGGGAACAATTCTTAGCTTTATGTTTATTTGTGGACCTTAGGGTATTTTACAAAGGTATTGTAATTTGTAGTGTCTTATAGATAGGGAACTTAATTATGTAATTGCTGCCATGTTCTTTGGAGAATCTTCATAACATTAGATATTGTGTATGAAGTATAATGAGAATGGTAAGTAATGAATGCATTTTCTACTTAATTTATCTCGGATTAGGATCTGTCTGAAACGCGTAGGGTTTATTTGCTTTAGAATTTTGATCTACTAAAGATAAACTGTATGTTTTAACAGGATTTCTTCTTGCTGCTGGAATTTCAGTTTTTCATATATAAGTTTGGTCCATCTGAGCCTTGGTTGTCTGTACACAGAAGTTCCTGGTCTACAGAGATAAGCAATGAGCTGACTGTTTTTTTTTATTTCTCATCATACTTTATGAGTCGACTGTGGAGTAGAGATGAGCGAACCGGTCGCGGTTCGGCTCGAGGTTGGTTCGCCGAACGGACCTCCCGTTCGAGTTCGGTTCGTCGAACGTTCGACGGACCGAACTCGAACTGCATAGGAAACAATGGCAGGCAATCACAAACACAGAAAAACACCTAGAAAACACCCTCAAAGGTGTCCTAAAGGTGACAAACAACTCAAACACATTGGAAAGTGACAAGGACATATACTCATGCGAAAACAAAACAGCTGGACAAGGAAAAAGAGGAGGACACACAGATATAGGCATGGCACGCCCTTCTAAAATCATGTAAAACACCGCAAGGTGACTCCAAGCGGAGTCTCCCTTTTTTCCAAAAATTGGGCCACACACACACCCACCCCTTCAGTGGCAGCACTTGTGCCCCAGTTGTACACTTCACAGCTACATTTGCATCAAGCACATTAAAAAATACGCCATTCTTATCCGTCCCCAGGATGACACCGGGGTAGGTAGCAAAGTCTTTCCTGATCCCAGCTCTGTTCATCTTGGCTTCTTTTAAAAACACAGCAAGCAAGGGTTACTCCAAGCGGAGTCTCCCTTTTTTCCAAAAATTGGGCCACACAGACACCCACCCCATCAGTGGCAGCACTTGGGCCCTAGTTGCAAACAGGATGTTTTGATTTGCATCAAGCACATTCAAAAATACGCCATTCTTATCCGTCCCCAGGATGACACCGGGGTACGTAGATAAAGTCTTTGCTGATCCATGACTTGTTCATCTTGGCTTCTTTTAAAAACAATGTAAGCAAGGGTTACTCCAAGCGGAGTCTCCCTTTTTTTCCAAAAATTGGGCCACACAGACACCCACCCCATCAGTGGCAGCACTTGGGCCCTAGTTGCAAACAGGATGTTTTGATTTGCATCAAGCACATTCAAAAATACGCCATTCTTATCCGTCCCCAGGATGACACCGGGGTAGGTAGCAAAGTCTTTCCTGATCCCAGCTCTGTTCATCTTGGCTTCTTTTAAAAACACAGCAAGCAAGGGTTACTCCAAGCGGAGTCTCCCTTTTTTCCAAAAATTGGGCCACACAGACACCCACCCCATCAGTGGCAGCACTTGGGCCCTAGTTGCAAACAGGATGTTTTGATTTGCATCAAGCACATTCAAAAATACGCCATTCTTATCCGTCCCCAGGATGACACCGGGGTACGTAGATAAAGTCTTTGCTGATCCATGACTTGTTCATCTTGGCTTCTTTTAAAAACAATGTAAGCAAGGGTTACTCCAAGCGGAGTCTCCCTTTTTTTCCAAAAATTGGGCCACACAGACACCCACCCCATCAGTGGCAGCACTTGGGCCCTAGTTGCAAACAGGATGTTTTGATTTGCATCAAGCACATTCAAAAATACGCCATTCTTATCCGTCCCCAGGATGACACCGGGGTAGGTAGCAAAGTCTTTCCTGATCCCAGCTCTGTTCATCTTGGCTTCTTTTAAAAACACAGCAAGCAAGGGTTACTCCAAGCGGAGTCTCCCTTTTTTCCAAAAATTGGGCCCACACACACCCACCCCTTCAGTGGCAGCAGTTGTGCCCCAGTTGTACACTTCACAGCTAGATTTGCATCAAGCACATTCAAAAATACGCCATTCTTATCCGTCCCCAGGATGACACCGGGGTAGGTAGCAAAGTCTTTCCTGATCCCAGCTCTGTTCATCTTGGCTTCTTTTAAAAACACAGCAAGCAAGGGTTACTCCAAGCGGAGTCTCCCTTTTTTATAAAAATTGGGCCACACAGACACCCACCCCATCAGTGGCAGCACTTGGGCCCTAGTTGCAAACAGGATGTTTTGATTTGCATCAAGCACATTCCAAATCCACAAGCATTTACTCTCCCCAGGATGACACAGGGGTAGTAAATTCCTTCTGGATCCATGACTTGTTCATTTTGATGAACGTCAGTCTGTCCACATTGTCACTGGACAGACGCGTGCGCTTATCTGTCAGCACACACCCAGCAGCACTGAATACACGTTCAGAGACAACGCTGGCAGCTGGACACGACAAAATCTCCAAGGCGTAACTGGAGAGCTCTGGCCATTTTTCTATGTTTGAAGCCCAAAAGGAGCAAGGCTCCAGTTGCACAGTCATGGCATCGATGTTCATTTGGAGATACTCCTGTATCATCCTCTCCAGCCGTTGAGTATGTGTCAGACTTGTTGTCTCTGGTGGCCTTGCAAAAGAGGGTCTAAAAAAATTATGAAAAGATTCCATAAAATTGCTGTTACCGGCACCAGATACAGTCCTACTGGTACGGGTAGACTGGTGAAGATGACGAGACCGTCCCATGTTTGTCAAGTTACAACTGGGAGATTCCCTCCCTGCACCTGCACGGTTGTTTGGTGGAAAAGCCGAGCTAAGATCGAGTAACAGCTTCTGCTGATACTCCTGCATACGTGCGTCCCTTTCTATGGCTGGAATTATGTCACAAAATTTGGACTTGTACCGGGGATCTAATAGTGTGGCAATCCAGTAGTCATCATCACTTCTAATTTTGACAATACGACTGTCATGTTGGAGGTAGTGCAACAAGAAGGCACTCATGTGTCTTGCGCAGCCATGCGGACCAAGTCCACGCTGTGTTTGTGGCATAGAGGTGCTAACCGTTCTTTCTTCCTCTGACATCTCCCCCCAACCTCTTTCAACTGAAATTTGACCAAGGTCTCCCTCATCCGCTGAGTCTTCCATGTCCATGGACAGTTCGTCCTCCATTTCTTCATGTTCTCCTGCACCTTGCTCAACATTTCGCCTGCTACTATGCGCCCTTGTCGATCCCTGTTCCCCATGGTCCCATGCCTGCTGCGTTGGTGATGATGAACGTCTGGATCTTGGTGATGTTGTTGTCCCTTGCACATATGAATCCTCCTGTAGTTCCTCCCCTTCATGTTGTCCCACCCCCTGACTCCGAATAGTGTTTAGCGTGTGCTCCAGCATGTAAATGACTGGAATCGTCATGCTGATAATGGCATTGTCAGAGCTAAACATATTCGTCGCCATGTCGAAACTGTGCAGAAGGGTGCATAGGTCCTTGATCTGAGACCACTCCATCAGGGTGATCTGCCCCACCTCTGCATCTCGTTGGCCCAGGCTATACGTCATGACGTATTGCACCAGGGCTCTGCGGTGCTGCCACAGTCGCTGTAACATGTGTAGAGTTGAATTCCAGCGTGTCGCCACATCGCATTTCAGGCGATGAACCGGCAGGCCGAAAGACTTCTGGAGCGATGCAAGTCGCTCAGCTGCGGCGCTTGAACGCCGGAAGTGAGCAGACAGTTTTCGTGCCCTGTTCAGAAGGCCATCTAGGCCGGGATAGTGTGTTAAAAATTGCTGCACGACAAGGTTCAACACGTGAGCCATACAAGGTACGTGTGTCACCTTGCCCAGGCGAAGGGCCGCACCCAGGTTTGCAGCATTGTCGCACACGGCCTTACCAGGCTGCAGGTTGAGTGGAGACAACCATTTATTAAACTCGGACCGCAGAGCTGACCACAACTCCTCAGCTGTGTGACTCTTATTACCAAGACATGTCAAGCTAAAGACCGCCTGATGCCGTTGCGCTCGGCTGCCAGCATAGTAATGAGGCGTGCGTGATTCCTTCTGCGCAGTGAGAACGCTGGTGGCCTGACCAGGCAGGCTTGGGGCGGAGGTGGAGGACCCAGATGAGGTGGAGGATGCAGAAGCTGTGGCGGAACTTGGACAGACAGAGGATTGACACACAAGTCGTGGGGACGGCAAGACTTGTGCAGCAGACCCTTCACCATCTATCACCATAGTTACCCAGTGCCCAGTCAGCGACATGTAACGTCCCTGTCCATGCTTACTGGTCCAAGTATCGGTGGTGAAATGCACCCGTTCACACACAGAGTTTCTCAAGGAAGCGGTGATGTTGTGTGCGACATGCTGGTGTAGCGCGGGCACACCTTTCTTAGAGAAGTAGTGGCGACTAGGCATCTGGTACTGGGGCACAGCGACAGACATAAGGTCTCTAAAATCCTGTGTGTCCACTAGGCGGAAAGGCAGCATTTCGGTAGCCAACAGCTTACAGAGGGATAGAGTCAACCTCTTAGCTTTGTCATGGGTCGGAGGAAGTGGCCTTTTATTTGACCACATCTGAGGGACAGAGATCTGGCTGCTGTGTGTAGACGGTGTTGAGTAGGGTGTCCCTGGAAAAATGCAGGTTTGTGAGGAAAGTGCAGGCGGAGACATGATGTTGCCTTCATCCAACGTTGGTGCTATCGATGTCTGAGAGAGCTGTACACACTCACTTGTTTCCCCTTCCAAACCAACTGACGACCTTACAAGCAAACTGCCTGTTGCGGTTACAGTGGTGGAAGTTTTGCGTGGAAAAACAGGTGTGACAGCTGTCCCCACAGTCCTAGAAGATGAAGAGCGCGCGGATGCACTGGAAGGGGCGGGCGGTGGATGGTTCGCTCCGCTAGCCGGCATTGCAGCACGGTGAGCTTCCCACCGGGACTTATGATATTTATTCATGTGACGATTCATGGAAGAAGTTGTCAAACTGCTGAGGTTTTGACCTCTACTAACAGAATCATGACAAATGTTACATATCACACGAGTTGGGCGATCTTTTTCGATGTGAAAAAATGCCCAGGCTAGGCAAGGCTTAGAGGCCATGCGACCTGTTGATCCACCCCGAATAATGCTCATAGGCAGAGTGGTGGCTGAGGATGCAGTTGTAGACGTGCTACCAGTGCTCCGACTCTGTCCAGGAAGGCGCAAGGTAACTTCGTCGTCGGTTGCATCCTCCTCCACCGCCTCTGTTGACCTCCTCGAGTGCCTGACTGGGGGTTGACAGTAGGTGGGATCTAGAACGTCATCATCAATTGTTGTGTTTGCACTCCCCTCCCCCTCAGACCGAGCCTCTTCTTGCCCTGACCGAATATTTAAGTTGTCATCCCAATCGGGTATCTGCGTCTCATCTTCATCAGTATGTTCCTCATTGTCTATAACCACAGGTGTTACAGTTTGTGACAAAGGGTCAACATTATGCTCAGAAACTTGGTCCTCACGGCCTGAATCTGAGTCACAAAGGTTCTGGGCATCACTGCAGACCATTTCCTGTTCTGTACTCACTGTAGCTTGGGAGCAGACCTCTGATTCCCAGGCTATAGTGTGACTGAACAGCTCTGCAGACTCAGCCATCTCAGTTCCACCATACTGTGCAGGGCTGATGGAGACTTCAGAGCTGGGAGAAATCAAGTGTGATTGGGATGACAACTCAGAGGAATGGTGTTTTTTGGATGCGGTACTTGAAGTGGCTGAGAGGGCACTTGTTGGACCACTTGAGATCCATTCAAGCATTTTCCTTTTTTGCCCATCATCTACCTTTGTTCCTCTTGTTCGTGTCCGTAAAAAAGGGAGCACATCGGATTGTCCACAATAAGTAGTAGACATCTTACTTTTGCTAGTAGATGGTCTATCTTCAGCAGATGATAATGGAGCTTTGCCACCTTCCCCACTGACAAAACATTTTTTGCCTTTTCCACCACGCCTCTTCCCCTTTCCACCAGCATCTGTCATTTTGCCACTCATGTTGATTGCGACAAGATTGTGGACTGAAAATGTGGTAGTAAAAATTGAGAGGTGGTGAAGATTGCAGTGGTGGTCTAGCTTTATTAACAGCAGAATAATAAAGAATAAATATCCCTGACAATGTAACTTAGTTATAATTCGTTGGAGTGTGCAACGCAGGCAGACGTGCTGCAAATGTCTTGGCACTAGTGGGACTATAGCAAAGTCCAATAGCCACGTATAGGATGCCACTAGGTACACTGAGTGTTTGCTAGTATAATGGCTTCGTTATAATTAGTTGGAGTGTGCAACGCAGGCAGATGTGCTCTGCAAATGTCTTGGCACTAGTGGGACTATAGCAAAGTCCAATAGCCACGTATAGGATGCCACTAGGTACACTGAGTGTTTGCTAGTATAATGGCTTCGTTATAATTAGTTGGAGTGTGCAACGCAGGCAGATGCGCTCTGCAAATGTCTTGGCACTAGTGGGACTATAGCAAAGTCCAATAGCCACGTATAGGATGCCACTAGGTACACTGTGTGTTTGCTAGTATAATGGCTGAGTTTAAAAAACTTGGAGTGTGCAATGCAGGCAGATGTGCTCTGCTAATGTCTTTGCACTAGTGGGACTATAGCAAAGTCCAATAGCCACGTATAGGATGCCACTAGGTACACTGAGTGTTTGCTAGTATAATGGCTTCGTTATAATTAGTTGGAGTGTGCAACGCAGGCAGATGCGCTCTGCAAATGTCTTGGCACTAGTGGGACTATAGCAAAGTCCAATAGCCACGTATAGGATGCCACTAGGTACACTGTGTGTTTGCTAGTATAATGGCTGAGTTTAAAAAACTTGGAGTGTGCAATGCAGGCAGATGTGCTCTGCTAATGTCTTTGCACTAGTGGGACTATAGCAAAGTCCAATAGCCACGTATAGGATGCCACTAGGTACACTGAGTGTTTGCTAGTATAATGGCTTCGTTATAATTAGTTGGAGTGTGCAACGCAGGCAGATGCGCTCTGCAAATGTCTTGGCACTAGAGGGACTATAGCAAAGTCCAATAGCCACGTATAGGATGCCACTAGGTACACTGAGTGTGTGCTAGTATAATGGCTTCGTTATAATTAGTTGGAGTGTGCAACGCAGGCAGATGCGCTCTGCAAATGTCTTGGCACTAGTGGGACTATAGCAAAGTCCAATAGCCACGTATAGGATGCCACTAGGTACACTGAGTGTTTGCTAGTATAATGGCTTTGTTATAATTTGTTGGAGTGTGCAACGCAGGCAGATGCGCTCTGCAAATGTCTTGGCACTAGTGGGACTATAGCAAAGTCCAATAGCCACGTATAGGATGCCACTAGGTACACTGAGTGTTTGCTAGTATAATGGCTTCGTTATAATTAGTTGGAGTGTGCAACGCAGGCAGATGCGCTCTGCAAATGTCTTGGCACTAGTGGGACTATAGCAAAGTCCAATAGCCACGTATAGGATGCCACTAGGTACACTGTGTGTTTGCTAGTATAATGGCTGAGTTTAAAAAACTTGGAGTGTGCAATGCAGGCAGATGTGCTCTGCTAATGTCTTTGCACTAGTGGGACTATAGCAAAGTCCAATAGCCACGTATAGGATGCCACTAGGTACACTGAGTGTTTGCTAGTATAATGGCTTCGTTATAATTAGTTGGAGTGTGCAACGCAGGCAGATGCGCTCTGCAAATGTCTTGGCACTAGAGGGACTATAGCAAAGTCCAATAGCCACGTATAGGATGCCACTAGGTACACTGAGTGTGTGCTAGTATAATGGCTTCGTTATAATTAGTTGGAGTGTGCAACGCAGGCAGATGCGCTCTGCAAATGTCTTGGCACTAGTGGGACTATAGCAAAGTCCAATAGCCACGTATAGGATGCCACTAGGTACACTGAGTGTTTGCTAGTATAATGGCTTCGTTATAATTAGTTGGAGTGTGTAACGCAGGCAGATGCGCTCTGCAAATGTCTTGGCACTAGTGGGACTATAGCAAAGTCCAATAGCCACGTATAGGATGCCACTAGGTACACTGAGTGTTTGCTAGTATAATGGCTTCGTTATAATTTGTTGGAGTGTGCAACGCAGGCAGATGCGCTCTGCAAATGTCTTGGCACTAGTGGGACTATAGCAAAGTCCAATAGCCACGTATAGGATGCCACTAGGTACACTGAGTGTTTGCTAGTATAATGGCTGAGTTTAAAAAAACTTGGAGTGTGCAATGCAGGCAGATGTGCTCTGCTAATGTCTTTGCACTAGTGGGACTATAGCAAAGTCCAATAGCCACGTATAGGATGCCACTAGGTACACTGAGTGTTTGCTAGTAAAATTGCTTAGTTTAAAAAACTTGGAGTGTGCAATGCAGGCAGATGTGCTCTGCAAATGTCTTGGCCCTAGTGGGACTATAGCAAAGTCCAATAGCCACGTATAGGATGCCACTAGGTACACTGAGTGTGTGCTAGTATAATGGCTTCGTTATAATTAGTTGGAGTGTGCAACGCAGGCAGATGCGCTCTGCAAATGTCTTGGCACTAGTGGGACTATAGCAAAGTCCAATAGCCACGTATAGGATGCCACTAGGTACACTGTGTGTTTGCTAGTATAATGGCTGAGTTTAAAAAACTTGGAGTGTGCAATGCAGGCAGATGTCCTCTGCTAATGTCTTTGCACTAGTGGGACTATAGCAAAGTCCAATAGCCACGTATAGGATGCCACTAGGTACACTGAGTGTTTGCTAGTATAATGGCTTCGTTATAATTAGTTGGAGTGTGCAACGCAGGCAGATGCGCTCTGCAAATGTCTTGGCACTAGAGGGACTATAGCAAAGTCCAATAGCCACGTATAGGATGCCACTAGGTACACTGAGTGTGTGCTAGTATAATGGCTTCGTTATAATTAGTTGGAGTGTGCAACGCAGGCAGATGCGCTCTGCAAATGTCTTGGCACTAGTGGGACTATAGCAAAGTCCAATAGCCACGTATAGGATGCCACTAGGTACACTGAGTGTTTGCTAGTATAATGGCTTCGTTATAATTAGTTGGAGTGTGCAACGCAGGCAGATGCGCTCTGCAAATGTCTTGGCACTAGTGGGACTATAGCAAAGTCCAATAGCCACGTATAGGATGCCACTAGGTACACTGAGTGTTTGCTAGTATAATGGCTTCGTTATAATTTGTTGGAGTGTGCAACGCAGGCAGATGCGCTCTGCAAATGTCTTGGCACTAGTGGGACTATAGCAAAGTCCAATAGCCACGTATAGGATGCCACTAGGTACACTGAGTGTTTGCTAGTATAATGGCTGAGTTTAAAAAACTTGGAGTGTGCAATGCAGGCAGATGTGCTCTGCTAATGTCTTTGCACTAGTGGGACTATAGCAAAGTCCAATAGCCACGTATAGGATGCCACTAGGTACACTGAGTGTTTGCTAGTAAAATTGCTTAGTTTAAAAAACTTGGAGTGTGCAATGCAGGCAGATGTGCTCTGCAAATGTCTTGGCCCTAGTGGGACTATAGCAAAGTCCAATAGCCACGTATAGGATGCCACTAGGTACACTGAGTGTGTGCTAGTATAATGGCTTCGTTATAATTAGTTGGAGTGTGCAACGCAGGCAGATGCGCTCTGCAAATGTCTTGGCACTAGTGGGACTATAGCAAAGTCCAATAGCCACGTATAGGATGCCACTAGGTACACTGAGTGTTTGCTAGTATAATGGCTTTGTTATAATTTGTTGGAGTGTGCAACGCAGGCAGATGCGCTCTGCAAATGTCTTGGCACTAGTGGGACTATAGCAAAGTCCAATAGCCACGTATAGGATGCCACTAGGTACACTGAGTGTTTGCTAGTATAATGGCTGAGTTTAAAAAACTTGGAGTGTGCAATGCAGGCAGATGTGCTCTGCTAATGTCTTTGCACTAGTGGGACTATAGCAAAGTCCAATAGCCACGTATAGGATGCCACTAGGTACACTGAGTGTTTGCTAGTAAAATTGCTTAGTTTAAAAAACTTGGAGTGTGCAATGCAGGCAGATGTGCTCTGCAAATGTCTTGGCCCTAGTGGGACTATAGCAAAGTCCAATAGCCACGTATAGGATGCCACTAGGTACACTGAGTGTGTGCTAGTATAATGGCTTCGTTATAATTAGTTGGAGTGTGCAACGCAGGCAGATGCGCTCTGCAAATGTCTTGGCACTAGTGGGACTATAGCAAAGTCCAATAGCCACGTATAGGATGCCACTAGGTACACTGAGTGTTTGCTAGTATAATGGCTTAGTTAGAATGAGTTGGAGTGTGCAGAGGACAAGAGGGTACAGTGGCAGGATTGTGGTGCTCTGGGTAGAGGAATGGAAGCCTGCCTTTCTATTCCCTCCTAATGGTGAAATGCAGGGAGGAAATCCCTGACCTGGGCTACACAGACGCTGTTGCTGTTTGCAGGACCTGTCACCTATGGCTCTCTGACCCTGCCGGTACGAGCCCTTAAAAGGACTGCTAGAATGTGCTCTCCCTAAGCTGTCTAACGCTGTGTATGCAGCGCATACAGCTGTATCGGCGATAGGACAAAGGACGGAACTGCGACAGTGATGTCTGACACCAAAGACGCAGAAGGCAGATAATGGCGATCGTGAAGAAAATGTCCGGTTTTATAATGCAGGGACATGTGACATGCAGATCCTATCACACATGCCGTTGCTTCTCTGCCTCAAAGTCCACTTAGGTGTGTGTGTGTCTGTGATTGGCTGACATGCTGGCCAGCCCCACAAGACGCGCGCGCTTAGGGAAGGAAGACAAGAAAAAAAAAAAAAAAAAAATGGCGATCGCCATTATAGAAACAGCAGTGATCTGAAGGCGCTGTTCACGCACACTATACACTGAAATGTGATAATAGTTTGATTCACAGAGTGACTTACACTATTACAGCAGAAACCAAGCTAAGATTTAGCTGTTTTTTGGCTGCTAGAACCGTTCTCGAACGTTTCTAGAACTATCGAGCTTTTGCAAAAAGCTCGAGTTCTAGTTCGATCTAGAACATGCCCCAAAATCACTCGAGCCTAGAACTGGAGAACCACGAACCACGAACCGCGCTCAACTCTACTGTGGAGTGATAGCTGTATGAAGGTGACTATGGGAGGCATCATACTGCTAGTGGTGTGACTGTAGGGGGTGTTCTGGGACCATGAAACTGGGTAGCACGACTATGGGCGATCATACTGTTAGGGCATCATACTGTGCAGAGAGTCACTGTGGTGGCCTTTATGTGTGTGGAGGATCTACAGGAACTTTATACTGTGTGGGAGGAACCATTTAGGCATGATAATATGTTAGTGGGGCTATGGGGAACATTATATAGTGTTGGAGGCACTGTGGGAATATTATACAGGGTGTGGTGAACACTGTAGAGGCATTATATTTTACTATAGGGTCATCATACTACACATATGGGGGTACTGAGGGTAATTCACTTTGGGAGTATCATACTCTGAAGGCCATGAATAGGGTTTTGCAGTGGACCTCAGTAAAGGCACAATTACACTTTATGTGACACAATACATGTCCCATTCCCTGTCTTTAAAAGCTGTTTACTCCTCTGACTGCACCTCTGTGCTGTAACATCGCCTATTATTCCAAACTATTTATTTTGGGGGAGGGGGGGGGGGCGGGAGACGCAATAAGGACTTTTTAAGAAATTTCGATATATGTGCCCCAGGTAAGGAGATAACAGAAGTCCATACTAAGCACATAATAAGAAAAGTATGAACTCTGATTTATTTCTCATGTTACTGTGTGATCTAAAGGAAGCATAAAGTAAAGAGACAGTCCTAGATCTGATTGCTGCATCACTTACCATATGTTTTGGTACAGTTGTCAAAAAATAACCATGCCTCTGATAATATTTTATGACATCTACACATGGGGAAAATAACACTGCCATAGGATCAGGATCTCTGTCATTGCTTTATGCTGCAAGCCACACACATGAAATGACTGTCCAGTCCAGTCTTATAATAGAACAGGTTCTCTTTAACACTGTATAAATATTGTTTGTACAGTATAACTAGAGGCAGACTGTAGCATTCTTGTTCTTGACTTTGTAATACGCTGAAGACTGGATTTAAAAAAAAGAAAAATGTTTTTCTTTTAATGTTTTGCCAAGCTTTTTAAAGAAAAAGAAAAGCATCTGCATCACAGATATCAGTCACTGAACAAAAATGTCACAAAAAGATTACAGAAATAGTAGAGCATGTGTAAGATTGCAAGATCCTCATGTATTTTCTAGAACAATCTGGGCTTGTAGTTTTAAAAAAAAAAAATTACTTTCGAACAGTATAAAGGCATAAAAATCCAAAGTTTGAAAGAAATGTAAAAGGTTTAAAAAATGTAAAATTTTCCAACAAAAATTTACAAAACCTATTTTATTAGGGACCACTTCATATTTGGAGTGACTTTTAGGGGTTAAATTGGTCAAAAAAAACAACGAAAAAGTGACACTATTTTAAAAGCTGCATGTTTCAAGGTATTCAAAACCACAATTAGGAAGTTTGTTAGCCCCTCAGGGGCTTCACAGGAATTAAAAAAAAAAGTAGAATCAAAATGAAAAATTTTGCTTTTGTTCCAAATTTTTCATTTACACAAGGTTAACAGGAGATAATGAATTGTACAATTTGTTGTTCAATTTCTCCTGAGCACGACAATGCCACATATGTGAGGGAAAACTACTGTTTGGGCGCATAGCAGGGTTTGGAGGGGAAGGAGCACTATTTGAATTTTGGAGCCATTGTGGCTCAAATAGATTACAGATATCATGTCACATATGAAAAGCCCCAAACATGACAAAAAAATAAACCCCCACAAGTGACCCCATTTTGGAAACTTCACACTTCATGGAATTCATATATGGATATTGTGAGCATCTAAAAAATGCAGGTGCTTCACAGAATGTTATAACATTAAAACATGGAAAATTAAAAATTAACCCCTTCACCACCAAGGGCATATATACGTCCTTGGTCCTTATGGCCCTTGAATGTGGGCTTGCATGGTGAGCTTGCATTAGTCCATGCACATGTCTGCTGATCTAAAATCAGCAGACATGTGCAGCTCACAGGCGTGGGTGGATTGGAGATCCACCCATGCCTGTTAACCTCTTAGATCGCGCTGTCAAACTCTGACACCATGATCTAATGCACTTCGGTGCAGATCACACTGTTCCCTGCAGCCATAGGTGGCCCCGTGACAGTTGTCATGACAGCATGGGGTCAGCTGATGAAACACCACTCTGATCAGCAGAAGTGATCAGACAGCTCAAGCATGAAGTCCCCTAAGGGGACCAGTAAAATCAATTAAAAATGAAAGAAAAGAGAAACGTTTTTAAAAATATGAAAAAACCCTAAAAGTTCAAATCACCCCCCTTTCGGGCCATTAAAAACTAAGACAATAAAATACACATATTTGGTATGGCCACATTCAAAAATGCCCGATCTATCAAAATATAAAATGAATTAAAGGGAACCTGTCACCATATTTTTTCCTACTAAACTAAAAGAATCACCTTCTGCAGCTCCTGGGCTGCATTCTATGAAGGTGCACCTTGGCCCTGACTCCCCTTCCAGACCCAAAAAATAACTTTATAAAACTTGGCCCTTAGGTATGCTAATTACCTGTGTTGGCCAGGGATTTTCAAATCTCGCACTTGTGCAGTTAGGTCTGCTCGCGCAGGCGCAGTTCGCTGTGCCATATCGCGGGCAGAGCAGAAAACAGCTGCCTTCGCTCACGTCGGTGAGCTAAATGCGTAGGCGCGAGATTATGGGCAGGTACAAGCATGGCGCTGGTGAGGTCATGCACAGCGCTGACCTCACCAGTGTTTTCTGCTCTGCCTGTGATATGGCAGAGCGAACTGCGCCTGTGCGAGCAGACCTAACTGCACAGGCGCGAGATTTGAAAATGCGACCAGGAGTATGATGGAGGCGTCATCCCGTCAATCAAGAAAGGAGTACAGTGATCAGCGGCGGGGGGGGGGAAAGGAGCAGAAAATGAGCCCGCCCATCTGGCCAACACAGGTAATAAGCATACCTAATGGCCAAGTTTTATAAAGTTATTTTTGGGGTCTGGAAGGGGAGTCAGGGCCAAGGTGCACCTTCATAGAATGCAGCCCAGGAGCTGCAGAAGGTGATTCTTTTAGTTTAGTAGGAAAAAATATGGTGACAGGTTCCCTTTAATTCATTTTATATTTTGATAGATCGGGCATTTTTGAATGTGGCCATACCAAATAAAAAAAATCAAAAGGCCAGAATTACTTTTTTTGTTCGCCACAACATCATTAAAATGCAATAACAGGCAATCAAAACATCCCATCTACCCAAAAATGGTATTATTAGCAATATCGGCTGAAGGCACAATAAAAAGCTGTCACTGATGTCCAGATCACGAAAAATGAGAACGCTACGGTCTCAGAAAATGTCACCAAGTTCTTTTTCAATTCCAAACGTCTGATTTTTTTTCACCAATAAAATAAAAGTAAAATTATACAAGTTTTGTATTTACAAACTCGTACTGATCTTTGGAATCATATTACCAGGCCAGTTTTACCATATATTGAACATGGTAAATAAAAGAAACAAACAAAAAAAATTTGTGGAATTGCACTTTTTTGTAATTTCACCGCACTTGGAATTTTTTGACCGTTTTCCAGTACAATATGAGGCAGAATGAATAATATCATTCAAAAGTACAACTTGTGCCGCAAAAAAAAAATGCTTATGTGGTTATCTTGATGGAAAAATAAAAAAGGTATGGCTTTTGGAAGAAAGGGAAGAAAAAAACAAAAACAAAAAATGGAAAACTGCAAGGTTTTAAAGGGGTTAAAAATGTAACAGTTTTAAAAAAATACACATATTTGGATTCATCATATTCAGAAATATTCCATCTATCAAAATATAAAGTAAAACTAATCTGCCTGGAAAGCAGCATAATGAGAATAAAATTGAAAGGCCAGAATTACGTTTTTTTGGTTGTCACAACATTGCATTAAAATACAATAAAAGGCAATCAAAACATCGAATATTACCTAAGGGCACAAAAACTAAGCCCTCACTCCCACTTAAATAAAAAAAAAAATGTATACATGTTTGGTATCTGTGTACTCAAACTGACCTGGGGAATCATATTGCCAGATCAGTTTTACATTATATTGAACATGGTAAATAAAAAAAAAACAAAAAACATTGTGGAATTACACTTTTTTACAATTTCATTTCATCGCACTTTGCAGATTTTTTTCCCATTTTCCAGTATACTATGTGGCCAAATGAATAGTGTCATTCAAAAGTACAACTCATCCCACAAAAAATCCGAGCTATTATTCGGCCATACTGTATAGCTGGAAAAATTTAAAAGTTACGACTCTTGGAAAAGGGTGAGAAAAATAAACGAAAATGAAAAATGGAAACTTGCTAAGGGATGAAAGGGTTAAAGGGAACCTGTCACCAGGTTTTTCCCTTATGAGCTGCATCCACCACCAGTGAGCCATTATTTACAGCATTCCAGAATACTGTATATAAGAGCCCAGGGCCCACTGTATAACGTAAAAAAAACACACCTCTATAAGGCTATGTGCGCACAGTGCGTTTTTCGCGGCGTTTTTGCGCATTTTTCGGGTGCGTTTTTGGCCTCAAAACTGCAGGACTTTGCTTCCCCAGCAAAGTCTATGAGTTTTCATTTTTGCTGTCCGCACACATCTGTTTTTTTTACCTGCGTTTTTGAGTTAAAAAAAAAAATGAACATGTCAGTTCTTTCCTGCGTTTTTCGCCCATGCAATGCATTTGAAAAACGCAGCAAAACGCAGAGATCAAAAACGCAGCAAAACGCAGCCAAAAACGCACCAAATCGAGCCAAAAACGCATGCGTTTTTTTGATGCATTTTTTCGACGCAGGTGCGTTTTTGTGCGTTTTTAGCAGCCAAAAACGCACAAAAACGCAGCGTCATAAAGACGCAGTGTGCGAACCTAGCCTAATACTCACCTAGGGAGCGGTCCAATCCAATGGGTGTTACTACTCTCGGTCTGGCACCTCCTTCATCATTCACAGAGAGGCCTCCATTGCACTCCTGAGCACACACTTTGATATGCCCTGCTGAGGGCAGAGCAAAGTACTGTAATATATAGGCACGAGAAAAGGTCAAAGACCCGCCCACGCATGTGCACTACAGTACTTTGATATGCCGGTCCGAGACTAGAGACACTCATCGGACTGGACCGCCCCCTAGGTGAGTATTATAAAGCTGTTTTTATATTCTACAGAATAGTCTAGGCTCTTATATACAGTATTCTGGAATGCTGTATATAAGTGCTCACTGGTGTTGGCCGTAGCTCATAAGGGATAAACCTGGTGACAAGTCCTCTTTAATCTAGGAGTATAGTGAGCATAATGAACCCATGGCTGATTTACAGAATTTTAAAACAATGGGCTGTGAAAAATTTTAATTTTGCACAAAAATGTTGCTTTAGCCCAAATTTTTTTTTATCTTCAAAAAGAAAATGGACCATACAATTTGTAACACAATTTCTGACATGCTAGAAAAGCAGACCCATTCATAAGTGACCCCATTTTAAAAACAACACCAAGGTAAAAACAACAGTGAATTAATCTAGGAGTACAGTGATCATACTGACATCACTATTATACGAAGAAAAAATGATTACATTTTTACCACTTAGACATTGTTTCGGCCCCAGATTTCCAATTTTCACAAGGGGAAGTAGGTAAAAGCAAAAGCACCATTATGTGTGACACAATTTCTGATGATTGTGGCAATACCCCACATGTGACTCAAAACACAGTAGAAAAAGTCCAGCTCACCAGGTAAAAATGGAGATGGAAGAGGATCCACAGCTGGTGCTCTTGACAAACAAGACCGGCATCAACATAGAGAGGAGGATGGTGCCAGCAACAAGCGACTAAGATAATAAAAAATTGGTTCTTTATTTAAAAAGTTAAAAATATCAAAACATAACAAAAAACAAAGGAATAAAATCCCCAGGAATCATCCTTTTCGCTTTTTGATTGGTAAAGATCTTAATCATAGCACATGTGATTGTACAGTACTGTTTGGCCACACATCGGGGTTGTGAGTGAAGGAGTGCTACTTGACGGAGCAGATTTCCTAGAATAGTTTGCAGATTCCATTTGCAGAGCCCCTAAATGCCAGAACAGCAGAAAGCCCCACAAGTGATCTCATTTTGGAAATTTCACCCCTTTGGGAATTCATCTGTGGGTGTAATGACGATTTTGTCTATGAAAACACCCAAAGAGTCAAATACAGTGGATGTTGCAGAATGAAAAATTGCATATCTGCTATTGTACGATAGTGCCCAATAGATTGTACTACCCATACAAAGTGCTCAACTTATGGTTCTGGTGACATGGACCTCATAAATAAAGTGGGCTCCGCTTGCTACAGTAATACCAATCATATGGACACTAACTGTGGCTTAGGCACATTGTGGTATTCAGAAGGAAGGAGAGCATTTGGGTTTTGGAGCACAGATTTTGCTGGATTTACTTTTTAGAGGCAGCCATGCTGCTTTTCCAGAGCTTGTGCTACCAGAAACATATTCCCATAAATTTCTATTAACAGGCGATAGACCTGAGTGGAGACTTGGTTTTTTTTGTGGTTTGAATGCTATTGTCAGCATTTTGGGGTACAGGACATTTTGGATCAGTTCACATCTATCCTGTGCTGTATGATAAGCACTTACATAGAGGTTTCCATCTACATCTCCAAAATACGATCCATTCACCAATGAGACAAGTGGAGTTACTCCAGCCTATATTTGGTCTCTGTTCAGTCTTTTCAAAGGTAAACAACAGTGGAGATGACCGCACTTTTGTACATACCTAAAAACAGATATAAAACACTTATACCTATGGATCACAGGCCACAGGGAGTTCAAAGTGACTCCATGTGCCTCATTACAATAAATTTTCCATTGCAAATTTTGTCTGAATCACATTTTTCAAAAATCTACACATAAACCCCGATGTAAGAGCTCAGCAATGAGCGCAATATAAATTTGAGCTGAGCCTTACTGCGATCTTTGGGAGGTAGGATAAACAGATCAATAGCAGTTTTACTTATATATTTTTTACAGCTTTCACTTTGTGGTATAAGTGATAAGGCAGCTTTATTCCTCAAGTGAGAATGATTACATCGATATCAGGGTTTTTTTTTTACTAATTTTATTGAAAACTGTTACATAACAATAATACATGTATTTCAAAAGACTTCTTCAGAACTAGGTAACAAAAGTACAACAATATACATTGTTCTTGAATTGGTATTTATAAAGGAGCTGCTCGGGTACACGTATCATTACATAGTTGTTTGATATTAGCAAGTCAATGTTGAGATAAATAACCATAGAAACTCTATACAGTATATGTTACTCTTCTGTCATCAAACCGGAAGGAAAAGCTCAAAATTTAAACTGTTCAGAATTTAAAATAAGATTAGAATCATAAAACCTTTTGCTGTCAACTGTATGATTCCCACTTACATCTCAAACTACAGTACAGACCAAAGGTTTGGACACACCTTCTCATTCAAAGAGTTTTCTTTATTTTCATGACTCTGAAAATTGTAGATTCACATTGAAGGCATCAAAACTATGAATTAACACATGTGGAATGAAATACTTAACAAAAAATTGTGAAACAACTGAAAATATGTCTTATATTCTAGGTTCTTCAAAGTAGCCCCCTTTTGCTTTGATTACTGCTTTGCACCCTCTTGGCATTCTCTTGATAAGCTTCAAGAGGTAGTCACCGGAAATAGTTTTCATTTCACAGGTGTGCCCTGTCAGGTTTAATAAGTGGGATTTCTTTCCTTATAAAGGGGGTTGGGACCATCAGTTGAGTTGTGCAGACGTCTGGTGGATACACAGCTGATAGTCCTACTGAATAGACTGTTAGAATTTGTATTATGGCAAGAAAAAAAGCAGCTAAGTAAAGAAAAACGAGTGGCCATCATTACTTTAAGAAATGAAGGTCAGTCAGTCCGAAAAATTGGGAAAACTTTGAAAGTGCAGTGGCAAAAACCATCAAACGCTACAAAGAAACTGGCTCACATGAGGACCGCCCCAGGAAAGGAAGACCAAGAGTCACCTCTGCTACGGAGGAGAAGTTTATCCGAGTCATCAGCCTCAGAAATCGCATGTTAACAACAGCTCAGATTAGAGACCAGGTCAAAGCCACACAGAGTTCTAGCAGCAGACACATCTCTAGAACAACTGTTAAGAGGAGACTTTGTGCAGTAGGCCTTCATGGCAAAATAGCTGCTAGGAACCACTGCTAAGGACAGGCAACAAGCATAAGAGACTTGTTTGGGCTAAAGAACACAAGGAATGAACATTAGACAAGTGGAAATCTGTGCTTTGGTCTGATGAGTCCAAATTTGAGATCTTTCGATCTAATCACCATTTTTTTGTGTGACACAGAAAAGGAGAATGGATGCACTCTACATGTGTTACGGGGGCTGTCTGATTATAAAAACCAAAGGGATATCAGACAGTCAGGGTCCACCGTGCAAAGTCTCTGCTGCAGACTATGGCAGAGGATAAGAGGTATCTTGTGCTACGGAAGCAGTACTGACACTGATACGTCTCAGTGACTCTAGAGTCAATGACGGCGTGTACTGTTAAAGTCACAGCGACTACCGTATTTAGCAATAACGTAAAAGGGATAGGTTAATGAGTGAGGAAGAGTATATAAGTGTGCCGCTGTAAATAGTAGTAGCACAAGTGCAAAGTGCAATACCTCTGTTAAACTCACAGAGGCATATAGTTAGGAAATAAAGCAATTCCTCCCTTACTCGGAGGGTGTGTGGTATGGTCTCTGTTAATGATCACAGAGACAAAAGCAGTGAGTGTGAAATGGCACCTACCTAGGTCCGTTCCTCTAGTGGTGCCAGGAGACGGACAGCAGCGTAAGCCGCTCAAAGCTCCTACCAGCGTTCGCTCCACTAGTGTGCGATGACACGAACCACTAGATATCGCACCTGCCTAGGTCCGCTCCACTAGTGGTGCAAAAGAGACGGACAGCAGCATAAGCCGCACAAAGCTCCTACCTATGTTCGCTCCCCTAGTGTGCGAGGATACAAACAACTGCCAGACGCAGTATAAGGAACGTTACCCTAGCGGCAACGTCCACCTACGAGTAGAATCACAAAGCCCAGCCGGACCATGTGCCTCAGACACCTGCCTATGTCCGCTCCACTAAGATGTAAGCATACAGACCGCAGCCGAAGCTGTAAGGTACAAGAACGCTACCCTGCTGGTAGCGCTCACCTAGCATAGACAGAGAGATGCCTAGAGGGACGTGCACAGAGCGTCTACTCTCATGCATGAACCAAGAGGACTGAGCGCCGGGCGGCGTGCGTCAGGGTCTTATATAGACTCTGTGCCTCATCCAGGATGGAGGACACCAGAGCCAATCCGCTGCCAGAACGACAGCAATGACGTCACGCTGGCCTATCACCGAGCAAAGCGTCACAAGCACATGACCAGCGACCAATCGGCATAGAAGGTGTCAGAGACATGTGACCTCGTGTCAGCGATGATGTCACCCGCACATGTGCAATGGCTCCAAGATAGGACTTAGTCTCCAGTGCTCGCACATGTGCAGTAGCAAGAAATCCGAACATAGTCTCCTGTGCCACAGCAACCGTAACAGTACCTCTCCCTCAAGGGCCCCCCTCCCGGCGACGCAGGTAATTGGCAACCAAGTCGGGAGCATGGACAGCCTCCTCAGGCTCCCAAGAGCGATGTTCCGGGCCGTAGCCCTCCCAATCTATCAAGAAGAACCTGCGCCCTCGAACCATCTTAGAACCAACTATGGCTCGAACCTCATAGCTAGAGTGAGAGGAATCAGAGGCAGGAGAGTGCACCTCACGAGCGTGAGGTAAAATAGCCGGCTTTAACAGTGAAACATGGAATTTGTCATGGATTCTAAGATGGACGGGTAACTTCAATTGGTAGACTACAGGATTTACCTGTCGAAGAACCTCATAAGGACCCAGGAAGCGAGGAGCAAATTTGACAGAGCTCACTCTAAGTTTCACTTCTTTTGCAGAGAGCCACACAAAGTCCCCCGGAGAAAAGACAGGAGCCGGGCGACGAAACCGATCGGACACCATCTTAATACGGTCCTTAGCTGCTTGGATCGACTCTTGAGTCCGATCCAAAACCTCTCTGGCATTAGTTGCCAAGTCAGCCACAAGAGGAGGAGGTGCAGCAGCGGAAAACGGCACCGGTACCCTAGGGTGTTGCCCATTATTGAGTACGAACGGTGTCTGCCCAGTGGCCTCAGCCAGCGAATTGTTAAGGGCAAATTCTGCCCAGGGTAGGAGGGAGGACCAGTTATCGTGGTTCTCAGCAACAAAGTGTCGAAGGTATATAATCATGGATTGATTGGTACGCTCAACCAAACCATTGGTCTCCGGATGGTATGCCGAAGAGAGATTCAACTCAATTTGCAGAAGGCTACAAAGATCTCGCCAGAAACGGGAAGCAAATTGCGGGCCTCTATCACAAATGATACGATCTGGCATCCCGTGAAGCCTAAAGACATGCTTGAGGAATAGTTTGGCTAGTACCCTGGAAGATGGGATTCTCGCTAACGGTACGAGATGAACCATCTGGGAGAAATGGTCCGTAATGACCCACACAAATCTATGTCCCTGTGAACACGGAAGATCACCCACAAAGTCCATGCCTACCACCTCCCATGGTCTATCTGGCACTGGTAAAGGATGCAAGAGCCCAGCCGGTCTCTGCCGTAACGGACGGTCGCAAGCACACGAGTAGCAGGAACCGACATATCTCTTGACGTGGCTGGCTAAGTGTGGCCACCAATACCACCTCTCGAGTAACTCTCGTGTCCGTCTAATACCAAAATGCCCACCCACCTTTGAGCTGTGGGCCCACGACAGTATATCATTCTGTCGATCAGGCGGAACAAAGGTCTTGCCCGGTGGGATTTGGTCTAACATCACAAAGGAGAGCGTATGAAAAACCTTGGAGGGAAGGATAAGACGAGGTTCGACAATCTCTTCCTGGGTAGAAACCATAGAGCGAGACAGGGCGTCTGCCTTGTTATTCTTACTCCCAGACAGATAGTTGATGGAGAAGTGAAAGCGGGAGAAAAACAAGGACCAGCGGGCTTGGCGAGGATTCAGACGCTGAGCGGTTTGTAAGTACGTCAGATTCTTATGGTCTGTATAGACCTGGAAAGGATGTTTCGCTCCTTCTAGCAAGTGACGCCACTCCTCCAAGGCTAATCTCAGGGCGAGCAGTTCCCTATCCCCAATGGTATAGTTTCTCTCTGCCGGTGAAAAGGTTTTAGCAAAGAAGAAACGCGGCCTTTTTCTACCTACACCGTTCTTTTGATACAAGACCGCACCAGCATCCACTGAAGAGGCATCAACCTCCAAGAGGAAGGGCTTATTCTCATCGGGTCTTTGAAGAACGGGAGCAGTTGAAAAGTGTCTTTTTACTGCCTCAAAAGCCTGGGATGTCTCAGTAGACCAGACTTTTGGATTAGCACCTTTCTTAGTTAAGGCCACCAAAGGGGCCACGAAAGTGGAGAAATGGGGTATGAACTGCCGGTAATAATTTATGAATCCTAAGAAGCGTTGCACCGCCTTCAAGGAATGAGGTTCGGACCATTCCAGGACAGCAGAGAGCTTCGCAGGATCCATAGCCAGACCCTCTTGTGAGATAATGTAACCCAAAAAAGGCAAGGATGACTGCTCGAATACACACTTTTCGAGTTTAGCAAACAATGAGTGCTCCCTTAAATGGGAAAGTACACGAACGACATCCTGACGATGAGTCTCCAGATCAGGAGAAAAAATCAGGATATCGTCCAGATACACCACGACGAAGGATAACAGTAAATCCCTGAACACATCGTTTACGAAGTCCCGAAATACTGCGGGTGCATTACATAAACCAAAAGGCATGACGAGGTATTCATAGTGACCGTCTCGGGTGTTAAAAGCGGTCTTCCATTCGTCACCCTCTCGAATTCGTACCAAGTTATACGCACCCCGCAGATCCAACTTCGTAAAAACCTGAGCTCCCCTCAGTCTGTCAAAGAGCTCTGAAATGAAAGGTAACGGGTATTTGTTCTTTATTGTGATTGCGTTGAGACCCCTGTAATCTATGCAGGGACGCAAATCACCCTCTTTCTTCCGAACAAAGAAAAACCCAGCTCCCGCGGGAGAGACAGACTTACGAATGAACCCCTTCTCTAAACTCTCTCTTATATAGGCCGACATGGCCTCCGACTCAGGTATTGACAGGGGGTAAACCCTGCCCTTAGGTGGAGCCGAACCTGGGATAAGGTCTATGGCGCAGTCATACGGCCTATGGGGTGGAAGAACCTCAGCACCCTGTTTGGAGAACACGTCACCGAAATCCAAATAGGGTGTAGGTATGGGAGAGAGATCAGTTGATGCAACCGCAACGACCTTAGTTGGTAAGGGAAGACATCGGGACTGACATTTCGAACCCCAACTAATAATGCTGTCGGACTCCCAGTCAATTAGAGGAGCATGAGTCCGAAGCCATGGGAGACCCAGAAGGACGTCGTCTATACCCTCAGGCAAAACAAGAAAAGAAATCTCCTCTATGTGACCCTGAGACAGGGAAAGGCGCAAGGGAACTGTCCTCAATATAATGGAGTCAGACAACATAGTCCCATTAACAACACGGACAGGAATAGGCGCCTCTAACATGATAGAGGGAATATTGTGTCTCTTTACAAATCCTGAGGACACAAAAGTCCGGTCAGCTCCGGAATCCACAAAAGCCATAATAGGCCATATATTCTCAGAGAATGAAAGCTGACCTGTGATACTACACTTAGAGGGTGCAGAAGACGTCTCTATTAACCCCCCTCTAATGGTTACTAGGCCTGGGAGTTTCCCTGACGGCTAGGACACTTGTTGGCATAGTGCCCAGCCTGACGACATACGTAACATATAGGAGGACCAGACTTGCGTAGTCTGGAGGACGTATGACCTAACTCCATAGGAGTGGGAGATGTTTCAGATGCTGAGGAAGATGGTGGTGGACCCTCAACAACTGGAATAGCCCGATGCTTAAGGCGTGAGGAAGAGACCTCGAGTCTACGTTCCCTATGGCGTACGTCGATCCTCGTTTCTACTGTGATCAAGTCCTCCAGAGAAGCAGGGACCTCACGAGTAGCAAGGGCATCCTTGACATAGCCTGCCAACCCTCTCCAGAAGATAGGAATCAACACCTTCTCTGGCCAATCTAGTTCTGCCACCAGAGTTCTAAAAGCAATGGCATAAGAACTAGTGGATAACAAACCCTGAGATAGATCTAACAGTCTCAGGGCCGCATCATGGGTAACCTGCGGACCCATGAATACCGCTTTAAGAGCATCAAGAAAGTCGCCCATTTAAGGCTTTGTCCTGAAGTAAGGAGATGATAAAGCCTACTCTGGACCTCTCCGTAGAGAAGCGAGAAGAGTTGACCTCTAGGTGTATCTGACACTGACTAATGAAACCACGACATGATGTGGCATCGCCAGAATATCTGTTTGGCAGAGCAAGTCAAGGATCATGTGCAGATGTCACCATGGTTTGAGGTTTATCCTCTATACTCTTGAGCCGCGAATCAAGTAATTGTATGTAACGGTGTAACTGCTGATATTCTGCCATACCTGCCAGACCCTTGGCTCAGTCCTAATGTTACGGGGGCTGTCTGATTACAAAAACCAAAGGGATATCAGACAGTCAGGGTCCACCGTGCAAAGTCTCTGCTGCAGACTATGGCAGAGGATAAGGGGTATCTTGTACTACGGAAGCAGTACTGACACTGATACGTCTCAGTGACACTAGAGCCAATCACGGCGTGTACTGTTAAAGTCACAGCGACTACCGTATTTAGCATTAACGTAAAAGGGATAAGTTAATGAGTGAGGAAGAGTATCTAAGTGTGCCGCTGTAAATAGTAGTAGCACAAGTGCAAAGTGCAATACCTCTGTTAAACTCAGAGGAATATAGTTAGGAAATAAAGCAATTCCTCCCTTACTCGGAGGGTGTGTGGTATGGTCTCTGTTAATAATCACAGAGACAAAAGCAGTGAGTGTGAAATGGCACCTACCTAGGTCCGTTCCTCTAGTAGTGCCAGGAGATGGACAGCAGCGTAAGCCGCACAAAGCTGCTACCTGCATTCGCTCCACTAGTGTGCGAGGACACGAACCACTAGATATGGCACCTGCCTAGGTGCGCTCCACAAGTGGTGCAAAAGAGACGGACAGCAGCATAAGCCGCACAAAGCTCCTACCTATGTTTGCTCCCCTAGTGTGCGAGGATACGAACAACTGCCAGACGCAGTATAAGGAACGTTACCCTAGCGGCAACGTCCACCTACAAGTAGAATGACAAGGCCCAGCCGGACCATGTGCCTCAGGCACCTGCCTATGTCCGCTCCACTAAGATGTAAGGATACGGACTGCAGCCAAAGCTGTAAGGTACAAGAATGCTACCCTGCCGGTAGCGCTCACCTAGCATAGACAGAGAGATGCCTAGAGGGACGTGCACAGAGCGTCTACTCTCATGCATGAACCAAGAGGACTGAGCGCCGGGCGGCGTGCGTCAGGGTCTTATATAGACTGTGCCTCATCCAAGATGGAGGACACCAGAGCCAATCCGCTGCCAGAACGACAGCAATGACGTCACGCTGGCCTATCACCGAGCAAAGCGTCACAAGCACATGACCAGCGACCAATCGGCATAGAAGCTGTCAGAGACATGTGACCACGTGTCACAAGCACATGACCAGCGGCCAATCAGCTTAGAAGGTGTCAGAGACATGTGACCTCATGTCAGCGATAATGTCACCTGCACATGTGCAATGGCTCCAAGATAGGACTTAAGGCTACTTTACACACTGCGATATCGGTCCCGATATCGCTAGTGTGGGTACCCGCCCCCATCTGTTGCGCGACACGGGCAAATCGCTGCCCGTGCCACACAACATCGCGCAGACCCGTCACACATACTTACCTGCCCGGCGACGTCGCTGTGACCGGCGAACCGCCTCCTTTCTAAGGGGGCGGTCCGTGCGGTGTCACAGCGACGTCACTGAGCGACCGCCCAATAGCAGCGGAGGGGCGGAGCTGAGCGGGACGTAACATCCTGCCCACCTCCTTCCTTCCGCATTGCGGCCAGGAGGCAGGTAGGAGAGTTTCCTCGTCCCTGCGGCGTCACACTGAGCGATGTGTGCTGCCGCAGGAGCGACGAACTACATCGTTACTGCTGGAGTAACGATAATCGAGAATGGACCCCCATGTCACCGATGAGCGATTTTGCACGTTTTTGCAACGACGCAAAATCGCTCATCGGTGTCACACGCAGCAACATCGCTAATGCGGTCGGATGTGCGTCACAAATTCCGTGACCCCAACGACTCCGCATTAACGATGTCGCAGCATGTAAAGCCCCCTTTAGTTTCCAGCGCTTGCACATGTGCAGTAGAAAGAAATCCGAACATAGTCTCCAGTGCCACAGCAACCGTAACAACATGCCTGGTTCCCAACTTGAAGCATGGAGGAGGAGGTGTGATGATGTGTGGGGTGCTTTGCACACTGTTGGGGATTTATTCAAAATTGAAGGCATACTGAACCATCATGGCTACCACAGCATCTTGCAGCGGCATGCTATAACATCAGGTTTGCGTTTAGTCGGACCATCATTTATTTTTCAACAGGACAATGACCCCAAACACACCTCCAGGCTGTTTAAGGGCTGTTTGACTAAGAAGGACAGTGATGGGGTGCTACGCCAGTTGACCTGGCCTCCACAGTAAACAGACCTGAACCCAATCGAGATGGTTTGGGGTGAGCTGGACCGCAGAGTGAAGGCAAAAGAGCCAACAAGTGCTAACCATCTCTGGGAACTCCTTCAAGACTGTTGGAAGACCATTTCCAGTGACTACCTCTTGAAGCTCATCAAGAGAATGCCAAGAGTGTGCAAAGCAGTAATCAAAGCAAAAGGTGGCTACTTTGAAGAACCTAGAATATAAGACATATTTTCAGTTGTTTCACAATTTTTTGTTAAGTATTTCATTCCACATGTGTTAATTCATAGTTTTGATGCCTTCAACGTGAATCTGCAATTTTCAGAGTCATGAAAATAAAGAAAACTCTTTGAAAGAGAAGGTGTGTCCAAACTTGTAGTCTGTACTGTATATGTAACCTTTAACTTATAGTATAAATGATATTTCAATTATGAAAGATCGTATGCACCGATGAGTCCCATATGTCCCATACCTTATTAAATTTCTCAGGGCGTCCTCTCTTATGACACACTGCTCTGTGATACGTGATTAGCTGTGTGCCCACGTGTGTGCACTCTGCACCGCAGCGTAAAAGTCACTGCATGTTCGCTTCAGAGCGCAGCTGAAAAGCTCCGTTCTGAAACTTTGGTGACTGCAGAATTCGTGCACTCTACATGCTGCCTCTCCCTATAGACAGAATGGAGAATGGAGACAGCATGCGAAAGAAGTGACATGTTGCTTTTTAGAACGCAGCGATTTGGCAGCATGCAAATCGCTGCGCTCTAAAACGCCACGTGGGCATGGATTATGCACAATCTTCATAGATTGTGCAGGGGACGCAGGACGCATGCAGTTATCGACACTTTCTGGATGAAGACAGTGTCTAAAATAGGGAAGTAGCAGCTGCACTTGGCAATCAGCAACCTGAGCTCTTAGGTCCTACTCAGCAGTCTACAGGAATTAACTCCTGCAGAGGTGAAGACTAGTGAACGTGAACCAGACGATGCCCCGCTCTGGCTGATCAATACAGAAGTCTCAGGTTGCTTGTCAGATTCTGCAGTGCACATAACAGCTGTGCACACCTGTGTCACTTCAATAGTGAGGAGGGGATGGATGGGATTATTGCAGTGGGTGGAAGAGGGATTTCAGGGCCTTATAATGAACAGCAGGAGGAGAATGTTATATATGGATTTAAAATTAATTTCATAGAGGTGAGGATGCTAAGTCCCTCATAGCGTCCTCCCCACAATTCATTATATGGCACTGATAGCGTTCTCTCTACTCCACAATTCATTATATAGCCCTCATAGTTTTCTCTCTTATCCCACATTCATAATTCGGCACTCATAGCATTCTCCCATTCCATATATGGCAAACATAGTGTCCGCCTAACCCACAATTCATTATATGGTCCTCATAGTGTCCTCCCCATGCCAAAAATCATGATATGCCCTCATAGCGTCATACCCACCCCTCAATCCATTATATGTCCCTCATAGCGCCTCACTACCTCAAAATTCATTATATGGCCCTCATAGTGTGCTCCCCACAATTAATTATATGGCCCTGATAGTGTCCTCCCAGCACACAATTCATTATTTGGGCCCTCATAGTTTCCTCTCCACAATTATTTATATGGCCTTTATAGTGTCTCCCCACCCAATTTATTGTAAGGCCCTCAAAGCAGCCTACAACCCCACAATTCATTGCATGTCCCTCATAGTGTCATCCCCACCCCACAATTCATTTTATGGTCCTCATAGTTTCATCCCCACCCCTCAATTCATTATATGACCCTCATAGCTTAATCCCCACCCCACAATTCATTATACAGCCCTAAAAGCAACCTCACCACAATTCATTATAAGGCCCTCAAAGCATCCTTCCCACAATTAAATACAGTTAGGTCCAGAAATATTTGGACAGTGACACAAGTTTTGTTATTTTAGCTGTTTACAAAAACATGTTCAGAAATACAATTATATATATAATATGGGCTGAAAGTGCACACTCCCAGCTGCAATATGAGAGTTTTCACATCCAAATCGGAGAAAGGGTTTAGGAATCATAGCTCTGTAATGCATAGCCTCCTCTTTTTCAAGCGACCAAAAGTAATTGGACAAGGGACTCTAAGGGCTGCAATTAACTCTGAAGGCATCTCCCTCATTAACCTGTAATCAATGAAGTAGTTAAAAGGTCTGGGGTTGATTACAGGTGTGTGGTTTTTCATTTGGAAGCTGTTGCTGTGACCAGACAACATGCGGTCTAAGGAACTCTCAATTGAGGTGAAGCAGAACATCCTGAGGCTGAAAAAAAAGAAAAAATACATCAGAGAGATAGCAGACATGCTTGGAGTAGCAAAATCAACAGTCGGGTACATTCTGAGAAAAAAGGAATTGACTGGTGAGCTTGGGAACTCAAAAAGGCCTGGGCGTCCACGGATGACAACAGTGGTGGATGATCGCCGCATACTTTCTTTGGTGAAGAAGAACCCGTTCACAACATCAACTGAAGTCCAGAACACTCTCAGTGAAGTAGGTGTATCTGTCTCTAAGTCAACTGTAAAGAGAAGACTCCATGAAAGTAAATACAAAGGGTTCACATCTAGATGCAAACCATTCATCAATTCCAAAAATAGACAGGCCAGAGTTAAATTTGCTGAAAAACACCTCATGAAGCCAGCTCAGTTCTGGAAAAGTATTCTATGGACAGATGAGACAAAGATCAACCTGTACCAGAATGATGGGAAGAAAAAAGTTTGGAGAAGAAAGGGAACGGCACATGATCCAAGGCACACCACATCCTCTGTAAAACATGGTGGAGGCAACGTGATGGCATGGGCATGCATGGCTTTCAATGGCACTGGGTCACTTGTGTTTATTGATGACATAACAGCAGACAAGAGTAGCCGGATGAATTCTGAAGTGTACCGGGATATACTTTCAGCCCAGATTCAGCCAAATGCCGCAAAGTTGATCGGACGGCGCTTCATAGTACAGATGGACAATGACCCCAAGCATACAGCCAAAGCTACCCAGGAGTTCATGAGTGCAAAAAAGTGGAACATTCTGCAATGGCCAAGTCAATCACCAGATCTTAACCCAATTGAGCATGCAATTCACTTGCTCAAATCCAGACTTAAGACGGAAAGACCTACAAACAAGCAAGACCTGAAGGCTGCGGCTGTAAAGGCCTGGAAAAGCATTAAGAAGGAGGAAACCCAGCGTTTGGTGATGTCCATGGGTTCCAGACTTAAGGCAGTGATTGCCTCCAAAGGATTCGCAAATCCAAAGGATTTGTTTGGGTTTGGTTTATTTGTCCAATTACTTTTGACCTCCTAAAATGTGGAGTGTTTGTAAAGAAATGTGTACAATTCCTTCAATTTCTATCAGATATTTTTGTTCAAACCTTCAAATTAAACGTTACAATCTGCAGTTGAATTCTGTTGTAGAGGTTTCATTTCAAATCCAATGTGGTGGCATGCAGAGCCCAACTCGCGAAAATTGTGTCACTGTCCAAATATTTCTGGACCTAACTGTATATGGCCCTTATAGCGTCTGTCCACCTCACAACTAATTATAAGGCCCTCATAGCATCCTAGCACCCCACAATTCATTACATGCCCCTGATAGTGTTCCCCCACCCCACAATTCATTATATTGTCCTCAAAGCGTACTCGGCACAATTCACTATATGGCCCTGATAGTTTCCTCACGTACCCCACAATTCATTATAAGGTCCTGATTGTGTCTTTTCCCGTTCATCAATTCATTATGAAGCTATCAAGGACTCAGAATATATTGTTATGAAGGACACCAATCATTGACTAAGCCTATGTACACATGTTCAGGATTTACAGCAGAAAATTAAATTCTGCTGCAAATCCTTGTGTTGGCAGAACGAAAACTGCTTAAAATAAGTATTTTTTACATGCATTTTTGTTGCATATTTTCCCCCATTCATTAGTATCGGTGAGATATGTTGCAAAAACGCTGAAGGAATTGACAGGTTGCAGATCTGAATCTACTGCAAATCTGCAAGGAAAAAAACTAGGCAACATGTACATGAGATGCTGTAAAACGGTTGTAGTAAGGACTAGGGGGCTGAAAAAAGAAAAAATGAGGGTGTAAGCTGAACAGTTATAGTGTTTCTTTGGTGTTTCCCAGAAGATAATATGGCAGTCAGACTCTTTTCTGGGCCCGCTCATTAAACTTCATGAATATTCACTGCTTCCCCCACCCACCCTCTGTGCAAGAATCTGTGATGAGTTTCAGACTACTATATATGCCCCCACCCTCTGTGTCGATGTCAGTCATTGGTTGCAGACCAGTTGGTTATATTTGTAGTGTAAAAAGAAATGAATATATAGTTTAAGAAAATAGTGTAGGCTCCTGGTCTATTTGTGATGACCAGCAGGGCTAAAACAGACAGCTATGGGCTACAACCCTCAGTTGTCTGCGTTACCATGGCTGGTTATCAAAAATAGAGGGGATCCAAGACCATTTTTTTTACTATTTATATCCCCCTATTTTTTATAACCAGCCAAGGTAAAGCAGACAGCTAGCTGTTGCTATTATTAGGGTGGGAAGTGGGAAGAGCCATGGATATTGGCTCCTCCCAACCTAAAAATAGCAGCTCACAGCAGCCCCGGAATTGGTGCTCTAAATAAAATAAAATAAACTAGATGCACCAATTTTCCTGGTTTCCCACCTCATCCTGATTACCCTGGTGCAGTGGCAATCGGGGTAATATATGGGGTTGATGAAAACTGTGATTTGTCAAAAGTCACAGCTGCCATCAAGCTCTAGGTTAGTAATGTGGAGGCATTTAAGGGACACCCCCATTAGTAACCATGTAAATAAAATGAAATGAGCACACACAGAAAAATCTTTTATTTTAAATAAAAAACACACACATCCTCTTTCACTTTATTAACCCCCAAAACACCATTGCATGTCCAAAGTAATCCACACAACGTTCCACAACAATCCACAGTTTTGCTACATACAGAGGCTGCAGGGATAGAACATGTGACCGGTCACTACAACCTCCGAGATACAATAAGGGCAGGCTGTGAGAAGTGGTGACGTCAGTGAGATTTCCAAAGTTCACGGCAATAGGGAAGGGCCAGGTAATAAAGCTCCAGAATTGGTGCATCTATTGGATTTGCCGATTCTGGGGCAGCTGCTGTTTGGGTGGGACCAATAACCATGGGACTTCCCACCCTGATAATACCAGTCAAAGAGGGTCTAGTAACAGGGGTTGTTTCTCCCAATCTAAATCTGTCCAAATTATCATTCATGACCAAATTAAAGTCTCCCATACAAATAATGTACATATCTGGTTAGCTAAAGAAGAAGCTCACCACTTGTTTATTTATTTCTAACTAGCTTCTAATACATACTCTTTAGAATGTATTACTACATACAGTACAGACCAAAAGTTTGGACACACCTTCTCATTCAAAGAGTTTTCTTTATTTTCCGGACTCTGAAAATTGTAGATTCACATTGAAGGCATCAAAATGAGCTTCAAGAGGTAGTCACTGGAAATGGTCTTCCAACAGTCTTGAAGAAGTTCCCAGAGATGCTTAGCACTTGTTGGCTCTTTTGCCTTCACTCTGCGGTCCAGCTCACCTCAAACCATCTCGATTGGGTTCAGGTCTGGTGACTGTGGAGACCAGGTCATCTAGCGTAGCACCCCATCACTCTCCCTCTTAGTCAAATAGGCCTTACACAGCCTGGAGGTGTGTTTGGGGTCATTGCCCTGTTGAAAAATAAATGATGGTCCAACTAAACGCAAACCGAATGGAATAGCACGCCGCTGCAAGATGCTGTGGTAGGCATGCTGGTTCTGTATGCCTTCAATTTTGAATAAATCTTCAACAGTGTCACCAGCTAAGCACCCCCACACCATCACACCTCCTCCTCCATGCTTCACGGTGGGAACCAGCCATGTAGAGTCCGTCCGTTCACCTTTTCTACAAAGACACGGTGGTTGGATCCAAAGATCTCAAATTTGGACTCATCAGACCAAAGCACAGATTTCCACTAGTCTAAAGTCCATTCCTTGTGTTCTTTAGCCCAAACAAGTCTCTTATGCTTATTGCCTGTCCTTAGCAGTGGTTTCTTAGCAGCTATTTTACCATGAAGGCCAGCTGCACAATGTCTCCTCTTAACAGTTGTTCTAGAGATGAGAAGGTGTGTCCACACTTTTGGTCTGGACTGTATGTAAAAACAAAATGGCATTCTGGATCACTGCGCATAACTTTAGCTTCCCACCTAACTGATATGTGTACAAGCAATCAGACTCCTCTAAAATAGTTGGCGTGGAAAGAATGTGCCGAACATTGTACCCAGGGTTTCTTCAATCACCTAGCTGAGTCTATACTGAAATGTGTCTTCACTAGAGCTGATCGAACGCCCGAAAAACTGGGGTCGGCGGATCACTGACAGACTTAAAAATAAGTCCGATCCGCTCCGGAATCCGGTACCAATATAAGTCAATGGAAACCGGAATCCGGTGATTAAAAACGTTTGTGGAGGGGATGTGGGGTAGGAGCGCGCGCGGTGTACTCACTGACATGGCGGCACTCTTCTTCCGGGTCACGTTTTTCACCGGCGCATGGCATTGGTTGCAGTTAGACACACCCACACCCTGAGTGTCAGCTGACTGCATTCAATCACAGGTGGCAGGACGGCCGGTGGGCGGGGAAAGCAGTGTATCCGTCGCAAGTGTGACTCCGGCATTATTTTTTTATTTAAATAAATAATTAAAAAACCCGACGTGCGGTCCCCCCTAATTTTCATCCCCAGCCATAGTAATGTCGGCTGGGGGCTGGTATTTCAGCCCGCAGCCACCCGGTATTGCCGCATCTATTAGATGTGGCAATGCCGGTACATTACCGGCTCTTCCCGGAGGCGTGATGCAGTGCCAGTCGGGGTAATAGGTTTGTGATCGCACAGACGTCTGTGAGATACCCGCATCACAAACCTGTAAATGAATGTAAATAAACACACACAGAGAAAAATCCTTTATTTAGAATAAAGTACAAATGTACCCTCGTTCACCACTTTATTACCCTAACACCCTCCGGCGTAATCCACACGTCCCACGGCGACACATCCGGCTCTGCTATATGTCACAGCTAGCAGCCGTAAAGCACGGCTGCCAGCTCTGAGTGTAGACACTGACTGAGCAGAGGCTATGGCAGGCTGGGCTGTGACATTCTCTCCTCCGCAGCTCCAGCCCCTCCCCTCCTCAGTTCCGGCTCGCTCCCCGCAGCAGATGTCCGCTCTCACTGACCTCTAGCAGGGACACTCGCATGACACTCAGCTCTGCTGTACTGCCAGCGTTAGCCGTGTCTCATGCGAGGGAATTGCACTGGTGCATGCGGAGACAGGCAGCGGAGGAGATGGGAGAAAGTGCCCCCTCTATCTTCTCCGCTCCTGTGATGCGATTGCTAGATCGCATCACAGTCGCATCACCCTCGGCTGACTCCCGCAGCAGAGGGTCATTTGCATATCGCATCGGAAGCGGTACGCAAGTGTACAAGAGCCCTCAGAAGTGTGCAGGTGATGATATGTCAGACTCGTGCGGGTCTGACATGACATCATACCGCACAGTCTGCCACAGTCTGAACATGAGCGTGCATGTACCTAGAAACACATGCACGCTCCTGTCAGAAGTGTGTGCAGATGATGCAATGTCAGACTCTTGCGGGTCTGACATGACATCATACCGCAGTCTGCCACTGTCTGAACATGAGCGTGCATATACTTAGAAACACATGCACGCTCCTGTCAGATGTGTGTGCGGCTGTGCTGCGATGTCAGACTTGTGGGAGTCCCTCGCAAGTGTGACTGCTGCCTAAGATAAACCGCATGCATTTTTTTTTTGTTTTTTTTTTAAATTTAAATAAATAATAAAAAAAAAACGGCGTGCGGTCGCCCCCAATTTTCATCCCCAGCCATGATAACGCCAAATGGGGGCTGGTATATTCTCAGCCCACAGCCGCCCGGTATTGCCGCATCTATTAGATGTGACAATTCCGGTGCGATATCGGCTCATCTTGATTGCCCTGGTGCGGAGGCAATCAAGGTAATAGCAGGGGTTAATAACGGCTGCTACTAAACCCTAGGTTTGTGATCCCACAGGCGTCTGTGAGATACCCGCATAACAAACCTGTAAATTACAGTAAATAAAGAGGACACAGAGAAATCCTTTTTTTGGAATAAAGTACAAACGCAGCCTCCTCCTTCACCACTTTATTAAGTCCCAACACAGCCATGTCCCACGGAGACACATCCAGCTCTGCTACATGTCAGAGCGAGCAGCCACAGAGCACGGCTGCCAGCTCTGAGTGCAGCCTATTACTGTGCAGCGATAAGTGTTGACTGCATGGCAGAGCTGTCACAGTCTGGGGGGCACGTCAACCAGGAACCAATCACAGATGAGAGGACGGCCGGTGGGCGGGGAAAACACAGAAAGCTGTGTGTATGCGATGGACAGTACAGGAAGTGAAAGCGCAACCCGGAAGTAGTGTGCCGCCATGACAGAGAGTCTCGGTGTTACAGGGGGACCGGCAGATTAGGACCAGGGGGTATATATCCTAATCGCCAGTCGGGGCCCACCGTGCTCCAGATGACAAAGGAGCTGCTGGCACCTGAGGGTTAGGCGGAGACTATAGAGCTGGATGGCTCTGAGATAACCCAGGAACTCTGGGAACCGGTCACGTGTGTTGGGACACGTCAGACCGGACGACAACCTGATTAGCGTTTTGGTGCACCTAGCGCTACACCAACCACGTGTGCAGGAAACACGTCAGGCCGGGTGGTAACCAGGTAGCGTTGACCGGAAGACCGCCATGAAAGCGCCCTGTCGGCCACGTGTGTAGGACACGTCAGGCCGAGCGGTCCTCCGATTAGCGTTTCTGGCCACCTCTCGACTGGCCACGTGTGTGTAGGACACGTCAGGCCAGATGGGTACACCAGTAGCGTTGACCGGGAAGCCGAGGAGGATAAGGAACACCCTGTTAACTCCACAGGGGTCCTGGGGTACGCTGTCCATGCGCGTAGGGGGCACAACCGGACAGGTGGCGCAGGAGGTGCGTTGTCCGTGTGCGTAGGGGGCACAATCGGACAGGTGGCGCAGCAGGTGCATTGTCCGTGTGCGTAGGAGGCACAATCGGACAGGTGGCGCAGCAGGTGCGTTGTCCGTGTGCGTAGGGGGCACAATCGGACAGGAAGCACAGCAGCCGCAGCCCAGTTAACGCCACTGGGCTGCTATAGCAAGACTGGAACGGCAGGAGGGAAGCACGGCGCCTGACCCTGATGTGCCGAGCCACGAATCTTGGCGTGACAGGCACCGTTCGCCTAACCCTACCTACCGCTTCCCAACATAGGCTTATGCCGCAATGAGGCTCTAACATGGAGGTGTGCTCTGACTGAGCAAAAGTGAAGACTGCGCCCCTCCATGTTGTCTTCAGCCCCTTTTATAAACTGGGTCCGCCCCAAACCCAGGGTGGAACCACCAAGGTCCAATAGCAGAGTGCCATGTCATCAGTGACGTCACATGCGACCTATCCGGAACAGCCACGTCATTGATGACCTCATGGCAGCCACGCCCCAAACACTTCACCAGTCATCGTCTGACGACCAATACTGAGGTGCCAGATCATAGGGGCGGGCCTCTGCGAGCCAGTCCGGAGTTGCCACGTCATCAGGACACCTGACACCCTCTGCCCTATCAGGGCCTGCCACCTCACAGACATGCTCAGTGAGGTCCTTACCGGACCTAGCCTCTGGTGCACTAAGTGCCTGAGCATGCCCAGTAGCCTGAGCAACAGGCTCAGAAAGCAGACTATCAGTTTGAGCATGCTCAGTAGGCACATCCCAGCACTTAGACACAGCACAAAGTCCAAGTACCTGTGCAAAGAGGCTGTTAGGGTTAATTGTGGGAGCATGCTCAGTAGCCTGAACTGAGGAGTTGGTCTCAGACATAACACAATCAGGCTGAGCATGCTCACTAGGCAAAACACCGGGCTTAAACTCTGGCTGGGGTAAATCGGCGTACGCATGCGCACTAGCCGCCTCTCCACACTTAGACGTGGTGGAAGGAACAGCCAACTGGTTGACCCGAGGCACGGCCAAGAACGGCAGCCGGCACCTGGGCGCAACAGGAACTGCAGCAGGCTGCTTGCGGCTATGGCGGCGCCGGTTCGTAACACTCGGTAAGTATGAAATGCTAATTTATTTCTGTTTTTGTTCATTTTTATTAATTGCCGAATCCGGATCATGCACCCGGAATCCCGCGCCCGGGTGCGGCACAGATATAGCGCTGAAACCGCGCGGATCCGGACTTTTACAGTATGAATCCGCTCAGCACTAGTCTCCACCAAGCCTATATTTCCAAGACATATATCTTATTTGGAAAGCCATATATCTGTAGAAAATCTAAATAAGAGAAAAATAAAGTACCGCTTCACAAAACATGAAGACATTATCATAAAGGATATAGCAGAACAAGTCTGTCTTCTGTGATTCGTAATAGGACAAAGTGTTCCACAAAAAGTAACTTGTCCAATCTGAGTCATTATAGGACGTAGAAGAGTGGAACAAATGAAAGTCTTAGCAACAAAGAACAAACAGTAACGTTCGCTGCTGGTGAGGGTGGCAAGCGGGAGTGGATCCACTGGACCACAGGTGGTACTCTGGCTTATCTTTTAGTAGGAGAGGCTTAACTAAGTGCCCGCCGTGACGCAGAACACCAGGTGCCACTTCCAGGGCAGTAACCAGAACTGTGGCAGCTGAGCGTAGCAGGGAGACAGGGTAGAACAGGAAGCACAGTCCGACAAGGGTCATCAGGCTACAGTAACCAGGCAAGGGACATCAGGCACAGGACATCAGGTACAGGACATCAGACACAGGTACAGCCAGGACTGGACCTCAGAAGGACCTTCGGTCATCAGGATCCAGGTCATCAGGCACGAAACTCCAGTTGTCAGGGTCCAGGTCATCAAGCGCGGATCACCAGGCATGGGATATAAGGCACAGAACATCGGACATGGATGCAGCTGGGACAAGACCTCAGGTTGAACTCCAGTCATCAGGGTCCAGGTCATCAGGCACGGAACTCCGGTTTTCAGGGTCCAGGTCATCAGGCATAGATCACCAGGTATGGCACATCAAGCACAGGGCATAGGACACAGATGCAGCTGGGACGGCTGATGCAGACAGGATGACAGGTGCAGGCGGTTAAGGCCACAGGTGCAGGAAACAGACTGGTATGGACACAGGTGCAGAATACAGGCTGGTATGGACACAGGTGCAGGATACAGGCTGGTACCAGTAAACAGACAGGGCAGGTTCAAGGAAAGATGCAGGACAGACACAGCAGAGTAGTACTGGTTGCATGCAGGACAGGTGCTGGAGGCTGGTAAACCAGGCCAAGCAGGCAGGACCACCACAGAACTAAGATCAAGTTCTAGTGCATGGCTCTGGCCCTCACAACAGGGGAGGGAGCCTTAGTTATTTAGTGCCTCCCAGTGATAGGCTGGGGACACCTTTGCAAGGTGTGCATGCTTCCTCTTAAAGGGACAGGAAGCACGCACGCCCCCTAGGCTGGAGGCCAGGAAACCCAGAGTGGTATGCGCAGGGCCTGGGGCCTAGCCAGGAACTGAAAACAGACACATATGAGGGCATCCGTGAGGCGACGAGACGGGGACCACACTACACATGGATGGCAAAGAAAGGACACAGAGGGCCACGTGACATGTAAGTGACCACGGAGGGGAAGAGCAGAGGACCATGCAACATGAGAGTGGCTGTGCGGGAGTGCAGATAATTACGTAACACGCAGGCAGCCATGGAGGTAAGCAGAGAATCGTGCAGCACGAGGATGGCCGTGCAGGGAAAAGAAGAGTACAGGGATATGGTGCTCAGATGCCACGGAGCGCTGGCGCAATAGAGAAGCTTACACAAACAAACCATTATCAACTTAAATGTGGAAAGATAAGGAGGTTGATAACTGCTAAATAGGGATGATCGAATACCACAAATATTCGGCAACGCCCATATTCGCCGAATAGGTTGCCACTATTCGACAATTTGCGAATATTCGATGCGCAATGTAAGTCTATGGGAAACCCAAATAGTTGGCGCATAGCAACTATTCGGGCTTCCCATAGACTTACATTGCGCATCGAATATTCGCATAGTGGCGAACTATTCGTCAGATATTCGCGAAGCTGAATATTGCCAAATATTTGTGATATTCGATCATCCCTACTCCTAAAGTTTACAATTTTGGGGATACCCACACTAAGCATAGTGAAAGGTATAACTGTTACCAATGATGTGGAATCCAGAGCTCTTATTGTTGTGAACAAAATCCGGTTTCCCACCCTCCCCTCCTCTCCATAGGGTTCACAAATTAAAGATCAGGTGTCCCATGGTGAGAAAGATTAGCGTTTTTCCCATATCGGAGCAGGATGAAGCTGTAGCCATTACAACGCTTCGCTAGGATTGCAGAAGAAAGTTGTGGATCCCTCATATATGATGCGGAGGTGAGCCAGATAAACCATAAAATAAGAATTGTTCTTTAAACTTCCTCTACGCATCTATGAACTGGGCTCTTTGATTTTCTAGATCCACAGAAAAATATGGGTATATGGAGACTGTTGCATTGTTATACTTGATAGGGCCTCTTTGATTGGCCAGATGCAATGCGACATATGTGTCCTTGTAATTCAAAAGCAACACTAGGAACAGCCTAGGAGGGGCTCCTGGAGGTGGAGGTTAAGCTGGGACTCTATGGGCCCTCTCCACTGTGTACAAGGATTTAAGCCAGGTTTGAATAAATTGTTCAGGGTGTTGACCTTCAGATTTTTCAGGTAGGCATATAACCCTAATATTATTGTGACAAAATCAGTTTTTAAAATCATACTTTTTATACCATGCATCTGTAGACCCCACCACCTTGTTTAGTTTGGTCGCTACAGTGGAAAGTGTGCCCTCCAAATATGATACTCTGATTTCCACTTCAGAGTTACGGCCACTTTAAGCATGCATATCTTAGCATAAAATGTCATGTCGGGAAGGGGTTAATGTTAAACTAGCCTCTGGAACTACTTACACTGCCACATTATAGTGAACATGCATTCCAAGGAAAACTTGTATTCACAATAATTTTGCAGACTAGATATGCTGACGAATAAATGACAAAGAAGCAAATCAAAACACTTGTTCATTGGCTGAACTCATTTTTATTACTGCACAAAAGAAATTATTCAGCAGAACATCATCACATGTAACAGGAGTTGTGCTGTCAAAAGCAATAGCAACCTATGAGTAGAGATGAGTGAACCTGAGGTTTGGTTTTCGAACCGAAGACCAACTTAAAAAATCAAGGCTCAGGTTCGGGGTTTGGATGCTTTATCTTCGAACTTCACTCGCACGAGCAACGCTGTGCTGTGCTCAGGTACGCTTGGTGCTCAGCCCTGTGCGAGGGGCTTGCAGTGTTTGAACGGCTTGTACTGGGGGTAACATCATCATGATTACATATAATGTGCAATCCAAAAATTGTTTGAAAAAGCTCATCCACCCTCCCATGGAAGTGATCTACTTATGGTTGGCTGTATGTGGGCGGAGACTCAAACTACCAATCAGTTACTTGTTCTGGCATTCGGGTCAAGCTCAAACCAGAGGAGGCTTGGATCGTTTGCTGCCGGTGAGTCGAACCTCCATGAAACTGCTCATCTCTACCTATGAGCACTGAAATAATAATCTTTATTTTTATACAGCACTAACATATTATTCAGTACTTCTTACATACACCAGCAACACTGTCCCACTGGGGAGGACAATCTAAATTCCCTATCACAGGGAGAACATACAAACTCCTTGCAGATGTTGTCCTTGGTGGGATTTGACCCCAGAACCCCAGTGCTGCAAGACTGCAGTGCTAACCACTGAGCCACCATGTGCATCTGAACATGACATGGCCTGTGTTAAAAGGCTACAAAATGACTGCCATTCAACAAACAAGCATCCCTGTTGTTTCATGCCCCAGGTTGGCCTGTGTCATTGGATCTTAGCTCAGTCCATTTTTAATTGTGTTCTAGATGGATGTGATCTGGAGTCTGTGTTCCATGTGTCTTATATTAATATCACTGCCAAGCAGAACAAACAGCATTCAATATTGCTCTAATTAGAGATCGATCTCATTAATTAACTCAACTACAACATGTAACAAATATTTGGCAAACAGAATCAATTTCTTTTTAAATCAATACAAGGCATCAGATCAAACTTGCACGCTATCATTGGACCTTCACAGGCTTCTGATTCCTGCCTACATCCTTCATAAATGGAGATTTATTTTGTCCTCCTTGAACATACTTTGCACGCTATATGTGCATCCATGAGCTCAACCCCTAGTGTACATTATTAATAAAAGTCCACCCGACTGTCTTATATAATACATAATTTCACCTTCACTATTGAAAATCATCATATGAATTAAAGAAAACTTTTCACCTTTTTGTTTTTTAGAGAAAGATTTTCCTTTATCTCAAGACATTGGATTTAATTTTTAAACTATAGTAAATGTACAAACGACATTTTAGTTTTAACATTTAGGAGCCGGACATTTTAAGTTCTCACACTTTTGTTCCTTTCTACAAGAGCTATAACTGTTTTTTTTCTCTACATGCAGTCATATAGTGGGTTGTTGTTTTGTGTCATGACTTCTAATTTTTAACAATACCATCTTACATATAATGTAATGAAAAGCAGGGAAAAAAGTTTGAAGTTGGCTGAAATTGTGAAACCCCTCCCCACCATAAACAAGATACTCCAGCATTGATTTTTGTGTCTAATTTTTGTGATGTTAATTATGCAATAAAAATGACATTGTAGCATGATTAAATTACAGAAATATGAATCTTTGAATTTTGTTTTATATTTTTCTAGATAAAAAAAAAAATTCAGAGCCAGATTTCCTCCCTGCTTTAGGTGCAGACTCATTTCTGGGACAGATCTACTGGGGTTAGGTTGAGACATATTCTCATGGGATCAGGTTCTTTTCCTTCGTTTACAGAACTTGGTGTTTTTTGTCGAGGTAGACGTCTATCCTGGCTGGCATTTGTCCAGCACAGCTCATTTATAAAATCTCACATATCTCTAACTAGTATGCAAGCTGTCCTCACTCCACTTGAAGCCTTAACCCCTTAACGACTTATGATGTACAGGGAAATCATAGGTCAAGTACTTCACTTTGATGCAGGCTCTTGCGGTGAGCCTACATGTTTACCCAAACATGTTGTTTGATCTGATCATGACCTATCGGAAGATCGCAGCTTCAAGTCCTCTTATGGGACAAGTGAAAAAAAAAGTTTTAAAAAATTAAAAAAAACCCACAAAAGTTCAAATCACCCCCTTTTGCCCCATAAAAAATTAAAACAACTAAATAAAATAAAAATAAACATATTTTTACCCTGGCCCCCTTATTCTTCAGATAATATACCGTCCTTTTGACAAGTCTTGGTCCAACAGACAATGTATCAGTCCCGGTCGCTGCGTCCTACTTCCTATCCTTTCACTACTTTCTCTGACCTGCTCTTTCCTCTTTATACTTCATGACTGCCTCTTTCCTTTAGCTTTCTTTTTTGTTTTACTATTTTATATGGTTTAAAATGAGTATCCATGTATCAATGTAATCTTCGACATTCCATTATGAAGCCCATGATAGTTTATCGTTCAGATTGTCAATGAGTGCTATTTGCTACAGCATGGTTCCATGTTCTTCTCATGTATGTTTCTTTTTTTGAAAACTCAATAAAACTTTAAATTGGGAAAAAAAAATAAAATAAACATATTTGGTATCGCCATGTTCAGAAATGCCCGATCTATCAAAATATAAAATTAATATGATCTGTAAAGGGCGAAATGAGAAAAAAATCAAAACACAAACCTTACAATTTTTGGTGGCCAGTGTGCCGCAACATTGAAATAAAATGCAATAAGAGGCAATCAAAACATCATATTTACACCAAACTGGTATAATTGAAAATGTCAACTCAGTAAACAAAAAATAAGCCCTCACATAGCCCCAGAGTCCCAAAATATGAAAATGTTATGGGTCTCAGAAAATGGCACCAAAAGCGAAATTCTTTTTTGGCAAAATTCTAATTTTTTTTCACCACTTAAACAAAGAGAAAAACGTTGGTGTCTATTAACTCATACTTACCTAGGGAATCAGACTGCCAGGTCAATTTTACTACAGAGTGAACATGGTAAATAAAACCCCCAAAAAACATTGTGGAATTGCACTATATTTGCATAGAATTGTTTTACCGTTTTCCAGTACAACAAGTTGCAGAATATATTGCAGACTATATTGTATCATTCAAAAGTACAACTCGACCAACAAAAAAAAGGCCTAATATGACTACAGAAAAATAAAAAAGTTATGGCTCTTGGAAGAAAGGGAGGAAAAAACGAAACCTATAAAACAGAAAATCAACAGATGGTGAAGAGATTTACACACTCAAGCAGATCCTAAAGCTGGGTTTACACGCTGCAACATCGCAAAGGACATCGCTGTAACGTCACCGGTTTGGTGACGCAATAGCGATCTCCATAAGTCTCTGCTAAGTCTCTGGTGAGCGTTCAACCCGGCAAACCTGGCCAACAACTTACCAGCGATCCGGACCTGCAGAGCGACCTAGCTGGTTGTTGGGGACGTTGATAAGCAGCCTTTTGAAAGGGAAGTTGCTAACAAAGTCGCTGAAAAGGATTCACACACTGAAACTTCATGCTGCACAGCGGGAAACAAAGGACCTAGGAATGGTCCTGAACGACTTGTAGTGATCAGCAACTTCCAGCAACTTCACAGCAGGGGCCAGGTCGCTGATAGGTTTCACACACTGCAACATCGCAAACAACATCGCTATTGCGTCACAAAACCAGTGACGTTACAGCGATGTCGTTTGAGATGTTGCAGTGTGTAAACCCAGCTTTAGACTATACTTCTTTTACATACAAAGCAACACAAAGGGACACATGCAAGGATCCATTTCCCTTTACTGGGGCTTTAGAGAGGGAATTGGGCAGTCAAATTTCAGAGGAGGACTGGCAGAAAGTACTCATATTGTCCCACAAATTTCCTATTACCTGCCGTGCTAAGGAATAAAACTACAAGATTCTATCTAGATAGTAGCATTGTCCCACTATGCTACGTATACTCTTCTCCTCTGTGTCAGACTCGTGCTTGCAATGTGGCAGTGTAGCTGGGTCTATGTTACATATACAGTCGGAAGTGTTGGCACCCTTGAAATTGTTTCAGAAAATAAAGTACTTCTCCCAGAAAATTATTGCAATTACATGTTTTGCTATACAGGTTTATTTTTTTTTTGTGTATTGGAACAACAAGAAGAAACGAAAAAACAAAAAAGGCAAATTGGACATAATTTCACATAAAACTCCCAAAATGGACAGGACAAAAATTGATGCTACCTTTCCAAAATTGTAAATAAACAACTTTATTTCAAGCATGTGATGTTTATTCAAACTCACCTGTGACAAATAACAGGTATGGGCAATATGAAAATCACACCTGAAACCAGATAAAAAAGGGAGAAGTTGAATCAGTGTGTCTGTGTGTGCCACACTAAGCACGATGAACAGAAAGAGGAAAAGAGAACTGTCTGAGGACTTGAAAACCAAAATAGTTGAAAAATATCAACAATCTCAAGGTTACAAGTCCATCACCAGAGATCTTGATGTTATTTTGTCCACAATGCGCAAGATAATTATAAAGTTTACAATCCATGGCACTGTAGCTAATCTCCCTAGATGTGGATGGTTGAAAAATATTGATGGAAGGTTGCAATGCAGGGTAGTCCGGAGGGCAGATAAGCAGCCCCAATTAAGTTCCAAAAAAATTGAAGCTGTCCTGCAGGCTCAGGGTGAATCAATGTTAGCGCAAACTATCCATTGAAATTTGAATGAATTGAAACACTATGGCAAGAGACCCATGAGTTCTGCATTTATGGCAGAAATAAGAAGCCTTTTAATTCTTTCACCTAACTCTGGACACTACCTAATTTATGTATGAATCTTACCAGGTGGACTCCTCTGGTGTTTTGACGGTGCCTCCATATTTTGGGTTAAATTGCCCTGTTTTGAGTGTACTGTTTGGAGTGCTGAGAGTATCTTTTTTACCTACAGAGACATAAATAGGCTAGAATGCAGTTTGCTAAATGTACATGAGTAAGCCAAAATCCTTCTGGGAAACTGTCTTGTGGACAAGTGAGCTCAAGATAAAGCTTTTCGGTAAAGCACATCATTCTACTGTGTTACGGGGTTGGCAGATTGAATGGAAATAATAGGTTCAATCTTAACCTGGGGTCCACCGTGTGAAGATGAAATATTACTGCTAGTAGTCCAGAGGACAAAGCGGACACACAACAGCTAACAATAACTGTAAAGAAACACACACTAACTTGTGTTAACATCACACAGGAGTATAGAAAGAGTTGCAATAACCTGTTTTTACCTCACAGATTATGCAAATTAAATGGAGAATGAGTTGCTGTAACTCATGTTGACCTCACATAGGTTACGCTACATAATGACTCCAAATATAAGTGATTGCACACTGTGTCCGAAGCTGTGTGTGCTGGCTAGGCGACCCGTCTACAGTGTGGAGTAACCCTCTCACAGTACCGGGTCACGGTATGAACTGTACCTGCCTAAGCGACCTGCCTAGGTGACCTGCCTAGGTGTGGAGTATCCCTCTCACAGGACCAGGCCATGGGATACACACAGCATGCAACAGTGGTGGACGGATGCAGACAAGCTCATTCCCTGAGGCACCATGAAATATCCAATACCAAATGTGTGATAAGTAGAGATGAGCGAACCGGTCGCGGTTCGGCTCGAGGTTGGTTCGCCGAACGGACCTCCCGTTCGAGTTCGGTTCGTCGAACGTTCGACGAACCGAACTCGAACTGCATAGGAAACAATGGCAGGCAATCACAAACACAGAAAAACACCTAGAAAACACCCTCAAAGGTGTCCTAAAGGTGACAAACAACTCAAACACATTGGAAAGTGACAAGGACATATACTCATGCGAAAACAAAACAGCTGGACAAGGAAAAAGAGGAGGACACACAGATATAGGCATGGCACGCCCTTCTAAAATCATGTAAAACACCGCAAGGTGACTCCAAGCGGAGTCTCCCTTTTTTCCAAAAATTGGGCCACACACACACCCACCCCTTCAGTGGTAGCACTTGTGCCCCAGTTGCACACTTCACAGCTAGATTTGCATCAAGCACATTCAAAAATACGCCATAATTAACCGTCCCCAGGATGACACCAGGGTAGGTAGCTAAGTCTTTCCTGATCCCAGCTCTGTGCAACTTGGATCATTTATAAAAAACACAGCAATCAAGGGTTACTCCAAGCGGAGTCTCCCTTTTTTCCAAAAATTGGGCCCCACACACACCCACCCCTTCAGTGGCAGCAGTTGTGCCCTAGTTGTACACTTCACAGCTACATTTGCATCAAGCACATTCAAAAATACGCCATTCTTATCCGTCCCCAGGATGACACCGGGGTAGGTAGCAAAGTCTTTCCTGATCCCAGCTCTGTTCATCTTGGCTTCTTTTAAAAACAATGTAAGCAAGGGTTACTCCAAGCGGAGTCTCCCTTTTTTCCAAAAATTGGGCCCCACACACACCCACCCCTTCAGTGGCAGCAGTTGTGCCCTAGTTGTACACTTCACAGCTAGATTTGCATCAAGCACATTCAAAAATACGTCATTCTTATCCGTCCCCAGGATGACACCGGGGTAGGTAGCAAAGTCTTTCCTGATCCCAGCTCTGTTCATCTTGGCTTCTTTTAAAAACACATCAAGCAAGGGTTACTCCAAGCGGAGTCTCCCTTTTTTCCAAAAATTGGGCACCACACACACCCACCCCTTCAGTGGCAGCAGTTGTGCCCTAGTTGTACACTTCACAGCTACATTTGCATCAAGCACATTCAAAAATACGCCATTCTTATCCATCCCCAGGATGACACCGGGGTAGGTAGCAAAGTCTTTGCTGACCCATGACTTGTTCATCTTGGCTTCTTTTAAAAACAATGTAAGCAAGGGTTACTCCAAGCGGAGTCTCCCTTTTTTCCAAAAATTGGGCCCCACACACACCCACCCCTTCAGTGGCAGCAGTTGTGCCCTAGTTGTACACTTCACAGCTACATTTGCATCAAGCACATTCAAAAATACGCCATTCTTATCCGTCCCCAGGATGACACCGGGGTAGGTAGCAAAGTCTTTCCTGATCCCAGCTCTGTTCATCTTGGCTTCTTTTAAAAACACATCAAGCAAGGGTTACTCCAAGCGGAGTCTCCCTTTTTTTCCAAAAATTGGGCCCCACACACCCACCCATTCAGTGGCAGCAGTTGTGCCCCAGTTGTACACTTCACAGCTAGATTTGCATCAAGCACATTCAAAAATACGTCATTCTTATCCGTCCCCAGGATGACACCGGGGTAGGTAGCAAAGTCTTTCCTGATCCCAGCTCTGTTCATCTTGGCTTCTTTTAAAAACACATCAAGCAAGGGTTACTCCAAGCGGAGTCTCCCTTTTTTCCAAAAATTGGGCCCCACACACACCCACCCCTTCAGTGGCAGCAGTTGTGCCCTAGTTGTACACTTCACAGCTACATTTGCATCAAGCACATTCAAAAATACGCCATTCTTATCCGTCCCCAGGATGACACCGGGGTAGGTAGCAAAGTCTTTCCTGATCCCAGCTCTGTTCATCTTGGCTTCTTTTAAAAACACAGCAAGCAAGGGTTACTCCAAGCGGAGTCTCCCTTTTTTTCCAAAAATTGGGCCCCACACACCCACCCATTCAGTGGCAGCAGTTGTGCCCCAGTTGTACACTTCACAGCTAGATTTGCATCAAGCACATTCAAAAATACGTCATTCTTATCCGTCCCCAGGATGACAGCGGGGTAGGTAGCAAAGTCTTTCCTGATCCCAGCTCTGTTCATCTTGGCTTCTTTTAAAAACACAGCAAGCAAGGGTTACTCCAAGCGGAGTCTCCCTTTTTTTCCAAAAATTGGGCCCCACACACCCACCCATTCAGTGGCAGCAGTTGTGCCCCAGTTGTACACTTCACAGCTAGATTTGCATCAAGCACATTCAAAAATACGCCATAATTAACCGTCCCCAGGATGACACCAGGGTAGGTAGCAAAGTCTTTCCTGATCCCAGCTCTGTTCATCTTGGCTTCTTTTAAAAACAATGTAAGCAAGGGTTACTCCAAGCGGAGTCTCCCTTTTTTTCCAAAAATTGGGCCCCACACACCCACCCATTCAGTGGCAGCACTTGTGCCCTAGTTGCAAACAGGATGTTTTGATTTGCATCAAGCACATTCCAAATCAACAAGCATTTACTCTCCCCAGGATGACACAGGGGTAGTAAATTCCTTCTGGATCCATGACTTGTTCATTTTGATGAACGTCAGTCTGTCCACATTGTCACTGGACAGACGCGTGCGCTTATCTGTCAGCACACACCCAGCAGCACTGAATACACGTTCAGAGACAACGCTGGCAGCTGGACACGACAAAATCTCCAAGGCGTAAGTTGCGAGCTCTGGCCATTTTTCTAGGTTTGAAGCCCAAAAGGAGCAAGGCTCCAGTTGCACAGTCATGGCATCGATGTTCATTTGGAGATACTCCTGTATCATCCTCTCCAGCCATTGACTATGTGTCAGACTTGTTGTCTCTGGTGGCCTTGCAAAAGAGGGTCTAAAAAAATTATGAAAAGATTCCATAAAATTGCTGTTACCGGCACCAGATACGGTCCTACTGGTACGGGTAGACTGGTGAAGATGACGAGACCGTCCCATGTTTGTCAAGTTACAACTGGGAGATTCACTCCCTGCACCTGCACGGTTGTTTGGTGGAAAAGCCGAGCTAAGATCTAGTAACAGCTTCTGCTGATACTCCTGCATACGTGCGTCCCTTTCTATGGCTGGAATTATGTCACAAAATTTGGACTTGTACCGGGGATCTAATAGTGTGGCAATCCAGTAGTCATCATCACTTCTAATTTTGACAATACGACTGTCATGTTGGAGGTAGTGCAACAAAAAGGCACTCATGTGTCTTGCGCAGCCATGCGGACCAAGTCCACGCTGTGTTTGTGGCATAGAGGTGCTACCCGTTCTTTCTTCCTCTGACATCTGACCCCAACCTCTTTCAACTGAAATTTGACCAAGGTCTCCCTCATCCGCTGAGTCTTCCATGTCCATGGACAGTTCGTCCTCCATTTCTTCATGTTCTCCTGCACCTTGCTCAACATTTCGCCTGCTACTATGCGCCCTTGTCGATCCCTGTCCCCCTTGGTCCCATGCCTGCTGCGTTGGTGATGATGAACGTCTGGACCTTGGTGATGTTGTTGTCCCTTGCGCATATGAATCCTCCTGTAGTTCCTCCCCTTCATGTTGTCCCACCCCCTGACTCCGAATAGTGTTTAGCGTGTGCTCCAGCATGTAAATGACTGGAATCGTCATGCTGATAATGGCATTGTCAGCGCTAAACATATTCGTCGCCATGTCGAAACTGTGCAGAAGGGTGCATAGGTCCTTGATCTGAGACCACTCCATCAGGGTGATCTGCCCCACCTCTGCATCTCGTTGGCCCAGGCTATACGTCATGACGTATTGCACCAGGGCTCTGCGGTGCTGCCACAGTCGCTGTAACATGTGGAGAGTTGAATTCCAGCGTGTCGCCACATCGCATTTCAGGCGATGAACCGGCAGGCCGAAAGACTTCTGGAGCGATGCAAGTCGCTCAGCTGCGGCGCTTGAACGGCGGAAGTGAGCAGACAGTTTTCGTGCCCTGTTCAGAAGGCCATCTAGGCCGGGATAGTGTGTTAAAAATTGCTGCACGACAAGGTTCAACACGTGAGCCATACAAGGTACGTGTGTCACCTTGCCCAGGCGAAGGGCCGCACCCAGGTTTGCAGCATTGTCGCACACGGCCTTACCAGGCTGCAGGTTGAGTGGAGACAACCATTTATTAAACTCGGACCGCAGAGCTGACCACAACTCCTCAGCTGTGTGACTCTTATTACCAAGACATGTCAAGCTAAAGACCGCCTGATGCCGTTGCGCTCTGCTGCCAGCATAGTAATGAGGGGTGCGTGATTCCTTCTGCGCAGTGAGAACGCTGGTGGCCTGACCAGGCAGGCTTGGGGCGGAGGTGGAGGACCCAGATGAGGTGGAGGATGCAGAAGCAGTGGCGGAACTTGGACAGACAGAGGATTGACACACAAGTCGTGGGGACGGCAAGACTTGTGCAGCAGACCCTTCACCATCTATCACCATAGTTACCCAGTGCCCAGTCAGCGACATGTAACGTCCCTGTCCATGCTTACTGGTCCAAGTATCGGTGGTGAAATGCACCCGTTCACACACAGAGTTTCTCAAGGAAGCGGTGATGTTGTGTGCGACATGCTGGTGTAGCGCGGGCACACCTTTCTTAGAGAAGTAGTGGCGACTAGGCATCTGGTACTGGGGCACAGCGACAGACATAAGGTCTCTAAAATCCTGTGTGTCCACTAGGCGGAAAGGCAGCATTTCGGTAGCCAACAGCTTACAGAGGGATAGAGTCAACCTCTTAGCTTTGTCATGGGTCGGAGGAAGTGGCCTTTTATTTGACCACATCTGAGGGACAGAGATCTGGCTGCTGTGTGTAGACGGTGTTGAGTAGGGTGTCCCTGGAAAAATGCAGGTTTGTGAGGAAAGTGCAGGCGGAGACATGATGTTGCCTTCATCCAACGTTGGTGCTATCGATGTCTGAGAGAGCTGTACACACTCACTTGTTTCCCCTTCCAAACCAACTGACGACCTTACAAGCAAACTGCCTGTTGCGGTTACAGTGGTGGAAGTTTTGCGTGGAAAAACAGGTGTGACAGCTGTCCCCACAGTCCTAGAAGATGAAGAGCGCGCGGATGCACTGGAAGGGGCGGGCGGTGGATGGTTCGCTCCGCTAGGCCGCATTGCAGCACGGTGAGCTTCCCACCGGGACTTATGATATTTAGTCATGTGACGATTCATGGAAGAAGTTGTCAAACTGCTGAGGTTTTGACCTCTACTAACAGAATCATGACAAATGTTACATATCACATGAGTTGGGCGATCTTTTTCGATGTGAAAAAAGGACCAGGCTAGGCAAGGCTTAGAGGCCATGCGACCTGTTGATCCACCCCGAATAATGCTCATAGGCAGAGTGGTGGCTGAGGATGCAGTTGTAGACGTGCTACCAGTGCTCCGACTCTGTCCAGGAAGGCGCAAGGTAACTTCGTCGTCGGTTGCATCCTCCTCCACCGCCTCTGTTGACCTCCTCGAGTGCCTGACTGGGGGTTGACAGTAGGTGGGATCTAGAACGTCATCATCAATTGTTGTGTTTGCACTCCCCTCCCCCTCAGACCGAGCCTCTTCTTGCCCTGACCGAATATTTAAGTTGTCATCCCAATCGGGTATCTGCGTCTCATCTTCATCAGTATGTTCCTCATTGTCTATAACCACAGGTGTTACAGTTTGTGACAAAGGGTCAACATTATGCTCAGAAACTTGGTCCTCACGGCCTGAATCAGAGTCACAAAGGTTCTGGGCATCACTGCAGACCATTTCCTGTTCTGTACTCACTGTAGCTTGGGAGCAGACCTCTGATTCCCAGGCTATAGTGTGACTGAACAGCTCTGCAGACTCAGCCATCTCAGTTCCACCATACTGTGCAGGGCTGATGGAGACTTCAGAGCTGGGAGAAATCAAGTGTGATTGGGATGACAACTCAGAGGACTGGTGTTTTTTGGATGCGGTACTTGAAGTGGCTGAGAGGGCACTTGTTGGACCACTTGAGATCCATTCAAGCATTTTCCTTTTTTGCCCATCATCTACCTTTGTTCCTCTTGTTCGTGTCCGTAAAAAAGGGAGCACATCGGATTGTCCACAATAAGTAGTAGACATCTTACTTTTGCTAGTAGATGGTCTATCTGCAGCAGATGATAATGGAGCTTTGCCACCTTCCCCACTGACAAAACCTTTTTTGCCTTTTCCACCACGCCTCTTCCCCTTTCCACCAGCATCTGTCATTTTGCCACTCATGTTGATTGCGACAAGATTGTGAACTGAAAATGTGGTAGTAAAAATTGAGAGGTGGTGAAGATTGCAGTGGTGGTCTAGCTTTATTAACAGCAGAATAATAAAGAATAAATATCCCTGACAATGTAACTTAGTTATAATTAGTTGGAGTGTGCAACGCAGGCAGACGTGCTGCAAATGTCTTGGCACTAGTGGGACTAAAGCAAAGTCCAATAGCCACGTATAGGATGCCACTAGGTACACTGAGTGTGTGCTAGTATAATGGCTTAGTTATAATTAGTTGGAGTGTGCAACGCAGGCAGATGCGCTCTGCAAATGTCTTGGCACTAGTGGGACTATAGCAAAGTCCAATAGCCACGTATAGGATGCCACTAGGTACACTAAGTGTTTGCTAGTATAATGGCTTAGTTATAATTAGTTGGAGTGTGCAACGCAGGCAGATGCGCTCTGCAAATGTCTTGGCACTAGTGGGACTATAGCAAAGACCAATAGCCACGTATAGGATGCCACTAGGTACACTGAGTGTGTGCTAGTATAATGGCTTAGTTATAATTAGTTGGAGTGTGCAACGCAGGCAGATGCGCTCTGCAAATGTCTTGGCACTAGTGGGACTATAGCAAAGTCCAATAGCCACGTATAGGATGCCACTAGGTACACTAAGTGTTTGCTAGTATAATGGCTTAGTTATAATTAGTTGGAGTGTGCAACGCAGGCAGATGCGCTCTGCAAATGTCTTGGCACTAGTGGGACTATAGCAAAGTCCAATAGCCACGTATAGGATGCCACTAGGTACACTGAGTGTGTGCTAGTATAATGGCTTAGTTATAATTAGTTGGAGTGTGCAACGCAGGCAGATGCGCTCTGCAAATGTCTTGGCACTAGTGGGACTATAGCAAAGTCCAATAGCCACGTATAGGATGCCACTAGGTACACTAAGTGTTTGCTAGTATAATGGCTTAGTTATAATTAGTTGGAGTGTGCAACGCAGGCAGATGCGCTCTGCAAATGTCTTGGCACTAGTGGGACTATAGCAAAGTCCAATAGCCACGTATAGGATGCCACTAGGTACACTGAGTGTGTGCTAGTATAATGGCTTAGTTATAATTAGTTGGAGTGTGCAACGCAGGCAGATGCGCTCTGCAAATGTCTTGGCACTAGTGGGACTATAGCAAAGTCCAATAGCCACGTATAGGATGCCACTAGGTACACTAAGTGTTTGCTAGTATAATGGCTTAGTTATAATTAGTTGGAGTGTGCAACGCAGGCAGATGCGCTCTGCAAATGTCTTGGCACTAGTGGGACTATAGCAAAGTCCAATAGCCACGTATAGGATGCCACTAGGTACACTGAGTGTGTGCTAGTATAATGGCTTAGTTATAATTAGTTGGAGTGTGCAACGCAGGCAGATGCGCTCTGCAAATGTCTTGGCACTAGTGGGACTATAGCAAAGTCCAATAGCCACGTATAGGATGCCACTAGGTACACTAAGTGTTTGCTAGTATAATGGCTTAGTTATAATTAGTTGGAGTGTGCAACGCAGGCAGATGCGCTCTGCAAATGTCTTGGCACTAGTGGGACTATAGCAAAGTCCAATAGCCACGTATAGGATGCCACTAGGTACACTGAGTGTGTGCTAGTATAATGGCTTAGTTATAATTAGTTGGAGTGTGCAACGCAGGCAGATGCGCTCTGCAAATGTCTTGGCACTAGTGGGACTATAGCAAAGTCCAATAGCCACGTATAGGATGCCACTAGGTACACTGAGTGTGTGCTAGTATAATGGCTTAGTTATAATTAGTTGGAGTGTGCAACGCAGGCAGATGCGCTCTGCAAATGTCTTGGCACTAGTGGGACTATAGCAAAGTCCAATAGCCACGTATAGGATGCCACTAGGTACACTGAGTGTGTGCTAGTATAATGGCTTAGTTATAATTAGTTGGAGTGTGCAACGCAGGCAGATGCGCTCTGCAAATGTCTTGGCACTAGTGGGACTATAGCAAAGTCCAATAGCCACGTATAGGATGCCACTAGGTACACTAAGTGTTTGCTAGTATAATGGCTTAGTTATAATTAGTTGGAGTGTGCAACGCAGGCAGATGCGCTCTGCAAATGTCTTGGCACTAGTGGGACTATAGCAAAGTCCAATAGCCACGTATAGGATGCCACTAGGTACACTGAGTGTTTGCTAGTATAATGGCTTAGTTATAATTAGTTGTAGTGTGCAATGCAGGCAGACGTGCTCTGCAAATGTCTTTGCACTAGTGGGACTATAGCAAAGTCCAATAGCCACAGATAGGATGCCACTAGGTACACTGAGTGTTTGCTAGTATAATGGCTTAGTTATGAGTTGGAGTGTGCAGAGGACAAGAGGGTACAGTGGCAGGATTGTGGTGCTCTGGGTAGAGGAATGGAAGCCTGCCTTTCTATTCCCTCCTAATGGTGAAATGCAGGGAGGAAATCCCTGACCTTGGCTGCACAGACGCTGGCGCTGTTTTCAGGACCTGTCACCTTAACTCTGACCCTGCCGGTTTGAGCCCTTAAAAGGACTGCTATAAAGTGCTCTCCCTATGCTGTCTAACGCTGTGTATGCAGCGCATACAGCTGTATCAGCGATAGGACTCAAGACGGAGCTGCGACAGTGATGTCTGACACCAAAGACGCAGAAGGCAGATAATGGCGTCCGTGAAGAAAATGTCCGGTTTTATAATGCAGGGACATGTGACATGCAGATCCTATCACACATGCCGTTGCTTCTCTGGCTCAAAGTCCACTTAGCTGTGTGTGTGTCTGTGATTGGCTGACATGCTGGCCCGCCCCACAAGACGCGCGCGCTTAGGGAAGGAAGACAAGAAAAAAAAAAAAAAATGGCGATCGCCATTATAGAAACAGCAGTGATCTGAAGGCGCTGTTCACGCACACTATACACTGAAATGTGATAATAGTTTGATTCACAGAGTGACTTACACTATTACAGCAGAAACCAAGCTATGATTTAGCTGTTTTTTGGCTGCTAGAACCGTTCTCGAACGTTTCTAGAACTATCGAGCTTTTGCAAAAAGCTCGAGTTCTTGTTCGATCTAGAACATGCCCCAAAATCACTCGAGCCTAGTACTGGAGAACCACGAACCACGAACCGCGCTCAACTCTAGTGATAAGTGCACATTCATGTGCGCCGACAGGAGGATTAAATAACTTTAGCACCACCCCAAACGAGGGCGTCAGTCATCTTCAGATGACCAATTCCAAAAGGTATAGTCATGAGGACAGGAATCTGGCGGCAAATCAGCAACCGACACGTCAGCAGGACAGCTGACAAAGGAGAGCCAATCGGGACCTGCCGTGTCACGGACATGCTCTATTTCCTGACTTAGACTCAGAGAGAGTAGAAACTGCCCACACATGCTCAGTGAGCAGATTTCCACACTAAAGGCCGCTTTACACGCAACGACATCGCTAACGAGATGTCGTTGGGGGTCACGGAATTCGTGACTCACATCCAGCCTCGTTAGCGACATCGTTGCTTGTGAAACGCACGAACGACCGTTAACAATTAAAATTACTTAATTGTTAATCGTTGACGCGTCTTTCCTTTCCCGATTATCGTTACTGTTGCAGGATGCAGGTTGTTCATCGTTCCTGCGGCAGCACACATCGCTACATGTGACACCGCAGGAACGAGGAACATCACCTTACCTGTGGCCGCCCGCAATGAGGAAGGAAGGAGGTGGGCGGGATGTTTGGCCCGCTCATCTCAGCCCCTCCGCTTCTATTTGGCGGCCGCTTAGTGACGCCGCTGTGATGCCAAACAAACCGCCCCCTTAGAAAGAAGGCGGTTCACCGGCCACAGCGACGTCGCTAGGCAGGTAAGTATGTGTGACGGGGACTAACGCTATTGTGCGCCACTGGCAGCGATTTGCCCGTGACGCACAAACAACGGGAGCGAGTGAGATCGGCAGCGACATCGCTAGCGATGTCGCTGTGTGTGAAGTGGCCTTTAGTCTCTGGCTGACCTCTAATAACCTGAGCATGCGCCGTAGAGATATTATGGGACTTAGAACTCGACGCTGGCAATTCAGTCTGTGCATGCACTGTGGGGCACTCACCGGACTTAGCACCTGGCCGTGGGAGTTCAGGCTGTGCATGCTCAGTAGCCGGCACTCCACACTTAGAAGCAGAGGCCAGAGCAGCCAGCTGAACAACCCGAGGTAATGCCAGAATGCGAGGCTGGCGCCCAAGCGGGATAGAAACCGCAGAAGGCCTTTTCTAGCATCTGTGGCGCCTGTGTGTAACATACTGTTTACCAAAAACACATTATATACAGTCAAATATGGTGGAGGTTTATATATGTTTTGGGGTTGTTTTGGTACCTCTGAAACTGAAATCCCACCTGAGAGGTGTAAGAAGCTTGTTGATGGTTTTAAGAAGGGATTAATTACAGTTATTTCTTCCATATTATATCATATATTGGGTTAAGGGCACCAACAATTTTGTTTGAGCCATTTTGGGGGTTTTATGTGAAATTATGTCCAATATGTCTTTTTTCTCTGTTTTTTTTTGTGTTGTTCCAATTTATACAAAGTAAATAAACATGTGTATAACAAAGCATGTGCAATTGCAATATTTTTCTGTGAGAAATACTTAATTTTTGGGGAACAATTTTAAGGGTGCCCACACTTTTGGCCATGACTGTATGGTGGAGGTGCCCACTGGTTTATGGGTTATGAAATAAAATGTTCTTACTGTACACTAGCCTCCCTGGCAGTAGAATCACATCCTAACTCCAAACAGGCCTACTTTCCATTATTCCAGATTCAATCTCAAAGGCAAACAATGAAATGCTCAGACACTTTTTAAGAGCTCTTAAGTCAATTTTAAAACATGACACATTTCCTCTCTATTTTAGACAAAAAATCATCACTGACGTTTAAAAAAAATTACAAAAAGGAAAATGGGCCAATGGAAAAGTTTAAACATCCTTTGAGATTTGTGTGCTCAGATAACTTTGACCAAGGTTTCAGACCTTAATTAGCTTGTTAGGGTTATGGCTTGCTCACTTTCAATGTTTAGGAAAGGAGAGATGATGCAAATTTCACAGCTTTATAAAAACCCAGTCTCCTCTAACCATGTGCCAAAAAACAGCATCCATAGATTCATCTAAGCAGCTGCCTAGCACTCTGAAAATGAAAATGGTGGAGGCATGCAAAGCATGAGAAGGCTATAAGAAGATAACAAAGCGTTTTCAAGTTGCCCTTTCCTCAGTTAAAAATGTAATTAAGAATTGGCAGTTAACAGGAACAGTGGAGGGCAACATAAGATCTGGAAGACCAAGCAAAATGTCTCAGAGCAGCTGATAGGATTGCTAGAGAGGCAAATCAGAACCCCCACTTAACTGTAAAAGACCTTAAGAAAGATTTTGCAGACTCTGGAGTTGTGGTACATTGTTCAACTGTACAGTGACACCTGCACAAATATAGCCTTCATGGAAGAGTCATCAGTAAAAACCTCTCCTGCATCCTCACCATAAAATTCAGCATCAGAAGTATGCAAAAGAACATCTAAACAAACCCGATGCAATTTGGAAACAAGTCCTGTGGACCGAGGATCAAAGATATGTGTGGAGAAAAATGGCACAGAATTTCAGGACAAGAATATCTCGCCAACCATTAAGCATGGGGTGGATCAATCATGCTTTGAGGTTGTGTTGCAACCAATGGCACAGGAAACATTTCATGGGTTGAGGGAAGAATGGATTTAATAAAATTTCATCAAATTCTTGATGCAAACATAACACCATCTGTAAAATAGGTGAAGTTGAAAAGAGGATGGCTTCTACAAATGGATACTAATCCTAAACACATGTCAAAATACACAATAGACTACTTTAAAAGGCGCAAGCTGAAGGTTTTACAATAGCCCTCGCAGTCCCTTGATCTAAACATCATTGAAAAGCTGTGGCTAGACCGCAAAAGAGCAGTGCATGCAAGATGACCCAGGAATCTCATAGAACTGGAAGACTTTTCCAAGGAAGAATGGATGAAAATCCCTAAAACAACAAGTGAAAAACTCTTGGCTGAATACAAAAAGCATTTACCAGCTGTGATACTTGCCAAACAGACTGCTAATCGGTACTAACCATGCAGGGTTTCCAAACTTTGCATCAACCCATTTTCCTTATTTGTTAATTTAAAAATGTAAAAGATGAAAATAATTTTTTGGGGGACTTAAAATACAAATGAAACATGTCATCTTTAACTTTATGCTTTGTAGAGATCATTTCATCTTGCTTAACTGTTCACAATAACAGTAATGTTGACCAGGGGTGCCCAAACGTTTACAAGCTACTGTTTGTGGTGGAAAACTACTGTTTGGGTGCACTGCAGATCTCAGAAGTGAAGGAGGGCCATTTGAAAAATGAAAAAATACATTTTTATCACAAAATGTTGGGTTAACCCCAAAAGATTTTGAGAACAATCTCCTGCAGCAGAACACTCAGAGGAGGATCCAGGTGCTGACCCTTTTACTGCCGGCATCTGTACACCAAATGAATACATTGTGATACCACTGCAGCATGAAAATAGACAAATATACTTGAGAAAAGAAGTGGTTTAGAAGTGAATAATTTCAAAGGAATTTAGACAATTCCCGTAGTAATAAAGTGATTTGCCAACTTATATAACTTTCTCGACAAAATGATTTAAAAAAAAAAATTAACTTTAGTTACTCTTTAAAGATATGCTCCGCTTTCATCTTTGTTTTCAGTCTAAATCCGTGCTTTGTTATATGAGTGAGCATATGAGCGCTGCATGCAATCACTGATCTTAATGGTGATCCTAAGATAGAAGGCATGAGATCGCTGAGCCCTGTGATTGGCTGAAGCAGTCACGTGCTATAGATGTAATGACAACCATTGCAGTCAAGCGCAAAATGATCGGGGCAAGCAGTGGGAGTCAGTGGTGTATCAGGAGGGTGTAAGTACTGTACTGTTGGAAAAAGACAGACATGTCTCCATGAGTTTTGCACGGAGACACAGTAAGTGAAAAAATACACTAATGTGAATAGCACCATAGATTATATTAGTCACATGTTGTATTCATAAAAAAACGTATACAACACATACGTGCAACACAGACATCTGAATGAGGCCTAAACGCATTAAAAAATAACTAAAAAAAGGTTAAACAAGATAAAATATAAAGCCAAGATCTGTGCATACAGAAAGCCAATATATAAAGGTCAGAGTCACAGTCATGTCTCCATCCAAATTTTGGCGTAAGTGATCACGTGTTCATATATTATTTTGGGGTGTTATGCTAAGCAAGTCAAACATCTGTATGAGTATTCATGGCACCAACTCTCACTGTGCACTTTTGAAGGACTTAAAAAAAAACCCAAACAAAACATACTGCAAAAAATCTACAATATCATGTACACTAACCAATAGCCCTACTCCTCAGCCCTGTCATTGGCCCATTTTTCCTCATCCAAAGATGTTGCAGGTGGCATACTGCGTTCCCACCTTTCTTCATGGTCGTAGCTCCTGCATCTCGCTGGATTTCTATGTTCATTTGTTAAGTGACTGTTACTGCAGGGGGAACAGATCATTCAATTTACCACCTCCTCAATAATGGATAAGAGAATTTGGCATTGCAGTCCAGAGAATCAATGAAATCTAGTTTCCAATCCACCAGTGCTTTCCAGTGTAGTGTCCTTGAACCTACTCAGCCTTCACATACCAAGAGGAAGGTCAACTTTGCTCCACTCGTAAATCATCTGCACATGGCTCCTTTACTCCAAAACACACATCCCACTCCTTCAAATGGTTGCACTCATCTTCTTGGCCTATGCTTATACCTGGAATTCCATAATACTGCGGTGGAAAACTTGAGATGGACAGATATGTTTAGTTTGATGAGTTTGACAAAATAAAGGTATAAAGTCATATGTTCCGTGAGTGCCAGGACTTTTCTGATTTTCTACTTTGCTAATACCTTCACCATCTCCTCTCACTATCTGATTGCTAATAAAGTGTTCTCACTGTGAGACCCTATTGCAGCATAAGATGGTGTGGTGGAATGTAGTACCACAACCCACCAACACACTGTCCTGATGCAAATATTATGAATATATAGTGCAAGATAGGTACATTGCATACAATATGTACAGCAGTAAAGCAATGATGAATCTTTCACAAACAAAGCCTTGAAGACAACTATTCATCTGTTTGATACTAATGCTAATGAAAAAATGGAGTTCAGAATTCAAAAAAGAAGAAATGGGGTTAACAGCAAGGCATAGTACATGGATGCACAACACAAGATAAAGAAAACAAAACTGGACTAAGATTAAGCTTGGCAAAGAGGCAGAAGCCACAAACTTGGAATGCTTAGTGGCTGGATGATTTCGCTAAAGGAATTTTCGAACAGCTGGCTTGTGGGAAGAAGAGATAACCATAAATATCTTTATTGTAAGACATATTTTTCTGGAGTCTGTGTTTTAGTATTTTCTTGGTATTCAGTTATTTTAATAGCATCATTTTATATAGCAAAAGACATTCAAGTAAAAAAATGTAAAACATTTCAAATCATCAAATACTTAGGACCAAGATTATGATATATTTCCTATTAGTAGGATACGTGATAACTTCACAGTCGCTGAGAGGTCTACTGCTGGGACCCCCATCAATCTGGAGACAGGATGCAAAAACATTTGCCATATCTAACAGTATAAAATTAATATGAAATAATGATTAAAGGGGCTATCCTTCCCACTTTTGTGATTACTAGCAGCCCTGTGGACTAAGTTGAAATTCACACACTTAGGGTACTGTTCCAGTTGCGATTCTCATGGATGAGTGCAATCCGGTAAAACATCGGATTGAACTCGCACCAGTGTTAATCAATCAGGCAGTGTCTTTCTGCTATTTTTTCTCAGCTCTAACCGTGCTGAGGAGCAAATTGCAGCATGCTGTGTATGGCTGTGTAGATCGCACAAGACTTGCTAATGCAAGTCTATGGGTGCGAGAAAAATAATGCACGCCATTACATATGCATGTCATACGGATGCCATATGGATGGCATAAAATACAAAAAAAGACAGTTTGCACTCTGATAATGCTAAAGTATGGAAACCATGAATGTGTGAATTATGGACCTGTAGTACTGCTAAGGAAAATCTAAGAATAATGCGATATTCAGCATATATAAATGGCCATTTGTATATTATCTGCCTAGTTGCCCCTTCACTGCATATCTTGTAACTGGGTACCTACACTATGCTGAAGCCTCTGTCTGGGTTAAAAACCTCCTATGTATGGGTAAGTAGGAACCTGCTATATAGGATAAGATTACCTGTGGCAACTGGGGGAGGGGTGCACGGTCAGAAGGTATGACCCTCTTAATATAGACAAAATGACTGACTGCACTTGACGTGTGAACAGGTGTATAACTGAACATGACATAAAATACAAAAAAGACAGTTTGCACTCTGATAATGCTAAAGTATGGAAACCATGAAAAGACAAAAAAGACTGACTGATTGCCACAGGTAATCTTATCTTATATAGCAGGTTCCTACTTGCCCATACACAGGAGGTTTTTAACCCAGAGAGAGGCTTCAGCATAGTGTAGGTACCCAGTTACGAGATATGCCGTGAAGGGGCAACTGGGCAGATATACAAATGGCCATTTATATATAATAAATATCTCATTTTTCTCAGATTTTCCTTAGCAGTAATGCAGGTCCATGTTCACACATTCATGGTTTCCATACTTTAGCATTATCAGAGTGCAAACTGTCTTTTTTTGTATTCTATGTTATGTTCAGTTATGCACCTGTTCACACGTCAGTTTGGTGAGTGCAGTCAGTCTTTTTTGTCTATATGGATGGCATACGCATGTCACACAAATGCTAGGTGAGAAAAACCTACACACTCACATAGCACTTGCACAACACTTGCATGTCATATGGATGCTAGGTGGGGAAAAAAATGCGCACTCACATGATGTCACGCTCCCCGTGTCCCAGCACCGCTCCTTACCCACTGATCCAGTCCACGTGTTCACCTGTCATGGCTGCCGCTCCCGCTCTTGCTCCCCTGAGTCCTGTTCCTGGTCTCAGGAGTCTGACTCTGAGACTTGGCCTCATGGTTCTGTATAGGACCGGGCCGCGCCCACTCTCCTGCTCTTATAGGCCCAGCACACCTGCAGCAGGAAATGACATGAGGCTGTGCTGGGTATATAAGACTTGCCTTTCCATGTGGGCGGGGCCTGATCAACGTGTCTTGTAGCTAGTCTTATGAGCTAGGTGCTCAGGTCCCCTGGTACTGTGTCCTGCTGACTTCTTGTCCTTGCACTCTGGTACCTGTGCCTGTTTACATTACTGTCCTAAAGAACTCTGTGACTCTGGTGACCTGCTTATACTTGTCCCTGCCACGTCAGTGCTCCGGCTGCCGTGTGCCCTGCCCTCCGGTGGGGTGCAAGGTCCAGTGGATCCACCTCCTGGGCCCACCAGTACTCCCGGCCCTGACAGATTGATCAGGCCATGGATCCCGCTGGAGCACAAACATCGGAGCTGGCTGAGCTGCGCCAGGAGCTGGCACAACAGCGTGAAACCCTGAACCGGATGCTGAAATTCATGACGTCCGTGGACCACCGGTTGTATACGCTGCAGATTGCCGTCTCGTCCACGCAGCAACCACTCTCCAGGTCCGAACCAGTTTCTTCCATGGCCTCGCAACTTTGCCTCGCTGCTCCGCCTGGCTATGCAGGGGATCCCAAGTCCTGCCGCGGTTTCCTGAACCAGTGCTCCCTGCACTTCCAGTTGCTCCCGCACTTGTTTGCCTCAGACCAGGCCAAGGTGGCGTTCCTGATGTCACACCTGGAAGGCGAAGCCCTGGCCTGGATTAACCCCCTGTGGGAGAACGAGGATCCAATGATCACCGACATCCAGGAGTTCCTGCGAGCCTTCAGAGGCACCTTCGACGAACCCGGATGAACTACCGCAGTGACCTCTACGCTCCTCCGACTACGCCAAGGGACCCAAAAAGTCGGCCAATACGCCATCCAGTTCCGCACGCTCGCTTCGGAGCTGGGCTGGAACAATGAGGCCTTAACAGCGGCCTTTTGGGAGGGTCTCTTTGGTCGTATTAAAGACGAACTAGCCGGCCGTGATGTCCCTCACACCCTGGACGCTTTGATTTCCCTGGCCACCCGGATTGATCTCCGCTTTCAGGAGCGTACCAAAGAGAGAGTCCGGGAGAAGCGACCACCTTGCCATGCCTTGCCCCCGCAGAGACCTACCGTTCCCTCGTCCCTGCCTTTCCGTGACTTATTGCCAGAACCCATGCAGGTGGACCGTCTGACCCAGGCCAAGCAACGCCGTGCAGAACGGCTCGCCCGGGGCCTGTGCTTCTATTGCGGAGACGGGTCACATATGCTACGTTCTTGCCCGGAGAAACCTGGTAGACCCCAGGTCCAAGAGATGGTGGGAACCGCCACCCTTGCCACCGACATCCCTTTGGTTCCAGTGACATGGACCGTACAGGTGACAACAGGAGAAACCCGCTTCACGGCAGAGGCATATCTCGACTCCGGGGCAGCGGGTAACTTCATCCACCAGGCCACAGTCAACAAGTACCAGTTACCTGTCACCCCGCTGCAAACACCGCTTGTGATAGCCTCTGTGGATGGGGAACCCCTCTCTGAGCCCGTCCTGTTTGTCACTAAACCTGTGAAACTGCGTATCGGTGCGCTACACACCGAAGAAATCACCTTCTATGTTCAGCCACGCATGTCTCATCCGTTTCTGCTGGGTTTACCCTGGTTGCGGGTACATGAACCTACGGTCAGCTGGCGTACTGGAGAAATCATCCGCTGGGGACCCTTGTGTCATGACCAATGCCTACAGCCTGTTCCTCGGTCCCTGTCACCTGAACCGTTGGAACCACCGACCCCTGAAGAGGTGACGACTCAGTCCAGTGCCGTGCCACAACTCTTGTCACTTGTACCTGTGGTGCCATCAGAACCAGGGGAGACGACGCCCTCCAGCGACGTTCCACCGTCCCTGACAATTGAGACTGTGGTGCCACCGGAACCAGAGGAGGCGACGCACTCCAGCGACGTTCCACCGTCCCTGACAATTGAGACTGTGACGCCACCGGCTACCGAGGAAGAGACATTGTCCTGTACCCGGTCCGAGGCGCCCGATCCGGTCGTCCAAGACTCCAGTCCTGCTTCTGACTGTCTCCCCCCGCTTCCCGTTGCCCCCGTTGCCACTGCTGGTACATCGGCTAGGCGTCGTGCGGCCAGAAAGGCGGTACGGGGTCAGCGGTCCTTCCCCGCCTTTGTGTTGGATCCTGGTCCGGTGACTCGATCTGGGGTGCCCCTGGGGTTCTGTGCACGGAGGGGGGGGCATAGGGGGGGGGTACTGTCACACTCCCCGTGTCCCAGCACCGCTCCTTACCCACTGATCCAGTCCACGTGTTCACCAGTCATGGCTACCGCTCCCGCTCTTGCTCCCCTGAGTCCTGTTCCTGGTCTCAGGAGTCTGACTCTGAGTCTTGGCCTCATGGTTCTGTATAGGACCGGGCCGCGCCCACTCTCCTGCTCTTACAGGCCCAGCACACCTGCAGCAGGGAATGACATGAGGCTGTGCTGGGTATATAAGACTTGCCTTTCCATGTGGGCGGGGCCTGATCAACGTGTCTTGTAGCTAGTCTTATGAGCTAGGTGCTCAGGTCCCCTGGTACTGTGTCCTGCTGACTTCTTGTCCTTGCACTCTGGTACCTGTGCCTGTTTACATTACTGTCCTAAAGAACTCTGTGACTCTGGTGACCTGCTTATACTTGTCCCTGCCACGTCAGTGCTCCGGCTGCCATGTGCCCTGCCCTCCGGTGGGGTGCAAGGTCCAGTGGATCCACCTCCTGGGCCCACCAGTACTCCCGGCCCTGACACATGACATACGCAAGAGCATACCTATGACACTGGTCCCACTTTTCGGGATGAGTATCGGAGTGATTATTTGTACGTAAGTAGAACCATACCCTTAGGGTATAGTTCTACTTGCGCATAGCTTCCGATGCGAGAGCATTGGAAGTGATATGGAAATGACTCTCTGCTGCAAGCGTCAGCCGAGGGTCATGCGACTGTGATGCGATCTTGTGATCGCAAAACAGGTGCAGAGAAGTGGAAGGGAACACTTTCTCCCCATCTCTTCCCCGGTCTGTCTCTGCGCATATCGCATTACACTCGGATTAAACGCAAGTGCAGTGCGATGTTTCACACGCTCCCATAGAGTTGTATGGGGGTGCGTGAACCGAGACCCGCTGCCAAATGCAGCATGTTGCAATTCATTCTGCATGTGGCTATGGCATGAGAAATCAATCGCAGATGGACATTGCCCTTTAGTTTTGCACTAGAGTGAGAGCAATCCAATGATTTATTGGATTGCACTCGTCCGTACAAAATGCAAGTGGAACCGTACCCTCACTCTCACTCACACCAAACAGCTTTTTAACAATACCTACAATTGCACAGTAAACTTACCACCCATTTTATAAACACCCTTGTATTTTTTATGTCTCTAAGTATTCCCTCACTGGAGTGTTGTGGTCTCCAGTCCCCATGCAACTTATTTCAGCACTGCATACTTTTTTGATAAATCAAGCAGTTAAATATATGATTCGCACAAGTAAAGATAAATGGAGAGCCAATATTCCCTGCTTGACTGAGCAGGATTGGAAGAAGGCTATGGTGTGTCATTTATGAGCATCCCCTGCAGTTAATAAGCTCATTCAACTATTTATTATTTATCAGTGCTATGTAACCCCTATTAAGTTAGCTCACATGAGAATAACCACTTTATTATAGTGTCAGATGTTTTGCTACTAAGGCAGACATTGTTCACATCATATAGTCTTGCACATCGAGTGAAATAAATATTAACATGTCCCCAATTTTTTAAGCAAATATATTTCTAAATGTGCTATTGACATTAATTTCTCAAAGGAATCATGCCACTTAGTGAAAAATATCAGCTGGTTTAACTGATGGCCTATTAAAAGGTGATTCATTACCAAGGTGCCACACAAGAAACATCTCATGATGGGTAAAACCAGAGAGCTGTCTCAAGACCTTGGAAACCGTATTGTTGCAAAACATTCCGATGGCATTAGTTGCAGAAGGATTTCTAAACTACTAAAGGCTTGTTGAGGCCACAATCCAGAAGAGGAAAAAACATAATTTCATCATAAACAAGCCATGACAGGGGTGTTACTCGCAAGATTTCAGACAGAAAAGTGAAAAGAATTATCAGAAGAGTTGTCCAAAAGCCAAAGATAACCTGTGGAGAGCTACAGAAAGACCTGGAATCACCAGGTACAATTGTTTCAAAGTAAATAAGTAATACACTCAACCTCCATGGCCTGTTTGCATACTCACCAGGCATGACTTCATTGCTGAACAAAAACAATATTGAAGCACGTTTAAAGTATGCTCAACAACATTTAGACAAGCCTGTGAAATACTGGGAGAATACAGTCTGGTCAGATGAGACCAAAATTGAACTCTTATGCAGATTCTTGTCATGTCACTGCATTGTTACTATTTTGCTTCTAGTATTTTAAAAATCTATTTCTTTATGGATACCACAAATTACAACCTGCTTTTAGCTCAAAATGTTATAAGGTTGATTTCCAAGCAAAGGTCACTGGTTTGAATCAAGGAGCAGCCGTGAAGATTAACCAGAAAAAAAGAAATCGATAAAGGTCTCTCGATCAAGAAAATTGCCAAACTGCATCATATGAATTCCAGGAAGTTGGAGGAATGTAAAATCAAGTCCGTCCATCCATTCAAAAGCCAAGAGGTGGACACTCTGCAGAGTCAACAAGTCAGCTCATTGCAAGGTCTATCAGTTTTGGTGCGACAAACAGTGGAGGGGGCTCGTAGGCTTCGTAATACTGAGATCACAGACGTCCATGTAAGCAACGTGCGATGCACATACAAAGGTATGGGATGGTAATCCAAAAAAGAGTGAAAAAGCCTAGACGCAATATTGTCAAAAGAAGCGTTGGCTCGAGTTTGCAAAAAAATGTGAAAAGTGGACAGTAGAAGATTGGAAACAGGTGACTTGGAGTGATAAGATGAAAGTCAATAGACTAGGCTCTGATGGGTGCAAATGGGTTTGTAAGATACGGGGGAAAAAGGGACTCACAGTTCAAGAAATTGAATGAACTGTCAAGTTTGGTGAAAAAAACCTGATGATATGGGCTTGTTTCATAGCCAAAGACGTTGGATACTTGACCAAGATTGCTGGTGATCTCAATGCTGAGCTTTATGTGAGTATCCTACAAGATAAGTTACTTCGTACACTCGAGTACTATGGGTATGAAAAGGACGACAACCCAACAGACTTCAACCCAATTGGACTATTGTGGTTAGGATTGAAGAAAAAGCTGTACACATACCCAAGTGTGGCGATTAGTATGCGCCAACATTGGGACTGTGTAGAAGAGACATTTCTATCATATTTCAGTTAAGACATGCTTGAATTTGATCGAGAGCATGCCCAGAAGGATTCAGGCAGTGTTGAAAGCCAAAGGATGATTTGCAAAATACTAACAAAATAATTCAAAATTCAAATGTAGATTTTTAGGAGCAAAACAGTAACAATGCAGTGAAATCACAAGGATCTAGATAACTAAATTATATGCTAAATAGCTGCAAGTCAAATTTTATGTATGAGATAGCAGAGATGATTGTCTATAAAATAAATGTAGTCTCACATTCAAAGTTGCAGTAGATAGTGAGATATGGAGCCTGGAAGTCAAAAGTTCAAAACATTGTTGCCCTTTTGCTTGTCAGTGTATTTCACCTGCTGTATGTAATAGACTATTGCAAGGAAGTAATAAACTAAAAAAAATGTATTCTGGAAAATTCATTTAAATTATTGCCAGCTCTTTGCTTATTAGGCCTAATCGACTTGGACCTTAGGTCAAATTACCAGAGCATTTTTATACACCAAACCTTATTCTTGTCCAGAAAAGATGTAGCGATTCAATGTGTGGCTTCTAGATTGTCTCTCCTATGTATGTTCAAACAAATGATCAATCAGATAAACATGTTGAATACAAAAACTATATGTGTCCTAACAAATTGAAACATTCTGGGATGATTGGTGAGAGTCACTGCTGACCGAATACGCTGCAGATACTCTCCGTTTAGCTCTTTCCTCCAGCCTATGTTCCACTAACTTACGCAACAACATTACTTCACTTTCTTTACTTTTTAGTTTACTTGAATTTCATAATTTCTTAGATTTCATTAAGTGCATAAGTAATGTTCCTTTATAATGCATTCTCGGGTCTCTCCTGATCCCAAAGAATATTAAACATAATATGTAAAAAGTTATAAAAATTCTTATACTCATCTCACTGCTTAGCTCTTCGGCCCTTTTGCACCTAACCACCACCTGTCCACTCCTTCTCACATTTCGGACAGGTTTTGGCAGCGGTGAAGTCTCCAAGATTTCTAGACCCAGGTGTGTATACCAAAGTTTCAGTACAAGTAGTGACGTCATATGTGTTAGCTTTGGCTGCGACTTTTGCCAGAGCATGTGCAGAACCCTCCCAAACCTAATGAGCCCAGAAGCCTCAACTTAGCGACCACTTACTTCCAGGGATTTCACCACTGCTAATGTCGATCCGAAAATGCACCAAAAACCAGAGAGTTACGTTTTTAATATTTTGATGGACCTTTATGCTTTCAGGAAAATGGCGGCATTTTGCTGAATCCGAACTGAAGCAAATTACAAAGGCTTTTCATTTTGACGACTACATATTTTTGTAGAATTCAATTAAACTTTAATTTATTCACTCATCAATAATCCTTCCACAATGTTTTAGATTTCTGATATGTATGTGATTTGTTTTGTTAATTCTGCTATTGATACTTGCCATGCTAACTACAAACTTGTGAATGTTCCTTCTTTCTGCCATTGTACCTGAACTTACCGTACGCCATATTTCTGGAATAACTATATAATGCTCTCATAGGGTTTTGCATGCAGGCAGAGCACTCAATACTTCTTTACACTTAAGCGGACTTTACACGCAACGACATCGCTAACGAGATGTCGTTGGGGGTCACGGAATTCGTGACGCACATCCGGCCTCATTAGCGACGTCGTTGCGTGTGAAACGCACGAACGTCCATTAACTATCAAAATTATACTTACCTAATCGTTGATCGTTGACCAGTCGTTCTAAACCTGATTATCATTGCTGTTGCAGGACGCAAGTGGTTCGTCGTTCCTGCGGCAGCACACCTCGCTATGTGTGACACCGCAGGAATGAGGAACATCACCGTACCTGCGGCCGCCTGCAATAAGGAAGGAAGGAGGTGGGCGGGATGTTCTGCCTGCTCATCCCTGCCCCTCCGCTTCTATTGGGCGGCCGCTTAGTGACGCCGCTGTGACGCCGAACGAACCGCCCCGTTAAAAAGGAGGCAGTTCGCTGGCCACAGCGACGTCGCTAGGCAGGTAAGTACGTGTGACGGGTCCTAGCGATGTTGTGCGCCATGGGCAGTGATTTGCCTGTGACGCACAACCGACGGGGGCGGGTGCTTTCACCAGCGACATCGCTAGCGATGTCGCTGTGTGTAAAGCCCGCTTTACTCTCATCTCAGTCACCACATAAATATCTGAACGCGACAACAAAGAGAAGTATTACACCTCGTGGCTCTCCTGTGGCAAGGAATGAGGCAGTCTCCTTGCCTGCCACGAGCGCTCCTGCTCAGCAGCGCCGAAGGTCTGCCAGACTGCGCAGAGTGCAGGAGAAACCTCCTCAGAGAGGCAGCACAAGGGTGACACCTAGTGGTACTCCTGTTGCAAGAAATGAGGCGGTCTCCCATTCCTTGCCTGCCGCGGCTCCTCCTGCTCAGCAGCCCCGAAGGTCTGTGAGGTTGCGCAATGTGCAGAGGTTTGCTGCTCAGGGAAGCAGTGAGACTCCCGTTATTTCTACACATTGTGAGACCGAGGATCCCGCCTCTATTTCCCAGAGGCAGGAGGGTGAGCATGTGCAATGCTTGGTGGGTCCTGATTCGCCCACTCACGTCACACGGCTTGATGACAAGGCTGGTGACGTGGTGAATCCTGACTGGCCAGGCTGGGACGTCGTGGATCCTGATTGGGTCAAGTCCGTCATCTCCGCCTCGCGCCCGCCCTTGGATGGAGCGACACCTCCTTAAAAGCTCCTCCTGCCATCATGGCGGCGCGCGACCGTCCTTCTATGTTTGGATGTCTGGCAGCGTGCTGCCACGCCACTGCTCAGGCATTATCGTCTTCTGTGGGCTTAGCCCTTGCTGCTTAGGCAGCACCTGGTTTGCAGGCCGTGTCCCTGCCTTGCTGCTCCGGCAGTAGCTCCTTCGACAGGCCGTGTTCCTGTTCCAGGTGAGCTCCTCGAGTCTCCACCGGACTCACCTGGTTATTGAAAGCACACGTGCGTGGGCACCTCTGTGCTACCCTCGTGCCATATTCTCGTGACTTCCACTGGCACACGTGCGTGGGCACCTCTGTGCTTCCCCGTGCAACAGGTACACCGAGCCGTGTGATCCCTGCCACACAACCCTCACGGGTTAAGGCAGACCGGTGTACATAGATCGTCTGTGACATTCCAGACGATCGCTAGCAGCAACCCGCTCACTCTTCACCCACCATAGCAGCGGTCCCTTACACCGCACAGTGGACCTTGACCGGCGGAAGCTGTCCATTCCCCATCTTGGCACGCTTCCCCGGGTCCCCCTCGTAACAATGAAGTGTTGAGTGCACTGCCTGTCAGAGTTCTGTCAAGCTGCTATTCGCAGTGAAGCAATCTGAGAGTGGCACTCACCAATGTCACAACTCAGGGAGACCTAGTATCTTTTAGATCCTTGCTGCCTGACATTGTGTGAACACTATACAAAATGCCATCAGCATGTACAGTCATAGCTACCAACCATCCAGGATCCGGCCATAGGTGGACATATCAGTGGTGCAACCCTCAAGGACCAAGAGATTTGGAGACCCATTTCCACCTCCAAAGCAGGTGGAATTGTGCATTTTGATTAACTTTTAGACTGCAAAGGGCTTATATATTGTTCTTACATAGGAACCTATTTCTGTCTCTGTATGTCAATGGATCCAGGGGAGCTGTTATGCTTTTTGATCTAACAGTGTTAACTAAGTACTCTATGCTATTTACATGTGTTACTACTATTTACATTCTATAGGGTATATGCTCATTTTGTGTTTTTCTCTTTAGTTTTGTCTCTAAAATGGCCTCAGTATGAATGTGCTCTTACTATTGCACATATTTATTTTTTTCTGTATTTTTTGTATTTTGTACAAATTGGTTATGGTCATTGTTTCTGAGCCAAGTATTTCATCTATATAGCTTTCTATGAACAGGTGGCTTCAGTTAAGTCATGTTCTTCTCTGCCTTATTCACATGGATGTCACGGACACAGGTAAGGTTTTTAGTACTAAAGTAGGACCGTCCTGCCTGGGTACACCATGTTGCATTGGGATGGCGGTTACACTTTTTTATCAGTGTAATAATAACATTGTGTAATAATAACTATGTTAATAATAACAGTTATTTACATGTATTACTACAAATTACTTATTTACCTACTTTAGACTATATGTTTATTTTGTGGTTTTCTAAATGGCACAGTGTCTATATATTTTTATTGGCTGCCTAACAAAAAACATGTAAAAAAAAAAGCAATTGCTTTTTTAAAGTACAGAATCAAAGGATTTCTCTAATATTAAAAGAAAATAGATTAAAATGCTGCTTCAAATCTGCACCAAAAATGCATTAAATTAGGGGCAAAATGTAAAAAGAAAGTAATAAAAATGCAAATAAATTGCTATTGTATAGAGTGGTGTAGACACCTGCAAAAGAAAAAACCCCCAAACACAATATATACACAACGTGGGAACATGGCCTTACAGATACAAAAGTCTTCATATGGTAAAGCTTATATGAAAAGGAGAAAGTCATGTCTGCTACAACTATTAATGACTAGTGACAGCAAACCTGGACTGTAAAAGTCCAGATCCACATGGTTTCAAAAGTACCCGTGCACCAACCCTGGGCTTGGAGTCCTCAGGGAACTCTGGGTAACTATCCGGATCTGGCGACATGGATAATTAAAAAAAATAAAATAAAAACAAAAATTAAAAAGGGAAATGCAAGCGCGTTATACTTACTAGTCTCCCGCGTGGCTGTATCTCTACTTCTGGGGAAGCTCATTATCCTTCATACATATTCACTGCTTCACCCCGCCCACAGCAGTCCCAGCATCTCTAATTTGTTGCAATCAGATCGCGCCCACAAACTGTGTGACAGCGTGTCTGAATACTTGCAATCGCACATGCTATCTGTGTATGTTTATTTGTGTAAAAATAAATAAATATATTAGCATAGAGTCCCCCCATATTATGATACGCAACACAGATAAAACATATGGCTACAGGCTGCGTCCGCCAGCCGTGTGCTTATCTTGGCTGTGTATCAACATAAGCGGGACCCCCATGCAGCTTTTTTTTAAAATTAGTTAAATAAATACTTTTAAAAAAAAATGCGTGCAATACCCCATAATTTTTATACCCAGCCATTAAAAAGCCAACAGCTGGGGGCTTGTATTCTCAAGCTGTGGAGACCCATGGTTATTGATCCCCCTCAGACTAAAAATAGCAGCCTGCAGCCACCCAGGATTGCCGCATTCATTGGATGTGACATTTCCCAGAACTTTACCCATCTCATCCTGATTGCCCTGATGAGGTGGCATTCGTGGTAGTAAAGAGTTAATGGTAGCTCATTATTGAACCCCACTGCGAGGTGGAAATTAACTTTATTTCTCAATGCAGCATTCCAGTTTCAGTCAGGCAGGCGGTGTCAGCAGGGGTTCAGTCACAACTCTTTGGAGAGCGGTGGCTATAACCACTCCTAACACTGACTGACAGCTTCCCCTAATGCAGAGTGATTGTCAGTAAATGCAGGGAGTGTATTTACAGCTGCTGCTCTCTATACACAGAGCAGCGACTGAACCCACTCCAACACCGTCTCCCTGAGTGAAACCGGAACGCTGCGGGAGGAATAAAGTTAATTTCCTCCCTGTAGCGGGGTTCAATGTGCAGGTGCCGCTCATTTTTAGAATGCTACTAGCTGTACTACCTGGCTTCGCCCGGGTTAATAACTGTTGTTAACAAAATTGAATGTATTAAAAAAAATGTATTCTGCACACAAAAACCACAAAACAAATAGATAGAAATGTAATTATTAAAAGGCAAAAACTAAGCTAATAGAAGCATTTCACAACATATATTTCAACACCACAGATATTCCACACAGATTTAACTAAATTCGCCAAGAAATGTGCTCCGTCTGTCTCTTTCCAGGTCTGTCTCTTTCCCCGTCTGTCTCTTTCCCCGTCTGTTTCTTTCCCCATCGGTCTCTTTCTAGGTCTGTCTCTTTCCCAGGTCTGTCCACCCGTCTTTTTGTCTGTGTCTTTTCCTGTCTGTCTCTTTCCCTGGTCTGCCTGTCTCTGTCTGTCTCTTTCCTTGTCTGTCTCTATTTCCCTGTCTCTTTCCCCATCTGTCTCTATCAAGGTCTGTGTCTTTCCCCATCTATCTTTGTCTGTCTTTCTGGCTGTCTCCTCCTTCCCTGTCTGCTTGTCTCTGTCCCTGTCTGCATGTCTGTCTGTCTGTCTCTTTCCCCATCTCTCTCTTTCCAGCTCTGTCTCTTTCCAGCTCTGTCTCTTTCCAGCTCTGTCTCTTTCCAGCTCTGTCTCTGTCTGTCTCTTTCCAGGTCTGTCTCTGTCTGTCTGTCTCTTTCACCGTTTGTCTGTCTCTTTCCCTGTCTGTCTCTATCTCTCTGTCTCTTTCCCTGTCTGTCTCTCTGTCTGTCTCTCTGTCTGTCTCTCTCTATCCGTCTCCCCACCGACATCTTATTATCTCACATATAAGCTTCTTATACTATGAATGTCTTTTGTTCCTATAGCAACCAATCACAGCTCCTACTAATACCTGTAGTTCCAGGCTCCATTTACTGTAATAGAGGCATGTTTTTTGGAGAGTAACTGTAAAGCGCGGGGTTAAATTTTCCTGTCAAAACATAGTCTGTAACGTTCCCTGGGTCACATGAGGTGTCTGTTCAAAATTTTGTGATTGTATATGCGACGGTGCGGATACACTTTTCGTTTCACTTTTTCCCCATTATGTAGATAGGGGCAAAATTGATTGGTAAATTGGAACGCGCGGGGTTAAAATTTCACCTCACAACATAGCCTATGACGCTCTCGGGGTCCAGACTTGTGAGTGTGCAACATTTTGTGGCTGTAGCTGCGACGGTGCAGATGCCAATCCCGGACACACACACACACACACACACACACACACACACACACACACACACACACACACACACACACACACACACATACATACATACATACATACATACATACATACATACATACATACATACATACATACATACATACATACATACACACACATACATACACACATTCAGCTTTATATATTAGATTAACCTGCACATAAACTCAATATCTGCAGGTTAATAGCATTTTCCACATGACAGGTTCCCTTTACACTTATGTTTGTTCATGTTTATATATTATATAATAAAGATTTTTCTTTTTGGTCATCCAGGTGTTATTGCATACTTCTTTTCTGTTTTCTGGGGTTCAATGTGCAGGCAGGTTTCAAAGACTATTAACCTACAGACTGACCCCATATCTGCAGGTAAACAGTGTTTTACAAGTGACAGGTTCCTATTAAATAAATTCCAGTAAGTGTGTTCAATACTTTTACCCTGTATCATTTCTCATTATTCCACATCACTAAATTTATGGACATCTATAGTTTTAGTGGTTTGCCTATGTGGATTGTATCGGTTGTTGCTGACATCTGGTAACAAATTCATGTCGATAGCACCTTTAAAAATATATTTACTTAGAAAGTTAGTGATGTGTTCAATACTTATTTCATCCGCTGTATAATTTTTCTAAGAAGTTGTCTAACAGGAGAGAATTTAAGCTTATTTTAAGATTAAAATTAAAGATGCCTTATCTGACATGTTACAGGAAAAATCTCCATATTCCCAGGGGTCATCTTGGGAGGTGCAATTAAATATAGTTAAAACCAGAAGTTTACATACACTATCTAAAAAGACACATCTGCATGTTTTTCTCACTATCTGACATGAAATCATAATAAACCTTTCTTGTTTTAGGTCAGTTAGGAACCAAAACAGTACAACCATACAACAATAGATGTATTGTTCTATTGATGTCCTGAGGAAGGAGACGGATGTCTCTGAAACGCATAGACTTGTGCGAACAATAAAGGAATCATATTAATATACTATTGAGTATCAGCAAGGTATATACCCGATTTCCACCTACGTCATACTACATACTCTACACTTCGGGGCTGCAGGTGATACCACTACTGAATGTGTTACACAGGGGTTGTGACTTTCACAACCTGAAAAAGTGAGTGTACCGTGATCCCTTTTGTGTCTGATATCCCTACCGGGTAAGACCCTATTGCGCTCTCTCTTCCACAGTATTATCTATCAGAATAATGAGAGAGAATGTTTCAAGGCATCTTTATTTCTTTCTGCAATGTCAAAAGTTTATATCCATTTCATTAGTATTTGGTACCATTACCCTTAAACTGTATGACTTAGGTCAAACGTTTGGAAATCCTTCCACAAGCTTCTCACAATAGTTGGTAGGAATTTGGGCCCATTCTTCCTGATAGAACTGATGTAACTGAGCCATGTTTGTAAGTCGCCTAGCTCGCACCTGGCCTTTTAGCTTTGCCCATAAATTTTCAATAGGATTGAGATAAAGGTTTTGTGATGGCCACTCCAAAACCTTGAATTTGTATTGTTAAGTTACTTTGTATCCAGTTTGGCAGTAAGCTTTGGGTCATTGTTTATTTGGAAGACCCATTTCCACCCAAGCTTAAAGTTCCTGCCTGATGTCTTGAGATGCTTCAGTAATGCCACATAATCTTCTTTCCTCATGATGCCATCTATTTTGTGAAATGCACCAGTTACTTCTGCAGCAAAACAACCCCGTAACATGATTTTGCCACCCCCATGTTTCACAGTTGGGATGGTGTTCTTAGGCGTCAAAGCTTCTCCCTTTTTCATCCAAACGTAATGATGGTCATTATGGCCAAATAGTTCAATTTTAGTGTCATCAAAACACAGGACATATCTCCAAAAATTAAGGTCTTTGTTAGAGTTGAGCGCGGTTCGTGGTTCGTGGTTCTCCAGTTCGCGGCTCGAGTGATTTTTGGGCTGTTCGAGATCGAACTAGAACTCGAGCTTTTTGCTAAAAGCTCGATAGTTCTAGATACGTTCGAGAACGGTTCTAGCAGCAAAAAGCAGGGCTTTTTACAGCTACAGTGAGCAGGAGCCATCGCTGGCAGCCTGCCACAAGCTGGTAACCAAGATAAACATCGGGTATCCAAGCAAAGCGCTTTGGTTAGTAACCCGATGTTTATCTTAGTTACGTGCAGGAAGCCCACACTTTCCCGCTCAGCTCGCTCCACCCCCTCCTGCCCGCGGCATGTACACATACATACACATACACAAACACACACACACACACATCCACCCCCCCCCCCCCCCGCCCGCCCGCTCGCTCGCTCGCTCGGCTTACCTGCGGTGATGAAGTCCCGCCATCCCGACCTCAGCGCTGTCACTGTCCTGCATGGCCGCCGCTTGTCACATCACCTATCGCTTCCGACCCGAGACTGACACTGGCGGTGACGTCACGGACCTCTCGCGATACTTGATGTGAAGGCGCCGGTCATTGACCTCAGTGACAGGGGCTGTCAGTGTGCTGGAGATCAGCGCAGGTAATGTACCTCGCTGACAGCAGCACTTGTCATCCCCTGCAGTGACCTGGGCTGACCCATTGATGTTAGCTCAGGTCACTGCACTGCTCTCCCAGCCAATGGGGAACATCCTGCTCTTCATTGACTGGGACAGTGTGCATCGTCATGGCAACCCCTTGGATTTCACCAGACCTGGATTTGTTTTTCAATCTAATAAATTGGTTAAAGAGGGAATGTTTTGGGGAGTGTTTTTTCAAATAAAAATGTGTTTGTCGTGTATTTTTTTTTTATTACTGACTGGGTTGGTGATGTCGGGTATCTGATAGACGCCTGACCTCACCAACCCCAGGGCTTGATGCCAGGTGACATTACACATCTGGTATTAACCCCAAATATTACCCCGTTTGCCACCGCACCAGGGCGCGGGATGAGCTGGGGCGAAGCACCAGGATTGGCGCATCTAATGGATGCGCCACTTCTGGGGCGGCTGCGGCCTGCTATTTTTAGGCTGGGGAGATTCCAATAACCATGGACCTCCCTAGTCTGAGAATATCAGGCCCCAGCTGTCTGCTTTACCTTGGCTGGTGATCCAATTTTGGGGGACCCCTACGTGTTTTTTTTTTTTAATTATTTATTTAATTTAAAATAACAGCGTGGGGTGCCCTCAGTTTTGGATTACCAGCCAAGGTGAGGTTGCCAGCTGTGGTCTGCAGGCTGCAGCCGTCTGCTTTACCCTAGCTGGCTACAAAACTAGGGGGAACCCTATGTCATTTTTTTTTCATTTTTTTGGCTAAATACAAAGCTAAGCACCCCTTAGTGCCACATGAAAGGTACCAAAGGGTGTTCCACTTTTTCTCCATTTTTTTTCTCCACTTTCTCTCCACTTTTTCTCCACTTTTTCTCCATTTTTTTCTCCACTTATTCTCCACTTTTTCTCCTCTTATTCTCCACTTTTTCTCCACTTTTTCTCCACTTTTTCTCCACTTTTTCTCCTCTTATTCTCCACTTTTTCTCCACTTTTTCTCCACTTTTTCTCCATTTTTTTCTCCACTTTCTCCACTTTTTCTCCACTTTTTTCTCCACTTTTTCTCCTCTTATGCTCCACTTTTTCTCCTCTTAATCTCCACTTTTTCTCCACTTTTTCTCCACTTTTTTCTCCACTTTTTCTCCTCTTATGCTCCACTTTTTCTCCACTTTTTCTCCACTTTTTCTCCACTTTTTCTCCACTTTTTCTCCACTTTTTCTCCTCTTAATCTCCACTTTTTCTCCTCTTATGCTCCACTTTTTCTCCACTTTTTCTCCACTTTTTCTCCACGTTTTCTCCACTTTTTTCTCCACTTTTTCTCCTCTTATGCTCCACTTTTTCTCCACTTTTTCTCCACTTTTTCTCCACGTTTTCTCCACGTTTTCTCCACTTTTTTCTCCACTTTTTCTCCTCTTATGCTCCACTTTTTCTCCACTTTTTCTCCACTTTTTCTCCTCTTAATCTCCACTTTTTCTCCACTTTTTCTCCACTTTTTCTCCACTTTTTCTCCACTTTTTTCTCCACTTTTTCTCCACTTTTTCTCCTCTTATGCTCCACTTTTTCTCCACTTTTTCTCCACTTTTTCTCCACTTTTTCTCCTCTTATGCTCCACTTTTTCTCCACTTTTTCTCCACTTTTTCTCCTCTTATGCTCCACTTTTTCTCCACTTTTTCTCCACTTTTTTCTCCACTTTTTCTCCTCTTATGCTCCACTTTTTCTCCACTTTTTCTCCACTTTTTCTCCACTTTTTCTCCTCTTATGCTCCACTTTTTCTCCACTTTTTCTCCACTTTTTCTCCATTTTTTTCTCCACTTATTCTCCACTTTTTCTCCTCTTATTCTCCACTTTTTCTCCACTTTTTCTCCACTTTTTCTCCTCTTATTCTCCACTTTTTCTCCACTTTTTCTCCATTTTTTTCTCCACTTTCTCCACTTTTTCTCCACTTTTTTCTCCACTTTTTCTCCTCTTATGCTCCACTTTTTCTCCTCTTAATCTCCACTTTTTCTCCACTTTTTCTCCACTTTTTCTCCACTTTTTTCTCCACTTTTTCTCCTCTTATGCTCCACTTTTTCTCCACTTTTTCTCCACTTTTTCTCCTCTTAATCTCTTTTTCTCCTCTTATGCTCCACTTTTTCTCCACTTTTTCTCCACTTTTTCTCCACGTTTTCTCCACGTTTTCTCCACTTTTTTCTCCACTTTTTCTCCTCTTATGCTCCACTTTTTCTCCACTTTTTCTCCACTTTTTCTCCACGTTTTCTCCACGTTTTCTCCACTTTTTTCTCCACTTTTTCTCCTCTTATGCTCCACTTTTTCTCCACTTTTTCTCCACTTTTTCTCCACTTTTACTCCACTTTTTCTCCACTTTTTTCTCCACTTTTTCTCCACTTTTTCTCCTCTTATGCTCCACTTTTTCTCCACTTTTTCTCCACTTTTTCTCCACGTTTTCTCCACGTTTTCTCCACTTTTTTCTCCACTTTTTCTCCTCTTATGCTCCACTTTTTCTCCACTTTTTCTCCACTTTTTCTCCTCTTAATCTCCACTTTTTCTCCACTTTTTCTCCACTTTTTCTCCACTTTTTCTCCACTTTTTCTCCACTTTTTTCTCCACTTTTTCTCCACTTTTTCTCCTCTTATGCTCCACTTTTTCTCCACTTTTTCTCCACTTTTTCTCCTCTTATGCTCCACTTTTTCTCCACTTTTTCTCCACTTTTTCTCCTCTTATGCTCCACTTTTTCTCCACTTTTTCTCCACTTTTTCTCCTCTTATGCTCCACTTTTTCTCCACTTTTTCTCCACTTTTTCTCCACGTTTTCTCCACGTTTTCTCCACTTTTTTCTCCACTTTTTCTCCTCTTATGCTCCACTTATTCTCCACTTTTTCTCCACTTTTTCTCCATTTTTTTCTCCACTTTTTCTCCACTTTTTCTCCTCTTATTCTCCACTTTTTCTCCACTTTTTCTCCACTTTTTCTCCACTTTTTCTCCATTTTTTTCTCCACTTTCTCCACTTTTTCTCCACTTTTTTCTCCACTTTTTCTCCTCTTATGCTCCACTTTTTCTCCTCTTAATCTCCACTTTTTCTCCACTTTTTCTCCACTTTTTCTCCACTTTTTTCTCCACTTTTTCTCCTCTTATGCTCCACTTTTTCTCCACTTTTTCTCCACTTTTTCTCCACTTTTTCTCCTCTTAATCTCCACTTTTTCTCCTCTTATGCTCCACTTTTTCTCCTCTTATGCTCCACTTTTTCTCCACTTTTTCTCCACTTTTTCTCCTCTTATGCTCCACTTTTTCTCCACTTTTTCTCCTCTTAATCTCCACTTTTTCTCCTCTTATGCTCCACTTTTTCTCCACTTTTTCTCCACTTTTTCTCCACTTTTTTCTCCACTTTTTCTCCACTTTTTCTCCTCTTATGTTCCACTTATTCTCCACTTTTTCTCCACTTTTTCTCTACTTTTTCTATGGTCGGTCTACCCATTAGCTCTGCCATGCATAGTGTAGCTCTACACCTACTGCACATGTTACTTTATGATTGACATCTCTTTCGTACCAGAGCTGTCTAAGTCTACTCTGACCCCATATTTGTCATTACTATATTGTCCTTGTACTGTATTATGACATTTGTATCATGTGTTTCATTTCTTGCTGTGTTGCAATTTTTTTGCTGCATCCCAATTGTACCTCTACATTGTTCGAGTTTATGTTATTGTTCTCTCACTCTTATGTGATACTGATTATTGTCATTTTTCATGATTACATGCAGATAAGTCCAATCTGACGAAGGCTCAGGCCGAAACGTCATTTGTAACTTGTTTTGGACAAAAACATATATGCTTATGAAAAAAAAATTTTCTTAATACGGACCAATAAAGAGTGATTTTGCATTACTATCCGTTGTGACTTACTGACTTAGTCTGGGAGATATAGAGTGCCGAGGTTACTCACTAATTTTATCTATTATTACCTCTGAGCACCTATATACCAGTGAGCAGAGCTTCCTCTACAGTAGTTCTCCTGATTAGGCATGCCCTTACCTCATGAGCAGGGCATTGCAGCTTTGGTAGCAACCATTACGACATGGACTCTGCTGCTGTGGACCCGGGGAGAGTGAGTGCAGATTCATTGCACCCACACTCCTCACATGAAGGGTCCGCACTCCTAGAAAATGGGGGATACGTTCCCTGAGTGTCTCCCCCCCATATTCTAGACGGTCCAGAGTCGTCGTGGGACCCCTTTATTTTTTTTCTTACAATAAATTGGTGAAAGAGGAAATGTTTTGGGGACTGTTTTTTCAAATAAATTTCTTTTGTCGATTTTTTGTTTTTGTTAGTACTGACAGTTTATGATGTTGGGTATCTAATAGACGCCATGACATCACAAACTGCTGGGCTTGATCTCAGGTGACTTTACAGCTAGTATCAACCCGATTTATTACCCCGTTTGCCACTGCACCAGGGCACGGGATGAGCTGGGGTGAAGCGCCAGGATTGGCGCATCTAGTGGATGCGCCACGTCTGGGGTGCCTGCGGCCTGCTATTTTTAGGCTGTGAAGGCCCAATAACTATGGACCTTCCCACCCTGAGAATACCAGACCACAGCTGTCCGCTTTACCTTGGCTGGTGATCCAATTTGGGGGGTCCCCTACTTTTATTGTGTAATTATTAATATTTATAAAATAATTATAAAAAAGAGCCTGAGGGGACCTCCACATTGGATCCCCAACCACGGTAAAGCTGCCAGCTGTGGTTTTCAGGCTACAGCCGTCTGCTTTACCCTAGCTGGCTATCAAAAATGGGGGGACCCAACGTAATTTTTTTTTTTTAACTATTTTTTAAATAGAAAAAATTAATGGGCTTCCCTGTATTTTGATTGCCAACCAAGGTAACGGCAGGCAGATGGGGGTGGCAACCCATAGCTGTCTGCTTTATCTGCGCTGAGAATCAAAAATACCGCGGAGCGCTACGTCATTTTTTTAAAGATTTATTTTTACAGCACTGTGATGTCCAGCAATCAAAATACAGGGAAGCCCATTTTATTTTTAGTTATTTAAATAAATAATTAAAAAAAATATATGTTAGCTCCCACTGCATTTTTTGTATTGCTAGCTAAGGGTAATCCAAGCAGCTACTGGCTGCTAACCCCCACTGCTTGGTGTTACCTTCACTGGCAATGGAAAATCCAGGGAAGCATTTTTTTTTTTTTTTGCCAAAAAGCTACAAAAAAAGGACGTGAGCTTCGCCATATTTTTGTATGCTAGCCAGGTATAGCAGGCAGGTGCTGGAAGAGTTGGATACAGCGCCAGAAGATGGCGCTTCTATGAAAATGCCATTTTCTGAGGTGGCTGCAGACTGCAATTCGCAGCAGTGGGGCCCAGAAAGCTCAGGCCAACCGGTGGTGCGGATTCCAATCCCAGCTGCCTAGTTGTACCTGGCTGGACACAAAAATGGGGCAAAGCCTACGTCATTTGTTTTCTAATTATTTCATGAAATTCATGAAATAATAAAAAAAGGGCTTCCCTTTATTTTTGGTTCCCAGCCGGGTACAAATAGGCAACTGGGGGTTGGGGGCAGCCGTACCTGCCTGCTGTACCTGGCTAGCATACAAAAATATGGCGAAGCCACATAATTTTTTCAGGGGGCAAAAAACTTCTGCATACAGTCCTGGATGGAGTATGCTGAGCCTTGTAGTTCTGCAGCTGCTGTCTGTCTGTATGGAGAAGAGCAGACAGCAGCTGCAGAACTACAAGGCTCAGCATACTCCATCCAGGACTGCATGCAGAAGTTTTTTGCCCACCAAAAAAATGACGTGGGCTTCGCCATATTTTTGTATGCTAGCCAGGTACAGCTGGCAGCCACGGGCTGCCTCCAACCCCCAGTTGCCTATTTGTACCCGGCTGGGAACCAAAAATATAGGGAAGCCCGTTTTTTTTAATTATTTCACTTATTTCATGAAATAATTAAAAAACAAATGACGTGGGCTTCGCCCTATTTTTGTGTCCAGCCGGGTACAACTAGGCAGCTGGGGATTGGAATCCGCAGCACAGGTTAGCCCGAGGTTTGTGGGCGCCTCTGCTGCGGATTTCAGTCCGCAGCCGTCCCAGAAAATGGCGCTCTCATAGAAGCGCCATCATCTGGCGCTGTATCCAACTCTTCCAACAGCCCTGGAGCCGGGTGGCTTGTTGGGTAATCATGAGTTAATACTGGCTTTGTTTTACCAGCCAGTATTAAGCCAGAGATTCTTAATGTCAGGCACGTTTGACCCGGCCATTAAGAATCTCCAATAAAGGGTTAAAAAAAGACACCACACAGAGAAAAAATACTTTAATAGAAATAAATACACAGACACATTAGAGACTCCATCTTTATTACCCCTGTCAGCCCTCCACGATCCTGCTCTTCTGTCTTCTTTCTTTCTAGTGTAGTAGTAGTGACTATTGTAGTGAGGGGCATCACTTGGGGCTGGGGAACCTCCATCCTAACTACAATGCTCACTACAATCGGGAAGCAGCGTGCAGCCTTCACTCCGTGAGTGATCACTGCTGGCTGCTAGCGGTAACAGCGGTAACGCTGACAGACGCGTTACCATAGCAACGGTGCTCCCGGAGCCGCGGTTAGCAGTGACGTCACCGCTAACTGCGTTGCTATGGCAACGGTGATCTCCGTTAATGACCGGCTGTGTCAGCCGGTCCCTAACGGAACGGGGAGTCGACCGTGTGCTAGAGCATGTCGCCGGTACACGGCGATACACATATGTGCACCGTGTACCGGAGAGATGCACTCGCAGGTCCTACATGACGTGTCATAGTCATGTGACCAGTCTGTAGCCAATGAGATAATAGCCACGTGACTGGTCACATGGCTATTTTGACGTCACGATAGGTCCTGCTTCTCTGCTGGCAGTGCAGGTCACCGGGAGGATTCAGCGATCATCGGATGGAATAGCGGCAGGAGACAGAGTGCAGAAGGGATCGCGAGGACCGGTAAGTGTTATGGCAATGTTTATTAACTGTTTGTGTACATTTATAATGCATTTTTATGTGTTTGTGATTGCCTCCCATTATAGCCTATTGGTTCTAGTTCGGTTCGTCGAACGTTCGACGAACCGAACTCGAACGGGACCCCCGTTCGGCGAACCGGCCTCGAGCCGAACCCGGGACCGGTTCGCTCATCTCTAGTCTTTGTTCCTGTGTGTATTTTCAAACATTGATCTGACTTTTTATGTTTCTTTTGGAGTAATGGCTTCTTCCTGAGAGAGTGGCGTTTCAGGCCATGTTGTTACAGTACTCATTTCACTGTAGATAATAACACAATCTTAGCAGCTTCCACCAGCATCTTCACAAGGTCTTTTGCTTTGGTTCTTTTGTTGATGTACACGTCAGACCATAGCACATTCATCTCTGGTACGCAGAACTCATCACCTTCTTGAGCGGTATGATGACTGGACATTCCCATCTTGTTTGTACTTGTGTATAATTGTTTGTACAGATGAACGAGGATACCTTCAGGTATGTGGAAATTGCACCCAAGGATGATCCACACTTGTGCAAGTCCACAATACTCTTCCTGAGATCTTGGCTGATTTCTTGTGACTTTCCCATGATGCTACATAAAGAAGCAGTGTGTTTAAGGTGTGCATTAAAATACATTCACAGATGTGTCTCTAATTAACTCAGATAATGCCAATAAACCTATCAGAAGCTTCTAAAGACATGACATCATCATATGGGCTGTCTCATATTGTTTAAACAATCACTGATCTAGAGGAGACCAGCCAGAGAAAACACTGCCGGCAGCCAGGGGAGGGATATCTGGCTATTTACTGTGTCAAGACTCCTAACAGAGGCTCCACGGACCATGTTGATTTGGATACTTCCCAGGGGGCAATGCACCTAGCATTTCACTGTATTGAGCGCTTCGCTGGCTGCCGGCAGTGTTTTCTCTGGCTGGTCTCCCCGAGATTAGTGATTGTTTTGTCTTGCTGTTCTACTAGGCATTGCTCCCACCTGGCCAGAATCCTACTCCACACTGATGAGGGGCAATACCTCAAAACAGCTGTCAAATGTTGGATATTGACAAAAAGGGACACTTAATATGGTGGTCTCCTAAAAAGAGCCACTCCTAGGCTAGGTCCTTCCCAGAGGGATACCTGGCTATTTTCTGTGTCGAGACTCCTAACAGAGGCTCCACGGACCTTTTTGATTTCCATATTGTTTAAAGGCATAGTACTCTTAGTGTATGTAAACTTTTGACTTTGCATAAAATAATAAAAATGCCTTAAACATTTTCTCTCTCATTATTCTGGCATTTGGCAAATATAAATAATTTTAGTAAATTGACCTAAATTGGGAAAGGTTTATTCTGATTTCATGTCAGATAGTGAGAAAAACATGCATATGTGTATTTTTAGATAGTGTATGTAAACTTTTGGATTCAACTGTACCTTTCCAAATTGGGTCCAGCGGTGGCAGAAATTGAACTCTTCTGATACACAAATTTTCTGTACATTCTTCTATGAACCAACCATTTTGATAGAGATAACAACCAGTTAAGGCCCCATACACACAGAGATAAATCTTTGGCAGATCTGTGGTTGCAGTGAAATCATGGACATATTGTTCCATTTGTACACAGCCACAAACCTGGCACTGATTGTCCCCAATTTCACTGCAACCACAGATCTGCCGCAGATTTATCTCTGTGTGTGACAGGGCCTTTAGAATTATGCGGGCGTCACACGGTACGATCTATCGTGCGATCGCACGAGCGATCGTACCCGCCCCCATCGTTTGTGCATCAGGGGCAAATCGCTGCCCGTGTCGCACAAAGTCGTTAAACCACCGTCACACGTACTTACCTGCTGAGCGACGTCGCTGTGGGCGGCGAACATCCTCTTCCTGAAGGGGGAGGGACGTTCGTCGTCACAGCGACGTCACACAGCGGCCGGCCAATAGAAGCGGAAAGGCGGAGATGAGCGGGATGTAAACATCCCGCCCACCTCCTTCCTTCCGCATAGCCGGCGGGTGCCGCGGGACGAAGGTAAGCTGTGTTCATCATTCCCGGGGTGTCACACGTAGCGATGTGTGCTGCCCCGGGTACGATGAACAACCGGTGCCATGAAAAATAAACGATTTTTTAAAAATAAGCGACATGTACACGACTCACGATTTGTGACCGATTTAGCGTCGCTCGGAGGTGTCACACGAAACGACGTCGCAAACGATACCGGATGTGCGTCACGAAAACCGTGACCCCGACGATGCATCGCGCGATAGCTCGTCTCGTGTGACGCCCGCATTAGACTTAGAATAAGTTCTCTTGGCTTTGGGAAAGCATTATATACAGTCTGAGCGTACGGTCATGCACAGTCCACTTCTAGAATATGGCTTCTACAATAGAGAAGCAGCGCACAAGCAGCCTATTAGCCATGCCACTGCTTCCTTATGTAAAATTGTGCTGATATGTTCCCATTAATTAAGAATCAGTAACTTACCATTATGGTGTGTATGAGCGCTCTGACTTGAAATTGATCTTTTGATGGCAGATCTACGATACACAATATGAGTTCTTCCGCTGTCTTCATCTATTTTATCTTTCTCTAGTGGTTCTATGAAAAACTCATCATTGTCTGTACGGATCATGCCAGCCTAGAAAAACAAATGCACAAATATAAAAAAATTAGATTATACATTTTCAAGCATACAAATCTTCATGATGTGTGTAAAGTTATTTTGTGCCTAAGCTTCTGGAATTCATCCAGTGGATTGATGCCTTTCATGTTTACAGAGCTCCTGTGAACAAAGGCAATAGTAATAGCCATTGTCAACGGTCCAAAAGATTCCAAGACTTTCCAAAAAAAACAAGACATTTAATCTCTGTCCGCGAAAAATACATTAAAGGAAAAGCTTGTGCAGATTATCATTTTAAAGTTCACATTGAATACTGCTAATGTGTTGATGTCACTATTAGACTATGTTCACATTCGCGTTTTGGAAGCTTTTTTTGAGTAACATTGGCAGGTCGAATCTGGTTTAAAATAAATTGACAGTTCAGGCCTGGTATTGATCCCAGATATCTGGCTGCATTTTGGTTCCCATATAAGTCTATGTGAACCCAAATCAGGCTCTTAAAAATGGTGGTAGCAGGGATAGGGGGATTGGAGCAAGCGCTTAATACTTTCCGGTCTCCGCACAGTTGTAACGCCACTTCCGGGGCTGCTCATTATGTTCATACATATGTGATGGTGAGGTCACTCAGTTCAATGAGGTCACCTGAGGTCAGGTTAGCTGTGATCACAGGTAGAGGACCATGGAAACCTCCAGCTGACCTCCAGTGACCGAAAATAACCTGATGACGTCACCGCTCATAGCTGCAGCTCAGTCTCTGCCTGAAGCTCACAGCGGGCGGTCATACTCTATGCCCAAGAGCTGTCACTTCAGATGTAGCAGATTTGGAATCATCGAGGGACCTTGTGTGGATTACATTGGATCTGGGTGTTTTGGGGATTAATAAAGGGGTGAAAGAGGGTGTTTTTTTGTTTTTTTATTTCAAATAAAGGATTTTTTTCGTGTTTCTGCTTATTTCTTTTCACTTATACAGTGCCTACAAGTAGTATTCAACCCCCTGCAGATTTAGCAGGTTTGATAAGATGCAAATAAGTTAGAGCCTGCAAACTTCAAACAAGAGCAGGATTTATTAACAGATGCATAAATCTTACAAACCAACAAGTTATGTTGCTCAGTTAAATTTTAATAAATTTTCAACATAAAAGTGTGGGTCAATTATTATTCAACCCCTAGGTTTAATATTTTGTGGAATAACCCTTGTTTGCAATTACAGCTAATAATCGTCTTTTATAAGACCTGATCAGGCCGGCACAGGTCTCTGGAGTTATCTTGGCCCACTCCTCCATGCAGATCTTCTCCAAGTTATCTAGGTTCTTTGGGTGTCTCATGTGGACTTTAATCTTGAGCTCCTTCCACAAGTTTTCAATTGGGTTAAGGTCAGGAGACTGACTAGGCCACTGCAACACCTTGATTTTTTCCCTCTTGAACCAGGCCTTGGTTTTCTTGGCTGTGTGCTTTGGGTCGTTGTCTTGTTGGAAGATGAAATGACGACCCATCTTAAGATCCTTGATGGAGGAGCGGAGGTTCTTGGCCAAAATCTCCAGGTAGGCCGTGCTATCCATCTTCCCATGGATGCGGACCAGATGGCCAGGCCCCTTGGCTGAGAAACAGCCCCACAGCATGATGCTGCCACCACCATGCTTGACTGTAGGGATGGTATTCTTGGGGTCGTATGCAGTGCCATCCAGTCTCCAAACGTCACGTCTGTGGTTGGCACTAAAGATCTCAATCTTGGTCTCATCAGACCAGAGAACCTTGAACCAGTCTGTCTCAGAGTCCTCCAAGTGATCGTGAGCAAACTGTAGACGAGCCTTGACATGACGCTTTGAAAGTAAAGGTACCTTACGGGCTCGTCTGGAACGGAGACCATTGCGGTGGTGTACGTTACTTATGGTATTGACTGAAACCAATGTCCCCACTGCCATGAGATCTTCCCGGAGCTCCTTCCTTGTTGTCCTTGGGTTAGCCTTGACTCTTCGGACAAGCCTGGCCTCGGCACGGGTGGAAACTTTCAAAGGCTGTCCAGGCCGTGGAAGGCTAACAGTAGTTCCATAAGCATTCCACTTCCGGATGATGCTCCCAACAGTGGAGACAGGTAGGCCCAACTCCTTGGAAAGGGTTTTGTACCCCTTGCCAGCCTTGTGACCCTCCACGATCTTGTCTCTGATGGCCTTGGAATGCTCCTTTGTCTTTCCCATGTTGACCAAGTATGAGTGCTGTTCACAAGTTTGGGGAGGGTCTTAATTAGTCAGAAAAGGCTGGAAAAAGAGATAATTAATCCAAACATGTGAAGCTCATTGTTCTTTGTGCCTGAAATACTTCTTAATACTTTAGGGGAACCAAACAGAATTCTTGTGGTTTGAGGGGTTGAATAATAAATGACCCTCTGAATAAACTTTTCACAATTTAAAAAAAAAAAATAAAAAAAGAAATAACATTCTTTTTTGCTGCAGTGCATTTCACACTTCCAGGCTGATCTACAGTCCAAATGTCACAATGCCAAGTTAATTCCGAATGTGTAAACCTGCTAAATCTGCAGGGGGTTGAATACTACTTGTTGGCACTGTAGATTAGTAATGGAGGGTTCTCATAGACGCCTCCCATTACTAATCTAGGTCTTACTGGCAGCTGTGAGCTGTCCTTAACCCCTTATTACCCCAATTTCCACCGCACCAGGACTATTTTTTAGGCTGGGGGCCCAATAACCATCGGCCTTTCCAGTCTGACAATACCAGTCCCCAGCTGTAGGGCTTTATCATGGCTGGGTATCAAAATTGGGGGGCACTGCACGCTGTTTTTTAAAATTATTTAATTTTTTTATTTTTTTTTAAAATAAGCCGCATCCAGTTCTTCTTATTTTGATACACAGCAAAGATAATGTGCATGTCTGGGGGCTGCAGCATGTAGCCATATACTTTATTATGACTGGGTATCATAATATGGGGGAACCCTGGGGCGCTGTCTGAGTGCAACCAATGCCACTGGGTGTGGGAAGCAGTGCATATGCATGAAGATAATGAGCGGCCCTGGAAGTACAGTAAGTATTTTCTTTCTTCTTTCTTTGATTTTTTTTGTTTTATTACCCAGGTGGTCGGATCTGGATCGTTACTCAAAGTTAACTGAGAACTCCCGGCCCAGTGCTCGGGTACTTTTGAACCTGCCCGGATTTGGACTTTTACAGTATGGGTCCACCCATCTCTAACCAAAATGCAATGAACACCTCCGTTGCATTTTTGGCAGCATTATTTTTTCACTTTCTGATTGCTTTTTATGGATGGAAAAAAAAAACATAAATATGTTGCCAAAACCCTGAAAGAATTGGCATGCTGCTTATTTCAGATTCAGTCAGGGAAAAAACAATTATGTGAATGGGATTTCTGAAATCTCATAGCTTCTGTTGGTATTGTTACAAGTAGCTTTTAATTTACATAAAAAAACACGTAAAAAAAAATGTTGCATGTGAACATAACCTGACTGGCTATAGACATCTAAAACTTACAATTAGTGATGCTCGCCACTGCTTGATATATCTGGGAGCTCGCGGTATGCTTGTTACTCTAACGAGTATCACAGGTGCTCGAGCAGTATGCTGGAGTCCCCACCCAGTATGTTTTGCGGCTGTAGACAGACAAAAAACATGCGGGGGTTACCTGCCATAAATAGTAATGCCGTAGCCATGTTGGCTACTGGCATTACTGTAATTGGCTTTCCGCATCGAATCATCAGGCTTTATATGAGACCCGGTGTGCTCGGTATACTGTCCCCTAAAAGCTGTTCAGGGTGAATTGATCTAGGAGGGAGAGCTTACATTAGAGTCGGCAAATAGGTTGTGTTAAATCGCTATTGCAGTACATTTTGTATTGTATACTTGCACCCTTTAGTACCGTTTATGTATTTTTAGCCTTCTTTAACCTAATAAATAATTGAAAAAACAGAGTGTGGTCTCCCTAATTTCATGACCAGCCAAGGTAAAGCTGAGAGCTGCAGGCTGGTATTATCAGGCAGGGAAGGTCCATGGTCATTTGGCCCTTCCCAGCCTGAAAATATCAGCCTGCAGCCGCCCCAAAATTGGCACATCATATAAGATACACTAATTCTGACACTTTGCATGGCTCTTATCAATTGCCCTGGTGAATATCAATCAGGATAATATTTTGGAGTGTTGATGTCAGCTGTGTAATGTCAGCTGGCATCAAATCAAGAGGTTAGTAATGGAGAGGCATTTCTCAGACACCTCGATTACTAACCCAGCAATCCAAAAAAAACAAGCACAGGAAAAAAATTGTTTATTTTAATAAATCACACTCTTCCTCATTCACCAATCAATTATAAAAAATGTTCCCAGTAAGCTCTTCTGTTGTAGTCCTCGTTCCTCGAATGCAGCTCCAGCTACTGCAAACAGCAGTAAAGTACAGCTATTCACAGTCTCCGGGTAGTTACAACAATTCTCATCAGAGCCACCTGCACTCAGCAAGACCCGGTGACGCTGCTGAGAGTTGTCACTGCCAGACCCTGTGAATAGCTGTACTTTTCTGCCATTCATTGTCGGTGGAGCTGCATTTGGGGTACATGGAATACAACAGAGGAGGTCCATGGGAACATTTTTGATAATAAATCGATGAACAAAGGAAAGTGTTGGTCAGTCTTTATTTAAATAAGCTATTTTTTTTCCTGTGTATGTTTTTTTATTACTGTGGTAGTAATGGGGGTGTCTGATACATGCCTCTCCATTATAAACCCTTGGGCTTGATGCCAGCTAACATTACACAGGTGACATCAACCACAAAAGATATGACTCTGATTGCAACCACATCAGGGCACTGTATCAATAAATTTTTGTCAAAGTCAAATTCTTTATAGAAAAAAATCTGAGTCAAATACACAATAAAAATGCACATAAAAAAACAAATTAACCTAATTCACATAATAGGTGCAGAAATGGTGCAAAAATTCTCATGAGAAATTCCGAGCTGCCCCTGACCGGCAGTTACCTACAGATACCTACGTCATTGTGAGAAAGTTCTCAGAACAAAATTTCATAGGTAATGATGGACGTGATGGGATATTAATTACTCTCTGGATTACATTGAAACTTCCAAGATTTATTGTTAAGTAATAAATTGTTAAATGAGGTTGTGTGGGGGAGTTTTTATTCAAATCAACTTTTTTTTCCCCACTATCTGTGTGTATCTTAATTCTATATTTGCTGGGTGGAAATGGAAGTGTCTGATAGATGCCCATCCATTACTAACCCCTGAGTTTGATGTCAGCTGTCAATTCACAGTTTTCATCAACCTCAGAAGTATTACCTTGATTGCCAATGCACCAGGGCATTCGAGGGTAAAGCACCAGAATTAGCTCATCTAATTGATGCGCCATTTCTGGGGTGGCTGTGAGCTGCTAATTTTAGGCTTGGAAGGATCATATAACAATGGGCCAAATAAATAATTTTAAAAAATGTAGTGGGATCCCATTTTTTTTGATAATCAGACAAGGTACAGCAGACAGCTGAGGGTCGCAACCTGCAACTGTCTGTTTTTACCTACGCTGATTAACAAAAATAGGCTGTATCCCAAGCTATTTATTTATTTATTCTATATCCACTGTTGCAGGGCATTTGCCACCTTCTTGCTTTCTTTTACAGCCCCCTTGCTCTTATTATGACCATTTTACAGCATAGAAGTTCGGGTCCCCAACCGAAACTAACTAATCCGGCGAACCTGAACTTCCATTGGTCTGTTCATTCCTAATTGATTCCTTTCCTGACCCTGCAAAATCATTAATTAATAACATGCAGAGTTAAATATATCATGATGATATGGCAACAGAATAAAGGATTTCACAAAATAGAATAGTTTGGTTCTCGAAGCATTCTGAACATTCTTTACAGCAATAAATTAAAAGAGAAACGGAATGTGTAGACAAGATCTATTTCCTCTTCTCAGAAATCTAAACCTTCTACACTGCCAAACATAGGGTTAGGTTACATTGGTGCTACTGGTTACTGATGTGTTCAATTAGATTATCATTCTAGATTAGTATAATAGTATGAATAATGGTAAATTAGAATCCTAAACGGTCTGTTGTAACGTGACTAATTCTTAATTGTTTTCAGAAAAGGATACTTATTGATGAATTTTTCATCCTTTTTTTTACCTAAAACTCAAATAACTATACTAGGTTGCCATATTTTTACAATTACTAGATTTGATTGACTTGTATCAATGTGAATTGTATTTAAGTCAAATTCTATGAAATTCACAGGTCCAAATGAAAGTGAATAATTTAAACTGCGCACACGGAATGGAAGTTGCCGGACAATGCCAAATGCACATCCATGATGGAGGCTGATGGAGGCTGGGAAGACTGAACGGATTTTGCCAGGCGATATCTGCTGCTGTGGTGACTGTGGTGGCAAGGGGCTGTGTCCAGGGCAAGCAAGATAACTGGGTAGAACATTTTGCTCAAGCACGTGTAGCTCTCGATTGTGCACCCCAATGTTCAATCGAGTACCGAGCAGTGCCGAGCACGCTCGCCTACCACTACATGCTATACTAAGGCCAAGTGCCCACATTGAATATTTGGTGAGTTTTTTACCTCAGTAAGCCAAAACCAGGAGTGGAGAGCAAAAAAAGTAGTAGAAACACGAGCATCACTTCTGCATGTCTTTACCAGGTTTTGGCTACAAATACTGAGGTAAAAACTCACCTAATACTCAATGTGTACATGTTGCCTTATACAGCTTCAGGTGATGGGTTTTTTTTAAGTGTACCTATCTTTCATTTTTTATTTTGTCATTATTACCTCTATAGAACATTATCTTTTCTTACTCTAACCATTGGTATAATCCATTGCAATGCACCAGCATTGCAATGGATTATACCTGTCAGTTTTACACAGACAGAAGCCTCTCAGACTATGCTGGCATGGTCTCAGAGGCTTGCCGTAGCTGATTAACCTGGAGATTGTCTTGACAACCTCAGGTTGCCATGGTAACAATTAAGCCTCCGTGATCATGTCACGGGTGTCTCAATCGTTTGGAGGAGGGACTGCACTTCCTCTCCCTGCCTCTAAATGCTGCAATCATTACTATTTGCAGCAATTAAGGGGTTGAACAGCCAGGGATGGTATGAGTACCACTCCTGGCTGTGAGCCAGGGCTAAGCTGTCACATAAGCTGAGCACCCAGCAGAAATTGGGCATGCACATCTCCTGTGCCCGCACGATTGCAAGGATGTTCTGGTATGTCCAGGGTCAGATGGGCACTGAAAAATAGGACGCACTAGTACATCCAAGGTTGTGAAAGAATTAAAAAGACAAAAAAAAACAGAATGATTTAAAAAAAAAAACAACTGAGAATTCAAGGGAATATATGCATTTCTGCAAAGTTGAAGCTTTTAAAATAAAGTCATACCAAAATTGTTAAGTTTACTTTAGTTAAAGAGGTTTTCCGGTTTCAGAAAGCCCTTGTGTCCTCTGTGATTTAAAAAAACAAACTGTGCTTTACCCACCCTCCCAGAGTCCAGCTGGCATTGAGTCTCTGCCACTGCTCCCAGTGGCTCGTATTGTCTGCAGTGCTGATGTCATGACAGCGCTACAACCAATCCAATAACCCGTGTTGACAGCACAAGCTGCTGAGCTCACTAATTGGCTACAGCACTGTCGACATGACATCACCACTGCAGATAACGGACATTGAGAGCAGTGTTGGAGACTTACGGCCGCTTTACACGCTGCGACATCGCTCAAGCGATCTCGTTGGGGTCACAGAATTTGTGACGCACATCCGGTCGCTTTAGCAATGCCGTTGCGTGTGACACCTTTGAGCGATTTTGCATCGTTGCAAAAATGTGCAAAATCGCTCATCGGTGACATGGGGGTCCATTCTCGAATATCGTTGCTGCAGCAGTAACGATGTTGTTCCTCGTTCCTGCGGCAAATCACATCGGTACGTGTGACACCGCAAGAACGAGGAACCTCTCCTTACCTGCGTCCCACCCGCAATGCGGAAGGAAGGAGGTGGGCGGGATGTTCGTCCCGTTCATCTCCACCCCTCCGCTTCTATTGGGCGGAGATTCAGTGACGCACCTGTGACGTTGCGTTTCACCGTTCACAGCGACGTCGCAGGGCAGGAGTAGTGTGACGGGTCTGGGCGATGTTGTGCGCCACGGGAAGCGATTTGCCCATGTCGCACAACCGAATGGGCGGGTACCCCCGCTAGCGATATCGGTCGTCACGATATCGCAGTGTGTAAAGCGGCCTTTAGTGCTGGACCTGGAAATGGTGAGTAAACTGTAGCTTGGTTGTCTTTTTTTAAAACCAAAACTGCAGCAGGAGGACAAGGGTTCTCTGAAACTAGAAAATCCCTTTAAGGTATGTCGCATACCCTTTGAGTTTAGTCAGAGTAGGACACACCAGGATACACAGGCGTATTTTCTTTTTCTGAAATCTGTTCAATTAGTTTGGACATAATGTCAAATACATCCAAAACCCATCAGATATTTTATCAATTTACTCAAAGGAACATGACTATATACAGAATAATGATTGGGGAACAATGTCACTGTTCGAAAACTGTATCACTTAACTTCTGATGGTAAGATTCAGAAATTGTTTAAACTTGGTTTAAAATTTACAAGGTTGTTTGGTAAAATTTGAAGTGGTATTTCCACTAATGTACTGTTGATAGAACATAAATATATGTAATGATCTTCAATTTCCTATAAAATTCTCTACTAATCCCTCCTCCCCAATCTTACTGCTCCTTGCAAACGCTAGCCATACGATGAGTCCTGAAGTAGCTGTCATACATATGCATACCTCTCAATTTTGATTTGAACTTTGATTTAAAAAAATGTCCGTCCTTGGTGTGTTTAAACTGAGTGAACTATGTGGTTTGGGCACTTTTTTAAATTTCTATAGGCTTCAATGTAGAGGCTGAAAAAAATGCAGGTAAAAAAAAATGTAATTTTTAAAGTACAGAATCAAAGCTACTCTATAGTATTTAGAAAACATAAAAAATGTGGATTCATATCTGTACCAAAAACAACATCAAATAAAGGGTAAAATGCATAAAACAAAATAAGTAGTTATGCAAAAATCAGAGAAGATTGTTATTGTATTGTGTGGTCCAAACATCTGTAGAAAAAGTGAAGAAAAAAGCAGTAGAAAAACTATGTCACAGTATAATCTGCATGTGGAGTCAGAGCCTGCAATGCAGCTTCAAGTATAGAAAATCTGCTCATTAACATCAGCAAATCCTGTGGCTCAAAAGTTTGTCTCCTGAATGCAGATCTAAAAGTTGTGGCTTCAAGTCCCAGGGAGAGCTCATAAAAGAGAACTTCCCATTATTTGCAATTGTTTTTTAATTATTGCTTTTTAGCAATTTTATAGGAATAAAACAATATGATTTCTACAACTCTAGAATACTGTGATATAGAAATACACTGCTGTGTACAATGTATCTCTATATACCTACATGATCTGCTTTTGGGTGCACTGCCTGCAATACATTTCAAATATACCAAATTCTACTATCTGTGGTTCATTGGCAGATATGCTGACTACAGACATGACCCGTTGAAGTGTTCCAGAGTTATAACCTGTCAAAGTGACACTGGTCAAAATTGCAAAAAATGGCCGGGTCTTTAAGGTGAAAACAGGCTGGGGGCTGAAGGGGTTAAGGTACATTTTGCACCCCATCTTGACAGAAAAAAACAGAAATGTACACATTTTTGCAAATTTATTATACAAGAAAAACTGAAATATCACATGGTCATAAGTATTCAGACCCTTTGCTCAGACACTCATATTTAAGTCAAATGCTGTCCATTTCCTTGTGATACTCCTTGGGATGGTTTTACTCCTTCATTGGAGTGCAGCTGTGTTTAATTAAACTGATAGGACTTGATTTGGAAAGTCACACACCTGTATATATAAGACCTCACAGCTCACAGTGCATGTCAGACCAAATGAGAATCATAAGGTCAATGGAACTGCCCAAGGAGCTTAGAGACAGGATTGTGGCAAGGCACAGATCTGGTCAAGGTTACAAAAGAATTTATGCAATATTCAAGGTTCCTAAGAGCACAGTAGCCTCCATAATCCTTAAATGTAAGATGTGTGGGACCACCAGAACTCTTTCTAGACCTAGCCGTCTAGGTCAAATGGTGATTTTGACATTGTTTTTTCGTGACATATTGTACTTCATGTCAGTAGTAAATTTAGGCCAATATGTTTTGCGTTTATTTGTGAAAATTTCGAAAATGTGGCGAAAATGTTGAAAATTTTGCAGTTTTCAAAATTTGAAATTTTATTCCCATAAATCTGAGAGATATGTCACACAAAATAGTTACTAAATAACATTTCCCACTTGTCTGCTTTACACCAGCGCAATTTTTGAAAAAAAAAAAATTCCATTAGGAAGTTAGAAGGGTTCAAAGTTCATCAGCAATTTCTCATTTTTCCAACAAAATTTACAGAAAAAAATTTTTTAGGTACCACATCACATTTGGAGTGATTTGAGAAACCTAGGCGAAAGAAAATACCCAAAAGTGACCCCATTCAAAAATCTGCACCCCTCACTCTGCTCAAAACCACATCCAAGAAGTTTATTAACCCTTTAGGAGCTTCACAGCAACCAAAGCAATGTAGAAGGAAAAAATGAAAATTTTACTTTTTTAACAGAAAAATGTTACTTTAGCCATAAAAATTAGTATTTTCACAAGGGTATCAGGAAAGATGCATCATAAAATGTATCGTGCATTTTCTCCTGAGTACGCAGATACCTCATATGTGGTGGAAATCAAATGTTTGGGCACACGGCAGGACTCGGGAGGCAAGGAGCGCCATTTGAATTTTTGAGTGCAAAATTAGCTGCACTCATTAGCGGACGCCATGTCGGGTTTGAAGACTCCCTGAGGTGCCTAAACAATGGAGCTCCCCCATCAGTGACCCCATAAGTGACCCCATTTTGGAAACTAGAGCCCTCAAATATTGTTTCTAGATGTTTGATGTGCACTTTGAACCCCTGGGGGCTTCACAGAAGTTTATAACGTTGAGCCGTGAAAAGAAAAAACATTTTTTTTACCACAAAACTGTTGCTTCAACCAGGTAGCTTTTTTTATCACAAGGGTATCAGGAAAAAATACACCATAAAATGTATTGTGCATTTTCTCCTGAGTACGCAGATACCCCATATGTGGTGGAAATCAAATGTTTGGGCAGGACTCGGAAGGCAAGGAGCGCCATTTGAACTTTTGAGTGCAAAATTAGCTGCACTCATTAGCGGACGCCATGTCGGGTTTGAAGACTCCCTGAGGTGCCTAAACAATGGAGCTCCCCCATAAGTGACCCCATTTTGGAAACTAGAGCCCTCAAATATTTTTTCTAGATGTTTGATGTGCACTTTGAACCCCTGGGGGCTTCACAGAAGTTTATAACGTTGAGCCGTGAAAAGAAAAAAATTTTTTTTTACCACAAAACTGTTGCTTCAACCAGGTAGCTTTTTTATCACAAGGGTATCAGGAAAAAATGCACCATAAAATGTATTGTGCATTTTCTCTTGAGTACGCAGATACCTCATATGTGGTGGAAATTAAATGTATGGGCACACAGCAGGACTGGGAAGGCAAGGAGCGCCATTTCACAGCAAAATTGGTTGGAATTATTAGCGGACGCCATGTTGTGTTTGGAGACCCCCCTGAAGTGCCTAAACAATGGAGCTCCCCCACAATTGACCCCATTTTGGAAACTAGACCCCTCATGGAATTTATCTAGCTGTTTAGTGAGCACTTTGAACCCCTGGAGGCTTCACAAACGTTTGTAATGTTCAGCCGTGAAAATATTTTATTCTTTTTTTTACCACAAAATTGTTTTTTCAAACAGGTAGCTTTTTTTTCACAAGGGTATCAGGAAAAAATGCACCATAAAATGTATTGTGCAATTTCTCCTGAGTACACAGGTACCTCATATGTGGTGGTAATCAATTGTTTGGGCGTACGGCGGGCTCAGAAGAGAAGGAGCGCCATTTCACAGTAAAATTAATTGGAATTATTAGCAGACGCCATGTTGCATTTGGAGACCCCCTGAGGTGCCTAAACAATGGAGCTCCCCCACATGTGATCCCATTTTGGAAACTAGACCCCCCCCCATACAAAAAAATTAGTTTGGCAAAATAAAAAATACAGACATCAGTAAAAAAAAAAAAATGAATAAAAAAAAAAAATATGAGCGCATGCCACTAAGACCAGTGCCAAACGTGAGAGCAATGCACGAGTCTCGCATCGCATCATCCACTCCAGTCTGGAAGCGAGCAACTGCGCTGGATAATGCGATGCGAGAGGGCGGGGCGGCAGATGAGAAAGGGCGCAGCGGATGGAAGATGGTAAAGGGCGCAGCGGATGGAGGAGCGGCAGAGGATGGGAACGGGCGCAGCGGATGGATGATGGGAAATGGCGCAGAGGATGGAGGAGCGGCGGAGGATGGGGGGGAGGGAGGTGAGATGGGGATACCTACCTTAAAGGATGGATCTAAGCAGCAGAATAGGCAGCAGATGAAGGAGGCAACAGATTGAGGAGTGTGAGAGGGGGCAGTAGATGAAGAGGATGGGAGAGAGCAGGCAGCAGATCGGGGAGGGGGCAGAGTCTGATGGGAGAGAGAGATGGCACATGGAGGAGGGGGGGCCCAGGGGGAGGGGGGCGCCCAGAACATGGAGGGGGGAGGGTGGCTTGCAGCACATGTGGGGGGAGGGTGGCTTGCAGCACATGGAGGGGGAGGAGGTGTAGTGGCGGTGGAGAAGGGGCAGCCGATGAAGGAGACAACAATCGGGAACAGTGGGGGCCGATTCGGGGGCAGCAGCGGCTGAAAAAGGTGGGTGCGATGGTGGCGGGGACAGTGGCAAACGTGGCGGCGGGGACAGTGGCAAACGTGGCGGCGGGGACAGTGGCAAACGTGGCGGCGGGGACAGTGACGAACGTGGCGGCGGGGACAGTGGCGAATGTGGCGACGGGGACAGTGGCGGGCGGGGAGATCGGGGACAGCGGTGGGGCTGGCGGTGGCGATCGGAGACAGCGGTGGGGCTGGCGGTGGCGGGCGGGGCGATCGGCGACAGCGGCGGGGCTGGCGGTGGCGATCGGAGACAGCGGCGGGGCTGGCGGTTGCGGGCGGGAAGATCGGCGACAGCGGCAGGGCTGGGGCTGGCGGGCGGGGCGATCGGAGACAGCGGCGGGGCTGGCGGTGGCGGGCGGGGCGATCGGAGACAGCGGCGGGGCTGGCGCTGGCGGGCGTGGCGATCGGAGACAGCGGCGCGCTGGCAGGCGGGGCGATCGGAGACAGCGGCGGGGCTGGCGGGGCGATCGGAGACACAGCGGCGGGGCTGGCGGTGGTGGGCGGGGCGATAGGAGACAGCGGCGGGGCTGGCAGGGCGATCAGGGACAGGGGCGGGCGGCGGGGGCAGCAACTTACCGATGGGCACCCGCAGAGACCGCTCTCCTCGGCTTTCAGGGATGGACACAGGTCACCGGCACCAGATCCACGGTAATTGGAGAGATCGGTCATAAGACCGGTCTCTCCAATCAGAGCTGGGGGCGGGTGAAGCACCGATCACCCAGCTCCAGCCAATGGCCAGTGCTACAGCAGCAATGATCAGGGCTGGATTTCAATGTTCCAGCCATTTTCAATGGCTGGAACATTACAGTGACTGTAATTGGCTGAGCGGCGTTCGTCAGCCAATCACAGCCTCTGTAGGTTCGGGGAGGAGGCACCACCCCTCCTGAGGTCAGGCAGAGGTCCCCTCCTTCCCGAATCTACAGTTTAATTAAACAAATTTCACTCCCCCGGGGCTCCGGGACCCCGATTTCGCCATGACGTACTGGGTACGTCATGGGTCGTTTAGCACCATGTCACCATGACGTACCCAGTACGTCAAAGGTCGTTAAGGGGTTAATGAGAAAAAAATGAACTTTTTTGAATTTACCAAAGGCTGCAATGAAACAAAGAATGAAAAATTTAAAGGGGTCTGAATACTTTCCGTACCCACTGTATGATTAATAACATTTCACATAAAAAAAGTTTTTATTTATATTTATCTAAAACCTGCAAAGGAACATCCTGTACAACAGACAGACTCCATAAATGGATTGTCTGGTAATGTGACATTGACCAATCCTTATGAAGATGTCATGTGCCAGGCAGTCAGGCTAATCTGTCTAAGCCCCTGACCACTGATTGGCTGCTTGCTGACAATGTGCAGTGTCAATCATAGGTGTGGACAGGGTTATACAGAGCTCAGCATTTTGATCACTGCTACATCTACAGAAGAGAAAACAGGGATTCTATCATAACTGCACCAAGAAGCCCAGTACATAGCTGGAATTAGACTCTCTGTCCGTACCTTATGCTGCTCTCAGATTCCATTGCAAAAACCTGTTGCCAGATTTCCTTTAAAGAGTCTTTATGAGCTGGAGAAAAAGATAGTCAGCAGGTGAAGTCATAAACAAGTGAAAGCATTAGTTACTGTCATGCCTCTGATTTGATTTGGCTGCCTCCTGTGCTGTGGTCCGTGTCTCTCTCCACTGGATCACAGTCAGGCTCAGTTGCTGTCTGGGTTCTGAACAATTTGTCTTTGTCTTTCCACATGTTGTATTCATTGCCGTTCTGACAACAGGTGTCTTCTATTATGTAATTTGGTCTGCCTTATCACTCAGTGGGGTTAACTACACCGTGTGCAGAATTATTAGGCAAGTTGTATTTTAGAGGATTTTTTTTATTATTGATCAACAGCTATGTTCTCAATCAACCCAAAAGACTCATAAATATCAGTGCTTAATATTTGTGGAAGTTGGAGTGTTTTTTTTTTAGATTTGGCTATCTTAGGAGGATATCTGTTTGTGCAGCTAACTATTACTGTGCAGAATTATTAGGCAACTTAATAAAAACCAAATATACTCCCATCTGACTTGTCTATTTTCACCAGGTAAACCAATATAACTGCACAAAGTTTAGAAATAAACATTTCTGACATGCAAAAACAAAAACAAAAAAAATTGGTGACCAATATAGCCACCTGTCTTTATGATGACACTCAACAGCCTACCATTCATAGATTCTGTCAGTTGCTTGATCTGTTTACGATCAACATTGCATGCAGCAGCCACCACAGCCTCCAAGACACTGTTCCGAGAGGTGTGCTGTTTTCCCTCCCTGTAGAACCACAGGTTATGGGGTTCAGATCAGGTGAACAAAGGGGCCATGTCATTATTTTTTCATCTTTTAGACCTTTACTGGGCAGCCACTTTGTGGAGTAGTTGGATGGATGTTTTTCTTGAATGATACTGACTTCTTCCTGTACCACTGCTTGAAGAAGTTGTCTTCCAGAAACTGGCAGTAGGTCTGGGAGTTAAGCTTCACTCCATCCTCAACCCGAAAAGGTCCCACAAGTTCATCTTTGATGATACCAGCCCATACCAGTACCCCATCTCCACCTTGCTGGCGTCTGAGTCAGAGTGGAGGTCTCTGCCCTTTACTGATCCAGCCTCTGGCCCATCCATCTGGCCCATCAAGAGTCACTCTCATTTCATCAGTCCATAAAACCATTGAAAAATCAGTCTTAAGATATTTCTTGGCCCAGTCTTGACGTTTTATCTTATGTTTCTTGTTCAAAGGAGGTCGTTTTTCAGCCTTCCTTACCTTGGCTATGTCCCTGAGTATGGCACACCTTGTGCTTTTTGATACTCCAGTAACTTTGCAGCTCTGAAATATGGCCAAACTGGTGGCATGAAATGCTTGATTGTTCGGTGATCACGCTTCAAAAGTTTGGCAATTTCAAGACTGCTGCATTCCTCTGCAAGACATCTCACAATTTTGGACTTTTCAGAGCCCATCAAATCTTTCTTCTGACCCATTTTGCCAAAGGAAAGGAAGTTGCCTAATAATTAAGAACACCTTATATAGGTGGTTGATCTCATTACACCACACCCTTCCTCATTACAGAGATGCACATCACCTGATTTATTTAATTGGCAGTTGGCTCTCAAGCCTATGCAACTTGGAGTAGGACAACATGAATAAAAAGTATCAAGTGATCAAAATACTCATTTGCCTAATAATTCTGCACTCAGTGTATTTAAACCCTTCCCATGCTTCCATTCCCCGCTGGTGATATTTCTAAAGTGGACCTCGTTTGGAAATACAGCCTGTTGGATTTGTATTTTACCTTATTTTTTATTACTTTTGATTTAGCTTGTTTTACTCAGCACCTTCACCCCGGTTTCTTAAGGCGGTACGTGGAACCCTCGATGGCCAGTTAGGGAGTAATTGGTCAGAATGGCCATCTGAGTTTTCCAATTAGGGTGGTTTCAGTCTGTGGAGGGGCCATAAAGGACTGCGCAGCTGGAACCTCTAGTCTGTAAAAGAACCGTTTGGGTCAGGTGTAGTAGTCTAAGGTAAAACCTTATTTTTTCACTATTTTCCACATGTACTTGTGTGTGCATAACAGTTACCGCTTGAATCCACTCTTTTTACAGCCAATCACTGGCCTCGTATACAGCATGAGACTGCCGAGGCCATTTATTTGGTAGATACCCCATGTGCTTGCTGCAGCTAGTCATCACCATAGACAAAAATATAAAAACCAAGTGAAGCTAATGGTTCTTTTTCATCCCTTCAACCCCGCCACCCTCTCTTGCTTACTTTTTGAGTATTGTGTGCATAATATACTTAAGGTTGAGTTTCATTAAGTTATTATATTATAAAAAGAGTCCAAAGCCTATGGATTGTAAACCATTATCACTTCTAGACAGTGTACCTTTGCCACTAGAAAAGTAATATACAACAAAACATAAAAAAACCCTGTGCGCTAAGCTTCATCTGTGCACTGTACTTCATTCTATTAAACAGACATGTTTAGAACACGGGTATTGTATTTCAAACAGGAAATTAATGATTGGTGTAACCCCTAACCCCAGCACAAGATTAGTACCCCCTTTAGAGATCATCATTGGCACAGAGAAAAGCTGCACTGATCACCATGGAAACTGTTTCAAGGAAGCTATCCAAATAATAAATTAATTGATAGAAAGCGTGCTTCAGAAGATACTGCTATCCATCCCTACACCGAGCTGACAAAGGTCAAAGAACAATAAAAGCAAAATGAAATAAGCTTTCCTTCAGATGGAAGCCCTGAATTAAATATGATTTTAAAATGAAACATTTAGCAAACAACATCTTTGACTTTCTCAGATTAAAGTTTATCTATTGGCTTAATTGTTTTATGTAACTAAGCATAACATTCTGATTAGCCTTAGTACAAAAACATTATACACTGTATATATATATATATATACATATATATATATATATATATATATATATATATTTATATATAGTATATATATATACTGCTCAAAAAAATAAAGGGAACACTAAAATACCATTGTGTGGTTAAAGTGTTCCCTTTACTTTTTGAGCAATATATATGTATACTGTGTATATATATATATATATATATATATATACACTATATATACATATATATATGCTAGCTGTAGTACCCAACATTGCCCGAGATAGTAACTAAGTATCTCTCTGTCTCTCTCACTCTCCCTCTCACTCACCCTTTCTCCATCTCTGCCTACCTGTCACCCTCTCTCTGTCTACCTCTCTGTCAGTCTGTTTCCCTCTCTATATGTCTGTCTCCCTCTCTGTCTCTCTCTCTGTCCCTGTGTGTTTCTGTGTGTCTCTGCATGTGTGTGTCTCGGTGTGTCTGTGTCTCTGTGTGTCTCTATGTGAGTGTGTTTCTGTCTGTGTCTTTGTGTTTGTCACTGTATATTTCTGTCTCAGTCTCTGTGTGTGTGTGTGTGTGTGTGTGTCTGTATCAGTCTCTGTGTGTCTCTGTGTGTGTCTTTGTCTGTGTTTATGTCTCTGTGGGTCTCTATGTACAGTCATGGACAAAAGTTTTGAGAATGACACCAAAATCATATTTTCACATGATCTGTTGCCCTCTGGTTTTTAATTGTGTTTGTCTGATGTTTACATCACATACAGAAATATAATTGCAATCATATTATGAGTACCAAAAGGTTATATTGACAGTTAGAATGAGTTAATGCAGCAAGTCAATATTTGCAGTGTTGACCCTTCTTCTTCAGGACCTCTGCAATTCTCCCTGGCATGCTCTCAATCAACTTCTGGACCAAATCCTGACTGATAGCTGTCCATTCTTGCATAAGCAATGCTTGCATTTTGCCAGAATTTGTTGGTTTTTGTTTGTCCACCCGTCTCTTGATGATTGCCCACAAGTTCTCAATGGGATTAAGATCTGGGGAGTTTCCAGGCCATGGACCCAAAATCTCTATGTTTTGTTCCATGAGCCATTTAGTGATCACCTTTGCTTTATGGCAAGCGCCAAACTGCTCTTGGACAGTTGGGAGAAGTTGCTCTTGGAGGACATTCTGGTACCATTCTTTATTCATGGCTGTGTTTTTAGGCAAGACTGTGAGTGAGCCGATTCCCTTGGCTGAGAAGCAACCCCACACATGAATCATTTCAGGATGCTTAAAAGTTGGCATGAGACAAGACTGGTGGTAGCGCTCACCTCTTCTTCTCCTAATAAGCTGCTTTCCAGATGTCCCAAACAATCAAAAAGGGCATTCATCTGAAAAAATGACTTTACCCCAGTCCTCAGCAGTCCACTCCCTGTACCTTTTGCAGAATATCAGTCGGTCCCTGATGTTTTTTCTGGAGAGAAGTGGCTTCTTTACTGCCCTCCTTGAAACCAGGCCTTGCTCAAGCAGTCTCCGCCTCACAGTGCGTACAGAAGCACTCACACCAGCCTGCTGCCATTCCTGAGCTAGCTCGGCACTGCTGGTAGTCAGATCTCGCAGCTGAAACAGTTTTAAGATACAGTACTGGCGTTTGCTGGTCCTTCTTGGGTGCCCAGGAGCCTTTTTGGCAACAATGGAAGCTCTCTCCTTGAAGTTCTTGATGATGCGATAGATTGTTGACTGAGGTGCAATCTTTGTAGCTGCGATACTCTTGTATACTCTTGTTAGGCCATTTTTGTGCAGAGCAATGATGGCTGCACGTGTTTCTTTAGAGATAACCATGAAGAGAAACAATGATACCAAGCACCAGCCTCCTTTTAAAGTGTCCAGTGGTGTCATTCTTACTTTTTTTTTTAACCAAAATGTTTTTATTAGAAATTTTGCAAAGTATATAAAACATACAATTCGGGGTCAACATAACCCCTACAGTCCCACCCCTCCCTCCCCCCCACATGAGAAACCTAGAAACCATAAACATATATTTGACCATATCATACATGTGTCATATAGATGCCATAATTCCCCCCATAAAACCTCTAACCCATGGAATAGTAAAGGATCTGGGTCCTCCATGCTCCTGTCTCAAGTACCATCATGTATATCTCATAGCCGGACCCAAACAGGAAAAGAGTTCGTGGTAGAGGGATACTGTTCCCATAGTCAAATTGCCTCTCAGCTATTTATATCATGATTTTAAAACAAGCCCAGCCGGAACCTGAATAAATCTCTAGATGCCAGACCAGAGTCGTCTATCCATGGGGCCCAGATCTTTTCAAATTTGGCCATACAGTTTCTTTTTAAATATATTCCTTTCTCTACATTTACTATCCAATTGACCTTGTTAACAAATTCTGATATGGTGGGGACCTGATCCGTAATCCAGTATTGTGCTATTAATTTTGTAGCCATGTATAGCATACGGGCAGCTGCCAGTTTACCCTCTTCTTGCAATTTCAGGTCTTCAATATATCCCAGGATGCACACCAGGGGGGTAAGACTTAGATCTGTGATGTACACTCTGTTAATAATTGAAGTCACCCCCATCCAAAACGCCTCCAAGCTAGAGCAGGACTACAACATGTGTAGCATGGACGCTGAGTCCGCCCCACAGCGTGGACAGGTGGGGTCCGGTCTGGCACCTATGTCAAATAGAAATTTTGGTGTTCGATAGACTCGATGGATGACATATAGATGAGACAACCTGTAGGCTTCCCCTAGGGACAGGCCGGGTGTTCTTTCCAATATTTCCGCCCACTGATTGTCCTCAATAGGCCCTATCTCCTGTTCCCACCTCTGCTTAGAGTTTGGTAAATGATGCGTTAATAACCTGTCCAGTACTTCGCCGTATAATACTGATATCAGTCCAGATGAGCCTCCTGAAGAAGCAATTCTCTGTATTATTTTATTACAATGAATTGTGCGGCCAACCATGCCAGCCTCAGCGCGGTATGCGTGTCTTAATTGGAGGTATTTATAGAATTCGCTATTCAAAAAACCAAACTCTGATTGTAGCGTGGAGAATTCTTTAAAGTTATCCCCTTCCATTAGCTGTGTGAGTCGAGCCAGCCCTCTCTCCCTCCAGACCCCAAACCCCTCCAGCTTACTTAAATTGGGCAGCCACGGAGTGTCCCAGATAGAGGTGAACTGCATTGGCCCCTTAATGTCCTGTATATCTCTGATTTTAATCCACAACTTATGTATCAACAGAAGGGTAGGCATAGATTCCGATGATGTGTTAAATTTACCTGCTTCTAGGGTCTCATAAAGACTAAGTGACCTGAAATATTGCTGCAGTAATTCTTTGTGAGCCCCCCCCCTGGGTCCTCCCACCCTCGGATATGTTGCATCTGGGCGGCTGCAAAGTATGCCCATGGATTTGGCACTGAGAGTCCTCCATCACCTTTGCTCCTCTGTAACGTTTCTAATTTAATTCTTGGACTACGCCTCCTCCATATCAATTCCCTGAAGAGCGAGTTAACTTTATAGAAATATCTCTGGGGTATCCAATGTGGAGAATTATGTAGAACGTACAGCAGCTGAGGCATTCATATCATTTTTACCAGGTTCGCCCGTCCCACCACCGATAGAGGTAGGCGGGTCCATATGTCAATTTTATCCTTAAATTTTTTAAGGATTGGGGACAAATTAAGTATAGTATAATCATTCACTCTGGCGGTAACATTAATTCCCAAGTATTTAAACTGCGGAGATATCTGCAGTCCTGAAGGAGTGTATCTAGGAATATCAGCCAAGTTATCCACAGGGAGTAACACCGACTTCCCCCAATTTATAGTTAACCCGGAGTAACTCCCAAACCTCTGAATTACCTCCATGGCCACTGGCAGCGAAACCGATGCGTCTGACAAAAAGAGGAGAGTATCGTCCGCATACAGAGCCACTTTTTCCTCTCGATCCCCTCTTCTGAAGCCCGTTATTTTTGGATGTCTATGCAGGATCTCTGCCATGGGCTCTATAGCCATTGCAAACAAGAGGGGTGAGAGGGGGCATCCCTGACGAGTGCCCCTAGTCAGATTAAATGTTGAAGTGAGTCTACCATTAACACGAATTCTAGCCGTAGGCCTGTCATATAGTAATGCCACCCAGGAGATGAAATCCTCACCCAACCCAAAGTTATGGAGGACTGCCCACAGAAAGTTCCATTCAATGGAGTCGAATACTTTAGCAGCGTCCAGGGAGCAGATAACTCTGTCCCCCGGATTATCTACTGGGAGTTGTAGGTTGAGGTGGAGGCGCCTGATGTTAACTGCTGTAGATCTAGAGGGCATAAAGCCAGACTGGTCAGAATGAATCAGAGAGGAAATCACCTTGTTCAATCTAGATGCCAATACCTTGGCTATGATTTTAATATCAGTGGTAAGGAGAGATATCGGTCTATATGAGTCAGGGAGCAGGGGGTCCTTATTCGGTTTAAGTATGACTACAATTGCCTCTTGCATTGATGGAGGAAGGCTGCCCGTTTTGACTGCTCCTTGGAACGTTTCCAAGAGCTGCGGCAATAGGATGTCTCCGAATTTTTTGTATATTTCTATTGGAAGACCATCCGATCCCGGGGACTTTCCATTAGACATGGAGGTCACCTCCAGCTATAGTTCCTCCAATTGCAAGGGGCCGTTCAGGTACGCTCGATCTTACATAGTTACATAGTTACATAGTTACTTAGGTTGAAAAAAGACCTAGGTCCATCTAGTTCAACCTTCCTCCACCAGTTCTACATTTAGTCACTAAGTCATTTATAACCAACAATGTTTTGTGTACTGACTCAGTTAGCCTGGGGAGAGGTATTTCCTCTAGATATGAATCAATCTGTTCCTCAGTAAAACTTAATTTGGAAGTATATAATTGCTGGTAGAAGTCAGTAAAAACCTGCAATATCCTCTCTGATTCACTAACCACAGCCCCCGTGGAATCCTTTATTGCCCCCACAAAGGAACTTCCCTGCTGTGCCCTCGCTATCACAGCCAATAGATGTCCTGCCTTTTCCCCCTCTTCAAAAAATTTATACTGCGAGAACATCCGCCTATTCCTGGCCTTTTCCCTGAGGTGCAGATCATACGACTTCTGGGCCTCATTCCATTCTAGTAGATTCTGAGTGGTTGCTGATTCTATATACTGACGCTCCGTAGACTGAACCCTGTCCTGGAGAAATATCCCAAATTGACGTGACCGGGACTTTGATCTACCAATCCCTTGTATTAATGCCCCTCACAGGCAAGCCTTCATGGCGTCCCATATAACATTTTGAGCAATATCTTCCTGTGTATTTTCTTTAAAGTAATGATTTAAAGTAGCAACAATAGGGTCCGTCTCAATGACCTGCAACCAAAAAGGGTTCAGAGACCAGGTAAGTAAAGTTTTATCAGGGTCAGGGACCAGACGGAGACAAGTCACCATAGGTGAATGATCTGAGATGGCTCTTGGTAAGTAAGACACCGACTCCACTAGTGGCAACACTCCTGAGGACCCCAATGTCATGTCTATTCTGGATAGAGATTTATGTGATTTAGAATAACAGGAAAATTGACGAACCCCTGGGTGTCCCATCCTCCACACATCCGTCAGTGCCAAATCCTTTAAGGTCTCGCCAAACCCTGAAATAGGTAATGTCGCCAAAGAGGGGTCATTATTAAATTTGTCCCAATACGGGTGAATAGTATTATTAAAATCCCCCATACACAGCACCTGTACACCCGAATTCTCCTGCATAGCCTCCGCCACCATCTTAATAACCCCATTATTATAGGGTGGGGGAATGTATACCCCTATTAGCAACAATTCCTTGTTCAGAATTTTACACCGCACCCAAAGAAACCTCCCCTCTCTGTCTACCTTGGATGTAATAGGTTCAAACGGTATGGCCCTATGGACTAATAGGCTAAATCCCCTAGAGTAAGATGAGAATGTAGAATGATAACTATGACTAATCCACGATCTATTCAGGTACGTTATTTTTTCCTTCTCTAAGTGTGTTTCCTGTAGACAGACTATAGCCGGGAAATAATTCCTAACAAAATCCATAACAGCCGCCCTCTTCGTGGGATCTCCCAGACCGCGGACATTCCATGTTAAGATATTAACCTTCCCGCCATACCAGATAAATAAAAGCGTTTTGCTCCTCCGACCCTCCCCCAGTGACATCATACATTCCTGGCTTCCCTCCTGTAGTGCCCTAGAGAGTAGGAACACGTGAAAGGCCACGGCATCAACAACACCATACAGTTCCGGATTCCCATAAAATCCAAAAGAGAAAACATCCTCACAAACGTTGAGGCCAAACATCATCCTAACAATACAAGTCGACAGTAGGGTCTGTCAGAAGTACTCCTCTCCAGTAGGAACCCAGACCAAGAGAAAAACTACTGTCCAAAACCACTACTCCTACCCCTTAGGGGACGTATACAACTCAGAGGGCTGTTCTGGTCCATGGCAAGCTCCTTTGAACACTTTGCATGAAACTGTTGTTTTCATATAATGTTACATTACAGTCTCCCCCCACAACACATCTCAACATATCCCCCCCCAGCAGTGTTTGAGTATAAATTCTGTGTAGCTCGGGGAGAAAGAGAAAGGGGAAACTAAGAGGATAGAGTGATGAAGGAGGGAGACAAAAGGTGAGGAAGGGAGACGGAGAAGTGAAGAAGACCGTTCAATAAAGCCCGTGGACCATAGAGAGTCCCGGGGGACATACCCACGTTCAGCAATGCAGTAGTGTTACCATAACAGGCCTCCCTCTCTACTTTACAGGAAAACCTGCGTTTTCATCCCTCACCCCCCCCCCCCCCGCAAAACCCCCACATCCCATCCCCCCCCACATCCCAAATATATATTCATGAAGGAGAGGGCAAGAGAAAGAAAGAGGGGGAAGAGAGAGAAGAAAAAAAAAAGGGAGGGGAAGGGGGGGCGGCAAAAGAAGGGAGAATGACAAAACATCATAGAGGGGAAGCCAAATGAAGCCCGTGGGCCAGAAGTAGCCCCGGGGGCAAACTCTAAATTCAGAAGTACAATATAACCAGTCCTTCATGTAATGTTATCACCCGATTATAGTTGTCAACATAGAGGAGAAGTCTGTTTCATTCAGGGGGTGGGCTCCGTCGCTTCCTTGAATCCCGGATGGTTTTCTCATTTTGATTGACCCAGCTCTGTGCATCCTTAGGGGTTTCGAAAAAATGTGTAGAGTTCATAGCCACCACTCGGAGTCGTGCCGGATACAACATCGAATAGGGTATATCCAGCTGGTGACTGGAATCGTTCCCGCCCGCCCTGATGGTGGATTCAACATCGACGACGAAGAGGAGGAAGATCGTAATTTGTCACAGCGGTGGAAAGGAGGGGGGTGTCTGAAGGTGGGGGTTTGCACAGAGGAGAGGACGGAACCCAGTGCCGGAGCGGGTTACCTCTAGCGCTGCAATTGTTTGGTGAAACGGGTCCTTGCTGGGATGAGTCTCAGCGGAACATGGTGTGGGCAACATCTGGCCAGGGCTCTCGAGTCGGTGTGTTGCGGCTGAGGGTCAGGAGGTGGGCCGATGTTGCAAGGAACAGTTTGGTCAACCTTCAGTTACCCCCCCTCCTTTTTCGGGTGTTCTTCAATGAAGATTGGTATTGTTATATGGCTTATGTTTTGTTATTAATAAATGGGGCTGCGGTGGCCTTTATATCCAATGTCACGCAGTGTTTTGTGTTTATTTTAGATAAGAACCCTGGTGGGTAGGGGGTGTTGGGTGAATGATAAGGCCTTCAGTCAGACATTTTGGAGTCATGCATTTATCAACTCCTTAACAAATCCGTTTAAATATTTTCCGTCCCTGCACTCATTTTGGTAATCCACACTGGAAGACGCAGATAGCCAGCAGCGATCAGCGCAAATGTCAGCTGATTTGTGCAGCTGACGTGTGCCTTGCAGGCGCGAGTGGATTCGCTATCCACCTTTACCTGTCAACCCCTAAATTAGCACTGTAAAAATCTCACAGCACCATTTTAATGGCGATCGATTTATTCGCATAATCACCAGCCTCCACAGGAAGTCACGTGATGGGATCACGTGGATCCGATGGTTGTCGTGTTAGCACTGGGTCTTGTGATTACTCCTGTAGCTCACGTGATGCAGGTCATATAACCAGCAGCCGAGTACTGCAGGTTACAGGAGATGAGCATTTCTCCTGATCTGAGCGGTGCTGCTCTGATAGGGAGAAAAGAAAAGAATGAGTGATCAGACAAAAACGCACCCGCGGGAAAAAACGCGGCAAAAAACGCATGCATTTTTACCGCATTTTGGTGTAGTTTTTTTTGCTGCGTTTTTGCTCACTGCGTTTGTATGCATTTTTTAACAGTGAACAATGCCATTAAAGATTGTTAAAAAAAAGAAAAAGAAAAAAGGTCTGATTATTATTATTTATTTATAGAGCACCATTGATTCCATGGTGCTGTACATGAGAAGGGGGTTACATACAGAACACATATACAAGTTACAATAGACAGACTAGTACAGAGGGAAGAGGGCCCTGCCCTTGCGGGCTTACATTCTATAGGATTTTGGGGAGGAGACAGTAGGTGGGGTGGGGGTCGGGCGGCAGCTCCGCACGGTGGTGGGGCTTCAGCTCCGCATGGTGGTGGGGCGGCAGCTCCGCACGGTGGTGGGGCGGCGGGGTCATTTCAGATTATAGGCATTTCTGAACAGATGAGTTTTCAGGTTCCATTTGAAGTTTGCAAGTGTAGTAGATAGTCTGACGTGTTGAGGCAGCGAGTTCCAGGAGACTGGGGATGCTCGGGAGAAGTCTTGGAGGTGGTTGCATGAAGAGCGAATGAGAGAGGAGGAGAGAAGGAGATCTTGGGAGGACTGGAGATTACGTTTTGGAGTGTAGCGAGAGATTAGTTCAAAGATATACGGAGGAGAGAGATTATGGATGGCTTTGTAAGTCAGTGTTAGTAGTTTGAATTGGATACGATGGAAGATTGGATGTAATTTCCTCCAATATGTTCTTCATTCTCCACTAGTCTATGCAGGAGAGCAGACAGCTGCAGAACTACAAGGCTCAGCATGCTCCATCCAGGACTGTATGCTGGAGGGAGAGGCAGGGGGAGCAGAACTACAAGACTCAGCATACCCCATCCACTAGTGGATGCAGGAGAGCAGAGAGCAGCTGCCAAACTACAAGGCTCAGCATCCTCCGTCTAGGACTGTATGCAGGATTTTTTGCCCCCCCCCTCCAAAAAAAATGACGTGGGCTTTACCATATTTTTGTATACTAGCCAGGTACAGCAGGCAGCTACGCGCTGCCCCCAACCCCCAGCTGCCTATTTGTACCCGGTTGGGAACTAAACAATATAGGGAAGCCCTTTTTTTTTTATTATTATTATTTCATGAATTTCATGAAATAATTAAAAAAAAAAATGACATGGGCTTCGCCCAATTTTTGAGTCCAGCCAGGTACAACTAGGCAGTTGGGGATTGGAATCCGCAGTGCAGAGTGCCCAAGCTTTCTGGGCACCCCCGCTGCAAGTTGCAGTCCGCAGCCACCCCAGAAAATAGCGCTTTCATAGAAGCGCCATCTTTTGGCGCTGTATCCAACTCTTCCAGCTGCCCTGATGCCGGGTGGCTCACTGGGTAATGATGGGGTTAGGGCTAGGTGTGTATTATCAGCTAGCCCTAAGCCCGAAATTCATGGTGTCACGCCAATATTAGACATGGCCACCATGAATTTCTAGTAAAGATAAAAAAAAAAAAACAACACAGAAAAATATTTTTATTAGAAATAAAACACAACACAATTAGTGACTCCATCTTTATTGAAATAAAGAACCCCTCTCCGCAGTAATCCTGGGTCAAGGGTCCCGCGCCGTGCAATCCGGATCCAATATCATCTGGAAAAAAAGAAAACTACACACTTCAGTGCAGCGTCGGACTGGCAACCGGAGGAAACTCCAGTAATGCCAGGCGTGGATTCAGGACACACACACACACCACACAGCGTGCGCACACACACATCACACAGCGTGCGCACACACACAACACAGTGTACGCACACACACCACACAGCGTGCGCACACACACACACCAAACAGCGTATGCACACACACACACCACACAGCGTGCGCACACACACACACACCACACAGCGTGCGCACACACACACACCACACAGCGTGTGCACACACAGCGTGCGCACACACACACACACACCACACAGCGTGCGCACACACACACAGCGTGCACACATGCACACCACACAGCATGCGCACACACACACACCACACAGCGTTCGCACACACACCACACAGCGTGAGCACACACACAGTGTGCGCACACACACACACAGTGTGCGCATACACACACACACCACACAGCGTGCGCACACACAGCATGCGCACACACACCACACAGCGTGCGCACACACACACCACACAGCGAGCGCACACACACCACACAGCGAGCGCACACACACACACCACACAGCGTGCGCACACACACACACCACACAGCGTGCGCACACACACACAGCGTGCGCACACACACTGCGCACACACACTGTGCACACACACACACTGCACAGAATCACACACATAGCACAGACACACACACACATAGTACAGACACACAGCTGTGAGTGCTTTCCTGCGGTGACCTGGCATTCAGAAGGTGAGCCCAGGTCAACGCAGGGGCGCACACACAGCATTGTGAACTCACCTCACCTGAGCCCTGGTGTCCTAGGCGGTTCCTGTGCTGGTAGCGTAGCTACAGCTATTCGCGTCCTCCTGTCAGCTGATCTCCAGTCCTGTTGTAACCGCGCGCGCTCCCGTGGTCACAACGGGATCTGAAGAAGCGAGGGCGCATGCGCCGCCCTCTCGAGCACACGGCTGCACGGTACTGCGGGCTTCAGAAACATGGCGCCAGAGATAAACGCTATTCGCAGGCGCCAACTCCGACGTCATGTTACTGAAGAGGGAAATTTAAATACAACAGGCAGCGGGGGGGGGGGGGTCGGGGATACAAGTGCATAACACGCCCAGACATTAGGAAAGAGGTGCACACGTCAATCAAAAAGTGCACGAATTTTCAAACTTTATAAAGTTGGATTTCACTGCCTAAACACCTGAGCTGCACCCTGATGGTATGTAAACAACGTGCCTGATAGTGCCAGCACTGCACTGGCTGCACCTTATAGACGAAAAACCTGATGTTTGGTTCTCTTTAAATACAATGATGGAGCAAGGAGTCAGTCTCCCTGTTGCATTATACAGCTTGTTCATTTGATCTTTGAGGGGATGTGAAGGGTGCAGTGGAGCTAACTGTGGGTTCATCATATTGTTAATTTGGGGGGTACAGTGGGTACAAATTTTTAGGGGGTATTCACTGTAAAGTATCATTATTTTGGAGGTCATTTTTTGAAGACATGATACTTTATGTTGGCTATGAAAGGGGTATTATAGTGGATGAGAACACAAAGAGGCGTCAGCAGAACCACTATTTCTGAGTACATGCTGCATTATAAGATACCTATCTCTTTTGTGTGGATGGTGGAAGGTACGGTGTATTGAAAAAGTATTAATACATTGTGAACTTTTCCCCATTTTTTGACATTACACCGACAAACTTCAATGCATAATATTGGGATTTTATGTGCTATACAAACACTGAGTATCTAATATTTGTGAAGTGTAAATTAAATTATATTTGGTTTGATAAAATTTTTATAAATATAACAATTGTGACATGCATTTGTATTTATCCTCCTGTAGTCTGATATAGCGTAATAAAATCCTGAGTGACCACCTGTGTATAATTTATTTTCAGTATAACTACAGTAGTTCTGTGTAGGCCTCAGAGGTTTATTTGAGAAATTAGGGATTAAACAGCATAATTAAAACCAAGGAACATATCAGACGGGTCAGAGATAAAGTTGTTGAGAATAGTAAAGCAGGATTAGGTTATAAAAAATAGCCTAAGCTCTGAACATCTCATGAAGCACTGCTCAATCCATCATCCAAAAATGGAGAGCGTATGGCACAACTGCAAACCTACCAAGATATGGCCCTCCACCTAAACTGACATTTCAAGCAATGAGAGCATTATTTAGATACGTAACGAAGAGGCCCAAATTCACTCTGCAGGATCTGCAGAGATCCACAGCTCAGACAGAACATTCTGACCACAGAACAATCTATTAGTGGTATACTCCCCAAATCCGGCCTTTATGGACGAGTGGCAGCTCTAAAAATCTATTTTTGAGAGCAAGCCATAAGAAGTCCTTTTTGCAGTTTGTAAAAATTCAAATGAAACCAAAGTAGAACTTTTTGGGCTAAATGCAAAACGCTATGTGTGGAGGAAAGCTAACACTGCACATACCCCGAAAACATCATGCACACACTCGAACATGTCGGTGACAGCAACATGTTGTGGGGAGGCTGTTTCTCAGAAGGGATAATGAAGCTTATCAGAGTTGATGGAAGATGGTTGGAGCACAGTACAGGGTGATCCTGGAGGAAAACCTGTTAGAGGCTGCAAAAGACTTGAGATTGGAGAGTAGGTTCATTTTCTAGCAAGATAACCACCATAAACATGCTGCCAGAGCTGCAATAGTATGGTTGAGATCCGAGGTCTCAAACTCGGCTGAGTATATGGGCTGTACATAAAAAAATAATAATAATTTGGGGGATAGCATTCTTTGCAGGACAAAGTGACATTTTTAGTAGTACAATATTTTTTTTTTATATACACCCCTGGAACACCTTTTTTTACATTTTTTTTCGCTCATTTATTATAACAAATGTGCAGTTTTTTATTTATATATTAAAAATAAATTTTAATGGTAAATGTTCATGCTTTATTTTCTTTACATTTTATCCCCTTCCTGTAAGTAATATTGTTTTACAATTAGCACCACATAGTAATTTTGGCCAACATCTTGTAGTAATGTTCCCATCCTGGTCCTCATCTCTTAGTAATGTCCCCCATCCTGGTCCCCATCCTGTTGTAATGTTCCCCATCCCGGTCCCAATTTTGTAATAATATGCCCATCATTCTCCCCATCCTGTAGTAATGTTCCTATAATTGTCCCCTTGTAGTAATGTGACCATCTTTCTCCCCATACTATAGTTATGTGAACTATCCTTGTTCCCATCCTGTAGTAATATGCCTATCCTTGTCTTCATCCTGTAGTAATGTCCCCATACTTGTCCCCATCATGTAGTAATTTCCACATCTTTGTCACTTTGTAGTAATGTGCCCAGCCTTGTCTCCATCCTGTAGTAATCTGCCCATCCTTGTCCTCATCCTGTAGTAATGTGCCCATCCTTGTCCCCATCCTGTAGTAATGTCCCCATCCTTGTCACCATCCTGTAGTAATGTGCCTATCCTGGTCCCCATCTTGTAGTAATGTGCCCATCCTTGTCCCCATCCTGTAGTAATGTCCCATCCCTGTTTCCATCCTGTAGTGATGCCAAATCCATGTCTCCTTCCTGTAGTAATGTCCCCATCCTTTTCCCCTTGTAGTAATGTGCCCATCCTTGTCCCTATCCTGTAGTAATGACCCATCCTTGTCTCCATCCTGTAGAAAAGTGCCCATCCTTGTCCCCATCCTGTAGTAATGACCCATCCTTGTCTCCATCCTGTAGTAATGTGCCCAGCCTTGTCCCTATCCTGTAGTAATGGCCCATCCTTGTCTCCATCCTGTAGTAATGTGCCCATCCTTGTCCCCATCCTGTAGTAATGTCACCATCCTTGTCTCCATCCTGTAGTAATGCAACATCAAAAACACACCAAAAGCTCATCATGGGAACATAGCCTTAGCCATACCTGTACCCTTGTGACGTCTTAGCTACTAAATCTACCAATTAACCAAGTTAATTCGACACCTTGGCTTAATTACACTAGTCACACTGACCATACCAGCCAAGTTTAATCAAATAATCCCTAAGGCTGAGGCTACACAGCAATTTTGGCCGGAATACAGGTCCCCTGGGCAAAAATTGCCATATTCCGATGAATATCTAAGCTCGATAAAGTTGCATGGGACTGCATTACTTTGAAACCATCAAATAACAAAGTCACGGATAGATTCTTTACAACTTGCTTGTCACAGTACATTATGGGTCGCCTGGCGACCTAAGTCTCCTATATTATGCTGTGATGTAGTAAGAGCAGATGTCAATTTTTAGCCACGTGACCTGTATTGTAATCAAAGTCACCGTGTTGCTCAAGCCTTAATAGAACCTGCTGGTAACGTGAAGCAGGCTAGAAAGTCATAAAAAGCAACACATGATGCCACGTTCTAAAGAGAATCAAATACAGATGCCAAAAAAAGTGACTGAAATCTACTAGTCTGAAATGGTTTAGAAAGCAATTCCTATTTCTCTAGGAGTCCAGTGAACCACAGTAAGAGCTATCCACAAATGTAGAAAATGTAAAATTTCTTGACTGCCAATGTAAAAAAAAGCACAGTCCCAACCACAATCCTGGAAATTCTACTGAATCCTACAAGGTATTTAAATATCAAAAGCCTAAAAGTGCAGAGCCCCATTAAATATTACCTCTCACTAACAGGTCAAAATTTGACCCTTATTCCATCACTTTAAAATATTCATTTTGTTGGGTAAGAGATTAGAATAATCCATATTTGCCATTGATAAATTAGATTTTTCAGTATAAATACATCAACTGTTGCGGGGTACCATGAATAGAAAGGCATATTGGCTGTGTAAAAATCAAACATACAACACAACCACCCAACACATGAATTTCAGTTCCATCCTGTAAACCAGGGGTGGGCAATTAATTTTCCCATGGGGCCACATGAAAGACCATGACTGTTGTGAGGGACCAAACCAATAGGCCAAAAATAATTCTGCATAATAATAATAATAATAATATCATATATACATATATATACAGTTAGGTCCACAAGTATTTGGACAGTGACACAATTTTCGCGAGTTGGGCTCTGCATGCCACCACATTGGATTTGAAATGAAACCTCTACAACAGAATTCAAGTGCAGATTGTAACGTTTAATTTGAAGGTTTGATCAAAAATATCTGATAGAAATTGTAGGAATTGTACACATTTCTTTACAAACACTCCACATTTTAGGAGGTCAAAAGTAATTGGACAAATAAACCAAACCCCAAAAAAATATTTTTATTTTCAATATTTTGTTGCGAGTCCTTTGGAGGCAATCACTGCCTTAAGTCTGGAACCCATGGACATCACCAAATGCTGGGTTTCCTCCTTCTTAATGCTTTGCCAGGCCTTTACAGCCGCAGCCTTCAGGTCTTGCTTGTTTGTGGGTCTTTCCGTCTTAAGTCTGGATTTGAGCAAGTGAAATGCATGCTCAATTGGGTTAAGATCTGGTGATTGACTTGGCCATTGCAGAATGTTCCACTTTTTTGCACTCATGAACTCCTGGGTAGCTTTGGCTGTATGCTTGGGGTCATTGTCCATCTGTACTATGAAGCGCCGTCCGATCAACTTTGCGGCATTTGGCTGAATCTGGGCTGAAAGTATATCCTGGTACACTTCAGAATTCATCCGGCTACTCTTGTCTGCTGTTATGTCATCAATAAACACAAGTGACCCAGTGCCATTGAAAGTCATGCATGCCCATGCCATCACGTTGCCTCCACCATGTTTTACAGAGGATGTGGTGTGCCTTGGATCATGTGCCGTTCCCTTTCTTCTCCAAACTTTTTTCTTCCCATCATTCTGGTACAGGTTGATCTTTGTCTCATCTGTCCATAGAATACTTTTCCAGAACTGAGCTGGCTTCATGAGGTGTTTTTCAGCAAATTTAACTCTGGCCTGTCTATTTTTGGAATTGATGAATGGTTTGCATCTAGATGTGAACCCTTTGTATTTACTTTCATGGAGTCTTCTCTTTACTGTTGACTTAGAGACAGATACACCTACTTCACTGAGAAGTGTTCTGGACTTCAGTTGATGTTGTGAACGGGTTCTTCTTCACCAAAGAAAGTATGCAGCGATCATCCACCACTGTTGTCATCCGTGGACGCCCAGGCCTTTTTGAGTTCCCAAGCTCACCAGTCAATTCCTTTTTTCTCAGAATGTACCCGACTGTTGATTTTGCTACTCCAAGCATGTCTGCTATCTCTCTGATGGATTTTTTCTTTTTTTTTCAGCCTCAGGATGTTCTGCTTCACCTCAATTGAGAGTTCCTTAGACCGCATGTTGTCTGGTCACAGCAACAGCTTCCAAATGCAAAACCACACACCTGTAATCAACCCCAGACCTTTTAACTACTTCATTGATTACAGGTTAACGAGGGAGACGCCTTCAGAGTTAATTGCAGCCCTTAGAGTCCCTTGTCCAATTACTTTTGGTCCCTTGAAAAAGAGGAGGCTATGCATTACAGAGCTATGATTCCTAAACCCTTTCTCCGATTTGGATGTGAAAACTCTCATATTGCAGCTGGGAGTGTGCACTTTCAGCCCATATTATATATATAATTGTATTTCTGAACATGTTTTTGTAAACAGCTAAAATAACAAAACTTGTGTCACTGTCCAAATATTTCTGGACCTAACTGTAATATATATATATATATATATAATCATATATAGTGTAACAGGCAGGTCGGTGCTACCTACCTGCCTTTTGAGCTCAGCACTGTTCTTCACGACTGACTGGAACAGCTAGACAGCCAGATGTGGCCCATGGACTGCACTTTGCCCAATTTTGCTCTAAGCAATTAAGGACTTCCCATTACTTACCAGCAACATCTTTTGTGTGAATATGGTAAAGGGAAATAAAAAAGGAGGGAAAAGACAGGTTTCCTACTAAGCTGGTGTGACGCCCTGGAGTAGTCAGGTCGTCCCAGGTAGTTCCATGCACACACACACCCCCTCCCCTTAGAAAGGTGACAGCAGCCAACCTACAAACCCTTGTCACCACCCTCCAGGTTTGATGTACACACCAGGGGGGGGCGGAGACAGGTGGTTGGCTCCGCCCACCGAGGAGTTCAAAGGTCTGGAGGTGGGAAAAACAGTGAGTAGAGAGATTAGCCCTGACAGTGGAGGAGAGAAGTCAAGTTCAGGTGCAGACCTGTGACCAGGCCTGCCATAGTCTACCAGGTGTCTGGGTTGGAGCCCAGTCACCTCTGGCAAGGAGGCAGATGGTGGTGGCCGCCTGCAGGAGCTGGGATTACAGCCGGTGGAACCGTAGGGACCGGGGTCGGCGGTGGCCTGCCGGTACCAAACCGGGGAGCCGATTGGAAACCGGAGCACCAGGAGGGGTACTCAAACCCAGTACAAAGCTCCAAACCAACAGGGCTGAGTTGAATCAACTGTTTGAGGACTGGACTTTAGGACCTTTCCCACACAAGACCCGACTGAAGACAACAGTCCAACCATTAGGGTAAGGCCAATGCCAAGGCATAGAGACCCAAGGGGCCAGCGTCTGCAGGCAAACAGGGCTCTTCCAACACACAGCAAGCCAGGGAGCGGACTACCATTGCTTAGGCATAGGAGTCATAACGTTCACATTAAAGAGGTGCAGGAGAAAGGCGGAAACCACCAACCTGTTAAGGGGAAGCTGCAGCCGGCTGCGGGCACCGTTCATCATCCCATTTGGTTTACCAGAGACTCCAGTGTGTTGTATCATAGTGAGTACACCAGTGCCTTCGGGCCGCGCTCTGCGCCGCACCGCACCGACCCGCCAGCACCATCCATACCCCCCCGCCTCGCACCTCTCCCGGGCCCCCGGGACCATCACTCCCCTACCCACGGAGGGGTCAACACCAAGCTGCACAACACCGTCCCCGGGAGGCCTAGTCAACGACAGCGGTGGTGTCCATCTATTCACCACAACCTGTGGGTGGCCGTCACAAACTTAAATCCCCTACAAAGCACCACGGTCCCGGCTGTGGAACTCCCCACTGAAGTCCCTACATGTAGCGCCAACCCCCTTGCAGAGCGACGTGACCCCCGGGTCCGTGGAAAGCTCGAGCCACCTACCGTATGAGCACGGATCCGAGCAGCTCGGCAGCCGGCCGAGCCCGCGGGGCAGTACACTGGCAATGCAAGATGGTGCCACAGTTACACCAAAACTTTCCAAAGTGGTGGGAAAGCTGGAGAGATTTTCTCATGTTCCTTTTAAACGTCTCAGATCAGCAATAGGCCAATGTCACCAAAGTTAAAGGTGAATGGCAGTTCCCTGATCAGGACTCACACAGCACGCTCCCCCATGTACAAGGCCTGATCCTTACTGCTATACTGCCTGAAAGCTCAGCAGCATAGGACTGACAAGCTGATGTTAGTGGATACAGGTATTGTGGAACCCACCATTAAGTATGTGCCATGCGTGTGTCACGGGTGACCATACTCCCCATGGGGGGCTGTGGTAGATATCACGCTGTATGCGGGCCTTTGGTGGCCATACTGTATGGAGGGCTGTGATGACCATCGTACTATGTGCAGGGGGGGGCACTGTGAAGAGTGTGCAGTTCGGAAAGGGCAGTGTAGTGGCCAGTACGAAGGCATAATGTAAATACGGGGCGCAGAATGGATATGGAGTGGAGGCACATTAAGGAGAAAAATTAGCATGGCGGAGGGAGCAGTGTGGAAGTCTAGAGATATATGGGGAAGCAGTGGAGAAGGAAAAGCAATGGGATAGGCCATAGTTTATAAACCTGGAAGGTGTTGGGCTTAGAGTTGATAAGGGCGAACTGTGTGGTGGTTATAGTTCACAAGGCCAACATCACTAGAACCATAATCACCAGAATGACCAGAAACATCATAATGACATGAACAAGTCACCAGAACCATCATCAGAACATGAATACTACACCACAACTATAGTCAGTACATGAATACTGCAAAAGAAGCAGTGAGGTATGGCACTGGTTCTCAGAAAAAGTGACAGTTGGTGAGTATATTAATGCACTTACACTACACTACATGCACATATATATAGATTTAATAAAAAAAAATATTCATTAGTTTTCATGGCTATTATTGTGTTTGAGATTTAAAATATAGGATGTCAGGAATAAATACTGTTTGTCCTTAGTATCGTGTAAAATATCGGCACACAGTGGGTGATTTCTATATCTAGTTGTGAAATTGCATCCCTTGTTAAACCACACCTCTAAATACACCCCTTTTTCTTTACTTTGGTAGTATTTTTTCTTTTAGATTGTGCTTTGTGCAAGTCAAGTTTTCACTGCTCTATTCTGCAATATTGAGAGTTTCTGCATTAAGAGACATGCATTTCTTTGAATCACCTCCATCTGCTTCCAGTAGCTAAGACATTAATGAACGCAGACTATGCGCCTCAGGGCCCGCTAAATGATGCTGGGATTTACCGAATGTACTGTAGCAACTCTACAGTATATAGAGCAGATATCTTTCTGCTGGCTCTGCTTTATTTCACTAATATTTCATGAGAGATCAGTGTTTATATACCCCTTTAGCTAAACATTCTGGAATGTAAGGGGATTGGGTGAGGCCATGCTCGGTTTTTTGTTTTCTACAAAAATATCAGCTGGGTATTCTCTGTTTGACAAAAGATAATAATATGTTTACAAAACCGGGGCAAATAACTAAGAACATTCCATCTAATCTACTCACAAAGGGGACCTATTCTGTCTGTATTGTGTGATCATTATAGATACACTGCACACTACAGTCATATGAAAAAGTTTGGGCACCCCTATTAATGTTAACCTTTTTTCTTTATAACAATTTGGGTTTTTGCAACAGCTATTTCAGTTTCATATATGTAATAACTGATGGACTGAGTAATATTTCTGGATTGAAATGAGGTTTATTGTACTAACAGAAAATGTGCAATCCGCATTTAAACAAAATTTGATTGGTGCAAAAGTATGGGCACCTCAACATAAAAGTGACATTAATATTTTGTAGATCCTCCTTTTGCAAAAATAACAGCCTCTAGTCGCTTTCTGTAGCTTTTAATGAGTTCCCGGATCCTGGTTGAAGGTATATTTGACCATTCCTGTTTACAAAACAATTCCAGTTCAGTTAAGTTTGATGGTCGCCGAGCATGGACAGCACGCTTCAAATTATTCCACAGATCTTCAATGATATTCAGGTCTGGGGACTGGGATGGCCACTCCAGAACATTGTAATTGTTCCTCTGCATGAATGCCTGAGTAGATTTTGAGCGGTGTTTTGGATCATTGTCTTGCTGAAATATCCATCCCCTGCGTAACTTCAACTTCGTCACTGATTCTTGCACATTATTGTCAAGAATCTGCTGATACTGAGTTGAATCCATGAGACCCTCAACTTTAACAAGATTCCCGGTGCCGGCATTGGCCACACAGCCCCAAAGCATGATGGAACCTCCCCCAAATTTACTGTGGGTAGCAAGTGCTTTTCTTGGAATGCCGTGTTTTTTTGCCTCCATGCATAACGCCATTTTGTATGACCAAACAACTCAATTTTTGTTTCATCAGTCCACAGGACCTTCTTCCAAAATGTAACTGGCTTGTCCAAATGTGCTTTTGAATACCTCAGGCAACTCTGTTTGTGGCGTGCTTGCAGAAACGGCTTCTTTCGCATCACTCTCCCATACAGCTTCTCCTTGTGCAACATGCGCTGTATTGTTGACTGATGCACATTGACACCATCTGCAGCAAGATGAAGCTGCAGGTCTTTGGAGGTGGTCTGTGGATTGTCCTTGACTGTTCTCACCATTCTTCTTCTCTGCCTTTCTGATATTTTTCTTGGCCTGCCACTTCTGGTCTTAACAAGAACTGTACCTGTGTTCTTCCATTTCCTTACTATGTTCCTCACAGTGGAAACTGACAGTTTAAATCTCTGAGACAACTTTTTGTATCCTTCCCCTAAACAACTATGTTGAATAATCTTTGTTTTCAGATCATTTGAGAGTTGGTTTGAGGAGCCCATGATGCCACTCTTCATAGGAAATTCAAATAGGAGAACAACTTGCAAGTGGCCACCTTAAATACCTTTTCTCATGATTGGATACACCTGCCTATGAAGTTCAAAGCTCAATGAGGTTACAAAACCAATTTAGTGCTTCAGTAAGTCAGTAAAAAGTAGTTAGCAGTGTTCAAATCAAGAAATTGATAAGGGTGCCTATACTTAGGCACCTGTCAAATTTCATTTCAATGCGGATTGCACATTTTCTGTTAGTACAATAAACCTCATTTCAATCCAGAAATATTACTCAGTCCATCAGTTATTAGATATATGAAACTGAAATAGTTGTTGCAAAAACCCAAATTGTTATAAAGAAAAAAGGTTAACATTAATAGGGGTGCCCAAACTTTTTCATATGACTGTATGTTTTTTTGCAAGTGAAAAATATTTATTTACATAGGAGAGATCATTGAGCTTATTGCGACCAATTCCTACGTTTCGGCTAATAGCCTTGTTCACGTAGTCGCTTCAGGTATTGCTCTCCTTTGTATATTTGTTTAGAGTGAGTGAGGGTTCTTGAACGTAATGCGCACCTCCGTGCTGCTGAATCCTGAGCGTGACCCAGCATGGATACAGGATACAGCAGCACAGAGGTGCGCATTACGTTCAGGAACCCTCACTCACTCTAAACAAATATACAAAGGAGAGCAATATCTGAAGCGACTACATGGACAAGGCTATTATTAGCCGAAACGTAGGAATTGGTCGCAATAAGCTCAATGATCTCTTCTATGTAAATAAATATTTTTCACTTGCAAAAAAACCATAGTGTGCAGTGTATCTATAATGTTTACTGGGAACTCTACCCGCACACTTGCACCTTAAATTGTTGATTAGAGTGCACGCCTTTTTCCTTTGTTTACTGTATTGTGTGATCCACAGTATAGAAATTAAAGCAGTAATTATTTATAGGGATACTGACATTTTTTGCCATACATCCTGAGATTCTGGAGACTTTAACAACTATTTGTCTATATGTCAGAGGTCCCCAACTTTTTTGACCTTGAGAGCCACATTCAGTTAAGAGGGTCACGAGCCACATCCAGCTCCTGGCCCACTCATAGCAGTGACACCTAGAGCCACCATTACCAGTATAATGACAGCCAAAGCCTTTCCACTGAAATCACACCGAGGCAGTATACCAAGATCCAGGGGTATCTATATTATCCTCATTCACATTGGCTCTTCTGTGCAGGGCTACACACAAAAGTCACCATCTAGAGATCTGCTCTTAATAGCTATAGAGCTGGTGTTAATGCACCAAACTGGAAGGCAGCCATGAGCCACACATCACAGACCCGCGAGTCACACATCAAAGGCCCCCGAGTCATACATCACAGGCACACGAGTCATACATCACAGCCCTGTGAGTCACGCATCACAGGCACGCGACTCATACATCACAGGCCCGCAAGTCATACATCACAGGCCCGCGAGCCACATGTGGCTCACAAACTATAACTTGGGGATCCCTGCTCTATGTCTTGATAAATATTATAGATCTTCCCAGGACAACTCAGATCACTTCACTGGCTCATTTGTTTTTATTAGATGTTGATCTATGTGTTCTGTGGAGAGTCAGGATTCCATTGTGGGACCCTAACCTAATGTTAAGAACACATAAACAGTTGTCCGCACTCATGATTTCTGGGTGGCATAGTTTCAGTAACATGTGGCTAGCTGCATGAACTTCTCGATTCTGCGGCAACAATGTCTGTACCTGTAAATTAGCTTAGTTCTGCTATTGTATTGATGTTACAATATTAGCTCTGACCTTGGTCCTTCTGCTATATTGTGTACAGAACTCAGTTCTGTTATCTACATCTGAGCATGGTTCTATTGGCATATGTAGTAGCTGATATAATTTAGACAATATTGTATTCATACCATACCGGTATTGCGCACAACAATAAAAAAAAGACCAATTTCATGGTGTGGTTCACTAAAAAATTCAAAGCCATGCTTGTTCTGTTAAAAAATATATATATATATATAGAAATCAGCCATTTTTACCCTGTGATTCAACTTTTTCAACACTGACTCCGACGGGGTGACATCACATCTACAGTATGTGCCTGCTGCAGTTAATCACTGAGCTCAGTGATGACCACAAGTTAGATGTCATGAGACAGTGCTGAGCCAAGAGATAGTCTGAATCAGTCAAGTGCTGTTGCCCTGATGTCACCACACAGTCATGAAAAATGAACAGGCGTAGTTTTCGGAGGCAGCAGTGTAGCAGCAGGGGTTAAGTATGGCTTATTTTGATATTTTTAACAAAGAATGACTTTAGAGTAAAAATAATTGAAAGAAGACAACCTATTATTATAGGAGGAAATAGTCCACCAGGCAGATTTCATATCGTTGCACTTCATGGATGTGTGGTGACCTATTCCATTGGGCGTGTCAAGCTTTCCTCCACTTTGTCTATTGTTCAACCTAATTTTATCTGTATTTATTTCCTCCCTCCCTTTTTAAAAAATGAAATAAAAGTTATATAGCAGAGCTCTGTCAATCTGCGCATATACATGAGATCTCCCCGACTCCATACACATGCACGCTTGGTTTAGATGAGAGAGCACAAGTGTTCAGTGGTGGGTCAAAGGTAATTCTGATCAATGTGGGGACTTTTATTGTCCCTACTGCTAGATAATGACAACATTCCTCACGATCTAGTTTGCGTGTGATACTTAATGTTTGTAGTGATATTACAGTAGATATGGTTGACATGCTGGTTATGATTGTAGGTGATAGGGAAAGTAATCACAATATACTGTATAGAACATGGGTGTCAAACTCATTTTCCCCAAGGGCCCATCAGCATTACAGTTGCCGTCAAAGTTTTATTTTTTGCAATACATTTTATTATATTTTAATTCGCATAAAACATAAAATCTTCTCTCCTTGAAGCACAAATATGTATTGGCTTTCCCATCTTTCATTAAATTGTTTCATTGGTCATGTGAGCTGATCTGAGTGTCAGTAAATTGGAGCCAGGCACCTAAATAGAGCTTCCAACTTATTATTACGGTGAAAGCTGAGACATCACTGAGTGCCGCCCATGAGTGAATATCGTTGCGCCACTCCCTTCTTGTGCATTTTATTGGAAGACCAAGCGTACACGCTATTTCTCTGGACTCCTCCTTTTTGAGGCTGCACTCAGTGACGTCTCAGGTTTTACAGTAATGATATGCTGTCTGCTCAGATTAGGTGTCCAGCCAGCTGCCAAGTTCCTATCTCACTGACCTAAACTCAAAGGAACAGTGAAACAACAGATACACTTGCTCATTTGATGAAAAAAAAACAGGGAAATTTGTTACCTAATCTAAAGAGGCAGCTTGAGGAGTCAGTATGTTTACGTATGGTTCCTTACATTGCCGAAGCTGTGTATGTGTGACTATCATCTACAGCATCTCTATATGGACGGACACGGCCATTACACAGTACATAGCAGGGGCACATTTTTAAGATTATCTCCGCACAGAAACATCTTTTGAAAAACACATTCAATGTGGAAACGCTTAATATTCCATGATCTATTCTTTAAAAAGTATAATTCTTTGTGGGACAACCCCTTTGAAGACATTTTTGCTAAAGGACTATATCCACTAAACAAAACACTACATGAGTAAACAGGTGTGTGCCAATAGGCAACTATAAATTTGGGTAAGGTTGCCTTTGTAATTAGTTTATATCTATAAGGCAACTTGAGATTGGTAACATAACATTAATTGTTTTGTAACCTATATAACAAACTATGTAGTTTATGCTGTTAAATGTAATAGATTCTACATCGGTAAGACTATAAGACCGTTGCTGAAATGTTCTGGAGAACATAGCTCCTTACATAAAAGAACAGGGTTTGTAGGTTAATACAGTGCCTTGCGAAAGTATTCGGCTCCCTTGAATTTTTCAACCTTTTTCCACATTTCAGGCTTTAAACATAAAGATAAAAAATGTAATGTTATGGTGAAGAATCACCAACAAGTGGGACACAATTGTGAAGTTGAACGAAATTTATTGCTTATTTTAAACTTTTTTAAAAAATAAATAACTGAAAAGTGGGGCGTGCAATATTATTCGTCCGCTTTACTTTCAGTGCAGCAAACTCACTCCAGACGTTCATTGAGGATCTCTGAATGATCCAATGTTGTCCTAAATGACTGATGATGATAAATATAAGCCACCTGTGTTTAATCAAGTCTCTATAAATGCACCTGCTCTGTGATAGTCTCAGTGTTCTGTTTAAAGAGCAGAGCGCATCATGAAGACCAAAGAACACAACAGGCAGGTCCGTGATACTGTTGTGGAGAAGTTTAAAACTGGATTTGGTTACAAAAAGATTTCCAAAACTTTAAACATCCCAAGGAGCACTGTGCAAGCAATCATATTGAAATTGAAGGAGTATCATACCACTGCAAATCTACCAAGACCCGGCCGTCCATCCAAATTTTCATCTCAAACAAGGAGAAGACTGATCAGAGATGCAGCCATGAGGCCCATGATCACTCTGGATGAACTGCAGAGATCTACAGCTGAGGTGGGAGAGTCTGTCCATAGTACAACAATCAGTCGTACACTGCACAAATCTGGCCTTTGTGGAAGAGTGGCAAAAAGAAAGCCATTTCTCTAGATATCCATGGTTTGGGCCTGCTTTTCTTCAGCAGGGACAGGGAAGATAGTTAAAATTGATGGGAACATGGATAGAGCCAAATACAGGACCATTCTTGAAGAAAACCTGTTGGAGTCTGCAAAAGACGTGAGACTGTGACGGCGATTTGTCTTCCAACAAGACAATGATCCCAAACATAAAGCAAATTCTACAATGGAATGGTTCACAAATAAACGTATCCAGATGTTAGAATGGCCAAGTCACAGTCCAGACCTGAATCCAATCGAGAATCTGTGGAAAGAGCTGAAAACTGCTGTTCACAAATACTCTCCATCCAACCTCACTCAGCTCAAGCTATTTGCAAAGGAAGAATGGGCAAGAATTTCAGTCTCTCGATGTGCAAAACTGATAGAGACATACCCCAAGCGACTTTATAATAATAATAATATTTATTCATTTATATAGCGCTGTTAATTCCACAGAGCTTTACATACAATAGCAACACTGTCCCCATTAGGGCTCACAATCTAGGTTCCCTGTGAGTATGTTTTTTTGGAGTGTGGGAGGAAACCGGAGTACCCGAAGGTAACCCACGCAAACATGGTGAGGACATACAAACTCCTTGAGGATGGTGTCCTTGGTAGGATTTGAACCCATGACCTCAGCGCTGCAAGACTGCAGTGCTAACCACTGAGCCACCATGCCTCTTTCAGCTGTAATCGCAGCAAAAGGTCGCGCTACAAAGTATTAACTTAAAGGGGACGAATAATATTGCACGCCCCAATTTTCAGCTTATTATTTTTTAAAAAAGTTTAAAATAAGCAATAAATTTAATTCAACTTCATAATTGTGTCCCACTTGTTGTTGATTCTTCACCATAACATTAACATTTTATTTTTATGTTTGAAGCCTGAAATGTGGGAAAAGGTTGAAAAATTCAAGGGAGCTGAATACTTTCGCAAGACACTATATACTTAAATTGGAGGCAATGAGACCATTTTATGTTCATGACTAAGTTTCATAGCATTCCTTGATCTATAAATATGTGATTCTTACTATTACTAAATTATTTGATTCTTTACATTGCTAAGTCTAATTTCCAATGTTCGTTCCCTGTCTTTGTGTCTAATTTTTTTTTTAGCAATTATAATAATATCAATCATTAATGATGTCATTTAAATCAGGTATAGTGCATGGTACGTCAATATAACATAGCTTCTTAGAAAATAAAGTGCATACTAAATATATTCCCAAGACAAGAAGAGAACCATGAATAAATCTTGAAAAAATTCAGGAAATGCCTCACTGAAACGGACAGTCAAAGCCTGAATAAATCACAGTGATGTAAGAGACCAATGGCATAGCAATAGCCAGGAGAAATAAAGTGCTCAAATTCATACAAGTGACGAAAATCTTCACTATCTAATATATAAAGCTGAATGTGTGTGTGTGTGTGTGCGTGTGTGTGTGCGTGTGTGTGTGTGTGTGTGTGTGTGTCCGGGATTGGCATCTGCACCGTCGCAGCTACTACAGCCACCAAATTTTGCACACTCACACGTCTGGACCCTGAGAGCGTCATAGGCTATGTTTTGAGGGGAAATGTTAACCCCGCGCTTTACAGTTATTCGCCAAAAAACCTGCCTCCATTAAAGCGAATGGAGCTGGGAGCCACAGTGCAGCCAGAACTTCAGAAGAATGCGCAGCCACGCCCCTATATGGAATGTTGGCATGTCACAATGCAGCCAGGGAAAGAGACAGACACAGCCAGTGAAAGAGGCAGACATATACAGGGTAAAAGACAGACACAGACAGATAAAGAGACAGACACAGACAAAGAGACAGAGACAGACACAGGGAAACAGACAGGGAAAGAGAGGGAAAGAGACAGACAGGGAAACAGAGGGAAAGAGAGAGACAGGTTAAGAGACAGACACAGACAGGTAAAGAGACAGACAAAGAGACAGACATAGGGAAACAGACAGGGAAAGAGAGGGAAAGAGACAGACAGGGTAAGAGACAGACAAAGACAGGTAAAGACAGGGAAAGAGAGGGAAAGAGACAGACAGGGAAAGAGAGGGACAGAGACAGACAGGAAAAGAAACAGACAGCGAAAGTGACAGAGATAGACAGACAAGGAAAGAGATAGACAGGGAAAGAGATTGAGACAGACAAAGAAAGAGACAGAGACAGTCAGAGACAGACAGGGAAAGAGACAGACAGACAGAGAGACAGAGATATATACAGAGGGGGAGACAGACAGAGAATGGGAGAGAAACAGAGAGACAGTTACTATCCCAGGCGTTAATACTTTCTATTTATACATTCTATCCTGGGAATGTTAATACATTCTATTTTGTTAACAGCAGTTATTAACCCCGGCGAAGCCGGGTAGTACAGCTAGTCTAATATATAAAGCTGAATGTGTGTATGTGTGTGTGTGTGTGTGTGTGTGTGTGTGTGTGTGTGTGTGTATGTCCGGGATTGGCATCCGCACCGTCGCAGCTACAGCCACAAAATTTTGCACACTCACACTTCTGGACCCCGAGAGCGTCATAGGCTATGTTTTGAGGGGAAATTTTAACCCCACTCTTTACAGTTATTCGCCAAAAAACCTGCCTTTATTAAAGCGAATGGAGCTCGGAGCCACAGTGCAGCAGGAACTTCAGAAGGATGTGCAGCCACGCCCTTATATGGAATGTTGGCGTGTCACAATGCAGCCAGGGAAAGAAACAGACACCGATCGGGAAAGAAGCAGACACAGACAGGGTAAGAAACAGACATAGACAGGGTAAGAGACAGACACAAAGAGACACACAGACAAAGAAACAGACTGACAGGGAAAGAGAGGGAAAGAGACAGACAGGGAAAGAGAGGGAAAGAGACAGACAGGGAAAGAGAGGGAAAGAGACAGACAGGGAAAGAGAGGGAAAGAGACAGACAGGGAAAGTGACAGACAGGGAAAGTGACAGAGATACAGTGCCTACAAGTAGTATTCAACCCCCTGCAGATTTAGCAGGTTTACACATTCAGAATTAACTTGGCATTGTGACATTTGGACTGTAGATCAGCCTGGAAGTGTGAAATGCACTGCAGCAAAAAAAAATGTTATTTCTTTTTTTATTTTTTTTTTTTAAATTGTGAAAAGTTTATTCAGAGGGTCATTTATTATTCAACCCTCAAACCACAAGAATTCTGTTTGGTTCCCCTAAAATATTAAGAAGTATTTCAGGCACAAAGAACAATGAGCTTCACATGTTTGGATTAATTATCTCTTTTTCCAGCCTTTTCTGACTAATTAAGACCCTCCCCAAACTTGTGAACAGCACTCATACTTGGTCAACATGGGAAAGACAAAGGAGCATTCCAAGGCCATCAGAGACAAGATGGTGGAGAGTCACAAGGCTGGCAAGGGGTACAAAACCCTTTCCAAGGAGTTGGGCCTACCTGTCTCCACTGTTGGGAGCATCATCCGGAAGTGGAAGGCTTATGGAACTACTGTTAGCCTTCCACGGCCTGGACAGCCTTTGAAAGTTTCCACCTGTGCCGAGGCCAGGCTTGTCCGAAGAGTCAAGGCTAACCCAAGGACAACAAGGAAGGAGCTCCGGGAAGATCTCATGGCAGTGGGGACATTGGTTTCAGTCAATACCATAAGTAATGTACTCCACCGCAATGGTCTCCGTTCCAGACGAGCCCGTAAGGTACCTTTACTTTCAAAGCGTCATGTCAAGGCTCGTCTACAGTTTGCTCATGATCACTTGGAGGACTCTGAGACAGACTGGTTCAAGGTTCTCTGGTCTGATGAGACCAAGATCGAGATCTTTGGTGCCAACCACACACGTGACGTTTGGAGACTGGATGGCACTGCATACGACCCCAAGAATACCATCCCTACAGTCAAGCATGGTGGTAGCAGCATCATGCTGTGGGGCTGTTTCTCAGCCAAGGGGCCTGGCCATCTGGTCCGCATCCATGGGAAGATGGATAGCACGGCCTACCTGGAGATTTTGGCCAAGAACCTCAGCTCTTCCATCAAGGATCTTAAGATGGGTCGTCATTTCATCTTCCAACAAGACAACGGCCCAAAGGACACAGCCAAGAAAACCAAGGCCTGGTTCAAGAGGGAAAAAATCAAGGTGTTGCAGTGGCGTAGTCAGTCTCCTGACCTTAACCCAATTGAAAACTTGTGGAAGGAGCTCAAGATTAAAGTCCACATGAGACACCCAAAGAACCTAGATAACTTGGAGAAGATCTGCAAGGAGAAGTGGGCCAAGATAACTCCAGAGACCTGTGCCGGCCTGATCAGGTCTTATAAAAGACGATTATTAGCTGTAATTGCAAACAAGGGTTATTCCACAAAATATTAAAACTAGGGGTTGAATAATAATTGACCCACACTTTTATGTTGAAAATGTATTAAAATTTAACTGAGCAACATAACTTGTTGGTTTGTAAGATTTATGCATCTGTTAATAAATCCTGCTCTTGTTTGAAGTTTGCAGGCTCTAACTTATTTGCATCTTATCAAACCTGCTAAATCTGCAGGGGGCTGAATACTACTTGTAGGCACTGTAGATAGACAGACAGGGAAAGAGATTGAGACAGACGGAGAAAGAGACAGACAGGGAAATAGACAGACAGACAAAGAGATAGATAGACAGACAGAGAGATATATACAGAGGGGGAGACAGACAGAGAATGGGAGAGAAACAGAGAGACAGTTACTATCCCGGGCAGCGCTGGGTGCTATGTTGTGAGGTGAAATTTTAACCCCGCGCGTTCCAATTTACCAATCAATTTTGCCCCTATCTACATAATGGGGAAAAAGTGAAACGAAAAGTGTTGGGGGCAAATTGACAGCTGCCAGATGTGAACAAGGGGGACTTAAAGAATGAGAGCGATGGCGCCAAAGAGTATATACCGTACAGTTGCTAAGGTGGGCCCCGACATGGGATACTCACCACACTCGGGGATATGAACACACACACAAAATGCGCCACACACTACCACGTACTTTAACACATATACCACCCTCAGCACACATACACCAACCTCGCCACATAATTGCCCTAAAACACACACAAGTCTGGTATTATCCTTCAAAAATAAAAATCTGAATAATAAGCAGCCAAAATACGTGTTGGGGTGTAAGGACATCACTCAAAAAGCCAGGAGGCTTTTGTTTGTCCAAGTTATGTTATTGTGATAAAAACAATGGTGATTGCCCTGGTCACTGCTTTTTCTTCTAAGAAAGTGATTGACATACCTGAAAAACCACTAGTTTTTCTTTACTTAGCTGCTTTTTTCGTGCCATAAAACAAATTCTAACAGTCTATTCAGTAGGACTATCAGCTGTGTATCCACCAGACTTCTGCACAACACGACTGGTGGTCCCAACCCCATTTATAAGGCAAGAAATCCCACTTATTAAACCTGACAGGGCACACCTGTGAAGTGAAAACTATTTCCGGTGACTACCTCTTGAAGCTAATCAAGCGAATGCCAAGAGTGTGCAAAGCAGTATTAAAAGTAAAAGATGGCTACTTTGAAGAAACTAGAATAAAAGACATATTTTCAGTTGTTTCACACTTTTTTGTTAAGTATTTCACTCCACATGTGTTAATTCATAGTTATGATGCCTTCAATGTGAATTTTCATGAAAATAAGAAAACTCTTTGAATGAGAAGGTGTGTCCAAACTTTTGCTCTGTACTGTATATATATATATATACATATATATATATATATATATATACATATATATATATATATATATATATACATATGTACAGTATATTCTGACTGATGACATGAAATCACTGGAAGCAGGAAAACCAGAGCTCTGTGGAGGAAAGAGAAAGGAAAGACAAGGAGCAGTAGATGATTAACAAAATGAATATTATTCTTTTCGTTATTTTATTCTATTTCCAGCTGTTTGTAATTAATCTTATGTGGCTGGAAAACCTGCAAACTGTCGAGTGTATTCAATAAACAAAGCACCGCTTTTTAAGCAAATATTTAAAGACAACTGTTGTTTAAATTTTTTTCCGTAAATCAATAGTCGCAGTGAAAATATGAAACTTTGGAATATACTCTATCAGAGAAATTTGCGTCTTTCTCCTCCAGGACTGATTTTAGTGATGGGAGAATAGTGAAATATTCAGGTTCGGATTATTCGTCTAGAATATTTCGTACTATTCCTGCATTCGTCACGAATAACAAATCTAATGCAAGTCACTGGGAAACTCAAATACTTTTCCAGCGGACCCTCCCAGGATGTTTGATGGGGCTGTAAAAAAAGAGAATTTTGTTTACTTACCGTAAATTCTTTTTCTTATAGTTCCGTATTGGGAGACCCAGACATTGGGTGTATAGCTTCTGCCTCCGGAGGACACACAAAGTACTACACTAAAAAAGTGTAGCTCCTCCCTCTGAGCATATACTGGATAACCAAATCTAGCCAGTTTAGTGCAAAATCTGAAGGAGAATAGCCACCCACAAGTAGAGATAGAGCAAGAACCGGAACAACCGGAGCCTCTGTCTACAACAACAGCCGGTGATAACACGCGGAACAAGAAACTGCCAACAGGCAACAGGGAGGGTGCTGGGTCTCCCAATACGGAACTATAAGAAAAAGAATTTACGGTAAGTAAACAAAATTCTCTTTTTCTTTATCGTTCCTATGGGAGACCCAGACATTGGGACGTCTCAAAGCAGTCCATGGGTGGGAATAAACAGAAAACTGGGAAGTAGGCGGAACCTAACTTCACAAATGGGTGACAGCCGCCTGAAGGATGCGTCTGCCCAAGCTCGCATCTCCCGAAGTATGAGCATGCACTTGGTAGTGCTTTGAAAAGGTATGCAGACTAGTCCAAGTGGCAGCCTGACAGACCTGCTGAGCCGTAGCCTGGTGCCTGAAAGCCGAAGAGGCACCGACAGCTCTGGTCGAGTGTGCCTTGATCCCCGGCGGGGGAGGCACCTGAGTACACTGGTAGGCATCGGAAATGGCCGACCTAATCCAACGAGCTAAGGTCGGCTTAGAAGCCGAGAGGCCCTTACGCCGACCTGTGGTTAGCACAAAAAGAGAGGTGCACCGCCTAAGAACAGCGGTGCGAGACACATAGATCCGGAGTGCCCGCACCAGATCCAGAGTATGCAACGCTTTTTCAAAGCGATGAACAGGAGCCGGACAAAAGGAAGGCAGGGAAATGTCCTGGTTAAGGTGGAAAGGAGAAACCACCTTAGGGAGAAAGTCCGGAGTCGGACGGAGAACCACCTTGTCTTGATGAAAAACCAAAAAAGGTGACTCCAAAGAGAGCGCAGCCAAATCAGAGACTCTCCTGAGGGAAGTTATGGCCACTAGAAAGACCACTTTCTGTGAAAGACGAGACAAAGAAACCTCCCTAAGAGGCTCAAAGGGGGGTTTCTGCAAGGCTGTGAGGACCAGATTGAGGTCCCAGGGATCCAAGGGCCGCCGGTAAGGTGGAATGATGTGAGACGCGCCCTGCATGAAGGTGCGCACCTGAGCCAGCCGGGCGATACGCCGCTGGAACAACACTGACAGAGCCGAGACCTGTCCCTTGAGGGAATTGAGGGATAGTCCTAGCTGCAGACCGGACTGTAGAAAGGACAGGAGGGTCGGCAAGGAAAAAGGCCAAGGAGCATGGCCGGAAGAGCGACACCAGGACAGGAAAATTCTCCAGGTCCTGTGATAGATTTTGGCCGAGGAAGACTTCCGAGCCCGAGTCATAGTGGAGATGACTTCAGGAGGAATACCAGAAGTCGTCAAGATCCAGGACTCAAAAGCCACGCCGTCAATCTGAGAGCCGCAGAATTCTGGCGGAAAAACGGACCTTGTGAGAGAAGGTCTGGACGGTCCGGGAGATGCCACGGCACCTCTACGGACAGATGGAGCAGGTCTGGGTACCAAGCTCGCCTGGGCCAGTCCGGAGCAATGAGGATGACCCGACGGCCCTCCATTCTGATCTTGCGCAGGACTCTGGGCAAGAGAGCTAGAGGGGGAAACACGTAGGACAGACGAAACTGGGACCAATCTTGAACCAGAGCGTCCGCTGCAAAGGCCTGAGGATCGTGGGAGCGAGCCACGTAAACCAGAACCTTGTTGTTGTACCGGGATGCCATTAGATCCACTTCCGGAGTGCCCCACTTGCGGCAGATTGACCGGAACACTGCCGGATGCAGGGACCACTCGCCACTGTCCACGGTTTGACGGCTGAGATAATCTGCCTCCCAGTTTTCCATGCCTGGGATGTGGACTGCGGATATGGTGGACTTGGAGTCCTCCGTCCACTGAAGGATGCGTTGAACCTCCAACATTGCCAGGCGGCTGCGTGTCCCGCCTTGGTGATTGATGTAGGCAACCGCTGTCGCGTTGTCTGACTGGACTCGGATGTGCTTGCCCGCAAACAGGTGGTGAAAGGCTAAGAGAGCTAGAAGCACAGCTCTGATTTCCAGCACATTGATCGAGAGGGCTGATTCGGACGGAGTCCAAGTGCCCTGAGCACTGTGGTGGAGATATACTGCTCCCCAGCCGGATAGACTGGCATCCGTGGTGAGGATCACCCAGGACGGGGCCAGGAAGGAGCGTCCCTGAGACAGAGAGAGGGGCCGAAGCCACCACTGAAGGGAGCCCCTGGTCTGTGGCGACAGAGCCACTAACCTGTGCAAGGAGGAAGTCCGCTTGTCCCAACAGCGGAGAATGTCCAGCTGCAGAGGACGCAGATGGAACTGGGCAAAGGGAACCGCTTCCATTGATGCCACCATCTGACCCAGCACCTGCATTAGGTGCCTGATAGAATGACGGCGGGGCCTCAGCAAAGAGCGCACCGCCAGATGGAGGGACTGCTGTTTGACTAAGGGCAGCTTCACAAGTGCCGGCAGAGTCTCGAATTGAATCCCTAGGTACGTGAGCTTCTGGGTCGGAGTCAGAGTGGATTTGGGCAGATTGACAAGCCACCCGACTAGAGTGGCGAGAGTGAGCGAGACACTCCGCTGACAGTCTGCACTGGATGAAGCCTTGACTAGAAGGTCGTCCAGGTAAGGAATCACTGCCAACCCCTGGAGGTGCAGAACCGCAACCACTGCTGCCATGACTTTGGTGAATACTCGAGGGGCCATGGCTAACCCGAAGGGGAGAGCCATGAATTGGAAATGTTCCTCTCCGATTGCAAAACGTAGCCAACGCTGGTGTGAAACTGCAATTGGCACATGCAGATAGGCATCTCTGATGTCGATGGATGCCAGGAAATCTCCTTGGGTCATTGAGGCAATGACTGATCGCAGAGACTCCATGCGAAAATGCCGCACCTGAACATGCTTGTTGAGAAGCTTGAGATCCAGGATGGGCCAGAAGGAACCGTCCTTTTTGGGAACTAGGAAGAGATTTGAGTAGAAACCTCTGAACCGTTCCCGGGCGGGAACCGGTACAATTACTCCGTTGGCCTGCAAGGATGCCACGGCCTGAGAGAAGGCGGCGGCCTTGGAGCAGGGGGGAGTTGACAGAAAAAATCTGTTTGGCGGGCTGGAAGAGAATTCTATCCTGTAGCCGTGGGAGATGATATCCCGCACTCACTGATCGGAGACGTGTTGAAACCACACGTCGCCAAAGTGGGAGAGCCTGCCACCGACCAAGGACGTTGCTGGCGCGGCCAGATAGTCAAGAGGAGGCTGCCTTAGTGGCAGCAGCTCCTGCTGTCTTCTGAGGACGCGGCTTCGTGCGCCAGTTGGGTTTTTGGTCCTTGGCTGAGTTAGTGGACGAGGCCGAGGGCTTAGAGGACGACCAGTTGGAGGAACGAAAGGAACGAAACCTCGACTGGTTCCTGCCCTGGACAGGTTTCCTGGTTTTAGATTGTGGCATGGAAGTACTCTTCCCGCCAGTAGCTTCCTTAATAATTTCATCCAGTTGTTCACCGAACAGCCTGGACCCAGCAAAAGGGAGCCCAGCAAGGTACTTCTTTGAAGAAGCGTCTGCCTTCCACTCTCGAAGCCACAAGATCTTGCGGATAGCGAGGGAATTAGCCGAAGCCACCGCAGTGCGGTGAGAAGCTTCCAGCATGGCAGACATGGCATAGGATGAAAAAGCTGAAGCTTTGGAAGTTAAGGCAACCATTTCGGGCATAGATTCCCTGGTGAGGGAATGCATCTCCTCTAGAGAAGCAGAGATGGCTTTGAGAGCCCACACTGCTGCAAAAGATGGGGAGAACGAGGCCCCTGCCGCCTCATATACAGATTTGGCCAGAAGGTCAACCTGGCGGTCAGTGGAATCTTTAAGAGAGGTGCCATCAGCCACTGATACAACTGTCCGGGCTGAGAGTCTAGACACCGGAGGGTCTTCCTTTGGTGAATGAGCCCACTCCTTGACCACCTCTGGTGGAAAGGGAAAACGGTCATCAGAACCACGCTTTGGGAAGCGTTTGTCAGGACAGGCCCTAGGCTTGGTCACAGTGGCCTGAAAACTGGAGTGGTTAAAGAACACACTCCTTGTCCTCTTAGGCAAGGTAAACTGGTGCTTTTCTGCCAGAGAGGGTTGCTCCTCTGAGACTGGCGGATTGAGGTCCAGTACAGAATTAATGGACGCAATCAAATCACTAACATCTGAGTCACTTTCGGACAGATCAATGGGGCACATGGAGGCCGCCTCCGAGCCCCCAGTAACGGCATCCTCCTCGTCCTGCGAGTCAGCTCTTGAATCAGAGCCGCGGGACGAGGAAAGAGAGGGAGCCCTGTGTCTCCTCTTAGGAGGACGGGGTCTGGGACCAGATGAAGAATCCTCTGTGAGCTCCGCTGAGAGAGCCCTAGCAGCAGAGGCGCCCTGAGAAGGGGGCTGATGCATGTTCAGCAAAGTCCGGGACAGCTGTCCCATGGAGTCGGCAAAAGACTGGGAGATTGACCTAGAGAAGGATTCTACCCAAGCCGGGGGTTCAGCCACCGGAGTCGGAGCAGCCGGAGCGACCACTGTGGGTGCGATTCCAGGCTGAGGCATTGTCAGGTTAGAGCAGGCATCACAATGTGGATATGTGCTCGGTTCAGGCAGCACGAGCTTACATGTAGTGCATATTGAGTACAGCTTTGCAGCCTTGCTCCTTGTGTGAGACATGCTGCTGAAGTGGGGGCTCTGAGCCAGAATGACCCCCAGAGAGTATATAAGCAGGTCCACAACCGGAGGTTGTGGCTTACCAGACCGTTTGTGTGCCCTCCAGATCCCACAGCCCGGACCCCCAGACAGATTAGCAGGGATGTTGCAGCCAGCGCCGATCACTGAGAGAACGCTGATAAAATGGCGCCGGAGCGAGGAGAGGGGGCGGGACCTACTCTGAGAGCGGGATCTGGAGGGCCAAGGAGATTTACAGGGGAGGGGACATTTACTCAGAGAGGAGTGTCCCTCCCCTGTGCCGAACGGCCGCTGGGCGGAGCCGCACTGTCCCTCTGCATGATTGACATGCAAGGGCAGTGAAATCGAAACTAGGCCTCAGGCGAAGCCGGGGCCTAAATTTAAGTGATGCAGCCAGCACGCAGGCTCCATCGGCGCGGTTCTCAGGTGACAACCAGAGAACCGGCCGGAAATGTCAGAACAGTTACACAGCACACTCTCCCCAACAATAAAATACAAGGGACCCCCCGAACATAAACGTCTCAGATACTTAGCTTGTGAGACGCAGGCTTTCAAGTCCCTGGGGATGAGTGCTCCGTCCAGCAGGATCCTGAAGGGCTGCGGATGGAGACCGGCCTCCTGCAAAGCAGGGAGAACCGTGCTGGCTCCCACTTCAAGCCAGAGCCCGAGGGATGGTGAAGGAGCGTGGCATGTAAGGCTCCAGCCCTGGAATCAACCTTAACAACACCGCCGACACAGTGGGGTGAGAAGGGACATGCCGGGAGTCCAGGCTTGGACCCGCTTTTCTTCAAAAACTTTCCAAAATGAAAAATCAGATGAGAATGCATGTGTGGATGTATGCCTCCTGAACACAAAGCAATGAATTGGCTAGATTTGGTTATCCAGGGGGTGTATATGCTCAGAGGGAGGAGGTACACTTTTTTTAGTGTAGTACTTTGTGTGTCCTCCGGAGGCAGAAGCTATACACCCAATGTCTGGGTCTCCCATAGGAACGATAAAGAAAAGTTGAAATGGATGGAAAAGTGCTGAAATTTAATTGGAACAGCATGGAGAAGATGCCTGGATACATTTCTGAAACACAGGTCGCTTCTGGGAACAATGTTCTCAGAGTATTATGCCCCTTTGATGTGCGGTCCCCCAACTATTTGTGATTACCAGTGCAGGTAAAGTAGACAGCTCTAAGCTGCAGTCCCCAGCTGTGTGCTTTATCTTGTTTGGTTATCAAAAATAGAGGCTTCCATACAATGGATTTTTTTCAAAAAAAAGTATTTAAATAAATAATTTAAAAAAACATGTTGGCTCCTGCCCATTTTTGATAACCAGCGCAGATATAGCAGACAGCTGTGGTCTGGTATTCTTAAGCTAGGAAGGTCCACAGTTATTGAGCCCGTATCAGAGTTTACAACCTCCAGATGTCCCAGCAGCTGGGAACGCCAGGAACCTTAAAGGCTCCTTTCAGGTTTCCCGGCCTCTCAGCTACCAGACTGTTGGACTGCTGTGCTGCCGTGCCCTGCAATCTAACAGTCCCGCAATCCGGCATTCAAGTCACCGGAGTGCATATTCGGGTTGCAGGACATGGCCGCACAGCAATCCGGCAATCTGTCAGCAGGTTCAACTTAGTTCACCGAATGCAGTGAGGGAGACCTCGATTGTGAACTCCAGTGATTTGACTGCCGGATTGATGGACAGTACTTCCGCCGTATCCCGCAATCCGGCAGTCTGGCAATACAGCAATGGGTTTACCGGTGGTCACACTTGGTACTGTGGGAACCCAGCTGTGAACTCCGGTGACCTGATGGATGTCACCATTTCTCAGACCTGGGTCCATCGCTACCCTCAGTGTGTACCAGGAGCTGCAGTGATCGGTTGCATTTTCCACCTCTGCAGCTTCTGGATGTAGCAGAGCCGGGATCGTTGTTTGACGTCGTGTGCTGTTATTTCGAACCTGCAGGGGTGTTTTTCAGGTTAATAAATTGATGAAAAACATTTTCTACAGATGCTTAAAGCCATCAGAGTGACCAAGTTGACGCCTGAGCCTAACTAGACAGCCAAAATCAAATGAGTTCCAACATCTGTGGTGGAACAACATGCAAAAATGAAAAATATTGGTTTACTGACCACACATTTTGCTCTCTAATTTTGCACAAAAAAAAGCTTCAAATTAGCTAAATATGTTGTGAAACCAGAATCACTTCTGTGACAACCATCTCCAAAGTTGATTTCTCACCAACACACCAGAGTTGATTTCTCACCAACACATAGGGCAGTATCTCGATAGTAATGCGGGCATCACACGAGGCGATCTATCGTGCGATAGATCGTCGGGGTCACGTTTTTTGTGACGCACATCGTCCCGACTTCGTTGGCGACGTTGGCCCGTGTGACACCTATGAGCGATCGCAAATCGGTGAGAAATCGAGTATCGTGTACTCCTCGTTAATTTTTAAGAAATCGTTTATTTTACTTTGCGCAGGTTGTTCATCGTACCCGGGGTAGCACACATCGCACTGTGTGACACCCCGGGAACGATGAACACATCTTACCTGCGTCCCGCGGCACCCGCAGACTATGCATCCCGCTCATCTCCGCCCCTCTGCTTCTATTGGGCGGCCGCTGTGTGACGTCGCTGTGACGCCGAACGTCCCACCCCCTTCAGGAAGTGGATGTTCGCTGCCCACAGCGATGTCGCTCAGCAGGTAAGTACATGTGACGGGGGTTAAAGACTTTGTGCGACACGGGCAGCGATTTGCCCGTGACGCACAAATGACGTGGGCGGGTACGATCGCTTGTGTGATCGTACGATAGATCGTACCGTGTGAAGCCCGCATTAGGCCTGCCTCGCAGCTTGAAAAGCGCTGCTTTGGTAAACTATACCGTGTTGATTCCTTGTGAAAATCACACAGTTTTATTTGAGATAAGGACAACTTCAGACCAAAGAAGTCTTTGCATCATGAGACTTTGGGGCGCAATAAATTTGTTTAGTAAAGGTACACCAATAATTTAAAGGTAATGTGTCTCCAAATTTTTTTTACTTAATCCGAGAGCAGCATAATATAGACAGAGACCCTGATTCCAGTGATGTGTCATGTACTGGGTTGCTTGCTGAAGTTTTGAAAAAAAAAATCACTATTTTATCAAAAGGAGATTATCACTAGTAGACTAGTAAACCTACGGCTATATAGTCCTCCATATTCCAGAGCTCTCTATAACCCTAGGATTAAATAACCACTATTTGAACAATGGTCATCCATTCTACAACTGAAGTCAAAGGAAGATAATAAGTTATCCACCAAGGTGTCAGCAAACCTTGTGCATTTCAAAAAAGCAACCATGAAGTCTGTTCCTTAAAAATGTGGTGAGAGGAACCTCTAGTGGAGACATCAAAATGTTCACAATGGAACAAAAGCATCTAATAAGTGCAAATTTATGTAAAAGCATTTTCAATTGGAAAAAAAATGCCAAACATGGCAAGAATTTCATTGTTTTTGTGGTTTCCTAGTGCATTTTTTTTTAGCAAATAAGGTATGTTGACGCAATGTGAATTTGCTGTGCCTTCTCATGTGGAAAGTTTCTGGATTTTCAGTCTCAGAAATTTCCGCAAGAAAATTTGCAGGTTTAGATTATAGACTACATCTGGGATAGCGTTTTAAATAAAATTCTAAACAGAATTAACATACTGTATACACAACCATATCTAAACGATTTGCTGTGCATATGTTCAGTCTTTCTGAGCCTCGTTTTTATCTGTTTCAGGCTTCAAACGACGTGAAGTGGCTAAAAGAAGTGACCTGACTGTTCTTGAAGCAGCTTCCAAGTTTATATATACAATTCAAGGGATTACAAAATGGAGGCTTTAGCAGCGGCACTACGGACCAATAAAAACAAAAGTTTAGTCTAAAAATTGAAGAAAATGAACACAAAATGCGTTTCTGGGACCCACAATACAAATGTCCCCTTCCTCAGGTGTAAATAACCACAACGGGATGGCGCATATATACCCATACACACTGACCAATTATACATTGATTGGATCAAACAACTGTATGCAAATAGATTATTTGCATACAATTGTGTGTTCATTTTCTACAATTTTTAGAATAAACTTTTGGTTTTTTATTGGTCCGTAGCGCTTCTGCTAAAGCCTCTGTTATTGAATTCCTTGAATTGCTCTATCTACACATACATGCAGGTGAGAGGTTCTGAGTGGAGCAGAGATTCCAATCAAACAAGTTCATCGGATCTTAAGGGGGCTTTACACGCAACGACATCGCTAATGAGATGTCGTTGGGGTCACGGAATTCGTGACGCACATCCGGCCTGGTTGGTGACGTCATTGTGTGTGACACGTATGAGTGACCGCTAACAATGTAAAATACTCACCAAATCGTTGATTGTTGACACGTCGTCCATTTGCCAAATGTCGTTACTGCTTTGGATGCAGGTTGTTTGTCGCTCCTGAGGCAGCAAACATCGCTACGTGTGACATCCCAGTAACGACGAACAGCACCGTACCTGCGTCCTTCGGCAATGAGGTGGGCGTGTCTTTCATGCGGCTGCTCTCCGTCCCTTCGCTTCTATTGGACACCTGCTGTGTGATGTCGCTGTGACGCCGCATGAACTGCCCCCTTAGAAAAGAGACTGTTCACCGGCCACAGCGATGTCGCTGGGAAGGTAAGTCCGTGTGACGGGTACTAGCGATATTGTGCGCCACGGGCAGCAATTTGCCTGTGACGCACAAACGACGGGGGTGGGTGCGATCGGCAGCGACATCGCTAGCGATGTTGCTGCGTGTAAAGTGGCCTTTACCTCACATTCCAGTCCAGTGAGTCCATTCCTGGGCTGTGCCTGTTTCTCATTTCCGATATCAGTGCTGGTCCTGGTCTCCCAGGTTGGGGCTGGTTGAGTAATTTCCCCCGGACCATCTCAGTGTCAGGTTCCTCAGTGAATCTGTCCTTTGGAGTGCGGGTGCTGCGGGAGATCCTCCAGACCCTAGTGCGTGCTGTACCTTCACATCTCTGCGGAGTCATTGCCTTTCTGACCAGCCTGCTACCATTGCTCCACGCTAACCAAAGTTGTGCAAGAGTGCACAACTGCCAAGGTGAGCTGCTAATGATTGTACTTTTTACACTCCGGTAGCGGTTTTGACCCAGGAGCGCTCTCCTTTCTCTCTTTTTTTTACAAAGTTTATATATACAGTTATACAGAAAAAAAAATAAATAAAAGACACATGTGTTGAAGCAAAAATCACCAAAAAGGTAACAAAAAGAAAAATGCTACCGGAAAGACACTAAAAGATATTGTGTGCATATACTTGTACACATACCGTAACCTCCTAATCATGACTGGGGCCGACCGAAGGCAAAGAGTAAATTCCACCACCTGGAGTAGAAAGTTCAGTCCCTTACTCAGTCATGATTATAAACATATGGCCGTGTGTTGTGGTCATAAGCGGAGCCTGTGCATTTTGGGTGTGCCCACCCTTAGTCATAGTTACAGATAAATGTTACAGCGAGCATTTATAAAACAAAATAACCAACGGCCATAATTAGAGAACGCACACGACCAGGAAGTGACTTATGTAATGTGTATATTACATGTATATCAATTACAAGGTATCAAGTTGCCAATGAATCACACCACAAACACATCTAATTCTTTTCCTTGCTTCTCCCATTTTTTTTAAACAAATATTGTTAACCCTTTCGCTGCTAAAGACAAATATCATTTATCGTTACAGGATGAAACTCAATAGCCAAGGAGGTATCAGATACATCATGTCCACAAATGGCCACATATTAGCCTGAATTGCAGCTAAGCAGCAAAGTAGGAAACTGTAAATGGTCCTGTAAATTATTAAAAATTGCTGCTGTAAAAAATGGATTGCACACAAAATGCATAAGGATGACAGAGAAGAAAAAAATCATCCCACTCTACTGGATGAATATTAGACAGATTTTTATTTTATATACAAATCATGGCTGTAGACCAGCCCAGAATATCAGAGATTAGGGTCAGCATTCCACTCAAACCAATATTATTCTCTGGGCCGCTCCCATGAGCGATTGTTTTCTCAGCCCTAATTGGACCGAAAAAACAGTTGCAGCATGCCGCGGGTGGAATACAATAATGTTTCACTCGCACCCATACAAGTCTATGGGCAAGAGAAAAAACACATTTCTCTTTCGTTATACCGGTGTAACATGAGAGCAGTGCGATTCTCGCATCAGACGACAAGGGAGGAGATGGGGAGATAAATCCCTCCCCCTCTTCCGAAGCGCTGGCCCTCCACTCCGCAGCTGTCTGCGCACTATTGAACCACAGTCGCATGACACTCACATAACACTCGGCTCCCACTGTGCTGTGAGTGGGAGCCGAGTTCATGCAAGGACTCGCACTAATCCCCGTGAGGCCTCAGCCGTACAGTGAGAGCTGCTTGTGTGTCTATAGCTTTCACTCCCGACTCTCACTTTAGTGCCTAATGTTTCAGCTTGGTCACAATTTGGGTTAATGTAGACAACCGTATTTATGGTCCAAGTGCTATCCGTGAAAAAATTGGATAGCACATGGACCAATGTCATTCAATGAGGCAGTGCACATGTCCAATTTTTTTCCTCGGACCGAGTGGTCCAATGAAAGATTTGCTGCATGCATGATTTTCCTTCAAGAATCAGATGGCATTTGGCCATTCAAGTTTCTGAGTCCATGAAAAAATTCGGACTGGACTCAGATAACATCCGAGTGCGATCCGTTTTTCACGAACTGATAGAATGGAGAATTTTTGTTTATTCTCCCTCTAATATATAAAGCTGAATGTGTGTATGTATGTGTGTGTGTGTGTGTGTGTGTGTGTGTGTGTGTGTGTGTGTGTGTGTCCGGGATTGGCATCTGCACCGTCGCAGCTACAGCCACAAAATTTTGCACACTCACACTTCTGGACCCCAAGAGCGTCATAGGCTAAGTTTTGAGGGGAAAATTTAACCCCGCGCTTTACAGTTATTCACCAAAAGACCTGCCTCCATTAAAGCGAATGGAGCTGGGAGCCACAGTGGAGCCAGAACTTCAGAAGAATGCGCAGCCACGCCCTTAAATGGAATGTTGGCGTGTCACAATGCAGCCAGGGAAAGAGACAGACACAGACAGAGTAAGAAACAGACATAGACAGGGTAAGAGACAGACACAAAGAGACAGACACAGACAAAGAGACAGACTGACAGGGAAAGAGACAGACAGGGAAAGAGAGGGAAAGAGAGAGACAGGTTAAGAGACAGACACAGACAGGTAAAGAGACAGACACAGACAAAGAGACAGAGACAGACAGGGAAACAGACAGACAGGGAAAGAGAGGGAAAGAGACAGACAGTGTAAGAGACAGACAAAGACAGATAGACAGACAAAGAGACAGACACAGGGAAAGAGACAGAGGGAAAGAGGGAAAGAGACAGACAGGGAAAGACAGGGAAAGAGACAGACAGGGAAAGAGAAGGAAAGAGACAGACAGGGAAAGAGACAGACAGGGAAAGTGTCAGAGATAGATAGACAGACAGGGAAAGAGATAGATAGATATATAGACAGACAGGGAAATAGATTGAGACAGTCAGAGACAGACAGGGAAAGAGACAGACAGGCAAAGAGATAGAGAGAGAGACAGAGAGATATATACAGAGGGGGAGACAGACATTATAATTACATTTATATCTATTTGTTTTGTGGTTTTTGTGTGCAGAATACATTTTTGTTAATACATTCTATTTTGTTAACAGCAGTTATTAACCCGGGCAAAGCCGGGTAGTACAGCTAGTTTCCAATAAAACAGATCCAGTTCTCATCAAACCCTGATCAGAGGGTGATTAGTATAATGGGACTGTTTTTCTTCGATGGAGAAAATATAGTTGTGTGCGCCCAACCTGAGAAGAGTAAGGGCTCATGCGCACGTAACGGCTGAATATTCTGCAGCGATTTGACAGCACATGTGCGCGTCAAATCGCTGCACAAACACTGCATAATGGATGCAGTTTTTCTGTACAAAAAAAGCCAATTTCATGCGCTATGGCTGCTGCCCCCACCATAGACAGAGTGGGAGCTGCATCCATAGCGCACGGAATAATTGACATGCTCATTTTGTGAACGCATGGATTTGGGTCAAAATTTTAGCACCCAAATCACTGCGCTCATAAAAGCAATGTGCGCACGTATCACGCACAATCTTCATAGATTGTGCAGGGGACGCAGGACATATGCATTTACGCTGCAGTGCAATACGCAGCGCAAATGCATGTAATTACGCAATGTGCGCATGAGCCCTAAAGCAGGATTAGGTTATAAAAAAATTGCACAGACTCTGAACTTCTCATGAGGCACTGTTCAGTCCATTATACATAAATGGAAGGAGTATTGCACAACTGCAAACCTACCAAGACATGGCTGTCCACCTAAACTTTCATCCCAAGCAAGGAGACCACTAACAAGAGCAGCAGCCAAGAGGCTCATGGTCACTGTGGAAGAGCTGCAGAAATTCACAACCCATGTAAAATAATCTATCTACAGTACAACAATTAGTCGAATACTCCACAAATCTAGGCTTTATGAAGAGTGGCAAGAAGACATTTTTGAAAACAAGCTATAAGAAGTGCTGTTTGCCGATTGCAAAACGCCATGCAGGGAACTGTAGAGGTTTCAGCTCACTTAGCTGCTGAATGAGGTACACACAGGAATGGTTTTCATTTAAATCTTCCACTGGTTTACTAGGCTTCATAAACTAGTAAAAAAAAAGACAACACTTAAACATCTGTCCTCCACTCATTACCTGTAGTAATGGCACCTGCTGTTTGAACTTGTTATTAGTATGAAAGACACCTGTCCACAACCTCAGTCACACTCCACACTCCACTACGGTGAAGACCAAAGAGCTGTCGAAGGACACCAGAAACAAAATTGTAGCCCTGCACCAGGCTGGGAAGACTGAATCTGCAATAGCCAAGCAGCTTGGTGTGATGACATCAACTGTGGGAGCAATAATAAGAAAGTGGAAGACATACAAGACCACTGATAATCTCCCTCGATCTGGGGCTCTATGCAAGATCTCACCATGTGGGGTCAAAATGATCACAAGGACAGTAGGTCAATGGGGAAATACTCACAATGTAACGAGTAACCCGAATTCTGCACTATTCGCTACTCGCACGAATAATACGGCATTCGGTTTACTCACGTTAATTTGCATATTTTCCCCATTGACTTGCATTGCACACACTACTGAATGAATATGCGAGTATTAGACAATACTCATTATGAGTATAGCGAGTACGAATGGTTAGGTACTAACTCAATTCTAATCAGCACTAACACCTGGTCTCCAGGGCTTATTAGTCTCACCCTTGCCAACCAATTGTAGACCCTCGCCTGGGCCTCTTGCGCCAGTAGAAGGCTTTTCCTTTACAATAGGCATCAACTCTGCAATCCTCTCATGCATAGGCACCAAATGTTCGATGACGCACCTATAGAGTGTAACTTCGGTTTCACAGGTCTCCTTCGCTATGTATAGGAGTCCTAGAGGATGTTGACATTAACAAGTTCAAATGGAGAAAAAAAACAAAGGCCTAGGGAAACTCTCCAATGGAGAACATCAGATACAGCAGTAGACAATCTCAGTCCCGGCTACCTTTCTCTACAGCCTTCCTGAACATAGCCACCAATGTTATGTTGAAGCTCTCTATGGGACCGTCTGTCTGTGGATGTCTTAAGTTGTGTAACCTGTAGGGTTTTACACAACTCTGTCATTACTTTGGACATGAATAATAAAAATAATAATAATCTTTATTTCTATAGTGCCAACACGTTCCGCAGCGCTTTACAAAACATGAAGGCTGTCCCTTCGTCTGTCAGAATCTACTTTGGCAATCCTGTCTAGAGAGAAGATATGGTCCAATTCTCGGGCAGTGTTTCTAGCGGAGGAGTTCCTTAGTGGTACTACCTCCAATACCATGTCACATAGTCCAAAATGACGTGGCTAAATTGTTTTCCTTGGCGGGTTCCATAGCAATTTGGTCAAACGGGACCTCTATTATGAGTAAAGACACTAAGGGGCTACGGAAGTGAAAGACTGGAGTGGTTAGCTGGCAAATAGAACAGGACAAGCAATAGTTCAAAATCTCTCGGTGACATCCAGGCCAGGAGAACCTCCGAAGGGTTTCGCTGTTGGGTTTTGTTTATGCCAAGATGACCACCCAAGAATGGGCCGTGCCTAACACCCTACGCTTATAGGGCCCGGGTACCAATAATTGCTCTATTACTTCACCTATCAGCTTGGTAACAAGTCTCTATTTACAGCAAAGTATGGGAACCTGGTGTCGGCCTGCGGCTCCTGGAGAACCCCATTTAGAACTGTAACATTGGCAAATGTCCCTTTTTACATAAGGTCTCTTATTTCAAAAGTCCCAAAGTTTCCCCCGAGACAACCCCAACTCAGGAATGTTGTGCTCATGGTATGTCGTCTTGTCCGCATCGGACAGGTAAGCCAACCAGGTCATTAGCATTCCAGGGATATCCCTGGGTAACTCAGGTGTGCACCGGTCTTGGAAGGGAGTGAATAACCTGGTCCTTAACGATGCACTTGACCTTCTGGGCTGGGATGGAGGACTCTAGCTGCAAGCACTTCTGTACAAGATATAAGTCAAATATTTGGGAGCAAGGAGGTTTGTCACCAGACTTGTTGTACCCTGACAATCATAGTCCTTATTTTGGTCTTTAGCTTGGCGTACTCCTTTTGATACTGTAAAGCTAGGTCATAATAGGCCTTTTGTGGCTCAACAGTTAGATATGACCCAAACCTCTACCCACTGCTCCGGAGACAGTCTCTCCCATTCTGCAACCCTTTCAAACACTATCAAGAACACCTCGATATTGTCACCTGGGGTCATCTTGGTTCTCCTTACTGCCGTCCGCACGTATGAGTCCTCACCATGGTTTGGGGGTGGAGCGGTCATCCTGCCATGAAGTACATGAGCTAGGAGTTAAATCTGGTGCCGCCGCTGTTGTTATAACTGTTGTATCAACAGCCTATTCGTTTCCTGCTGGGCTAGCAGTTCCTGCTGCTGGGATTGCTGCTGCTGTACATTGGCCTGGACTAGGTGCTTGATCAGCTCCTCCATTTTGTTTAACTACGCTTTCATACTTATGACTGCCGTCACCCAGGACATGCAGTTTGTCCACAGCTGTCATACGTGCTTACTAGGGATTCTGCCCTCATTCTCCACCAATTGTAAATGGTTCGGCTCACTCATCTGCTGAACATGCTGAACAAGGTATACACAGGAATTGTTTTCAATAAAATCTTCACCTGGTTTATTAGGCTTCATAAACAAGTTAAAAAAACAAACAAACTTAACCAGCCTTTTCCGGCATAAAGTGACAAACAGAACTTAGACAGTCTATACACAGCTGCTGGGCTCCCCCGCTCAGGGAAACGTTTGGCTCCTTTGATACACAAGCCTACCTCTTGAGGTCTACAAACCTCCATGCGCAGACAGACTCTGAGACAAAAGTCTCCATTTTACTTGAAGTACCATACCCCAGGGTGGGGCTATGTGATCAGTCAGTCTCACCTGTTATGATCCGGAACCATGGAAGATCACCACAAATCATTGGCAAAAAGGTGACAAGAGCCTTGGCAACTAATCTGGCCGCCATCCGCTTACTAACCAACACAACTAGAAGTAGCCGAGGGGTGAACTAACATCCTGTGCACCGCGAACCCAGCCGGAGAACTAACTATCCTAAAGGTAGGAAAGATGAATAACTCTCTGCCTCAGAAAATAGACAAGAATAGCAAGCCCCCCACATTCAAAGACTGCGGTGATATAGGAAAAACACAATACACAGGTAGATGACAGGATTAGCAAAAGGTGAGGCCCCCGCTGACTAAAATAGGAAAGGACAGGAAAGGGACTGATGGTAGCCAGAGAAAAACCCTGCAAAATACCAACTTCCTGATAGTACAAAAAGGCCCTCAGATCGCTCGATCTGAACTCCGTCCTATACCAGGTGCCCTTGTCATACCAATGAACAGAAAACAAGAATTATAACAAATTCAACAAGCCATAATAACAAACCCAGATAAGCAAAAGAACCAGGCAATAAATAAAGAGCAAGAACTTATCTGGAGTGGATGTGATGTAGAGCAGGATTAAGCAGGCTAGAGATACAAAGAACAACTGACATCCGGCAACAGCCTGCAATCAGACCAGGACTTAAATAAGCAGAGAGTTAGGAAAGGAAACACCCACTGCACAACCCACCTGGTCTCTGTCCAAACCCTTCCTGGCCACAAGAGGGAGCCTCCCAGCAGCCAAGACATAACTAACATTCACAACACTCACCCATCTCTCTGACTGCTCATAAACTTGGACCTTGTCAGACATATTAACATTTTCAGTCCTGTACCAAAATGGAGCTTGCTTCCAGGCTTATATCACAGAGAATAACCACCTGTGTGATAAATATCACCACTCGAGGACATGTCCGGTGTCTTTATTATAGAGATACAGCTATCATATGGAAGAAGGTGTTCTGGTCAGATGAGACCAAAGTAAAACATTTTAGTCTAAATGCTAAATTCCATGCCTGGAGGAAAACTAACACTGTACATCACCCTGAAAATAATATCCCCACCATCAAACTTGGTGGTGGCAACAACATGCTATGGGGAGGCTGTTTTTCAGGAGGGACAATGAAGCTGGTCAGAGTTGATGGTAAGATGGATAGAGCTAAATACAGGGCAATCCTGATGGAAAACCTGTTAGAGTTTGCAAAAGACGTGAGATTGGAGTATAGGTTTACCTTCCAGCAGGAGAACGACCCTATACAAAAGTATATTCAGGTCTTTTGAATAGACTAGTCAAACAGCAAACCTCAATCCCATTGACAATATGTGACATGTTACGGTTGCTGTGGCACTGGAGACTATGTTCGGATTTCTTGCTACTGCACATGTGCGAGCACTGGAGACTATGTTCGGATTTCTTGCTACTGCACATGTGCGAGCACTAGAGACTATGTTCGGATTTCTTGTTACTGCACATGTGCAAGCGCTGGAGACTAAAGCCCGCTACACACGCTTCAATATCTCTCACAATCTGTCGTTGGGGTCAAGTTGTAAGTGACGCACATCCAGCATCGTTTGTGAGGTATCTGCGTGTGACATCTACTTGCGATCAGGATTGAACGCAAAACCGTTGATCGCAAACACATCGTATCATTCTCTGGAATTGAGCGTTTTGTTGCACGAACCTAGTCAATTGTAACGTGTGACATCCCTCATACGATTTTGGTGTCTGATGCTATGTGCGCAGGTGTGCGCTCTGCACCGCAGCTTAAAAAAGGTCCGCTTCAGAGCGCAGCTGAAAAGCTGCGTTCTGAAGCGCTTCACAATGTCTGTCATTCACTAATCTCTGTCAGTCGGTCACTATCTCTGTCCCTCACTCTCTGTCCATGTCAGTCTATCCCCGGCGCTGCACGGCGTTCACACTGCTCCGGCGGCTTTTACTGTTTTGAAAAAGCCGGCCGCCCATTAAACAATTTCGTATTCCCTGCTTTCCCCGCCCACCGGCGCCTATGATTGGTTACAGTGAGACACGCCCCCACTCTGAGTGACAGGTGTCACACTGCACCCAATCACAGCAGCCGGTGGGCGGGTCTATACTGTGTAGTGAAATAAATAATTAAATAATTAAAAAAAACGGCGTGCGGTTCCCCGCAATTTTAAAACCAGCCAGATAAAGCCATACGGCTGAAGGCTGGTATTCTCAGGATGGGGAGCTCCACGTTATGGGGAGCCCCCCACCCTAACAATATCAGTCAACAGCCGCCCAGAATTGCCGCATACATTATATGCGACAGTTCTGGGACTGTACCCGGCTCTTCCCGATTTGCCCTGGTGCGTTGGCAAATCGGGGTAATAAGGAGTTATTGGCAGCCCATAGCTGCCAATAAGTCCTAGATTAATCATGTCAGGCGTCTATGAGACACCCTCCATGATTAATCTGTAAATTACAGTAAATAAACACACACACCCGAAAAAATCCTTTATTAGAAATAAAAACACAAACATATACCCTGGTTCACCACTTTAATCAGCCCCAAAAAGCCCTCCTTGTCCGGCGTAATCCAGGATGCTCCAGCGTCGCTTCCAGCGCTGCTGCATGGAGGTCACCGGAGCTGCAGAAGACACAGCCGCTCCGGTCACCTCCACGCAGGTAATGAAGACAGCCGCGCGATCAGCTGCTGTCACTGAGGTTACCCGCTGTCACTGGATACAGCGGTGGCCGCGGGTAACCTCAGTGACAGCTCAGCTGATCGCGCTACTCACCTCAGTTGCTGCGTGGAGGTGATAGGAGCGGCGGTGAGTAGCGCGATCAGCTGAGCTGTCACTGAGGTTACCCGCGGCCACCGCTGGTAACCTGTTTTTTTTTAATTATTTAATTATTTATTTCACTACACAGTATAGACCCGCCCACCGGCTGCTGTGATTGGGTGCAGTGTGACACCTGTCACTCAGAGTGGGGGCGTGTCTCACTGTAACCAATCATAGGCGCCGGTGGGCGGGGAAAGCAGGGAATACGAAATTGTTTAATGGGCGGCCGGCTTTTTCAAAACAGTAAAAGCCGCCGGAGCAGTGTGAATGCCGTGCAGCGCCGGGGATTGGTGAGTATGAGAGAGGGCTGCTAACTTCAGTCACTTAGGAGTTTAGCGGTCACCGGTGAGTCCTTCACTGGTGACCGCTAATCAGGACGCGACACAGACAGAGCCGCAGCATGACAATGAAGTCGGGTGAAGTTCACCCCAGTTCATTCTGACAGTGCGGCTCTGTCTGTGTCTGCTGTCATCTGCCATTCAGCTCTGCTACATGGCTGTCTGTGTCTGCTGTCAGCGGCCATGTAGCAGAGCTGAATGGCAGATGACATAGTAAAAACGCATCCCTACACATTACACACGCTTGGCAAGTCAATAAATAAAAAAAAAAAAAAAAAGGTGCCCAATGCATACGTCACAGATCACATGATCTAAAGGATCGCACATAACATTGATCAATTTAACATAGACTACTAACGCTCGTGTGACAGCAAATGAACGACCAACGTGAAATCTCATAGATCCCGTATGCAACCTGGGCGTGTCACATCGCAAATGCGATTGTACAACTAATTGCAACGTGTAAAGTGGGCTTAAGTCCTATCTTGGAGCTATTGCACATGTGCGGGTGACATCATCGCTGACATGAGGTCACATGTCTCTGACACCTTCTAAGCTGATTGGCCGCTGGTCATGTGCTTGTGACACGTGGTCACATGTCTCTGACACCTTCTATGCCGATTGGTCGCTGGTCATGTGCTTGTGACACTTTGCTCGGTGATAGGCCAGCGTGACGTCATTCCTGTCGTTCTGGCAGCGGATTGGCTCTGGTGTTCTCCATCTTGGATGAGGCACAAAGTCTATATAAGACCCTGATGCACGCCGCCCGGTGCTCAGTCCTCTTGGTTCGTGCATGAGAGTAGACACTCTGTGCACGTCCCTCTAGGCATCTCTCTGTCTATGCTAGGTGAGCGCTACCGGCAGGGTAGCGTTCTTATACCTTACAGCTTCGGCTGCGGTCCGTATCCTTACTTCTTAGTGGAGCGGACATAGGCAGGTGCCTGAGGCACATGGTCCGGCTGGGCCTTGCGACTCTACTCGTAGGTGGACATTGCCACTAGGGTAACGTTCCTTATACTGCGTCTGGCAGTTGTTCGTATCCTCGCACACTAGGGGAGCGAACATAGGTAGGAGCTTTGTGCGGCTTATGCTGCTGTCCGTCTCTTTTGCACCACTAGTGGAGCGGACCCAGGCAGGTGCCATATCTAGTGGTTCGTGTCCTCGCACACTAGTGGAGCAAACACAGGTAGGAGCTTTGTGCGGCTTACGCTGCTGTCCGTCTCCTGGCACCGCTAGAGGAACGGACTTAGGTAGGTGCCATTTCACACTCACTGCTTTTGTCTCTGTGACCATTAACAGAGACCATACCACACACCCTCCAAGTAAGGGAGGAATTGCTTTATTTCCTAATTATATTCCTCTGTGAGTGTAACAGAGGTATTGCACTCTGCACTTGTGCTATTACTATTTACAGTGGCACACTTATATACCACTTATCCTCTGCCATAGTCTGCAGCAGAGTCTTTGCACGGTGGACCCTGACTGTCTGATATTCCTTTGGGTTTTATTATCAGACAGCCCCCCGTAACATTAGGACTGAGCCAAGGGTCTGGCAGTTATGGCAGAATATCAGCAGTTACACCGTTACATACAAGTACTTGAGTCGCGGCTCAAGACTATTGAGGATAAACCTCAGACCATGGTGACATCTGCACATGATCCTCGACTTGCTCTGCCAAACAGGTATTCTGGCGATGCCAGATCATGTTGTGGTTTCATTAGTCAGTGTCAGATACACCTAGAGGTCAACTCTTCTCGCTTATCTACGGAGAGGTCCAGAGTAGGCTTTATCATATCCTTACTTCAGGACAAAGCCTTAGAATGGGCGACTCCCCTTTGGGAGCGCTCTGATGTGGTTACTCTGAGACATCAAGACTTTCTTGAAGCTCTTAAAGTGGTATTCATGGGTCCGCAGGTTACCCATGATGCGGCCCTGAGACTGTTAGATCTATCTCAGGGTTCGTTATCCACTAGTTCGTTTGCCATTGCTTTTAGAACGCTGGTGGCAGAACTAGATTGGCCAGAAAAGGTGTTGATTCCTATCTTCTGGAGAGGGTTGGCAGGCTATGTAAAGGATGCCCTTGCTACTCGTGAGGTCCCTGCTTCTCTGGAGGACTTAATCACTGTAGCAACAAGGATCGACGTACGCCATAAGGAACGTAGACTCGAGGTCTCTTCCTCACGCCATAAGCATCGGGCTATTCCACTTGTTGAGGGTCCACTACCATCTTCCTCAGCATCTGAGACATCTCCCACTCCTATGGAGTTAGGTCATACGTCCTCCAGACTACGCAGGTCTGGTCCTCCTATATGTTACATATGTCGTCAGGCTGGGCACTATGCCAACAAGTGTCCTAACCGTCAGGGAAACTCCCAGGCCTAGTAACCATTAGAGGGGGGTTACTAGAGACGTCTTCTGCACCCTCCAAGTGTAGTATCCCAGGTCAGCTCTCATTCTCTGAGAATACATGGCCTATTATGGCTTTTGTGGATTCCGGAGCTGACGGGACTTTTGTGTCCTCAGGATTTGTAAAGAGACACAATATTCCCTCTATCATGTTAGAGGCGCCTATTCCTGTCCGTGTTGTTAATGGGACTATGTTGTCTGACTCCATTACATTGAGGACAGTTCCCTTGCGCCTTTCCCTGTCTCAGGGTCACATAGAGGAGATTTCTTTTCTTGTTTTGCCTGAGGGTATAGACGACATTCTTCTGGGTCTCCCATGGCTTCGGACCCATGCTCCTCTAATTGACTGGGAGTCCGACAGCATTATTAGTTGGGGTTCGAAATGTCAGTCCCGATGTCTTCCCTTACCACCTAAGGTCGTTGCAGTTGCATCAACTGATCTCTCTCCCATACCTACACCCTATTTGGATTTCGCTGACGTGTTCTCCAAACAGGGTGCTGAGGTTCTTCCACCCCATAGGCCGTATGACTGCGCCATAGACCTTATCCCAGGTTCGGTTCCACCTAAGGGCAGGGTTTACCCCCTGTCAATACCTGAGTCGGAGGCCATGTCGACCTATATAAGAGAGAGTTTAGATAAGGGGTTCATTCGTAAGTCTGTCTCTCCCGCGGGAGCTGGGTTTTTCTTTGTTCGGATGAAAGAGGGTGATTTGCGTTCCTTCGTAGATTACAGGCGTCTCAACGCAATCACAATAAAGAACAAATACCTGTTACCTTTAATTTCAGAGCTCTTTGACAGACTGAGGGGAGCTCAGGTTTTTACGAAGTTGGATCTGCGGGGTGCGTATAACTTGGTACGAATACGAGAGGGTGACGAATGGAAGACCGCTTTTAACACCTGAGACGGTCACTATGAATACCTCGTCATGCCTTTTGGTTTATGTAATGCACCCGCAGTATTTCAGGACTTCGTAAACGATGTGTTCAGGGATTTACGGTTATCCTCCGTCGTGGTGTATCTGGACGACATCCTGATTTTTTCTCCTGATCTGGAGACTCATCGTCAGGATGTCGTTCGTGTCCTTTCCCGTTTAATGGAGCACTCATTGTTTGCTAAACTCAAAAAGTGTGTATTCGAGCAGTAATCCTTGCCTTTTTTGGGTTACATTATCTCACAAGAGGGTCTGGCTATGGACCCTGCGAAGCTCTCTGCTGTCCTGGAATGGTCCGAACCTCATTCCTTGAAGGCGGTGCAATGCTTCTTAGGATTCATAAATTATTACCGGCAGTTCATACCCCATTTCTCCACTTTGGTGGCCCCTTTGGTGGCCTTGACTAAGAAAGGTGCTAATCCAAAAGTCTGGTCTACTGAGACATCCCAGGCTTTTGAGGCAGTAAAAAGACACTTTTCAACTGCTCCCGTTCTTCAAAGACCCGATGAGAATAAGCCTTTCCTCTTGGAGGTTGATGCCTCTTCAGTGGGTGCTGGTGCGGTCTTGTATCAAAAGAACGGTGTAGGTAGAAAAAGGCCGTGTTTCTTCTTTGCTAAAACCTTTTCACCGGCAGAGAGAAACTATACCATTGGGGATAGGGAACTGCTCGCCCTGAGATTAGCCTTGGAGGAGTGGCGTCACTTACTAGAAGGAGCGAAACATCCTTTCCAGGTCTATACAGACCATAAGAATCTGACGTACTTACAAACCGCTCAGCGTCTGAATCCTCGCCAAGCCCGCTGGTCCTTGTTTTTCTCCCGCTTTCACTTCTCCATCAACTATCTGTCTGGGAGTAAGAATAACAAGGCAGACCCCCTGTCTCGCTCTATGATTTCTACCCAGGAAGAGATTGACGAACCTCGTCTTATCCTTCCCTCCAGGGTTTTTCATACGCTCTCCCCTGTGACGTTAGACCAAATCCCACCGGGCAAGACCTTTGTTCCGCCGGATCGACAGAATGATATACTGTCGTGGGCCCACACCTCAAAGGTGGGTGGGCATTTTGGTATTAGACGGACACGAGAGTTACTCGAGAGGTGCTATTGGTGGCCACATTTAGCCAGCCACATCAAGAGATATGTCGGTTCCTGCTACTCGTGTGCTCGCAACCGTCCGTTACGGCAGAGACCGGCTGGGCTCTTGCATCCTTTACCAGTGCCAGATAGACCGTGATCTTCCGTGTTCACAGGGACATAGATTTGTGTGGGTCATTATGACCATTTCTCCCGGATGGTTCATCTCGTACCGTTATCGAGAATCCCATCTTCCAGGGTACTAGCCAAACTATTCCTCAAGCATGTCTTTAGGCTTCACGGGATGCCAGATCGTATCATTTGTGATAGAGGCCCGCAATTTGCTTCCCGTTTCTGGCGAGATCTTTGTAGCCTTCTGCAAATTGAGTTGAATCTCTCTTCGGCATACCATCCGGAGACCAATGGTTTGGTTGAGCGTACCAATCAATCCATGATTATATACCCTCGACACTTTGTTGCTGAGAACCATGATAATTGGTCCTCCCTCCTACCCTGGGCAGAATTTGCCCTTAACAATTCGCTGGCTGAGGCCACTGGGCAGACACCGTTCGTACTCAATAATGGGCTACACCCTAGGGTACCGGTACCGTTTCCCGCTGCTGCACCTCCTCCTCTTGTGGCTGACTGGGCAACTAATACCAGAGAGGTTTGGGATCGGACTCCAGAGTCGATCCAAGCAGCTAAGGACCGTATGAAGACGGTGTTCGATCGGTTTCGTCGCCCGGCTCCTGTCTTTTCTCCGGGGGACTTTGTGTGGCTCTCTGCAAAACACATGAAACTTAGAGTGAGCTCTGTCAAATTTTCTCCTCGCTTCCTGGGTCCTTATGAGGTTCTTCGACAGGTAAATCCTGTAGTCTACCAATTGAAGCTACCCGTCCATCTTAGGATCCATGACAAATTCCATGTCTCGCTGCTAAAGCCGGCTATTTTACCTCACGCTCGTGAAGTGCACTCTCCTGCCTCTGATTCCTCTCGCTCTAGCTATGAGGTACGAGCCATAGTTGGTTCTAAGATGGTTAGAGAGCGCAGGTTCTTCTTGATAGATTGGGAGGGCTATGGCCCGGAACATCGCTCTTGGGAGCCTGAGGAGGCTGTCCATGCTCCCGACTTAGTTGCCAATTACCTGCGTCGCCGGGAGGGGGGCCCTTGAGGGGGAGGTACTGTTACGGTTGCTGTGGCACTGGAGACTATGTTCGGATTTCTTGCTACTGCACATGTGCGAGCACTGGAGACTATGTTCGGATTTCTTGCTACTGCACATGTGCAAGCGCTGGAGACTAAGTCCTATCTTGGAGCCATTGCACATGTGCGGGTGACATCATCGCTGACACGAGGTCACATGTCTCTGACACCTTCTAAGCTGATTGGCCGCTGGTCATGTCCTTGTGACACGTGGTCACATGTCTCTGACACCTTCTATGCCAATTGGTCGCTGGTCATGTGCTTGTGACGCTTTGCTCGGTGATAGGCCAGCGTGACATCATTCCTTTCGTTCTGGCAGCGGATTGGCTTTGGTGTCCTCCATCTTGGATGAGGCACAAAGTCTATATAAGACCCTGATGCACGCCGCCCGGCGCTCAGTCCTCTTGGTTCATGCATGAGAGTAGACGCTTTGTGCACGTTCCTCTAGGCATCTCTCTGTCTATGCTAGGTGAGCGCTACCGGCAGGGTAGCGTTCTTATACCTTACAGCTTCGGCTGCGGTCCGTATCCTTACTTCTTAGTGGAGCGGACATAGGCAGGTGCCTGAGGCACATGGTCCGGCTGGGCCTTGTGATTCTACTCGTAGGTGGACGTTCCCGCTAGGGTAACGTTCCTTATACTGCGTCTGGCAGTTGTTCGTATCCTCACACACTAAGGGAGCGAACATAGGTAGGAGCTTTGTGCGGCTTATGCTGCTGTCAGTCTCTTTTGCACCACTAGTGGAGCGGACCCAGGCAGGTGCCATATCTAGTGGTTCGTGTCCTCGCACACTAGTGGAGTGAACGCAGGTAGGAGCTTTGTGCGGCTTACGCTGCTGTCCGTCTCCTGGCACCGCTAGAGGAACGGACCTAGGTAGGTGCCATTTCACACTCACTGATTTTGTCTCTGTGACCATTAACAGAGACCATACCACACACCCGCCAAGTAAGGGAGGAATTGCTTTATTTCCTAATTATATTCCTCTGTGAGTTTAACAGAGGTATTGCACTCTGCACTTGTGCTATTACTATTTACAGTGGCACACTTACAGTATATACCTTTTATCCTCTGCCATAGTCTGCAGCAGAGTCTTTGCACGGTGGACCCTGACTGTCTGATATTCCTTTGGGTTTTATTATCAGACAGCCCCCCCGTAACATGACAACACTTGAAAATTTCTGTTCACAGCTCCAATCTCACTGAGCTAGTGCTAATTTACAATGAAGAATGGGCAAAAATTTCAGCTTGCAGATGTGCAAATAAAGTTGAGACATACCCCAAAAGACTAGTAATTGCAGTGAAAGGTGGTCCAATTAAGTATTGATTTAACGGGGATAAATAATAATGCATGTCACAATTTTCAGATTTATGTTTAAAATATTTAGAAAACCAGGTATCATTTTCTTTACACTTCACTAATTCTTTCTACTTTGTGTTAGTATATCACATATGGGGTATGAATATATGGGGTATGAATGTACTGAATGTAACACCTAATATGTTTTGATTCTCTATAGGTGAGAATCTGTTCAGGCAGCTTTTACTGCAGGTGATGTAGTTAATAAAAACAAGTAAAAAAAAAGAGCAATAGTGTCTGTGTTTTATACATTCTCTTTATGATTAAAAACAAGGTTCAATTCTCAAAAAAGCAAAAATAAATCTAAACCTGTGTTCACACCCTGTGTCTTTTAGGTATATGATTGGAACTGAAGCAAATAATTCTAAAAAGGAAATTAATTTTCCATTAACAAAGCTGTGGCCACACGTAAGGGATGTAGAAGCTCATCATATTAGCCGTTCCTGGCTCCCATATATTTCTATTGACATTGCAAAGTCTTTTGAATTACTGAACTTGTAAAGTATTATTAACAATGCAAAGAGTGCATGCAAGAAATATGAGGATGGAGATCAGTATCTGGAGTTCACAGTCCCTGTCCATCATTTTGTTTCCATGGCAACTGCTAAGCACAGAACCTAGAAGAAAATATATAAAAACTCCATGGAGACTCCTCAGAATTTAAGAAGAGTACACACAATTATAAGGAGTGACCGGCGTATTAACCTGTATGGCTATGTCTGTCTGTACAAATATAATTTGCAGATAACTCCAATCTATATCTGAAAAGGAGATGAATTTAATATTAAAAATGTCACGAGTTGTCTAATGGATCGGTTACTCCAATTAACCCCTTAACAACCGTCAATATGTTTTAAAACGGCAGCCGTTAAGGGTACGTATTCCTTAGTGCCATTTTAAAACGACGGTAAGGAATAATAAAATAGCGCTCCTGCATGGGTGAAATTCTTGCGTGTAACAACTGTACATGACAGTTGACACCAGTGGGAATCGTCCCCGAGTGGTTTTGGACCCGATCAGGGCTGATTCACCCCTTAAATACAATTGTGACAGCAATAGCTAAGTGGTTAAAAGGTGGTGAAAAGCCCCCTTTTGGCAGGATTGGCCACCCCGTGGGTTCCGATCTTGGCCATGGTACCCTGAGGTCATCTAATGACCCCAGGGTAGAGTGGCCTATAAGATCCAGCTACAAGAAGGGTCTAACAGGCTGTATCAGTGAATCACTGACAGGTCTCATGCACTGCTGTACACGAATACAGCAGTGCATGAGACCAGTGGTCAAACTAAAAAATATTCATGTTCCACAATGGGACTAAGTAAAAAAAAAAGTTAAATAAAATGTGTAAAAAGGTAAAAATATGCACAAAAGCATACAAAATCATGAAAACCACGTTTCGCCACTAAAAACGCATTTGAACTCCCCCAACCTCCACATTGCCTGAACTATTAAACTGTCATGTAATTTATTCTGTGTGGTGAACACCGTAAAAAACAAAACAAAAAAAAACACACCAAAAATTTCACTTTTTCGTCATGCTGACCCACAAAAGAATTAATAAAAAGCAAAAAGTCATTTGTAAAAAAAACCCGGTATGAATGAAAATGCTAAATCATCCCGCAAGAAACAAGCCCTAATATGGCTCATTTAGAAAAAAAGAAATTATTTCAGAATATGGCAATGCAAAAACATATTAATATTAGTAAAATATTGTTTTAAGAGTGTAAAAGTAGCAAACCATAAAAAGCTATATAAGTCTGGTATCACTGTAACCGCAATGACCTGAAGAATAAATCCATCTTGTCACTTTTACAGCCCAATGAATCACACAAAAAAATAAAAACAATAAGTGAATTGCTGTTTTTGTTCATTCTGCATCTGAAAAATCTGAATAAAATGCAATTGAAAAATTTTAAATACTGCAATGTGGAATGAAAAAAATCTCCAAGTTATCACGCAAAATATAAGCACAATATAGCCCTGTTTACGAAAAAAAAAAGTTACAGCTCTCAGAACATGACGATGAAAAAACGATTTATTATAAAAAAGCATTTTTACTGTGTGATAGCAGAAAAACATGAAAAAAACTAAAAAAATTGTATAAATCTGGTATCGCTGTGATCATATCAACCTGCAGAACATAGTCATCTTATCACTAATACCGTACAGTGAACCGCGTAAAATGAAAAATAAGAACTCTTCCTATACTGCTATGTCTTCATTCTGCCTCTCATAAATTGTAATAAGACTCGGTTCACATTTATCCTGCGCTCTCCGCTGAGCACTGAGTTACCATGTAAACCCCAAAAACTGTGATTCAGACAAAACCCTGATGGAACCACTTACTATAATCAGGGCTATGCAATCGGTAAGCCAAACCTTCGACTTCGACTCCTCAATTTCCCTTGCACCGACTCCACGACTCCGGCTCCACGACTCCGACTCCTACATACGTATATTGCTTATAGTTAAGTGAAAAATTTATTGTAGTACATGAACATGTATATGTGAACATCAGACATTTAATAATTTTTATTATACAATAATCAAGATATTTGGATAGAACATAAAATATTTTTATTGGAATACAACTTTAGAACACAAAAAACTGTAATAAATTGTAAATATGTAATACACTATGTAATATACAGTAGATTACACATATATCTTATGTGTGTATGTAGTGTATATATATATATTACATATTGTATTACATATTTACAATTTATTAGTTTTTTGTGTTCTAAAGTTGTATTCCAATAAATAAATTTTATGTTCTATCTATATATCTTGATTATTGTATCATAAAATTATTAAATGTCTGATGTTCATATTGTACTGCAGTAAATTTTTCACTTAAATATAAGCATTATACTAAATGTTATTTTTTAGTATGTTTTTGTTGAAAACTGTTTATTGCCACTTACCATATTTTTCGGACCATAAGACGCACTTTTTTTCCCCCAAATGTTGGGGGAAAGTTGGGGGTGCGTCTTATGGTCTGACTATAGGGCTGCGGCTGGGAATGAGGGTGCTGCGGGTCATCGGGGGCACGAGCAGGCAGCAGCAGCGCCTGCTCGTGACCACGTGGGCCCGCTCATTACATATGCACGCCCATCCTCCCGCCCATCTCTCAGCGCTGAAGCCGGCACTGACAGGTGGGCGGGAGGACGAGCGGGGACGCGCGCATAGTAAAGAGCCGGCCGCATGATCACCCCTGGCAATTACAGCCTGGAGTGATCATGTGCGGCTGTATTCACTGCCCCCCGCGCGTCATTACCAGCGCGGGGTGCAGTGAATCAGTGCACTCACCCGTCCCCGTGTGTGGAGCCGCCCCCCTGCTGCACGCGATGACTTCCTGTCTGTGCCGGTCAGCTGATCTGTGCCGGTCAGCTGATCTGTGCTGAGCTGGTCAGCTGATCGGCACAGACAGGAAGACATCGCGATGCAGCAGGGGAACGGCTCCACACACACAGATCAGCGTGCCAGAGAGGAAGATGTGATCGGCTGCAGGGAGTGAGGAAAAGGTGAGTATAAACGTTTATTTTTTTCTCTGTGCTATAGGATACAGGCCATATACCAGGATGGTATATGAGCACGATGGGAGTATGTGAACAGGCTGGATGGGGGGCATCTGAACAGGCTGGATGGGGGGGCATGTGAACAGGCCGGATGGGGGGGCATGTGAACAGGCCGGATGGGGGGGCATGTGAACAGGCCGGATGGGGGGGCATGTGAACAGGCCGGATGGGGGGGCATGTGAACAGGCCGGATGGGGGGGCATGTGAACAGGCCGGATGGGGGGGCATGTGAACAGGCCGGATGGGGGGGCATGTGAACAGGCCGGATGGGGGGGCATGTGAACAGGCTGGATGGGGGGGCATGTAAACAGGCTGGATGGGGGGGGCATGTAAACAGGCTGGATGGGGGGGGCATGTGAACAGGCTGGATGGGGGGGGCATGTGAACAGGCTGGATGGGGGGGCATGTGAACAGGCTGGATGGGGGGGCATGTGAACAGGCTGGATGGGGGGGCATGTGAACAGGCTGGATGGGGGGGCATGTGAACAGGCTGGATGGGGGGGCATGTGAACAGGCTGGATGGGGGGGCATGTGAACAGGCTGGATGGGGGGGCATGTGAACAGGCTGGATGAGGGGGGCATGTGAACAGGCTGGATGAGGGGGGCATGTGAACAGGCTGGATGAGGGGGGCATGTGAACAGGCTGGATGGGGGGGGCATGTGAACAGGCTGGATGGGGGGGGCATGTGAACAGGCTGGATGGGGGGGGCATGTGAACAGGCTGGATGGGGGGGGCATGTGAACAGGCTGGATGGGGGGGGCATGTGAACAGGCTGGATGGGGGGGGCATGTGAACAGGCTGGATGGGGGGGCATGTGAACAGGCTGGATGGGGGGGCATGTGAACAGGCTGGATGGGGGGGGGCATGTGAACAGGCTGGATGGGGGGGGGCATGTGAACAGGCTGGATGAGGGGGGGTATGTGAACAGGCTGGATGGGGGGGGTATGTGAACAGGCTGGATGGGGGGGGGTATGTGAACAGGCTGGATGGGGGTTTATAGCAGGATCATATACAAGGCAGGAGGATCATTACCAGGATGGGGTACCTTAGTAGAGAATTTGGGGACATTACCCCCATAACAGTGTCAGCAGCAGATCCTCGCCCTATAACAGTGTGTCATGACCACATTTTTTGCTTAAAGTTTTATTTTCCCATTTTCCTCCTCTAAAACCAGGGTGCGTCTTATAGTCCGGTGCGTCTTATAGTCCGAAAAATACGGTACATAGTTTATTATATAGTGTTACATAGTGTATTACATAGTGTTATATATAATATATATATTACGTAGTGTTATATATAACACTATGTAAGACCCGCAACACACATCCGTTTAATTTGTACGTGTGCGGTACGTATTTGCACGTACCGGAGACACGTACACACGGAGACCCATGTTATTCAATGGTAGATGGCACACACACGTGTGGTAAGTACGTGTGTGCGCTTTTCTACACAGACGACATGTCCGTTTTTGGCCGGCAGCAGGCAGGCACGGACCCGTTAAGGTCTATGGGTCCGTGCCTGCACGTACCGCACACGGAGTATGTCCGTGTTCAGCACGTTTCGTGCGTGTGCGTTTTTACACTAGCGATCTTATTTTTTGGTTTTTTTTAAATTAAATTCAGTATACTTACCTTTTTTTCTGCTGTTCTCAGTCATACTTACATTGGCGTTCGGTCTGTTTCTTCCCCCGGCTCATACCGCTCCCTGATCACCAGCGCGGCGAGGAACAGCTGTGCAGAGAATACGCGGCAATAATTACTTTGAATATGCCGGCCGCTCATTATTCAATCTCGTATTCCCTGCTTTCCCCACCCACAGACGCCTGTGATTGGTTGCAGTCAGACACGCCCCCCACGCTGAGTGACAGCTGTCTCACTGCACCCAATCACAGCAGCCGGTGGGCGTGTCTATACTGTGCAGGAAAATAAATAAATAAATAAATAAATAATTAAAAAAAACAGCGTGCGGTCCCCCCCAATTTTAATGCCAGCCAGATAAAGCCATATGGCTGAAGGCTGGTATTCTCAGGATGGGGAGCCCCACGTTATGGGGAGCCCCCCAGCCTAACAATATCAGTCAGCAGCCGCCCAGAATTGCCGCATACATTATATGCGACAGTTCTGGGACTGTACCCGGCTCTTCCCGATTTGCCCTGGTGCGTTGGCAAATCAGGGTAATAAGGAGTTTTTGGCAGCCCATAGCTGCCAATAAGTCCTAGATTAATCATGTCAGGCGTTTCCCCGAGATACCTTCCATGATTAATCTGTAAATTACAGTAAATAAACACACACACACCCGAACAATCCTTTATTAGAAAAAAACGACTAACAAATTGCCTTGTTCACCAATTTAATAAGCCCGAAAAAGCCCTCCATGTCCAGCGTACTCCAGGATGGTCCAGCGTCGCTTCCAGCTGTGCTGCATGAAGGTGACTGGAACTGCAGAAGACACCGCCGCTCCTGTCAGCTCCACGCAGCTAATGAAGACAGCCGAGCGATCAGCTGAGCTGTCACTGAGGTTACTCGCGGCCAACGCTGAATACAGCTGATCGTGCTATTCCCTTCATTAGCTGCGTGGAGCTGACAGGAGCGGCGGTGCCGGATGTGCGCCGGCATTGTAAGGTACATTGTAGTGTGTGACAGGTACGTGCGATTGCGATTGAACGTTAAAACGTTCATCGCATACACATCGTACCTTTCTCTAGAATTGAAAGTCAGATTGTTCATCGTACCCGGGGTAGCACACATCGCAGTGTGTGACACCCCGGGAACGATGAACAGATCTTACCTACGTCCTGCAGCTCCCGGCCCACAATGCGGAAGGAAGAAGGTGGGCAGGATGTTTACGCCCCGCTCAGCTCCGCCCCTCCGCTCTATTGGCCGGCTGCCGCGTGATGTCGATGTGACGCTGAACGTCCCTCCCACTCCAGGAAGTGGACGTTTGCCACCCACATCGAGGTCGTATGGAAGGTAAGTACATGTGACGGGGGTTAATCGTTTGTGTGGCACGTTCAACACATTGAACGTGCCACACATACGATGGGGGCGTTGCAAATTGCATACGATATCATATGCAAAATTGCAACGTGTAAAGCAGGCTTAAGAAATAGAATTGCTTCCATCAGATCCTCCTTCGCAGATGACCTCAAATCTGACCTAATAATTTTAAGGCTAGAGAACAACCTCTCTACAGTAACTTGGGTTGGAGGCAAAGCCGTAACCACATGGGCAACATCTCTAACAATTTCCGGGTATAAAGGAGTTGCCTCATGCACAGTCAGTTTTGATGAACGGTTGAATTTTTCTATTTCTTTGAGAGCAATTGAAAAATGTTACTGAAATCTGGTCAGTCTGCTTGCTATAGGAGACGGAGTGAAATCTTTTTCCTTGCGGCAACGCTTTGCCTGCTCCATGTCATCCAAATACTTGTTTAACCAGTGTGCAATACAAATCCCTTTAAAACATCAATTTTATTAGTTTATTATTAAAATACAGATATTGAACATTCCCATTAGTATATTTAATTGTCATCCAAATACTTGTCAAAGTTAAACTCCTCATCTGATGAGGATGAAGATTTGGCTGCGGTAGCACTGTCAGGATCCAAGTCCTCTTGCGCCTGGCAGTCCTGTAGCTGCTCATCCTAACTGCTACCTCAGTCAGAGCTTCTTTTCCTTTAGTAAGCTGTTGATCATCAAGCAGTATACGATGACTTGGGTCCACATAAATAGCTGCCAGAAGAATTTTATTTTCCAATAGCTGTGTCTCTCTCCGTTTCATTGAAGCAGAAATGCCATCTGCGATTAAACCTCCTCTTTGGGACAGGCAAAATAGCAAGTTCTTCCACTCCCTTATGAAAATGCCAGGAGTTAAATCCTCAGCTTGTAATTTTTTCGTCACGGTAAATGGGTGATTAAGCAATTCCTTCAATTCAGCCACCTGTGTCTATTGACCTTCATTTAATGTTTCTTGAGGGTTCACCATATCTATAAGAAACGATTTTAGTTCAAGCAATCGCTCAGTCATTAAACAAGTGCTGCCTCACCGAGTGGCTTGATCACCAATTTCCCCTTTCCCAACATGTCTCTTCAAGATGGAATCAATTTTAGGGGTTCTGGCCGCAATAACCAATTTCCTCACTTTTCCAATTAGATTTCCAGCATGTCCGCCCAGTTTCACACATCCGGCTTTTCGCCGGTTTGGCGGATGTGGCGCACACCAGTGCAGTACGATACAGTACAGTGGCAGCGCCCCAACTTCCGGGTCACATGCGTTTGTCGCGCTGCCACTGTACTGTATACAGTGTACTGGAGTGCGTCGCATCCGCCAAACTGGCAAAAAGCCGGATGTGTGAAAAAGGGATCCCTCTTGTAGACTATCTCTTATTGCCAGCTGCAGTGTGTGTACAACACAGCGCATGTGATGAATATGAAAGTGTTTTGAAGCAGCTTCAACAAGATCATCTAATCCTAAAGTATCATTTTGCTGTTCTTCTGTTGTAATATCTGTTTGTTCCTAAGTTACATGAACAGCACTGTGTCCTTCTATCTCACACATACTAAATCCTACATTTTCTTCTAGCTGTTGTTCATTACTCTCATTTATCAGTGTAATTGTACTTATCAAGTTTGAAGAATTGTCCATTACAATAGCAAGAACCTGTTATTTTTTGAGTTCGTAGTCTTGCAGAACTTTTTCCACTAAGGCCTGGAGAAACTGGCTGGTGTGATGAGCTTTAGTATCTTTTACTGCCAGTGTCTTGGTAACAATTTCTTTCTTGATACAAACATATCGAACATTGATGGCAAAATAATTCACTGACATGCAGTGACTCCGGCATCCAGCAAAGTCAATGGGTTTCAAGATAGGACATTCAGACACATTGTTTTGTGAGGATCCTCACAAAAAATGAGCATTTCAGTTTGTGTGGCTTTTTTCTAATCTGCTTTTGCTATTCAAAGCATTATCTATGAGCTCAAAAACCTTTCAGGTGATGCGGTTTTTTAAAAAGCTGATCTGCTTTTGCAGCTGAAAAACGTATACTCAAAAAACGCAGCAAAAACGCTGTGTGTGAGTGTAGCCTTAGATCAGGAACAGAACAGCCATTTATAGGACATTTCAGAACTTTCCCAAATTCCTATGAAAAAAATTTCATCACACTCTGCATTGCACTACTGTCCCCAATTCATTATATATTTTAGGAGTCGGAGTCGGAGCCTTTTATACCAACTCAGACTCCGACTCCACCAAAATGAGCTCCGACTCCACGACTCCGACTCCACAGCTCTGACTATAATGAGGCAGATGGAGACACTTTTGACTCTATCTGGTCTCTGTTCCTGCCCGGCAAGGTCTCACCATTTTAGGCGTTTTTTTTAACTCTTAAGTGTGGACAACCACAGCTCTGTGAACACCTAAAAAGATGGACACCAGCAAAACAGACATCAAATGGAGTCCGATGTGTCTTCATCTGCCTCATTATAGTGAGTGGCTCCGCTGGGGGTTTTGTCTGAATTACATTTTTGTGTGAATTACATGGAAACCCCGATGTAAGTGCTCTGCGTAGAACACCCAAGAATGTGATCCCAACTTTATACTAAAAGTGAAGAAAAAAAAAGATATGTACCCCAAAATGTTATCAATAAAATCATTAACTTACCCCCAGAAAGCCAGCCCCCACTCAGGTCCGTAATCTGTCATGGGAAATAGAGGCTCTCATGTTACTGATAGAACAAAGACTGGAAAAGCGACGGCTCCCAACAGAAAAGTAAAATTCAGTGAAATTTGTGCTCACAAATCCGAATGCCCCCTCCTGAGCCCACCTATGCCTAACCTGCAGTAAGCGGCTTTGTGTGTGAGATTATTGTAGAGGGGGGGACTAAAGATTGTAAGGGGTGTGTGTCTGTAGAAACACAAACTGGGCACAATGTATGGGGGGCGCTAAAATATATGGGGGTACAATGCATGGGCACTAGACTGGCATGTGTGTAATTCTCTAGAAAAAAAAAGCATGGTGTGGATGTTATAAAATAGTCACTGTAGTCATAAATGAATTTATTGAGGGGTGCAATTACTACAAGGGCTCATTATGGGAGGTTATCTGCTCCATGTGCCCAAAGAGGAGTTTTTGTGGGGTCCGTTTTCTCCTATTATCCATTGTGAAAATTACAAATTTGAGATTAAAAAAATATAGCTGAAATACTCAACACATCTTTACATGAATTCCTGAGGGGTCTAGTTTGCAAAATGGGGTCACTTGTGGGGATTTCTGCTGTTTTGGCACCTTAGGGTCTCTGAGAATGAGACAGGGTGTCTGCAATCTATTCCAGACAAATTTCCATTACAAATGTCGCTCCTTCTGTTTCAAGCATTGCCATGTGTCCAAACGGAACTTCTTGATTAAATGCAGGGTATCCCTGCGCTCATAAAAAATGGATAACCAACTGTACGGCCCACTTTTTAGTGTTACCTTGTGAAAAAGTGAGAAATTTGGTGCTACAACAACATTTTTGTGAAAAAAATTAAAATATTAAAATTTTCAATATGACGACCTAATGTTATCGAAATTCTGTTAAGTACCTGTGAGTTCAAAATGCTCCCTATACCCCTGGATAAAATCATTGAGGGTTCTAGTTTCTAAAATGGAATCACTTGTGGGGGGTTTCTGCTGTTTAGGTACTTTAGAGGCCCTGCAAATGCAACATGGTGCCCACAATCTCTTTCAGCCAAGTTTGCTCTCCAAACTTCAAATAGCACTCCTTCCATTCCAAGCCCTCCCATTTGTCCAAAAAATGGTTTCTGACACATGTGGGGTATCAGTGCACTCATAAGAAACTGGGTGACATATTTTTGTGTCCATTTTGTCATGCTATGCCTTGTAAAAAATAATAAATTGGGGATAAAGCAACATTTTTAGGTAAAATTTACATTTTTTTTTCATCCCACGTTGCATTAATTCCTGTGAAGCACGTGAAGGGTTACTAAACTTCTTGGATATGGTTTTGAGTACCTTGCGGGGTGCAGTTTTTAGAATGGTGTCACTTTTGGGTCTTTTCTGTCACCTAGGCCTCTCAAAGTCACTTCAAATGTGATGTGGTTCCTAAAAAATGTCTTTGTAAATTTTGTTGGAAAAATTAGAAATTGCTGATGAACCTTTAACTCTATTAACTTCCTAATAAAAAAAATTATGTTTCAAAAATTGCACTGATGTAAAGTAGACATGTGGGAAATGTTATTTGTTAACTATTTTGTGTGACAGAACTCTGGTCTAAGGGCATAATTCAAAGTTTGAACATTTTCAAAATTTTCATTTTTTTTCACAAACAGAAAAAATATTGTCTTAAATTTACCACTATCATGAAGTACAAAATGACATAAAAAAAAACAATCTCAGAATCACCGGGATCCGGTGAAGTGTTCAGAGTTATATATTCAAATTGTCTCTCCAGGGAGGAAGGAGACAAACTTTAGCGCCACCTGTTGGAAAAAGCAATCCTAAAAAGGCTTGTTAAAAGGCCACTTTTGACTTGTAGGATTGATACTTCCAATAGGTGGCGCTAGAGTTTGTCTCCTTCCTTCCTGGAGAGACAATTTGAATATTTCCCAGAGGGGCATTGCAGCTACAGTTAGGGTCAGAAATATTTGGACAGTGACACAATTTTCGCAAGTTGGGCTCTGCATGCCACCACATTGGATTTGAAATGAAACCTCTACAACAGAATTCAAGTGCAGATTGTAACGTTTAATTTGAAGGTTTGAACAAAAATATCTGATAGAAATTGTAGGAATTGTACACATTTCTTTACAAACACTCCACATTTTAGGAGGTCAAAAGTAATTGGACAAATAAACCAAACCCAAACAAAATATTTTTATTTTCAATATTTTGTTGCGAATCCTTTGGAGGCAATCACTGCCTTAAGTCTGGAACCCATGGACATCACCAAACGCTGGGTTTCCTCCTTCTTAATGCTTTGCCAGGCCTTTACAGCCGCAACCTTCAGGTCTTGCTTGTTTGTGGGTCTTTCCGTCTTAAGTCTGGATTTGAGCAAGTGAAATGCATGCTCAATTGGGTTAAGATCTGGTGTTTGACTTGGCCATTGCAGAATGTTCCACTTTTTTGCACTCATGAACTCCTGGGTAGCTTTGGCTGTATGCTTGGGGTCATTGTCCATCTGTACTATGAAGCGCCGTCCGATCAACTTTGCGGCATATGGCTGAATCTGGGCTGAAAGTATATCCCGGTACACTTCAGAATTCATCTGGCTACTCTTGTCTGCTGTTATGTCATCAATAATCACAAGTGACCCAGTGCCATTGAAAGCCATGCATGCCCATGCCATCACGTTGCCTCCACCATGTTTTACAGAGGATGTGGTGTGCCTTGGATCATGTGCCGTTCCCTTTCTTCTTCAAACTTTTTTTTCCCATCATTCTGGTACAGGTTGATCTTTGTCTCATCTGTCCATAGAATACTTTTCCAGAACTGAGCTGGCTTCATGAGGTGTTTTTCAGCAAATTTAACTCTGGCCTGTCTATTTTTGGAATTGATGAATGGTTTGCATCTAGATGTGAACCCTTTGTATTTACTTTCATGGAGTCTTCTCTTTACTGTTGACTTAGAGACAGATACACCTGCTTCACTGAGAGTGTTCTGGACTTCAGTTGATGTTGTGAACGGGTTCTTCTTCACCAAAGAAAGTATGCGGCGATCATCCACCACTGTTGTCATCCGTGGACGCCCAGACCTTTTTGAGTTCCCAAGCTCACCAGTCAATTCCTTTTTTCTCAGAATGTACCCGACTGTTGATTTTGCTACTCCAAGCATGTCTGCTATCTCTCTGATGGATTTTTTCTTTTTTTTCAGCCTCAGGATGTTCTGCTTCACCTCAATTGAGAGTTCCTTAGACCGCATGTTGTCTGGTCACAGCAACAGCTTCCAAATGCAAAACCACACACCTGTAATCAACCCCAGACCTTTTAACTACTTCATTGATTACAGGTTAACGAGGGAGATGCCTTCAGAGTTAATTGCAGCCCTTAGAGTCCCTTGTCCAATTACTTTTGGTCCCTTGAAAAAGAGGAGGCCATGCATTACAGAGCTATGATTCCTAAACCCTTTCTCTGATTTGGATGTGAAAACTCTCATATTGCAGCTGGGAGTGTGCACTTTCAGCCCATATTATATATAATTGTATTTCTGAACATGTTTTTGTAAACAGCTAAAATAACAAAACTTGTGTCACTGTCCAAATATTTCTGGACCTAACTGTATAAGTCCCCTCACTGGCAGCCAGACTGGTTTGTCAAGTCTCCGCAAGGAGAATAGTCTTCCCCGTGGTCCCCACTATAGCTTCTCATAAGCCAGATCAGATACCATACTTTGCGATGGGTAATCACCCCGAAACACTGTATCTGCAAATTGAGGTTCTGATCTGGTATAAATCCTAAGTCATATGAAAATGCTTGTCAAAAGGCCACTTTTGACTTGTAGGATTGCTACTTCCAATAGGTGGCGCTACAGTTTGTCTCCTTCCTCCCTGGAGAGACAATTTGAATATTTCTCAGAGGAGCATTGCAGCTATAAGTCCCTTCACTGGCAGCCAGACTGGTTTGTTAGGTCTCTGCAACTCCTTGCGGAGTCTTCCCCAGAGTTATATAGTGACACTAGTCAGATTTCGACTTTGTTATTAAAGGGAACCTGTCACTAGTTTTTTGACTATTAAACCAAAAGTGTCACTTTCTGCAGCTCCTGTGCTGCATTATATGAAGGTGCAACTCATTGCTGATCCCCCTGGCAGATCCCAAAAAGAACGTTATAAAACTCCACCGTGTTGTATGCTAATGAGCTGTGTTGGCCAAATGGGTGGGCTCTATTTTGGCTCCTGTCCCTCCTTGTCGCCTTGATCACCGTCCTCCTGTCATGATTGACAAGGATGGCACCGCCGTCATCATCCCACGCTGCTGTCCAAGTCTCGCGCAGGAGCAGTTCTCTCTACCCCTATTGCGGGCCGAGCATAAAAACAGTTTACCTTGTGTGCGCCGGTGATGTTTCTGCGCAGGCGCGAGATCATGGTCGGCGCTGTGCATGAAGCAGCGTCATCCTCGTACCCGACCATGATCTCGCGCCTGCGCAGATACATCATCGGCGCACGTGAGGTAAACTGTTTTTATGCTCAGCCTGCGATAGAGCAGAGAAAGCTGTGCCAAAACGAGACTTGGACAGCAGCGTGGGATGATGACGGCAGCGCCATGCTTGTCAATCATGACAGGAGGACGGCGAACAAGGCAACAAGGAGGGACAGGAGCCGAAATAGAGCCCGCCCATCTGGCCAACACAGCTCATTAGCATACAACACGGTGGGATTTTATAAAGTTCTTTTTGGGGGCTGCCAGGGGGTCAGCAATGAGGTGCTCCTTCATAGAATGCAGCACAAGAGCTGCAGAAGGTGACACTTTTGGTTAAATAGTCAAAAAACTGGTGACAGGTTCCCTTTAAGGTCAAAATTGGCTCTGTCACTAAAGTGTTAAGGGTAAAAAGTTTATTGACATTTTAGCAAAATAAGTACAACAAGGTTTCTCTCATTTGGCATTAAATAGGCACTAAACATTTTTTGTATTTGGTTTGCAGCTTCCATCGTCGATGCTGACAATACATGTTGCAATATTTTGTCTTATAAAACTCTGCGCCAAATAACTGAAGCCAGACAGACCTCACTATAGACAATAGAAAGTGACGGGAACTCCTGGTGCCTGGCGGTAAGAGATCCGGCACAATTAATGTCACTCTTTAGCTCCTAGAACATTGCAGTTGTAAAGGTTAAGTGTGAACAAAGCATTACAGAGTGATAAGACAACAGAAAATTCAACGGAAAATATTTGTTTGCTTACTATACTAATTTGTTTTCTAATTACATTTTCTAATTTACTAATTGGCCACCTCTGCCCCGGCTTCGGCTTCTAATCTTGGAAAATTCCACGTAATCTTACATCAGTATTCTGAATTTTGGGAACTAATCTGCCTGCAGAACGATCTGCCAGGACTGTGCTCCAGACATGTGGGATAGAAGACATGTCAAATCCACCATTTCAATTAAATATTGATGTAGGATTTCTGCTCACATATGTGACAAGGACGGGATAATATGATCACCGCATCTCTGCTAGCAATAATAGCCCCACATTGTGCCGGAGTGTTCTCATGGTTACCAGGTGATGCAGATCAGGACGGGCTAATATAATGTATTGTAGGATAGGCTGGATGTGCTCATCTGCCATGGCCGCCCTCTGATTGGCGAGGTGACATTCTACGGATAAAGCATCTAATGCATATAGCGGTATAAAGTGCAAGGTTAGGTCACTGCAAAGTTATTGGACTTTGCTAATTTCCCTTGTAAGAAAGCTCTTTATGATCTCTTATGGGTGGGCGATGAAAGCGTTTATAAAAATGAGGTGTATTTAGACAAGTCAAAATGTCAATCCCCTCACCATGTACAAGGCAAGGGGCAGGAAGACTACTGAGCACAGAATGGAGTATGAACATTTGGACATGTGCATTCAAAAATGTAGAGAAAGTGACATTAAGTTTATCTGAAAAGGTTAGAGCGCAAGTTAGGATCATCCTGAAGTGTTACTCAAAAGCCAGATATCTGTAACTTATTTTGTGAGCAGTGGAGATATATATATATATATATATATATATATATATATATATATATATATATACTGTATATGTATATACTCACCTCCAGACTGACCGATGCAATCTTTTCAGACTGACAGAATGGTGGTAGCATCTGCCCATCATTTGACATAACGTATCAAGACCACCAGGAGACACAGCACTTACATCCCTGGAATACCACCGGTCCAGTAGGTCAAAATGTTGGGTTTTTGTTTTTTTTTAACTTTAGGATTTTTTAAGGAAATACCCAGTAGTGGACAATCACTTTAATGGCATATTTTCTATGCTTCTTTCCCCACCTATCAGTCACTACTTCCTCTCCCCCTGCCTCCTGAACTGATCATCCACGCTGGAAAAGAAAAAAAAAAAAAGCTGGACCTAGCAATACAGCACAGTACAGTGTCAGGTTACAGCTTCTATTAAAATGTATTGGGAGGGTAAAGCAGGAAAAAGAATGAGGCGAATGCAGCGCAGTGAGAGAATAGTCAGATGTAGGCGGATCAAGACGCAGCTTCAAGTGCTGGATTCACTGTCAGAAATGTCACATTTTAAACTCATCCTGCAGTCTGCTATGTATGGCTATATGTGCACACTGCATCCTTTACTGCATCTTTGTGGTCACAATGATGCACCCAAATGCATGTATTTCCTTACACCAACAAAGTCTATGAGATTTATTTGCTATCCACACAGTAGATCTTTTTTTGGCTGCATTTTTGAAGACACAGCCATGATACAGCATGTCGATTTTTTTTTTCCGTTTTGTCCATGCATTTCGGAGGACTGGTAGATCAATCCCCTGGTGACTCGGGATCGGCAGAGGATTGATCCCTGGTATCTGGCCAGATGCTGGTCCCCATATAAAGTCTATGGGAACAGAATTCGGTGCAAAGGGGTAGGAGCAAGCGCTTCATACTTAGCAATTCACCGGGGCGGCTGTCACACTGCTCCCGCAGCCGCTCATTGACTTCCAAAGCCGCTCATTACCTTCTTTAAATATTCACTTCTTCCCCCGCGCACCGGCGTATGTGATTGGTTACAGTTAGACGAGCATCCACGATGAGTGACAGCATGTCTGACGCTTCCAATTGCAGACGCTGGTGGGGGAGTCTATATCGTACAGTGAAATAAATAAATAAAATAGGATCCCCCTTCAGATGTAGCAGTGATGGAAGCATTGTGAGACCTCGTGTGGTTTATGTTGGACCTGCAGGGGTGTTTTGGAGGTCAATAAAGTGATGAAAGAGGATGCTTTTTTTGTCTTTAATTTCAAATAAAGCTTTTTTGGGGTATTTGTGTTTATTTACTTTCACTTCCGGTTTAATGATGGGGGTCTTATAGACACCACCCATTACTAATTGAGGGCTTAAGGCAGCTGGGGGCTGCCATTAACTCTTTATTACCCCAACTGCCACAGCACCAGGGCAACGGCAAGAGCTGAGTCCAGCGCCAGAACTGGCGCATGTAATGGATGCACCACTTCTGGGGTGGCTGCGGGCTGCTTTTGATAGGCTGGAAAGGGCCAAATAACCATGGCCCTTCCTACCCTAATAATATCAGCCCCCAGTTGTCTGCTGTACCTTGGCTAGTTTTAGAAAAATGGGGGCGACCCATTTTTAAAAAAAAAAAAAAAAATCAAATAATTAAAAATAAAAGTGGGGTTTCCTAAGGTACAGCAGAGAGCTGAGGGTTGCAACCTGCAGCTGCTGCTGTTCCTGTGCTGGATATGAATAATGGGGGGGACCCCATGTCATTTTTTTTACCAAACAATAATTGAAAAAAACAGCTGGCCAAGCTAGCTACCCCTCTATCTATCGAGCTATTCTAAAAAACTAAAAGAATACACTGGCGCTCTCAATACATGGGTAAACACACTTTATGAAAACACAAACAGGTTTATTAGAGAATAGTAACTATTAATAATAATATGAGCTGTGAGTAGAGTACAGGGTCCGCGTTAAGAAAGCTGTGAGTGTATTTACTTTTCCATTAGGTATTTGTTTAGACATATATTAGGAAAATGGAAATACCGAGGGAGCATCATTAAGAGAAAGCAGGCAAGTTCATACCCCCCCTCTTTTTAGCTACTTATTCATATTTGGAAGCGTTGTAGATCTCATTTATCCATTTTACCTATGTTCTTTTTTTCTATCTATTCTAATCTGCTCTTTCTATCTTTCTATCTATCTATCTATCTATCTATCTATCTATGTATCAATCTATTCTTTGTATTTTATCTATCTATCTATCTATCAATTATCCTATTAATTAACAAAACGAGGCAAAAACGCGGGAAAACTCCTTGCCTTTTTTGGGCCACAAGCTGCGTTTTTGTGACCACAGGATAAAAAGATGCACTCAAGATGCACCCAGAAATGATGCAGCGTGCGCATATAGCCTATCACTTCCCAGGGAGACAGTCCTGGATTTGGGGATACTCTCGGGTATGTCCTGACTTCAACTGTGTCTGTATCCTCATGACACAGACACAGTTGAATACAGTGATGGAGCAAAGACCGTCAGGTGCCTTCTCCACCATTCAGTTTAGGTAGAGAATGAAGGACCTCCAGGTCACATAACATTCTCAGATATCATGACTGGCATAAGAAACGCTCAGCATAGAAGCTGAACACATGGCAAGTGTGAGGGAATCATATTGTGCATGTGGGGGGACTGTGAGGGTCATTATACCATGAGAAATATTTTGGTGTGGGCATGTATGAAGGACTGCGGGAGGTACAGACACTGGTTCAGCGCACAATAAAAATTGCGGCAGCACACAAGTCTGTTTCCTTATGTTTCTTATTTCATTTTGGAGGTGCAATACTGTGATATACAACTAATATGCAATGGCTGTAAATTATAAACTGTCTAAAATATTAGTGAAATGGTATAAAAGAATCCACTTTTTAGACAAGAGATCATACATTTTAGAGACTGTCACCATGAAAATGCAGTCATCATGTTACAGAGCAGAGGAGCTAAGCAGATTGATATACAGTTATGTGAGGAAAGATTCAGTATAATGTGTTTTCATCATTTTAATCTCCACTCTTTCTAGTATTTTCGGTCCAGTGGGCGGTCTTATCAGTGACTGACAGCCATCTCAGTATGCACACTTATACACGGAAGGGTATCGGTCATTGATAAAACCGCCCACTGGACTAAAAATCCCAGAAAGTGGAAGTTTAAATGATTAAAACACGGGTTATACTGAATCTTTTGCTGCAAAACTATATATCAATCTACTCTGCTCCCCTGCTCTGTAACATCGCATCTGCAGACAGGACTGCATTTTTATGGTGTCAGGTTCCCTTTTAATTGACATAAATGGTGGCTCAAAGATGTCCATATCCTTTAATCTGCAGCAATAATTTAGGATATTGATAGTGAATGGCTGCTACACTCAAAATCTTTTTCTATTGAGTGATGTGTACATGGTTACCCGAGGCCAGTCTTGAGAAAGAAGAAATGGCTTTAAATGAAATCTGTCATCAGGTATTCGTTACCTCGTCTGAGAGAAACATATTCTAGGAAAACGATGTACCACTTAGTTTACCGGGTGCTGCAGATGTAATACAATCAGAGTTCTTAGATGAAGCATGTAGCAGAGCTCAGAAAGCTAACCCCTCCCACACAACAGCTTTTTGTGCACACTGTATCATGACATCAAAATCAGTGCTAAAAGTGTGGTTGAACCAGGTCTCATGTGGGCATCTACTCTGGGCAGTAATAATCACCAGCTGAAACAGAATTGAAACAGCAACACACAGCCTAATAAGTGACAAATCCCTGAAGTCATTGTCTCCGCAACTACCTCATACTGTCCTCAGATTACATAGCAAAAACCTGCTGACAGATTCATGTAAAAATATTTTATGCCATTGCTTTTGTATACAGAGTGCTTCTTGCAGCCTTTGTTGCTTTAGTAGATACTAGCTGTACTACCCGGCTTCGCCCGGGTTAATAACTGTTGTTAACAAAATAGAATGTATTAACATTCCCGGGATAGTAACTGTCTCTCTGTTTCTCTCCCATTCTCTGTCTCCCCCTATGTATATATCTCTCTGTCTCTCTCTCTATCTCTTTGTCTGTCTGTCTCTTTCCCTGTCTGTCTCTGACTGTCTCTGTCTGTCTCAATCTCTTTCCCTGTCTGTCTATCTCTTTCCCTGTCTGTCTATCTATCTCTGTCACTTTCCCTGTCTGTCTTTTTCCCTGTCTGTCTCTTTCCCTCTCTTTCACTCTCTTACCCTGTCTGTCTCTTTCCCTGTCTGTCTCTTTCCCTCTTTCTCTTTGTCTATCTCTTTACCTGTCTTTGTCTGTCTCTTACCCTGTCTGTCTCTTTCCCTCTCTTTCCCTGTCTGTCTGTTTCCCTGTGTCTCACAATGCAACATTCCATATAACATTCCATATAAGGGCGTGGCTGCGCATTCTTCTGAAGTTCTGGCTGCACTGTGGCTCCCAGCTCCATTTGCTTTAATGGAGGCAGGTTTTTGGGTGAATAACTGTAAAGCTTGGGGTTAAAATTTCCCCTCAAAACATAGCTTATGATGCTCTCGGGGTTCAGACGTGTGAGTGTGCAAAATTCTGTGGCTGTAGCTGCGACGGTGCAGATGCCAAACCCGGACACACACACACACACACACACACACACACACACATACACACACACATACACACATTCAGCTTTATATATTAGATTGTTAGGAGCTGGCCACGGATTAAAGACTATTGTACCAATGGTCGTAGAGCAGAGTCTATAGCTCTAAGGGATTCATACTTTTAACAGCACGGAGCACCACATACCTCAATCTTATTGCTTTGGTTTTGTTAAAGATTGCTGGCTTGTCAGTTTCAGGTACACAATTTGAAGGGGGAAGGGGTTGCAACTATGTGTATCTTAGTTGGCCTTCATGGACTCTAATGTAATCCGTTCTGCAGTAGGATTCACTGTAGTGCACCTCGTGGGGGGTTGTGCATCTAATGTTCCCCTCTGCAGGGGCCTCCCTAATATACAATCCTGCAGGCTGAACAAAGATTGACCTCCTTCATATTTGAAGTTACATGAAACAAATGTTTAAGGGCGTGGAATGTGATCACCTCCTCTTTTACATGGGTCTGATCCCAAAAGAAGCAGAAAAGCAAGGAGACACGTTTGGATGTAGTTGGTGCTGTGATGTGGAGGCGAGGAACTGTTGCTGACGCCAGGTCCTGGTGCCCATGAATGGACTATACAAATTGGAGCCGGACCTGTGCTACAGTTGTGATATCCAACGTTTGGATCGAGGAACCACTTTTGCAGACTGGAGATGAATACATGTGCTACTGTTGTGCTATCCATCGTCTAAAGGAGCATAAGGACTATGGTTTCTGTAAGACCGTGTACGTAAGGAATAAAAATCGTTGCATCGTTTACCTGCCTAGGTGATTAATACAACCCACAACCTCAGATCTTCACAGATATCAAAAAATATTAGATGATCTCTGGGATACTGTCCCTTTCCTCCAATCAGATATAGCATTGTTCCATATGTGAGATTTGGCACAATAACAGCAGCCTCAGCTACAAAATAAACTGGCTCCAAGCACTACATCAGTAGTGTCACATGCCTGTAGAGTTCATATGACAAATAATCCTATCCATCAGAGTAAAATATATATATATATATATATATATATATGTATATATATATATATATATATATATATATAAAAACTCATTAATGAAATGTTAAACTAGACCTAGGACATATACTGATAAAATATATCTGATCAAAACAGGAGCACAATGGGCCTGATATTTGCCTTTTTTTCAGTCACTTTTTTTTGTCTTCTGATATTTATTGACTTTTCTGGGCCTAATTTATCAAAATGACTCTATTATAATCTGTTTCATATTGAAATCTAAATGAGCAATACATAGAGAATTCTCCTTTGTGTCCCAGGAGATAATGTCTGGATAGACGCAAACTGACTGCAAAGAAATCCCTCTGCTCTTTCTGCCATAAAATAACGGGAACATATAGCTGCACCTTACGTAATCTGTTAGATCAAAATGAAGAGATCTGGAAGAAATTAACACCCCCGGTCTCAGCAATATTTGTACCTGAAAGTCTGTGGACTAAAAATCATTAAAACAGATGTACTAATGCTATCCAATACTTATCTTCTTCCCTGACATCTGCCATACATGTGCGGCGCAGCAATGAAGCCACCTAAGAAGCAGAACCAGCACCATCAGCAGCAGGTTTCCGCTGGATATTATAGCTGACAATGGCTGTGAAGGATACTAGCACCAAGTCAGGCTGTTTAACCCTTTACATGCCACAATCAATAGCGCCACATCATGAGCGTAGTTGTAAGAGAGAGGGGGCTACAGATGGTTGCTATATCAACTAAAGCGGGCTTTACACGAGACGACTGATCATGCGATGCATCGTCGGGGTCACGGTTTTCGTGATGCACATCCGGCATCGTACACGACGTCGTCTCGTGTAACACCTCCTAGCGACACAGTAATGCTCACAAATCGTGAGTCGTGTACTCGTCGCTAGGTTTCTTAAAATTGTTTAATTAAAATGGCGGCGGTTGTTCATCGTTTCCATGGCATCACACGTTACTCCATGTGACACCACGGGAACGATGAACAGCAGCTTTACCTGCCTCCCGCGGCACCCGCCGGCTTAATGGAAGAAAGGAGGTGGGCGGGATGTTTACATCCCGCTCATCTCCGCCCCTCCGCTTCTATTGGCCGGCTGCTGTGTGACGTCGCTGTGACGCCGAACGTCCCTCCCACTCCAGGAAGTGGACGTTCGTCGCCCACAGCGAGGTCGTCCGGAAGGTAAGTACGTGTGACGGGGGTTAAACGAGTTTGTGCGCCACGGGCAACTAATTGCCCGTGATGCAAAAACGACGGGCCCGGGTACGATCGATCGTGCTATCGCACAATCGGTCGTATTGTGTAAAGCAGGCTTCATACCAAGGTCAACTAATGGACTCCAGGTTTCCCAACAACGGAGGCCATAAGAAGGGTCTAACAGACCTCCAGTCTGTGCAAGACCGACAGGTGTAATACATGTATTTCAGTGCAACTGACTAGGGGAAAAGTAACAAGTTAAAAAAGTCCAATAAAATTTGTAAAAATACAAACTACAAAAGAAATAAGGGAGAATTGCTTTACCACGAGCAGTTCTGGGTGAATATTGCTAATCCCTGCCTAACCGTCCCTGTATACACTACCATAGATAAAGAGATCTTTAGAAATTGTATTTCTAAAGATCTTATGTCGTAAGCTAATTTAATTAACTCTTGCTAGCCTGCCTGTGAACTACCAATCTGTTGGTAGATGCCCAAGTCATCCTGCGCAGATTACAGACCTCAGAGAAGTTATCAGGTGGAGTGTCAGAATCAGTAGTCTGAACAGATCCCGCTGCCGCCATGACAGTCGGCAAAGTTAGTAAAAACCTACGAGTCACAATAGGCGACACCAATAAAACTTCTTCATTTTTAATAGGTCAGTGGATAATTTTCAGCATTTATTACCCACTGTATAATAACTTTTATGAGAAGTATTTTACATTTCTGTTTTTATTCAGTACTTTTTATTAATTACCTTTTATTCTTATGGTGTTTTTTGTATTATTTTTTTTTTTACATGTGTGTCCATGTATCTGCAGGATAATGTATGCACATGTGTGTATAATTGCACTATGTGGCGCATCAGTTCCTTGAATATGTGCCTTCATATTGGGTCATAGTGATGTCTGAATCTTGTAGGAAGATGTTATTTGGACAACTTATGATGTGTCTTTAAAAATGTGATCAGTTTCCTGTCTAATTATACCTGATGAAGGGGAATGACCATCCCAGAAACACATTGTTTTATCAATAAATCGATTATTTATTTATCCATCGTCCATCCTGTCTGTGGCAGCGCCCAGTGAAATCGCCGTTATCTTCTTGTCAGAAACATTTTTCCCTTGCCTTGTCTTGGAGCAGGTAGTTGGCGCAGCAGCCTTAGGCGGGCTTTATACGCTGTGACATCGCTAGCAATTGCTAGCGATGTCAAGCGCGATAGCACCCGCCCCCGTCGCACATGCGATATCTTGTGCTTGCTGCCGTAGCGAACATTATCGCTACGGCAGCTTCACATGACATACCTGGTCGGCGATGTCGCTGTGACCGCCGAACAATCCCTCGATTTTTCATGCGTTCAGCATCCCCGCGACGTCACTAAGTGGCCGGTCAATAGATGCGGAGGGGCGGAGATGAGCAAGACATAATATCCCGCCCACCTTCTCCCTTCCGCATTGCCGATGGACACAGGTAAGGAGATGTTTGTCGTTTATTCGGTTTCACACACAGCGATGTGTGGTGCTGCAGGAACGACAAACAACATCGTATCTATAGCAGCAACGACATCATGGAAATGAACGATGTGACAAAGATCAGCGATATTTTCCGCTTTTGCGCTCGTTCATCGTCGCACCTAGGATTTACACATTGCGATGTCGCTACCGGCGCCAGATGTGCGTCACTAACGACGTGACCCCGACGATATATCGGTAGCGATGTCGCAACATGTAAAGCCCGCCTTAGACCTTCTACACATCAATCAGAGTTGTGCCTGGCAAGCTCAACCCCTTCAGGTGAGCTTTTCCATCACGCTGAGCACTTTGATTTCTCTAGCCAGTTCACACAAGGAGCACCTCTTTTTTTCCCTTCACACAACAGGGAGCACACTGAAGTTAACTCTCGATTTTCCAGCCCAGAAATGTACCATTTCTTTTCACCTTGGCAGGAGGAGATAGAGTGTGCCTGGCTGCAGTGAGGGACATTCAGCAGATACCTATGACAGCGTGCCTTAGACCCAAATTCAGGACTGTTCCGCTGTATACGGGGCGGTTATGAGAAATCTTTCTTTTGTGTCTGTAAGACTGTGTTCAACTTTGTAATTTACCTCTAATTAAAGGTCGCCGATTTCCTAGTGGGAAGTATAGTCGAAAAAATATGGCGTCAGTTAAGTGACTTGGCATTAGCTTAGCGTTAGGGTGACCTTGAATAAACAGTTTAATGGTAGGGATGTGTTTTTATATTTTTATTTACACCAAATTCAATGTGTATGGGGCTTTGGAAAATGGGAGCATATTGAATTAAGTCAATGTTGGCACGCTTGACCTCCACTACAGTATAGTGATTATCTATGGGACTGCCGGAGAAAGCTGAGCACAGTTTCTAGCCATTCTATAGACCAAACACGAGAAAAGTGTGGCCCACAAGCTACATCCAGCCCTTTGGCTGTTCTGGTGCGGCCCGCAGACCAGGATTGCTAAAAGACATTACATAGTGGTGTCCCATACTACGCGGCCCCCCTGTACACCCAGGTTCATTTTCACTGGTATCTGTATCAGCGGGATCCAAATGCCAGAGATTTTAGTGATGGGACAGCTTCTTCAAACATTGAGCCTGTACATCTGAAATGACGTCACTACATTGCCTGAAGTGCTGTTATTCATAGTCATACCGGGATCTATGACTAAGAGCGCTTTAGGCGCTCAAAACGCCTAAAGATCTGATGAGTCTTTTTTTGTCTGCTACTTTTTGTGGTTTTTAATATGACAAAGAAAATAAATTTTGGGGGGAGATGTTATTATTTTGCACTTTGTGCCTTTTTTTTCCTTTTTGAATACTTGTCCTGTTGGTCAGCATGTGAAGGCACTATATGCAAGTTATGCTCTGGATTTGAGCCAACATATAACAATTTGTATCCGTTTTTCTTCTCTATTTTTGACGTCACTACATTGTGTAAGATATGTGCCTCAGTATTTTTGTGGGTTTTTTGTTTACATCATACTGCTCATGGGGGCTGTATGTGTGACATCACACTATGCATGGGGGGGCTGTGCGGGGGACTTCATACTGTGCATGAGGGGCTGTGTAGGGGACTTCATAGTGCACTTAGGGGCTGTGTTCTGGACGTTATAATGTACATTGGGGCTTTGAAAGGAACTTTATACTGTTTGGAAGGCTGTGTGGTGACAACATACTGTGTGGTGACAACATACTGTGTGGTGACAACATACTGTGTGGTGACATCATACTGTGTTGGGAGCTGTTGATCTAGACAAGGACTGCATAACAGGAGAAATATAAATTTACTGCTTTAAATAAACTATAAAAAGAAGTAAATTATATGGTTTTATTACAGGTAAGAATAAATATTAAAATAATATATACATGTTGGAGCGATTCAGTTTACTTAACTCTGCTCAAAATTAAGAGAGACAAATTAATATAAACAATAATATACATAATTATGTTTGCCATTTGGTGCGGTCCTCCACAATAGTCAGTCTCTCATGTTGCCCTTTGAAAACTTAACCGCCCAAGCCTGCCATAACTATTGAATGGAATGGAGCTACAACATGTGCACCTCCACTCTGCGAGCCTGGTTCTGAGTTACAAAGCCCCATTCTCCGAATGCCTAGGATGGGAAAGCACTTACTAAAATGGAAACAAACCTTTAAGGCTAGGTTCACATTTCCGTTGTTTTGCATCAGTCACATGCGTTGCTTGACGCATGTGACTGATGCGTTGTACAACGGATGACAAAGAACAGACTTCATTGTCGGACTCTGTTGTGTGCGGGGGGCGGAGCGCGAGGGGGGCGGAGTTTGGGGTGGGTGGAGCCGAGTGGGGCCGTGGCGCTGAGGACGTCAGTGCCGCGGGGACTGCAGGGCTGGGGACAGGTGAGTGTGTGAGTGTGTGTGTGTGTGTGTATATATATATACATGCGGAGTGCAGGAGGGGGCGAAGCCAAGCGGGGAAGTGTCGGCCTCCCTGCACATGTAACCAGTGTAAATATCGGGTAACTAACCATAGCGCATTGCTTAGTAACCCGATGTGTATCCTGGTTACGTGTGCAGGGAGCCAGAGAGAGCATGTGCAGTGAAATCCTACGGATTGCGCTGCTCAAAAAACATTACAGGCTGCGTTCCTTCCGCCCTGCGGTCAGTCGTTCCACGACTGGTTAGTCGGGCGGAGGGTGCAACGCAGCATCATCAGTCACAATCCGCCGCTCATACAAGTCTATGGGAACAACGGAATCCGCTAAACGGAATCCGTTGTTTACCAGAGCAGCGGATTGTGACTGATACAATTTAACGGAAGTGTGAACCTAGCCTAAGGCTGCTTTCACACATACGTTTTTTGGCATCAGGCACGATCCGGCGAAAAAACTGATGTGACGGATCCGGCGAAAAAACTGATCAGTTGCATAAGTTTTTTCCATCAGTTCCTTCAGTTTTTTGACAGATCCGGTGTGATACTGAGCATGCTCAGTTCAAAAACGAATCCGGCGGCCGGATCCGTTTTTTGCTGCATTACGCCGGATCCGGCGTTCATAGGCTTGCATTATAAGACACGCCATACGGCGCCGGATCCGGTGCGATCCTTTTTTTTTGCCGGACACAAAAATGTTCACTTCAATGTTTCATCCGACCGCCGGACAAGTACATTTTGCCAGATAAAAACCGGATGAAACGCAAGGCCATCCGGCACAATTCGGCGCTAATGAAAGTCTATGGGGGAAAAAACGGATCTGGTGGCAACAGATGCTGGATCCGTTTTTTCATATTTTTGCCGGATTGTGCCTGATGGCAAAAAACTGATGTGTGAAAGCAGCCTAATCAAGCAAGAGTCAATCAGTGCATAATAACTTATCTTATTAACTTGTATCACAGGTGCTCGGTTCTTCCTTGGAGTGGTAAAACAGTTCCGCATACCTTCTCACCTACTTATTTTCCATCTTTTGTAAAGTTAAATCTGTCAATCAAGAAAGAGGTTGTGGATATACAGTCATATGAAAAAGTTTGGGCACCCCTATTAATGTTAACCTTTTTTCTTTATAACAATTTGGGTATTTGCAACATCTATTTCAGTTTCATGCATCTAATAACTGATGGACTGAGTAATATATATGGATTGAAATGAGGTTTATTGTACTAACAGAAAATGTGCAATCCGCATTTAAACAAAATTTGACCAGGGCAAAAGTATGGGCACCCTTATCAATTTATTGATTTGAACACTCCTAACTACTTTTTACTGACTTACTAAAGCACTAAATTGGTTTTGTAACCTCATTGAGCTTTGAACTTCATAGGCAGGTGTATGCAATCATGAGAAAAGGTATTTAAGGTGGCCACTTGCAAGTTGTTCTCCTATTTGAATCGCCTATGAAGAGTGGCATCATGGGCTCCTCAAAACAACTCTCAAATGTTCTGAAAACAAAGATTATTCAACATAGTTGTTCAGGGGAAGGATACAAAAAGTTGTCTGAGAGATTTAAACTGTCAGTTTCCACTGTGAGGAACATAGTAAGGAAATGGAAGAACCCAGGTACAGTTCTTGTTAAGCCCAGAAGTGGCAGGCCAAGAAAAATATCAGAAAGGCAGAGAAGAAGAATGGTGAGAACAGTCATGGTCAATCCACAGACCACCTCCAAAGACCTGCAGCATCATCTTGCTGCAGATGGTGTCAATGTGCATCAGTCAACAATACAGCGCACATTGCACAAGGAGAAGCTGTATGGGGGATTGATGTGAAAGAAGCCATTTCTACAAGTACGCCACAAACAGAGTCGCCTGAGGTATGCAAAAGCACATTTGGACAAGCCAGTTACATTTTGGAAGAAGGTCCTGTGGACTGATGAAACAAAGATTGAGTTGTTTGGTCATACAAAAAGGCGTTATGCATGGAGGCAAAAAAACACGGCATTCCAAGAAAAGCACTTGCTACCCACAGTAAAATTTGGTGGAGGTTCCATCATGCTTTGGGGCTGTGTGGCCAATGCCGGCACCGAGAATCTTGTTAAAGTTGAGGGTCGCATGGATTCAACTCAGTATCAGCAGATTCTTGACAATATTGTGCAGGAATCAGTGACGAAGTTGAAGTTACGCAGGGGATGGATATTTCAGCAAGACAATGATCCAAAACACCGTTCCAAATCTACTCAGGCATTCATGCAGAGGAACAATTACAACGTTGTGGAATGGCCATCCCAGTCCCCAGACCTGAATATCATTGAACATCTGTGGGATGATTTGAAGCGTGCTGTCCATGCTCGGCGGCCATCAAACTTAACTGAACTGGAATTGTTTTGTAAACAGGAATGGTCAAATATACCTTCATCCAGGATCCAGGAACTCATTAAAAGCTACAGGAAGTGACTAGAAGCTGTTATTTTTGCAAAAGGAGGATCTACAAAATATTAATGTCACTTTTATGTTGAGGTGCCCATACTTTTGCACTGGTCAGATTTTGTTTAAATGCGGATTGCACATTTTCTATTAGTACAATAAACCTCATTTCAATCCAGAAATATTACTCAGTCCATCAGTTATTAGATATATGAAACTGAAATAGCTGTTGCAAAAACCCAAATTGTTATAAAGAAAAAAGGTTAACATTAATAGGGGTGCCCAAACTTTTTCATATGACTGTAGCTGTAAACTAAGAAGGTTGGAAGAGACACTGTACTGTCCTCGCCAAGAGTGCACCAAGAGCCTGTATTTGTTCTGAACCGTCATTTTCCGATGACAGACTCCTTTTCAGCTTGTGGAAACTACACATTGACTGAGAGAGTAATGTTGGAGATGCTTCTTCACTGGGATTGATAAACATGAGGATGCGATGCTGTACAGCTTCTCTTCAAGAAACAGCTGTTTACTTGTTGGATACCGTGCCAGTGATAACTAAATGTCAGCATCATATGCTAAGTGTGTGACGGTTTACATGACTGAAGCCAATTCTCCTATGGACGCAGTAGACAGGACTGAGAAAGGAACATACCTTTTGCCCTTTAGGCACAGACTACAGCACAAGTAGAAGAAACAAGAACAGTATTTTAAATATGTATATATATATATATATATAAACATGAACAGTATTTTAAATATGTATACATATATATATATATATATATATATATATATATATACTAGCTGTACTACCTGGCTTCGCCCGGGTTAATAACTGTTGTTAACAAAATAGAATGTATTAACAAAAATTTATTCTGCACACAAAAACCACAAAACAAACAGGTAGAAATGTAATTATTAAAAGGCAAAAACTAAGCTAATAGAAGCATTTCACAACATATATTTCAACACCACAGATTTTCCACACAGATGTAACTAAATCGGCCAAGTAATGTGCTCCGTCTGTCTCTTTCCAGGTCTGTCTCTTTCCAGGTCTGTCTCTTTCCAGGTCTGCCTGTCTGTCTGTCTCTTTTTTGTCTGTCTCTATCTCTCTGTTTCTTTCCCCGTTTGTCTCTATCAAGGTCTGTGTCTTTCCCCATCTATCTTCGTCTGTCTCTCTGGCTGTCGCCTCCTTCCCTGTCTGCCTGTCTCTGTCCCTGTCTGCATGTCTGTCTGTCTCTTTCCCCATCTGTCTCTTTCCCGGTCTGTCTCTTCCCCGGACTGTCTCTTTCCCGGTCTATCTCTTTCCCGGTCTGTCTCTGTCTGTCTCTTTCCAGGTCTGTCTCTGTCTGTCTCTTTCACCATCTGTCTCTGTCTGTCTCTTTCACCGTCTGTCTCTCTGTCTGTCTCTTCCCTGTCTGTCTCTGTCTCTTTCCCTGTCTGTCCCTGTCTCTCTGTCTGTCTGTCTGTCTATCCGTCTCCCCACCGACATCTTATTACCTCACATAAAAGCTTCTTATGCTATGAAGGTCTTTTGTTCCTATAGCAACCAATCACAGCTCCTACTAATAACCTGTAGTTCCAGGCTCCATTTACTTTAATGGAGGCATGTGTTTTGGAGAGTAACTAAAGCGCGGGGTTAAATTTTCCTGTCAAAGCATAGTCTACGATGTTCCCTGGGTCACATGAGGTGTCTGTGCAAAATTTCGTGATTGTAAATGTGACGGTGCGGATGCACTTTTCGTTTCACTTTTTCACCATTATGTAGATAGGGGCAAAATTGATTGGTAAATTGGAACGTGCAGGGTTAAAATTTCACATCACAACATAGCCTATGATGCTCTCGGGGTCCAGACGTGTGAGTGTGCAACATTTTGTGGCTGTAGCTGCGACGGTGCAGATGCCAATCCCGGACATACATACACACATTTAGCTTTATACGAGTAATAGCTGTACTACCCGGCTTCGACCGGGTTAAAATAACTGCTGTTAACAAAATAGAATGTATTAACAAAAATGTATTCTGCACACAAAAAACACAAAACAAATAGATATAAATGTAATTATGTCTGTCTCCCCGTCTGTATATATCTCTCTGTCTCTCTCTATCTCTGTCTGTCTGTCTCTTTCCCTGTCTGTCTCTGACTGTCTCTGTCTCTTTCTCCGTCTGTCTCAATCTCTTTCCCGGTCTGTCTGTCTATCTCTTTCCCTGTCTGTCTATCTATCTCTGTCACTTTCCCTGTCTGTCTCTTTCCCTGTCTGTCTCTTTCCCTGTCTGTCTCTTTCCCTCTCTTTCCCTGTCTGTCTGTCTCCCTGTGTCTGTCTCTTTACCTGTCTGTGTCTGTCTCTTAACCTGTCTCTCTCTTTCTCTCTCTTTCCCTGTCTGTCTCTTTCCCTGTCAGTCTGTCTCTTTGTCTGTGTCTGTGTCTCTGTATCTTACCCTGTCTGTGTCTGCCTCTTTCCCTGTCTGTGTCAGTCTCTTTCCCTGGCTGCATTGTGACACGCCAACATTCCATTTAAGGGCGTGGCTGCGTAATCTTCTGAAGTTCTGGCTGCACTGTGACTCCCAGCTCCATTCGCTTTAATGGAGGCAGGTTTTTTGGTGAATAACTGTAGAGCACGGGGTTAAAATTTCCCCTCAAAACATAGCCTATGACGCTCTCGGGGTCCAGAAGTGTGAGTGTGCAAAATTTTGTGGCTGTAGCTGCGACGGTGTAGATGCCAATCCTGGACATACATACACACATACATACATACATACACACATTCAGCTTTATATATTAGATATAAATATATATATATATATATATATATAAAAATATATATATATATATATTGTGTTTTTTAAATTTTATTTTTGTATTCCGCTTCAATAATTGCATTATAGAAATGCCGGACCCAGACCCAACCTGTATGGAGCATGGTGGTAAAAAAATAGCACACCTACATCTGTGGCCCCAGGCTATACACAGCCAAGTGTCTAGGATGACATGCCTCAGGTTTATTGAGATTGTAGCTACTACACTATAAAAGTCAAATTAAAACATGTTGGATCTGATATGAATGCAACACAATGGGACATTACATTCCTGCTTCAATGCCTCAAGCAATCCTATGTGAGACAAGCAAAGAAAATTAGTAGGTTGTTGTGCTACTGTGATGGCTGCTGCAGGAACATATGCATCTATAAAACCCTTGTTTAAATGCTACAGGTAGTTCAGCAAAATATAAGGACACACCCCATCCAAAGCTAAAGCAAAAGGCCGACCTCGGCATACTTTAAGCGCCATACAGCATCATTTATATGAACACTGCCCAAGACTATTCAGGACAGGCATCAATTTGTTCACTATTAGTTATGAGCGAATAGTAAAATATTTGGGTTCAGAATATTGGTACCAAATACCTATTATTATTCCAGTATTTGTCACAAATAACAAACCTAATGGAAGTCAATGGGGAACCCAAGCATTTTTGTTGAAGATTTCCCAGAAAAATGCTCAGGTTCCCCACTGACTTGCATTAGATTCATTAGTCGCGGCAAATACTGGAATATAGAGTGTTTCGTGTCAGAACATACCTATTTCATATCAATGACTAATATTAAAATTTGTCTCTTTATTCATATGCATTAAAAAATTCTTCAAACCAGGACAAAACAACAAATACATATAAAGTGAAGGTTTAAGAAGGTGTCTAAACCACTTTACTTGAGACAATTGAGAGGTGGAAGGTAGAAGAACTATAATGCTCCCAGGATAATACAGTTAGTACTAGAGGGGGACAGATAAAAATATAACCATGTCTTTAACCAAACCCTCACAAGAACTTTCCCTGCTTGTCAATGGAGTACATCCTTACTTAACCGATGCCCCCATTCCTCGGTGGCTCGCCCTTGTATAACCCTTCTCTTTCCCTCTCAAACAATAATCAAACAAAGTCTCTGTAGTGAAAAAGACCACCTAAATCTCTGGCACCCAATTAATATAATACATCACATTTACAATATTTCCAGTAAGAGCTATCCCTCAATTATCTTTCTCCTGCCTAGCAAATGGGGTACACCCTTATTTTACTGGTGCCCCCATTCCTCGGCGGCTGACCCTATGAAAAAGCCCTATAGTCCTGGTTGTTAATCACCAGGTAAAGGTCAACAAAGAATTTTCTCAGTGTTTACAACAATAAGGCTTTGCACTTATCTGGAAGTTCTGAGGTGCCTAGAGAATATTCAGATTATTCAGGTATAATTTCCTTAAAATTTCATCTCATCTCTCATCTCAACGCATTTCACATTGCTCTGATCCCTGGAGACCATCACATCTGAGGCTATTATGCCATTTTGACAAAAGAAAAATCTCCTGATGAGCTCCGTTGGTCATTTGTATGGAGCGAAACGCATTGAGATGAAAAAGACGTGGTCGGCTCTACAATGGACATGCCCAGATGTGTCCATTGGTGGTCAGTGGATTAATCAATGAGATTATCAGTGGGTTGGTCCATGAGGTCATCAATGGGTGGATCCATTAGGTCATCAATGGTTTAGTCCATGAGGTCATCAGTTGGTTGGCTACTGGGTCTTCTCCTTATATAGTGATTTTCTTACAACTGAACTTTCCCTGCATTTCCTGCATACCAGGTCAGGGTGTAGAGGACAGGAAGTGGCAGCCATCTTTGATCTGTGTCACGTGTATGTATCTGAACAAACTATGGTGAAATAACACTTTTCATTGATTTCCCACAATCCCCTATGTTTCAAGGATAATTAAATATTTGATCCAATAGCCCTCCTCAACAAAAGAATACAGCAGGACATTTCATTAAATAGAACACACACACACAAAAATTAGAAGACAGCCTAAAAAGAGAGAAAACAACATCAAAGAAAAGAAAACAGCCTCAAAATAGAGACGCCAGCCTCAAAAGAAAGAAGATAGCACCAAAAGAGAGAGGACAGCCTCAAAAGACATCAGACAGCCGAATAACTACATACACCAGACCCCGAACAACTACAGCTGGCAAATGCCGATGGTGGATTGATTTTCCCACAGAGATCTACATCGCTGTCAGGTCCTTCACCAATCCACTCACACACAGATCAGGTCCAGTATCCCTTCGCTGTCACACATACACCCGATCGCAGCATCCCTCCGCTCTTTCTCACACACACACCCAATCACAATATCTCTTCGCTTTCACATACACAAATCGGGTCCAGTATCCCTCTGCTCTCACATACAGACACAAATCAGGTTTGGTATCCCTCCACTCTCTCTTACACACACACACACACACACACACACACATCGGGTCCCAGTATCATTCTACTCTCACACACACATCCTTTTGCATTATCAATCCGCTCTCACACAGAGACACACACACACACACACACATACATACATCCGGTGATAATGCTTCCGGTCAGCAAGGGGAGCAGCTGCTATGGAACACAGGGGAATCTGACAGTTACACAGATGTCCGGGGTCTGGTAAGTGCGATCTTCCTGGTGGGAGGGGGTGTCTGCCTTCTTTTGGAAATAAACTTAGCCATGTTTCCCCAAAAATAAAACCTACCCCGAAAATCAGCTGAAGTGCATTTTTACGGGAGAAAAAATAATATCAGTGTCTTATTTTAGGAGAAACACGGTACTAAGTATTTGATACGAATAATCCAAATCCGAATATTTTACTATTCGCTCATCACTATTCACTAGGAATGATCCTCCTGCTGATGGCCCACAGAGCCATAAGCTGCCCAAGTACAGGTTGATGGAAGGGTCAAAAATATGCACTGCATGTAAGAATGACATTTTCAGATATAATATATTCCCTTGCAAGTTTTAGCAAGAATCACAGAAATATTTTTTTGGGCCTTTAGACAAAGGTTAATGAGCTTTCCAAATATGAAAGCTACTTGGGCCTTTATCATCACACTGTCACACGGAGCAGGAAAACTTTCATTTATTATCCATGTTCTACTAGGTCCGATCACATCACCCATAGCCGTTTTACGGCTTCTGGAAAACCACTGGATAGTTTATAATTTGCTGAGCACTGGAGATCCCCAGCAACATGAGATGGGAGCTCTGAAATGCTCCATGCTGAATACAGAGTTTGCTTACCCCTAGGAGTCCCACAACTAATACATGAAGTCATACAAGCATGGATATCACTCCAAATGTGACTCATTAGTGGAATGCCCAACAGCGAGTGGGATCACCAGAGATCAGCATGTTCTCCCCTATTCTGAGCATATATACTGCTCTGTGTAAACCCAGGCTCACTGACCCTGCTATGTGATGCTATAAAATACTAATATCAATATAGTGATAAGAAGAATAAAAATTCAAACTATTACACAAACTGTTACATACATATAGCGGTGCCGATGTGCACCACCGAGCAGAACTCAAGCACGGTACAACAGACAAAGAGACAGAAACAAAAGACCGATTATATTGGCAAACAGCAAGTTAATGGGCCAGGGAATGCAGTACCGTTAATGGTGGGTATATTGACAGCAGCAATACAAACACTAGGACGACTAGCTAAAATGCAGCCAACCGGCAGCACTCCTACTATTACGCTTAAAGTTCAGTATGAACAATGAAAACAGTCACCAACGGCTACTATATTCTAATCCCTGACTGGCCTTCACTACTCAAGCCTGACTACTGTAGCCTATGCTAACCTTAACACAGGAATGCCCCGATACAGCTCTCGCGACATCATAGGGAGGAAGAGCCTTTCTACTTTAGTTCAGTCTCAAGATCTTGGCACGGACTCTGTGGGAAACAGTTCCTTCACGATGAGGATTCCCGTACACCTCTCCAGCCTGCAGGCAAAACACTTTGACTCAACTATGTGGGCCTTCTTCTTCTCTCTCTAACGTTCTGGCTAAGTGGTCCACCGGTCACTGATTGTCACATTCTGTCTCGGGGCCGCAGGTTCGACACATACACACTGGCCCTACTATCTTCCTGTTAGGAATCCTCTGACCTCTTCTTCCTGTGCACGTGCACCTTTTTCCCACTCTCTCTCACCATTCCTCAGCCACACAGTCTAAACCAACATCAGGACACATGGGGGGCTGGGCAAGTTCTAGTACACACAGTTCAGAGAGAAGCATGGTCCTTGAAGTCCCCGTGTCATTTAATTCTCCACAGGGGGCTTACACATGTGATGTGTATAGTGTTTTAGTAGACAAATAATGCTAATGGACAATATGGTAACCTGATATCATATTAGACAACTTGTCCATGAGTACAGATGTTCATGTACATGCTGTAAAGTAGAAAACAAACCAAAAACTATACAGTGAAGATCATGATCATAACGTTGAAAATTTGCTACTTCCACACTTGCGTTGGACGGCTTCCATTGCTATCCGCAGCCTTGAGGAATTACGGTAACCATTGCAGGAAACCATTATATGCCTCATAGACTTCTATTAGCTACGGATAGCAACGGATGGTCTTGCATTGCATCCGCCCCGCGGCACATCAGTTGTTTTGACGCTGACCGTCAGTGACCGTCGGGCGGATGGAACGCTGCATGTAGCGTTTTTCTGCACTTCAAAAAAACACAACCTGCAGGATTCCGTCGGCGTCCGTTGTTTTTATAATGAACGCCTATGGTGGCGGATTCCGTTAGAATCCGTCATTTGACGGATTCCGTTAACGCATCCGTCTTTACACAACTGCGCATGCTCAGATGTGTAAAGTCAAGGAAACAAACGTATAACGGATTGCGCTATTTTGTACGATCCGTAGCATCCGTTGTGCCACTATATGCAACGCATCCGTCGCATCCGTCACACAACGCAATGCTACGGATCCCGTCCAACGCAAGTGTGAAGCTAGCCTTATTTATACAATGTGTACATTTTTGACTGACTCTGTGTGTTCACCAGCTCAGTTACTCTCTCCCACATCCACATTGTGGATGTTTCATAGTTTTTGGAGAGGATCATCTCTAAAAAAATGCTAAAAATATCAATAAATGCTTGAAAGACTATTTCCATTCATTTCTATTGTATAATGAATTGTTGCTCATCTTTTGAGCAATTTTTCTTCTGTTACGTGTTTTGAAAAATTCCTGGTGGGTAAAAAGAGAATGCATTCTCTTTTTTAAAACTGGACCCTGCCCAATCAAACGGCTGCAAAAAAATGGATCATTTTTGCTATCGCCAAAAAACAAAAAAACAACAAAAACTATCTCTGCACATGCCCAGAGGTTGAAAGATGACATAAGTCCATAAAATTCAGCTTTTTCCATAATGGAAGGCAAAAACATTAAGACGCAGAGTCTAATTGTCCTATAAGGGAAAAATTCCTTCCCAATTCCACATAAGGGAATTGGACTAGTTCCTTGGATCAAGGTCTCATAAAAAAATTTAGTACCCATAACCTGAAATATTAGATTTTTCAAAATAGGCATCCAGGCACTCATTGAACTTGCTAAAGGGGACCTGTCACATCAAAAAACTGTATTAACCTTCAGATATGGGATTAATCTGCAGGTTATTATTGTTTTAAAACTGCCAGCAGCTGCACTGAAAGCTTGGCTACACAGCAGCCTCGAGCTTTCAGATACAAGGCAATTTCACTCACTGCTCAGTATACAATGAGGATTATGAACTATTTTCTTAACATCAGCATCTATGCCCCTTTTAAACCCTTACCAAAGTAGCCAGTTTTCACATTCTGGACAGAGCCTCATTTTTCAGTTCTGGAACGCTTTTACATATTCCAGTCATTCTTAGATTGTGATTTTATATGACACGTTGTACTTCAATGAATTTAGGTAAATTTAAGTAGTTTATTTATAAAATAAAAATATTGGCCATTTTATGAAAATTTAGCAAACTTTGCAATTTTCAAACTTTTAATTTTTATGCCCTTATAATGTGAAATCACTCAAAATAGTTAAAGAATAATGTGTACTTTACATCATCAGTTTCAAAATACCCTTATATTTTGTTAGGATAATAAAAAAATAATGAAAATTGCATCTAAAATGTTAACCCTTATATCATAGAAAGGTTAACATTTTAGAGGCAATTTTCATTATTTTTTCCATAACATTTACAAAATCAATTTAAGGAGCCAAAAGTCGATACCCCCAAAATAATACCATTTTAAAAACTGCTCCTAAAAATATTTAAAACTGTGTTCATAAAGTTTAACTCTTCTGTTTCACAAGAATTAATGCAAAGGTGAATGAAAAAATTAAATATCACATTCTTTCATCAAAAATTTTGTTTAGACTCAAATTTTTCAACATTTTCACAAGCAGTAATGAAAGAAAATGCCCTGAAAAATATATTAAGCAATTGCAACTGTTTAAGCACACAGCAAGGCTCAGAAAGGAAGGTGCACTGTTTGACATTTGGAGTACAATTTTGGCTTCAATTGATTCAGATGCTATGTCACATTAGCAGAGCCCCTCAGTACTGAAGTAGCAGAGACCCCACCATAAGAAAGCTACATTCCCTCAAGGAATTCATCTATAGGGGTTTAATGATCTTTTTGGACTCACAGATCTATATCTATATATATATATATATATATATATATATATATATATAAAAAAAAAATATATATATATAGATATATATATATATAGATATATATATATATATCTATATATATATAGATATATATAGATATACGAATATATATATATATATATATATATATATAAAAAAGTTTGTAACGTTGGGTTGTGAAAATGGAAAATTACATATTTTTCCCTTTCACAGGTAAGAGGCTAAAGTGGACCACACAATTTGTAAGAAAATGTCTCCTGAGAATGACAATATCCCATATGTGGACGATAACTAATGTTTGGGCACGCAACAGGGCTCGGAAAGGAAGGAGCATTGTTTAACTTTTGAATCTAATTTTCACTGGAATAGATTGTAGACTCCATGTTGATTTGCAGAACCCAAGAAGAGCCAAAGTAGCATACATTTGCCACAATTGAGCCCATTTTGTAAGCTACACCCATTTAGAAATTCATTTACTAGAGGTGTGATGACCTTTTTGAACCCAAAGGTGTTTTATGAAAGCTTATAACATTGGGACATTAAAATATTTTTTTTTTTCACAGAAATATTGTTTTAGCCGCCAATTTTTCACTTTAACAAGCATAGTAGGTGGAAATGGATGTCACAATTTGTAAAGCAAAGTCTCCTGAGTATACCAATACCCCATTTGTGTGCTGGAATAAAAATTTGGCTGGAATAGATCATGCATGCAATGCTGTATTTTCATAGCACCCTAGGAAACAAAACATCAGAAACCCCTTACAAGTGACATCATTTTGGAAACTACAACTCTTAAGGAATTTATCTAGGAGTGAAATGACCTTTTTAGTCTTTTCAAAAGACTATGAGTTAGGGACACAAAATAAAAAAATTAAAAAAAATTCCACTAAAATATGCTCTCAATTTTTCTTTTTCAGAGTAGTGGAAGAAAAAGGACCCCACAATATGTTAAACAAATTATTTCAAACATGGAAATATCCCACATGTGGTCAGAAACTACTGTTGAGAGACACGGCTGAGCTCGGAAGGGAAGAAATGATATTTGGCTTTTGGAGTGCCAATTTGTATATATTTGCATTTAAATAATTTATGAGCGCCACTTACAAGGACCTCAAGATGTCAGAACAGCAGAAACCCCCAAACTGCACTCTTGAAGAAATTCATCTTGGAGTGTGGTAAGCATTTTGAAACCACAGGTGCTGCACAGATTTGTATAATGCTGGGATATGAAAATGAAAAATTATGTTTTTTCCCACTAAGGCCCCCTTCACACGTCCGTAAAAATCACGCACGTTTTTCACGGACGTGTCAGAGGTGCATTTTGCCCTCCGTGACACGTGTTTATGGGCTATGTGTGTTCTCCGTGTTTTATCCGTGATAACACACGGAGAACGGGAACTTTCTACTCACCTGTCCCTGGTGTCGCTGTCCGTGGTTCTGATCTTCGATCTCCAGCCCTGCCGACTCCACGCTGCTGCTGCTTCTGGCCGCAGTGAAGTGAATATTCAATTAGCATAATGAGCGGCGGTGGACAGCAAGTGACAGCAGCGGCAGAGACCGCAGGGCTGGAGAAGGTGAGTAAAGTTTTTTTTTTTTTTCTCACAGACACGTCTTCTCTCCGGTCAGTGTCACACGGAACACATCCGTGTGGGCCATGTGTGTTATGTGTGACACATTTGTGTTCCGTGTAATACCCGTGATGCCGGAGAGAAAACGGACATGTCGGCATGAGAAACACACGGACACACGTAAGTACGGAACGGACACACGTTCCTTGCGCAAATACTTATGTGTGTCCAAAACCATAGGAAAACCAAGGTGTACATGTGTACGTGTTCTCCGGTACGTGAGAAAACTGCCAAACACGCACCGGAGGCACGTATGTGTGAAGGGGGCCTAAAAAAAAATTTAAGCTCCAATTTTTTCTTTTTTTTCCCCCAAGGATTATTAGGAGTATATGGACTTCAACATACATAAAGCAATTTCTTCCAAATGAGGCAATACCTAATATGTGGTCGGAATTTAGTATTTCACCGATTGTATGAACATGAAAAGTTACATCTGTTACAATAATAAGTACATTTTGATCAAAATGTTTCATCTTTACCAGGGCTAGAAACGAAATATGTACCCCATAGTTTATTACAATAATTGTCCTAAGTTCAGAAATAACCTATATGTGGTGAGCAAACAGCAGGGTTCAGAAGAGTGGATGCACCATTTGGCTTATAGGGCACAGAGTTTCCTGGAGCTTGTGGGTATTATTTGCAGAGTTCCTAAGCTGCCAAAACAAGAGAAATATCCTAAAATTGATCCCATTTTGTAAATTACACTCAAGGAAATCATCTCAGAGTGTAGTCACTATTTTAACTCCAATGGTGTTTTACTGTAATTAGTGCCCAGTGGATGTTGCAGAATAAAAGTTGTACGCATGCAATTTGAGTATTCAATACATAGTGCTCAACTTGTGCTTCTGGAGATATACTGTCAGAATTCCGTTGTGCAGAATATTCTGTATTGTTCTGCCATACTCTCTTGAAGAGCCAATATATTTTGCCTATGGTGCAGAGCGTTTTTTAGGATGAATGCTCTGCTGGTTGTTTCACAGCACTGGGTTTCATACAGGTCCTGGGAGGTGCTCTCACAGATGCTTCTTGTTCCCGGTGATTGCTCTGCTTCTTTAGGGAGCATGTTAGCTCAGGACACCGCCAGTTGTAATTCCTGTTTAAAGTTGTTCTGTTGGCTCCCGTGGAGCTCAGTGTTCAGATGTTGGTCTCTCGACTCCAGACTGCTGTTTTCCCATCTCTGTCTGTCATCTCCTGTTTCTGTTGTGACTTCCCGGCTTCTGACCTCAGACTTCCTCCTGACCACGTTCTTGCCTGCTTAATGTATGTTGTATGTACTGTCCTGGAACCCTGACCTTCAGCTTGTACCTTGACCTCATCTCAGTCTGCCCCCGTGTACTGTCGTGCGCTCCTGGTTTATGATCCCGGCCTGTCTACCTCTCCATTTACTGCATACTAGTAGTGTCTAGCGCCACCTTGTGACAGTCATCACACACACGTCCCATAAGTTCTTAAAAGGGTTGTCATGGACAATCAATTGACTATTCATCTCAATATGAGATTGATGGGGTCGGACATTTACATGATAAGTTGAAAGTTTTCCATCGCTAGCCTGAACTAAAGCGGGCTTTAAACGCTGCAATCTCGCTAGCGAGATCGCAAGTACCCGCCCCCGTTGGTTGTGCGACATGAACAAATCACTGCCCGTCGCGCACAACCTCGCTTACCCCTGTTACACGGACTTACCTGCCCTTGGACGTCGCTCTGGACAGCGATCTGCCTCCTTTCTAAGGGGGTGGGTCGTGAGGCATCACAGCGACGTCACACGGCAGCCGTCAAATAGAAGCGAAGGGGCGGAGATGAGCGGGACGTAACATCCCGCCCACCTCCTTCCTTCCGCATCGGCGGTGGACGCAGGAAAGGCGATGTTCGTCGCTCCTGTGGTATCACACATAGCGATGTGTGCTGCTGCAGGAACAACGAACAACATCGCTAATTAGAAGAGAACGATTTTTTCGTTTCGGACGACCTCTCAGCGGCAAACGATTTTGGCCGCTTTTGCGATCGTTTTAGGTCACACATAAGTGGCACACACTACGATATCGTTAATGGCGCCGGATGTGCATCACAAACAATGTGACCCCAACGATAAATCATTAACGATATCGTAGCGTGTAAAACTCGCTTAAGGCTAGGCCCACAAAGCGCTTGGTTGTAAATAAACACGGCATTTCTGTATTATAGGTGCTCAAGTAGGATCCAGTCCTGTATGTATCAACGAGCAAATACTGTGGCACTGAAATAGTTGAATAAACTGGTATTTTATTGAGTAAGCTTGACAAGATATGGCACAGACGTTTCAGTCTAACATAAACTTTCATCAGTGTGCAGTGTAGATGGTGTGCTCAGCTCATGAGTAAAAGCAGCGGTAGTGTAGATTGTGGTGTCCACAGCTGTGTGGCAGAACCGCCACAGTGGTGCACGCGGCAATATACACCTGCGCGAATTTCACTCAGATATATAACATAGATAAAAGGGAGAAGAGAGAGAAGCTCGGCCTCTAGCTTCTATATCTCCTCCGGTCTGGATCTCCTATCTCAATAAATAAACACTGAGCTTCAGATGAGAAAGAATGGCGGCAACTCACTGCCCCTGCACTCCCCCCTCCCTGGTTACATTGTAACAATGCCGCAGATCGTGCAATAAAGTTGCCGTTAATATTCACCAGTGAGTTGCCGCCATTCCTTCTCATCTGAAGCTCATATTGGATTCCTATACCTTGGCAGAGCACCACAGGGGTCGGCTGGAGATCTGTGATCCAAGGAAAAACTACAGACTCGTGAGTACACACCTGGGCTTGCAGTGCGTAGCCTTTTCTTCTTATTACTGCTTCAATAAATAAACAGCAATTCCCCCTCTCATCGAGCTATTTCATGTATGTAGCTTCCCATGTTGGGGTGTCCGTGCAGTCAGTCTTTGGTTCTTCTCTGCTTCATCTACAGTTATGTTGTTTGACGCTAGGTGAAGTTTTAAAATTAGAGCATTAGGGGTGGGGTACACTTTGTAGTGGTGAGATGGCTTTATACTCTTTTGATCAAAAACAGTGTGTACTAAGTACGATGCTATTTCTATGTACTATTAATTTTTACAACAGGGTTTATGCTTATTTTGTTTCTATCTTAGGTTTTGTCTCTTAAATGGCCGCAGTGTGAACATGCTTTTATGCAGCGCATGCATACCAACTTATTCTTCGAGACAAGTGTTTGTTTTTGCCTTAATTTTTCATTGTGCCATTCATAAATAGGTGCGTGGTTTCCCTCTCCTAGAGCTGGATATTTCACGGCTTTACGCTTCTGGTCAGTACAACTACAGGGATGCCAGGGTTATTTTTATAATTTGCTATTTGTGAACTCTAAAAACACAAAAAAAAACAATTAATAAATTATGTTTTCCTCACACCATTCTCCTCGTGGCAGAAGTTATCAGAAAACTTTATTCTTCAGGGTAGTACAATTGCAGTGATACCACATTCATATTGATTTTGTATGTTTTGCTACTTTTGAATGCTATAAACTATTTTTTACAAACAATTGATTTTTGAAACATCATCATATTCTGATAGCTGTAAGTTTTTTTATTTTTGGCTTTTTTACAATGTTCACCATTCCTGCAAGGTGTCCACTTATATATACAGTTAGGTCCAGAAATATTTGGACAGTGACACAATTTTCGCGAGTTGGGCTCTGCATGCCACCACATTGGATTTGAACTGAAACCTCTACAACAGAATTCAAGTGCAGATTGTAACGTTTAATTTGAAGGTTTGAACAAAAATATCTGATAGAAATTGTAGGAATTGTACACATTTCTTTACAAACACTCCACATTTTAGGAGGTCAAAAGTAATTGGACAAATAAACCAAACCCAAACAAAATATTTTTATTTTCAATATTTTGTTGCGAATCCTTTGGAGGCAATCACTGCCTTAACTCTGGAACCCATGGACATCACCAAACGCTGGGTTTCCTCCTTCTTAATGCTTTGCCAGGCCTTTACAGCCGCAGCCTTCAGGTCTTGCTTGTTTGTGGGTCTTTCCGTCTCAAGTCTGGATTTGAGCAAGTGAAATGCATGCTCAATTGGGTTAAGATCTGGTGATTGACTTGGCCATTGCAGAATGTTCCACTTTTTTGCACTCATGAACTCCTGGGTAGCTTTGGCTGTATGCTTGGGGTCATTGTCCATCTGTACTATGAAGCGCCGTCCGATCAACTTTGCGGCATTTGGCTAAATCTGGGCTGAAAGTATATCCCGGTACACTTCAGAATTCATCCGGCTACTCTTGTCTGCTGTTATGTCATCAATAAACACAAGTGACCCAGTGCCATTGAAAGCCATGCATGCCCATGCCATCACATTGCCTCCACCATGTTTTACAGAGGATGTGGTGTGCCTTGGATCATGTGCCGTTCCCTTTTTTCTCCAAACTTTTTTCTTCCCATCAATCTGGTACAGGTTGATCTTTGTCTCATCTGTCCATAGAATACTTTTCCAGAACTGAGCTGGCTTCATGAGGTGTTTTTCAGCAAATTTAACTCTGGCCTGTCTACTTTTGGAATTGATGAATGGTTTGCATCTAGATGTGAACCCTTTGTATTTACTTTCATGGAGTCTTCTCTTTACTGTTGACTTAGAGACAGATACACCTACTTCACTGAGAGTGTTCTGGACTTCAGTTGATGTTGTGAACGGGTTTTTCTTCACCAAAGAAAGTATGCGGCGATCATGCACCACTGTTGTCATCCGTGGACGCCCAGGCCTTTTTGAGTTCCCAAGCTCACCAGTCAATTCCTTTTTTCTCAGAATGTACCCGACTGTTGATTTTGTTACTGCAAGCATGTCTGCTATCTCTCTGATGGATTTTTTCTTTTTTTTCAGCCTCAGGATGTTCTGCTTCACCTCAATTGAGAGTTCCTTAGACCGCATGTTGTCTGGTCACAGCAACAGCTTCCAAATGCAAAACCACACACCTGTAACCACCCCAGACCTTTTAACTACTTCATTGATTACAGGTTAACGAGGGAGACGCCTTCAGAGTTAATTGCAGTCCTTAGAGTCCCTTGTCCAATTACTTTTGGTCCCTTGAAAAAGAGGAGGCTATGCATTACAGAGCTATGATTCCTAAACCCTTTCTCCGATTTGGATGTGAAAACTCTCATATTGCAGCTGGGAGTGTGCACTTTCAGCCCATATTATATATATAATTGTATTTCTGAACATGTTTTTGTAAACAGCTAAAATAACAAAACTTGTGTCACTGTCCAAATATTTCTGGACCTAACTGTATATAACTAGCTGTACTACCCGGCTTCGCCCGGGTTAATAACTGTTGTTAACAAAATAGAATGTATTACCAAAAATTTATTCTGCACGCAAAATCCACAAAACAAACAGATATAAATGTAATTATTAAAAGGCAAAAACTAACCTAAGAGAAGCATTTCACAACATATATTTCAACACCACAGATATTCCACACAGATTTAACTAAATTGGCCAAGTAATGTGCTCCGTCTGTCTCTTTCCAGGTCTGTCTCTTTCCAGGTCTGTCTCTTTCCAGGTCTGCCTGTCTCTGTCTGTCTCTTTTTTTTTTTTGTCTCTATCAAGGTCTGTGTCTTTCCCCATCTATCTTCGTCTGTCTTTCTGGCTGTCGCCTCCTTCCCTGTCTGCCTGTCTCTGTCCGCATGTCTGTCTGTCTCTTTCCCCATCTGTCTCTTTCCCGGTCTGTCTCTTCCCCGGTCTCTTTCCGGTCTGTCTCTTTCCCAGTCTGTCTCTGTCTGTCTCTTTCCAGGTCTGTCTCTGTCTGTCTCTTTCCCCGTCTGTCTGTCTGTCTCTTTCACCGTTTGTCTCTGTCTGTCTCTTTCACCATCTGTCTCTGTCTGTCTCTTTCCCCATCTGTCTCTCTGTCTGTCTCTTCCCTGTCTGTCTCTCTGTCTCTTTCCCTGTCTGTCTCTGCCTGTCTGTCTCTCTGTCTGTCTGTCTATCTGTCTATCCATCTCCCCACTTGACATCTTATTACCTCACATAAAAGCTTCTTATACTATGAAGGTCTTTTGTTCCTATAGCAACCAATCACAGCTCGTACTAATAACCTGTAGTTCCGGGCTCCATTTACTTTAATGGAGGCATGTGTTTTGGAGAGTAACTAAAGCGCGGCGTTAAATTTTCCTGTCAAAACATAGTCTACGACGTTCCCTGGGTCACATGAGGTGTCTGTGCAAAATTTCGTGATTGTAACGGAGCGGATACACTTTTCGTTTCACTTTTTCCCCATTATGTAGATGGGGCAAAATTGATTGGTAAATTGGAACGTGCAGGGTTAAAATTTCGCCTCACAACATAGCCTATGACACTCTCGGGGTCCAGACGTGTGAGTGTGCAAAATTTTGTGGCTGTAGCTGCGACGGTGCAGATGCCAATCCCGGACATGCATGCACACATTCAGCTTTATACGAGTAATAGCTGTACTACCCGGCTTCGCCCGGGTTAATAACTGCTGTTAACAAAATAGAATGTATTAACAAAAATGTATTCTGCACACAAAAAACACAAAACAAATAGATATAAATGTAATTATGTCTGTCTCCCCGTCAGTATATATCTCTCTGTCTCTGTCTCTCTTTGTCTGTCTGTCTCTTTCCCTGTCTGTCTCTGACTGTCTGTCTCTTTCTCCGTCTGTCTCAATCTCTTTCCCTGTCTGTCTATCTATCTCTTTCCCTGTCTGTCTATCTATCTCTGTCACTTTCCCTGTCTGTCTCTTTCCCTCTCTTTCCCTGTCTGTCTCTTTACCTGTCAGTCTGTCTCTTTGTCTGTCTGTCTCTTACCCTGTCTATGTCTGTTTCTTACCCTGTCTGTGTCTGTCTCTTTCCCTGGCTGCATTGTGACATGCCAACATTCCATTTAAGGGCGTGGCTGCGCATTCTTCTGAAGTTCTGGCTGCACTGTGACTCCCAGCTCCATTCGCTTTAATGGAGGCAGGTTTTTTGGTGAATAACTGTAAAGCACGGGGTTAAAATTTCCCCTCAAAACATAGTCTATGACGCTCTCGGGGTCCAGAAGTGTAAGTGTGCAAAATTTTGTGGCTGTAGCTGCGACGGTGTAGATGCCAATCCCGGACATACATACACACACACATACACACACACATTCAGCTTTATATATTAGATAGATATTAGATAGATCTGTTGAAAATTTTCCCTCCCCTTCTTTCAAATTCCATAAGTTTTTAATTTTCCTGCTGACCCTGTTTTTTTGTGAGGCTAGCTGAACTTCTAAATTACACAATTAACTTTATCATCCGGTTTACTATAAAATGAGGATGTGGGAGGAGAAATGAAGTGAAATTGTGAAAAAATCCAATTACACAATTTTATTTAGGTCTTGCTTTCTCAGTTTTCATACTGCAGTAAAAATTACCTGGCATTATCATTGTTCATTTCAGTACAATTACGACACCAAACTTAATATATATATTTTTTTTTTTATTATTTACATGGTCAAAAATAATTCAACCATTGTAAAAAACCAAAAAGTTTGCTTGAGTCGTCAATTTTCAAAACCCCATAACATTTTTATTTTTGGTCATTGGAGCTGTGAGAGGGCTCATTTTTTTTCTATGTTGACCTAATGGTTTTATTGATAATATTTTAGGGTAGATACAACACTTAGATCACTACTTCGTAAATTTTTTTGTGGCATTTGGGCAACCAAAATGCCCCAATTCTGGCATTTCTATTTTTTCTCTTTCCAGTTGTCAGGAATATGTCACGAACAGGGGGGTAGGAAGCGGGAATTACGCCCCTCCTTTCTGCCACCCTGCCGACCAACAGACAGAGCACGTGACGCGCTCTCTAGCGCCCCTCTTATAGTCAGGCCAATTATGGAATTGCCCGACAATAAGCAAGGAGGCCGCTCTTCTACTTATGCCGATGATTGAAGGGCTCCTGGTGAGAGTAGGGTATATATTCCCTCGACCTCGGCGGACGGAATATATAAAAACCTCCCCAAATCTCACTGGCCGCCCCACAATGATCCTTGGCACAAACTCGCTGCCACCAACCGATTTACGGTAACTATTAACCGAGCACACAGACGTGGGATTCAAGATCGAGATAACAGAACAGCCCAAGATTAATTATATATTTTAATCAGCCTAAGGCACACTAGAAACTACAATATATACAATATGGAATCTACAGGATATACATAGGTCAGAGTACGTTTACAATAAAGTATGGTTTACAAACAGGCATACAGTTCAAGCAGTTACCTTCTGCGTCTAGTCACAGGGGGGCGCTGTTCGACCAGGTTTCCAGGAACTTCTTCACATGTGTTCTCAGACACAGACCCCCGAGAAAGAACACCTAAAAAATGGCTGCACTGAGGTTATCAACCTGGCTCAATCCCTGTCCCCTCCTACCTTAGTGACCTCAGAGGGAAGCACTGCCACTCCCCTGGCTGGAGTCCAACATAATATCCCAAAAGGGAATATTATCCGCAACTCCGGACTAGGAGGTCCGATCGGGACGGTTCTGGTGTCATCAGATCCGTCCGGGTCCCCTCTGCATTTTGAGTTCAAGCACGATTCATCTACAGGACTCCCTCGCAGTTCCCTGTATCTCGCCGCCCCAGGGGGCAACAAAGAATTCAAGGGTATGCAGAGATGCGGCTTGACATCCCGATTCTAACGATGTAGGGGGTGTATGGCTGAGATGCACGATAATATCATAACTGTGTATGATATTACGGAGCCAGGAATATGCACTCCTGCTGTGATCAGTTTCATAGAGGTCTCTTGAAGCTTCCTTTTGTGTTGCTAATTCCTGTCCACTCTCTTTGATGAATGGACACCACCCCCCAGGGGGTCTTCCTCTAGCTTGGCTGTATAATTGGATTTGACACCTTTCCAGATGCTGGGCATCTGAGAAGGATCTCTGTGTGAGAAGGGAGGGGGGGTGACATCAAGAGGGCTGACTGACATGACTGAATATCATAATTTATCGTCATATCTCTGGATTCCCCTCACACCTTCCCTCTTTTAGAGGGCACTAGGGGGCAGCACACTCCGGTATTCCCCCGTGCTCCCGTCCGAGACCTCTCCTTGTCGGGACAGCCCGTCTGCGTTACCATGGTCACGGCTCTTCTTGTTGCGAATGGTGAAGTTGTACTACTGGAGCGCAAGGCTCCATCGCAACAACCTCCCATTAGTCCCGGAGACGGTGTGTAACCAGCTGAGGGGATTGTGGTCCGTCTCCACGATGAAGCGGTGCCCGTATAGGTAGGGTTGCAGACGCTGCAGAGCCCACACTATGGCTAGGCATTCCTTTTCCATCGTGGAGTAGGCCACCTCCCTCGGCAACAGCTTCCTGCTCAGAAACAAGACGGGGTGCTCCTGGCTCGCAGAGTCCACCTGGCTGAGCACTGCACCGAGGCCGAAGTCACTGGCGTCAGTTTGTACTGCAAACGGCCGTGTGAAGTCGGCTGCCTGTAGTACTAGCGAGCTGGACAGGGCACCCTTTAGGGCCCGGAAGGCTGTCTCACAGTCCACTGTCCAATCGACTGCAGAGGGCAGCTTCTTCTTGGTGAAGTCCGTCAGGGGCTTTGCCAGGCTACTATAATGTGGAACAAACCTCCTATTGTACCCGGCGGTCCCCAAGAAGGACATCTCCTGCTTCTTGGTTCTGGGGGTGGGCCAGGATGTGATGGCCTCCACTTTCTCAGGCTCTGGCTTCAGAGCTCCCCCGCCTACCCGGTGACCCAGGTAGTGGACCTCGCTGATGGCCAGCTGACACTTCCCCGGCTTGATGGTCAAACCTGCCTGGTGGATCCGCCTGAGCACCTGTGCTAGATGCTCTAGGTCAGGGGTCTCAAACTCGGCTGGGTGTATGGGCCGCACCGAGGAAAAAAATAATTTGGGGGGTCGCATTCTTTGCAGGACAAAGTGACATTTTTATTGGTACCATATATATTTTTTTACACACCTTTGGATGACTGATTTTCAACATTTTTCACTTGTTTATTATAACAAATGTGCACATTCTTTGGTTAAATCTAAAAAAAAAAATTTGATGTTAAAAAAAAGTCATGCCTTATTGTTTTTTTTTACATTTTATCCCTTTCTTGTAACTAATAGTGTTACAATTATCACTATATAGAAATTTTGGCCAACATCGTTTAGTAATGTTCCCTATCCTATAGTAATGTGCCCACCTTGTCCCCATCCTATAGTAATGACCCCAGCCTTGTCCCTATTCTATAGTAATGTCCCCATCCAATAGTATTATGCCCATCCTTGTAATGTCCCCATCTTTTAGTAATGTCCCCATCCTATAGTCATGTGCCCACCTTGTCCCCATCCTATAGTCATGTGCCCACCTTGTCCCTATTCTGTAGTCATGTGCCTACCTTGTCCCCCATCCTATAGTCATGTGCCCACCTTGTCTCCCATCCTATAGTCAAGTGCCCACCTTGTCCCCATCCTATAGTCATGTGCCCACCTTGTCCCCATGCTATAGTCATGTGCCCACCTTGTCCCCATCCTATAGACATGTCCCCACCTTGTCCCCATCCTATAGTCATGTGCCCACCTTGTTCCCATGCTATAGACATGTGCCCACCTTGTCCCCATCCTATAGACATGTGCCCACCTTGTCCCCATGCTATAGACATGTGCCCACCTTGTCCCCATCCTATAGACATGTGCCCACCTTGTCCCCATCCTATAGACATGTGCCCACCTTGTTCCCATCCTATAGACATGTGCCCACCTTGTCCCCATGCTATAGACATGTGCCCACCTTGTCCCCATCCTATAGTCATGTGCCCACCTTGTCCACATCCTATAGACATGTGCCCACCTTGTCCCCATCCTATAGACATGTGCCCACCTTGTCCCCATGCTATAGACATGTGCCCACCTTGTCCCCATCCTATAGTCATGTGCCCACCTTGTCCCCATCCTATAGTCATGTGCCCACCTTGTCCCCATCCTATAGTCATGTGCCCACCTTGTCCCCATCCTATAGACATGTGCCCACCTTGTCTCCATCCTATAGTCATGTGCCAACCTTGTCCCCATCCTATAGACATGTGCCCAGCTTGTCCCCATGCTATTGTCATGTGCCCACCTTGTTCCTATTCTATAGTAATGTCCCCATCCTATAGACATGTGCCCACCTTGTCCCCATGCTATAGTCATGAGCCCACCTTGTCCCCATCCTATAGACATGTGCCCACCTTGTCCCCATCCTATAGACATGTGCCCACCTTGTCCCCATGCTATAGTCATGTGCCCACCTTGTCCCCATGCTATAGTCATGTGCCCACCTTGTCCCTATTCTATAGTAATGTCACTATCCTATAGACATGTGCCCACCTTGTCCCCATGCTATAGTCATGTGCCTACCTTGTCCCCATCCTATAGACATGTGCCCACCTTGTCCCCATCCTATAGACATGTGCCCACCTTGTCCCCATGCTATAGTCATGTGCCCACCTTGCCCCCATCCTATAGACGTGCCCACCTTGTCCCCATCCTATAGACATGTGCCCACCTTGTCCCCATCCTATAGACATGTGCCCACCTTGTCCCTATTCTATAGACATGTGCCCACCTTGTCCCCATGCTATAGTCATGTGCCCACCTTGCCCCCATCCTATAGACGTGCCCACCTTGTCCCCATCCTATAGACATGTGCCCACCTTGTCCCCATCCTATAGACATGTGCCCACCTTGTCCCTATTCTATAGTAATGTCCCCATCCTATAGACATGTGCCCACCTTGTCCCCATCCTATAGTAATGTGCCCACCTTGTCTCCATGCAATAGTCATGTGCCCACCTTGTCCCCATCCTATAGTCATGTGCCCACCTTGTCCCCATCCTATAGTCATGTGCCCACCTTGTCCCCATCCTATAGACATGTGCTCACCTTGTCCCTATTCTATAGACATGTGCCCACCTTGTCCCCATCCTATAGACATGTGCCCACCTTGTCCCCATCCTATAGTAATGTGCCCACCTTGTCTCCATGCTATAGTCATGTGCCCACCTTGTCCCCATCCTATAGTCATGTGCCCACCTTGTCCCCATCCTATAGTCATGTGCCCACCTTGTCCCCATCCTATAGACATGTGCCCACCTTGTCCCTATTCTATAGAAATGTGCCCACCTTGTCCCCATTCTATAGACATGTGCCCACCTTGTCCCTATTCTATAGTAATGTCCCCATCCTGTAGTAATGGGTGGTGGGGGCAGTGGCGACAGGTGAAAGGTGATAATTTACCGATCGTTCTCGGCTTCCACCCACAGATTCCTGAGTGAAGCTGAGGGGGCGGTCTCTGGCCCCAGATCCACAGTGATTGGACAGATCGGTCACAAGGCCGGTCTCTCCAATCAGAGCTGGGGGCGGGTGAAACTGAGGTCACCCAGCTCCAGCCAATGATCGGTGCTACAGCTGCACTGATCATGGCTGGATTTCAATGTTACAGCCATTTTCAATGGCTGGAACATTACAGTGGCTGTGATTGGCTGACGAACGCCGCACAGCCAATCACAGCCTCCGTAGGTCCGGGGAGGAGACACCACCCCTCCTGAGGTCCCCTCCTCCCCGAATCTAAGGTATTTGCTATTTGCAATGTAAACAGCGATCGCAGCCACCGGGGCTGCGATTTCGCCATGACGTACTGGGTATGTCATGGATCCTTAAGTACCAGGGAGCCATGATGTACCCAGTACGTCATAGGTCGCTAAGGGGTTAATGTGCCGTCCTTCACATACACAAAAAATAAAAAAACACCATTCTTCTCACCTGTCCCGCGTTCCCTTGGCTCCTCATCTCTGCTTCTTGCTGTCTACAGGCCGTGCCCCGGTGACTATCGCGGCCGGTGCAGGGGCCACAGCCACTGGCAGCGATTTATGTCAGATCAGATGGTTGTTTTGCTGGCGCTGCGCGCGCACAGTCCTTGCCTCTGAGAATGCAGCGCCGGCAAAATACTCATCTAACAAAGTGCAGACAGTGGCTGCGGCCCCTGCACCGGCCGCGATAGTGACCAGGGGCACGGGCCTGGGGGCCGCACGAAGCAGCCTGACGGGCCGCATGCGGCTCGCGGGCCGCGTGTTTGAGACCCCTGCTCTAGGTGATCCTCCCAGGTGGGACTGAAGACGGCAATGTCATCCAGGTACGCGGCCGCGTACCCTTCAAGTCCCTTGAGCAGGGTGTTGACCTTCCGCTGGAAAGTGGCAGGGGCATTCTTCATTCCGAATGGCATCACCGTGGACTCGTACAGTCCAAATGGGGTAATAAAGGCAGAGCATTCCCTTGCCTCGCGAGTCAGGGGGATCTGCCAATATCCCCGGCTCAGATCCATGATGGTCAGGTACTGGACCCTGGCCAAATGATCGAGCAGGTCATCGATGCGTGGCATTGGGTACGCTTTGGCGACCGTGACAGCATTGAGCCACCTGTAGTCCACGAAGAACCGAGTGGTTCGGTCCTTCTTTGGGACGAGGACTACAGGCGAGGACGCCTGGATCACCCCCAGCTTCAGCATCTCGTCAATCTCCTGACGCATGTGCTGCTGCACCTCCAGGGAGACCCGATATGCTGAACGCCGAATCGGGGGATGATCCCCAGTGTCCACGTGATGGACGGCCAACTCAGTCCTTCCGGGCCGGTTGGTAAACAACCCCCGGAAGGGGTATAGAGTGCCCCACAGCTGGGACCGTTGGTCCTCCAAAAGCTGGTGGCCAGCCTCCACATCCTCGATGGATCCGCCTGCCCTAACCTGGGCTAGCATATCCAAGAGGGTTTCCGCCTCTCCCTCCTCGGGCAGGTTGCACACGGGGAGCGCACATGCCTCCCGCTCATGATGTGCTTTCAACATGTTCACATGGAAGGCCTTCCGCCTTCCACGGGCAGGGTCCAGGGTGACCAGGTACGTTACAGGGTTGAGCTGCTGGTACACGAGGTATGGGCCTTCCCAGGCTGCCTGAAGCTTGTCCTGTGGTACGGGGACCAGTACCCACACCTTTTGACCCACTTGGTAGGTCCTCTCACAAGCAGTCTGGTCGTACCACCGCTTCTGATCGGCCTGGGGTTGAGCCATATTGTCGTGCACCAGCTGCGTGAAGGCCTGCATTTTGTCCTAGAAGCGCATGACATACTCAATGACAGACACTCCAGGGGTAGCCAAATCCCCTTCCCAAACCTCTTTCACCAGAGCCAGGGGGCCCTGCACACGTCGCCCGTACAGGAGCTCAAAAGGTGAGAACCCCGTTGAGGCCTGTGGAACCTCCCGGTAAGCAAATAACAGGTGTGGGAGATACCGCTCCCAGTCATGCCCATGGGAGTCGACCAACATCTTAAGCATCTGCTTTAAGGTGCCATTGAACCGCTCGCATGGGCCATTAGTCTGTGGATGGTACGGGCTGGCCACCAGATGTTGCACCTGGACTTGCTTACAGAGGGCCTCCATCAGCTGTGACATGAATTGGGTCCCCCGGTCAGTAAGCATTTCCTGGGGAAAACCCACTCGGGAGAAGATCTCCAGCAATGCGGTGGCCACCTTGTCAGCCCGAATGGACGACAAGGCTACCGCTTCAGGGTACCAGGTGGCATAGTCTACTACCGTCAGTATGAAGCGTCTCCCGGAGCTGCTGGGGATGGCCAGCGGGCCGACCAGATCCACAGCCAACCTCCTGAAAGGCTCATCAATGATGGGCAAAGATACCAGTGGGGCTTTGGGGAGTGGCACCGCTTTCCCCACTCTCTGACAGGTGTCACACGAACGGCAGTAGGCAGCCACATCGGCCCCCATTTTTGGCCAGTAGAAATGCTGGGTTAACCTGGCCTTGGTCTTAGCGATCCCAAGGTGTCCGGCCATCGGAATCTCATGCGCAATCCGCAACAACTCCGTCCGGAATGGATAGGGTACCACCAACTGTCGGTCCCTGGGCCATGCCTCTGGTGAACCCTGCTGGATCGTGACCCGGTACAGCTGTCCTTGGTCCCAGACCACTCATTCCAGGTCCGAGTCTGAGGGAGGCTGTGCCGCCTGCTCCTTAAGAGCTTTCAGGCTGTCGTCAGCTTCTACCGCTGCCTGAAACTCCTGACTAGATGTGGCCAGAATCGACGAGACTGTCACATCTTTGGTCAGTACCCCGAGACCTGTGTCCTGGCCTCCGCCTGACTCGGCTGCCACTTGGTCAGAAGGGGAAGAGCTATCGGACCTCCTGGAGGCCCCTTGGCTTCCAGCACTCCCACTGTGGGTGACAGCGGCCACAGCCGCTGCGACCGTGGGTCGTGCCTGCTCCTCCTCCTTTCCTGACCAAGTCGCCGGTTCAGGCAGACCTACCTGGCTTCCGGGCACCCCGGTTGTGGGGGAACCATGCACCGAGATCTTACCTGGGAGCACTTCCGCTCCTGGGCCAGCCCTAATCTCACCGGCCTGTTCCCCCGCTGCAGCAACAGAACCCCGCTGTGAAATCTCTGGGGACCCCGCATTTGCTGTGGTAGCCCCCACCCCACACACTGGTTCTCCCCCTGCAGTACCCTGCTTATCCCTGCAGAGGGCAATAGATCCCAGCTCACTGGCTGATCACTTGTAGAGGCATTGTCACACCCTTCTCCAACCCCCTCCCCTGTCACAGCTGCAGCTGTGTGTGTGGCTATGGTGTGTGTAAGCAGAAAACTCAGAGTTCACTCCCTCCTCCCTTACATCATGCACAGATAACACATCAACATTGTCAGGGGGTATGTCATTACTGGGTGAAAGATCAGCCCTTGGCGATTCAGGGGCCTCAAACTGGGAGGTTATCCGCCCCAAATCTGTCCCAAGTAACACTTTGGCGGGAATCCGATCAGTTATCCCCACCTCCCTCACCCCTCGTCCTGCGCCCCAATCCAAATAAATCTTGGCCACGGGCAGCGCAGGGTCAATGCCTCCAATCCTGGAGACAGCAAGGGTTTTTCCGGGTACTAAGTCTTGGGGGGACACCATCTCAGGCCGTACCAGAGTCACCTCAGCGGCGCAGTCTCGCAGTCCCAGGGCCTTAGACCGGCCAACGATGACAGGTTGGAAGCTGTCCAGGGACCTACCACCACCCACACACCACACCGTGGGCAGTTTTTGGGACAGGGCCGGGGCCTTGGGGCGCTGAGGGCACATGGCTTGAAGTGTCCAGGTTGGTTGCACTGGTGGCACCACCTTGGTTCTGCCACGGGCCTGAAGAGGGGAGGTGGGGGGGACACCCCCTGCAGTCTAGGGGCAGGTGGGGCCGCTCTCTTGGCCTCAGGGGCCCGATTGTTGGTGTAGTCATTCGCCAGGGCAGCTGTAGCAGTGGACCCCTTTGGCTTCTGGTCTCAGATGAACTGGCGGAGATCCTCAGGGCAGTTCCACAAGAGTTGCTCCATGATGAACAAATCCAGGATCTCTGGTCCGGTGGTAAGGTGCAGGCCTTGGGTCCAGTGGTCGGCAGCTCTGGCAAGGGCCCGCCGGTGATCAGCCCAGGTGTCCTTTGGTCCCTTCTGCAGGCTCCAGAACTTCTTGCGGTAGGACTCCGGAATAAGGTTGTACTGTTGGATCAGGGCCCGCTTGATGGTGTTATAGCCCTGATCTGCCTCAGCAGGCAAGTCCCCAAGGATTTCCAGGGCCTTACCCCTTAAACGGGGGGTCAGGTATTTGGCCCACTGGTCCTTGTCCAGATGGTGCTGCCGGCAAGTCCGTTCTAAGGCCGTCAGAAAAGAGTCCAAGTCTCCATCCTTCTCCAGCACTGGGAAGTCCTCAACACGGACCTTTAGAAGCTTAGTGTCTCGATAGTCATGGGTGGCTGATGAGGGCCGGAGCTGAGCTAACTGCAGCTGGTGGTCACGTTCTGCCTTGCGCTCTCGCTCTGCAGCCTCACGCTCTGTCTTGCGGTCTGCCATGAGGTCCTGGTAGCCCTTCTGGTCTCCAGCCTGGAGTAGGGCCATAGCCAGTTGTAGCAGGGTATCCGAGCCTGCCAGGCTCGGTGGATTGGCAAGGGGTGATCTGTGGCACGCTGCAGAGCCTGGTGATTCACCGTTCATTGTAGAGCGGAGGGCTGGCATCTGGCTCCCTGAGGACATTTGGGTGAGCTCCTCCTCATCTTGTCTATAATTGCCAGGTTGTGCGATGTCCTCTGCAGAGCTGTTCTCTGGTGTCGGGCTTTTGGAGGGCTCGTGGACAACCTCCTCATTGCGGTCCACAGCACCGTCCTCCACCTCCCCGCCTCTGGCCAGAGCATCGGCCAATTCTTTAGCTTTGTGGCTCCTGGTGCCCTCAGCCATGTTGCCGACTTTGGTCACTGACACAGAACTGCCACCTGATGCGCCCACACACCTTACAGTATCTGCACTCTGACACTCTCGTGTTGGTCTGGTCTGAAGACCCCAGCAGCCACAGCTGCTACTGGCAGTCTTTAGTGTCTGGGAGTATGGGTCTCAAACACACACACTATTATCTCGATCCCACCGCTTGCCACCAATATGTCAGGAATATGTCATGAACAGGGGGGTAGGAAGCGGGAATTACGCCCCTCCTTTCTGCCACCCTGCCGACCGACAGACAGAGCACGTGACGCGCTCTCTAGCGCCCCTCTTATAGTCAGGCCAATTATGGAATTGCCCGACAATAAGCAAGGAGGCCGCTCTTCTACTTATGCCGATGATTGAAGGGCTCCTGGTGAGAGTAGGGTATATATTCCCCCGACCTCAGCGGACGGAATATATAAAAACCTCCCCAAATCTCACTGGCCGCCCCACAATGATCCTTGGCATAAACTCGCTGCCACCAACCGATTTACGGTAACTATTAACCGAGCACACAGACTTGGGATTCAAGATCGAGATAACAGAACAGCCCAAGATTAATTATATATTTTAATCAGCCTAAGGCACACTAGAAACTACAATATATACAATATGGAATCTACAGGATATACATAGGTCAGAGTACGTTTACAATAAAGTATGGTTTACAAACAGGCATACAGTTCAAGCAGTTACCTTGTGCGTCTGGTCAAAGGGGGGGCGCTGTTCGACCAGGTTTCCAGGAACTTCCTCACATGTGTTCTCAGACACAGACCCCCGAGCAAGAACACCTAAAAAATGGCTGCACTGAGGTTATCAACCTGGCTCAATCCCTGTCCCCTCCTACCTTAGTGACCTCAGAGGGAAGCACTGCCACTCCCCTGGCTGGAGTCCAACATAATATCCCAAAAGGGAATATTATCCGCAACTCCGGACTGGGAGGTCTGATCGGGACGGTTCTGGTGTCATCAGATCCGCCCGGGTCCCCTCTGCATTTTAAATCCAAGCACGATTCATCTACCGGACTCCTACTCGCAGTTCTCTGTATCTCGCCGCCCCAGGGGGCAACAAAGAATTCGAGGGTATGCAGAGATGCTGCTCGACGTCCCGATTCTAATGATGTAGGGGTGTATGGCTGAGATGCACGGTAATATCATAACTGTGTATGATATTACGGAGCCAGGAATATGCACTCCTGCTGTGATCAGTTTCATAAAGGTCTCTTGAAGCTTCCTTTTGTGTTGCTAATTCCTGTCCACTCTCTTTGATGAATAGACACCACCCCCCAGGGGGTCTTCCTCTAGCTTGGCTGTATAACTGGATTTGACACCTTTCCAGATACTGGGCATCTGAGAAGGATCTCTGTGTGAGAAGGGAGGGGGGGTGACATCAGGAGGGCTGACTGACATGACTGAATATCATAACTTATCGTCATATCTCCGGATTCCCCTCATACCAGTCTTTATAGATTAATTTTATATTTAGAGCGATCAGACTTTTATATTATATACCGTACAATGTATGTAGATTAATGTAGTTTTTCACATCTCTTTATTGTTAACTGGGGAAAAGGGAGTGATTTTAATATTTTATACCTTTAAATGCTTTTTTTTCTTTTCCTTTTATTGTATATGTTAGTTCCCTTAGGGGACTTAATGTCTCATCGCTTCCACTATATACAGTATTGCTATATGTAGTAAAAATTACTATGCTCTATGACACTCAGCCACAGAGTAGACATCACTAGAGATATCACCGGTGTACAGGGAAGCCAATGGCTGGGCCGGATCGCGGTATTTAAATGCCGCTGTCAGCAATTGACAGTGGCATTTATGAGGTCAATAATAGAGATTAGAGGGCATAATAGCTGCTGTTAGAAGTAAATGCCAGCTACATATCATAGCTAGCAACGGTACTGTGTGGAGCGGGTTCGGCATCGGAGCCAGATCCAAAATTCCTGACACGCTTCATTGAGGTTATATACGCCATGGGACATTATGGGGTCACAGTAGTTGTCCTTTGGATAGGCCATCAATATCAGATCAGTTGGGGTGCAACTAACAACACCCCACCGATCAGATATTCTCTATCCCATATGTGCTTAGCTGCGGAGCAGAACTACACAATGTTGTCAACTGTATAGAGATCGCGGCCGGGTACTGCAGATCCACACCTATTAATTTATAGTTTTGAATAACACCATTCATTTTACTATTTAATGTACAGAAAAATGTCAAAAAAATTCCAAGTGTGGTAAAATCATGAAAAATTACACCATTGTTTTTGGGTTTTATTGCTTTTATAGAATTCATTATGTATTAAAAATGATGAGTAAGTAAGAGTCTTCAGATGAGTAAGAGTATAGAACATTGTAAGAAGGCGGCATGACTCCAAGTTTGCCTCTTTCTTCCAATATTTCTGCTTGTGTGGTGGAGAGTCTGGAATTATCCACCTCGATGCACGCACTCTGAATAATGCCAGGACTTGGGAGTGTTGTTTGTACTGCTAGCTTTATTTTTCCATCAATGGAGCTACGTGAGGACTTGGTTTTTTAGTGCCAATATTCTATTTTTATTAATTCCATTCTGGTGTACATATGCTGCTTCTAATGACTTTTTAATAGTTTTTGGGATTTTATTTGTGCAACGTGCAGTGATCAAAAAACAAAAGCCATTGATATAATTGAGATAAAACCATTTATGCCTTGGAAATTAAAAAAAAAACCAAAGAACAAAAACAAAACAAGAAGTATTGTGTTCCAATTTTGGCGTTTAACTTATAGTATAAATAAGTTTATATCTTGTAAGATTGAGCTTCTACAAATGATGATACCAAATATGATTATTATATTTATTATTTCTCAATTTTTTAAATGAAAAAAAACCCACGGTATTTTAAATGTTATTTATTTATATTTTTAATTTTTACTTTTTCTTAGTCCCATTAGGGGACTTGAAGTTGTAATCACTTGATCACTTACTGTATAATATATACACTACAGTACTACAGTATAAAGTTGAATTCAATTTTCCCATGAGGACCAGCAACAGACAGGGCTTCATATGAGGACTAACATGGCGACCATGGAAGACTTCAGTAGGGCCCCAGCTGCCATGGTAATCCATCGGCATCCCTGATCATGTCACATGGGGGAAGGCAATGGGAACCAACGCATGCACACCGCCAAATTAGCCATTTAAATTTCACTCAGTGAAAAAGGACATTTAAGGGGTATTCTTAAGTTATAAAATTGGTATGGTTAGTAAGACAGCAGAAACATCAAGTCAATTGCAAATTTGCCTATTTTCATATCTGCTATCATTCTCCAGCTGATAACAGAGAGAAGTGTAGAAAACGGGTTTCTGTGTGCCGCGCCAATGATCACAAGTCTGGATATCAGATTAATGTGGCTTTATTGTAGCATAGGTCTACGCGTTTCAGGAGCTCTGCCCCCTTCCTCAGGACCATAGAAAAGACAACATCAAATTGATGTTGTCTTTTCTATGGTCCTGAGGAAGGGGGCAGAGCTCCTGAAACGCGTAGACCTATGCTACAATAAAGCCACATTAATCTGATATCCAGACTTGTGATCATTGGCGCGGCACACAGAAACCCATTTTCTACACTTCTCTCTGTTATCAGCCACTTGGATTGCCGCTGCCGTGGTCCATTGCTACCTGCGAATATAGTAGTTGTGACTGTCACAACTACAGTTGGTGAGTACTATTGCTCCCCCCTCCCTTGCCCTGTACCTATAAGGGTAAGACCCTATTGCGCTTTATCTTCCACAGCTTTTCTCCCATCATTCTCCAGCTATAAGAGCTTTTATCTTACATAGTGTACAGCTTGTTGTCAAGAAATTTGAACACAAAAGCCTGGCCAAATATATGCAGTAGCTGCATACCAGACTGAAGAGTTAACTCCTGAGATGCCAGATGGCTGTTATCAACCCAGTGATTTCAATATAGCAGTTAAAGGGAAACTGTCAGATCACAAAACGTTATTAACCTGCAGATATGGGATTAATCTGTAGGTAAATAGCATTCCAAAACTGCCTGGCCACTGCACTGAAAGCCTGGCTATAGGGAACAAATTGATTTTATTTCTCCGGCCAGCCTCCGTCTTTCAGTCGTAGAGGCACTCCCACACATTCACCGCTCGGTCCATTGTAAGGTGCAGCTGTAACCATACCCCGGCACCGATGGACACAATGCTGAGTTGGCTGTCAGTTGTATGCACATACATATACACACACACACACACACACAATACCATGTACACAATTTAGGCAGGTGTGGAAAAAATGCTGCAAAGTAAGAATTCTTTCAAAAATAGAAATTATTGTTTATTTTTTATCAATTAACAAGATGCTTAGTGAATGAACATTTGAGAAATCTAAATGAAATCAATATTTGAGGTGTCTGGCCTTTACCTTTCAAATAGCATTAATTCATCTAGGTACACTAGTCATGGTTTTTATAGGGTTAGGCTATGTGCCCACATGTGTGCGCTCTGCACCGCAGCGTAATGTTACTATATGTCCGCTTCAGAGCGCAGCTGAAAAGCTCCATTCTGATACTTTGGTTACTGCAGAATTTGTGCGCTCTGGATGCTGCCTCTCCCTATAGACAGAATGGAGACAGCATGCAGAGCGCACGAAAGAAGTGACATGTTGCTTTTCAGAATGCAGCGATTTGGCAGCATGCAAATCGCTGCGTTCTAAAACGCAACGTGGGCATGGATTATGCACAATCATCATAGATTGTGCTGGGGACGCAGGACACATGCAGTTACGCTGCAGTGCGGATCGCAGCGTAACTGCATGCAATACGCACACGTGGGCACAGAGCCTTATAGTTAGTTGTATGAGTAACTTCTATTTTTCAATTATATATATTTATACAAGACTATCTTATACTACCTCTTAGGCTGTCTTATACTATTTCATGGGATGCTCTTATTCTTAAGGCCCCCATACATACTAAAGTCAGCCAGATTCAGATATTTGCCCATAGTCTAATATATAGCAGAGCCTTCTGAATGAAAACTGACAGATGTGGCCAGAGGAGAGAAGGATTTGGCCTTTTGGATTTCAACTGACAAGCCTTTTCTTCGGCGACAAAATTAATTCCTGCCAGAGGAGGCTAGTACCAGCTCACCCAGAGGACACAGGAACAATGGACCTAGTCCTTGTATATGGCGGAGATACTGCAGCTGATGGGTGATCATTTTTTTATGTAGCTTTTCAAATATTTGTGTCTGGACTCTAGTCTTGGTTTGCTCAAGTCTGTGTAATGGAGTTGACGGGATTGACTGGAGAGGGAGATTCACTCTGTTGGAAGTACATCACCTCTCAGCACCTCTATATTCAGGATATTATTCCTCTCAGCTTAAACTATATACAGTACCATACAGGGGAACAAAGCTCCTCTCACCCCCTCTGTGTACTTCGAACATGAAACTACCATCATTTTAAGGGCAATCAACCTGGCCATCTCGTGCGTATTTTTGACTTGCAACTATTTAGCATATGATTACTTGTACAGATACTTGGCATGTCCCTGCATTGTTGCTGTTATTCTTCTATAAATATAAAATTTAATTTTTATTAAACACTGCCTGAATTTTCCTCGGCATGCTCTTGATCAGATTTAAGCGTGTCTTGACCGAAATCTGTTCCCATGTCTCGTCTACATTTTCCAAATGTTGGAGCATACAGGTTGACTCACTTAGGTACGTATACAGCTTTTTCTTCAACTCTACCCACAAGTGTTTGATTGGATTGGGGTCTGGGGACTTTGGGGGCCAATCCAGCACCTCTTCATTGTGATTAAACCATTTCTTTGCTAATCTCGACATATGCTTTGGGTCATTGTCCTGCTGGAACACTATATCATCCTTTTCATACCCATAGTATTCGACTCTACGAAGCAACTAGTCTTGTAGGATATTCACATATAGCTCAACATTAAGACTACCATCAATACTGATAAGGTATCCAACACCTTTGGTTTTGTGAAACAACTTCATATCAGGCTTCCGCCACCGAACTTGACAGTTCCTTCAATTTCTCAAAGTTAGCCCCTCTTTCCCTTGTTTCTTCCAGACCCATTTGTACCCATCACAGTCTAGTCTATTGACTTTCGTCAATTGACTATCTTACTCAATATGTTGTGGATGCAACCCATTGGGAGAAAGCAGATTGGAGGGTCTCTGCTTACAGCACTGCAGTGCTCCTTCTGTTTCTCCTCTCAGGGCTGAGACCAGACATCAACATGGCCGCTGCTTTCTCCTTCACACACAGCCCACCAGCTTCTCTGGCATTTATTAGGACGGTACCTTCATGTTTCCTGCTCGCAGAAGCCCAGCTATGTCCACCCTCTGGTGAGCCACTTTATGGTCCACAGGATTTCAGGGAAAGGGTTAGACCATCAGGATAATCTCCAGGATGACAGGAGCTCCACTACAATACGTCTCCTCGGGGCCGGAGCATAACCACGCCCTCCAAAAATGTGGATGTTTAAAGTCTATGGTGGATTGGAAGTCATTAAGAGAAAAAGAAACACTTTGCGCATCATACTAAAATACAAAACCTAACTCAGATTTATTTTTCATGTCACTAGTAACTCAAAGAATCGGGAAAAGTGACATGATTTTCAGAAAACAATCCAGTGAATCAAGCACATCATGCTCACAACAACCCTACATTGCCCTGAGAAAGTAATCATCCCCTTGGCTTTTTACCTATTATGACACATTACAACCGGTGTTCAAATATTTGGAAACAGATTTGTCTGTGATGCATCAGAACTAAATAGTCTATGTTGTTGAAGTGAAGTGCGGAAAATATAGCAAAAATTTAATTAATGGGATAAAATAAATAAAAATGTCCACGTGCATATGTATTCATCCCTTTTGCTATAAAGCCCCTAAAAATATTCTGGGGCAAGCAATTCCCTTTATAAGTCACATGCTTAGTGAATGGGAGTCCACCTGTGTGCAGTCTAAGCGTTGCACGGCCTATCAGTATATACATATACACATTTTCTGAAAGGCTGTAGAGCTGAAACACCATTAAGCAAGAAGCACCACTAACCAACCGATTCCATGACGACCAAGGAGATGTCCAAACAGAGGCAAAGTTGTTGAGAAGTACAAATCTTAGTTCGGGTCTAAAAAAATATCCCAATCTCTGATTATCCCCCAGAGCAACATCAAATCTAATATATAAAGCTGAATGTGTGTGTGTATGTGTATGTCCGGGATTGGCATCTGCACCGTCGCAGCTACAGCCACAAAATTTTGCACACTCACACGTCTGGACCCCGAGAGTGTCATAGGCTATGTTTTGAGGGGACATTTTACCCCCTCGCTTTACAGTTATTTGCCAAAAAACCTGCCTCTATTAAAACGAATGGAGCTGGGAGCCACAGTGCAGCCAGAACTTCAGAAGAATGCGCAGCCACGCCCTGATATGGAATGTTGGCGTGTCACAATGCAGCCAGGGAAAGAGGCAGACACAGACAGGGAAAGAGGCAGACACAGACAGGGTAAGAAACAGATATAGACAGGGTAAGAGACAGACACAAAGAGACAGACAAAGAGACAGACTGACAGGAAAAGAGACAGACACAGACAAAGAGAGAGACAGACACAGGGAAACAGACAGACAGGGAAAGAAAGGGAAAGAGACAGACAGGCTAAGAGACAGACAAAGACAGGTAAAGGTACAGACAAAGAGACAGACACAGGGAAAGAGACAGAGGGAAAGAGGGAAAGAGACAGACAGGGAAAGAGAGGGAAAGAGACAGACAGGGAAAGAGAGGGAAAGAGACAGACAGGGAAAGTGACAGAGATATAGACAGACAGGGAAAGAGATAGATAGACAAAGGGAAAGAGATTGAGACAGACGGAGAAAGAGACAGAGACAGTCAGAGACAGACAGAGAAAGAGACAGACAGACAAAGAGATATAGAGAGAGAGAGACAGAGAGATATATACAGAGGGGGAGACAGACAGAGAATGGGAGAGAAACAGAGAGACAGTTACTATCCCGGGCGTTAATACATTCTATTTATACATTCTATCCCGGGAATGTTAATACATTCTATTTTGTTAACAACAGTTATTAGGTAGTACAGCTAGTCCATTATAAAATGGAGAGAACATGGTACCACAACAAACCTGCCAAGAGAGGGCGGCCCACTAGAACTCAGCAAGGGCAAGGAGGGTATTAATCAGAGAGTCAGCATAGAGACCAGAGGTAACCCTCCATTATAAAATGGAGAGACCATGGTACCACAACAAACCTGTCAAGAGAGGGCGGCCCACTAAAACTCAGCAAGGGCACGGAGGGTATTAATCAGAGAGTCAGCATAGAGACCAGAGGTAACCCTGAAGGAGCTGCAAAGTTCCCAAGCAGAGACTACAGTATCTGTTCATATGGCCACAATAAGCCAAGCACTCCATAAAGCTGGCCTTCATGGAAGAGAAAAAATACATTTTAATTTTCACGTCCCAATGGTATAAACTTTCATAAGGCACCAGTGGGTCCTAAAAGACTGTTACACTACTAGATATAGTTTTTGAAATGTGATGGTTCTAAAATGGGGTCACTTGAGGGTTTCTGCTGTTTTGGCACCTTGGGGGCCCCTCACATGAATTATGGGGTTCACAAACTATTCCAGTCAAACAGCACTCCTTCCCTTCCAAGCCCTGCTGTGTACCCAAACAGTAGATTCTCACCACATGTTGTTTATCATCATGGTCAAAGGAAAATGGGTAGCAATTTTTGGTCCATTTTTCTCTCATTACAGCTTGTGAAAATAAAAAAATTGGGGATAATGAAGAATTTTGATTGCGTATGCAATTTTTAATTTTTCTACTCCATTTCCATTCGTCTGTAAAGTAACTAGAGGGTTAAGGTCACTGTCTGACATAAAGGCTCCTTATTGTCATTTCAAAGCTGAATAAGTCTGTTTAAAAATAGATTTTATAACTCTTGTAGAAGTAAAAAAAAAAAATGAAAAATTGCTGCTTAACTGTGGGAACATGTTACCAGTAGTGTAAATACATTTTTCCACTGAGTTTTATGGGGGGAAAAACTGCTGCATTTAACGGTCCAAATAAAGTGGATATAACTTCATTATGCCTCCTGCCAGCTACTAAAGAAATTAATAAACTGTATGTGCTTTTTAGTGTATTTGTGTCCAAAGGCTTCTATTGAAACAAATACTTGAAAAAATATTTAAAAAATGCATGCAAAATTTATCTGTATTAAAAACTGCATCAAAATTCACTTGAATATACCCCTATCATGAAGTATCACAAAAAAAATCTCTGTCAGGAAGTTCACCTTAGGATTCGCCAATAAGGGGTTAAAAGATGCTTTTATTGCCCTTGACTACAATACAGAATGCAATTCAGTCCTCTATTTGCAATTATATGCTATACTTTTTTACTTTTCTAGATCCCATGTTACCTGTCTCAAGGGAAATTTTGGAGTTATTGTATTGTCAGTTGCAGTGGTGTAACTAGAGTCCAATGGGTCCTGATGCCGAAATGTTGACACACCCCCATACATACTAGTCAGATGCATGGACTATTTTAAAGGTTCTAGAGCCTATAAAGACATACAGTATATGTGGTCTTCCTCCTCTTTATTGTGTGGTATATAGTGACCACAATAATTTGATGCACTGATAATTTTGCAAGTTTTCCCACCTACAAAGAATGGAGAGTTGTGTATTTTTTCTAGTAGGTACACTTCAACTGTGGAAGATATAATCTCCACAAAAATCCAGAAAATCACATTGTATGATTTAAGTAATTTGCATTTTATTGCATGAAGTATTTGAACACCTACCAACCAGCAACAATTCTGGCTCTCTGACTTGCTATTTTTTCTTTAAGAAGCACACACTGCCTGTATTAATTGCACCTGTTTGAACCCATTACCTGTATAAAAGACACCTGTCCACACACTCAATCACACAACAACCTCTCTGCCACGGCCAAGACCAAAGTGCTGTTTAAGGACACTGGAGACAAAATTGTAGATTTTCACAAGCTGGGATTAGCTATGGGACAATAGGCAAGCAGCTTTGTGAGAAGGCAACAACTGTTGGCACAATTATTCGAAAATGGATGAAACACAAGATGACTGTTAATCTTACTCGGTCTGGGGTTCAATGCAACATCTTGCCTCATGGGGTAAGAATAATTCTGAAGACAGTCAGGAATCAGCACAAAACTACACGGAAGGACCTGGTCAATGACCTGAATAGAGGTGGGACCACAGTCTCAAAGATTAGAGTTAGTAACACAATGTGCAACCATGGATTAAAATCCTGCAGGGTATGCAAGGTCCCTCTGCTCTCACCAGGACATGTCCAGGCCCGTCTGAAGTTCACCAATGACCATCTGGATGATCCAAAAGAAGCATGAGGTCAGGTGAAACCAAAATAGAACTTATGGTATCAACTATAATTGCCATGTTTGGAGGAAGAAGAAGGATGATTACAACCTAAAGAACACTGTCCCAAACGTGAAGCATCTGGATAGAAATATCATACTTTGGAGGTGCTTTTCTGCAAAGGGGACAGGATGACTGTAATGTAAGGAAAGGAGGATGAATGGGGTAATGTATTGCAAGATTTTGGCCTACAACCTCTTTCCTCAGTAAGAGCATTGTAGATGAGTTGTCGCTGGGTCTTCCAGCATGACAATGTTCAAATAAAAAAACACAGTCAGGGCAACTAAGGAGTGGATTCGTAAAAAGCATTTCAAGGTCCTGGAGTGGCCTAGCCAGTCTTCAGACCAGAACCCAATATAATATCTTTGGAGGAAGCTGAAATTCAATGTTGCCCAGTGACAGCACCGAAACCTGAAAGATCTGGAGAAGGTCTGTATGGAGGAGTAGGCCAAAATCCCTGATGCAGTGTGTGCAAATCTGGTCAAGAACTACAGGAAACATCTGACCTCTGTAATTGCAAACAAATATTCCTTTACCAAATATTAAGTTTTGGTTTTCTATTGTATCAAAAATGTATTCCATGCTATAAAATGAAATTATTTAAAAATCATACAATGTAATTTTCCGGACTTTTTTGGTGGGGGATTCTGTCTGTCACAGTTGAGGTGTACCTACAATAAAAATCACAGACCTCTTCATTCTTTGTAGGTTGGAAAACATGCAAAATTGGCAGTGTATGAAATACTTTTTTTCCTCACTGTATATGTCTCCCTTCCTGGGACCCTTCTTGGTATATATGTCCCACATTCTCAAACTCTTCCTGGTATATACAAGGTGGCCATAAAATAACTTAAGGTGTTTGGGGCCGTGTGTAGACTGACCCAGTGGACAGAATTGGCTGAAAATTCGTATGCATGCTATTCAAGGCATGAGGAAACGAAAAGGCATCTTTAAAAAAATGTTATATCAAAACTCCCCACCAGGTTAAAAAGTGTAGTGAGTGAGCAGCCCAAAAAACGTGTGCCTATAATTGTAGATGTCACAATTGTTCAACAGACTAGCATAACTGTTTAATATGGCTGCCACCATGCACGGTAATCATGTTCATCCTATGCAGAACATGCTCGACGCTTGCATGTAACATGTCTGGTGAGATACTGCACACTTCCAAAATGATGCAGTCTTTGAGGTCAGCCAGGGTATCGACATTTTCCCGATAAACATGCTCTTTCAAGTGTCCCCACAACCAGAAATCACAAGGATTGAGATCAGGCGAACGCGGTGGCCATGCGTTGGGGAAGGAGCATCTCAAAGTCCTGTAATCGGGAAACTGTGCAAGCAGAACATTCTTCACACGATTTGCAATGTGAGGAGGTGCTCCATTGTGCATGAATGTGGTCATCTGAAGACACTGCTGCTGTTGGAGTTGCAGAACGATCACTGTTTCCAGCATTGTCTAGTATCTCGCTGCTGTCACGGAACAGGTGGCAACCTCAGTTGGTCTCATGTCTTTGTAAAAGAACGGTACGAGGATAAATAATGAGGTGAAGCCACACTAAACAATGTCCTTTGGCGAATACAGCGGAACCCCCTCGACCACATGCGAATATTCGGTAGCCCATATGCAACATTTTTTTGTGTTCACCGTTCCATTCAGATGAAAAAGGCGCTTTGTCGCACCACAGAACATTTCATTGTCAATTGCCATCCACTTCCACTGTCGCCAGAAACATGAATGCAAATGTCATATGGATATCATTGTATTGAGGAAGAAGTTGCTGTTCCCGGCAGAGTTGTTCCTGCCCTGTTCCACAAAAGCAGTGGCAATTTCCTCCACAACCTCTCTTCATAGCGGTCGTCGGCTGAACATTCAGTAAGCCAGTTGCCTCAAAACGTGTCATCATCTGTCTCAGCGAATTGACAGCCATTGGACTGCTACGTGTGAAGGTCTTTCAAACGACGAAAGGCTCTCACTGCAGCTGTAGCATTCCTGCCATTCTCATAGAACAACCGCACTAACAGCGCACGATCCAGCAAAGAGACAGGCATCTTGCAGACTGTGTTGCAAGGCGTGCTCACTGTACAGCACCACTTTTTTACCTGTTGGGGTGTTTTGGTATAAAAAACATTTTAAGATGCCCTCGGTTTCTCCATGCCTTGAATAGCATACAGTGGGCATGGAAAGTATTCAGACCCCTTTACATTTTTCACTGTTTGTTTCATTGCAGCCATTTGGTAAATTTAAAAAAGTTCATTTTTTTTCTCATTAATGTACACTCTGCACCCCATCTTGATTAAAAAAAAAACAGAAATGTAGAAATTTTAGCAAATTTAATAAACAAGAAAAACTGAAATATCACATGGTCATAAGTATTCAGACCCTTCGCTCAGACACTCATATTTAAGTCACATGCTATCCATTTCCTCTTTGTGATCCTCCTTGAGATGGTTCTACTTCTCCATTGTAGTCCAGCTGTGCTTAATTAAACTGATAGGACTTGATTTGGAAAGGCACACACTTATCTATAGAAGACCTCATAGCTCATAGTGCATGTAAGACCAAATGAGAATCATGAGGTCAAAAGGAACTGCCCAAGGAGCTCAGAGACAGAATTGTGGCAAGGCACAGATCTGGCCAAGGTTACAAAAGAATTTCTGCAGTACTCAAGGCTCTTAAGAGCACAGTGGCCTCCATAATCCTTAAATGGAAGACGTTTGGGACCACCAGAACTCTTCCTAGACCTGACCATCCAGCCAAACTGAGCAATCGGTTGAGAAGAGCCTTGGTGAGAGAGGTAAGGAAGAACTGTGGTTGAGCTCCAGAGATGCAGTAGGGAGAAGGGAGAAAGTCAACTATCACTGCAGCCCTCCGTCAGTTGGGCATTTATGGCACAGTGGCCCGACGGAAGTCTCTCCTCAGTGCAAGACATATGAAAGCCCTCATAGAGTTTGCAAAAAAACACATGAATGACTCCCAGACTATGGGAAATAAGATTCTCTGGTCTGATGATACAAAGATAGATAATTATAAGTGGTATGAGTGGAGAAAACCAGGCACTGCTCATCACCTGCCCAATACAATCCCAACAGTGAAATATGGTGGTGGCAGCATCATGCTATGGGGGTGATTTTCAGCTGCAGGGACAGGACGACTGGTTGCAATTGAAAGAAAGTTCACCTTTCAACAAGACAATGACCCTAAGCACACAGCTAAACTAAGTGTGGCTTCAGAACAACTCTGTGACTATTCTTGACTGGCCCAGCCAAAGCCCTGACCTAAACCCAATTGAGCATCTCTGGAGAGGCCTTAAAATGGCTGTCCGCCAACATTCACCATCCAACCTGATGGAACTGGAAAGGATCTGCAAGGAAGAATGGCAGAGGATCCTCAAATCCAGGTGTGAAAAAGTTGTTGCATCATTCCCAAGAAAATTCATGGCTGTCCTAGCTCAAAGGGGTGTTTCTACTCAATACTGAGCAAAGGGTCTGAATACTTATGACCATGTGGTATTTCAGTTTTTCTTGTTTAATACATTTACAAAAATGTCTACATTTCTGTTTTGTTTATTTTTGTCAAGATGGGGTGCAGAGTGTACATTAATAAGAAAAAAATGAACTTTTTTGATTTTAACAAATGGCTGAAATGAAACAGAGTGAAAAATTTAAAGGGGTCTGAATACTTTCTGTACCCACTGTACATGCCAATTCTGTCCATTGGGTCAGTCTGCACACGGCTCCAAACACCTTAGATTATTTTATGACCACATTGTATTTCCCCCATCCTGGTATCTATGTCAACCCATCCTGGTATATATCTCCCCAATCCCGGGCCCTTTCCTGGTCCTTGATCCTGGGACCATCCTGATATATATCTCTGCACTGATATATATTTCTCACTCCCGCATGGGCACAACTGCACGCTCGGCAATGATTGTTACGCCCTAATCAACTAAAACTCAAGAAAACCTTACCATGTGTCAAATGATGTCAATGTGAATTAAGGCAAAACAGGACATGGTCCCATCTCAGACACCCATCCATGAGAAACTATACAGTTGAAATACTTCGCTCAGAATGGAGAGACAAGCCCTTGTTTGTAGTAGTTACAAAACAATTGCAGCAAAACTAAAAAAGATGAGCCAAGCTATATGCTAGCTTGTGTAAGAGCACATTCACACTGTAGCAATTTCACATAAAAAAAAATTACAGTACAATAGTACACATAAATAACATAGGTTGCGCTTAGTTGATGCTAATATCAGTACACCTTGTCACGGTAGGATGGCTTTTATGATCAAATTAGCGCTAAGTACCGTATGTTATTTACGTACACTATTAATATTTACTTATTATAGGGTACAGTTAGGTCCAGAAATATTTGGACAGTGACACAATTTTCGCGAGTTGGGCTCTGCATGCCACCACATTGGATTTGAAATGAAACCTCTACAACAGAATTCAAGTGCAGATTGTAACGTTTAATTTGAAGGTTTGAACAAAAATATCTGATAGAAATTGTAGGAATTGTACACATTTCTTTACAAACACTCCACATTTTAGGAGGTCAAAAGTAATTGGACAAATAAACCAAACCCAAACAAAATATTTTTATTTTCAATATTTTGTTGCGAATCCTTTGGAGGCAATCACTGCCTTAAGTCTGGAACCCATGGACATCACCAAACGCTGGGTTTCCTCCTTCTTAATGCTTTGCCAGGCCTTTACAGCCGCAGCCTTCAGGTCTTGCTTGTTTGTGGGTCTTTCCGTCTTAAGTCTGGATTTGAGCAAGTGAAATGCATCCTCAATTGGGTTAAGATCTGGTGATTGACTTGGCCATTACAGAATGTTCCACCTTTTTGCACTCATGAACTCCTGGGTAGCTTTGGCTGTATGCTTGGGGTCATTGTCCATCTGTACTATGAAGCGCCGTCCGATCAACTTTGCGGCATTTGGCTGAATCTGGGCTGAAAGTATATCCCGGTACACTTCAGAATTCATCCGGCTACTCTTGTCTGCTGTTATGTCATCAATAAACACAAGTGACCCAGTGCCATTGAAAGCCATGCATGCCCATGCCATCACGTTGCCTCCACCATGTTTTACAGAGGATGTGGTGTGCCTTGGATCATGTGCCGTTCCCTTTCTTCTCCAAACTTTTTTCTTCCCATCATTCTGGTGCAGGTTGATCTTTGTCTCATCTGTCCATAGAATACTTTTCCAGAACTGAGCTGGCTTCATGAGGTGTTTTTCAGCAAATTTAACTCTGGCCTGTCTATTTTTGGAATTGATGAATGGTTTGCATCTAGATGTGAACCCTTTGTATTTACTTTCATGGAGTCTTCTCTTTACTGTTGACTTAGAGACAGATACACCTACTTCACTGAGAGTGTTCTGGACTTCAGTTGATGTTGTGAACGGGTTCTTCTTCACCAAAGAAAGTATGCGGCGATCATCCACCACTGTTGTCATCCGTGGATGCCCAGGCCTTTTTGAGTTCCCAAGCTCACCAGTCAATTCCTTTTTTCTCAGAATGTACCCGACTGTTGATTTTGCTACTCCAAGCATGTCTGCTATCTCTCTGATGGATTTTTTCTTTTTTTTCAGCCTCAGGATGTTCTGCTTCACCTAAATTGAGAGTTCCTTAGACCGCATGTTGTCTGGTCACAGCAACAGCTTCCAAATGCAAAACCACACACCTGTAATCAACCCCAGACCTTTTAACTACTTCATTGATTACAGGTTAATGAGGGAGACGCCTTCAGAGTTAATTGCAGCCCTTAGAGTCCCTTGTCCAATTACTTTTGGTCCCTTGAAAAAGAGGCGGCTATGCATTACAGAGCTATGATTCCTAAACCCTTTCTCCGATTTGGATGTGAAAACTCTCATATTGCAGCTGGGAGTGTGCACTTTCAGCCCATATTATATATATAATTGTATTTCTGAACATGTTTTTGTAAACAGCTAAAATACCAAAACTTGTGTCACTGTCCAAATATTTATGGACCTAACTGTATATGCTCATTTAGTAGTTGCTTTCTTTCATCTGTGAAATGGCCATGGTGTGAACGTGCTTTTACACTTTGCACGTATACCAGCTTATAGTCTGACTCACATTTTTGGTTTTGGCGCTGATCAAATGGGAGGGAGAGGGATGGGCTACATTCACAAATCTGTTTCTAATGGACCAATTCTCTCTCTTGTGTCATCTGTATTGCCACCTTGATACATCCGTGTTGCCTCTGTTTGTTTTTTGCACGTTTTTAAAAACTGAATAATATAAATGGTCCGAACCTTTATTGTTTTCTTATCTATGAACTCTTTGTAATGGATCAAATAAAATTAGAATAAACACATATGAAACAATGAAATTAAAAGCATGTCTTCTGGTTTTCATCCACGTTTATATGATTCACAAAACTTTAATGGAGAAGTAAAACCAATAAATAAATAAATAAAATATAGCACTTCATAGAATAAAAAAAAAATTGCGTAGCTGTGTGTGCAGAATGAGTATCCAGGTACAGTACAGACCAAAAGTTTGGACACACCTTCTCATTCTAAGAGTTTTCTTTATTTTCAGGACTCTGAAAATTGTAGATTCACATTGAAGGCATCAAAACTATGAATTAAAACATGTGGAATGAAATACTTAAAAAAGTGTGAAATAGCTGAAAATATGTCTTATATTCTAGGTTCTTCAAACTAGCCACCTTTTGCTTTGATTAATGCTTTGCACACTTTTGGCATTCTGTTGATGAGCTTCAAGAGGTAGTCACCGGAAATGGTTTTCCAACAGTCTTGAAGGAGTTCCCAGAGATGCTTAGCACTTGTGGGCCCTTTTGCCTTCACTCTGCGGTCCAGCTCACCCCAAACCATCCCGATTGGGTTCAGGTCTGGTGACTGTGGAGAGCAGGTCATCTGGCGTAGCACCCCATCACTCTCCTTCTTAGTCAAATAGCCCTTACACAGCCTGGAGGTGTGTTTATGGTCATTGTTCTGTTGAAAAATAAATGATGGTCCAACTAAACGCAAACCGGATGGAATAGCATGCCGCTGCAAGATGCTGTAGTAGGCATGCTGGTTCTGTATGACTTCAATTTTGAATAAATCCCCAACAGTGTCACCAGCAAAGCACCCACACACTATCACACCTCCTCCATGCTTCACAGTGGGAACCAGGCATGTAGAGTCCATCCGTTCACCTTTTCTGCGTCGCACAAAGACATGGTGATTGGATCCAAAGATCTCAGATTTGGACTCATCAGACCAAAGCACAGATTTCCACTGGTCTAATGTCCATTCCTTGTGTTCTTTAGCCCAAACAAGTCTCTTCTGCTTGTTGCCTGTCCTTAGCAGTGGTTTCCTAGCAGCTATTTTACCATGAAGGCCTGCTGCACAAAGTCTCCTATTAACAGTTGTTCTAGAGATGTCTGCTGCTAATCTGAGCTGCTGTTAACCTGCGATTTCTGAGGCTGGTGACTCGAATAAACTTATCCTCCGTAGCAGAGGTGTCTCTTGGTCGTCCTTTCCTGGGGCGGTGCTCCTCCTCCATGCTTCACGGTGGGAACCAGGCATGTAGAGTCCATCTGTTCACCTTTTCTACAAAGACACCGTGGTTGGATCCAAAGATCTCAAATTTGGACTCATCAGACCAAAGCACAGATTTCCACTGGTCTAATGTCCATTCCTTGTGTTCTTTAGTCCAAACAAGTCTCTTCTGCTTATTGCATGTCCTTAGCAGTGGTTTCCTAGCAGCTATTTTACCATGAAGGCCTGCTGCACAAAGTCTCCTCTTAACAGTTGTTCTAGAGATGAGAAGGTATGTCCAAACTTCTAGTCTGTACTGTATTAGTGGCCCACCTGAGTGTCCCTGGATGCCTTATGTTGTGTGTACAGGGCAACACCTATAAAATCTTTGTCTGTAAATACATAGAGCTGCTGCTGATAACCTTCTGCTGGAATCCAAATGGTTGGAAGATGTAGAACAGGAGGTGATAAAACATTAAGGGTAACTATTATATTTACTATTATTATTTGCTTACTGCAGGGTATGTGCTCATTTTTTTTTCTATCATAGGTTTTGAAGGTTAAGGTTGGATAAAGTCACATTGCTAGTAGAAGATACAGGAGATCAGGATTCTCAAAAGTTTTATTAAAAGGTGTATCAACTCATTTCAGGTTTGTACCAAACCCTTCATCAGGATATTACACCTGATAACCTGATTAGGGAATCAGTACGACCCTGAAACGTGTTGATATGCCATTAATAACCCTTTCAAATGAGAAGACTGATCTCCTGCATTGTCTTCTTGCAGTGTGGCACCATCTACCCTTCACCTTAATCAACTACTTCCATACATGGACTTTAATGGCAGAGTATGAGCTGCAAAACAGATGAAAATAGGATATACATATCATAGAACAGAAGCATTGATCCATTTTTAAAACGGATGTGTGTTTGGATCAGTTGGGGAAGTCTTCTGTTCATTTCCAAAACTGCCAGCACATGTTCGTGTACGACGGATGTGTGAATGCAATCTAAGTCCACGCAGAGTGCATGCACTGCACAGATTAGTTCCAGTACAAAGTGGGGCATAGCATATAAAAAACCCCACACAGAAAGAGCACGCCAGTGTGTTTTTCTTTTTTCAGAGCTGGAGTGGTGCTTTAAATCTAAGTCTTCTGTCACTGGTCTTCTACTCACCGTTTTTGGCGCTGCTCTTGTCCGGCGGCACCATCTTGTGCCCATAATTTATGACTGGCCAGTCAGAGGTTATGTCACAAGAGGTCAGTACAAGTCTATAAAATCCAGAACAGGGCTCTCATAAATTTGTATTGAGTTGTGACCTCTAGAGCAGCCGTCAGGTCACAAACTGGAGAGGAAAGGTCGAAGCAACTGTGATAGAAAGTGAAGCCGCTGGAGGGACAGTATGATACAAGAGTCGGGGACTTAGATTTAGGCTGGATGTAGACGAACGTATGACATCCGATGCGACAGCATCGGATGCAATATGCTAATTACTACCGGCTCAGGCTCTGCTGCGAGCGTGAACCGAGTGTCATGCAACTGTGTCCCGATCCTGCAATCAGGTCAGAGCTATGAAGCTGAGGACGGGCGCTGCGGAGGAGAGGGAGGGGTTAATCCCCCCATCTCCTCCATTGTCAGCCTGTGCATATATCGCACTGCACTGGGATAACATCCGAGTGCAGTCTGATGTATCTCTCGCACTTGAATGGGTGCGAGGGATACGGCTCTAGCAGAAAATCGCAGCATGCAGCTACTTTTCTCGCACCCAGAATCTGGATGTGAGAAAAGCTGACCATCTGCTCTCCCTCATTGACTAACATAGGTCCGAGTGCAATGTGAAATTTTCTCGCATTGCACTCGTCCGATTTTCACGCTTGTGGCACCACGTGGCTTAAGGCACCACTCCAGGGGTAAAAAAAAAACAACAAGGATGGGAGTGGTGGTTTAAGAAGAACGTTTAAAGATTATTTCCTTCTATTTTTGAGCTCATTGACGGTCTAGAACCCTAGAACAGGAAAGATAGATCTCAATGCCATCACACAAGTCAGATAGAGCAATAATGTGCCATTGTTAAAACTTTAAACAATCCAAAGTTTGTTCTTGAAAACAACCACAAAATAAAATAATGAATTTACAGATTATTAGGATTCTGCAAGTTTTCAAATGTTGGAAAATAATATTAGCTTTAGTTTAGGAAACTAGTTTTTCCTTTTTATTAGGCCTATATGTTTGATTTTATACTGGATTTTTTTTCCTGCCTGACTCATAAGGAATCTTTGGAAAAATGTGACACGTTGCATTGAATGCCATACTAAGGGCAGATCAGAAAATTCCATAACTTGCAGCTACTATATGTTCCAGTGTATGAAGTCCCTGGTGTTCATTTGCACATATGACATATTACAATTTACTAGTATTTGTGTTAGAAGATGACATGAAATATGGATTAGGCGAGTCTCTAGAATAACATCTGAGCCATGAACAATACGCCATGCCGTCGTTAGTGATGTACGTATAAGACAGCTTACCAGTCCATCGCAGTTGCTAATAGCAACTGAGGCATTAGGCAGATCTGTGATATCCCCAATATATAAGCAGCTTCTGTGTAGTGGTTCTATTTCCGTCACATTGGAGTCTTCCTCCCATTCCACTGTTGCTCCAGGTGCAATAAGTTTCGAGTTCACTTTTAACCTTAGATGAAATTCAGTGCCAAAAATAGTAACATTATAATAAATTTTATGCTCGGCAAATTCCTCCACAATATCCCTTTGAAACCGCGCCTTTTGTTTCTTTGACACTGCGCGTGATACAAAGTTCCCTTCTGCATCTGTACTGATTGGGGTTACAAGGCTGTATTCTTCAATCTTCTGCAAGAGAGAATCTAAAAAAAAAAATAAAGAAAAAGACATTATTTACTCTGGACGTGAATCTGCATGGAAATCATTAGATAAAACAGTATATATGGGACTGTTTTACGATGAGAACGTTTTCTGTTGCTCGATCCAGTGCCGGCCCATTTTCATGTTGCTGTAATGTTTATGCATACTTATCATATTACAGCATTAATTGCCAACATCTGTTTGATTTTTCCTTTCTAAGCTGAAGTTGCATAACTAACTTAAGTTAAAACCCCGCACTGACCAGTTCCATTGAAGCGTATACACGATACTCAATGTGCATTCCTCATAGAAGGATGCTGCTTGGCTTGTGAACACGTCCACACTTGCATAACTTCTTTACTGAACTTTACAAGAAAACACCTGTGGCTTTTTATACAGCGTGATAAGCTTACAGCACGTGGCCGAAATATGGATTAAAGTTGGGTAAAGCATCCGTAAGCCACAAACATTTTACAAGACCATAATGTATGTAAAAAAACAAAAACATTCTTGAAGAATCCTAATTATTATGGGAGATTAACTTCTTATGCAAGACCATTTGGCATTCATTGGTATTCTCCATAACACTGGGGCATTTGTAGCAATATTATTTCTCAGTGAAAATGTATACGGAATCTGTTAGCAGGTTTTTGCTACCTTATCTAGGAGCAGCATGATGTAGGCAAAAAGATCCCGAATCCAACAATGTATCACTTAAATTGCTGGGTGCAGCTGTTTTGACACAATCAAATATGGCAAAGCTCAAAAAGCTTCCCCCCCACTAGGCTTTTAGTGGACATTTCTATAGACAGAAGCTGCTAATCACAGAAGGGGGAAGAGATGGACTTGAGCTCATAAAATGCTCCTCAGTCCTACCAATGCTAAAACTATAAAAGCTTAAACTAACATTGCAGGTAAACAAAAACACACTGATAAGAGACACTTGGCTGTAATCTGTAGGTTAACCCTTACAGCATGCTGTCATCAGATTACATAGCAAATTCCCTTTAAATCTGGTGTATTTGAAATCTGTATAATAGTCATTCATGGTGTTTGATAAAGAAAGCGCATTCTACATCTAGTCTAAAGCTGGGTTTACACACTGCAACATCGCAAAGGACATCGCTGTAACGTCACCGGTTTTGTGACGTAACAGCGACCTCCCTAAGTCTCTGCTAAGTCGCTGGTGAGCTGTCAAACAGGCAAACCTGGCCAACAACTCAACAGCGATCCGGACCTGCAGAGCGACCTAGCTGGTTGTTGGGGACGTTGATAAGCAGCCTTTTGAAAGGGAAGTTGCTAACAAAGTCGCTGCAAAGTCTTCACACACTGAAACTTCATGCTGCACAGCGGGAAACAAAGGACCTAGGAATGGTCCTGAACGATTTGTAACGATTACAACTTCACAGCAGGGGCCGGGTCGCTGATAGGTTTCACACACTGCAACATCGCAAACAACATCGCTATTGCATCACAAAACCGGTGACGTTACAGCGATGTCGTTTGAGATGTTGCAGTGTGTAAACCCAGCTTAAGGCTATGTGCGCACGTGTGCGCTCTGCACTGCACCTAAAAGGTGCGCTTCAGAGCGCAGCTGAAAAGCTCCGTTCTGAAGCGCATGGTGCCGGCAGAGAACGTGCGCTCCGCCTGCAGCTCCTGCCATAGACAGAGCAGGGGCTGCCGGCAAAGCGCACGGACGAAGTGACATGTCACTTCTTAGAACGCGCGCTTCGGGCAGCAGCCGAAGCGCTGCGCTCTAAGACGCCACGTGCGCACGGCCCCTGCACAATCTCCATAGATTATGCAGGGGACGCAGGACGCATGCAGTTACGCTGCGCTACAAAGCGCAGCGTAACGGCATGTAATTACGCAACGTGCGCACATAGCCTAAAGGCCCCTTTACACACTGAGACTTTCTAGCGATCCAACCAGCGATCCCGACCTGGCCGGGATCGCTGGAAAGTCTCTGGTGAGCTGTCAAACAGGCAAACCTGGCCAACGACGCAGCAGCGATACGGACCTGCAGAACGACCTAGCTGGTCGTTGCGGACGTGTCAAAGCAGCTATTTGAAAAGGGAAGTCGCTAACGAAGTCATTGTAACGGTGTCAAACACAACGATGCTTGCTGTGCAACGGGAAACCGGACCAAAAAATGTTCCTGAGAGATGTGTAGCGATCAGCGACCTCACAGCTGGGGCCAGGTCACTGATGCGTTTTACACACTGCAATGACGCTGGGGAGGTCACTATTACGTCACAAAACCGGTGACGTTACAGCGATATCGCTAGCAATGTTGCAGTGTGTAAAGGGGCCTTAAAGGTACGCTCAAACATGGACGTTAGCTAGCCAGTGTTTTAACAGCACTCACTCCAATGTTATACCATAGAGTAGTGACAATCAGCATTTTTGTTCTCGTGCAGCTTCATCATGAGAAAAAAAAATTGCTGCATGCTGCGATTGGCAGCGTATCTTGGGCGGCGCGCACCCGTACAAGTCTATGACTGCACTCTGATGTCGTCCAAGACAGTCAATAGAGAAATTTCAGGGAACCTATCAGGTTCCCCAAGCCCCATGCCCTCCAACACTGCAGCATTCATATCTCTGTGATAAAATTCCCTGCCAATAAGTCCTATATAACATTATTTACTAAAATCAATGTTTAAAAAAAGAATTTATAAACACCACTGCTCAAACGCAAATTAGGCCTTTGACTAGTCAATGGGGTGTTAGTTTCCCTAGACTAGTCGGCCCTCTTTCATCTTGGCGTGATAACATGGTTTCCATGAGCCAGCGTCACCACCAGCTCCGGGAAATCTTGCACATGTGCATGACTTTGTTCACTCACATTAATCCTCTGAAGCTGGGTGTACGAGTCCTGGATTCAGAGAGGTGCACTGAGTATGATTGAGTGCAAAAGCTATTCTTCTAATCAGGGCCGGCGTCAGCATCTGGCGCACCCTAAGTGCTGGGGCCCTGGATTGCCCACTCGCAGTCGGCAGGGACCAGTTGCGTACCGCAAATGTAGACAGACCTCGCAACCGCTATGGGGCCCATGAGTCAGGGGGGCCCGGTGCCGAGCATTGCACTTTCTATTGTATCGGCATCTCAGATGCCGATATAATCGAAAGCAAAAATAGAAGCACAGTGCTGCCTCTCTCATCATTCCCCCACTGTGTCTGTCTGCGCTCTGACTTGTCAGCACAGCAGAGTGCAATGACGTTACTATTGCGCGCTGTGCTGAGATGTGCAGAGCGGCAAAACAGTGGATATGCTGAGTAGACCAGAGCAGCGGGGGAACAAGAAGTGAGTATGTATGTATGTATTTAATCACAGTGGCCAGAGGACTATGGGTGTGCATTCAATTATATGGGGGCTGTATGCAACTACATGAGGGTACATAATGCTATATGGGGGCTGAATACTACTACATGAGGAAGCATAATGCTATATGGGGTCCGCATGCTACTACATGAAGGTGAATAATGCTATATGGGGCTGTATGCTACTACATGAGGGTGGATAATACTATATGGGGTTGCATAATGCTATATAGAGGCAGCATAATAATATATGGGGGCTGTATGCTACTACATGAGGGTGCATAATATATGGAGGCTGCATAATACTATATGGGGGCTGTATGCTACTACATGAGGGTGCAGAATACTATATGGGGCTGCATAATGCTGTATGGGCTACATAATGCTATATGGGGCTATATACTATATGGGCTGCAAAATACTATATGGAGGAATATGGGGCTTCATCACACTATATGGAGGAATATGAGGGTGCATTATATTATATGGAGGAATATTGCATGCATTATACTATATGGAGTAATATGGGGGCTGCATAACACTATATGAAGGAATATGGGGGCTGCATACTAGTATACCCCACAGAGTTGTACTGTATATGCCCTCCACCCCAGTGCTGTATACCCCCCAGAGGTGTATAACCCCCCAGAGCGGCATGTCACCCCACACTCCAGTGATGTACACCCCCCAGTACTGTATACCCCCAGAGCTGTATGCCCACCCCCCAGAGCTGTATGTTCCCCTCTAAAACTGTATGCCCCCCTCCTCAGTAATGTGTATACCCTCCAGTAATGTGTATGTCCCCAGCCTCTCCTGTGATGTATATACAACAGTGTCAGTGTACCTTGTGTGTGACCATGCCTGTTAGTAATGGCCAACAATTAGCACGGCACAGCCACATGCCCGGTAGGAGATGGACAGAGACAAGCAAGGGAGGTGAGTGGGGCTGCAGCCGGCTTCCACATATTAAAAATATCTTTGTGTCTATGTGTGCATGTACCGTATGATGTGTGTATCTTTGTATGCAAGTGTATATGACTGTCTATTTATATGTGTTTTTCTGAATTTCCCTTTAAATATGCCTGTATGTGTATGTATCTGTGTATGTGCTTGTCTGTGTGTGGATGGGGTCCACTGAGACTCTTTCGTTTGGGGCCCACAAAAACCTGGAGCTGGCCCTGCTCCCAATCATGCGCAGACAATGATAGCTGAATTAGCTGAAGACTGGCCTGTAAAAAGCTACTCTTGATTTATTCTCCCAACATTTTACACCAAGTACTTTTTAGTAAAAATTTGTGTCAAAATGTTGGTGATTTTATTTTTAGGCACGCCTTGTCGCATATTCGTCCACAACACCATCTTTCCAATAAAGCACACCCCCCTCTTTGGACAAGGTAAAGTGTGTATGTGTATAAATATGAAGCTAGCTCTGCAAGTCATTTTTTTTTTTTGCATAAATGAAGACAGAATTCTGACACATTTATTTTAATAAGCCCCATTCAATGAAAATTGGTTGATTTATTTCCTATTTTAGCATAATTTGACCCAGTATCTAATGTTTATAGGGAGGGAGTGTCTTCTCCTTATCCCTCAGCGAGAGAGGTCTCCAACATGCCTGAACTTTTTCCCACAAGAAATAAGCTGCTGCTTGAAAACGGTTATTCTGTTCTTCCCATTAAATCAAGACACTCAAGTGTGTTTCTAAGCGTACGCAAATCTGCAGAAAGAATAATCTTTTATTACTTGTAAATACACTTCTCAACATTGAAATTAAAGCACCAAAAAGGAAACGCTGTGGAATTATATGAATAAGAGATTGACAGACATGGTAATGATATGTAAATGATGAAAAAGATGGAAAGTAATTTTTTAAAACATCTGTAGTGTATGAGCACTCCATGAGGAAATACACACTTCGGCATGCTATCAATAAGGTAATTAATGATTGTCTGACGCATGTTTTGCCACGCTGAATGCAGTTGGGCACAGAAATCATCAAGATCCACTGCTGACAGCTTCCTTTGTTGACCAATGGTATCCCAAATGTGCTCAATGGCAGACAGATCTGGAGACAGTGTAGTCCAGGGGTCTCAAACTCGGCTGGCTGTATGGGCTGCACATAGAAAAAAAATTATTTGGGGGGCCACATTCTTTGCAGGGCCAAGTGACATTTTAGTGATTCCATCCATGTATTTTCTTCTATACACCTTTGGATCACTTTTTGTGAACTTTTTTGCTTGTTTATTAAAACAAACCTGCACTTTTTTGTTACATTTATAAGTAAAAAAGCATTTTCAATGGTAAAAAAACCATTTTTTTATCTTTTTCTTGTGCCCAGTAGTAATGAACCCATCCTTGTGCCCAGTAGTAATGTACCCATCTTTGTGCCCAGAAGTAACGTGTCCATCCTTGTGCCCAGTAGCATTGTACACATCCTTGTAGTATTGTGCCCATCCTTGTAGTATTGTACCCATCCTTGTAGCATTGTGCCCATCCTTGTAGCATTGTGCCCACCCTTCTAGCATTGTGCCCAAGCAGTAATGTCCCCAGTCCTCATCCTAGTTCCCTATTATGCCGTTCTTGACAAACACACACAAAAAAAAAGATTCTTCTCACCTTTCCTCCGTTCCCTCTGTTTTCTCTTAACTGCTTGTTGTGGCCTGCAGACCCGTAGACCCCGTGGCGATCACGTTACTATGCAGGGGTCTGGCGCCGGCAGGGCTTTACGACAGTTGGTTCATTTGCGGCGCAGCACGCACTTAACAGCTCTCTGCTCTCTACCATTCACAAGCTGGTGACTTCATACAGCGATGTTACCTGCTTGACATTGGTATAGTGCAGAGCAGTGGTGTACCTAGAGTTCAATGGGCTCCGGTACAAAATTAGGATCGGGGTCCCCCCTCGGGGTACAGGATGATTGCACTGAAACTTGGCTCTTTCCCTCAGCACCCAGCTTTCCCATGCTCCGATATCCCTTTTTTCCCCAGTACCCAGCTTTCCATGTTCTGATATCCATCTTGTCCTCAGCACCCAGGTTTCCAATGCTCTGCTATACAACTTTCTCTCAGCACCCAGCTTGCCCTTGATATCAGAGCATGGGAAAGCTGGGTGGTGAGGGAAAGATGTATAGCAAAAGATGAGAAAGTTGAGTGCTAAGAGAAAGATGTATAGCAGAGCATGGGTGGGTGACCCAGCACTCAGCATCAGCTGGGCGCTGAGGACAAGATAGATTCAGAATATATGAAATCTGGGTTCTGAGGGATATCAGAGCATGGGAAAGCTAGGTGCTGAGGGAAAAATGTATAGCAGAGAATAGGAAATCTGGGTGCCAAGGGAAAGAGCTTCTTTCCCTTAGCACCCAGCTTTCCAATCCCATGCTTGTATCTTTGTCCCCTATCCTAGTATATAGCCCTATACATCGTTTTTTTTTCCTGTACATTACATTATGCTATAAATAACATTATAGATTTATTCATGTTGCATCTGAAAATGGTAGTTGTTTTTTTAATGGTTCATGAGTTTTGTTATTTTTAAGAGGGTTTTTTGGGCCTTTTATAATTAATTTAGCTTTTTTAGTATTTGAATTTTAAAAATGCCACACATGTACACATTCACACATATGCAGCCATATACACTAGATTTCTCTTTATATACTGTATATTGAGCATTTTGTACACACTGTATATACAAAGAAATAAGAAAGTTGGATGTCTGACAGCAAATCATAAAGATCAGGATACCCGGCCACCATCACAGCACACCGGTGAGGCATATCATCAGTTACAGGGCAGTGGGGGGAGGAGACAGGAGAGTGCAGCTGTTGTGAGGGGGCAGGAAAGTGCAGCTGTGAGACGGAAATAGGAGGATAAAAGAGGGTAGTGGTGGAGGGAGGCAGGAGAGTGCAGCTGTGGAGGAGGGGGCAGGAGAGTGCAGCTGTGGGGGAGGAGGCAAGAGAGTGCAGCTGTGAGAAACAAATAGGAGGATAGAAGAGGGTAGTGGTGGAGTGGGGCAGGAGAGTGCAGCTATGGGGGAGGGGGGCAGGAGAGTGAAGCTGTTAGGGAGGAGGGCAGAATAGTGCAGCTGTGAGAGGCAGAGGATTGAAGAGGATAGTGGGGCTAGAGTCATCATTGAGGGAGCTCCAATACTCACTTCAGGTCGCATTGTGTTCCACTGGAGTCTCCTGCTACAGGCAACTACAGAACAATGGCAGTGCAGGAGAGAGGGATACAAACTCCTCAGAAGTCTCTCATATTTCTGCAGCACTCCCTGCACAGGTTCGAGACTTCACAACAGCTCCGTGCCGATGGGCGGGGCTTACTCCTGGTAGGCTCCGGAGCAGTGAGTGCGAGGTTGGCTGTGCTAAGCATTTCTCCCTCCTTCTGATGAATGGAACATGCAGCATATGTGCTGTATGCTGGAGGAGAGACTGTCAGGGGCCCAGTGGGGGATCCATCGCCCAGCAGATGCTCAAAGCCAGCAGCGGCAGGGTGATCACTGTGACCATAATCCCGCCCACCTCTCAGCACCGGCTTCAGTGGAAAGAGGTGGGAGGGATTATGGGCGCGGAGAGCAGTGATTATACAATTGGTTAAATAGCCGCGACACGTGTGAGCTCCAGAAGGGCTGCTGCTTCCTATGACGCCGCAATATGCAGCGCAGGGACCAGACCGTCAGTGCTGCAATATATATTTAGTTGGATCTGCAAACGCAATTGTTCCGCCCCTGGTGCAGAGCGCTCCTAGCGTGCGCTGTGCTGCAAATACCAACACCACCTTAAAATAAAAGTATAACATGTGCAGAGTCCACACATACCACTTAGGCCTAGGTCTACATTTTACATATCTCTCTCTCTATATATATATATATATATATATATATACTAGAAGGTGGCCCGATTCTACGCATCGGGTATTCTAGAATTTACGTATTGTGTAGTTCATGTATGATTTTTGTTATATATATATATATATATATATATATATATAGATGTTGTTATGTGTAGTTACCAAGTGTTTGTGTAGGGCGCTGTACATGTTCTGAGTGTCGCGGGGGGTGAGAGCGGTGTTGTATGTGTGTTGCGTGTGTTGCGTTGTTTGTGGAGCGCTGTGTGTCTGTAGCGTTGTGTGTGTGTGTGTGTTGTGCGGTTTGTGTGTGTGTGGTGTGTTTTGGGGGAGGTATGTTTTGAGCAATGTGTGTGTTGTGCAGTATGTGCGTATATTTGTGTGTGCAGCGTTGTCTGTGTGTGTGGGTGTCTGTGTAGGGCGTTGTTTGTGATTCCTAGTGTGTGTGTGTTGTGCAGTGCGCGTGTGTGTGTGTGTTGGGGGGAGGTGTGCACCTCCCATCGTGCTCCATCCCCCATGCTGCGCACCCCCCATCGTGCTGCATCCCCCATGCTGCGCACTCCCAAACAAGCTCCATCCGCCATGCTGCGCACTCCCAAACGTGGTCCATCCGCCATGCTGCGCACTCCCAAACGTGCTCCATCCGCCATACTGCGCACTCCCCATCGTGCTGCATCCCCCATGCTGCGCACTCCCAAACGTGCTCCATCCGCCATGCTGCGCACTCCCCATCGTGCTCTATCCGCCATGCTGCACACTCCCAAACGTGCTCCATCCGCCAAGCTGCGCACTCCCAAACGTGCTCCATCCGCCATGCTGCGCACCTCCTATCATGCTCCATCCGCCATGCTGCGCACTCCCAAACGTGCTCCACCCGCCATGCTGCGCACTCCCAAACGTGCTCCATCCGCCATGCTGCGCACTCCCAAACGTGCTCCATCCGCCATGCTGCGCACTCCCAAACGTGGTCCATCCGCCATGCTGCGCACTCCCAAACGTGCTCCATCCGCCATGCTGCGCACTCCCAAACGTGCTCCATCCGCCATACTGCGCACTCCCAAACGTGCTCCATCCGCCATACTGCGCACTCCCCATCGTGCACCATCCGGCATGCTGCGCACTCCCAAACGTGCTCCATCCGCCATGCTGCGCACTCCCAAACGTGCTCCATCCGCCATGCTGCGCACTCCCAAACGTGCTCCATCCGCCATGCTGCGCACTCCCAAACGTGCTCCATCCGCCATGCTGCGCACTCCCAAACGTGCTCCATCCGCCATGCTGCGCACTCCCAAACGTGCTCCATCCGCCATGCTGCGCACTCCCAAACGTGGTCCATCCGCCATGCTGCGCACTCCCAAACGTGGTCCATCCGCCATGCTGCGCACTCCCAAACGTGCTCCATCCGCCATACTGCGCACTCCCCATCGTGCACCATCCGGCATGCTGCGCACTCCCAAACGTGCTCCATCCGCCATGCTGCGCACTCCCAAACGTGCTCCATCCGCCATGCTGCGCACTCCCAAACGTGCTCCATCCGCCATGCTGCGCACTCCCAAACGTGCTCCATCCGCCATGCTGCGCACTCCCAAACGTGGTCCATCCGCCATGCTGCGCACTCCCAAACGTGCTCCATCCGCCATGCTGCGCACTCCCAAACGTGCTCCATCCGCCATACTGCGCACTCCCAAACGTGCTCCATCCGCCATACTGCGCACTCCCCATCGTGCACCATCCGGCATGCTGCGCACTCCCAAACGTGCTCCATCCGTCATGCTGCGCACTCCCAAACGTGCTCCATCCGTCATGCTGCGCACTCCCAAACGTGCTCCATCCGCCATGCTGCGCACTCCCAAACGTGCTCCATCCGCCATGCTGCGCACCCCCCATCATGCTCCATCCGCTTGGGAGTGCGCAGCATGCCGGATGGTGCACGATGGGGAGTGCGCAGTATGGCGGATGGAGCACGTTTGGGAGTGCGCAGTATGGCGGATGGAGCACGTTTGGGAGTGCGCAGCATGGCGGATGGACCACGTTTGGGAGTGCGCAGCATGGCGGATGGACCACGTTTGGGAGTGCGCAGCATGGCGGATGGACCACGTTTGGGAGTGCGCAGCATGGCGGATGGAGCACGTTTGGGAGTGCGCAGCATGGCGGATGGAGCACGTTTGGGAGTGCGCAGCATGGCGGATGGAGCATGATGGGTGGTGCGCAGCATGGCAGATGGAGCACGTTTGGGAGTGCGCAGCATGGCGGATGGAGCACTTTTGGGAGTGTGCAGCATGGTGGATAGAGCACGATGGGGAGTGCGCAGCATGGCGGATGAAGCACGTTTGGGAGTGCGCAGCATGGGGGATGGAGCACGTTTGGGAGTGTGCAGCATGGCGGATAGAGCACAATGGGGAGTGCGCAGTATGGCGGATGGAGCACGTTTGGGAGTGCGCAGCATGGCGGATGGAGCACGTTTGGGAGTGTGCAGCATGGCGGATAGAGCACGATGGGGAGTGCGCAGCATGGCGGATGGAGCACGTTTGGGAGTGCGCAGCATGGGGGATGCAGCACGATGGGGAGTGCGCAGTATGGCGGATGGAGCACGTTTGCTCAGCCTCTCTCCTTCCAGCCTCCCTCAGCATCAGCCTCCCCCTCCCAGCCTTCCCCAAGATCAGCCTCTCTGCTCCCAGCCTCCTCCAGCACGCCGTGCTCCTCTGCCGACACTTACCCACACCCGATCGCATCCACTCACCCACACAACCGATCGCATCCACTCACCCACACAACCGATCGCATCCACTCACCCACACAACCGATCGCATCCACTCACACACACAACCGATCGCATCCACTCACACACACAACCGATCGCATCCACTCACACACACCCGATCGCATACACTCACACACACAGACACTGACGATATTGCACATACGCGCTGATACTCACAACATCCGGGGATATCACATGCTTCTGGCCATGTGATCCTCCGTCAGGTCCTGGAAGCTCACAGCACAATATCGCCGCCGAGAAGCAAGCGATATCCCAGGATGTTGTGAGTATTTGGATGCGATGTGATGTGTGAGGTATGTGTGAGTGTGATCTGATTTGTGAGTGTGATCTGATTTGTGTGTGTGTGTGTGCTGTTATGTTATGTATGTTCCGCAGCTGCAGGACCTTGATGTGTGGATGCGATGTGATGTGTGTGTGAGGTGTGTATGAGAGTGAGTGTGAGCCGGTGTACACTGGTAACTATGATACACATCGGGTAACTAAGGGACCTTAGTTACCCGATGTGTATAATGGTTACCAGCTTTCACGGCCTCCGTTAAGATCCCAGCATCGCAAGGTTATGTCTGGCGCTGCCGGGATCCTGACGGAGCCGGTGTAGAAGCAAGCGATATCCCAGCATGTTGTGAGTGTGTGAGGTGTGTGTGAGAGTGAGTGTGAGAGTGAGTGTGATCTGATGTGTGTGTACTCACCTGGGAATCGGAGCCCCGTGTCAGTTGGGCGGCCAGAGCGAGCGTGCATTGCGTGAGGGGGGCGGGGCCTGCAGAGAGCCGGGGCGAGAGGCCAATCCGTGTGGGGGGGCGGGGCCATGGCGAGCCCAGCGGCCAATCAGCTTTGTGTCACCGTAAGGACACAATTTCGGAGCATGACAGACAGACAGACAGACAGACAGACAGACAGAATAAGGCAATTATATATATAGATATATAGTGGAACCTTGTATTACGAGCATAATTGGTTCCGGGAGTGAGCTCTTAAACTAGGTCACTCTTATATCAAGGCAAATTTTCCCATAGGAGATAATTGAAATGCAGACAATTCGTTCCACAACCAAAAAATATTTACTGTATTTATACAAACTTATTACAGTAAGGGTATGTGCGCACTAGGCGGTTTTTTCACGCTGCGTTTTTATGTGCGTTTTTGTCTAAAAAACGCACCCGCGGCTAAAAAACGCGGCAAAAACGCATGCGTTTTTGCCGCGATTTGGTGCGTTTTTTGCTGCGTTTTTGCTCACTGCGTTTTTAATCAGTGCACAATGCCATTAAAGATTGTTGATGAAAAAAAAAAAAAAAAAAGGTCTGATGTCATTTCCTTCTTCAAAATGTTCATTGTATGCAGGAGAGCAGACAGCTGCAGAACTAGTGTATGCAGGAGAGCAGACAGCAGCTGCAGAACTACAAGTCTCAGCATCCTCCATTCACTAGTGTATGGAGGAGAGCAGACAGCAGCTGCAGAACTACAAGTCTCAGCATCCTCCATTCACTAGTGTATGGAGGAGAGCAGACAGCAGCTGCAGAACTACAAGTCTCAGCATCCTCCATTCACTAGTGTATGCAGGAGAGCAGACAGCAGCTGCAGAACTACAAGTCTCAGCATCCTCCATTCACTAGTGTATGCAGGAGAGCAGACAGCAGCTGCAGAACTACAAGTCTCAGCATCCTCCATTCACTAGTGTATGCAGGAGAGCAGACAGCAGCTGCAGAACTACAAGTCTCAGCATCCTCCATTCACTAGTGTATGCAGGAGAGCAGACAGCAGCTGCAGAACTACAAGTCTCAGCATCCTCCATTCACTAGTGTATGCAGGAGAGCAGACAGCAGCTGCAGAACTACAAGTCTCAGCATCCTCCATTCACTAGTGTATGCAGGAGAGCAGACAGCAGCTGCAGAACTACAAGTCTCAGCATCCTCCATCCAGGACTGTATGCAGTTTTTTGCCCAAAAAGAAAAAAAAAATGACGTGGGCTTCGCCATATTTTTGTATGCTAGCCGGGTACAGCAGGCAAGTGCGGGCTGCCCCCAACCCCCAGCTGCCTATTTGTACCCGGCTGGGAACCAAAAATATAGAGAAGCCCTTTTTTTTAATTATTTCATGAAATAATTAAAAAAAAAAAATGACGTGGGCTTCGCCTAATTTTTGAGTCCAGCCGGGTACAACTAGGCAGCTGGGGATTGGAATCCACAGTGCAGGGTGCCCATGCTTTCTGGGCACCCCCACTGCGAATTGCAGTCTGCAGCCACCCCAGAAAATGGCGCTTTCATAGAAGCGCCATCTTCTGGCGCTGTATCCAACTCTTCCAGCTGCCCTGAAGCCGGGTGGCTAGCTAGGTAATAATGGAGTTAGGGCTAGCTGTATATTATCAGCTAGCCCTAAGCCCGAAATTCATGGCGTCACGCCAATATTAGACATGGCCACCATGAATTTCTAGTAATGATAAAAAAAAACACAACACAGAGAAAAATATTTTTATTAGAAATAAAACACAACACAATTAGTGACTCCATCTTTATTGAAATAAACCCCCCTCCGCAGTAATCCTGGGTCAGGGTCCCGCGCCGTCCAATCCGGATCCAATATCATCTGATCGGTTTGCTGGAAGGCAAAGCGATCAGATGATGTGTCAGGATCAAGTGCCTGAATCACATCACACATCAGCTGATTGTATAAAAGCCGGTTATACAATCAGCTGAAGCATCGGTGCAAAAAAAATAAAATAATACTCACTTATGTGCTGATTACCGGCAGCTCCCGGAGCGATCGGACGGGAGTCTGATCCTATACGATCGCTGCCGGAGCTGCCTGTAATCAGCTGATGAAGTCCCCTGACGGCAGGATCAGCTGATAGCCGGCCGGGCGCGAAAAAGCCGGCGAGACTACGATCAGCTGATGCGTCAGGTGACTGCATCAGGTGATCAGCGCCAGGTCCTGCAAGCAAGGTCCTGCCCCGGGGAGACTGCACACAGCCGGAGCTGCGGGACCGAGACAGGGGCTGGGAGCGGGCATGGCACCGGCAGAAAGGTGAGTATATGACATTTTTTTTTTTCTACTGTTCACTTTTGTTTTCGCCGCTGCCTCCACCTCCTGCCTGTACATGGCGCCGCACGGAGCTGACATGCACAGGACGGGAGGTGGACGCAGCGGTGACGGTACCGGGAGGATTCCTGCTTCTGTGTTTACCAACAGAAGGAATCCTCTTCCTGTACACGTCACTATACTGCCCACCCCTTGCGTTTACAGCTGCGTTTTTAGTCATAGAAACGCGGCTATATGCGTTTTTCATTGCGTTTTTAACATCTCATTGAATTCAATGAGTGAAAAACGCAGTGGAAAACGCAGAAATAATTGACATGCTGCGTTTTTGTGGTCACCACAAAAACGCAGCTAAAAAAAAACGCTGTGTGAGGACAGCACTTCTGAAAACCCATTGACATTGCTGGGGAAGCAATGTCACTGCGTTTTCAGCACAAAAACGCGGTAAAAAACGCCGCTAAAAACGCGGCAAAAACGCCTAGTGCGCACAAGGCCTAATACAAAATAATGTACTGTATTCATATAAAATGATTACAGTCACTAATACAAACTACTGTACAGTAAAAAACATAAAACAAATTAAACTGCACATTAGCTTACAATAGAATTGTTGGTGTGCGGGAGGTGCACTATAGAGAGAAAAAATGATGTGTAAATCCTTGACAACCCTTATATTAGTACACTACACAAAATTACACACTCCAAATCTATTCTCCCCAAAAGAAGGGCAGATCTAAGCCAAAGGGGGGGGGGGGAGGTAGGAATACTGCACAGTCAATTAGATTACAATACAAGCAATGTGCAGTACTGGTTAGCAGAAAGAAAGTAAAGTACTTTATCCCCAAATGCAAATTAATAGACATGCTATGTATTGTGCAATGGTATACTTTATATAGTGAACAGTACAGATGGACAGAAAGTTACCTCCAGAGCGGGGCAGAACGCAGTGAAAGGACGGAACCGGAAGTGTGCACGGTGGGAATTTGCTCTTATTGCAAAGCATTGCTCTTAAACCAATTTCTAAATTTTTAAAAAGTTTTGCTGGTCTTGCAAAACGTTCTCAAACCAAGTTACTCTTAATCCAAGGTTCCTGTATATCTTTATGAACTGGAGACCAAAAATCTGTTTTTTTACACAAGAAAAATCCACTGTGGCACCTAATTTCTGTCGACTAGGGTAAAACCCTAAAGGTCTAGTGTTTGGGCACATGGCTCAAACTATTTATAGTGCAAACTTTGCAGGATTTTTTTTTTGTTTGCCAGATCGCACTTATTTCCTAGAAATAACTCCATTTTGGAAACTACACAATTCAAGGAATTCACCTAGGGGTGTAGGGAACATTTCTATCTCACAGGTGTTTCACAGATTTCGTTATTGTTCATCTATAAAAAGTAAAAAGAATCATTTCCTTATAATTTAATGTAGATTTAGCTAAAAGTGTAAATTTAAAAAAAAATAAAGGGTCCCATAATTCATTATTCAATTTCTCTTGAATTCAGTGGTGCTTCACTACTGTTTAGGCACAGTTAGTGTAGCTATATTGCATTTACAAAGCCCCTGAGGTATTTCTGCAGAGGAAGTCTCTAAGACGCAGGACAGAGACGAAAGTGCAATTTACATGCGGGAAAACATTTTTTAGAACTTACTTCTCTCCCCATCTAAACAGTCTAGTAGCTTTACCTTGGGTTCCACTGCGCCATTAGAACTAGCAAGTTGATGTCCGTAACCTCCAACGACAAAGTTTTCAATTGTGCAGCCAAAGCGTTCACAGGGGCATGTGATGCCTCAGCATACACTATGGGGTGGGCTGGCTATAAAGTTATGCATGTATGAACTCACACACATGTAGAGGGAGAAATGAAGTCAAACGACTGAAGCTGCGCTCTAACTGGTTCCTGTACAGACTAGAAGTCCCTAGCCGTACAAAAAAAAACCAAAACACTGTTTAGACCTGGCTCATCAAAAGACCGTAAAACTGTCACTCATTTCTAAGGGACCAGAGGGGAGGTGGCAACACACAACTAACCAGAATAAAAAAAATATGTGCAATTGTAGACAAAACTGAAAGAGGAGTAAACATAAAAAAGGAGCACAAATGGACAAAGGAGAAATAATAAATGCAAGCAAGGGAAACCTATAACTAGCCTAATAGAAAACAGACAGAAAGGGTAGGAAAGACAATGAGAACACATAGGGTAAATACCAAACCGGTCTTGGTCAAACAGGCAGCAAGACTAGATCTCCTCAGTAGCAATCCACACATAAATCAATATAGCCAGCTGAGAATTGCTGGAATAAAGGAGTATAAATAGCCCCACCCTGAATGTGATTGGATAGAGAAAATAAACAAGTGAGAAAACCTGTAACTGTAATCCAAGGGAATCGAAGCAAAAGTAGAAGTAACAACAGACCTTCAGCATTTGGACAAGAACAGACCAAACTATAGCTCAAAAGAGAAGGAAACAGACTCTGGAGCAGAAGACATTGGATGACATCCTGATGCATGACACACAAGAGTCAACACTGGTGTTTATACAGGACAAACCGGTACAATATACATGGAATGTGTTTCTATAATGTAATAACTAGAATCTATCCTTATCATGCAACAGTTCATCAACAACACTCTCTATTAGAAATATTGCAATTTTCTTTGTTCTATATTTATGTTGATTGATAATTTCTGATTGGCTAGGGATCAAATTAATCAACTGCTAATCGATACAGAGCCCATAGCAGAACCTGGGTTTTTGCTGGCAAAAAAAATGAATTGGGACGAATGCTCCTGATCATTCTAATAGGGAGCTATCAATTGAGGCAAAAATTGAGAACTCTTATGCATGCAGTACAAGTGCTAATGCAAACTGAACCCTCCCTATAGCTGGCGCCACAGATTCTGAATATAAATCCTTGCTTTTAGCGTGTGCCACAGTACAGATCCCAGGAGCGAGCATATGGAGTGTGTGCCAGTATTGTCTATTACAGAAGCATGGCCTCAGTATGAATAGAAGAGATCATGGTGCCCGTCTCATAACTACATTTATATCTACATTATCTGTACAGTGCATATCAAAAGACTGCACACCCCTGTTAAAATGCCAAGTTTTTGACATGTTAAAAATATTAAAAGAAACAGTTCACAACTTTTGTCACATTGAATGTCACCCATAATTTCTACAAATCCATTGAGAAAATAAATAATATTGAAGGGAAAAATAAAAATAAAATTAGGATGTATAGGTGCACCCTCTTATAATTGGGAATGTAGTTGCATTCGAAAGTTGCAAACATTTAAATTTAAAGTTAAAATAATAGTCGCTACACAGCAACCATCATTTAAAGTGATTCTGGTCAACCTGATATAAAGTTTAGCTTAAATTATAAATTATATAGCACCAATGAGGTGGCAAGCCAACCCTGAAAAGTTAGTAGCACTTGTCCCCTGGCCCAGCTTGTCCTTGCCCTATAAAAGGTTTATCAATTCTAGTAGGATCTTCATGAAATTTTCTTAGTTACATTTTTGCATCAAAAGCCATCATCTGTAAACAGCTTACAACACAGGAAAGGGATCTCATTATAAAGAGTTAGCAGTCAGGAGAACAGTGAAATTTTTTTCAAGGCATTAGATATACCATGAAACACTGACGATGGTCATCAATAAGTGGCATAAATTTGGTACAACAGTAACATTACCTCGAGCTAGGCATATCTCAATAATTGATGAACAGACAAGCAGATAATTAGTTCAAGAGGTTGGCAAGAGGACTACAAAAACATTAAAGGCGCTGCGTGAATTTCTGTCAAGTACTTGCCGAGTACCACATGTGACAAAAATCTCCGTATTCATCATATGTTGGACAAAAGCATGTGGGAAACTAAAACATTTTATGGTCTAATGAGATCAAGTTTGAACTTTTTTTCCATAATTCTAAAATGTTTGTAATATAGCTAACACTACACATCATCAAAAGAACTCCATATCCTCAGTGAAGCATGGTGGAGGCAGCATTATTCTTTGGGTCTGTTTTGCGAGCTGGAATTGGGGCTTTAATCTCTTCACGACTTATGATGTATAGGTCATGTCCCTTCCTTTTATGCAGGCTCATACACTGAGCCCGCTTCTTTCCCTGCATATATTGGCTGAGCTGATCAGCCCACTGTTACGAGGGGGACCCGGGGAAGCGTGCCAAGATGGGAAATGGACTGCTTCCGCCGGTCAAGGTCCACTGTGCGGTGTAAGGGACTGCCGCTATGGTGGGTAAAGAGTGAGCGGGTTGCTGCTAGCGATCGTCTGGAATGTCACAGACGATCTATGTACACCGATCTGCCCTAACCCGTGAGGGTTGTATGGCACAGATCTCACGGCTCGGTGTACCTGTTGCACGGGGAAGCACAGAGGTGCCCACGCACGTGTGCCAGTGGAAGTCACGAGAATATGGCACGAGGGTAGCACAGAGGTGCCCACGCACGTGTGCTTTCAATAACCAGGTGAGTCCAATGGAGACTTGAGGAGCTCACCTGGGACAGGAACACGGCCTGTTGACGGGGGTACTGCCGGAGCAGCAAGGCAGGAACACGGCCTGCAAACGAGGTACTGCCGGAGCAGCAAGGGCCAAGCCCACAAGAGACAGTAATGCCTGAGCAGTGGCGTGGCAGCACGCTGCCAGACATCCAAACATAGAAGGACGGTCGCGCGCCGCCATGATGGCAGGGGAGGCTTTTAAGGAGGTGCAGCTCCACCCGAGGGCGGGCGCGAGGCGGAGATGACGGACTTGACCCAATCAGGGTCCACGACGTCCCAGCCTGGCCAGTCAGGATTCACCACGTCACCAGCCTTGTCATCAAGCCGTGTGACGTCAGTGAGCGAATCAGGACCCACCACGCATTGCACATGCTCACCCTCCTGCCTCTGGGAAATAGAGGCGGGATCCTCGGTCTCACAATGTGGAGAGATAACGGGAATCTCACTGCTTCCCTGAGCAGTAAACCTCTGCACATTGCGCAGCCTCGCAGACCTTCGGGGCCGCTGAGCAGGAGAGTCTGCGGCAGGCCAGGAATGGGAGACCGCTTCACTCCTTGTAACAGGAGAACCACTAGGTGTCACCCTTCTGCTGCCTCTCTGAGAAGGTATCTCCTGCACACTGCGCAGTCTGGCAGACCTTCGGCGCTGCTGAGCAGGAGTGCTCGTGGCAGGCAAGGAATGGGAGACTGCCTCAGTCCTTGCCTCAGGAGAGCCACGAGATGTAACATTACCCCCCCGTCTAGGCCCCCCCCCCTGTCCGTGCTCGAAGGCCGCTATCAAACCCGGGGCGTGGATATGATCCTCCAACTCCCAGGATCTATGCTCTGGACCACGGCCGGCCCACTCCACGAGGTAGTACCTCTTGCCCTGTATGACTTTTGTCTCCACACGTTTTGCCACCTCAGGGTCGTCGGACGGGGAGTCGGTTTGAGCCGGCAGGGACCCCGAGAATTTATTAAGTCGTACGGGTTTCAGGAGGGACACGTGCATTGTTTAGAATAGATTGTAGGTGTGCGACAGTGTTAGAAGGGAGGCCATAGAGCAGGGGGTTGCAGTAGTCCAGGAGGGAGATAAGGGCATGCAATAGTAGTTTTGTTGTTTCTTGGTTAAAGAATGTACGAATCCGGGAAATATTTTTGAGTTGTAGTTGGCAGAAGATGAAGAGGTGGTGGATATATGGCTTTAATGAGAGTGCAGAGTCGAGAATTACTCCCAAGCAACGAGCATGCGGGATTGGGGAGAGTGAGCAGCCATCAAATTTGATAGATAGGTCTGTTGGGGGGGTTGAATGAGGAGAAGGAAAGATAATGAATTTTATTTTGTTCATGTTAAGTTTCAGAAAACGAGCAGAGAAAACGGATGAAATAGCAGACAGACATTGTGGGATTCTGATTAGTAAGGATGTGATCTCAGGTCCAGAGAGGTAGATATGTGTATCGTCAGCATAAAGATGATACTGAAAACTGTGGGACTCAATGAGCTGTCCCAAGCTAAAAGTGTAGATTGTGAGTGAGAGGTGCTGAAAGTTTGGCTGGTTAAGTATGAGGAGATTTAAGATAGGGCCAAGACTGTGGTGAGCCCAAAGATGAGAGAATCTGTAGTAGAATGGAATGGTCCACTCTGTCGAAGGCAGAGGACAGGTTCAGGAGGAAGAGGACAGAGTAGTATTGCTTGGTTTTGGTGGTTAGTGGGTCATTCGTGGCTTTAGTTAGGGCCGTTTCAGTGGAATGCAGCAGTCAGAAGCCAGACTGTAACCGGTCAAAGAGGGAGCAGTTGGAGGGGTGGGAGGACGGTTCAAGATGGACATGCTGTTCCAGTAGTTTAGAGGTATAGGGGAGAATACACTAGTTGTTAGTGATAAGTTGAAGAGATGGGTTAGGGTAGGGATAAAGACTGTGGAAAGGCTGGGAATGAGATGAGACAGGAGTGGGTCAAGTGCACACGTAGTGAGATGTGATCTTAAGAGTAAAGAGGAAAAGCTGATATGTCATGGTGGAAAATCTGGATTTGGAGGAAGAGGGCTGAGTAGTTAGGCGTAGGGGCTGTGTGGATTGTAGGCCAAAACTTATTCTGATGTTGTCGATCTTCTGATTGAATAAAGAGGCAAAGTCTTCAGCTTAGTGGAAGGAGGAGGCGCCAGGGGATGGAGGAGAGAATTGAAAGTTTTGAATAGCTGTTTAGAGTTGTGAGATAGGGAGGATATGAGAGATAAGAGGTAGGTTTGCTTTGCAATAGTGTGTGTGGCCTTGAAATTGGTGAGGTACTGTTTGTATGCTATGAAGTGCTCATTGTAATGGGACCTCTTCCATCTCTGCTCAGCACTTTAGTCAGGCTGGTATGCCAAGATTGTCTGTTGGATGTGTGTGTTTTGGCATGCATGAGGGGGTGGCCAAATCGAGAGTTGTAGTTATTGTGGTGAAATTATTCCAGAAAATGAAGTATTGCACGTTTTGTTATACACATGTTTATTTCCACTGTGTGTATTGGAACAACACAAAAAAGGGCAAATTGTGCATGATTTCACACAAAACCCCCAAAATACGCCAGACAAAATTGTTGGCACCCTCACAGGTATTCAATGGGATTTAGATCCAGACTTATTGCTGGCCACTTCAGATCTCCCCAGCATTTTTATTTCATCCATTTCTGGGAGCTTCTTGAAGTATGTTTGGGGTCATTGTCCTGCTGGAAGATCCATGACCTAGGACGCAAATTCAGCTTTCTGCCATTGGTCACTGCATTGCAACCCAAAATCCTTTGGTAGTCTTCAGATTTCATGGTGCCTTGCACACAATCAATAATAAGATAGACCAGGCACTCTAAAATGAATGCAAAAAGAAAAACTTTATTCAAAATATAGAACAGTTCAAATATTGCAAGACGTTTCGGTCAGCGCAGTGACCTTCGTCAGTGGAACTGGCTACATGTGGAAAAATAGATGATCCATGCAGAGGAGAAAAAGAGAGAATTCTGAGGGAAATGAGTAGATTTATACGATGGACACAATGTCACATTTATGACGAGAGGGATATTCACAGGAAAAAGATACGGAACGTGGAGTGCCTGGTCTATCTTATTATTGGATACGGATTTGGACCCTACCAGAGCACCCGTTCCTCAAAATAGAAGTCCCATGTCATTCTATATAAATTGCACACAATCAAGCCACCCAGTGTCAAAGACAGCAAAACAACCCAAGAATATCTCTGAACCTCTCCCATATTTGACTGTAGGTGCTGTGTCCTTTTCTTTGTAGACCTCATTCTATTTTCGGTAAACACTAGAATGATGTGCTTTACCAAAAAACTGATCTCATCTGTCCACAAGATGCTTTCCCAGAAGGATTTTGGATTACTCAAGTACATTTTAGCAAACTGCAGTTTAGCTTTTTTATGTCTCTGTGTCAGCAGTGGAGTCTTCCTGGGTCTTCTGCCATAGCGTTTCATTTCATTCATATGTTGACGGATGGTTCATGCTGACACAGATGCACCTTGAGCCTGTAGAACAGCTTGAATTTCTTTGGAATTTGACTGGGGCTGCTTATTCAACATCCAGACGATCCTGAGTTCCAACATTTCATCAATTTTTCTCTATCGTCCACGTCCAGAGAGATTACCTACAGTGCCATGGGTTGTAATCTTCTTGATTATGCTGTGCACCGTGGACAAGGGAATATTAAGATATCTGAATATGGACTTGTAACTTTGAGATTGTTGAACCTTTTCAACAGTTTTGATTCTAAAGACCTCAGACATTTCTCTTTTCCTTTTTCTGTTCTCCATGTTTAGTGTGGCACTCACAGACACAATGCAAAGATTCAGTCAACTTCTCCCTTTTTATCTGGTTTCAGGTGTGATTTTCATATTGACCACATTTGTTACTTGCCACAGGTGAGTTTGAATGAGAATCACATGCTTGAAACAAAGTTGTTTCCCCACAATTTTGGAAAGGTACCAACAACTTTGTTGGGATTATTTTTGGCCTTTGTGTGAAATTATGTCAAATTTGACTTTTTTCAGTTTTTTTCTGCTGTTGTTCCAATACAAAGGAAATAAACACGAGTATGATAAAAGATGTGTAATTGCAATAATTTTCTGGGAAAAATACTTCATTTTCTGGAACAATTTCAAGGGTGCCAACACTTTCAGTGACTGTATGTGTAAATATAAAATAAAGTGCAAAATATCACGCTAAACACGTAAATATACAGTCAGTCCCTGCATCTTTTAAGAACCATTGAATATAGGCCGTGATCAAGGTCTAGGAAAGTAACATTAGCCATTCTTTCTATTTCCAGATGTTGACGGATCAATAAAACGCTACTTGCATATTTAAGCATGTGCCATGGTATTTTGCACTATTGTTTGGAGGGACATCCCCTACTACACAGCACTATTGTCTTTCTAACTATGAGTGCTGACTAGAAATTAGATAAATATAAAAGTAATGAACTGGCACAGTGCATATGTGATGACCACTCCATTAGAACTTCTCTCCACAGCGATCATGCAATGAAGGTAATGGAGATGAACAGGAGGGGAAATAACTCAGAAACTTTGTTTTAGGCCTCTTACACGTCCATGTTTAAACTCTAAAGGCCGCTTTACACACTGCGATATCGGTACCGATATTGCCATCGTGCGTACCCACCCCCATCGGAGATTTGCCCGTGTCGCACAACATCGCTCGGACCCGTCACACTACTTACCTTCCCTGCGACGTCGCTGTGACCGGAGAACCGACTTCTTTCTAAGGGGGCGGTTCGTTCAGCGTCACAGCGACGTCACAGCAGCGTCACTAAACCGCCGCCAAATAGAAGCGGAGGGGCGGAGATGAGCGGGACATAACATCCCGCCCACCTCTTTCTTTCTGCATTGTGGCCGGGAAGAAGGTAAGGAGAGCTTCCTCATTCCTGCGGTGTCACACGGAGCGATGTGTGCTGCCGCAGGAACGAGGAACAACTTCGTTACTGCTGCAGTTACGATATTTGAGAATGGACCCCCATGTTGCCATTGAGAGATTTTGCACGTTTTTGCGACGATGCAAAATCGCTCATAGGTGTCACACGCAACGGCATCGCTACAGCGGCCGGATGTGCGTCACAAAATCCATGACCCCAACGCATGTAAAGCCCGCTTAAGGCCTATGCCACAAGGCATGAAAATAGGACCGAGAACAAGCATCGCATTCCACTCGGACCAATATTAACCTATGTCCTAGCACCCATGAGCGATTATTTTCTCGGCCCCAATCGGAACGAGAAAACAACCGCAGCGTGCTGCGATTGTAATGCGAGACTCTTTCTCTCACACCATTTCAAGTCTATGGGGTGAGAGAAAGATCGCACTGCACTCAAGGTACACCGGTGTACCGCGAGTGCAGGGCGAGAATGGCAATAGCCGGCTAAATAAATTCCTCCCTCTCCTCCTCCATGCCGGCCAGCCTTTCTCAGTGCCAACCTGTCCCCCGCAGCTGAGGTCCGATCGCATGATCGGACCTCAGTCGCAGTGACACTCGGCTCCTGCTGTGCTGCCAGCGTGAGCCAAGTGTCATGCAAGGATCGCATTAGTCCCCGTGTGGCCCTGGCCTTACGTGAAAAATGGAATTGGTATAATCAGTGCTTTGGATTAGTGTGTCATCAGTGGGACATCCGTGTGTCCGTTTTTACCTTCAGTCATCTGTGTTTTCATGGATGGATTATTATCTAAATAAATTACAAAGCTTCTCCTTCGTTTTGCAATATTAAATACATACAGCACACACATGGCACACTGATGCCATCCATGTCCTGTACATTTTTCACGGAACCATATCCTTGTATTGGCCCTTGTCATTTGTGCTGCCGGGAAAAAAACGGACATGCCTCCGTGTGTATTGCACCGATACACGGTCCATGAAGAAACAAGGACATGTGAAAGACTGACGTCTGAATAACGCCTTTGGTCGTGGTGGTCCCATCAGTGGGGTCCCTTGAAATCAGATTTTTATCACCCATAGTTCTATGGATACATGTGAAATGTCTATCTTGTGTAAACCCATTTTAATGCACAAGGTATGCCAGGGGTGGTGAATTAATTTTGACGAAGGGCCACATGAGACCGTGACTGTTGTGAAGAGCTGAATCAATAGACTGAAATTAATTCTGATCAATGTTAAAGGGAATCTGTCACCAGGTTTTTGCTAAGTCATCTGAGAGCAGCATAATGTACAGACAGAGACACTGATTCGGTTTAATTCAGGGCGTTGAACAAAAATTATACTGTGAAACATTTAGGAATTGTAACCATTTTTCTACAAAGCCTCCTCATTTCAGGGGCTCAAAAGTAATTGGACAAAGAAACTTTAAAAAACATATTAAAAGTGAACATTTTATTTATGGTAGAGAATCCTTTGCAGGCCATGACTGCCTCAAGTTTGGAAAACATGGACATTATTAAACATTGGGTTTCCACTTTTGTGATGCTTTGCTGGCCTTTACTGCATCTCACTTCACTTGAGGCTTGTTTGTGGTTCTTCTGTCTTAAGTTTTGTCTTAAGCATGTGAAACGCAGCTCAATGAGGTAGAAATCTGTCATTGTCCATCTGTACGGTGAAGCGTCGTCCAATCAAGCTTGCTGCATTTAGTTGAATCTGAGCAGAAAGTATAGCCCTGTGCACTTCAGAATTCATCCAGCTGCTTCAGTCCTCAGTCACATCCGCAATAAACACTAGTGATCCAGTGCCACTGCAAGACATGCATGCCCATGCCATCTCACTGCCTCCACCATGTTTTATAGAAGATGTGGTGCGATTTGGATGGTTCCAAGACTTCTCCATACTTTCTTCTTCCCATCATTCTGGTACAAGTTGATCTGAGTTTTATCTGTCCAAAGAATGCTTTTCCAGAACTGGGTTGGCTTCGTTAGATTTTTTTTTTTAGTAAAATCTAATCTGGCCCTCTTGTTTTTAAAGGGAATCTGTCAGGTGCAATATGTACCCAGAGCCATGAGCAGTTCTGGGTGCATACTCCTAATAGATTCCTAGCAGTTCCAGGCTATAATAGCACAGATAAAAATATCCATACAAAATGTATTTCTAAATATCCTTTATGATATGCTAATGAGGCTAGGGACTAGTCGCAAGGGTGATATTTCCCTTGGCTAGTCGGCCCCCTTAGCATGTAAGCACACTGCTGTGGGCGTGCTAACATGCTAATGAATGCGCAGCATCAGAGGCATGGTTGCTCTCACCTCTCTGCTGCCATCGCAGCTGAAGCTGATTTTCAGCTCAGTGTGCATGATCAGAAGCCCTCGGACTTCCGGTCATGCGCACTATAAAGGTGGGTGTATGCATCCTGGCTTCAAACTGGTGTACTGCGCATGACCGGAAGTCCAGGGACTTCTGATCATGCACACTGAGCTGAAAACCAGTGGTGGCAGCAGAGAGGTGAGAACGACCATGCCTCTAACTCGGCGCATTCATTAGCTTGTTAGCACGCCCACAGGGGCATACTTACACGCGAAAGGGGCCGACTAGCCAGGGGAAATAACGCCCTAGCGACTAGTCACTGGACTTATTAGCATATCAAAGAGGACCTTTAGAAATATTTTATACTACTATAGGCTGGGACGGTTAGGCAGGGATTAGTAATATGCACCCAGAACTGCTCGTGGTTCTGGGTGCATATTCCACTTGACAGGTTCCCTTTAAGGTTGATTAATGTTTTGCATTTTGTGGTAAACCCTTTGCATTTGCGCTCATGAAGTCTTCTCTTTATGGTAGACTTAAATACTGAAACACCTACTTTCTGGAAAGCATTTTTCACTTTTTCACAATGGAAAGGATTCTGTGATCATATACCACTGTTGCCTCTGCGGTTTGAGATGCATGAATTGTGATAGGTTTGCTAAAACAAAACCCAAAAAACTATTATTCAGGATTTCTGAAATAGTGGCTCCTCTGCAGAAAATGTTGAGTCCTTTAGATTTCTATGGCAATAGACTATAACCCTCTGGGGTCTGATGTTAGTCACATCAACCTCAAATTAGTATTGAGGTAGTAAGTAGTAAAAGTATTATTTAGCCACCAGCTAGTCGGATCCGTCGTATCAGTTTTGCCAGAATCTGTGACAGATCCGTCGAGAAAATAGATTGTGACTGATGGCAAAAAAATGATGTGTGAAAGGGGCCTTATAGTGGAGTCATGAAACTTAACTGAGGCAAGTGAGGTCTGCAATTCTTCAGATGTTATTGTGGGGTCTTTCATGACCTCTTTAGGCTGCTTTCACACATCAGTTTTTTGCCATCAGACACAATCCGGCAAAAACTTGAAAAAAAAATCCGGCGTCTGTTGCCGCCGGATCCGTTTTCCCTCCATAGACTTCTATTAGTGCCAGATTGTGGCGGATGGCCTTGCGTTCCATCTGGCTTTTGCCGGATCCGGCAAAATTTGCTTGTCTGGCGGCCGGATGGAACGCTGAAGGGAACGTTTTTTTGTCTCTGGCGAAAAACTGCATTGCGTCGGATCCGGCGGCGTATGGCGTGTTTTACAATGGAAGCCTATGGACGCCGGATCAGGCGTAATGCGGCAAAAAAACAGATACGACCGCCGGATCCGTTTTTTTTAACTGAGCATGCTCAGTAACACAACGGATCCGTCAAAAAATTGAAGGAACTGATGGAAAAAACTGATGCAACTGATCCGTTTTTTTGCCGGATCCGTCACAGTTTTTTCACTGAATCGTGCCTGATGGCAAAAAACTGATGTGTGAAAGCAGCCTTAATGACTCGTTGCTGCACTCTTTTGATCAGCCGGCCACTCCTGGGAGGATTCACTACTGTTCTTTGTTTTTGACATTTGTGGATAATGGCTCTCACTGTAGTTCGCTGAAGTCCCAAAGCTTTAGAAATGGCTTTATAACCTTTTCCAGACTCATAAATCTCAATTACTTTGTTTCTCGTTTCTTCCTGAAGTTATTTGTATTGCAGCATGATGATTAGCTTTTGAGGATCTTTTGGTCTACCTTCACTTTGTCAGGCAGGTCCTATTTAAGTGATTTCTTGATTGAGAACAGTTGTGGCAGTAATAAGGCCTGGGTGTGGATAGGGAAATTAAACTCAGCTTCCCAAGGATGTGATAAACCACAGTTATTTTATGTTTTAAAGGGGGAGGAGGAGCAATCACTTTTTGACAGAGGGCCTTGTAGGTTTGTATTTCTTTTTCCCTTAATAATAAAGACTTTAAGTTATAAACTGCATTTTGTGTTTACTTGTGTTCTCTTTATCTAATATTTAAATTTGTTTGGTGATCTGAAACATTTAAGATGACAAACATGCAAAAGAATAAAGAAGTCAGGAAAGGGGCAAACATTTTTTTACACCACTGTATACAGTCAAAAGTAATGGCAATCAGGGTGCAAACAAGGGTTTTAATTTAGTCTCATTGTTAATTTTTTATAAAATGCAGCGATTCAGTCTGACATTACTAATACTTGTAAAAGAATGTCATGTTCCAAATAAGTCGCTGAATTTGGGTGCAAGTAGCATGTTACTCTTGTAACAATTCAGTTCATGATAGTTCTTCTCCCCTAAATATTCAACATTCCAATGAAAGAGGGATTATTGAGTAGTGGAACGAACCACAACATCTCAGCCACAAAGTAGAAGACCACGTAAAGTTACAGAGCGAGGAAGCCAAGTGTTGAGACACTTAGAGCCCGATTTATCATTTCTGATTTCTTGAAGCCACTTTTCTTTTTTGTCTTATGGTAGTCGCTGAGGTTTTCTTTTGATAAATTCTTCAAAATGGTGTATCCGGGTCATGAATTTAGAGCAAAGTCGAAACTGTTCTTTATTTTTGTCTTAACTTTAATTAATTTTGCGACTTTTCAGCCCCAAAGTTCTTAAATGTTTTACAAAGTTGCAAGTTTATCTAAAAGTGCGCCCTACTGAAAATTTCACCTAAAACCCTAAACAAGGCAACCACTGCATGGATATGTTGATTTTTTTTTTGCACATTACAGTCACATTTCCTGAATCTGTGTAAAACGTCTGGATAAGCAAAGTTGTTGAGGAAACAATAAAAAAGATTTTAAAAATAATAACTTGTAAAAAAGTGTAAAAAGTGTAGAAAAACATATAAAGAATAAGGCAAAGTGCTGAAGCCACTAAAAAGGAGCAAAAACTGAAGAGCGAGCAGTGATGAATCGGCCATAGTGCACGTTACCAACGTTCTGCTGACTCAATCCCCTACTTAGCCATTAACATCAGCACAAATACTGCATTGGCAGCATGGCACGCAATCATTACTTCACCATGCACAGTGCCAAGCATCGGATGGAGTGGTGTAAAGCACACCGCTGCTGCACCCCGGAGCAGAGGAAACGTGTTCTGTGATAAATCACACTTTATATAGTAGTCTGATGGACAAATGTGGGGTTGGCAAATACTGGGAGAACATTACCGTCCTGACTTCATCGTGCCAAGTGGAATATCTGCTGGAGGAGACAATACCGTGAGGGTGTTTCTCAGGGTTTGGCTTAGGTGCTTAAGTTACCATGAAGGCAAATATCAATGCTTCAGTATGCCAAGATATGCTGGACAATTGTGTACCTCCAACTTTATAAGGACAGTTTGGGCAAGGGTCCTCTCTATTCTAGAATGACTGTGTTTTGTGCACTTGGGCAGGGTCTAGAAAGACACAGTTGGGTGATTTTGATGTGGAAGAACTGGACTAGTCTTCAGGACCCCAACCTCAGCCCCTTCATACATCTTTGGGACGACATAGAGCGTAGTTGGTGAGCCAGGAGCTCTCACCCAACTTCAGAGTCTAGCCTCACTAATGACCTCCTGGATGAATGAGCGATAATTCTCACAGACATACATCAAATATTGCAGAATAGTGGAAGATGAGGTGGGTTGAGGTTGGGGGACCAATGTCATACTGATAACTATGGATTTAGGATGGCATGTCTGAGATGCTTCTGCATCTGGAATCTACAGGTGGCCCCATTCTTGTGTCCATATAGAGCAAGTCTAACCTTACACCAACTCTTGCTTAGCATGCCATTTTGCACCTAAATTTGGGAGCACATTGCACCATTTACGACACAGTCATTTCCGACAAAGCCATGTCCCCGAGACTAGAGGTGCCAAAATGTAGTTTATTGTTAAAGTGACATAATATGTAGTATAATATCAATGATAAATTCAGTATTCTGTACCCAATAGAGCTCACAATCTAATAGCGCTACAAAGCAACAGTGCTAACCACTGAGCCACCAAGCTCCCATGGAAATATATAGATATGTATAGGAATTGGAAACAATTAGGATATTTTTGGAAAAGCAATGACATTTAGAAAATAGCATTTGTCCCAATTTGACATCCAGTAAGGTTATCCCTCACCTAGTGTAGAGACCATGCTTCACACGAATGCATCTCTGAGCCCCACTGCAGATCAGCACTTAGCCGAAAGCTGCTCCTCATCACATGCCGAGAAGCCTATCCATGACCTGTCCCCTCCCATATGATGTCAGCTCATTATAATGTCTTTCTACAGGACACTAGCCCCCTGCCCTCTGCTGGTTGCCACTTCTGCAGACCTCCACCTTACACTATCACACTTGTCACAACTTGCAGGGTTAACTTGTGAGCAGCATTTCTTTCCATGACTGCATTGTCAGACGGTGTGTTTCTAATAAAGCCAGATCTCAGCCTGCAGTACACACAGATGTCAGCCGCCAGTGCGCAAACCTCCAGCACACACAGATGTCAGCCTCCAATCCTACCCCTGGTCAGCCTCCAGTATGCACAGATATCAGCCTCCAGAATGTATGAGTGTCAGCATCCAGTCTACACAGATGTCAGCCTCCAATCTTACCCCTGATCAGCCTCCAGTATGCACAGATATCAGCCTGCAGTATGCACAGATATCAGCCTCCAGTATGCACAGATATCAGCCTCCAGTATGCACAGATATCAGCCTCCAGTATGCACAGATATCAGCCTCCAGTATGCACAGATATCAGCCTCCAGTATGCACAGATATCAGCCTCCAGTATGCACAGATATCAGCCTCCAGTATGCACAGATATCAGCCTCCAGTATGCACAGATATCAGCCTCCAGTATGCACAGATATCAGCCTCCAGTATGCACAGATATCAGCCTCCAGTATGCACAGATATCAGCCTCCAGTATGCACAGATATCAGCCTCCAGTATGCACAGATATCAGCCTCCAGTATGCACAGATATCAGCCTCCAGTATGCACAGATATCAGCCTCCAGTATGCACAGATATCAGCCTCCAGTATGCACAGATATCAGCCTCCAGTATGCACAGATATCAGCCTCCAGTATGCACAGATATCAGCCTGCAGTATGCACAGATATCAGCCTGCAGTATGCACAGATATCAGCCTCCAGTATGCACAGATATCAGCCTCCAGTATGCACAGATATCAGCCTCCAGTATGCACAGATATCAGCCTCCAGTATGCACAGATATCAGCCTCCAGTATGCACAGATATCAGCCTCCAGTATGCACAGATATCAGCCTCCAGTATGCACAGATATCAGCCTCCAGTATGCACAGATATCAGCCTCCAGTATGCACAGATATCAGCCTCCAGTATGCACAGATATCAGCCTCCAGTATGCACAGATATCAGCCTCCAGTATGCACAGATATCAGCCTCCAGTTTGCACAGATCTCAGCCTGCAGTATGCACAGATCTCAGCCTCCAGTATGCACAGATATCAGCCTCCAGTATGCACAGATATCAGCCTCCAGTATGCACAGATATCAGCCTGCAGTATGCACAGATATCAGCCTCCAGTATGCACAGATATCAGCCTGCAGTACGCACAGATGTCAGCCGCCAGTGCGCAAACCTCCAGCACACACAGATGTCAGCCTCCAATCTTACCCCGATCAGCCTCCAGTATGCAGATATCAGCCTCCAGAATGTATGAGTGTCAGCATCCAGTACGCACAGATGTTAGTTTCCAGTCTTAACCCTAATCAGCCTCCAGTACCTCCCCTGATCAGCCTCCACACCACAGATGTCAGTTTCCAGTCCTGAAAGTGATCAGCTTGCAGTCTTAACCTCTAATAAGCCTCCATTGCCGCCCCTGACCAGCCTCCAGTCCTACACCTCATCAGCCTTCAGTCCTGCCAGTGATCAACCTCCAATGTTACCTATGACCAGCATCCAGTCCTGTCAGTGATCAGCCTTTAGTCTTACGCATGATGAGCCTCCAGTTTTACAAATGATGAGCCTCCAGTGCTGTCAGTGATCAGTCTCCAGTCTCATCCATGATCAGCCTCCAGTCCTATATATGATCAGCCTCAAGTCCTACATTTGATCAGCCTCCAGTCCTGCCAGTGATCAGCTTCCAGTCTTACACATGATCAGCCTCCAGTCTTACCCATGATCAGCCTCCAGTCCTACATTTGATCAGCCTCCAGTCCTGCGAGTGATCAGCTTCCAGTCTTACACATGATCAGCCTCCAGTCTTACACATGATCAGCCTCCAGTCCTGCCACTGGTCAGCCTCTAGTCCTGCCAGTGATCACTCTCCAGGCTTACCCATGATCAGCCTCCAGTCCTGCTAGTGATCAGCCTCCAGTCTTAACCAGTATAAGCCTCCAGTCCTGCCAGTTGATCATCCTCCAGTCCTAGCCATGATCAGCCTCCAGTCCTAGCCATGATCAGCCTCCAGTCCTACACCTGATCAGCCTCCAGTCCTGCTAGTGATCAGCCTCCAAACCTGTCAGTGATCAGCCTCCAGACCTGTCAGTGATCAACTTCCAGTCCTACACCTGATTAGCCTCCAGACTTTACCTTGATCAGCCTCCAGTCCTGTCAGTGCTCAGCCTCCAGTCCTGTCAGTGCTCAGCCTCCAGTCCTGTCAGTGCTCAGCCTCCAGTCCTGTCAGTGCTCAGCCTCCAGTCCTGTCAGTGCTCAGCCTCCAGTCCTGTCAGTGCTCAGCCTCCAGTCCTGTCAGTGCTCAGCCTCCAGTCCTGTCAGTGCTCAGCCTCCAGTCCTGTCAGTGCTCAGCCTCCAGTCCTGTCAGTGCTCAGCCTCCAGTCCTGTCAGTGCTCAGCCTCCAGTCCTGTCAGTGCTCAGCCTCCAGTCCTGTCAGTGCTCAGCCTCCAGTCCTGTCAGTGCTCAGCCTCCAGTCCTGTCAGTGCTCAGCCTCCAGTCCTGTCAGTGGTCAGCCTCCAGTCCTGTCAGTGGTCAGCCTCCAGTCCTGTCAGTGGTCAGCCTCCAGTCCTGTCAGTGATCAGCTTCCAGTCCTGTCAGTGATCAGCCTCCAGTCCTGTCAGTGATCAGCCTCCAGTCCTGTCAGTGGTCAGCCTCCAGACCTGTCAGTGATCAGCCTCCAGTCCTGTCAGTGATCAGCCTCCAGTGTAAGCTATGATCAGCCTCCAGTCCTGTCAGTGATCAGCCTCCAGTCCTGTCAGTGATCAGCCTCCAGTGTAAGCTATGATCAGCCTCACTGCCTGTCTGCGGAGAGACATCTCGCCACTCATCCTCTCGGGGCTAGTGCCATCAACTTTTGGCAACATAAACTTTCCACAGCTAAAAGCCGCGGGGCTCGGAGTCGTGCAGCCGCCCGCACCCGTAGACGAGCCCCGGCTGTGCCACTCACCTTCGCCTCTGGAGATGTACAGACAATTGGCAGGTAAGACGAGCGTCCAGCACAGGGCGACACAGGTGAGAATCCCCATGACAGGCTCCATGGCGGCTGGACTGCAGCTCCGCTGGCTGCACGCAGGAATCCAGCGTTGGTGCGAGTGTCGGGGCTGCGGGCTACAGCCGTGTCACCCACACCAGCACCAAGCTCCGTCTGCAGAACAACTCCAGCTGCACACCAGTTCATCGCAAGTTGACTTGTCATCCTCCACGTGATTGGCTCTCCTGCCCGGGGCTCGATTGGCGGTTGTAAAGCGTTTTGTGATTGGTCGCTGTCATTTCCCCTCCAAGTGGATGTGGCAGTGACTTGAGCGGCGCAGCTCTTCATCATATTCCATAGTGTGAAAGTTATCAGCTGCCACATGGACAGGCCGCCGCCTGGCACTGCTGCCCGCACTCTGCCCGCCGGGGACAGCTCTGCCCGCTCTGTGGGGGCAAACATCAACTCTGCCAGGACTCAGAGGGTTATTCTCCACTTCACTTACACATTTTCTGACAGACATTTGTTTCCTCGGTTTTCATGGGGGAATAGTAGTGTTGAGGGTCTATTCACTACTTTAAAATGAAGTCTTCCCCCCTGTAAAATACGAATACGCTATACTCACCGCCCACACAATTCCGGTCTGGTGCTTACGTGACATGTTCTACGTGAGCCCTGTGGGTAATCAGGGGCCACGAATGGAAAGCAGCGGACATTATCGGGTCTACAGGTATCGGCCACGATGGGGCTGCAAGTAATGACGAGGACTGGGATGCAGGTAGCGGTCACAACTGGCCTACAGGTAGCGGTCACGACTGGGCTGCAGGTAGCGTCACGACTGGGCTGCAGGTAGCGTCACGACTGGGCTGCAGGTAGCGTCACGACTGGGCTGCAGGTAGCGACCACGACTGGGCTGCAGGTAGCGACCACGACTGGGTTGCAGGTAGCGTCACGACTGGCTTGCAGGTAGCGGCCATAGCTGGGCTGCAGGTAATGGCCACGACGGGGCTACAGGTAACGACGAGGACTGGGCTGCAGTTAGCGGCTATTGCTGGGCTGCAGGTAGCGGCAATGACTGGGCTGCAGCTAGCGGCCACAACTGGGCTGCAGGTAGCGGCAATGACTGGGCTGCAGCTAGCGGCCACAACTGGGCTGCAGATAGCGGCAATGACTGGGCTGCAGCTAGCGGCCACAACTGGGCTGCAGGTAGCGGCAATGACAGGGCTGCAGGTAGCAGCAAGGACTGGGCTGCAGGTAGCGGTCACGACTGGGCTGCAGGTAGCCTCCACAACTGGGCTGCAGGTAGCCTCCACAACTGGGCTGCAGGTAGCGGCTACGAATGGGATGCAGGTAGCGGCCATAGCTGAGCTGCAGGTAGCGGCCCCGACTGGGCTGCAGGTAGCGGTCACGACTAGGCTGCCGGTAGTGGTCACGACTGGGCTGCAGTTAGCGGCCATGACTGGGCTGCATGTAGTGGCCACCACTGTGCTGCAGGTAGCGGACACGGCTGGGCTGCAGGTAGCGGACACGGCTGGGCTGCAGGTAGCGGACACGGATGGGGTGCAAGTATAAAGAATAGAGTATTGATACAAAACACCCCCATAAACAGATTTGCACATGACGGTGCGACCTTAGTACCCATCGTGGTACCCATTGTGGTGCCAACGCTCTGATGAACTATCTTACCATTGTTTGTAAAATATTTCTCAGAATAAAAACCAGATATGTGGTGACTCTTTTCTTTTCCTTTGTAATTAGGCTTTTGCTGACTTCAAATCAACAGTAAGGCCACATGGCCGATGCCCCAGATGTTTCGGAGCCACAGTAAAAGATAGGAATATTGGGTTTTTTTAGTGCCAGGTCCAGGTTCTATAGACATTTTAGGAGACATATTTTTCAACATTGTGCACAGAGCCAAACGTAACCCATTCAGCCCACTAGGCTAGAATTAATAGCTAGGTGGATAAGGTTGTATATACCATGTCTCATATGTATAAAAAGCTAAGCCTGGTAACTGCATCTACATCTTATTTATCGGCCCCATCAGAGGTCAACAGGGGAGGTAGATGGGAGTGGCTGGTATGTAGTAAAAGTAGGTTCTGGATTAGAACCCACGTTCAGTGCTGGGATATGCAGCGTGCTGTAAGGACTGCACCCTTTCCGAAACAGACTGCTCCTCTTCCTAAAATCTGCATTATTGCTATGACAGCAGATCTAGTAACTTTCTTTTGCTTATCACTTTAACTTTTTATGTGACTGAACACATAGTATTGTAATACCCCTTTTATAACATCTCCTTAATATTTTTATAAGCACTGCCTAATTGCTGGATTAAATATATTAATTTTAATAGGTGCTTTCCTCTTGCTCTATAAACCACACCATTGAAGCATCGTGATGCTCCACATTATCAGTAACGGGTGTCCAGTCAGCCTGTAATAAACGATCGGTGGTGGCAGTTAGCTTTTATATGGTTATTGCAGACAGGCCAGAGTTAAATTTGCTGAAAAACACCTCATGAAACCAGCTCAGTTCTGGAAAAGTATTCTATGGACAGATGAGACCAAGATCAACCTGTACCAGAATGATGGGAAGAAAAAAGTTTGGAGAAGAAAGGGAACGGTACATGATCCAAGGCACACCACATCCTCTGTAAAACATGGTGGAGGCAACGTGATGGCATGGGCATGCATGGCTTTCAATGGCACTGGGTCACTTGTGTTTATTGATGACATAACAGCAGACAAGAGTAGCCGGATGAATTCTGAAGTGTACCGGGATATACTTTCAGCCCAGATTCAGCCAAATGCCGCAAAGTTGATCGGACGGCGCTTCATAGTACAGATGGACAATGACCCCAAGCATACAGCCAAAGCTACCCAGGAGTTCATGAGTGCAAAAAAGTGGAACATTCTGCAATGGCCAAGTCAATCACCAGATCTTAACCCAATGGAGCATGCATTTCACTTGCTCAAATCCAGACTTAAGACGGAAAGACCCACAAACAAGCAAGACCTGAAGGCTGGGCTGTAAAGGCCTGGCAAAGCATTAAGAAGGAGGAAACCCAGCGTTTGGTGATGTCCATGGGTTCCAGACTTAAGGCAGTGATTGCCTCCAAAGGATTCGCAACAAAATATTGAAAATAAAAATATTTTTTTTGGGTTTGGTTTATTTGTCCAATTACTTTTGACCTCCTAAAATGTGGAGTGTTTGTAAAGAAATGTGTACAATTCCTACAATTTCTATCAGATATTTTTGTTCAAACCTTCAAATTAAACGTTACAATCTGCACTTGAATTCTGTTGTAGAGGTTTCATTTCAAATCCAATGTGGTGGCATGCAGAGCCCAACTCGCAAAAATTGTGTCACTGTCCAAATATTTCTGGACCTAACTGTATATATATATACAGTACAGGCTAAAAGTTTGAACACACCTTCTCATTCAAAGAGTTTTCTTTATTTTCATGACCCTGAAAATTGTAGATTCACATTGAAGGCATCGGAACTATGAATTAACACATGTGGAATGAAATACTTAACAAAAAAGTGTGAAACAACTGAAAATATGTCTTATATTCTAGGTTCTTCAAAGTAGCCACCTTTGGCTTTGATTACTGCTTTGCACACTCTTGGCATTCTCTTGATGAGCTTCAAGAGGTAGTCACCAGAAATGGTCTTCCAACAGTCTTGAAAGAGTTTTTCAACCTTTTCCCACATTTCAGGCTTCAAACATAAAGATAAAAATGTTAATGTTATGGTGAAGAATCAACAAGTGGGACACAATTGTGAAGTTAAACAAAATGTATTGCTTATTTTAAACTTTTATGAAAAATAATAAACTGAATAGTGGGGCGTGGAATATTATTCGGCCCCTTTAAGTTAATACTTTGTAGCGCCACCTTTTGCTGTGATTACAGTTGCAAGTCGCTTGGGGTATGTCTCTAACAGTTTTGCACATCGAGAGACTGAAATTCTTGCACTCTGCAAATAGCTCGAACTGAGTGAGGTTGGATGGAGAGCGTTTGTGAACAGCAGTTTTCAGCTCTTTCTCAGATTCTCGATTGGATTCAGGTCTGGACTTTGACTTGGCCATTCTAACACCTGGATACGTTTATTAGTAAACTATTCCATTGTAGATTTTGCTTTATTAAAAATGAAGTAAACCAATTTTGTAGTGGCCGCGCTCCCCGTAGTAATGATTTTAAAAAACTCTTGTCCTCAAATGGAATTTATTACTCAAACATACGGAAATAAAAAACGGATACAACGCGTTTCGGCGGGATCAACCGCCTTCCTCAGGTATCTCCTTACTTCATAGATTTTGCTTTATGTTTGGGATCATTGTCTTGTTGGAAGACAAATCTCTGTCCCAGTCTCAGGTCTTTTGCAGACTCCAACAGGTTTTCTTCAAGAATGGTCCTGTATTTGGCTCCATCCATCTTCCCATCAATTTTAACGATTTTCCCTGTCCCCGCTGAAGAAAAGCAGGCCCAAACCATGATGCTGCCCCACCATGTTTTACAGTGGGGATGGTTTTTCAGGGTGATAAGCTGTGTTGCTTTTACGCCAAACATATCGTTTGGCATTGTGCCCAAATAGTTTGATTTTGGTTTCATCTGACCAGAGCACCTTCTTCCACATGTTTGGTGGTCTCCCTGGTGGCTTGTGGCAAACTTTAAACAACACTTTTTATAGATATCTTTGAGAAATGGCTTTCTTCTTGCCACTCTTCCATAAAGGCCAGATTTGTGCAGTGTATGACTGATTGTTGTCCTATGGACAGACTCTCCCACCTCAGCTGTAGATCTCTGCTGTTCATCCAGAGTGATTATGGGCCTCTTGGCTGCATCTCTGATCAGTCTTCTCCTTGTTTGAGATGAAGTATTTGAGGAACAGCCGGGTCTTGGTAGTTTGCATGGTTTTATACTCCTTCCATTTCAGTATGATCACTTGCACAGTGCTTCTTGGGATGTTTAATGTTGGAAATCTTTTTGTAACCAAATCCGGATTTAAACTTCTCCACAGCAGTATCACGGACCTGCCTGTTGTGTTCTTTGGTCTTCATGATTCTCTCTGTGCTTTAAACAGAACACTGAGACTATCACAGAGCAGGTGTATTTTTATACGGAGACTTGATTACACATAGGTGTCTTATATTTATCATCATCCGTCATTTAGGACAACATTGGATCATTCAGAGATCCTCAATGAACTTCTGGAGTGAGTTTGCTGCACTGAAAGTAAAGGGGCCGAATAATATTGCACGCCCCAATTTTCAATTTATTCTTTTTTACAAAAGTTTAAAATAAGCAATAAATTTAGTTCAACTTCACAATTGTGTCCCACTTGTTGTTGATTCTTCACCATAACATTAACATTTTTATCTTTATTTTTGAAGCCTAAAATGTGGGAAAAGGTTGAAAAATTCAAGGGGGCCAAATACTTTTGCAAGGCACTGTATGTCATTGTGTGAATATCGTGACAAATTGGTGACAATGGGGGCATATCTTCCCAATCTCCCTTACAAATTGGTGACAGCCAAGGCATATCTTCCGGGATCTCCCTTGCAAATTGGTGGCCATGGTGGCATATCTTCCTGATCTCCCTTACAAGTTGGTGACCGTGGTGGCATATCTTCCCGATCTCCCTTACAACTTGGTCACAGTGGTGGCATATCTTTCCAATCTCCCGTACAACTTGTTGACAGTGGTGGCATATTTTCCCGATCTCCTTGACATATAGTTATTTGGATATATGTCTAGTCCCATTGGACAGATTGTAAATCTAATATATAAAGCTGAATGTGTGTATATGTGTGTGTATGTATGTCCGGGATTGGCATCTGCACCGTTGCAGCTACAGCCACAAAATTTTGCACACTCACACGTCTGGACCCCGAGAGCGCCATAGGCTATGTTTTGAGGGGAAATTTTAACCCCGCACTTTACAGTTATTCACCAAAAAACCTGCCTCCATTAAAGCGAATGGAGCTGGGAGCCACAGTGCAGCCAGAACTTCAGAAGAATGTGCAGCCACGCCCTTATATGGAATGTTGGCGTGTCACAATGCAGCCAGGGAAAGAGACAGACACAGACAGGGTAAGAAACAGACATAGACAGGGTAAGAGACAGACACAAAGAGACAGACACAGACAAAGAGACAGTCTGACAGGGAAGGAGACAGAGACAAAGAGACAGATACAGGGAAACAGACAGGGAAAGAAAGGGAAAAAGACAGACAGGGTAAGAGACAGACAAAGACAGGTAAAGAGACAAACAAAGAGACAGACACAGGGAAAGACAGAGGGAAAGAGGGACATTCTATCCCGGGAATGTTAATACATTCTATTTAGTTAACAACAGTTATTAACCCGGGCGAAGTCGGGTAGTACAGCTAGTCTAATATATAAAGTTCAGTGTATGTGTGTGTCCGCTAAAGGAATCCGCACTGTCGCATGTACAATCACGAAATTTTGCACAGACACTCCATGTGACTCAGGGAACGTCATAGACTATGTTTGGGTGGGAAAATTTAACCCCGTGCTTTCCAGTTACTCTACAAAAATCCTTCAGCCATTAAAATGAATGGAGCTGGGAGCTGCAGGCTATAAATAGCAACTGTCAATAGTTGTTATAGGAACAAAATAAACTGTTAGTATACGAAGCTTATGTGTAAGGTAAAAAGATGTTGGTGGTGAGACGGATAGAGAGAGACAGAGACACAGACAGAGACAGCCCTGGAAAGAGACAGACCTGGAAAGAGACAGAGCGGGAAAGAGACAGAGCAGGAAAGAGACAGACCTGGAGAGAGACAGCCTTGGAGAGAGACATCCCTGGAGAGAGACAGCCTTGGAGAGAGACAGCCCTGGAAAGAGACAGTCCTGGAAAGAGACAGTCCTGGAAAGAGACAGCCAGGCAAAGAGACAGACTTGGCAAAGAGACAGCTGGGCAAAGAGACAGCCCGGCAAAGAGACAGACGGGCAAAGAGACAGACCTGGAAAGAGACAGTCCTGGAGAGAGACAGCCCTGGAAAGAGACAGCCCTGGAAAGAGACAGCCCTAGAAAGAGACAGACCTAAAAAGAGACAAACGGGGAAAGAGACAGCACTGGAAAGAGACAGCCCTGGAAAGAGACAGACGGGCAAAGAGACAGACTTGGAAAGAGACAGACGGGCAAAGAGACAGATCTGGAAAGAGACAGATCTGGAAAGAGACAGATCTGGAAAGAGACAGAGCGGGAATGAGACAGAGCGGGAAAGAGACAGAGTGGGAAAGAGACAGACGGGGAAAGAGACAGCCCTGGAAAGACAGCCCTGCAAAGAGACAGACGGGCAAAGAGACAGACCTAGAAAGAGACAGCCTGGCAAAGAGACAGCCCGGCAAAGAGACGGCCCTGGAAAGAGACAGACCTGGAAAGAGACAGACCGGGAAAGAGACAGACCGGGAAAGAGACAGACCTAGAAACAGACAGCCGAGCAAAGAGACAGCCGGGCATAAAGATAGCCGGGCAAAAAGACAGCCGGACAAAGAGACAGACGGGCAAAGAAACAGACGGGCAAAGAGTCAGACAAGCAAAGAGATAGAGAGAGAGAGACAGACAAGCAGATACAGAGATTGAGACACATAGACGGATGCAAATGCAGACAGAGAGATAGAAACAGACAGACAAGGAAAGAGACAGACAGCGAGACAGACAGCGACACACAGACAGAGACTGGGAGAGAGACAGAGAGACCGTTACTATCCCGGGCAACGCCCGGGTACTACAGCTAGTCTTCAATAAATTGGAGAGAATCCCTGAAAAGCTCAATAATGATATTACATACACTTGTAAAATAAGTCCAGATTATCTAACAGGTTACTAGTGTTGTAGCGGCATTGGTGTTGGATATTATGAGTCGTCCTGGTGGATTTTGTAGGCTCATATGAATTTTCGTAAGATTGTAGAAATAGAGTTTTGCAGAATGTGGAAAAACATTTTCTTGTGTCTGCATTTGTTCCTTGTATGCATTATGAATACAGCTTTCTCAATTTCAGTATTTATTTGTCAGATAAAATGTTTTTTGCCTCCTTTTCATCATCTATAGGTTATCTATAACTGTGCCTCCATGTTTGTCGTCAGGTCTTATAACTATTAGGTTAGTGTTCTGTATTAAGTATTTTATTGCATCTCTTTCTCCTAATGTTAGTGTGTATTTAGTGATAGGTTTCAGGATGTTTTTGTTTCTCTGCTAAATCTCTCTTTTCCGACACGACAATTTCCTGAAAGGTCTTGATGAAATTTCCAGGACTCTATGAAATAAAAATTGGATCTTGATTTTATAATTTGATGCTTAAATATATTTTGAACCTCATTTATTTCACTGAATTTTTTTTACTTAATATTACAGTGACTGCTTATGGTTAGTTTTTTAATAAATTTATGTACATCTAAATACCGTCTGAAGTGACAGACCTTACTAGGACAGAGTGACAGACCTTTTTCTAACAGAGAGAAAGGGAACGGGTGGCGATAGAGAGTCCAGCAGTAAAACCTTTGAGTCATGTGGTTAAATTATTCTATCTGCTCATACATTGAATAATAATGAAAAATCCTACCTAAAAAAAGGTCTGTAATTTTCTCCTAATAATTGTTAGAATTCCTTTAGGACCTGCTTCTGGGATGTTTGCTTCTGTCAGCAGGATCCGCTGTATTTATTCTGCTGGTAGTACTGGGGATGGTGACATCGGTAATAGAAGTTCTGAGAGGCAGAACCTCTGTCCCACCACTGAGATTGGGGTGGCTTGGACCTGTAGCGCTGCCAAGTCTGGCAGTATAGGTAAGTCTACTGTCCAGCTGGAGACAGCACCAGATCCAACAAATATTCCCAACCTAGTGCTGGGAGCTATCAGATATAGTTATTTCTACTTTTCGTCAGTCCTGTACTAACTGGTCCTGTACTAGATGATCCTGTGTGATTGCTATATTTGTGTTGGCTGACTATGGCCCGTTTATTGACCATTTGTTTTGTCTTTGATTGATTTTGTACTTTTACTGCCCTCCTCTTTCTGATCCAGGTACCTGACCACTTCTGCCAGTTATCACCATCGACTAGCAGCTAATTTCCTGACCCCTGTACAGAGGTTAAAGAGTGAGGACCACGGTAACCCCTGGGATCTGGTAAATGGAGTAACTTGTGCTAAGCCTGTTCTTCATAACCATTTTAGAGCTGTCAGTTTACAACTGACAGTAAGAGTAACTAAAGAGGTTTGCCACTAGTTTAACATTGATGGCCTATCCTTAGGCGGGCTTTGCACACTACGACATCGCAGGTGCGATTTCGGTGGGGTCAAATCGAAAGTGACGCACATCCGGCATCGCAGTCGATATCGTAGTGTGTAAATCCTTTTTGATACGATTAACGAGCGCAAAAGCGTCGTTATTGTATCATCGGTGTAGGGTCCGACATTTCCATTATTTGGCAGCAGCGACAGGTACGATGTTGTTCCTCGTTCCTGCGGCAGCACACATCACTGTGTGAGAAGCCGCAGGAGCGAGGAACATCTCCTACCTGCGTCACCGCGTCTCACGCCGACTATGTGGAAGGAAGGAGGGCGGCGGGATGTTTACGTCCCGCTCATCTCCGCCCCTCTGCTTCTATTGGCCGCCTGCCGTGTGACGTCGCTATGATGCTGCATGACCCGCCCCCTTAATAAGGAGGCGAGTCACCGGCCAGAGCGACATCGCAGGGCAGGTGAGTGCATGTGAAGCTGGCGTAGCGATAATGTTCGCCACGCCAGCTATCACCATGATATCGCAGCTGCGACGGGGGCGGGGACTATCGCGCACGGCATCTCAGCATCGGCTTGCGATGTCGTAGTGTGCAAAGGGCCCCTTAGGATAGATCATCAATGTCTGCTTGGCTTATAGACTGTGAACCCTCATGGGCAGAGCCCTCTTTCCTCCTGTAGCTGTCTGTGCCTTGTATTGTTTATGATTATTGTACTTGTCCCTATTATGTATACCCCTTTTCACATGCAAAGCACCATGGAATAAATGGCGCTCTAATAATCTAATATATAAAGCTGAATGTGTGTGTGTATGTGTGTGTGTGTATGTGTGTGTGTGTGTATGTGTGTGTGTGTGTGTGTGTGTGTGTGTGTGTATGTCCGGGATTTGCATCCGCACCGTCGCAGCTACAGCCACAAAATTTTGCACACTCACACTTCTGGACCCCGAGAGCGTCATAGGCTATGTTTCGAGGGGAAATTTTAACCCCGCTCTTTACAGTTATTCACCAAAAAACCTGCCTCCATTAAAGCGAATGGAGCTGGGAGCAACAGTGCAGCCAGAACTTCAGAAGAATGCGCAGCCACGCCCTTATATGGAATGTTGGCGTGTCACAATGCAGCCAGGAAAAGAGACAGACACAGACAGGGAAAGAGGCAGACACAGACAGGGAAAGAAACAGACAGACAGGGTAAGAGACAGACACAAAGAGACAGACAAAGAAACAGACTGACAGGGAAAGAGACAGACAGGGAAAGAGAGGGAAAGAGACAGACAGGGAAAGAGAGGGAAAGAGACAGACAGGGAAAGAAACAGACAGGGAAAGTGACAGAGATAGACAGACAGGGAAAGAGATTGAGACAGATGGAGAAAGAGACAGACAGGGAAAGAGACAGACAGACAAAGAGATAGAGAGACAGAGAGATATATACAGAGGGGGAGACAGACAGAGAATGGGAGAGAAACAGAGAGACAGTTACTATCCCGGGCAGCGCTGGATGCTATGTTGTGAGGCGAAATTTTAACCCCGCGCGTTCTAATTTACCAATCAATTTTGCCCCTATCTATATAATGGGGAAAAAGTGAAGAGTCTGGGATTATCCTTCAAAAATAAAAATCTGATTAATAAGCAGCCAAACTACAAGAACAACAAATGTACCATATAGAAAATCCGGCAGCTGTCAGTCACATGACCTGTCTATTATGTGTGAACTAATATATACTGTCAGGGGGGAGGGCTTTCTGTTGCCTGGAGATTTATCAGGCTGCCAATAGCAACCAATCACAGCTTAGCTTCTATTTTGCTACAGTTAATTAATCTGAGCTCTGATTGGTTAATATAGGCAACAATTTAATAATTACATTTATATCTATTTGTTTTGTGGTTTTTGTGTGCAGAATACATTTTTGTTAATACATTCTATTTTGTTAACAGCAGTTATTAACCCAGGCGAAGCCGGGTAGTACAGCTAGTCTAATATATAAAGCTGAGTGTATGTGTGTGTGTGTGTGTATGTATGTCCGCTAAAGGAATCCGCACCGTCGCATTTACAATCACCAAATTTTCCACAGACACCCCATGTGACTCAGGGAACGTCATAGACTATGTTTGGGCAGGAAAATTTAACCCCGCGCTTTACACTTACTCTCCAAAAATCCTGCCTCTATTAAACTGAATGGAGGTGGGAGCTACAGGCTATAAATAGCAACTGTCAGTGGTTGCTATAGGAACAAAATAAACTGTTAGTATAAGAAGCTTATGTGTGAGGTAATAAGATGTCGGTGGGGAGACGGATAGAGAGAGAGACAGAAAAAGACAGACAGAGACAGATGGGGAAAGAGACAGACAAACAAAGATAGACGGGTAAAGAGAGAGAGATAGACGGACAAAGGGAGACCTGGAAAGAGACATCCCTGAAAAGAGACAGCCCTGGAAAGAGACAGCCCTGGAAAGAGACAACCGGGCAAAGAGACAGACCGGGCAAAGAGACAGACCGGACAAAGAGACAGACTGGGCAAAGAGACAGATCGGGAAAGAGACAGACTGGGAAAGAGACAGACCGGGCAAAGAGACAGACCGGGAAAGAGACAGACCGGGAAAGAGACAGACTGGGAAATTGACAGACCAGGAAAGAGACAGGCCGGCCAAAGAAACAGACCGGGAAAGAGACAGACCGGGCAAAGAAACAGACCGGGAAAGAGACAGACGGGCAAAGAGACAGCCGGGCAAATAGACAGCTGGGCAGAGAGACCGACCTAAAAAGAGACAGACTGGGCAAAGAGACAGACCGGGCAAAGAGACAGACCGGGCAAAGAGACAGACTGGGCAAAGAGACAGACCGGGGAAAGAGACAGCCGGGGAAAGAGACAGCCCTTGAAAGAGACAGCTGGGCAAAGAGATAGCCGGGCAAAGAGACAGAGGGGAAAAGAGACAGAGGGGCAAAGAGACAGACGGGGAAAGAGAGAAACAGACAGACACACACATAGAGACAGACACAGAGATAGAGACAGACAGAAAAGGAAAGAGACAGACAACAACACACAGACAGAGACTGAGAGAGAGACAGTTACTATCCCAGGCAACGCCGGGTACTACAGCTAGTAATAAATAATAATAATCAGCCGGGGTTCAACACGCGGCACCCCTGCCGATCAGCTAGTCTCGGTGCCAGCGACAGCAGCCTGTGGCCGGAAATGCTCAGATACGGAGTTTCCCTGTCAACTGATAGTGGCCACCAAGTGTATATTATATCATTATTGAGTTTTTTTCAGGGATTAAACCCAATTTATTAACAAAATTACAATTTGTTCAACGGGACCAGAAATATATCCTAATAATCCTAATAACTATGGATGTAACTTCACTATAGACAAATATAGACCATGATCTAGGCTTATTGTGAAGTAAGAGAGCTCTGGTTTAGGACCATGCCATCCCACCATTACAGCAAATATTTATCTTGACATTTTGAATTTTATTCCGAGAAATAATTCTCTTACAACCAAATGTAAGATATTCCATCAGCATCATGGTACCGGGATTGGTACCAAGGTTGCACCATCAAATGCAAATTTAATTATGTGGGTTTTTTAAAGTTAATTTATTGTAACCAAACTCTATTCACAACACTTTCTATACAACAGGGGTGCTCAACATTTTTGGTTCAAAGGTCACACTGTCATATAGACACAATTCAAAGCACCTCAATAAAAATACAAAATAATGAGGCATCTCTGTTTTTTACTCTCAGTCTGTAATTTTTTCTGAGAAGTATAATTTCTTGATAACTTCCTACTACTAATAACCGCATCTGTGAAAATAGTTCAAGATGTTAAAGCTCTGCTGTTGTAAAACTTGGAAGTAGGTAGGGTAAAATAATTTTTTATTGACTTATTTTGTAAGTTAGGGTGCATTCGCACTGTTATTGGAGCAGAAACTGAGCAGCAACTCTCCAAACCTTACTTAAAATGTTTCCGTGTATGACGAGGATTTGGTGAATTTCTACTTCAAAAACTCAGTATGAACACAAGTGGATGATTAAGCTATTTTTAAAACTGCCATTCTAAGCGGTACAAGTTTTAAACACATTTTGCAGGTTTTTTGACCACTAACATTTAGTTATTGGGAAGAGTTACACTTTTTGTCAGCAATTAGTTTATCGTAAGTGTACATCAGTTAGTGCTGATCTTTGCTTGTTTTTATTCAAGTTCATAATGTAAAAGGTTTTGTTCGCATAAATAAATACTTCCGAATATGCTGAAAACCTGTAAAGCACCCTCTAGCAGACTTTTAAACTTTCCCTTGTCCAAATACTAGTAGAATTCTTGAAAGCTCATTTTTCTGTTTTTATTTAGTTAAACTTTTGAGCACTGAAGTTTAATAACCTCTAGCTGTAAATGTGTGGGAGTTTCTGACAATCCACAGAGAAATGATCTTCAATTAACTTAAATTTAATTTCGTCATCTTTGGATAGTGTCAGCCTTCTGTCAAACTCCTGGATCAAAAGTTCAATGTTGGTTCAATATTTTCTTCCCACTCAGTATGTATACACAATGGAATATGTTTCATACACGTAGTGAGGTGCTACATTTCTCCTTTTCAGAGTTGGCTTTTTAACCCCTGTACGGCGCCACAAATTTTGGTCACTGCCCTGCATTGCATGGTGACCCAGCTAGGCTGGCTGCTGTCTCTCACAACAGACCATTTGTGCACGTCTCCCCATGGGGCTGTACCGCCACCCTGCTTTAGCGATCGCTGTAATAGGCTTGCTGATTCTGACCAGCCAACCACAACATTTTACAATAAAGTTTGTAAAAAAAAAAATCAATGTGACATGCTGTGATTGGTGCTATCAGAGACAGCACCAATCACAGCAGGCAAAATGGATGGGGGGATCATGGTCACCCATGTTTAGTAACCTTTTTGGCATCAATTGACTAGTCAATGGTTACTAACCAATTGGCCCCTAAATGGTCCATTCAAAAATGCTGGCTCTGCTCGCCATCTTTACTTAAGAGCTGGCATGCAGAGCGGTTGTATACCCTCTACGAGCTGCTAAGTTGGAGAATTCATTGGTGACCAGTGCACACATGCTGCTTCTCCTATGATTTGATCTTTTGTGTTCTTCTGTGTGACCTATCTGTGATCACGACAGCCGCAGTTCCTAAAATCCCTTTTACTTTCCATTGCTTTTTCTTCCAAGTGCTTCTTCTAAATTTTTATTTTTACTTTCTTTTCTTTTCTCTCTTTCTTTCCTCAGTTTTTTCCTCTACTTTTTTCTCTACTTTATTTTCTTTACTTCTTTTTTCTTTACTTTTTTCCCTTTACTTTTTCTCCTCTTTTTTTCTCTACTTTATTTCTCTTTCTACTCTTTATAGTAAATTTAGTAATAAAAAGAACACTTTACACACACACACACAACAAATACACATGTAAAGGCACCCCTTACACACAGATCCTCACTGATTACAAGAATATAATAAAGATGGCCCATTCGTCAAGACGCAGAATCAGGCAGTGAGGAAGAGCCCACATTCCTCTACTTTTCTTCCATCTCATCTAGTGAGGAGGCACCTCCCTGTAAGGAGCCCTAGGACCCTTTAGCAATTGATCCCATATAGATTACACCTCCCGAAAATTAGCAGCCTGTTATTCCAGATTTCTTGGGCAGCTTAGGAATCCAATTTGATGCTACAGACCTCACTGAAATTGACTTTTTCAAATTATTTTTCAGTGAGGCTATAATAAATCTTATGGTGGCCCATCAAATTTTAAATCTTATGGTGGCCCATCAATTTTTCTCCCAATATTCCATGTCATCATATTTCAGATAGACCCCTGTAAATGTAGCAGAAATTATGACATTTTGGGGCATTTTGCTGCATATGGCCATAGTTAAAAAACCAGAGCTTCGGCAATACTGGAGTACTGATATACTATACAGTATACAAATATTCCGCATGGCCATGACAAGGACACGATTTGGAGCAATCCAAAAAGGTTTGCATTACAGTGATAATGCACAGTTTCCTCCACGAGATCCCAACTTTGATCGTCTGTATGAAATTTGTCCAGTAGTTGAACACTTCAGTAGAAAATTTGCTAAGGAGTACAACCCCAAAAGGAGTGAGTGGAAAATTAGGTGGGAATTGCTGCACCCACTTCTGGACAAAGGTTATTACCGCTATGAAGATAATGTTTACACCAGCATTCCACTCTTCCTGAGGTACAGTTGCATGCAGCATCCTGAAAAAAAAATCAGAGAGGCCTACCTAAGCTGCTAATTGGGCAATTGCTCGGAAAGGGTGACCGCAGAGCCCAATGCAACAGAAGTGTGAACTTAGCCTTATTTACTGATTTTTGTGTGCATCGTTACTGACCAGCCACAAGAGGCTGTTTTGCATCTACATTTGACTGTTTGGTTACTATAGCAACATCTCAACGGACTTCTCCAGTGGACTTCGAGGGCTGAGGATGCACTGTATGAGCTGAGCTGAAGGGAAAGTGAGAGGTTTGTGTAGCAGAAAGGAACCACCGCTGAAATACTTAAGTGAATTGAGAGAAGATTCATGTTGGAATTTAGCGAGGAGGACCGCAACGTATGTGAGCAGCATCCTGTGCCGGAGATCACAATTCTGCAGTTGCTGGCTATACTAGTTCACCATGAGAGGAACTCCAAGTCTCTGATTATGGCAACTGGACACCATAGTACCCCGGGATGGTAGGCTGGGCCCGGGACTGCGTGCACGCTACAATTTGTTTTGGTACCAAAACACCTATCTGTTCTAGTTAGGCCGGCTATAGACACACACAGTCAGACTTGCCAGCTCTGCTGTATCAGGTGTCAGTTACATTTAAAATCTTAAAGGGACAGCACCTCACGTTTACATTGACTGTTGCTCTATAATATTTCTAAGACTGTGTTGCTGAGCTGTGTGGTTTGTCTTCCCACTTTTACCATCTGCATTCTCTGTGAGGCTTCATCAACTAAGGCTATTCAGGGGTTTATGGGATTTGTTAATGTTTAGGTGGATAAGTTGTGAACTCTTGTGCTGTACCACTGGTAGGGCGTGTTCACACACACAATTATTCCAGCTTCCCAGAGGGATTACTAGGTGTTAGGCGACTGTATAGACAGTTCGTTGGTTAGGCAAAGGTTGGCGAGAAGGCAACATAAATTGACGTTACCGGTGGCGCAGCACAGGGATGTTGGCCTGAGGCCTTGTATTTATATTGTTTCTGTTGTTATAAAGTAAAGCAATAATTTATTAATTCAACCTGCCTAGAGTCACTTTCCTGGTGCGTGGTGTTGCCGTATACTGGGGAACCCACATGACTTATATTTTGGCGTAGTCGGCAGGATACAGCAACTGTCATGGACCGGGACGCAGAGGCGCCAGTAGTCCCGTTCCAGGTGCCAAGTCCGCAGATGCCCCCGGTATTAGCTCAGGTAGAGTACATTCCCATGGGGGCACTGTTGCAACATCTCCCAAAATTTAATGGCAACAAATATGACTTTGCAGGAGGGGTGCAGAGCATAGTTAAGATGTGCAACCTGACTCCCGAAGTTCAGAAATAGCGTTGAATGCCTTAGAGGGTGATGTTAGATGGATGGTATTGGTATGGCCTAAGTCTGAGAGGTACACCCTTAAAAAAAATACTCACTCTACTGGATGGAGCTCAGGAAAGATGAACCAAAGTAACACTACTGCGAAGCTGTTTTTTTAACCGACCACAGCGGGAGGATGAAACCCTAATGCAATACTCCAATGCCCTGTAGGAGATGTTGAATGAAATACAACGGCGAGATCCAAGGGCCATTGGAGCCTTCCGGGAGGTGGACTGGCTTCTGCGGGATCAGTTCATCGCAGGGTTAGCCAACAAATTCTTACAAGACAAGTTGCAGGAAATGACCCGGACAACGGCTGACCTTATATTCTACAAGGTTTACCTGGCTGCTGTAGAGAGAGAAGAGGAACCCATGCCTATGGCTGTGAAAGCAGTAAACAGCACCTAGGTGACAGTGGACTGATTGGGATCTGAAGACTCTGAGATCTTGAAGGGGGTGGTCCTGGCCCTGCGGACAGAGTTGAGAGACCTTCGGTTGAAAGTGTCCTGAATGAAGGGAGAGCTGACCCAGGCTTTGGAAATTACCCCAACCCCCCCATACTCCTCCGCACATAATAACCCAGGCTCGGAGGTCCATCAAAAGGGGCTCATCTGAAATGCGAGGATCTAGAACCACTTTGCTAGGCATATCGACGGTATGGACACCTAGCCAGAGATTGCAATGCAAAGACTGAGTCTGAGATGGCCCGACTGTCTAAATTCAATTACCGGATTAAGTTACGATCCGGAAGAGAAAACGGTAATGAGGATGCGCCATCTCGAGTACCAACAGGGCTCCCAGGTGGCAATGTAGACGATGAACTACAGGATACCAAGACTCCGGACCTCGGTCGACTGCCTTCCCTTCGGGACCTGACACACTCAAATGGGGTGGCCATTGGGATGCACATGGTGCTTGAAAAAACTCCCACTGACTTGGTGCGGACCCAGAATGAAAGCAAAGAGTTGTGGTGGTTGAAGCACTGAATCCAGACAAAAACTCTAAAGTGTCAGATGCATAAGTAGCCTGAAATGCAGGGCATAATAGCCACCATTCAAATATAAACACCCACCAATAAAGTGCAGTTTTTGTAGATGTCAGTAGCAAAAGCCCAAACAGCCAGGTACCATGAAGGAAAGTTCCCCCCTACCCACCAACACATGTTTCGCTGTCAAGGCACAAGTGCACCCCGTTAGCTTCATCAGGGAGGGAGAGAATCACACTTTATTGGTGGGTATTTATATTTGAATGGTGGCTGTTATGCCCTGTATTTCAGGCTACTTATGCATCTGACACTTTAGAGATCATTGTTTAACATGCAGGCATTTTACTGCCCATTTCCTTTTTGAGATATTTTGGACGTGCACTGACACTTTAATTAGTATTCTGCCTGCAGGTTCTATAATACTTCTCATATTTATCCATCTTCCATTATTATAGCTATGTATAATATGCGTCTTATATGCCCACACCCAGCTCCCATTTTTTTGTATGCGAGAAAGCAAGAGGTGTGCGTAACGGTAAGGAGCCACCGCAGAAACATTTAAGTGAACTGGGAGAAGATTTGTGTTGGAGTTTAGCGAGGAGGACCACGACACGTGTCAGCAGCATCCTGTGCCAGAGATCACCACTCTGCAGTTGCTGGCTATACTGGTTCACCATGAGAGGAACTCCAAGTCTCTGATTATGGCAACTGGACACCATAGCACCCGGGTACGGTAGGCTAAGCGCAGGACCGCGTGCATTCTGCACTTTGTTTTGCTAACAAAACATCTATCTGTTCTAGTTAGGCCGGCTGTAGACACACACAGTAAGACTTGCCTGCTCTGCTGTGTCCGTTTACAGCAGCGTTTCTCAACTCCAGTCCTCAAGACCCACCAACAGGTCAGGTTTTCTAGATTTCCTTAGTATTGCACAGGTGATGGACTTATTCCCTATGCAATGCTGAGGAAATCCTGACAACATGATCTATTGGTGGGTCTTGAGGACTGGAGTTGAGAAACACTGGTTTACAGTTACATTTAAAACCTTAAAGGGACAGCGCCTCACGTTTACATTGACTGTTGCTCTATAATATTTCTAAGACTGTGTTGGTGAGCTGTGTAGTTTGTCTTCCCACTTTTACCATCTGCCTTCTCTGTGAAGCTTCAGCAACTAAGGCTATTCAGGGGGTTTATAGGATTTGTTAATTTTTAGGTGGATAAGTTGTGAACTCTTGTGCCGCAGGTAGGTTGTGTTCACACACACAATTATTCCAGCTTCCCAGAGGGATTACTAGGTATTAGGCGACTGTTTAAACAGTCCCTTAGTTAGGCAAAGGTTGGCGAGAAGGCGACATAAATGGCCGTTACTGCTGGCGCAGCATAGGGGTGTCAGCCTGAGGCCTTGTTTCTGTTGTTGTAAAGTAATCATTTATCAATTCAACCTGCCTAGAGTCGCTTTCCTGGTGTGTGGTGTTGCTTTATACTGGGGAGCCCACCCTGTACATGACTAAAGGCTACTTTACACGCTGCGATATCGGTCCCGATATCGCTAGCGTGGGTACCCGCCCCCATCTGTTGTGCGACATGGGCAAATCGCTGCCCGTGCCGCACAACATCGCGCAGACGCGTCACACATACTTACCTGCCCGGCGACGTCGCTGTGACCGGCGAACCGCCTCCTTTCTAAGGGGGCGGTCCGTGCGGCGTCACAGTGACGTCACTGAGCGGCCGACCAATAGCAGCGGAGGGGCGGAGATGAGCGGCCGGAACATCCCGCCCACCTCCTTCCTTCCTCATAGAGGCCGGGAGGCAGGTAAGGAAAGCTTCCTTGTTCCTGCGGTGTCACACGGAGCGATGTGTGCTGCCGCAGGAGCGACGAACTACATCGTTACTGCTGCAGTAACGATAATCGAGAATGGACCCCCATGTCACCGATGAGCGATTTTGCACGTTTTTGCAACGATGCAAAATCGCTCATCGGTGTCACACGCAGCAACATCGCTAATGCGGCCGGATGTGCGTCACAAATTCCGTGACCCCAACGACTCCGCATTAGCGATGTCGCAGCGTGTAAAGCCCCCTTTACACATAATGTGTATCATACATTGAAAAATGTACGAATAATTACCGTATTTTTCGCTTAATAAGATGCACCTGATTATAAGACGCACCCCCAAATTTGGTGAAGGAAAAGAGATTTTTTTTTTTTAATAAATGGGGTCCGTCTTATAATGCAAGTGTCCGTCTAACAAATCATATAGGGACATATGTCCCTCATAGCCCCCTTAATCTGGATATGGCCCCCTTATATTGAATATAGCCCCCTTGTGATGACACACGTCCCCCAGTGATGCCACATGTCCCCTATTGCTGGCACACGGCCCCTGTGGCTGTCACATGGCCCCTATTGCTGCCCATGGCCCCCTGTGGCTGGCACATGGCCCCTATTGCTGCCTATGGCCCCCTGTGGCTGGCACAGGGCCCCTATTGCTGCCCATGGCCCCCTGTGGCTGGCACATGGCCCCCTATTGCTGCCCATGGCCCCCTGTGGCTGGCACATGGCCCCTATTGCTGCCCATGGCCCCCTGTGGCTGGCACACAGCTCCTATTGCTGCCCATGACCCCCTGTGGCTGGCACACGGCCCCTATTGCTGCCTATGGCCCCCTGTGGCTGGCACACAGCCCCTATTGCTGCCCATGGCCCCCTGTGGCTGGCACACAGCCCCTATTGCTGCCCATGGCCTCCTGTGGCTGGCACACGGTCCCTATTGCTGCCCATGGCTTCCTGTGGCTGGCACACGGCCCCTATTGCTGTCTATGGCCTCCTGTGGCTGGCACACTGCCCCTATTACTGCCCATGGCACCCTGTGGCTGGGACATGGCCCCTATTGCTGTCCATGGCCCCCTGTGGCTGGCACACAGACCCCTATTGCTGCCCATGGCCCCCTATGGATGGCACACATCACCCTGTGTTTGATATGGCTCCCAGGCTGCTGCTTTTAGTAAAATAAACTCTTTCCTTACCTTCTCCAGCACTGTCCTCCCTCGTGTCTCCCTCCGTGCGGTTGAGCTCCTCCTGCACTTCCTGGTTCTCGGTGACGGTCATGTGATCGGCACAGCAGAGTGACATCTCTGCGTGCATGATCACAGCTGCAGGAGGGAGACACCGGGGAGACACGCTGGAGGAGGTAAGTAAAGAGGTTTTTTTTTACTATGGGCAGCAGCATGTAGGCCATATCTAACACAGAGGGGAATGTGCGATCAAAGGGGAGCACAGGCACTTATAATATGCGCCGCTCCCCTAGCCCGTCACCGTGGTGTGGTTTCAGCACCACGGTGATGGACAGCAGCAGTGCATATTATATGAGCGGGAGCAGCAGATCTAACGCTGCAGCCTTAACCAGCTCACCAGCCTCTACCAGCCTCCCTCAGCCTCCAGCACCGCTCCAGAGCTGCCCCCACTTCCCCTGGACCCTGCAGTATATAATCCATATATTCAGATTATAAGACGCACCCCCTTCTTTCCCCCAAAATTTGGGGGAACAAAAGTGCGTCTTATAAAGCGAAAAATACGGTCATTTCTTCCAAGGAGACCACAGTTTGTCAAAATATGAACTTCTATGTGTCTTGAGATACAGTGCCTTGCGAATGTATTCGTCCCCCTTGACTTTTTCAACCTTTTCCCACATTTCTGGTTTTAAACATAAAGATAAAAAAATTAAATTTTATGGTGAAGAATCAACAACAATTGGGACACAATTGTTTAGGTGAACAATATTTATTGCTTATTTTAAATTTTTGTAAAAAATAAAAAACTGAAAATTGAGGTGTGCAATATTATTCGGCCCGTTATTTTCAGTGTAGCAAACTCACTCCAGAAGTTCATTGAGGATTTCTGAATGATCCAATGTTGTCCTAAATGACTGATGATAATAAATATAAGCCACCTGTGTTTAATGATAATGAAGTCTCCGTATAAATCCACCTGCTTTGTGATAGTCTCAGTGTTCTGTTTAAAGCACAGAGAGCATGATGAAGACCAAGGAACACAACAGGCAGGTCCCTGATACTGTGATTGAAAAGTTTAAAGCCGGATTTGGTAACAAAAAGATTTCCAAAACTTTAAGCATCCCAAGAAGCAGTGTACAAGTGATCATATTGAAATGGAAGGAGTATCATACCACTGCAAATCTACCAAGACTCGGCCGTCCTTCAAAAATTTCATGTTAAACAAGGAGAAGACTGATCAGAGATGCAGCCAAGAGGCCCATGACCACTGTGGATGAACTGCAGAGATCTACAGCTGAGGTGGGAGAGTCTGTCCATAGGACAGCAATCAGCCGTACACTGCACAAATCTGGCCTTTATGGAAAGGAGAAAGCCATTTCTCAAAGATATCCATAAAAAGTGTTGTTTAAAGTTTGCCACAAGCCACCAGGGAGACCACCAAACATGTGGAAGAAGGTGCTCTGGTCAAATGAAACCAAAATCGAACTTTTTGTGCGCAATGCCAAACGATATGTTTGGCGTAAAAGCAACACAGCTCATCACCTTGACCACAACATCCCCACTGTCAAACATGGTGGTGGCAGCATCATGGTTTGGGCCTGCTTTTATTCAGCAGGGACAGGGAAGATGGTTAAAATTGATGGGAAGATGGATGGAGCCAAATACAGGACCATTCTTGAAGAAAACCTGTTGGAGTCTGCAAAAGACCTGAGACTGGGACAGAGATTTGTCTTTCAACAAGACAATGATCCAAAACATAAAGCAAAATCTGGAATGGAATGGTTCACAAATAAACGTATCCAGGTGTTAGAATGGCCAAGTCAAAGTCGAGACCTGAATCCAATCGAGAATCTGTGGAAAGAGCTGAAAACTGCTGTTCACAAACGCTCTCCATCCAACCTCACTCAGCTTGAGCTATTTGCAAAGGAAGAATGGGCAAGAATTTCAGTCTCTCCATGTGCAAAACTGATAGACACATACCCCAAGCGACCTGCAGCTGTAATTGCAGCAAAAGGTGGCGCTACAAAGTATTAACTTAAAGGGGCCAAATAATATTGCATGCCCCAATTTTCAGTTATTTGTTTTTTACAAAAGTTTAAAATAAGCAATAAATTTCGTTCAACTTCACAATTGTGTCCCACTTGTTGTTGATTCTTCACCATAACATTAAATATTTTTATCTTTATGGTTGAAGCCTGAAATGTTGGAAAAGGTTGTAAAAATCAAGGGAGCCTAATACTTTTGCAAGGCACTGTATATTACATGATACATGATTCCAGGATATAGTCATCATTAATATAATGAAAAAAAGATAGTCAAATCCACTACAAATAATCAACATTAATATAAATGGAAGAATAATAATCAATTCCATTAGACAAAATGTATCCCTGACTCCTTAAGTAATAAGTGGCAGTCAATATCCATTCACAATGATTACATAGATAAATGCATGAGTAACCACATGAATTACCCAGAAAGGAAGAAAAAGATAAATTACTTCCCTTGAATGATCGTGCTGCCTCGACGCGTTTCCCCTTTTAGATCCAAGGTTCATCAGGAGTCTGAAATAGTTTTGGATTTTCTGAAGGAGTAATCCATGGCTGTGCGCCAGTATAATACTGAATGCCCACACTCCTCCAATTCTGTCAGTCAACTACAAAAATTTGGATAAGAATACATTGCCATACATATGTGTGTATATTGTTAAATACTGTACCTCTCTCATTTGTTTTACTTTTGACCATACCCTGCAAATTAAATTAATAGTGGGATAAACTGATAGGCTATTAAACTTATCCGCCTATAAACTATTTACAGTGGTCCTTTCCCCACTACAGTCCCTGACAGAAGTTCTGTCGCTTATCCATGTTATATAAATAAAAGCTTATAACCTGACTTTAAATTCATCCATTGATTTTATAAATTAATCTTTTGAAAGCTGAAACCCTCCCAAATTTGGTTTAGGTTATAAAAACAAAGTTGCTGCAAAGCTGAAATATTGATAATTTAATGAACACAGAAAGGTCAGATTTTGGAAAGACAAAAGTTTTGTCGTCCACAGAAAGTAATGTGAAATTCAAACAAATAATTAACTTCTAATACAAAGATATGTTGCATAACATTGGTGAATTAAGTTGTGATGCTACTACATTCCATATTTAATATTTTGTGTGACTTCCATGAGCTTGAAGGACTTCATCCATGAGGTTCAACAATGATTCATACAATTTATTGATGAAGTCATCAGGAATAGCAAAGAATGCAGTCTTACATGCCTCCCAGAGTTCATCTAGATTCTTTGATTTTGTCTTCCAAGCTTCCTCTTTTATCCTACCCCAAACATGCTCAATGATGTCCATGTCTGGTGACTGGGCTTCACAGTCCTTGAGCACCTTGATCTTCTTTGCCTGGAGGAACTTTGTTGTAGAGATCAATGTATGAGATGGAGCACTATCCTGCTGCAGAATTTGACCCCTTTTATAATTGGGAATGTAAGAGATAGCTAATACTTCTTGATATTTTAGGCTATTGATATTGCCTTTCACCTTGCAAATGTTTTGCACACCCCCATACTGAATGTAACCCCAGACCATGATCTTTCCACCACCAAACTTAACTGTTTTTTGGGTGTATTTTGGATCCATATGGGATCCAGTAGGTCTGCTGCAGTATTTGCAGTGGCTGTGGTGAAATTCAACTGAAGATTCATCAGAGAAGTCCACCTCCTGCCACAATTCTGCCACTGCGTCCATCTGTTTAGCAGGCTGTGGGACTTTTAATTGCCTTTTGTTTAGTGCTGGCTTCTGGGCACTGATTCAACCATGGAGGCCATTTCGAGACAGAATCCTACAAACTGTTCTAGTTGACACACGGACTTGAGGTGACCAGGCCTGTTGGAGCTCTGCTGCAGCGGAAGAGGGGCTGGCTTTGGATTTTCTAACCAACAAACGTTCCTCCTGAGCAGTTGTCTTGCAGGGTCTGCCGGACCTGGCCTTGTCAAAAACATCTCCAGTCTCTTCAAATCTTTTTTTAATTCTTTGTACTTGACGCCGAGACACAATAAAGATGCCAGCCATCTCTGCAGTGGATCTGGTCTTCAGCCTCTTGATAATCAAGACTTTGGTCGCAGTGTGGATTTTTTGCATGTTGTCAGAGGTCAAGTTGCAGTTCAAGTGAAGGTCTGGAGTGCTGGGTTACTTTTTATGGACATCCACTAATTAAGCTATCATTTAGTGAGCACAGGTGAGGTTGTAAACTAGGATTGGGTGCATTATATGAGAAGGCGACAAAACATTTGTCTTGCCAAAATCTGACCTTTCTGTGTTCATTAAATGATCAATATTTCAGCGTTGCAGCAACTTTATTTTCATAACCTAAACCAAATTTGGGAGGGTTTCAGCTTTCAAAAGAGTAATTCATAAAGCCAATGGATGAGTTTAAAGTCAGGTTATAAGCTTTTATTTACATAACATGGATAAGCGACAGAACTTCTTTCAGGGACTGTACTTTTTGAATGATATTAGATAATAAACTTCCTATTTTATTTTCTTTCCAACCACTAAAGTGTTGACACGGAGCCGAGAAAAAAGTTTAGCCACAGGTTGGAAAGTGCCAAGCTGCCTTCATCTTTAGGTCTCTATAAAGTTTCCAATGTAACTACCAGTATCTCTTTTGCCAAATTAAATCTTAAAATAGAGAATTGATCTTATGAAATCTATATAAGGGTAACCAAACAGGAACATTATGTATTATATACAAAATCTTAGGCATTAGTACCATTTTAATAAGATTCAGCCTACCTACCATAGATAATGTAATTTGCACCTATTGCTATTTTCAATTGATCCTTTCCAATAAAGGAGATACATTGCATTTTCTCAAATTCTTTCAGAAAAGGTAATATTATTATACCAAGATATTTAAACTGGGTAACCACTTCTAGCTGAGTATGCTGAGTAGCCAAATGAGCAACAGGGTTATCTAGAGGGAATAATGTTGATTTTCCCCAATTAATGGTGAGACCCGATAAGCGTCCAAAGTATTTAAGTATATGCATGGCATTATTCAATGACCCACCATAGTCCTTCAGAAAAAGTAGTACATCGTCTGGATATAGTGCAATTTTCTCTTCTATTTTTCCGTATCTAAACTCAACCACATTGAGGAATTCTTAATTACTGTTGTTATTCGCTCAATGATGATACCAAACAACAGCGTGGACAAGGCACCTCTGTCTTGTACCTCTATTTAATTTGAGGTTTTAAGATAGCTCGCGGTTTGCTTTTATTTTAGCCATAGGGGATGAATATAGCAATTGCACCCAAGACATAAAGATAGGCCGAAACCCATTTTTTTGTAAAACAGCCCACAGGTAGCTCCACTCCATGCTATTGAAGGTCTTTTTGCTGTGTCTAACAATGACCAAGCTGCATATTTAAGAACAAATTACCTAAGATGATTCCAGTGGATTTCTTGTACATGAAGCCATTTTGATCCAAATGCATCATTTTATTTATAATTCCAGACAGCTTAGATAATAGCTTAGCTAATATTTTAATGTCCACTGTCAATAATGAAATAGGTCTGTATGATTAGGGTAGTTGAGGATCTTTACCTTTCTTTGGGAGGGTGGTAATTAACATTCTGTAAAGGAGCAATTATATACTGTAAATGTAACAAATTAGGGAGCAAGACATTATAGCGCTTGTATATCTCTGCTGGGAGTCCGTCTACTCATAGCGCTTTATCGCAAGGCATGGATGCCTATGCAGGGTATGTCTATCTTCTTCAGATGTCAAGGTCAGCTTAGCCTTCTTTAAGAAATTCTGTATATTCCCCTCCTTAGATTGAGCCGTTGAGGAATATTATGATTCATTGAAAATAAACAAGACTTTCAGAATCCCATTTGTAGAATTCACCAGATCCCCATTGTTAGAGTGAAGACTATATATATTAGAGGAGTCCCTTTAAGCAGAGGTAATAAGTGATAACAGATTCCCTATTCTCCCCTTCTTCAAAAAGTGTTATCCTTTGAAAGGCTCTTTAACATTTCATCTTTTGCAGGAGCATCTGAGTGGCAAGAGATTGAGCTGCTTTCAGACAGTTTTGAGCAGATGATTTGGTAATTTCTACTAATCTAATTTCAGCATTTCTAAATTCTTGGAAAATTGCCTGGTCTGCTTTGTTAGTTTTGATTTTGCTCCTCGCTATCTCTCTAATGAATAAGCCCCGTAAGTAGACTCTCACAGACTCCCACACCATCGGGATACATGCTGTCTCTTCATAAATTGAAATAACTTCTTTAATTCTGATGATATCTTATCTACAATAAGAATTTGCAGCCAAAATAATTGAGCTGCCACATTTTAAAGGAACGCTTAACTAAACTGAGTGAAACACTAAGCAGACAATGATCCAAGATAATTCTATGTAGGTGTTGGATGTCCTTAACCAGACTATCCATTAAGATGTTTCACAGTGCTAAGTCTATACGGGATAAAGAGTTAATGCTATAGTAGTTATAACATGAGTATTGGTATACATCAGGAAACCTAATTTTCCACATATCTACCAATGCCGTTTCTTTAACCCCCTACCACTGAAGCTTGTTTCCACCTTCCTGACATGGGCAAATTTTACAATTCTGACCAGTGTCACTTTATGAGGTAAGAACTCTGTGACGCTTCACGGATATCAGTGATTCTGTGAATGTTTTTTCGTGACACATTGTACTTCATGTTAGAGGCAAATTTAGGACCATTTTTTATGGTTATTTGTGAAAATATTGCAACTTTTTTGAAAATTTTTAAAACTTCAAATTTTCAAACTTTACATTTTTTACCTTAAACTGGAGTTATGTCACACAAAATAGTTAATAGATAACATTTTCCACATGTCTACTTTAAATCAGCATCACTTTTGAACCTTCATTTTTTTTGTTAGAAAGTTAGAAAAGTTAAGAGACTATCAGCAATTTCGAATTTTTCCAACAAAATTTACAAAACCAATTTTTTTTAGGGCCCACATCACATTTGAAGTGACTTTGAGGGGCCTATATAAAAGAAAATATGAAAAGTGACACCATTCTAAAAACTGCACCTTTCACACCTAACCTGCTCAAAACTACATACAGGAATTACAGCAATGTAGATGGAAAAAATGAAAATGTTCCCACAAAAATGTTCTTTTATCCCAAAATGTTGCATTTTCCCAATGGTAACAGGAAAAAATGGACAATACAATTTGTTTTGCAATTTCTCCTGAGTATGCCAATATCCCATATGTGGTGGAAAACTACTGTTTGGGCTAAAGGCATGGCTCGGAAGGGAAATAGCGCTATTTGAATTTTGGCACTCCATTTTGGCTGGAATAGATTGCAGGTGCTATGTCACATTTAAAGAGGCCCTGACATGCCAAAACAGCAGAAACCCCCCACAAGGTAACTCATTCTGGAAACTACACCTTTCAATGAATTCATTTTGTGGTGTAATGAGTAGTTTTAACTCTCAGGTCATTTATGAAATTGTATTACATTGGGCTGTGAAAATAAAAGGTAACATTTTTTTCAGTAAAATGTTGCTTGCTTTAACCCCAAAGTTTTAATTTTCAAAAAGGGTAATATGTGAAATTGGACCATTCAATTTGTTATACAATTTCTCCTGCGTATGCCTATAAGGGCTAATAAGAAAAAAATGGACCACATAGTTTGTTGTGTTATTTTCCTAAGTGTACCAGTACCCTCCATGTAATCGGGAACTACTTTTGAGGTATAATGGTAAAGTACCATGCTCAGAAGGGAAAGAGCACCATATTGGAATTGAAATTTTGCTGGAATGATATAGGGTGCCATGTCACATTGGCTGAGCCTGTGATAAGCCAGAAAAGCAGATCCCCATTAGTCACCCCATTTTACAAACTACACCCCTCAATGAATTGATCAAGGGGTGTAGTGAGCATATCAACACCAGAGATATGCCACAGAATTTTATACCATTAAGTAGTGAAGAAAGAATAATTACATTTTTTTCGCTAAAATGTTGTATTAGCCCTAAGTTTTTAATTTTTTTATGGGCTAATAAGAAAAAGAATTAACCACATAGTTTGTTGTGTAATCTTTCCTGAGTATGCCAATAACTTCCATGTAATAGGGAACTACTTCTTGCAAATTTGAGAATTTAAGGCGCGCCATATTGGACTTCCCAATTTGCTAAAATTGTTTAAGGGTGCCATGTCATATTGGTAAAGCCTCTCAGCTGCCAGAACAGCAGAAACCCCCCACAAGTGACCCCATTTTATAAACTGCACCCTCAATGAATTCATCTAGGGGTGCAGGGAGCATATTGACACCACAGGTGTGTCACAAAATGTTATACTATTGGGCGATAAAGAAAAAAAAATAGCATTTTATCTTTAAAATGTTGTTTTAGCCTCAGATTTCTAATTTTCTTAATGGTAAATAGGTACAAAAGGCCACATAAGGTGTTACATAATTTGAATGTGGTAATACAGTCACAGGTGACAGACAGTCCTGTGGTGTCCGGCTATAGAAGGTCACAACATTTGGCTGCACACACTGCTCCCTGACTTATAATTTCTGCTTGGTTTTCATCCCTTTTTCTTTAGGACCTTGTGGAGTTCTTCAGCCTGTCAACTGCTTTTCATTAATACTTCCCTTGTTCCTTTATACCTTTATATACCTTCACTTCCTATTACATAGTGCTGGTGATATTTCATATGCCTTTATCAAGTCTTCAGTGCTAGCGGTCGTTTTGCATATATCTGGTGAACCTTTGTGGTTGTTGCAGTTCCTGTCCCTGAGTCAACTGGAGATAAGTTGTTTGTCGTTTTCTCTTGTGTGTTATCCCCGTGTGTCTTTTAGTGCCTCTTACCCTCCAGGGATGTTGTTTGTGCCACCTAATTTGCGCCTTAAAATAATTGGAGAACATCACAATACTGTACTTGCAGGTCATTCGGATATAAAACAACCTCAGACCTCCTTTCTCGTCACTTTTGGTGGCCGAGGTTGCATCAGGATGTGGTTGACTATGTGTTCCTTTGCAGTATTTGCGCATGTTCCAAGGTTACATATAATCGGCCATCTGGCTATCTCCTGCCATTAGCTATCCCCAGTAGACCTTGGACGCATTTATCCGTGGACTTTATTGACCTACTTTTGTCTGTAGGTAAAATGGTGGTCTCAGTAAGATTTTATATTTTATTGCATTACTACCACTCCCGAATACCAAGACTCTAGCTCAGCTGTTCATCAATGAAATTGGGAAACTTCACTGGGTTCCTTCTAATGTGGTCTCAGATTGGGAATCCAGTTTGTTTCCAAGTTTTGGAAAGCATTTTGTGCTCAATTAGGGGTACAGTTGTTCTTTTCTTCTGCCTTCCACCCCCCGTCAAATGGTCAGACCGAGCACACAAATCAAAATTTGGAAACATACCTCAGGTCTTTTGTCTCCGAGAGCCAGGAGGATTGGGCATCTTACTTATTGTTGGCTGAATTTGATATAAACAATCATCATCAGGAGTCTACTGGCAAGTCACCTTTCTTTGGTGCATATGGTTTTCATCTGCAATTTGGTACTTTTAGTGCTAGAGGGGCTTCAGGAGTTCCTGAGAAGGAACAATTTGCCTCATCTCGTGCTTTGGTATGACAAGGGGGTTAGAGTGATTTGAAGCTGATGCGAGACAGATACAAACATATTGCTGATAAAAAAAACGCTTGTCAGGTCTGGACCTAAGTATTAATGACTATGTGTGGTTGTTTACCAGTAATATCAAGTTTAGGCTTCCTTACTGGAAGCTGGAACCTGGGTTTTGTTGGTCCCCTATAAGGTAATCACCATCATTAACCCATTTGTCTTTCATCTGTAGTTATCTCAGGCTCTTAGGTCTGTGGTCAAAAAGTATTTGGTACCCATGGATCCATCTCCTTTGCCGCTGGCCCCAATCATAGTTGATGGCAATTTAAAGTTTCAAATAGCTAAGACCTATCACATCTGCTCTCCTCCTATTTATGCTGCTTGAATTTTTCCACCCATGCTAGCTGTAGGTTGTCTTTGTTGGTCCATTAGGTGTGGTTTCTCAAACTTTCAGGAGATAGTTTTGCTTATTGCTTGGAGCAGACGTGGTGTTTACCCCTGTTGTTTAGTAGCTTACCTTCTGCTTTTGTGTTTCCTCCTGAATCTCTTATTGTCTTTACCTTTGTGCGTGTGGCGTGACAGAGTTTTGGTTTTCCTTGTCTGTCTTTATCTGTGGGTTTCATCACACTCCTGTCCCGTTCATACTTCAGGAGAGGGAGAGGAGGAATCAGATCAGGACTGGTGAGGAGCAGGGCCAGGAAGTAGGCTCAGGCATTTCCACCTTCAGGAGTATCCCCTAGGTCAGTCATGGCGAACCTTTTACAGACCGAGTGCCCAAACTGTAGCCCTAAACCCAATTTGTTTTCCGAAGTGCCAACCAATCCTATTATGTAAATAATTGATTTTAATCTTACCTTTGCAGTTTTCTCTTCAGCAGGGGGCATCACGCGCATGCATGCTTACCACACATTGAAGCTGAGCCCTTTCCAGACACAGCAGTTGGATTGATCTTTATGGAAAAAATTGCAGCATATTAGACAGAGATTTTAGCATGGAATGCAATCAGATTTCACCCTGTAATCCACATCTACATTTCAAAGTCTGAACATCTTGAAATCCCATAAAGACGTACAAGTTGCTCCCCTCCCCCTTCATTATGTAGTTATGTCCCCCTTCCTGGGCCACTTCTTGGTAAACATGTCCCCCATCCTGATATATATTTCCTACATTCTGGTATATTTGTCCCCATCATGGCCCCATCCTGGTAAATATACCTCATCCTGGTAAATGTACCCCATTCTGACATATTGCCCATCCTTGTAAATGTTCCCCCATCCCGGCATGTACCCCATTCCTAGTAAATGTCCTCCATCCTGGTAAATGTTCCCAATCCTGGTTAATGTAGCCCCATCCAGGTAAATGTCCCCCTTCCTAGCATGTACCCCCATACTGGTAAATGTCCACCTTCCTGGCATGTTCCCCTTCCTGGTAAATGTTCCCCATCCTGGTAAATATTCCCCATCTTAACATGTTCCCCATCCTGGTAAATGTTCCCCTTCCTGGTAAATGTACCCTATCGTGGCATGTTTCCTCCATCCTGGCATGTATGTTTTCCCCATCCTGGCATGCATGTTTCCTCCATCCTGGCATGTATGTTTTCCCCATCCTGGCATGCATGTTTTCCCCATCCTGGCATGCATGTTTCCTCCATCTTGCCATGTATGTTTTCCCCATCCTGTCATGCATGTTTCCTCCATCCTGGCATGGATGTTTCCTCCATCCTGGCATGCATGTTTCCTCCATCCTGGCATGGATGTTTCCTCCATCCTGGCATGCATGTTCTCCACATGCTGGCATGCATGTTTTCCCCATCCTGGCATGTATGTTTTCCCCATCCTGGCATGCATGTTTCCTCCATCCTGGCATGTATGTTTTCCCCATTCTGGCATGCATGTTTCCTCCATCCTGGCATTTATGTTTCCTCTATCCTGGCATGTATGTTTCCTCCATCCTGGCATGTATGCTTCCTCCATCCTGGCAAGTATGTTTTCCCCATCCTGGCATGCATGTTTCCTCCATCGTGGCATGCATGTTTCCTCCATTCTGGCATCTATGTTTCCCCCCATCCTGGCATGTATGTTTTCCCCATCCTGGTATGTTTCCCCCCATCCTGGCATGCATGTTTTCCCCATCCTGGCATGCATGTTTCCTGCATCGTGGCATGCATGTTTTCCCCATCCTGGCATGCATGTTTTCCCCATCTTGGCATGCATGTTTTCTCCATCGTGGCATGCATGTTTCCCCATCCTGACATGCATGTTTTCCCCATCCTGGCATGTATGTTTTCTCTATCCTGGCATGCATGTTTCCTCCATCCTGGCATGTATGTTATCTCCATCCTGGCATGCATGTTTCCTCCATCCTGGCATGCATGTTTTCACCATCCTGGCATCTATGTTTCCCATATCCTGGCATCTATGTTTCCCCCATCCTGGCATGCATGTTTCCCCCTTCCTGGCATGCATGTTTCCCCCTTCCTGGCATGCATGGTTTCCCCATCCTGGCATGCATGTTTCCCCCCATCCTGGCATGCATGTTTCCCCCCATCCTTTCATGCATGTTTCCCCCCATCCTGGCATGTATGTTTTCCCCATCCTGGCATGTTTCCCCCCATCCTGGCATGTATGTTTTCCCCATCCTGGCATGTTTCCGTACATCCTGGCATGTATGTTTTCCCCATCTTGGCATGCATGTTTCCTCCATCCTGGCATGTATGTTTCCTCCATCCTGGCATGTATGCTTCCTCCATCCTTTCATGTATGTTTTCCCCATCCTGGCATGCATGTTTCCTCCATCCTGGCATGCATGTTTCCTCCATCGTGGCATGCATGTTTCCTCCATCCTGGCATCTATGTTTTCCCCCATCCTGGCATGCATGTTTCCCCCCATCCTGGCATGTATGTTTTCCCCATCCTGGCATGTTTCCCCCCATCCTGGCATGTATGTTTTCCCCATCCTGGTATGTTTCCCCCCATCCTGGCATGCATGTTTTCCCCATCCTGGCATGCATGTTTCCTCCATCCTGGCATGCATGTTTCCTCCATCCTGGCATGCATGTTCCCCCCCCATGCCGGCATGTATGTTTCCACCCCATGCTGGCATGTAAGTCCCCCCCCATGCTAGTATGTATGTTTCCACCCCATGCTGACATGCATGTTTCCCCCCCATGCTGGCATGCATGTTCTTCCCCCCCATGCTGGCATGTATGCCCCCCCCATGCTGGCATGCATGTTTCCTCCATGCTGACATGCATGTTTCCCCCCCATGCTGGCATGTATGTTTCCCCCCCATGCTGGCACTGGCCCCCTCATCCCAACCTTGGCACAGCCGCACACAAGTTATAAAAAAAACCAAAAAAAAAACAACACACAACTCACTTTCCAGCCTCCGCTCCACCACTGCGCGCCACTGGGTCCTCAGTTCCCACATGGCCAGAAGACGTCATTAAGCCGGCGCCGCTCACTAACGCTCCTTTTTCTCCTAGGCAACACACCTGCGGCCTTTGAGAGGAGGAGTGTCAGAGCGAGGAGAAATGTCTCCTCCGCTCCAACACATCTTTGAACTGCCGGCACCACCACGCCAGCAGATCAAAGCGGCAGGATGAGGACACAGCGGGTGTGCCAGCACAATTGGCTCTGCGTGCCCCTGGTGGCACACGTGCCGTAGGTTCGCCATCACTGCCCTAGGTTGAGGGACAGCTTAGAAGCCTCGGATCCTTGCTATCCTATAGTCATCCTGACATTGTAACTGGCCATACTTTATACTCCAGCATGGACCCAGTTAATGCGCTATCGAGCCAATGCAGACCTTGTCAGTCCACGTGGCTGAATTAAAGGGCGTGGAATAGCACCAAGCGCAGTCCGCCACACCAGCGCAATCTGTTCTGGTCGCTGGATCATCTGAACCCAAACTGCCCCTCCTGGAAAGATTTTCAGAGGAGCGCAGCCTGGTTGTTACTTTTAGAGAAGCATGTAAATTACACTTTTGTCTACGGCCCGACTCCTCTAGTATTGAGGCACAGCTGGTGGGAATTGTGGTCTCGCTCTTGAGTGGGGACCCACTGACATGGGCTCTTGCCCCCTATTTTGTTGTTGGTGGACCGATTTTTCTCTGCACTCAGTCTCATCTATGATGGTCTGTACAATATATCTTTAGTCGAGTCTGAAATCTGTTCACTGCAACAGGGGAATTGGCCTGCAGAGGGTTGTGCCGAATTCCAGTGCTGGTTCATAAACAATCAGTGGAAAGACCCTTGCTTCAATAGCCAGTTTTTCCAGGGTGTGTCCAAGAGGGTAAAAGAGGCATTAGTAATGTATGAAACTCCGCCTTATCTTGAGTGTGCCATGTCTTTAGTAATACGTATTGATTGCCATTTCCAACAAATGTCGCATAAAACCAAGGCTCTCTGGTAGGGTGTTACTGTACTGATATTACCTACGAAGGCCTCACCTGAGCCCATGCAGCTTGGAGAGACTTCACATCGGAGAGAAATTCCACTACTCCTAAAATAGGAGGGGTTTTTTTTCTGTGGCAAAAAGGCGCACTCTGTCAGTACCTGCTCCTCAGTGCCCAAAGAAAAACGGCAGTCAGAAAACTTTTAGATCCAGATTGGTTGGGGAATTCCAACCGGTATCTATGTATTTCCTCCTCTATGGTTTCTCAATGTTTAATACCCGTAACAGTTAAGGTTAGGTGCCTCAATGTCTCTGTTATGGTCTTCCTGGATAGTGGTTCAGGGGCAAACATTATTGATGAACAGTTTGCTCATTCTTCTGGGTTAGAAGGGAAGGAGTTATCAAATCCAGTAAAACTTCTTGCCATTGATTCGTCACCTTTTTCTCAGGGGGGTTTGTTGAGTGTATGCAGGCGCTGACACTCTTTATAGTGGCACTCCATTTGGATCTCATATCTTGTTATATGCTTAAGGACCTTCCTGCACAAATTGTATTTGGCTCCCATGGTTTGCATTACATAACCGTACTGTTGACTGGAAAATCCAAAACAAAGGCCAGGGATAAAATTGCCCAAGGGCAGGCTGTATAACTTGTCAGGCCCTGAGAGATTAGCTCTCAAGGAGTATATAACAAAGAGTTTGGCTAAAGGGCACATTAGGCCATCCTCATCTCTGGGGGCTGCTGGTTTCTTCTCTGTTAAAAAGAATGGTTGACTACGGCCATGTCTGGACTTTCGTGAGCTCAACCAGGTATTGGTTCATGATCCGTATCCCCTGCCACTCATTTTTTACCTATTTAATCAGATTTCCAGTGCTAACTGATTCTCTAAACTTGACATTAGGGGGCCTATGATCTAATCCAGGTCAGGCAGGGGAATGAGTGGAAAACGGCGTTTAATGCACCAAAGAGCCCCTTTGAAAATCTGGTGATGCCATTCTGTCTAACCAATGCGCCTGCTGAATTCTAGCATTTTGTTATTGATGTGTTTTCTCATCTGTAAGGGATATTTGTAATTACTTACCTTGATAACCCTCTCATATATTCACGGGATTTTGGGTCTCATTTGGAACATGTCAGACAAGTATTACAAATTCTCAGAGTGAATTTAAGCTAGAAAAGTGTGTGTTCCTGTTCAAGAACTTCCATTTTTGTGTTATATTATTTCAGGTACAGGTTTTAGCATGGATCCAACTACATTACAGACTATTTTGAAATGGGACCGTTCCGAGAACCTTAAAGCTCTACAACGTTTTTTAGGTTTTGCGAAATATTACAGGAAGTTTATTAAGAATTTCTCTGCTATTGCAAAACCTTTTACTGATATGACTATAAAGCGTACAGACTTCTCTAAATGCATTCAGGATACTTGTACAGTATACCTTTGATTGTCTTAAGATGTGCTTCTCGTCAGCACCTGTATTGGTACACACTGACATATCTCAACCTTTTACGGTGGAGGTCGATGCGTTATAAGTGAGGGTGGGAGCTGTATTGTCTCAGGGTCTGTGTATTGGTAAACTGCAGGCTTGCGACTTTTTTTTCTAAGAAATTATCTTTGGTGGAACATAATTATGATATTGGTAACAAGAAATTACTGGCGATGAAGTTAGCATTTGAGGAATGGCGATACTTTCTGGAGGGAGCTATTCATCCGGTTACAGAAATTACTGACCATAAAAATATTTTTTATTTGAGTCGCCATCTTACACCAAGACAACCTCGGTGGTTATTGTTTTTCAATAGGTTTAATTTTTTTGTTACTTATCGCCCTGGTTCTAATAAAAATTAAAGCCAATACTTTGTCCATTTGTTTACCCGGGAGGGGGGGAACCCTGTTAGGAACTTGTCCCCATCCTTCAGAAAGGACTGGTGGTGTTCGTGCTCAGTACTGGTGTGGAATCGGGGATTGTAGAGGCTCAAAGTGAGCCGCCATCTGGGGTTAAGGGGAACAAGTCATTTGTTTACCTGAATCTTCATCTTAAGGTTCTTAGAAAGCACCATGATTCTATCCTGGCTGGTCACCCTGGGGTTAAAGGTACTCTGTATCTCTTATTTCATCACTTTTGGAGGCCCAAAATCAGGAGGGATGTGGTATCTTACGTGTCTGCATGTGCCACCTGTGTGCGCTCTAAGGTATCTCACTCTTGTCCCTTAAGGCCCCTTTACACACTGAAACTTTCTAGCGATCCCACCAGCGATCCCAACCTGGTCGGGATCGCTACAAAGTCTCTGGTGAGCTGTCAAACAGGCAAACCTGGCCAACGACGCAACAGCGATCCGGACCTGCAGAACGACCTAGCTAGTCATTGGGGACGTTGTAAAGCAGCTTTTTGAAAGGGAAGTCGCTAACGAAGTCGCTGTAAAGTCCCCTTTACACACTAAAACTTTGCTGCACAGCAGGAAACAAAGGACCAAAGAATGGTCCTGAACGATTTGTAGTGATCACAACTTCACAGCAGGGGCCAGGTCGCTGATGTGTTTCACACACTGCAATGTCGCTGGGGAGGTCGCTATTACGTCACAAAACCGGTGACGTTACAGCGATGTCGTTTGCGATGTTGCAGTGTGTAAAGCCACCTTTAGAATGTCTGCAGCCTTTGATTGTTCCTAGCCAACCTTGGACAGACATTTCCATGGACTTTATTACGGATTTACCTTCCTCTGCTGGTAATACAGTCATTTTGGTAGTGGTGGATAGGTTTTCAAAGAGGACACATTTTATCACCTTACCATCATTACCTTATTCTAATATTAGCTCAGGTGTTTCTACGTGAGATTGTTAGACTCCTTGGAGTCCCTTCTAAGGCTATGTCCGCACGTTGCTTTTTACCTGCTTTTTTGCTGCTTTTTCAACTGCAGCGTTTAATGCCAAAATGGTTGTGTTCTGCTTTTCAAGCAAAGTCTATGGGAATTTGGGTTTCTTGTCCGCACTATGCAGTTCAAACTACAGCCTTTTTGTTGCAGAACTTTGGTCAAAAACTCAGCTTTGCAGTGCAAAACCCAAATGGCAAAAACAATTGACATGTCATTTCTTGGACCTGCTCTGCCCTTTCATCTGTCCCCTCATTTGGACCCAGTAGTAACAATATATCTGGGTTTAAAATTGTACATCTTTTAATGGTCATACTACCTCATACTTTGTTAATTTGGTAGCAGATAAATGTTTTGTTCAAAGCTGCATGAGAATTTCAGTCACTGCATGTGGCACTTGTATGATCAATGGGTAGTTCCGCATGTCAGTTACCTTGTCTCAAAACAGCAGCATCCGCTACTGCCCTAATTCATGATGGAAATCCTCTTATTATAGCATCTAACTGAACTGAATAGGATCCTACGGGTCACTCTTTGTTTCCATTAAGTTGTGTAAGTGCACCTTGTGCATGGCCTTGGGTTTCATGACAGAATAAATTGAAAGCTTTGTCATAATTTGGTAGTGCCAGTGCTAGAGCTGATAAGATGCTACTTTTTAGTTCATTGAACGTCCTTTCTTGTATCTCTGTAAGGATAATTATAGATTGTTTGTTTCTACCACCTAACGCATCATACAAGGGCTGCAGCATACTTGATGCATTGGGGATGCATTCTCTGCAATACACTATAAACTCTAGAAAGGCCCTAAGCTGTTTAAGGCTATGTGCGCACTTACCGGATTTTGCCGCGGATTTGCTGCATGTTTCGCTGCAGAAAATGTTCATAACATCTCTGCAGTGAATCACCAGCAAATCCTATGGAGAAAAAAAATCCTGTGCGCACTAGGCGGAATTTGACAGCTGCATGTTTTGCTGCGGGAATCCCGCAGCAAAAACAAGTGCATGTCACTTCTTTTCCGCACATCGCTGCGGGATTTCACTCCATTGACTTCAATGTTAATCGTGAAATCCCGCAGGGAATAACGCAGGAAGCAAATTCTGTGCGGTTCACTGCGTTTTCCTGCGTTATTCCCTGCGGTATTTCGCGGTTTACCTCCGGTAATGTACATCGCCTGTCTGCGGTTTTGCAGGGAAGTGATGTCATTACAGGAAGAGGAAGCCGTGCAGAGAGAAAACACACACACATCACACACACAGACATAGAACACGCATACAGTTAGGTCCAGAAATATTTGGACAGTGACACAAGTTTTGTTATTTTAGCTGTTTACAAAAACATGTTCAGAAATACAATTATATATATAATATGGGCTGAAAGTGCACACTCCCAGCTGCAATATGAGAGTTTTCACATCCAAATCGGAGAAAGGGTTTAGGAATCATAGCTCTGTAATGCATAGCCTCCTCTTTTTCAAGGGACCAAAAGTAATTGGACAAGGGACTCTAAGGGCTGCAATTAACTCTGAAGGCGTCTCCCTCGTTAACCTGTAATCAATGAAGTAGTTAAAAGGTCTGGGGTTGATTACAGGTGTGTGGTTTTGCATTTGGAAGCTGTTGCTGTGACCAGACAACATGCGGTCTAAGGAACTCTCAATTGAGGTGAAGCCGAACATCCTGAGGCTGAAAATAAAGAAAAAATCCATCAGAGAGATAGCAGACATGCTTGGAGTAGCAAAATCAACAGTCGGGTACATTCTGAGAAAAAAGGAATTGACTGGTGAGCTTGGGAACTCAAAAAGGCCTGGGCGTCCACGGATGACAACAGTGGTGGGTGATCGCCGCATACTTTCTTTGGTGAAGAAGAACCCGTTCACAACATCAACTGAAGTCCAGAACACTCTCAGTGAAGTAGGTGTATCTGTCTCTAAGTCAACAGTAAAGAGAAGACTCCATGAAAGTAAATACAAAGGGTTCACATCTAGATGCAAACCATTCATCAATTCCAAAAATAGGCAGGCCAGAGTTAAATTTGCTGAAAAACACCTCATGAAGCCAGCTCAGTTCTGGAAAAGTATTCTATGGACAGATGAGACAAAGATCAACCTGTACCAGAATGATGGGAAGAAAAAAGTTTGGAGAAGAAAGGGAACGGCACATGATCCAAGGCACACCACATCCTCTGTAAAACATGGTGGAGGCAACGTGATGGCATGGGCATGCATGGCTTTCAATGGCACTGGGTCACTTGTGTTTATTGATGACATAACAGCAGACAAGAGTAGCCGGATGAATTCTGAAGTGTACCGGGATATACTTTCAGCCCAGATTCAGCCAAATGCCGCAAAGTTGATCGGACGGCGCTTCATAGTACAGATGGACAATGACCCCCAAGCATACAGCCAAAGCTACCCAGGAGTTCATGAGTGCAAAAAAGTGGAACATTCTGCAATGGCCAAGTCAAGCACCAGATCTTAACCCAATTGAGCATGTATTTCACTTGCTCAAATCCAGACTTAAGACGGAAAGACCCACAAACAAGCAAGACCTGAAGGCTGCGGCTGTAAAGGCCTGGCAAAGCATTAAGAAGGAGGAAACCCAGCATTTGGTGATGTCCATGGGTTCCAGACTTAAGGCAGTGATTGCCTCCAAAGGATTCGCAACAAAATATTGAAAATAAAAATATTTTGTTTGGGTTTGGTTTATTTGTCCAATTACTTTTGACCTCCTAAAATGTGGAGTGTTTGTAAAGAAATGTGTACAATTCCTACAATTTCTATCAGATATTTTTGTTCAAACCTTCAAATTAAACGTTACAATCTGCACTTGAATTCTGTTGTAGAGGTTTCATTTCAAATCCAATGTGGTGGCATGCAGAGCCCAACTCGCGAAAATTTTGTCACTGTCCAAATATTTCTGGACCTAACTGTAGAACACAGACACATAGACCACAGATAGAAAGAAAACGGAAATATAGAAAACAAAGAACGTGGGCTCCGCCGTATTTTTACCTTCCAGTCGAGGTAAGCACACAGCGGCGGCCCAGTATTCTCAGGCTGGGGAGGGTGAGGAGCAGGGTTAATGTCCCCCGCCTCACTCCCCCTCCCGCAGCCGAGAATATCAGCCGCAGCTGCCCCGGGACTGTCGCATGCATTATGCGGCAGCACCGGCGTGTCCTCGGCTCTTCCTGCCACCGTGTAGCAGTGGCAGCAGGGTAATGCAAGGGGTTAATGATGGTGGGGGACAACTCCAGGCTTGATCATGGCAGCGTCTATGTGACAGCTGACATGATCAACCCGTAAGTAAAGTGAATAAAACACACAGAAAAATCCTTTATTTTAAATAAAACAAACAAGCCTCGTTCACCATTTTATTAACCCCTCCCGCACCAAAGCTCCGGCGTAATCCACAGGTCCGACGTAATCCACAGCTCCAGCATAGTCCACAGGTCCTGCGCTGCTTACATCCAGCCGCGACTGTCACAGACACAGCGCTGAATGAATGCAGCAGACAGCAGAGGTAATTACCGGTCATTTCCCACGGCCGGTAATGTGAACTCACTGCCGACCGTGGGAAATGCAGCGATCTGTCCTCTATCTATCTATCTATCTATCTATCTATCTATCTATCCCTCTATCTGTCTGTCTATCTATCTATCCCTCTATCTATTCTTCTGTCTATCTACTATCTCAGAATTAAATGACTTTTTTTTTTTTTTTCAATGTGCTTTATTGCATTGAATGCAATAAAGCACATCCCAACCCGCACGCGGCAAAACCGCGACAATACCGCGAACAATACCGCGGTCAAACCGCAGCAAACCGCGGCAAACCGCATGCGGTTTTCGGGTGCGGTTTGCCGCGGTTTTTTACCGCGAGTGCGGTAATCTTTGAGAGCATGCGGAATTTTCTCAAGAAAATTCCATTTCCCAGTGCGCACATAGCCTAAGGGTAGAAGGAAGAAGTATTTCGTGAATTGCTTTCCTTCTCTCTGGGGTGAGATGTTTTTGTCCTTGTGATATACAATGTCCCAAAAACACCTCTAGCTCTAGCTTATCTTTGGGCACCTTACGCCCTGCCTCTGCTAAAAATGTAAAAAGAGAACCAGACTATTCTAAACATTCTTGAAGCCCTGTTGCACACAACAATAAGTCATCCACCTAATGCAAAAGCTGTGTGTCTGGATAATGCCTCCATCTCTCTAGAACTCTTGCCATTGCCTCCGTAAACTCTGAAGGAGAAGTTGCCTCTCCCTTGGGTAAGCAAGTCCAACAAAACTGTTTTCCATTATGGCTGAAGGCAAGCAGTAGGTGACTTTCCTCATCTATTGGCACAGAAAAATAAGTATTTGCTAGATCTATTACTGTGAAAAAATTTAGATTTTTTTTGTGTGTGCAAACTACATCTGATCACGCTGATTTTACCCCAAGTGCGAGCCATTTAAACACTGCAAGCGGCTCGCACAGGGCTGAGCATCACTTATACCCAAGCACAGCACTGCTCGCTTGAGTGGTTTGCACTTGTAACTCACTTGAACTTCAAACCTGTACTTTGTTTTTTTGGAAGTTTGTTTTCCAAACATCGAACTCAGGTTTGCTCATCTCTAGTCTGAACCTGTAAGTGGGTTATCTGGTGTGGTTGTCCACAAGAAACATTAAGTTTAAAGTGCTGTCACTTAAGTTAGGACCTCGGTTTATTGGTTTATTCAGAATCACTGCTGTCATTAACCGCTGGCTTTCCGCCTGGCGTTACTGGCATCCTACAAGGTTCATAATGTTTTCGAGAGCCCCTCTTCCCTTATGTCCGTCTCTGATCCTAGTCGATGGGCCATTAGATTTTCAGATATCTAAGTTCATTGATTCCCATTTTGTTCATTACAGTACTTGATTCATTGGCAATGTTATGGTCCTGAGGAGAGGACTTGGGTACCAGCCTGAGATATTCATATGGAGTCTCTGATTAGATTATTTCATCATCTCCATCTGGAGAGACCAGGTCGTGGGGATCTAGAGACCCCTCCTAAAGGAAGGGGTACTGTTACACAGAGTTTTGCACTAACTTTGCTGACTGTCATGGCGGTGTCAGGCTCTGTTCACATTGCAGATTTTGACGCTCCTCCTGATGGTTTTTCTGGTGTCTCTGATCAACACAGGCGGATATGGGTGTTCACCTGCTGTGTGCTCAGTCATAATCAGGCTAATAAGAATTAATCTCTGCAAGCCTGCTTGTTAGGCTCTTTTGATCATATGTTGTGAGGAGGTCAATCATATCTGTTTATCTCATACTTAAGATGGATGAAATCTTCTACCCATGCCAACTATAGGTTATACTTTGTTGGTCTGTGTGTTTTGGTGTCCAAAACTTTCTGGAAAGTGTTTTGCCTGAAGTGGTTGTGAAGTTTACCTGTTAGCTTATTGTTTCCTCCCTGCTCTTGTTTTCCTCCTTATCTTTTATTGTTTAACACCTCTGTGAGCGAGTGCTGTGTGACAGAGTTTTGTTTTCCTCTGTCTGTCTATTTTTTGGGTTTAATCTAATTTCTGTCCCGCTCCCCCCTGGGGGAGGGGGTATCAGATTATGGCTGCTCGGGACCAGGGTCAGGAAGAAGACTCAGGCATCCCCACCTTTAGGGGTATCCCTGAGACTAGGGGTAGCATAGGTCCCCCTAGCCTAAGGGTCAGCTTAGGAGCCCTGATTTCCTGCTATCCCCATAGTCAGTGTGACATCATTATATAGGAAAGAATGTTTCCTACCATTTTTTCCTGTAAAATCCATTTTAAGCTCGGTTTTTCATGATTTATTGTCGGTTCGTAAAAGAGAAGTAAGGCAATAAACCTTGCTCTAATCCCAAACTTACCCTCCTCCAGCAGCTATCCCTACAGTGAATGAAGGGAACAGTGATTTTACTCCAAGACAGGACAGTAATTACCCCTGAAAAAGACTTTGGGTTTAGTTTTCAGCAGCAATATAACTATGGAAGGACTGTAAAGCAATAGACCCTGGCTATATGCTTGCTATAATCAAAGCTCTCCCTCTTGCAGAAGCTATTCCTAGACTCAATTCAGGTAATAGTGGTTTCACTAGAATAAAAGACAGTAACTAGCCCTGCAAAGGACTTTTTGTTTTAGGTTGCAGCATCAGTATAAGTTTAGAAGGACGGTAAGGTTATAAACTCCGCCTATAGTCCTTATCTAAGCTTTCCTTCTTAGATCAACTTTCCTGAGCTGTAGAGGGATGAGCACCACGCCCCCGGGTCTTTATAATACCTGATGACACGATGCAGCTGGCCATTCAGAGTAATGTCAGTAGCCAACATGGCTATGTAATTGCCCTGTATAGCAGGCAGTTCCTGTATGTTGATTGACTGTGAAAAGCCACAAAACATACAAAACTGGGACTCGAGCATGGCGCTTGAACACCCACAATACTCTGTTGAGTAACAAGCGTGAACAAGCAACCCAATGCTCAATCGAGTATCGAGCAGTGTTGAGCACCATCGCTCATCACTAGTTCTTAGTTATGATGTGGTGATATGGTAAGGCTCATGCCTAACCAGGTCACACAGCTTTAATTGCCATCGACTACTGCAAAGAGAGAAGAGAATAGAGCTATGTATCATTACATACATCTCTTTGCATGTATCTCAGGCATCAGGGAATAATACCAGTGCACCTTTGTATAGATGCAGAATGCTGACAGTCTGTTAATATTGTGGTTTTCCTGCTGAAGAAGTTGGTCTCACTTAGAAACACATAGAATTTTGAATAAACCGCATGATCAATAGTGTACCACAGTCTTCTAGATTTCTTGAATTTAACATCAGTAACGCAGACTACTACTCCTAGCCTCCTACTACTTGTTTCACAGCACTGTAATGATGTGAGATGAGAGCTGTAGTGTGGGATCAGGACTTTTGACATCTAGTGCTTTGTATCTATCCCAGGTATACTGTCATTATTTCAATGCCAGGGATACATGCCTTGTGATGTGTGTAATAACACACAAGTCCCCTCTCTCCCAGTTGCACAGTAGCCACCAGCAGTTAGATCTATGTACCCTGGTTAGAAATGAGCCTTACCATATCAAAAAGAGAATGATGGTTCTAACATGCTCTCAGGGCATTTTCTCAGGGCTGTGTCATGCAGGGAAAAAAAATAAACGCCCCCAATGGAAAATTTAATTATAATTCTAACAAAAAAATTAGTATATAGAGTTTAATATCTAATATCTATGCAACAGAGATGAGAAATAAAAAATGTATATGTTGTATTCAGATCTTCAGCCTCTTCATCATGGTCTGGCCAGTTAGGCTTGAAAAATGTTATCAAAAAGTCCTCTAAAAATTGAGTAAACATACAGTATCTGACCAAAAAGCACAAAACAATCTAATTAACCCCTCATTAACTCTTCCTAAATATGTGTTTAATTTTACGTTTAGAGTGCAGGGCATATAATGCACGGGCACAGCAGTTGTGTTATGTATCATAAAATGATGCTGTTGGTATATACATCCAGATAAAACAAGCCTTCTTATAACTATGTCTCCAAAAAAGTAAAGGAAAGGTATGGCTCCTGAAACGTGACAATACAAAAGAGAAAAATAAATGGTCTGACATAAAGGCCAAAATTGGCTGTGACACCAATGATAACATTTGCAATAACAACAGCCAAATCTAATATTGCAATCTAGATCTCAAATTGTTGAGATGAAGAAAATCATTTATATAGCTTATTTTATATTGATGACCAAACTCTAGAAACTATGCTAAAGGATGGAATTAGAATTGTTTACCGGAAAGCACTGATTGGCAATCTAATTTTTCTCAGCATGTTATATTCCCCAAACACAAGGAAACTTGGTTATCTACCAAGGAATTTATAAATGTGGATGTCATCCATGCAAAATCTGTTCACATGTAACCCTCTTATCATAATGGCAGAACTTGATATACTTCTATTAGTTTTAATATAAAACACATTTACAATACACAATTTTTTCCAGGCAAGTTTATTCTTTAATATGGCATCTATTTTTCTGGTTTCATTTAGTTTATATTATCAGTTTTCCCATACTATTATAAATCCATGCTATTTACACCAGATTTACTTTACCCATTATATTTCTTCCTAATTTATGATTTAATGCAAATCTAGTTTTTCCTAGCAGCTCATTAACTAGTTGATGATCGGTCTCACTGGGTGTGGATGTCTCACTAAATTAGTTTCTTTAAAGAGAGTGTATCATCAGAAAGTGACATATTTGTCACGGGGTCCTTCTCCAGTATCACACACTCAATAGAGCGAAAGATGAGTGAACAATCCTAAGAAACGTTATTCTATGCAAACCAAATGGTCCATAAATCAAACCACCCCACAGAGGGTAAAATAGTCAAGGAACACAGATATAGTCCAGCAACGGGATAAATACCCGGGAGATGAGTCATAATCCTCCAGCTGTATTTTCATGGGTAATCAGGGTTTCTCCAAGTCTCTCTGTGGTGCTGGCCATAGCATCAGTGTCCCACAGAACAATCCCAAGAAACTTTATTCTATGCAAACCACATGGTCCATAAATCAAACCACCCCACAGAGGGTAAAATAGTCAAGGAACACGGATATAGTCCAGTAACGGGATAAATACCCGGGAGATGAGAGTCATAATCCTCCAGCTGTCTTTTCATGGGTAATCAGGGTTTCTCCAAGTCTCTCTGTGGTGCTGGCCATAGCATTAGTGTCCCACAGATCATCCATCTTCTGCTTCTATGTCCTCCTCAGGTTCAATCCTTACATCTAAAGGTAGGCAGACAAGTAGGCTGGTTTTCAGGCCTCCCTGGAGATAGAAGCACTATAGGAGGTGATTTTCGACATTTGGGGAGCAGGGGAGTAATGAATGGAAATGGGCTAATTTCTTTGAACACAATGACACAGAACAATAAGGTACCGTAAAACTATTAAAATTAATAAAAATATAAAGATAGCCAAATAATACTGAACACACCACATCACACCATCACAGTATTGTAAGCGGAATAGAATGTGATAAAAAAAGATTCTGTCACCCAAAGTGGTACCAATAAAAAATTCCATCTCATCCCGCAAAAAACAAGCCCTCACATGACTCTGTCGGTAGAAAAATAAAATAAAAAAATATAGCCTTCAAAATTCAGGGATGCAAAAAAAACTTTATTTTGTAAAAAAAAGCTTTTTAGTGTGATAGTTGCCAAGCCTAAAAAAACTAAATAAATTTGGTATGAGTATCATCATAGTGACCTGAGGAATAAAGTCACTCTATCTAGGCAAATGGCATAAAAAATAGTAATAAAGCCAATTCTTTGAGTGCTGTTGATTTGTTTATTCTGCCTCCCAAAGATCGCACTAAGGTGCAGCTCACATTTATCCTGAACTTTACGATGAGTGCTTACACCGGGAATATGTGTATATCTCTGAAAAATGTGATTCAGAAAAAATTCCCAACTGAAAATTCACTGTAATGAGGCAAAGAGAGTTATTTTGAGCTCCTATCTGGCCTGTGGTCTGGCGGTGTCCATCTTTTTATATATCTTTTTAGGCATGCACAAAAGTACAGTCAACAACGGTTTTATGCAGCTTTGAAACAACATACACCACTGAACAGAGATAAAATGGAGTGTGGAGTAACTGCTGCCTCATAATAGTGAATGGATCCGTAGGGGGTTTTACCTGATTCATGTTTGGAGATGTAGATATAAGCCCTGATGTAAGTGCTCAGCATAAAGCACAGGATAAATGTTCTGTACCCCAAAGTGGCACTAATAGCATTCAACTCAACTCACAAAAAACAAATACCAATTGAGGTCCATCATCTATTAATGAACATATAGGTGACTTCCACGTTGCTGGTAGCACAAAGGCTCTTTAAAAGCATTATGTCTTCTTCCCTAACAATAAATCTAGCAAATTCTGCACTTCAAATCCAAATGCCTCCCCCCCTCCCTTTTGAGCTTCACAGTGTGCCTAAAGCACAGTTAACATTCACATATTTGGCATTGTTGTAGTGAGGCGAGCCCGCTTAATGTATGGGATATGTGTCTCCAGAAGTACGAGCTGGGCACAATGAACGGGCATTACATTGTACTGTGCACTACAAGGGCTAAATTTCAATTTTTAATTTTGCAATAGTCACTGCATTTGACTCCATGGGTGTTTTCCAGAGAAATAATCGTCACCACACTCGGGGATGAATTCTGGGAGAGTTGTAATTTCCAAAAGGTGGTCACTTGTGGGGGTTTCTGCTGTTCTTGTTCCTAGGGTCTCTGCAAATGGAGTCCGCAAAATATTCTAGGAAAATTTGTGGTCCAAAATTCAAATGGCGCTTCTTCCCTCCTGAGCCCTGTGTTGTGGCCAGTCAGTACTGTACTGTCACATGTGGGATATTGCCAAGTTCAGAAGAAATTGTGTAACACACTATGGGCCTTTTTTACTTATTCCAATTGTGAAAATTGGAAATATGGGGATATAATACAATTTTAGTGGTATAAATGTAATTATTTTTCTTCACTGCCCAACAGTATAAAATTCTGTGACACACCTGCGGTATCATTATACTTACTACACCCCTAGATGAATTCAATGAGGGGTGCAGTTTGTAAAATGGGGTAATTTGTAGGGAATATTTGTAGTTCTGGCACTTCAGGGACTCTGTCTATGTGACAGCTAACTATTTCCACAAAATATGAACTCCAATATGGCACTATTTCCCTTCTGAGCTTTGTAATGTGCCTCAAAAGAAGTTTTACACCTCATTTGCGATATTGGCAAACTTAGGAGAAATGTAATCAAATTCTTTGGTCCCTTTCCTCCTATTACCCTTTTTGAAAATTTAAACTGTGGGGCCAAAGCAACAATTTGGTAGAAAAGAATGTAATTTTTACAGCCCTATGTTATACAATTCAGTGAATCACCTAAGGGTTAAAATTACCCACTATACCCCGTGATGAAAACCTTGAGAAATGTAGTTTCCAGAATGGGTTCACTTGTTGAAAGAGGGGGGGTTCTGCTGTTTTGTAATACCAGGGGATCTTCAAATGTGACATGGCATCCACAATCTACTCCTGCCAAGATTGAGTATCAGCATACTCAGGAAAAATTACACATCAAATTGTATGGTGCAGCTTCTCCTGTAACCATTGTGAAAATGCACACATTTTTTTGTGGGAAAAATATGATTTTTTATTTTCTCTAGTCAACATTATAAAATTCTGTGAAGCCCCCGGGGGCTCAAGGGGCTCACCAAACATCTAGATAAATTCCTTGAGGGGTCTAATTTCCAAAATGGGGTCACTTGTGGGGATGCTCCATTTTTAGGTACCTCAGGGGTTCTCCAAACGTGACGCTAATTTTGCTTTCCAAAATTCGAATGGAGCTCCTTTCCTTCCGAGCTCTGCCTAGTGCCCAAACAATTGATTTCCACCACATATGAGGTATCGGCATACTCAGGACAAATTGCACAATAAATTGTATGGTGCATTTTTTTCTGATACCCTTGTGAAAATGCCAAATTTTATAGCTTAAGTAACATTTTTGTGTAAAAAAAGTAACATTTTCATTTTTTCCTTCAACATTACTTTGGTTCTTGTGAAGAACCTAAAGGGATAATACATTTATTAAAAGTGGTTTTGAGCAGTTTGGGGGGTGCAGTTTTTAGAATGGTGTCACTTTGGGGTATGTTCTGTCACCTAGGCCTCTCAAAGTCATTTCAAATGTGATGTGGTCGCTAAAACAAATGGTTTTGTAAATTTTGTTGGAAAAATTAGAAATTGCTGATGAATTTTGAACTATTCTAACTTCCTAACAAAAAAAAAATGTGCTTCAAAAATTGCGCTGGTGTAAAGTAGACATGTGGGAAATGTTATTTAGAAACTATTTTGTGCGACATAACTCTCCAATTTATGGGGCATAAAATTAAAAAATTTGAAAATTGCAAAATTTTCTCCAAATGTCCAAATTTTTCACAAATAAGCGCAAAACATATCAGCCTATATTTACCCCTATAATTAAGTACAATATGTCACGAAAAAGACAATAAAACAATATGGATAAAAGAAATCCGGGTTTAATGCTGCGCCAGAACAGTCTACTGTTACTGTACAGTAACTGAGCAGATACTTTTCTTTTGTCCCGATGAAGAAGACGGATATGTCTTTGAAACGCGTTGACCTGCAGAAATAAAGAAAAACGATTTCATCACATACTCCTGGATTGTTGTGGTCTCTAGCGCAGCATTAAACCCGGATATCTTTTATCCATATTGTTTTATCTCTCGCTTCGGGGCTGCTGCTGACCACTTTTTGATATATTTGCATCAAGGAGTTGTGCCTGACACAACTTCAAGAGGTAAGTGTGTCTTTGGCACCATATTTGCGAAATCTTATACCTGGTAAGACCCTATGTGTGCTTTCTCTTCCACAGACAAATAATATGAAAAAGACATTGTCAGAATCACCAGGATCTGTTGAAGTGTTCCAGAGTTATAATTGCTACTTCCAATAGGTGGCGGTAGAGTTTGTCTCCTTTCCTGGAGAGACAATTTGAATAATTCTCAGAGAGGCATTGCAGCTATAAGTCCCCTCACCACTGACAGCCAGACTGGTTTGTCAAGTCTCCATAAGGAGAATAGTCTTCCCCGTGATCCCCACAAAGCTTCTCATAAGCCAGATCAGTTACCCACACTTTGCACTGATGAGGGGCAATCACCCCGAAACACCGTGTCTGCAAATTGTGATTCTGATCTGACATATATCCTAGGCCATATGAAAAGGCTTGTTAAAAGGCCACTTGTGACTTTTAGGATTGCTACTTCCAATAGGTGGCGCTAGAGTTTGTCTCCTTTCCTGGAGAGACAATTTGAATAATTCCCAGAGGGGCATTGCAGCTATAAGTCCCCTCACCACTGACAGCCAGACTGGTTTGTCAGGTCTCCGTAAGGAGAATAGTCTTCCCCGTGATCCCCACAAAGCTTCTCATAAGCCATATCAGTTACCCACACTTTGCACTGACGAGGGGCAATCACCCCGAAACACCGTGTCTGCAAATTGGGATTCTGATCTGGGATATGTCCTAGGTCATATGAAAAGGCTTGTTAAGAAGCCACTTCTAACTTTTAGAATTACTACTTCCAATAGGTGGCGCTAGGGTTTGTCTCTTTTCCTGGAGAGACCATTTGAATCTGTCACTGGTCAGAATCATAAAAAATGGCCCGGTCATGAAGGTGTTTTAGTGTCCAGGGGTGAAGGGGTTAAGTATCTGTGTACCAAGTTTCAGCGACTGTCCATAGCAAAACTGAAGGAAGGCATTTTTGTGGTTCCGGATATTCAGGAACGCATGACGATGTGTCCGAAATAAAACTGAAAGCTGTTGAGAAAAAGGATTGGTATCCTTTTAAAGAAGTCGTGAAGAAATTTCTAGGTAACAACAAAGATCCAAAATTTAAGACCATTGTGGAAAACATGTTGAAACGTTCAAAGCCTTGGATTGTCTGATGAATTTGAAGTTACATTTTTTACATTCCCATTTGGATTACTTTCCTGAAAACCTTGGTGCGGTTAGTGAAAGGCAAGGAGAAAGATGTCATCAGACTATCTATCAAAGAGATAGAACGTGAACATGATGGGGACTACTGCTGGAGGCTTCACAGGGAAAATCTGCAGGCCTTCTACCAGAGAAAAGGGATCATGAGAAGCTTTGAAGAGAAAAGTAAAAGGCACAAAAATTAATTTCCAAAAAAGTTGCAGAATGAATGTTCAATACATTTTTATATACAGTATTAATATTGTGTACATTTTTGGCTACAATAAAGATTTTTGTTTTGTTCATCTCACTTATCTATAATTTTTATACTTGGTTAAAAATAGTTTTTTTTAAATGAGGGCATAATGAAAAATAAGAATCAGTCATTGGATTTGAAAAAATTGACATAAACCCAAATTATGCATACCTGCGTTATTAGTACACGGCTTCATCTCATATTTAGCAAATGGAACAGGAAGGCATTTAGGTATTATTTATTAGTTGTATATTAATTATTGATGGGCACAGTTGACACTAGTAATTAATATTCGGAGTTCCACTTAAATATTGTTGGGAACCCTCCTTTAACATATTGTTGAGCGAGCCAGCGTAATTATTGAAATATTAATTAATAGACGATGCCGACATTAATAATTAATATTTGTAGTTACCCTGTTACTACAGGTGAGATCAAACATATACTTTTTTTATTTACTTTGATTTGTACATAAAGGCATTTTTATTGGTAAAATATTTTTCTGTTATTTGTTTATACTTTAGTTTGATTTTTTTAATTTTTACACTTTTTTTTACTTTTTTAGTTGCTGTGTGAAACTTTAATTTTTACTTGTCTAATTTCTGATTTAATATCTTGCAGTACTACTGATCTGCAGGATATTAAATTTGTCAGTTTTACAAAGACACTTTGCCTGTTAGACCCTGTTTATTGCAGAGCCTTACAGGACACCATAACTGGCTGACCCCAAAGATATTACTTGGGCTCAGGTTGCCATGGCAACTAATAATGTCCCTTATTATAGAATAGCAGAATCCTCCACTACACTCTCAAGGGTTTTTTGAATTGCAAGTTTTATTGTGAAGTAAACACAAAACTAGTGGTATCAAGTATAAGGACATAGAACGACCAAAGAAGAAAAGATATTTCGACCCATCCCGGGACCTCCTGCATTAATGCCAGCAGTGTTTGCAATTCCTATATCACACACCAGTGACTAAATGACAGAGACCCAGGACAGGTCAAAATGTCTTTTCTTCTTTGGTCGCTCTATATCGTTATACTTCATAATACTAGTTTTGTGCTTACTTTACATTAAAACTTCCAATTAAAAAAGTACCTCCTCATCTAAGTCCTCTCCAATATTCTTCACCTAAGGCCCGTTTCACACGTCAGTGAAAAACACTGACGTTTTTTACTGGCGTGTAAAACACGCACATGTCTCTCCGTGTGCTGTGAATCACGGCACACGTGGGTTGTCTAAGTGCAATCCGGGCTCCGTTCTCCGTGGCCCGTGATTGCACTTAGAGATTAACTCACCTGTGCCCGCTCCCGCTCTCCATGGTGCTGATCGCTCCCGGTCGGCTGTGTCGTGCATCATGAATATGCGCGACAGTAATGAGCTGGCTCAGAAGCAGCAAGCTGCACGGGCTGCAGAGGACATCGCTGGAGCCGGGTGAGTAAAAATGATTTTTATTTTAAAAGCACGTTTTTTTCTGGCACGTGTCTCACGGATCACACCACTGCGTGGTCCGTGGGACATCAATGATGCCAGAAAAAAATGGACATGTCTCCGTGCGGCAATCACGGACACGCGTGAACGCTGCACGGAGACAAGGGTCAGTGAAAAATCACTGATGTGTGAGCAGACCCATTCATTATAATGGGTCTGCGTATGTCAGTGATTCTGGTACGTTTAAAAAAAAGCACAAACGTACCAGAATCACTGACGTGTGAAAGAGGCCTAAGTGTGGAGTAATCATGTCACCCTAAACAATAATATAAAATTGTCCCCCTTACTGGCATGTGACCAGGAGTAATATCTCGTCTTTGTCCCCATTCTGTACTAATGTCCATCTCCTGGCCCCCATCCTGTAATATTGTCCCCCATCCCATATTCATATTCCCAATCCTTGCTCCCATCCTGTAATTATGTCAACCATCTTGTAACATTTTCACTATCCTGTACTATCCTGCACTAATGTTCTATGTTCTTGTTTCCATTCTGTAATAATATTCCCCAACCTGTAATGTCACCCATCCTGGCTTTTATCCTGAATAATATCCCCCATCCTGTAGTAATGTTACTGCAATAGCAATATTCTGAATACGCCCGCTGTCCAGCAAAAACAGCATGTTTGTTATTCCTGTGGAACTACAATGACCGGGATAATACTTGAATCACTCCCCTGATGAAATTAAGGAAACGCGTTGGGAGATTACTGATGCTGTGAGGAACTGGTTCTTTTATTGTGGGGATCCTGTAAATACCAGATAATCCAGTAGCAGTGACTTTTTTGTGGGAAGAAGGGGACACCACACTGGATGGGTGAGATTGTTCCTTATTTCTTTCCTTTTTTCATTATTATTATTTATTATTATTATTTATTATTATAGCGCCATTTATTCCATGGCGCTTTACAAGTGAGAGAGGGTATACGTACAACAATTATTAACAGTACAAGACAGACTGGTATAGGAGGAGAGAGGACCCTGCCCGCGAGGGCTCATAGTCTACAGGGAATGGGTGATGGTACAATAGGTGAGTACAGAGCTGGTTGCGCAGTGGTCTACTGGACTGAGGGCTATTGTAGGTTGTAGGCTTGTTGGAAGAGGTGGGTCTTGAGGTTCCTCTTGAAGCTTTCCACGGTAGTGGAGAGTCTGATGTGCTGAGGTAGAGCGTTCCAGAGTATGGGGGATGCACGGGAGAAATCTTGTACGCGATTGTGGGAAGAGGAGATAAGAGAGGAACAGAGAAGGAGATCTTGTGAGGATCTGAGGTTGCGTGCAGGTAGGTACCGGGAGACTAGGTCACAGATGTAGGGAGGAGACAGGTTGTGCATGGCTTTGTATGTCATGGTTAATGTTTTGAACTGGAGTCGTTGGGCGATGGGAAGCCAGTGAAGGGATTGGCAGAGTGGCGAGGCTAGGGAGTAGCGAGGGGAGAGGTGGATTAAGCAGCCCGCAGAGTTTAGGATAGATTGGAGGGGTGCAAGAGTGTTGGAAGGGAGGCCAGAGAGCAGGAGGTTGCAGTAGTCGAGGCGGGAGATGAGGAGGGCATGCACTAATGTCTTTGCTGATTCTTGGTTAAGGAAAGCACGGATCCGGGAGATATTTTTGAGTTGTAATCGGCATGAGTTGAAGAGGGCTTGGATGTGTGGCTTGAAGGATAGAGCAGAGTCGAGGGTTACTCCAAGGCAACGAGCTTGTGAGACTAGGGTGAGTGAGCAACCATCAAGTTTGATGGAAAGGCTTGTTGGAGGAGATAAGTGAGGAGGAGGAAAGACAATGAGCTCTGTTTTGTCCATGTTAAGCTTTAGGAATCGTGCAGAGAAGAAGGATGAAATAGCAGACAGACATTGTGGAATTTTGGTTAGTAGAGAGGTAATGTCAGGTCCAGAGAGGTAGATCTGTGTGTCATCGGCGTAGAGATGATACTGGAAGCCGTGGGACTCTATGAGCTGTCCCAGGCCGAAGGTGTAGATGGAGAACAGCAGGGGTCCAAGAACTGAGCCTTGGGGGACACCGACAGATAGGGGGCGAGATGAGGAAGTGGTGTGAGAATGGGAGACGCTGAAAGTTCGGTCGGTTAGGTATGAGGAGATCCAAGATAGGGCCAAGTCTGTGATGCCCAGAGATGAGAGAATCTGTAGTAGGAGGGAATGGTCTACTGTGTCGAAGGCAGAGGACAGGTCCAGGAGGAGGAGGATAGAGTAGTGTCGCTTGGCTTTGGCGGTTAGTAGATCATTGGTGACTTTGGTTAGGGCAGTTTCAGTAGAGTGATGAGGTCGGAAGCCAGATTGAAGCTGATCAAAGAGGGAGCAGGAGGAGAGGTATGAGGACAATTCAAGATGGACATGCTGTTCCAGTAGTTTTGAGGCGTAGGGGAGAAGGGATATGGGGCGATAGTTTGACACAGGGGATGGGTCAAGGGAGGGCTTTTTGAGGATGGGTGTAATAGAGGCATGTTTAAAGCATGAAGGGAATACACCACTTGTTAGTGATAGGTTGAAGAGATGGGTTAGGGCTGGGATGAGGACTGCGGTGATGTTGGGGATGAGGTGCGATGGGAGCGGGTCCAGTGCACAGGTGGTTAGATGTGATCTTGAAAGTAGAGTGGAGAGATTGTTTTCTGTCATGGTGGAGAAGCTGGATTTGGAGGAAGAGGGATGAGTAGCTATGATGAGGGGCTGTGGTGATTGTGGGCCAAAGCATGCTCTGATGTTGTCAATCTTCTGCTTGAAGAAAGAGGCAAAGTCTTCAGCTGAGAGGAGAGGAGAGGGAGGTGGTGCCGGAGGATGGAGGAGAGAATTGAAAGTGTTGAATAGCTGTTTAGGGTTGTGAGAGAGAGAAGATATGAGGGATGAGAAGTAGGTTTGTTTTGCAGCAGTGAGTGTGGACTTGAAAGTGGTGAGGGACTCTTTATATGCAATGAAGTGCTCAGTGGAATGAGACCTCTTCCATCTGCACTCAGCAATTCTGGAAGCCTGTCTTAGTTCTTTAGTCTGCCTTGTGTGCCAGGGTTGCCTGTTGATTGTGCGGGTTTTGGTGTGTGTGAGGGGGGCAGCTGATTCGAGAGCTGCAGAGATTGTAGTGTTGTATAAAGTTGCAGCGGCATCTGCATAATGTAGAAATGTAATGTCTGTGAGGGGGAGAAGGGACTGAGAAAGGGCGTGTAAATCAATGTGTTTGATATTTCTGCGAGGGTGTGGAAGTTTGTGGAGGGGGGGTTGCATACTTGGAGAAGAGAGGGAAGAGAATGTGAGTAGGTTGTGGTCAGACAGGAGGAGAGGTAAATTAGAGAAGTTAGATAGGGAACAGAGGCGAGTGAAGGTAAGGTCCAGCGTGTGGCCATCTTTGTGAGTAGCTGCAGAAGACCATTGGGTGAGGCCGAAGGAGGAAGTGAGTGTTAGAATTTTGGAGACAGATGAGTGGGAAGTGTCAATGGGGATGTTGAAATCACCCATGATGATGGTGGGGATGTCGGTGGAAAGGAAGTGTAGTAGCCAGGTGGTGAAATGGTCAAAAAAGGCAGTGGCTGGCCCTGGAGGGCGATAAATGACAGCCAGTTGAAGGTTGGAGGGGGCGTAGATGCGTACGGAGTGCACCTCAAAAGAGGGAAGAGTAACTGAGGGTGGTAGTGGAATTGGTGTAAAGGAGCATTGGTCAGACAGGAGCAAACCAACTCCTCCACCATGCTTGTTACTGGGGCGGGGTGTGTGAGAGAGTTGGAGACCGCCATAAGAAAGTGCAGCAGGAGAGGCAGTGTCAGAGGGGGTGAGCCAGGTTTCTGTGATGGCGAGGAAAGAGAGTTTATTAGTGATGAAAAGATCATGAATGTAGGAAAGTTTATTGCAGACAGAGCGAGCGTTCCATAGAGCTCCTGTTAGTGGGACTGGGGGAGCGGGGGCTGGGTGAATGGGTATGAGGTTTACGAGGTTGCGGAAATTTGTGTTAGGTTATTGAAGAGGGTTTGAAGTGACAATAGGGATGTGGTGAGGAGGACCAGGATTTGGAGCAATATCCCCAGCAGTGAGGAGAAGCAGTGAGAGTGTTAGTAAGTGGGAGCAGGAGAGGCCATGAGATGGACGTGTGGGTCTGGAGACACTGGGTGAAATGTGGAGGAAAATATCTGAGGGGAAGGTAAGATGGGTGGGGAGGATGGAGGGAGAGATGAATAGTTCATTACTGGCTTTAGGGATCAGAGGGGGCAGTAAAAAGTGAAGTATTATAGGGGTGAAAGTGAATAGAAACACAAACATTGTTTACATTGACTATGTATGCTGTTACCTTCCAGTCACGTCCGTCCCAATTCTGGCCTAATTCAATGCATCATACTTATATGGTGCATACTTGTCTTGCTGCAGACAAAGTCTGGTGCAGACTTTTAGTTGCGCCAGTATATACACATACAAGTGCACTCAGCTGTGAAGGGGTGGGGTACAAGAGTAACCCCTTGATCACTCAATCAAAAAAAAAAAAAAACAGATGCAGCTTCACATAGGCAAAATAAACAAAGGTCATAAAAGGAGGGTGCAAAACAGGGGGGGAAAGATCACAGTGAGATGCTGGAGGATGTCATGAAGATATTGAAGCAAAGAAAGAACAGGTCAGATATAGTGCAAAAGTAGAGTGCATGAATTGACATACCAGGTATTAAAACACACAGTATGCACTTTTGAGCAGGATGAATTAAGTACTCTTTACACATACATGCTCCATTTAAATATATCTTTGGTTTTCCAGTCAACAGTAGGGTTATGTAATGCAAACCAGGAAAACCCTAATATAATTTGTGCATGAAGACCCTTAAGTACATAACAAGTTATGAGCTCCAAATGAAGTACCCCTATGCGGAGATTCAGCCATTGTATACACTCAATAAACCCTCCCTGAGAAAAAGGTGATGAATCAGTGTCAAAAATCAGAACCAGATGAGATAACTCCTTCACCTCTAACCCAGAAGAATGAGCAAACTGTTCATCAATAATGTTTGCATCAGAACCACTATTCAGAAAAACTGTAATAGGGACATCTAGGTCCACAACCTTAACTTTTGCAGGTAATAAACATTGAGATGCCATAGTGGAGGAAATACATAGACCCATGTTGGAATCCCCCCACCGACCTGAGTCTAAAAGTTTTGTGACTGCCATTTTTCCTTGGGCACAGGAGGGGCAGGTACTAACAAAGTGTCCCTTTTTGCCACAGAAAAAACAAACTCTTCCCCTTTTCCTCCCCCCCATGGGACATCCCTCCAAGCTGCAGGGGCTTGGGTGAGGCCTCCAGAGGTAAAGTTGGTATAGTAACGCCCTTTCAGAAAGTCTTGGTTTTATAAGACCTCTTCCGAAAACTGCAGTCAATACATATTACTAGAGACATGGCACATTCATGAGAAAGAGGAGTTTCATATATTACCAACGCCTTCTTAACCCTCTTGGATACACCCTGGGAAAACTGGCTTTGAGTGCAGGGTAGTTCCACTGAGTGTCTATGGACCAGATCCGGAATTTGGTGCAGTAGTCGTCTCCAGGCCGATTTCCCTGTTGTAGTAAACGGATTTTAGAATCAGCTACAGATATTTTGTCCGGATCATCATAGATTAGCTCGAGTGCAGAGAAAAACTTTGTCCATGGACTAAAGAACCATTGACTTATGGGACAAAGAAAAATCCCATGCTTGTGGTTCCCCAATCAAGAGTAAGATCACAATTCCCACCCACTGTTCCTCACTACCAGAGGTGTGGGGACGTAAACAGAAGTATAACTTACATGCGTCTCTAAAAGCAACAAACCGACTGCGCTCCACCTTTAAGATACTTGCAAATGCAAACTGGAGGTGACGGTAATAAACTAGGCTCTGGACATGCAACAAGTCTCCTGACTGAGCGATGACCTGTGAAAAACTTCATAGGTATTTAGTACTAGGGCTAGCTCCAGACGTATGGCTGTAGGGTTAATAAACGTCTGCTACACTATATTGGCCGGTAAACCTTGAGCCCAGAGCCCCAGATGCACATTTCCACCTTATGTTTTTAGCAAATACCCATAATTAGCCATTCAAACGCAGGTCCGGACCTGGACATTTGTTACCATGCAAGCAGTTATTAGTAGAAGAAAAGCCCCAGACAACAGAGGTGTCCCCTTAAGTCTTCAAAACCTTACCCTAAGGAACAGGGCACTTATTGGGCACGACCACCCTCCCTTGACAATCTCTACCGGGGGAGCCCTGAGGCCTAATATTAACCTGGGGTGTTGGTAGAATATAGCTGCTTTTCTCTGCAAACCCCTTAGTCACCATGGGCTAAGAGGGTGTGTTTTTATATATAAAAAAGCGCAGAAATGGTTGCACCCAGGCAATTGCTTTCACAAACAGCTTCCCAACTGATCACTTCTCCTGACCACCAGTCAATCACTGGATTATGCCATTTCAGCCACGGGAGGCCCAAAAGGATGGAAGTGGGAATACCATCCAAGACATAGCAGGACATGCGCTTCTTGTGGAGAGTTCCTATCCAGAAATTAATATTATGTATGGCTTGGGAAAACTCTTTCTGGCTGAGAGGAGCAGAATCAATGTCCAATTTTGGGATAGATCTCGATAACACACTACAGGACAGACCTAGGGTCTGAACGAAGCGAGAATCCACCATGTTAGCGCTCAGATCTTGCTCTGATAACCACATCAATGAACTGATCACTTATATAGTGAACTAAGATGTGTAAATGGAAAAAATTTACACACCCTAGTTTCCTCCCTCCAAACAACCAGGGGGGACACAGATTTTTAGATGGTGTTAGGTGTTTAGATACTGATGGACAAACACTAATATAATGAGCCTTGACGCCGCAGTAGAAACATGCCCCAATCCCATGGTGAACTGCAAGCGGCCCATTATGAGGGGAGGCTCCCAGTAACTGCATGAGTTCATCAAACTGTACCTATGGGATCTCCTTCCTAGGGAGAATAACATGTACAGGATCTTAGTAGACCACCCTGAAAGCAAGGGCCATGGCGGCTTCCAACAACTCCGAAGAAGACTATTGAACCAGAGAGTTCCTAAACCTACCTGACAGAAATAACTACTAAGCGCAGGATCATTCCATTGAATGTCAGTTGGCCATCTCCGGAACTACAAGCGGTACTCATCAGCCGGCTACGCCCCCTGCTGGAGCCTTTGGAATTTATATTCCGCAAGGGACATGCTATCAGGGTCATCATACACAAAGCCAAAGCCGCAAAAAACTTGTCCTGCCGACCGACTGTGATTCGGTCGGCAGAGAGAAGGCCCAGAACTTGGGATCTCCCTGATGAAGAGAGACTACAAGCCCCACATGCTGTTCCTCACTTCCTGAGGAACAAGGACAGAACTTGAAATACAACTTGCAAAACGCCCTAAATGTCATAAGTTTGTCCCTCCCCCAGAAATTGCATTTGGGAGGGCTATTTTGGGTTTCAGCTGAGTCTGAGTGTGAGCAGAGACCAGTAGATCTGCAACTTGTTGCAGCTGCTAGACGACCTGAGGTCGCATATCTATAACATACTGTGAAATGTTATGCATCAGGTGTGTAAAAGCCGCTGGCTGAGCCATGTGGAAAATATATTATATTATGGGCGGGAAATTATGTCATGCTGTAACTGAGTTCTGCCAGGTATAATGGAACCTCAAACGAGCTCCACCACAATAATTGTGCACCGGTGATACAATACAATGGTGGGCACTGATGCTAAGGAGATGGGAGCGGGGTTACCACCTGCGCCCACCTGAGGCTGATCCCTTCACTCCCTAACGTCCATCTACGGGTTCTTTCATCTGATTACGGATCACGTATTGAGGCCATCGTTTGCCCTAAACTCACCCTGGCAAGTGTGAAGGCTGTCAAGAGCACTAGTCTCACCACTGCATTAATAAAACACAAGGGCAGGTAGACAGACAGGGGGGAAAGAGAAAAGCATATTACCAAAGTTACACCACTGCAGCCAGACAGCAAGGCTGCAGACAACATGACTCCAAAGAGGAGAACAACCGCAAAAAAAGCTCTAGCAACTCAAAAATGCTTCATCCCTCCAAATGTGGTCAGAACAGAATGGTTTTACTATTTCTGGCATCAGGTGATGGATCATGTGACTATTTAAAGGAGATGGAAGTGGTCACAAACTGGCTGCACGTGGGGTTGAATAAACCAGGAGCTGCTAGCAGGGAAAATTACATTAACCCTTGCTACACCATAAGAAAGCAAATACATTTAATATATAGAGTCTCACAAGTGGAGCTGAGATCCCAGAACCATCACAAATTTCACAAGGATGGAAAACATTCATGACAGGGGCCTCACTCAATACAGATGTACTGAGCGAGGCTGGATACAGTTTAGTTGAAAAGTGGCCCGAAGTATTCAAATCGCATACTTGTGACCACATGACCACCCGCTCCCGGTGACGGCAACAGACAACTGAAGTCATAGAGTGACTGCAGACTTATAGCCTAAGGTGGAACAACCCCTTTTATATGAAGTCCAAGGTGAGGTCACTGATAGATCATTCTTTGGCTGTAAAATAGAAGCCAGAGAGACATCAGCTAGTTTGCAGTTGACTTGCTTTTTCTATCTGCTGTCATTCTCCTTCAATGTGAGCTTTAATCTTACATAGTGTACAGCTTATTTGCAATAACCTGTGTGTGAAGTAGTTCCTTCTAGGAGAGGAGTTAAATAGGACTTTTCACTATTAATAACATTAAACTGGCCGCATCATGGAATAGTGGCTGAGTAAAATAAAGTTTTAACTTTGTATTTTATTCTCTCCTTTGCGGAAATATTAGTTTGTAAGGTTTAAGTTATAATTTATGTGAGGTATCACTCATACCACCACAACAAATCGGACAAGTTCAAACCGAAAAAAAGTTATTGGGTGTGAGAAAAAATGGATTTGATACAGAGCCTCGGTATAGTATTTAATTTTTACGGATACATTGCAATTCTCTAACAGAGGAAACTGTGAATGGTCCTGCAAATGATTAATAGCTGCTGATTAAAAAAAAAAAAACAGATTGTCTACGGACTGCACACGGAAGACAAGGGATAAAAAATAGTACCAATTTTTTTTTAGATGACAATTGTACTCGTAACAATTTTTTATATGCTAATGCGAACCTAGCCTTACAGTTCACCTAGGGAGAAAAGAACATGACGTCTTTTGCTCATTCATCTCTGCAGCTACTGTTTCAAGAAACAGCAGAGCTGAGTTATGTATCTTTACAAATACTTCCAAATCTTATCTCATAGCAGTCAATGTGTGGGAAAGGTGATAGCTAACAGCACTGTTAGATGAGATCTGTAAGTTTTTGTAATGAATGATACATATTTCTGCAGCTATTGTGCAGAGATACAGATGAGTTACAAATATCATTACAAACACTTTCAGTTCTCATCTCACATTGCTGTGAACCCTTCTCCCACATTGACCACTTTGAGATGAGTTCTGGAAGGGTTTGTAATGATACCTAACTCAATTCTGTTTTATTTCTATATAATAACTTCAAAGTTATGTATAATTACAAACACTTCCAATTCTCATCTCACAGTGCTATTGACTCTGATATTTTCCCCATATTGAGTGCTATGAGATGGAACCTGGAAGTGTGTGTAAGGATACATAACTTAGCTCTGCTGTATCTCTACATAGTAGTTGCAGAGATAGGTAAGGAAAGGAGGACGTTGTCTTTTTTTCTTATGATTGGTCATCATTATGTAGGAAAAGAAATACATTCCCCGAGAGACAAATCTTTTGACAGCACCTAGTTGAACTATAACATAAATTATAACCTAACCTTTATTAGCTAATATATCTACAATGGAGTGGAGAAATTACAAAATAAAAACTACTTTTTACTGAGCTCTGCAGCCACTATTCCACAATGTGGCTAGTTTAACATGTTCAAACTGGTGAGAGCTTCTCTTTAACACATGAAATCCCAGTCAGCTCTCCAACCCATTGAATACTATATAATACTCAGACCCTCGGCATTGGCAGTTTCCAGAGCAGTTCTCCAAATCACGGCTCTCACTTTCCTGAGCTGTGTTTTGTTCAAATGCACTGTTATCTCTTTATGTAGCTCTACTTATAACTCTGTAGACTTATTGATAGATCATTAATGTATTGGAGCAGAACAAAGCTCCTGACCAGAACTGTCACTCAAGGAATAGCATCTGTGCCGCCCAGGGCTATGGGATACTAGGTCCCGGGCAGTGTACTACTGGGATGTGTCACTGGGTGGCCATTGCCCGTTGCCGTAACCCTGGGGGTCACTTTCCAAGGGGGGTTTATATACAGGTGAAGGTTCAATAAAGTTTATGTCGTGACGCCACTTGCGGGTTGCGGTTATGGTAATAGAACCGCCGCTGCACAGTCTCTCCACTGGGGCTGGTGTTGACGGCAGCCTGGATGTTGGGCCCTCCTCAAGTAGGGGTGTGGCCCCAGGGGGTTAGGTGATGGAGTTAGGCGTGGAAAGAATGGTAGGCCACACAAGGAGTTGCTGTGTAACTGGTTCTCTTTACTCACAGTAGATGGTAACTGGTACCCGGAGGAAGGCTGGTATTCACCTCTGGTTCCCTTAGTCCCAGTGCCAGTTGGTCACCTGGTGGCTTCTTTCCCCTACACCTTTCTCAAGTTGGTGGGCCCCCAATGACTTGGTGTGTCTTGGGGTCCCCTCCTGTTTGTCTCTCAGTCTCTGGTCACCGACACACTCTCGTGTCAGTGCAGTTACATCCATCTCCTCTCACTTCTACTTACTAACTCTACTCACTGTCTGACTGTCTGTCCCCTCCCACCTGGTCATTGTCTAGTGGACTGTATTGGCTCCATCCCTGGGTGGCCATCCATTGGGTCCAATTCTAGTCTGTCACCAGTCTGTGGGGATGGGGAAAACTGGGATTATAATGTGTTTTGCTGTTAACGGCACTGGTCTTGCAGGTCCCTGGGGGTAGGCCCTGCATCTTTGGCGGGATGCAGTACCTTGTAATGCCCTGATGGGTTTAGGGGCGCTACACATCCACACCCAAGCAACCAGGAATTAAGGAGATTGCATAGATCTGAGCAGCTCAAGAGATAAATTGAGAATACCCAATAGATAAATTGAGAAGTGTCCTGCACATGGGCTCTATGTTGTTTTTATATGTTCCTGACACTATGACACACATAGTTACCATATCTGAAGGATGTTTTTCACAGTGACATCTGGAAACAACAAGATATATCTGCTCCAGCTAGTATTGATGTGAAAACGTGACTAAACAAAGTTCTTGCCACTACTTTCTCAGACTGTTGTGATGTCTTTATAGAATTGTGTTCATCATCTTATGTTAAAAGATAAATATTTCTTTTGCAGCATTTTACCTGGAGATTGGGGACAGTGTTATAAATAGTCTGACTAAATAGCAAGAGCCAGAATTGGAGAGTTAGAAGGCAGAAATAAAGAGTTTTTAAAGGGAACCTGTCATGTAAAAAAATGCTATTATCCTCAGACATGAGGTTAATCTACAGTACATGTTAATAGCGTTCTGGTGTCGGGCAGCTGTCGCATTGAGAGTACCACTGCTGGGAGGAAATGAACTTCATTCCTCTTGGCAGACTCGGGCTTTCAGTCATACAGGCGCCACCAGATAAGTTTCAGTCACTGCTCTGTGCATAGTGAGCATTCCATCAGTACAGCATTGCACCAAGTCATCCTTAGAAACACACCCATTATTTTTTTGATGTCCACTGACATCAGCACAGACATCTTTGAAATCCACATGCTCTTTTTGGCTCTGGTCTCAGAATGCCTGTATTATCGCAACAACCCTGGAGCTTCAGTGCAGTGAAGGGGTTATTCTATGTATTCCTAACTGTTTAGGCCAGAGAATCTGTAAGACCTAAAACACACTTCCGCAAAAAAAACGTACGTGTCTCACGGTCCGTTTTTCGGGTCCGTGTTCCATTTTTTAGGGGCCTTTCTCCGGTACGTATGGCATCCGTGTGATGGTGTATGCTAGCCGTGTGTGCGTGTGGAATGTCCGTATTGACATAAAATACGTACGTCTGCAGTCCATGTGCCGTCCGTTTTTTCAGATCCGTATTTTCACACAAATAACCTTGTTAGCCCATCATAATGTGCTCCTGGTGTGTTAAATTGGTCAATTAACTACCCAATTTGGTTAGTTTGCTTAAAAAACCTTTAAAAACATGGCTTCTGAGCTCATTCTCACATTATACACACTCCAAAATGTCTCTCTCCAATGAAGCAACCATGTATTTGCTCTGGTTGATATCTAGGAGATTTGGGGTTAGGCGACATATGATTGAAGAAGAGCCACCACTGGAGAGAAGGATGTGGATTCACCCCCTTGTGAAGCTCAGGAAAACACATAGGCATTTTAATATTCTCTATGGCGAAATGTGGAAATTTCCACCAAAATTCCAAGCCTACTGTCATCTCACCATGAATTCATTTGACAATATCCTTGGCCTTGTGTACCATCGTTTGAAGCATCAGGACACCTGTATGCGCCTCAGCATCTCCCCTGAGGAACGACTGTTGGTGACTTTATGGTAGGTGTTGTCATGTATACTCATGCTTTATCTGTTATTTTGAAATACATATTAAATCTCAAAGGCATCATTTTATAGAAATTATGTCATTTTAAATTTAGGTATTTGTTTTGCTGAAAATTTATATAGATCACATAACCTCATTGTAATCTTAAAATATGATCTGAGTGCTCACATCTACCATTCTATCTCTACCAAAATTAAAGAAACAAGAGTCATAAATCAAACAATCTTGTTTATTAAACAGAAAAGTAATTATTTTTCCAATATGGAAAGTAAATATCAACACATATGTTTTTCCAAAAAAAGCAATAAAATAATAGTCATACACAGTATCTCGCCAGTCATTGGATGACACAAATATTGGTTTTGAAAAACAACTTTCATGAATAGTCAAAGTAATGTCATGTTTTTTTTCTATTTCAGTTACCTTGCAACTGGTCAATCCATCAGCAGTCTACATTTCGAATTCTTATTGGGAAGGTCCACAATTGGCAAGATTATCCTGCATACCTGCACTGTGCTATGGGAGACCCTTAGACATCATGTCATGCAGCTGCCTTCAACACAGAAATGGATGCACATTTCTGAAGAATTTTTGGAGAAAACAGCTTTCCCTAATTGTATTGGCGCCATTGACGGAAAGCACATTAGAGTGAAGAAACCACCTAACTCTGCATCAAGATATTTTAATTATCATAAGTTTTTTTCTGTAGTTATTTTGGCCATGGTAGATACAAACAACTGCTTTTTATTTTCTGATATTGGGGCCTATGGCAGTGCCTCAGATGCACGCATTTTCAGAAGCTCACGTTTAGCAAGACGATTAATGTCTGATAGTTTAAGTTTGCCTGCACCAAGACCATTGCCTGGTAATAATGGCCCTATTGTTCCTTTTGTCATGGTTGCAGATCAGGGGTTTGCATTGTCTAGGCATTTGATGTGTCCATATTCCAGAAGGGGGCTGGACAGATCAAAAGCCCTATTTAATAGCAAATTGGCCAGAGCACGTTGCTATGTTGAACATTGGCATTTTGGCCTCAAGATGGCGCATTTATCAAACCACCATCCAACTCCAACCAACCACCGTCAAGGCTGTCATTAAAGCTACAGTAGTGTTACATAATTACTGTAGATTACATGAAAGCAATGACGAATACATTGAGGAGTTGCCAGCTTTAAATGCACCATTTGTAGAGAATGGTAGTGTTAGAACCAATGTGTCCACTTCTGGTCTACAAGTGAGGAATCAGTTTAAAGATTATTTTAGTTTAAATCGCCATAGTCATGTATAAATTTGACATTGTTATAGTTTTTTATCACTTGGTTACATAATCACAAACACATATGTAATACAAAAGAGAAAATGACCATACATAGGTATAATTTGTGGGGTTTTTTGTTGGTTGGTTGTGTTTGTGGTCCCAATAAGCTATTGTGATTTAACTTTATTGCTATAAAATCAGGAATTTTTGTTTTGCAAGTAACAGTACTACTGAATGTGCATGACTAATAAAAATATGGCAAATTGGATTTGAAAAAATTAGTCCAGATTTTTTATTGAACCTATGTATGTCTGTTATCTTTTGCAAAACACCCTGTATTCTATTATTTTTTTTACAGAATTTTGTCAGGGACATTAGCCCATACAAAACACCATACTTTATTATGCAATAATGTCACGCAAACATAATTTGTTTGACACTATTGGAATACAAGTATGGGACCAGACAATATGCAGATACTGCATAGTGGCTGGATTTCTAATAATAAAGGTGTCTGAATGTTAGTGTAGTAGTTTATGTGCATGCATTTTTTCCCTAAACCCAGTTTTTTCTAATGGATGGTCCAAACAACATGTCCAGAGCAAGGCAACAATCTAACAGGCAGGTTATGTTTTTGAAGTGATAGAGTAATTTCTATTGAATCTTTGGAAAGGAAAACACAAATATGACCCCATGCATATAGAGTAAGTAATGTGTTACATTTTGAAATGTTTTCCGACCAGCAATACCCTAGAAAACATACCAAAATGTAAAATAATACATACAATATCACATTATGATTCAACTAAATCCTCTAGGCTAGTGATGCTTTCCTGTGTAGTCTCCATTGCATTGACACCTACAGAATATGTTTGCTGCACAACACTAGATGTTGTAGTGAGTGACTGATCAGTGTTTCCACTAGTAACAGTTGTACTTGGAACAAATAATGATGCAGTTGTTTGAGCAGATGGAAGACCAAGTGTCGGTGGTACATATTGATGTGTTGGAAGAGGCTGAGTATGTGTGTATGTGAAGTTAGTTGGGTAAGTCTGATGTTGAAAGTACTGTTGTTGTAGATTATTAGGAACATGGTAGGATGTTGGTTGTTGAAACATTTGAGGTAGTCTATGAACATTACTAACAATACTAGGATAGTTAAAAGAGGTTTGCATTGGTGTCTGTTGGGGTACTTGTGGGACAAATGATGGCTGTTGAGATGGCCTTTGTGTCATTAATGTACCTGTTTGGTGTGGGACAACTGTTGGCCTAATTTGTACATCAGTTACCATAGAAGAAGATGGACACTGTATATGTGTTTGTTGCACTACAGGATTTAGTTGAAAATTAGAGTAATGTTCATCAGTTTGGGTTTCCACAGTTTGTTGGATTGTGTTTGTGTGTGGACCACGTGGATTAGCTCTCCATTGCTCTATCACTTCAAAACAATAAATGGGTTCTGGCTCATGTTGGGTAGCAGATATTAGTGTTATTAAGGACGCCTTCAATCTGTCCTGCCTATCAGGTGCAACCAATGCAAGAGAGGGAGAAAGGGAGCTGCAAAATCTCTCTCCATCACTCTCTGGTATCAGTGAATTCATCATGTGTATTATTCTGGTATCAATGATATCTGGCAGGGAACGTAAATCTTCATAACGCCTATGTCTGCGACCATGGATAGATTGGGCTACTGTGCACATGGTATTAGTTGTTATTCTTGGCTGTGTGTCTGCATGTTGCTGTGGACTACTCTCTGCAAGAACTGGTGAAGGGCCACTTTGTTGCCCTGTAGACTGGCCTGCAATTACATTACTGGATTGACTTGTTCCCAAACCCAAATCAGAGGACATTTCTTCTGCGTCTGGCTGGCTGGTGTTGGGGATTGTTGGTGGTTGATATGAGGTAGGCTCCATCTCGGAAGCAGAGGTCGCTGTTAACCCTTTCACGACCGGCCGATTTTTCGCTTTCCGTTTTTTTTTTTCGCCATTCTTTTTCTGAGAGACGTAACTTTTTTATTTTTCAGTCAATATGGTCATGTGAGGGCTCATTTTTTGCGGAACGAGCTGTACTTTTAAATGAAACCATCAGTTTTACCATATTGTGTACTAGAAAATGGCAAAAAAATTCCAAATGCTGAAAAATTGCAAAAAAAGTGCGATAGCACTATGGTTTTTGAGATATTTTATTCACTGTGTTCACTATATGGTAAAACTGATGTGTGGGTGTGATGCCTCAGGTCAGTGCGAGTTCGTAGACACCAAACATGTATAGGTTTACTTTTATATAAGGGGTTAAAAAAAAATCGGAAGTTTGTCCGAAAAAAGTGGCGCACGTTTTACGCCATATTCCGTGACCCGTAGCGTTCTCATTTTTCGGGATCTTAGGCTCAATGACGGCTTATTTTTTGCGTCTCGAGCTGACGTTTTTAACGGTACCATTTTTGCGCAGATGCTACGTTTTGATCGCCTCTTATTGCATTTTGCGCAAAAGTTGTGGCGACAAAAAAACGTCGTTTTGGCGTTTGGAATTTTTTTGCCGCTACGCCGTTTACTGATCAGATTAATTGATTTTATATTTTGATAGATCGGGCGTTTCTGAACGCGGCGATACCAAATGTGTGTATATTTTTTATTTTTTTAACCCTTTAATTTTTAATGGGGCGAATGGGGGGTGATTTGAACTTTTAGGTTTTTTTGTTTTTTTTTAATTTTTTAAAACTTATTTTTTTACTTTTTTTTTTTTTTTTACTAGTCCCCCTAGGGGGCTATTGCGATCAGCATTCCGATCGCTCTGCAGTATCTGCTGATCACAGCTGGAAGGCTGTAAACAGCAGATACGCTCTCTTTCTCTTTTGCTGTGCCCCGGGCACAGCGAAAGTGAAACCAATTCATGTGTAGTACAGGAGTCATCACATGACCCTGTACTACCATGACAACTATCGGGAGTCACGTGATCGCATCACGTGACTTCCGGTTTCGGCGGTAAGTAAAACTTTACCGCGATTGCGCTTATAATGGCGCTGTCATGTATTGACAGCGCCATTATAAGGGGTTAATCGGCACGAGCAGATAACGATTCTGCTCGTGCCTAGCAGGCACACATCTCAGCTGTGAAAATCAGCTGAGATGTGTGCCGATCGCGGCATGCTGCCGCCGGAGGACCGCGGGCAGTAAGATTATGTCATTTAGGACGTAATTTTACGGCCCGCGGTCGTTAAGGGGTTAATACTGCTGACTGGGCTTCCTCACTATCTTCTAGATTTTCCTCTGTACTTTGAAGAAAGAAAAAAAAAAAAACAATTAATGTGTGCCTTTTAAATAAAACCACCATGTGATGTAATGGTATAAACTTACTTTGGTACTTCCATAATGGGCATGAGGAAGCTGAGTCTTTCATAATGGACATATTTTTTCTTTTTGGCTGCGGCAGCTGTGGTGGCCACTGGGTTATATTCTCTTCTGAACTGGTCACGTGCTGAGCGCCATCGCCGTTTATCAAGATCCACTGTTTAAAAACAAAAAATTGTATAATAAGGTCACAAATTATAACAATTGAACAATAAAAAAATAAAACATTATTCTTGTATTGCAGCAATTTAAATAAATTGGAACACACATCCATGTGTATGAAAACAACAACCCATGACACTCATATAGTGGCATAATAACACAATAAGCATGACAAAGTAAACAAGATCTCCAGTAAAAAGATTAAACCACTGTATAATCATTTATCTCCTTTTTTTACTTACAAAAATAAAAAAAAAAAACCTTCAGTAAGCCATGAGAAACAAAATGTCTATAAACCCATGAAGTGCCATATGTTCCTCAAAGATTTTCCATTATACACTACACATTACTGTTACCATTCCAGACATGGTGACACCAAGGGACATGTATAATAAACCAAACATAAAAATACAACTCAAAATGTATAGACATTTCACAGCACATTTACAATGGAAAAAGCACAAAATTGAAAACACAAATATATTTCTAACATGTTTAATTGTTGCTTGACAACCCTGAAATGCCTTTTGTACATAAAATGCTTTGCAGACCACATATACACATGCTGACATTACTAGAAAACTGCAATGAATAGTTCAAAAGGCCAGAAAACTACACTCTCCTGTTTGTGAGTCTCCAGTGTAGCTCAAAATGAGTCAGGCCCATTAATACATGCCAAACAAACTATACAAATATGGATATAATCTGCCTACAGAATGAGCACATGTAGGTAAAGACAGAAGCAATGCAAATATCTGTACTCACCATATCTATTTTTCCTTCCAGGGGTACATTGAGACCATCCATTCCTAGGGTAGACTAGCTCTGCCACAGACATCCATGCTCGTTCCACCATTAACCTGTCATGATAGCCATCAAAACGTGTGTCCCACAGCTCTGGATGCCTCTCCACTTCTCCAATCAGCCTCTCTGTATCGATTCTGGGCGCCATGCTCAGTACCTTTGTTGTTCTCTGTGCACAAAGTTTCCCCTGCAGTGATAGGACAGGTGCCCAGCTGATGTCTGGCGTGCAAATGAGACAGGAAATGTATGTTTGGCGCCAGAATTAATGGCCATCAATTGACCTAATAGATTGGTAACAAGTGTTTCAGATTTTGTGATGAAAAACGGACACGGACGATACGTGCTGAACACGGGCATACTCCCGGTGCGGTCCGTGCAGGCACGGACCCATAGACTGAAGCGGGTCCGTGCCTGCGTGCTGCCGGCCAAAGACGGACATGTCGTCCGTGTAGAAAAGCGCACACACGTACTTACCACACGGACACACGTTCCATATGATTTTACGTGTGTGTGCCATCTACCATTGAATAACATGGGTCTCTGTGTCTCCGGTACGTGCAAATACGTACCGCACACATACAAAAAAAAGGGATGTGTGTTGCGGGTCTTAACGAATCCCTCAGATCTAGGGTTGAGGAATGGTTAATGTCATTATTCCTGTTGTTTTAGGATATAAAAATACATTTTATTACAGACCCTGTGAGAGTAGGCGAAATATTGGTTTAATATCTCCTAATGTTTAATAGCTAGTATCCAGTGGATTACTTATCTCTCTAGGCTTTATTGTTGTCCAGGATTTAACTGGAAGCTTTAGGCTGTGTGCGCACGATGAGTTTTTTAATGCAGATTTGGTGTAGTTTTTTGTGCAGATTGTTGCCCAAATCTGCATGTTTATCCTTAGGCCCAGTGCCCACGCTGCGTATTTTGATGTGGATTTTGACGCAGATTTTCAGAAATCTGCCGCAAAATCTGCATGTCCATTGTGAAGCCAGCAAAGTCTATGAGAATTCAGAAGTGGTATGCACACGTTGAGTATTTTTCCCTTGCGTATTTGGTGCAGATTTCTTTTTTTTCTGCACCAAATACGCAAGGGAAAAATAAGCAATATGGGCATAGACCTTCTGAATCCTTATAGACTTTGCTGGCTTCACAATGGACATGCAGATTTTGCTGCAGATTTCTGAAAAAACACATCAAAGCTACACATTGTGGACACTGGGCCTTAGCCCAGCAAAGTCAATGAGAATTCTGAAGTGCTGTGCGCACATTGCTTCTTTTTCATTGCAGTTTTGTGTGCAGAAAAAAGAAGCAGCTTATCAATTGTTGGTGCTTTTTTTCCCTTTTAGCCAATGATTTCACTAAAAAACACGATACAAAAATGCACCAAAAACGCATGCTTTTTTATGTGTTTTTACTTTTTATGCCACAAGGTGTGCTTTTTGGAGCAGAAAAGTTCTGTACCTAATCTGCAGTGTGCGCACATACCCTTATTATTTTTTAACTTTTTAATCTAGAGCCCTTTTCCATCTCTGTATCAGCTATGATAGAAAAGGTGGCAGCCCCTTCATGCAACAGAGAGGAGGATAAAGCTCTCTAAACGTATCAGACGACAGGCGCCAGAGTTTCTGGGTTCATGAGAGGGGGTCTAATATGACACCAACAGTGCAGCATTCAGAATTATTAAAACATTTTATTAATTTAATTTTTTTATTTTTAAAAAATATTTTTAGCCTTTTTTGCTGATTGTTATACTTTTCTTAACATTCATATGTCACAGTTTTGTTGAATGCTCTATTTATTCTTGGACTTTATGTAAGAAGTAAATATTGCACTATATGGTTATGATGACCTTATGCACAGTAGATATTCACTTGCACTGTTGCCCTTAAACTACCACGTCAGCGCAGGGGGGTTCCAGCTCTAGAGCGGGGCTTTTAATGTCATAGACATGCATTGAGTTGTGACCTCCAGTTTGCTCCATGAAACACTGGGGCAGTGGCAGGTCACAAACTACAGAAGACCGATAGGAGAGCGGCGCTGATAACAGATGAAGATGCCGGAGGCTGAGTATAAGAGCAGGGGCACGGACCTTACCTTGGATGCACAACTCCAGCAGTCGAATAAGAAAAGAAACCCTGGAGTGGTGCTTTATAGATCTGCTGTTCTTGCTTCTTCTACTTAAATTTCAAGGGCTTTTTGAACCGTTTCCAGTGACAACCATTGTCATTTCAGGAAAAGCTGATAATATATTTTCCTTTATATAAAAGCTAAAGGTTATTGTGATGCAAATTTTTCATTTCATGTTAAAAGAAAAAATATGTTTACAAACTGTTGGTTATTCAAAGCTTTGTTGCCATATTTTATTTTTCTGTTTTCTGCATTAGCAGAATAAAGACCTAATCCTTCTACCCGAGATAAAATAGTGTTGACAAATCGCAGTAATCTTATCCAAAACATTTCACTCACAAGTATGTGATGTGCGATTCATGCTGCATTTAGTATTCACAATATGAGCCATAAATATCATAAATAATTAAATGAAATGCTCTGTTTTTTACATTGCTAGCTACATATTCACAGGAAAGTATAGTTATAGTTGACACCATTTGTATAATCCTTTGTTTAATTTTTTCAGCATCTCAATAATGGTAAATTTCTACCACTATCAACTGATATAGGACAGATTGTTTGAGTTTAATTAAACAAAGGATTGGTCCGACACCTAAAATGTATTTTCTAACTATCTTTCTTTACCCCAAACAACTTTTGCAATAATCTTTATTATACAATTCCCTATTCTTCTCCCTATCTATGTAATCTTACTGCCACTTACTATGTCTATGACATTTTGTTTGAGAGGAGTCTCAAATATTATGTCAAAGGAGGCTGGAGTTGCAGTCACGCAGTGTCGATCATCCCTACTGGAACAGGACATCACCAGGGGTCGGTGCTGTAGTTAGTCACTAGTTTCTTGTATCACTACCACGAGAATGTCCTGGATCCTTGATGATGGGTGATGGATGCTGTGACCAGGGTAAGTAGAGCGCCGGCATGTTACTCATCTCTCTGTGGTTGCTTCCATTGCTTGTGTGAAAGACGTCAGCTGGGGGCGATGCTAGATGCCATAAGTGACACCAGCAACGCCTCACAGCCTCTATCACATCCCTTAGAACAGACCTGGGCAAGGGGCGGCCCGCAGGCCACATCCGGCCCGCCTACTGTCTGCAGCTCCGCCCAGTCAGTGCAGGCAGCAGAACGCAGGAATCTCTCCTCTGTTCCCTGCCGGCACTTTCTCTGTGACACACGCGCGCGCTCTGATGTGGTCAGTAGTACTGCGCGGCGTGTGTCATTTCAAAAGTTCCCGCCGGGCAGGAGAAGAAGCGGCACAGCGGAGGCCTTCATGGAGAGAAGCAGCGTCAGGGGCCCCTCGGAGAACAGCATCGGTGCAGCCAGGGACCCGTACAAGAGAAGGAGCAGCTCAATGGGGGGCCTCTACGGAGGTGCCTGAGGACGGGGACAATAATAAGGGAGAGGTAAGTAGTGACTAATAAGCTGAGGAGGGGACAATGGGGGAAGGGGGCGGGACTGATGACTAATACTGGGGGTGTAGTCGTGTAGTTTTACAGGTGTAGTATATGGTGCTGTGTATATAGTGGTGTAGTATATAGTGGTGTAGTACATGGGGTGTAGTGATGTAGCTTTATTACAGGTGTAGTATATAGTGGTGTAGTATATGGGGGTGTTGTATATAGTAGTGTAGTAAATGGGGGTGTAGTGGTGTAGTACATGAGGGGTGTATTATATGGAGGTGTAGTATATTACAGGTGTATATAGGGGTGTAGTATATTGCAGGTGTATTATATAGGGCTGTAGTATATTACAGGTGTAGTATATGGGGATGTAGTATATTAAAGATGTAGTATAGGGGGATATAGTGATGTAGTAATTACAGGTGTAGTATATGGGGGTGTAGTATATTACAGGTGTAGTATATAGGGGTGTAGTGATGTAGTTTATTACAGGTGAAGTATATGGGGATGTAGTGATGTAGTATATTACAGGTATATATAGGGATGTAGGGATGTAGTATATTACAGGTGTATATAGGGGTGTAGTGATGTAGTATATTACAGGTGTATATAGTGGTGTAGTGATGTAGTATATTACAGGTGTATATAGTGGTTTAGTGATGTAGTATATTACAGGTGTATATAGGGGTGTAGTGATGTAGTATATTACAGGTGTATATAGGGGTGTAGTGATGTAGTTTATTACAGGTGTAGTATTGGGGGAAGTAGTGATGTAGTATATTACAGGTGTAGTATAGGGGGGTGTAGTGATGTAGTATATTACAGGTGTAGTATATGGGGTGTAGTAATGTAGTATATTACACATGTAGTATAGGGCGTGTAGTGATGTAGTTTATTACAGGTGTATATAGTGGTGTAGTGATGTAGTATATTACAGGTGTAGTATATGGGGTGTAGTAATGTAGTATATTACACATGTAGTATAGGGCGTGTAGTGATGTAGTTTATTACAGGTGTAGTATATGGGGTGTAGTGATGTAGTATATTACAGGTGTAGTATATGGGGTGTAGTGATGTAGTATATTACAGGTGTAGTATATGGAGGGGGTGTAGTGATGTAGTATATTGCAGGTGTAGTATATGGGGTGTAGTAATGTAGTATATTACACATGTAGTATAGGGGGGTGTAGTGATGTAGTTTATTCCAGATGTAGTATATGGGGTGTAGGGATGTAGTATATTACTGGTGTAGTATATGAAGGGGGTGTAGTGATGTAGTATATTACAGGTGTATATAGGGGTGTAGTGATGTAGTATATTACAGGTATATATAGGGGTGTAGTGATGTAGTTTATTACAGGTGTATATATTGGTGTAGTGATGTAGTATATTACAGGTGTATATAGGGGTGTAGTGATGTAGTTTATTACAGGTGTATATAGGGGTGTAGTGTTGTAGTATATTACAGGTGTATATAGGGGTGTAGTGATGTAGTTTATTACAGGTGTAGTATATGGGGTGTAGTGATGTAGTATATTACAGGTGTATATAGGAGTGTAGTGATGTAGTTTATTACAGGTGTATATAGGGGTGTAGTGATGTAGTATATTACAGGTGTAGTATATGGAGGGGTGTAGTGATGTAGTATATTACAGGTGCATATAGGGGTGTATGTGTAGTGATGTACTTTATTACAGGTGTAGTATATGGGGTGTAGTGATGTAGTATATTACAGGTGTATATAGGAGTGTAGTGATGTAGTTTATTACAGGTGTATATAGGAGTGTAGTGATGTAGTTTATTACAGGTGTATATAAGGGTGTAGTGATGTAGTATATTACAGGTGTAGTATATGGGGTGTAGTGATGTAGTATATTACAGGTGTAGTATATGGAGGGGGTGTAGTGATGTAGTATATTACACATGTAGTATAGGGGGATGTAGTGATGTAGTATATTACAGGTGTATATAGGGGTGTAGTGATATAGTTTATTACAGGTGTATATAGGGGTGTAGTGATGTAGTTTATTACAGGTGTAGTATATGGGGTGTAGTGCTGTAGTATATTACAGGTGTATATAGGAGTGTAGTGATGTAGTTTATTACAGGTGTATATAAGGGTGTAGTGATATAGTATATTACAGGTGTAGTATATGGGGTGTAGTGATGTAGTATATTACAGGTGTAGTATATGGGGTGTAGTAATGTAGTATATTACACATGTAGTATAGGGGGGTGTAATGATGTAGTTTATTCCAGATGTAGTATATGGGGTGTAGTGATGTAGTATATTACAGGTGTAGTATATGGAGGGGGTGTAGTGATGTAGTATATTACAGGTGTATATAGGGGTGTAGTGATGTTGTTAGGACCAGGAGGACGGGTAGGCCCAGGAGGTGGATCCACTAGGCTGAACACCTCACCGAGGGCAAGGTGCCCGGTAGCCAGAGCACTACGGGTAGCAGGACAGTCCGTACAGAGGAGTGGAGTGAAGAAGTCCCTGGGACCACGGAGTCTCTGAGGGTAGTCCGGGTGACGGAGCTCAGGTTCGGAGGCCGAGATGATGTCAGGCAGAATCCGGAACCAACGGAGCGCGGATGTGGGTCACCACACGGATCCAGGGACCGGAGATGGTAGGGACTGACGAGATGGCGGGCAGTCACCGTTCGGGGTTCTGGAATCGTCAGGACCGGTTGGCGGGACAGGAGCGGCTCTACAAGAGAGATAGGTGAGTACGAGACAATGGCACAGGGAGACCTGACTCCTAGCTTAGTAAACACGAAGAACAGGCCCCGCCCACTTGGAAAGGAACCCCCTATATACCCTGTACCTGCATCTTCAATATCCTGTTGGAGGACGCTGGCCCTTTAAGAAAAGGTCAATGACCGCGCGAGCGCCCTAATGCGCATGCGCGAGGCCCGGGTGTCAGAAGCCAGAGCAGGATGCGGTGTACAGGAGGCAGGAGTGCCGGGCCGGCTCAGGACAGCAGACGGGCGCCGGGACCGGGGACCGGGTAGTCTGGAGGACGCAGGTGAGGGAGCATGGAGGCTGAGGAGCGGGGGACCGGGGAGCGTGGCACGGGAGCGGGGAAGCGAGGTCCGGGAGCGGGGGAGCGTGGCAGAGGAGCCGGGGAGCGTGACAGGGAGCCAGGGAGCGTGGCAGGAGAACCGGGGAGCGTGGCATGGGCACCGGGGAGCATGGCACAGGCACCGGGGAGCGTGACAGATGTAGTATATTACAGGTGTATATAGGGGTGTAGTGATGTAGTTTATTACAGGTGTATAAAGGGGTGTAGTGATGTAGTTTATTAAAGGTGTATATATGGGTGTAGTGATGTAGTATATTACAGGTGTATATAGGGGTGTAGTGATGTAGTTTATTACAGGTGTATATAGGGGTGTAGTGTTGTAGTATATTACAGGTGTATATAGGAGTGTAGTGATGTAGTTTATTACAGGTGTATATAGGGGTGTAGTGATGTAGTATATTACAGGTGTAGTATATAGGGTGTAGTGATGTAGTATATTACAGGTGTAGTATATGGAGGGGGTGTAGTGATGTAGTATATTACAGGTGTATATAGGGGTGTAGTGATGTACTTTATTACAGGTGTAGTATATGGGGTGTAGTGATGTAGTATATTACAGGTGTATATAGGAGTGTAGTGATGTAGTTTATTACAGGTGTATATAAGGGTGTAGTGATGTAGGATATTACAGGTGTAGTATATGGAGGGGTGTAGTGATGTAGTATATTACACATGTAGTATAGGGGGGTGTAGTGATGTAGTATATTACAGGTGTATATAGGGGTGTAGTGATGTAGTTTATTACAGGTGTATATAGGGGTGTAGTGATGTGTTACGAGGGGGACCCGGGGAAGCGTGCCAAGATGGTATATGGACAGCTTCCGCCGGTCAAGGTCCACTGTGCGGTGTAAGGGACCGCTGCTATGTTGGGAGAAGAGTGAGCGGGTTGCTGCTAGCGATCGTCTGGAATGTCACAGACGATCTGCGTACACCTGTCCGCCCTAACCCGTGAGGGTTGTATGGCACGGGGCTCACAACTCGGTGTACCTGTTGCACGGGGACGCACAGAGGTGCCTACGCACGTGTGCCAGCGGGAGTCACAGGAATATGGCACGAGGGTAGCACAGAGGTGCCCACGCACGTGTGCTTCAGAAACCAGGTGAGTCCGACAGAGATTCAAGGAGCTCACCTGGGACAGGAACACAGCCTGTTAAACGAAATACTGCCGGAGCAGCAAGGCAGGGGCGAGACCTGCAAAATACAATGACGTCTGTACAGTGGCGTGGCAGCACGCTGCCAGACATCCAAACATAGAAGGACGGTCGCGCGCTGCCATGATGGCAGGAGGGGTTTTTAAGGAGATGCAGCTCCAGCCAAGGGCGGGCGCGAGACGGATGTGACCCAATCATGATCTGTGACGTCCTGGCCCGGCCAGTCAGGATTCAGCACATCACCAGCCTCGTTATCTGGCCGTGTGATACCAGTGAGCGAATCAGAAGACGTCACGTGGGGCACATGCTCAACCTCCTGCCTCTGGGTCATAAAGGCGGGATCTTCGGTTTCACAATGTGCAGAGCTAAGGGAAGTCTTGCTGCTTCCCTGAGCATCTATCCTTTGCACACTGTGCAACCACTCCGACCCTCTGTGATGCCGAGCAGGAGGGCACGTGGCAGGCAAGGGATGGGAGACCACTCCATTCCTGACAAGGAGTAAACCACTAGGTGTCACCCTTCTGCTGCATCTAGGAGGAGGAAACTCCTGCAGTCTCCCAGGCCTTTGGCGCTGCTGAGCAGGAGGGCTCGCGGCAGACAAGGAATGGGGGACCACCTCATTCCTTGCAAGAGGAGAGCCACGAGATGTAACAGTGATGTAGTTTATTACAGGTGTAGTGTATGGGGTGTAGTGGTGTAGTATATTATAGGTGTAGTATATAGGGGTGTAGTGATGTAGTTTATTATAGGGGTGTAGTGATGTAGTTTATTACAGGTGTAGTATATGGGGTGTAGTGATGTAGTATATTTCAGGTGTAGTATATAGTGATGTAGTGTATTACAGGTGTATATAGGGGTGTAGTGATGTAGTTTATTACAGGTGTATATAGGGGTGTAGAGATGTAGTTTATTACGGGTGTAGTATATGGAGGGGGTGTAGTGATGTAGTATATTACACATGTAGTATAGGGGGGTGTAGTGATGTAGTATATTACAGGTGTATATAGGGGTGTAGTGATGTAGTTTATTACAGGTGTATATAGGGGCGTAGTGATGTAGTTTATTACAGGTGTAGTGTATGGGGTGTAGTGGTGTAGTATATTACAGGTGTAGTATATAGGGGTGTAGTGATGTAGTTTATTACAGGTGTAGTATATGGGGTGTAGTGACGTAGTATATTTCAGGTGTAGTATATAGGGTTGTAGTGATGTAGTATATTACATGTGTATATAGGGGTGTAGTGATGTAGTTTATTACAGGTGTATATAGGGGTGTAGTGATGTAGTTTATTACGGGTGTAGTATATGGGGTGTAGTGATGTAGTATATTTCAGGTGTAGTATATAGGGGTGTAGTGATGTAGTTTATTTCAGGTGTATATAGGGGTGTAGTGATGTAGTTTATTACAGGTGTAGTATGTGGGGTTTAGTGATGTAGTATATTTCAGGTGTATATAGGGGTGCAGTGATGTAGTTTATTACAGGTGTAGTATATGGGGTGTAGTGATGTAGTATATTTCAGGTGTAGTATATGGAAGGGTGTAGGGGTGTAGTATATTACAGGTGTAGTATATAGGGGTGTAGTGATGTAGTATATTACAGGTGTATATAGGGGTGTAGTGATGTAGCAAATTACAGGTGTATATAGGGGTGTAGTGATGTAGTATATTACAGGTGTATATAGGGGTGTAGTGATGTAGTTTATTACAGGTGTAGTATATGGGGTGAAGTGATGTAGTATATTACAGGTGTAGTATATGGAGGGGATGTAGTGATGTAGTATATTACAGGTGTAGTATATGGAGGGGGTGTAGTGATGTAGTATATTACACATGTAGTATAGGGGGTGTAGTGATGTAGTATACTACAGGTGTATATAGGGGTGTAGTGAAGTAGTTTATTACAGGTGTATATAGGGGTGTAGTGATGTAGTATATTACAGGTGTAGTATATGGAGGGGGTGTAGTGATGTAGTATATTGCACATGTAGTGTAGGGGGGTGTAGTGATGTAGTATACTACAGGTGTATATTAGGGTGTAGTGATGTAGTATATTACAGGTGTATATAGGGATGTAGTGATGTAGTATATTACAGGTGTATATAGGGGTGTAGTGATGTAGTTTATTACAGGTGTAGTATATGGGGTGTAGTGATGTAGTATATTACAGGTGTATATAGGGGTGTAGTGATGTAGTATATTACAGGTGTAGTATATGGGGTGTAGTAATGTAGTATATTACACATGTAGTATAGGGGGGTGTAGTGATGTAGTTTATTACAGGTGTATATAGGGGTGTAGTGATGTTGTATATTACAGGTGTAGTATATGGGGTGTAGTAATGTAGTGTATTACACATGTAGTATAGGGGGGTGTAGTGATGTAGTTTATTACAGGTGTATATAGGGGTGTAGTGATGTAGTTTATTCCAGATGTAGTATATGGAAGGGGTGTAGTGATGTAGTATATTACAGGTGTGTGTAGTGATGTAGTATATTACAGGTGTAGTATATGGAAGGGGTGTAGTGATGTAGTATATTACAGGTGTATATAGGGGTGTAGTGATGTAGTTTGTTACAGGTGTATATAGGGGTGTAGTGATGTAGTTTATTACAGGTGTATATATGGGTGTAGTGATGTAGTATATTACAGGTGTATATAGGGGTGTAGTGATGTAGTTTATTACAGGTGTATATAGGGGTATAGTGTTGTAGTATATTACAGGTGTATATAGGGTTGTAGTGATGTAGTTTATTACAGGTGTAGTATATGGGGTGTAGTGATGTAGTATATTACAGGTGTAGTATATGGAGGGGTGTAGTGATGTAGTATATTACAGGTGTATATAGGAGTGTAGTGATGTAGTTTATTACAGGTGTATATAGGGGTGTAGTGATGTAGTATATTACAGGTGTAGTATATGGGGTGTAGTGATGTAGTATATTACAGGTGTAGTATATGGAGGGGTGTAGTGATGTAGTATATTACAGGTGTATATAGGGGTGTAGTGATGTACTTTATTACAGGTGTAGTATATGGGGTGTAGTGATGTAGAATATTGCAGGTGTATATAGGAGTGTAATGATGTAGTTTACTACAGGTGTATATAAGGGTGTAGTGATGTAGTATATTACAGGTGTATTATATGGGGTGTAGTGATGTAGTATATTACAGGTGTAGTATATGGAGGGGGTGTAGTGGTGTAGTATATTACAGGTGTAGTATATAGGGGTGTAGTGATGTAGTTTATTACAGGTGTATATAGGGGTGTAGTGATGTAGTATATTACAGGTGTATATAGGGGTGTAGTGATGTAGTTTGTTACAGGTGTATATAGGGGTGTAGTGATGTAGTTTATTACAGGTGTATATATGGGTGTAGTGATGTAGTATATTACAGGTGTATATAGGGGTGTAGTGATGTAGTTTATTACAGGTGTATATAGGGGTATAGTGTTGTAGTATATTACAGGTGTATATAGGGTTGTAGTGATGTAGTTTATTACAGGTGTAGTATATGGGGTGTAGTGATGTAGTATATTACAGGTGTAGTATATGGAGGGGTGTAGTGATGTAGTATATTACAGGTGTATATAGGAGTGTAGTGATGTAGTTTATTATAGGTGTATATAGGGGTGTAGTGATGTAGTATATTACAGGTGTAGTATATGGGGTGTAGTGATGTAGTATATTACAGGTGTAGTATATGGAGGGGTGTAGTGATGTAGTATATTACAGGTGTATATAGGGGTGTAGTGATGTACTTTATTACAGGTGTAGTATATGGGGTGTAGTGATGTAGAATATTGCAGGTGTATATAGGAGTGTAATGATGTAGTTTACTACAGGTGTATATAAGGGTGTAGTGATGTAGTATATTACAGGTGTATTATATGGGGTGTAGTGATGTAGTATATTACAGGTGTAGTATATGGAGAGGGTGTAGTGGTGTAGTATATTACAGGTGTAGTATATAGGGGTGTAGTGATGTAGTTTATTACAGGTGTATATAGGGGTGTAGTGATGTAGTATATTACAGGTGTATATAGGGGTGTAGTGATGTAGTTTATTACAGGTGTAGTATATGGGGTGTAGTGATGTAGTATATTACAGGCAGTGGCGTAACTAGAGTTTGATGGGCCCTGGTGCAAACTTTGGACCGGGGCCCCCCTCCATGTACACAACACTTAGGGTACGGGATAATGATGCTGACACTTGGCTTTTACCCACAGCACCCAGGTTTCCCATGATCTAAAATCCCTCTATCAGCACCCTGCTTTCCCATGCTCTGTCATACATCTTTCCCTCAGCACCCAGCTTTCCCATATCAGAGCATGGGAAAGCTGGGTGCTGGGAAAGTATAGCAGATCATGGGAAAGCTGGGTGCTGAGAGATGTATAGCAGAGCATGGGAAAGCTGGGTGCTGAGAGATGTATAGCAGAGCATGGGAAAGCTGGGTGCTGAGAGATGTATAGCAGAGCATGGGAAAGCTGGGTGCTGAGAGATGTATAGCAGAGCATGGGAAAGCTGGGTGCTGAGAGATGTATAGCAGAGCATGGGAAAGCTGGGTGCTGAGAGATGTATAGCAGAGCATGGGAAAGCTGGGTGCTGAGAGATGTATAGCAGAGCATGGGAAAGAGCCCTTTTCCCTCAGCACAAAACATTCCCATCCCATACTTGTATCTTTTTCCTCCCTCATATATAGTTCTCCAAATACTATAATGGCCCCCACATAGCCTTCCATATAGTATAAAGGGTCCCACATAACCCTTTATATATTAGAATGCACCCCCATAGTCCTCCATGTATTATAATGCACTTCCCATAGTTCTCCATATTTTATACTGCACCACAGTCCCCCATGCTTTATAATGCACCCCCACAGACCATGTGTAAGGTAGCCTCCATAGTCCTCCATATATTATAATGTAGCCCCCATAGTCCTATATGTATTATAATGCAGCCCCATAGACCTCCATGTATAATGCGCTGCTATAGTCTATGTATAAGGTGTCCTTCATGTTTATTATGCAGTCCCATAGACCTCCATGTATCATGCAGCCAGCACCCCCAGGCCTCCATGTATTATGCAGCCAGTCCCCCCAGGGCCTCCATGTGTCATGCAGCCAGCCCCCCCCCCCAGGGCCTCCATGTGTCATGCAGCCAGCCCCCCCAGGGCCTCCCTGTGTCATGCAGCCAGCCCCCCCAGGGCCTCCATGTGTCATGCAGCCAGCCCCCCCAGGGCCTCCATGTGTCATGCAGCCAGCCCCCCCAGGGCCTCCATGTGTCATGCAGCCAGCCCCCAGGGCCTCCATGTGTCATGCAGCCAGCCCTCCCAGGGCCTCCATGTGTCATGCAGCCAGCCCCACCAGGGCCTCCATGTATCATGCAGGCAGCTTCCCCGGGCCTATATGTGTCATGCAGCCAGCAAAATAAAAAAACAAGTACCTCTCAGCTCCTTCTGACCCCTGCGACTGTGGTAGTTATGCCCCTGCCCCCATATGTCACACACCCTGCTCCCTATACAGCCTGCACCCCCATATCACACACACACCCTGACCCACATATCTCACCCTGCCCCCCAACTTACCCTTCTCAAACACTCTGTACCCTTCACATGCTTCTGTCACAGTCTGCAGCCCTCATATCCCACTCACCCTGCAGCCCCTCCCCTCATGTCCCCTCTTTTCTCATTACCACTCATGTGTTCGAAGTATCTTCTCCTGCTTTCTCCCCGGCATCCTGTGTCTCCTCCCACACAGTCACATGGGCGTGACATCATCGCAGGTCCTGGTAGGGATGGTTTCCATCTGCCGTGCAGGAGCACATCTCCTCTGCAGCAGGTCAGGAACGCCTGGTGGCCTCTCCAGGTCAGGGGCCCCTCTGCCCCCCTGCTGACACTGGGCCCCCCTGACTCACAGGCCGGCCCCCTAACGGTCGCACAGTCGGCCACTACATAGTGGCACTACACATAGGGGCCCGGCAGCCGGCTCTGCAGAGCGGCTGCCGGGCCCCTATAACCCTGCGGGCCCGGTCGCAGTGGCGACCTCTGCGACCGCGATCGTTACGCCCCTGATTACAGGTGTATATAGGGGTGTAGTGATGTAGTTTATTACAGGTGTAATATATGGGGTGTAGTGATGTAGTATATTACAGGTGTATATAGGGGTGTAGTGATATAGTTTATTACAGGTGTAGTATATGGGGTGTAGTGATGTAGTATATTACAGGTGTATATAGGAGCGTAGTGCTGTAGTTTATTACAGGTGTATATAGGAGCGTAGTGCTGTAGTTTATTACAGGTGTATATAGGGGTGTAGTGATGTAGTTTATTACAGGTGTATATAGGGGTGTAGTGATGTAGTTTATTACAGGTGTATATAGGGGTGTAGTGATGTAGTATATTACAGGTGTAGTATATGGGGTGTAGTAATGCAGTATATTACACATGTATTATATGGGGTGTAGTGATGTAGAATATTTCAGGTGTAGTATATGGAGGGGTGTAGTGGTGTAATATATTACAGGTATAGTATATAGGGGTGTAGTGATGTAGTATATTACAGGTGTATATAGGGGTGTAGCGATGTAGTAAATTACAGGTGTATATAGGGGTGTAGTGATGTAGTATATTACAGGTGTATATAGGGGTGTAGTGATGTAGTATATTACAGGTGTAGTATATGGGGTGTAGTGATGTAGTATATTACAGGTGTAGTATATGGGGTGTAGTAATGTAGTATATTACACATGTAGTATAGGGGGGTGTAGTGATGTAGTTTATTACAGGTGTATATAGGGGTGTAGTGATGTAGTATACTACAGGTGTATATAGGGGTGTAGTAATGCAGTATATTACACATGTATTATATGGGGTGTAGTGATGTAGAATATTTCAGGTGTAGTATATGGAGGGGTGTAGTGGTGTAATATATTACAGGTATAGTATATAGGGGTGTAGTGATGTAGTATATTACAGGTGTATATAGGGGTGTAGCGATGTAGTAAATTACAGGTGTATATAGGGGTGTAGTGATGTAGTATATTACAGGTGTATATAGGGGTGTAGTGATGTAGTTTATTACAGGTGTAGTATATGGGGTGTAGTGATGTAGTATATTACAGGTGTAGTATATGGAGGGGGTGTAGTGATGTAGTATATTACAGGTGTAGTATATGGAGGGGGTGTAGTGGTGTAGTATATTACACATGTAGTATAGGGGGGTGTTGTGATGTAGTATACTACAGGTGTATGTAGGGGTGTAGTGATGTAGTATATTACAGGAGTATATAGGGGTGTAGTGATGTAGTTTATTACAGGTGTATATAGGGGTGTAGTGATGTTGTATATTACAGGTGTAGTATATGGAGGGGGTGTAGTGATGTAGCATATTGCACATGTAGTGTCGGGGGGTGTAGTGATGTAGTATACTACAGGTGTATATAGGGGTGTAGTGATGTAGTATATTACAGGTGTATATAGGGGTGTAGTGATGTAGTATATTACAGGTGTATATAGGAGTGTAGTGATGTAGTTTATTACAGGTGTATATAGGGGTGTAGTGATGTAGTTTATTACAGGTGTAGTATATGGGGTGTAGTGATGTAGTATATTACAGGTGTAGTATATGGAGGGGTGTAGTGATGTAGTATATTACAGGTGTATATAGGGGTGTACTGATGTGCTTTATTACAGGTGTAGTATATGGGGTGTAGTGATGTAGTATATTACAGGTGTATATAGGAGTGTAGTGATGTAGTTTATTACAGGTGTATATAAGGGTGTAGTGATGTAGTATATTACACATGTAGTATAGGGGGGTGTAGTGATGTTGTATATTACAGGTGTATATAGGGGTGTAGTGATGTAGTTTATTACAGGTGTATATAGGGGTGTAGTGATGTAGTTTATTACAGGTGTAGTGTATGGGGTGTAGTGGTGTAGTATATTACAGGTGTAGTATATAGGGGTGTAGTGATGTAGTTTATTACAGGTGTATATAGGGGTGTAGTGATGTAGTTTATTACAGGTGTAGTATATGGGGTGTAGTGATGTAGTATATTACAGGTGTATATAGGGGTGTAGTGATGTAGTTTATTACAGTTGTATATAGGGGTGTAGTGATGTAGTTTATTATGGGTGTAGTATATGGGGTGTAGTGATGTAGTACAGTCAGGGCCAGAAATATTTGGACATTGACACAAGTTTTGTTGTTTTAGCTGTTTACAAAAACATGTTCAGAAATACAATTATATATATAATATGGGCTGAAAGTGCACTCTCCCAGCTGCAATATGAGAGTTTTCACATCCAAATCGGAGAAAGGGTTTAGGAATCATAGCTCTGTAATGTATAGCCTCCTCTTTTTCAAGGGACCAAAAGTAATTGGACAAGGGACTCTAAGGGCTGCAATTAACTCTGAAGGCGTCTCCCTCGTTAACCTGTAATCAAGAAAGTAGTTAAAAGGTCTGGGGTTGATTACAGGTGTGTGGTTTTGCATTTGGAAGCTGTTGCTGTGACCAGACAACATGCAGTCTAAGGAACTCTCAATTGAGGTGAAGCAGAACATCCTGAGGCTGAAAAAAAAGAAAAAATCCATCAGAGATAGCAGACATGCTTGGAGTAGCAAAATCAACAGTCGGGTACATTCTGAGAAAAAAGGAATTGACTGGTGAGCTTGGGAACTCAAAAAGGCCTGGGCGTCCACGGATGACAACAGTGGTGGATGATCGCCGCATACTTTCTTTGGTGAAGAAGCGCCCGTTCACAACATCAACTGAAGTCCAGAACACTCTCAGTGAAGTAGGTGTATCTGTCTCTAAGTCAACAGTAAAGAGAAGACTCCATGAAAGTAAATACAAAGGGTTCACTTCTAGATGCAAACCATTCATCAATTCCAAAAATAGACAGGCCAGAGTTAAATTTGCTGAAAAACACCTCCTGAAGCCAGCTCAGTTCTGGAAAAGTATTCTATGGACAGATGAGACAAAGATCAACCTGTACCAGAATGATGGGAAGAAAAAAGTTTGGAGAAGAAAGGGAACGGCACATGATCCAAGGCACACCACATCCTCTGTAAAACATGGTGGAGGCAACGTGATGGCATGGGCATGCATGGCTTTCAATGGCACTGGGTCACTTGTGTTTATTGATGACATAACAGCAGACAAGAGTAGCCGGATGAATTCTGAAGTGTACCGGGATATACCTTCAGCCCAGAATCAGCCAAATGCCGCAAAGTTGATCGGACGGCGCTTCATAGTACAGATGGACAATGACCCCAAGCATACAGCCAAAGCTACCCAGGAGTTCATGAGTGCAAAAAAGTGGAACATTCTGCAATGGCCAAGTCAATCACCAGATCTTAACCCAATTGAGCATGCATTTCACTTGCTTAAATCCAGACTTAAGATGGAAAGACCCACAAACAAGCAAGACCTGAAGGCTGCGGCTGTAAAGGCCTGGCAAAGCATTAAGAAGGAGGAAACCCAGTGTTTGGTGATGTCCATGGGTTACAGACTTAAGGCAGTGATTGCCTCCAAAGGATTCGCAACAAAATATTGAAAATAAAAATATTTTGTTTGGGTTTGGTTTATTTGTCCAATTACTTTTGACCTCCTGAAATGTGGAGTGTTTGTAATGAAATGTGTACAATTCCTACAATTTCTATCAGATATTTTTGTTGAAACCTTCAAATTAAACGTTACAATCTGCACTTGAATTCTGTTGTAGAGGTTTCATTTCAAATCCAATGTGGTGGCATGCAGAGCCCAACTCGCGAAAATTGTGTCACTGTCCAAATATTTCTGGACCTAACTGTATATTTCAGGTGTAGTATATAGGGGTGTAGTGATGTAGTTTATTTCAGGTGTATATAGGGGTGTAGTGATGTAGTATATTACAGGTGTATATAGGGGTGTAGTGATGTAGTTTATTACAGGTGTAGTTAATGGGGTTTAGTTATGTAGTATATTTCAGGTGTATATAGGGGTGCAGTGATGTAGTTTATTACAGGTGTAGTATATGGGGTGTAGTGATGTAGTATATTTCAGGTGTAGTATATGGAGGGGTGTAGTGGTGTAGTATATTACAGGTGTAGTATATAGGGGTGTAGTGATGTAGTATATTACAGGTGTATATAGGGGTGTAGTGACGTAGTTTATTACAGGTGTATATAGGGGTGTAGTGATGTAGTTTATTACGGGTGTAGTATATGGGGTGTAGTGATGTAGTATATTACAGGTGTAGTATATAGGGGTGTAGTGATGTAGTATACTACAGGTGTATATAGGGGTGTAGTGATGTAGTTTATTACAGGTGTATTATATGGGGTGTAGTGATGTAGAATATTTCAGGTGTAGTATATGGAGGGGTGTAGTGGTGTAATATATTACAGGTATAGTATATAGGGGTGTAGTGATGTAGTATATTACAGGTGTATATAGGGGTGTAGCGATGTAGTAAATTACAGGTGTATATAGGGGTGTAGTGATGTAGTATATTACAGGTGTATATAGGGGTGTAGTGATGTAGTTTATTACAGGTGTAGTATATGGGGTGTAGTGATGTAGTATATTACAGGTGTAGTATATGGAGGGGGTGTAGTGATGTAGTATATTACAGGTGTAGTATATGGAGGGGGTGTAGTGGTGTAGTATATTACACATGTAGTATAGGGGGGTGTTGTGATGTAGTATACTACAGGTGTATGTAGGGGTGTAGTGATGTAGTATATTACAGGAGTATATAGGGGTGTAGTGATGTAGTTTATTACAGGTGTATATAGGGGTGTAGTGATGTTGTATATTACAGGTGTAGTATATGGAGGGGGTGTAGTGATGTAGTATATTGCACATGTAGTGTCGGGGGGTGTAGTGATGTAGTATACTACAGGTGTATATAGGGGTGTAGTGATGTAGTATATTACAGGTGTATATAGGGGTGTAGTGATGTAGTATATTACAGGTGTATATAGGGGTGTAGTGATGTAGTTTATTACAGGTGTAGTATATGGGGTGTAGTGATGTAGTATATTACAGGTGTATATAGGGGTGTAGTGATGTAGTATATTACAGGTGTATATAGGGGTGTAGTGATGTAGTATATTACAGGTGTATATAGGGGTGTAGTGATGTAGTTTATTACAGGTGTAGTATATGGGGTGTAGTGATGTAGTATATTACAGGTGTATATAGGGGTGTAGTGATGTAGTATATTACAGGTGTATATAGGGGTGTAGTGATGTAGTATATTACAGGTGTATATAGGGGTGTAGTGATGTAGTATATTACAGGTGTATATAGGGGTGTAGTGATGTATTTTATTACAGGTGTAGTATATGGGGTGTAGTGATGTAGTATATTACAGGTGTATATAGGGGTGTAGTGATGTAGTATATTACAGGTGTATATAGGGGTGTAGTGATGTAGTATATTACAGGTGTATATAGGGGTGTAGTGATGTAGTTTATTACAGGTGTAGTATATGGGGTGTAGTGATGTAGTATATTACAGGTGTATATAGGGGTGTAGTTATGTAGTTTATTACAGGTGTAGTATATGGAGGGGTGTAGTGATGTAGTGTATTACAGGTGTAGTATATGGAGGGGGTGTAGTGATATAGTATATTAGGTAGAACTGAGTTAATTATATTAGTCCGGCCCTCTAAAACCATCCCAATTTCTCATGCGGCCCCATGGGAAAATTAATTGCCCTATCCTGCCTTAGAAGGAAGAGGTGCTAGAAGTATTTAGTGATACCAGCACCACCCTCAAAATAAGCGTAATCAGCACTGGTGTCACTTACTGCCTCTAGCACCACTTTTAAATTGGTGTCACACAATACTTCAAGCACCACCTCATTATGACGCTTCATTTGATGGTAGTGCTAGAAGCAGTAATTGACACTAGCGCTGATGATGCTTCATTTGAGGGTGATGCTAGAGGTTGTGGGTGGTGCTGGTGTCACTCACTGCTTCCAGCACCACCCCCAGTTGATGTCTTCGACACACACAATGGAAGTGGCCACAGAGAGATGAGTAACATTCCAGTGCTTCACTAACCCCAGCCACGGTATCCATCAGCCATCATCTACGATCCAGGACATCCTCAGGGGGTGGTGATGCAAGAAACTAGTATCTTCAGCTCTGCCACCTAGTGAGGTCATGTTCCAGGAGAGGTGATGGGCATTGTGGGGATTGGCTGCAGCTCCAGCCTCCTGTGATGTCATGTTTGAGACTCCTCTCAAGTGTAGGGAATTGTATAATGAAGATAATTATAAAAGTGGTTAGGAGGTAAAGATAGATAGAAAATACATTTTAGGTGTTGGATCACCCCTTTAAGTTAAATTAGCCTGACATACCTCTTGCCTGTGTGCCAGTCACTGATCTAATGCCTTGCAATATAAAAGCATTGAAGTGCATAAGATTAGTGATCAGGTCAGGGAATGTTGATGTCCCCTCCTGGGACTAGGTAAAAAACAAATGAAAAAGAAAGTTTAAAAAAAAAATTAAATATTTAATAAAAATCACAAAATAAAGAACAAAAAAGGAAAAAAATATTATACCAATAACTTCATATATTTATATTAAAACAAAAATAAACAAAAGAGCGCACATAGTGTCATGTTGCATGTAAAGTTGCATGTAAATAAAAATGATATAGCTGAAAATGTCATCTTGTTCTTCAAAAAATAAGCCTCCAGTCAGCTCTGTCTGCAGAAAAATAGAAAAGCTATAGCTCTCAGAATATGGCGATGCAAAACCAATTCTTTTATCTTTAAAATAGTTTTCATTGTGTAAAAGTGACAAAACATAAAAAAACAACATAAACGTGTTATTGTTGTAATCATACATCTGTAAATGGAAATATATGAGGTTTCCATGTTACTGGTAGCATAAAGGCTTTGGAAAAGCACTATGACTACCTCCCAAAACAAGAAATACAGCAAAATCTGTGCTCCCAAATCCAAATACCCCTCTCCCTTCTAAACCCCACAGTGTACCTAAACCATGAATAGCATCCACATGTTTGGTATTTCTATAGTGAGTAAGCCTGCTTACAGTAATTTACAGGATGCGTGTCTCCAGAGCTGGACACAATGTATGGTCCCTACAGCTTACTGGGCACTACAACCTACAGTACAAGGTGCTGGACACTTACAATAGTAGATTTGCAATTTTCACTCAACAACATAAAAATCCTAGAGGGCTATATTCTCCAGATGGGGTAACTTGAGGGTTCAATTCTGCTCCTCTGGCACTTAGGGAATCAAAAATATGGAGTCAGTAAAGTATTGTATGAAAATGTATTTGTTACGTCCGGATGGTGGAAGCACTGGACCGTACACCGATTTCCCCTGAGGAGGCAGCCAGGCTGGTCACCCCGCCAGAGGGTCCTGATGCACGGCAGCCGAAGCACTATTGGTAGCCAGACAGTCCGTAGAGGAGCAGGAAAGGTGGATGATGCTGAACCCACGGACTTCTGGACGGTAGTCCGGGTGACGAGGCTCAGGGTCCGAGGCCGGGTTGTAGGGTCAGGCGGAATCCGGAACCTGCTGAGCGATGGAGCGGGTCACCGAACGGAGCCAGGGACTGGAGACTGGCGGAGCTGCAGAGGTGGTGGAACATCCGCCGAAGTCACCGTCAGGGTCCAGGGATGGACTTGGTTTCGGAGCGGCTGGTGTGGCAGGACAGGCTCTGCGAGACAGACAGGATTAATACAGGGTAAAGCACAGGGTAAAGCAATACGGGGACCTGAACACTAGCTTGCTTAACACGTAGAACAGGCCCCGCCCACCAGGAAAGAGAAACCTAATATACCCTGTACCTGTCTATGCAATATCCTGTTTCTGGGTGCTGGCCCTTTAAGAGAGGGTCAATGACCGCACGCGCGCCCTAATGCACATGCGCGAGGCCCGTGTGCCCGAAGCCAGTCCAGGAAGTGGTGAGGAAGAAACAGGAGCGCCCGGCTGAGTGTCCCCTGTCGCAGAGGAGCGCCGGGAGCGGGGAGCAGGACACAAGGAGGATGCAGGCGAGGAGGACGGAACCGGAACCGGGGTGGTGAGCAGGGAACGCCGGCGGGAACCGGGGAGCGGGCCACGGGGACCGGAGAGCGGGGCACGGGAACCGGAGAGCGGAGCCCGGGGACCGGGAAGCGTCACAGTATTTCATACAATACTTTAATGAGTCAAAAAGTGCTCCTTCCCTCCTTTATGGCTATGCAGTACTGTACAATCAGATATGGTGTATTTCCACATTTAGCAGAAATTGTGCAACAAATTATGGTGCTAAGTTTACACATTTCCCTGTGTGAAAATGAAAAAGCTGGGGCTAAAACCAAATTTTTGTGTTAAAAATAAAAGTATTATTTCACCGCCCAATGGAATACAGTTCTGTGACATACCTGTGGTGTCAATATGATCACTGCACCCACAGATGATTACATTGAGGAGTGCAATTTTTAAGATGGGGTAACTTATGGAGAATCTTCTGTTCTGGTACCTCTGGGGCTCTGCCCATGTGACATGGCACTCTCAAACCATTACAACAAAATCTGAAGTCCAATATAGTGCTTCTTCCTTTCTGAGCTTTGTAATCTGCCTCAACAGTAGGGTTTTTTTTACCAAATTGGTCTACTCAGGAGAAATAGCACCACAAATTGTACCATTCTTTTTCTCCCATTACCCCCTTTGAAAATTAAAAGCTTGGGGCCAAAGCAAAGCAAAGCAATGATGTACAATTCTGTGACTTGCTTGAGGGGTAAAAATGCTCACTTATTCCCTAGATTCTTTTGTGGTGTAGTTTCCAAAATGGAGTCACTTATGAGGGTTTCAGCTGTTTTGAAATGTCAGGAGCTTTTCATATATGACATAGCGTTCACAATCTATTCCAGCCAAAATGGTGCTCCTTCCATTCTGAGCCCTGCGGGCACCCAAACGGTAGTTATCCCCCAAACATGGGATATCAGCATACTCAGCAGAAATTGTGCAAAATATTGTATGATGCATTTTTTCTGGTACTTTTATGAAAATAAAAAATTAGGGTCTGAAGAAACAGTTTTGTAGGAAAAATGTGATTTTTTTTATTTTCACGGCTCAACATATAAAATTCTGTGAAACACCTTGGGGTTCAAATTGCTCATGACACTTCTAAATAAATTCCTTGAGGGGTCTAGCTTTCAAAATGGGGTCACTTGTGGGGGGTTTCCACTGTTAAGGAGTCACGGGTGTGTCAAGGTTGACAGACAGTCCTCTGGTGTCCGGCTGTAGAAGGTTGCAGCATTTGGCTACACAAACTGCTCCCTAACATTTGGTTCTTCCTGCCGTGATGTAAATAGTATCCTATGTTATCTGCTTGGGGTTAATATCCTTCCTTTTAGGACCCTGTGGATATCCTCACCTTAAATACTCACATTTCCGCCTGGTGTTTGCTGGTGATAACGTTATTTTCCTACACAAGCCTTGGATGCCAACATCAGCTTATATCCCTCTGAAGCAACACGATTGCTTGGTTATGTACTTCTCCCAGAGTCATCCTGGAGATAAGTTGTTCTTATACTTTCCCTGTGTGTTCTTTAGAACTTAGTGGGGTTTGCTAAGCGCTCATCCCCTCCGATCCCTACTTAGGGCCCAGCACAGACTCAGCCAGGGCGAGGTATGCTGCTCAGCGCATAGGTCAGAAACTATCTAGGGTGCTCACGGTAGTCAGGAGCCAGTGGAAGGTTTGGTCAGGGGTCACCATCTCCACTTCTTCCAAGAGCTGTAAGTTTTTATTTTTCCATTAATTTTGCCATATGAGGGCTTGTTTTTTGTGGCATAAGTTGTACTTTGAAATAAAACCATAACTTTTACGATATAGTGTACTGGAAAACAGTAAAAAAATTCCAGGTGCAGAAAAATTGCAAAAAAGTTTGATTGAATGATGATTTTTGGGATATTTTATTCACAACTTTCACGTTATGGTAAAACTGATGTATCAGTGTGATGCCTCAGGTCGGTTTGAGTTTGTAGACACCAAACATGTATAGGTTTACTTTTATCTAAGGGGTTAAAAAAAATTCTGAAGTTTGTCCCAAAAAAGAGCACTTTTTGAGCCATTTTCCGCGACATGTAGTATTCTCATATTTTGGGATAGCTGACATTTTTAATGGTACCATGTTTGCACAAATGCTACATTCTGATTGCCTGTTATTGCATTTTGTGCAAAAGTTGTGAAGACCAAAAAACGTAATTTTGGCGCCTGGAATTTTTTTGCCGCTACACGGTTTACCGATCAGGTTAATTGATTTTATATTTTGATAGAGCGGGCATTTCTGAATGCGGCGATACCAAATGTGTTTATATTTTTTATTTTTTTAGCCCTTTAAAACATTTTTTTTAACTTTTAATTTTACTAGTCCCCCTAGGGGACTATAAGGATCAGCAGTCTGATTGCTCATTAATTTCTCCCAATCAGAGCTGCACAGCTCAGACCAGGAGAAATGCTCGTTTTCTGTAACAGAGGCTGCTCTCCTGGCAGTTAAAGGAAGTGATAGCACATGAGTTATCACATGACCCTGTGCTACCATGGCAACCACCATCTCCACATAATCACATCCCATGGGTTCCAATTTAAGGGGTTAACAGGCACGGGTGGATCGCGGATCCACCTGCACCTGCAAGGAATACATGTCAGCTGTTCAAATCAGCTGGCATGTGTGGGGATCGCTGCAGGCTCACCGCAGCAGCTGGCGGTGATCACCCCTTCATGATTTAGGACGTACCGGTACGTCCTCAGTTGTGAAGGGGGTAAACAGGTATTACAGATATTAAGAGATAACAAACTGTATGCCAAACTGAACAAGTGTGTTTTCGCTGTCCTAGAGGTGCAATTTTAGGGGTACCTGTTGTCATTTTCAGGTTTTTGGATGATTCCAGAGTAGGTCTGTGCTGTACTGTACTGGGATTGTCCAGAAAATTTGAAAGCATTACAGCGCTTTCTAGGGTTTACCAAGCTTTACTGGAAATGTATGCAGAATTATTCAGTAATTGTAAAGCCTCTCACTGACAAACAAAAAAGAGGTTGCATTTATTTAAATGGCTGGACTCCACCTAGCAGGCTTTTTGCTCTTAAAGAGATGTTTTTACACAGCACCTACACTCGGTCAACCCAATGTTTCACAGTCTTTTTTTGTAGAGTTTGGTGCATCTAAGGTGGGGGTTTGGGCTGTGTGTTCACAAGGACCATCTCCTGGTAAATTGCGTTTCTTTTCTTTTCCAAGAAATTGTCTTTGGCTAAGAGAAACTATGATGTTGGCAATAGAGAACTCTTGGCAATTAAAGTTAGCTTTTGAGGAATAACATAATTGGTTGGAGAGGGCAGTTCATCCCATTACTGTAATCACAGACCATAAAAATCTGTCATATCTCGAGTCTGCCAAACATCTCAATCCTAGACAGACTAGATGGGCTTTGTTTTTACCAGGTTTAATTCTATTTTCACTTACCGTTCGGCGGTTAAAAACATCAAGGCAAATGCTTTATCCTGGAACTACCCTGTTGGTAGTGATCATGTCAACCCTGTCTCCATTTTGCAGAAGGGGGTGTACATCTCAGCCTTGTGCCCATACCTGTAGGGGGAAGTGATGGAGGCTCGGGGGGATGCCCCAGCCTCCTACCCCTCAGGGAGGTTATTTGTGCCACCTCACTTACATTGTAAAATAATGGGAGAACATCACAACTCTGTACTCACGGGTCATCCAGGTAGTAAAGCAACCTTGGACCTCCTTTGTCCTCGTTTCTGGTGGCTGAGGTTGCATCAGGATATGGTTGACTATGTGTTTGCTTGCAGTTTTTGCTCATATTCAAAGGTAACATATCCGCCTGGATCTCTTCTGCCATTGACTATCCTTAGTAGACCATGGACACATTTATGAATGGATTTCATTACTGACCTATCTTTGTCTGCATTTAAGACTGTGGTTTTAGTGGTTGTGGATAGGTTCAGTAAGATAGTTCATTTCATTTCGTTACTGGCATTTCCGAAAGCCAAAACTCTAGCTCAGGTGTTCATCATAGGGATTGTGAATTTTCACAGGGTTCCTTCCAATGTGGTCTCAGATCGGGGAAGACAGGTTTTTTTTTACAAATTTTGGAAAACATTTTGTGCTCACCTGGGCGTAAAGTTGTATTTTTCTTCTGCTTCCTGTATTCTTTGTTCTGCCTTCTGTAGTTTTCTTCATCCTCAGTCAAATGTTCAGACCAAGTGCATAAATCAAAATTTGGAAACTTACCTTAAGTGTTTTGTCTCAGACAACTAAGAGAATTGGGCATCTTACTTATCGATGACTGAATTTGCAATAAACAATCGTCACCAGGAGTCTACTGATAAGTCCCCTTTCTTTGGTGCATATGGGTTTCATCCACAATTTCATACCTTTAGTGGTAGAGGGGCTTCGGGAGTTCTTGAGGATGAGCATTTTGCCTCATCATTCTCTTCTGTATGGCAAGGGGTTCAGAGTAATTTTAAGCTAATGGGAGACAGCTACAAACGTAGGGCTGACAAGAAATGTGTGCTAGGTCCCGACCTAATTGTGAATGACTATGTGTGGTTGTATATCAGGAATATCAAGTTGAAGGTTCCTTCCTGGAAGCTGGGACCTAGATTACTGGTCCCATTAATTAATCATCGTTATTTACCCAGTATCGTTTTGTCTGGAGTTACCTCAGGCTCTTAGGATACACAATGTTTCTACAGGTCTCTGCTCAAGAAGTATGTCATACCCTTGGAGCCTCCTCCCCCCCCCTTGCGCTAGCACCAATCAGTGTTGATGGTGATTTAGAGTTTCAAATAGCAAAAATTATTGATTCTCGTTTTCTGCATCGCTCCTTTCAATACTTCGTGCACTGGCTGGATTACAGTACAGAGTAAAGGATGTGGGTCCCAGCATTGGATGTGAGTTCCACAAGGGTAATTTGTGATTCCCATTCAGATAAATCTGGTCCTGAGTGTCTGCAGATTATTCGTAGAAGGGGGCGTACTGTCACTGGTGTGTCAAGGTTGATAGACAGTCCTGTGGTGTCCAACTGTAGAAGGTTACAGTGTTTGGCTACACAAACTGGTCTCTGACATTTCGTTCTTCCTGCTGTGGCGTAAATGGTATCCTATTTATGTTATTTGCTTGGGGTTAATGCCCTTTCCTTTTAAGACCCTGCGGATATCCTCACCTTTCAGCTGTTAATCATCATCACTTACCCTCGTGTCCTTAAATACTCACATTTCCTCCTGGTGTTCGATGGTGTTAGTGTTAATTTTCTACACAAGCCTTGGATGCAAGCAGTCGGCTTGTATCCCTTTGAAGTAGCACGTTTTTATGTTGCTGTACCTCTTCTAGAGTCATCCTGGAGATAAGTTGTGCTTGTACTTACCCTGTGTATGCTCCCTGTATGTTATAAGTTGTGCTTGTACTTACCCTGTGTATGCTCCCTGTATGTTCTTTAGAACTTAGTGGGGTTGACTAAGCGCTCATCCCATTCCCATTCCCTACCTAGAGCCCAGCACAGGTTCAGCCAGGACCAGGTATCCTGCTCGGTGTATAGGTGTGGAACCTATCTAGGGTGGTCAGAGCAGCCAGGGATCACCATCTTGCCTTCCCTGTTCCCATGTGCGAGATACGACCCAATACCTAAAGTGACATTAGTCTCATCAGGGGCTCTGCAAATCCTCAATGCATCTGACACGCCCACGAGGCCAGGGGTTGTACTCGTCACCGGGCCGGTGGTGGTGGTTTGGGATGTCACAGTGGCCTTGCCCGGTTTTGTGGCCCTGAGGTGTCAATAAAAGATGGGGATGTGGATGTTGGGAGTAGTTGTCTTTCGTGACGCCACCTGTGGTATGCGGCTATAAAGGGAGCAGCCGCTCATGTCTGGGGCTGATGGTGTGATGCAGCTCGGGTGTTTCAGCTCTCCACAGGTAGAGCTCGCCCCAGGGAGGATGATGAGGTTGACAGTCTAAAGCGCCGGAGCGCAGGGGCACGGCGACAGCATTAAAAGGGATGACACAGGGATTGCGGTTCAAGTTCTTTACTCATTGTCAGATTATCGCCCTCAGAGTGCCAGTTTTCACCAAGATGGGTTCCAGTTGATCTCAGATAATTCGGAAGCCAGTGCCGGTGTTGTGGATGGGGAACCCTTCCTCCTTGCGCGGTTTGTAATGGGTCCTCGTGGCCTATAGCTACACAGGGTCCCTTCTCTATAGTTTTTAAGTCCCGTCCCATCAAGCAGGCAGAACAAATCCTTTTGTGGGGCTGGATCATGGTTTCAACTCCGGGCTCTATGTGCTGCTGTTCCCCTGGCACTTGAGGTGGGTGAAGGAAACTTGAAATCTCCTCACTCGGCAGAATTATTAAAAGGGCTTGAAGTTCCCCTTAATCTAGGGCTCTGCACCCCATCTGCGCTGGTCCTGGGGGAACTGACTCTGTATCCCCTCAGCGACCGTGTTCTCCTGTGTCCCACCAGATCCACCGGTATTGCCGTTCTTCAGTGTGTAACTGCACTCCACCAGCTTGTCTGTGTCACAGGCCTACTCCTAACTCTCTCTCCCTCCCGGATTCCTAGACTAGTGGGTGGGAAGGACCTTACCATTAGGCGGCCATCCATGTAACCCAACCCTAGCCTCGTCCCCAGTTAGGAAAAGGGCGATGGTGTATGTGTGGAAAGAGTGGTATGGAACCAGCACTTACCTCCTCCGAACCCGGGATGAATACTGCACCTTCAGTCAGGTACAGTACCCTGTGGCGCCTGAAGCCTCAGGGTCGCCACACATCCGCTATCAATTTCAGACTATTTTGCTTTCTATAGGTTAATTGGTGCTCCTTCCTAGCCCTGATGTGCAGCTAAACAGTAGTTTTCCACCACATATGGGGTATTAGTGTACTCAGGAGAAATTGCACAACAAATAATATGGTGCATTGTTTCCTAATACCCTTGTGAAAATGAAAAATTTGGGACTAAAGCAAAATTTCTGTGTGAAAAAAAAAATTGGTTTTGTACATTTTGTTGGTATACTGTCCTCATATCCTTTGAGGTCCTCTTCACTTCTCTTGCAACACTGATGGAGCAGCATGACGTGTGACAAACATGGCTCAGTATCATCTCATAAAGGGATAATATCATAGTGTTGGGTGGGCTGTAACTGTAACTGAATGTTTTAGTCAAAGTGAGTGGTATGTAATTGTGGGTTTATGTATTTGTGAAGGTGTTTACGAGAGTTTTCCGGTTTTGTATTTGTACATAATTTAGTGTACGCTTTTCATATTGCTTACGTGTGCTACTGGTAGTATTATATTGTGTATTAAGTGTAGTCTTGTTAGCGAATAAACTTGTTATATTCTATGTACAAGTGCATCTCAATAAACTAGAATATCATCAAAAAGTTAATTTATTTCAGTAATTCAATATAAAAGGGGAAATGCATATATTATATAGAGTCATTACACACAGAGTGATCTATTTCCAGCTGGAATCTCTTTATAAAAAGCAATAATCCCTAGAAAATATTGATTATGTACCAGCTCTACCTTCTACCTCCTCTCCAGACATACCTCCCTCCCACCCCTTAAACATATCCCCCTCCCCTGGTGTTGTCTTTTTTTTCTTCTCTCTCTTTCTCGTTCTATTTCTTTCTCTCTTTTCTTTCAATAGTATACCTAGATCAGTTTACAATAAGGTTAAATCACCAATATTAGATACTCACTTATTTGAGAAACCTATGCACTGTAATTAGTAGGTGAGTGTTCTTCCTTATGTCTCCTTCCCACTTCTCCTTCCTTGTCCCCTTGTTTCCCCAAATAAAATAATATAATAATTTTAATAATTATAAATAATAAATAAATACTTTTTCCTTAGTTTTTCCACCCCAACTTTTCTCCCCTCGTCCAATGTATTGTTAATCTTCGTGCTTAGTTCAAGCGTTATATTGTTTGTACGGGCAAACTTTTTCTTCAAAAATTACGAATGTTGTTCCATTCTTTACTTTACCTAGAGATTAATAAAAATGATTGAAACCAGACTGATCTATTTCCAGTGTTTATGTCTATTAATTTTGATGATTATGGCTTACAGCCAATGAAAGCCCAAAAGTCATTATCTCAGAAAATTAGAATATTATATAAGACCAACTGAAAAAATTATTTTCAACTCAAAAATTTTGGTCTACTTAAAAGCATGTACAGTACACTCACTCAATACTTGTTCGGCGTTCCTTTTGCATGAATTATTGCATCAATGCAGCGTGGAATGGAGGCCATTAGCCTGTGGCACTGCTGAGGTGTTATGGAAGCCCAGGTTGCTTTGATAGCAGCCATCCGCTCGTCTTCATTGTTGAGTCTGGTGTCTCTCATCTTCCTCTTGACAATACACCATAGATTCTCTATGGGGTTTAGGTCAGGCGAGTTTGTTGGCCAACGAAGCACAGTGATATTGTGGTTATTAAACCAGATATTGGTACTTTTGGCAGTGTGGACAGGAGCCAAGTCCTGCTGGAGAATGAAATTTCCATCTCCAAAAATGTTTGTCAGCAGAGGGAAGCATGAAGTGCGCTAAAATTTCCTGGTAGATGGCTGCGCTGACTTTGGTCTTGATAACATACAGTGGACCTACACCAGCAGATGACATGGCTCCCCAAACCATCACTGATTGTGGAAACTTCACACTAGACCTCAAGCAGTTTGGATTGTGTGTCTCTCCACTATTTCTCCAGACTTTGGTACCTTGTTTCCAAGGTAAATACACAATTTACTTTCATCTGAAGACAACACCTTGGACCACTTGGTAACAGTCCAGATAGATCTTTATACTCCTTGGCCCAGGCAAGACGCTTTTGGCATTGTCTATTGGTCATGAGTGGCTTGACACAAGGAACGTGACAGTTGTAGCCCATGTCCTGGATACATCTGTGTGTGGTGGCTCTTGAAGCACTGACTCCAGCAGCAGTCCACTCCTTGTGAATCTCCCCCAAATTTTCGAATGGCCTTTTCTTAACAATCCTATCAAGGCTGCAGTTATCCTGGTTGCTTGTGCACCTTTTTCTACAAAACTTTTTCCTTCCACTTAACTTTCCATTAATATGCTTGGATACAGTCAGCTTCTTTAGCAATGACCTTTTGTGGCTTATCCTCCTTTGAGCAGAGTGTCAATGACTGCCTTCTGGACATCTGTCAAGTCAGTCGTCTTCCCCATGATTGTGTAGCCTACTGAACCAGACTAAGGGACCATTTTAAACGCTTAGGAAGCCTTTACAGGTATTTTGTATAATTATTCTAATTTTCTGAGATGACTTTTGGGTTTTCATTGGCTGTAAGCCATAATTATCAACATTAACAGAAATAAACACTTGAATTAGATCACTCTGTTTGTAATGACTCTGTTTAAAATATGCGTTTCCCATCTATTCAGAATGTGGCCAGGGGCCTGCATGACACATGTTCACAGCCACATAACCGCCGTTCCCATCTCTGACACCGGTGAATCTTCACAGTGCACAGTGCGTGCGATGTGAAGGTTCACAAGTGTTCAGTCATGTAGAGTGACTGGAGAATTGTGGCTTTAGATCCAGCAACCCATTTTAATACAATGTCAAGCAAAAGGTTAACATTGTTTTGAACTTTTGAATTTCAGGCTCCATATCTCACCATGTACTACAGCTTTGAGCATGAGACTACCTTCATTTTATAGACAATCATCGTCGCTATCTCAGACATAAATTTGACTTGCATTTAATTAGCATATGATTACTTATGCAGATTCTTGTCATGCTACTACATTGCTACTCTTTTGCTCCTAAAAATCTAAATTTAAATTTGTATTATTTTGTTAGTGTTTTATAAATCTTTTGCTTTCAACACTGCCTGAATCCTTCTGGGCATGCTCTTGATCAGATTCAAGCATGTCTCAACCAAAATCTGTTCCCAGGTCTTCTACATGTTGCAAGTGTTGGTGCATACTGGTTGAATCACTTCAGTATGTATACAGCTTTTTCTTCAACTCTACCCACAAGTGCTCAATTGAGTTGAGGTCTGGGGACTTTGGGGACCAATACAGCACCTCTACTTCTACCTCTACCTTTTATTCACCAATTTCAATGTATGCTTCAGGTTGTCCTGCAGGAACACTATGTCATCCTTTTCATACCCATAGTACTCAAGTGTACAAAGTAACTTGTCTTGTAGGATACTCACCTATAGCTCAGCATTGAGACCAGAACTGATCCTGGCCCATTATCCAACAACTTTAGATGTGAAATAACCCTATGTCATCAGACTTCCTCCACCAAACCTGACAGTTCTTTCAATTTCTCAATTTGTTAGTCCCATTTTCCCTTCTTTCTTCCAGACCCATTTGCTTTCATGAGAGACTAGTCTAGTGACTTTTATCTCATCTCTCCAAATTATCCATTTCCAATTTCCTACTGTTAATTTTTTCTACCCTTTTGCAAACTCAAGCCTACAATTCTTAGATGATATTAAAGTTGATGCTTCATCACCTTTTTCCGGGCCACCATTAAAGATTTGTGTAATGTGCATTGCATGGTGCTTGCATGGATGTACGTGATCTCACTATTATGAAGCATACGAGCCACCTCCACTCTCGTGTTTGTTGCACCAGAACTAATAGACCTTTCGATGAGCCGAATTGTTGACTCCGATATTTTGCATGGACTTATACATCTTGGCTTTTGAATATACAAAAATCGAAAAAAAGTTTATCACCAGCCTACCGTACCAAGCCATATGTCAAGTCCAGGGCGATGCATAGAATCCAGAATAGGCTATCCCAGTAGATTAATTGTAGATTAGATATAAAAAAAAAACAAAACAGCACTGTGGTCTGCTTCAAAAAATTCTTTAAAACTCCATTTTATTAAAGATCCCAACTGTGATTTGTTGTAGTGAAATAACGCCCCCACCCTGTGTAACAGTGTGTCTAGCTGGGGGCTTGTCTGACTGCAACCAACCACAGACGATAGGACTGCTGGTGGGTGGGGGAATAAGTGCATATGGATGAGCAATAATGCCTCAGAAGCAGAATGATTGGCCCAGAAGCAGTTACAGCCATGCAGGAGACTGGTAAGCATATCGCGCCTGCTCCAATCTCCCTAACCCTTCTACCACCATTTTTAAGTGCTGAATTCTGATCCCCACTTATATGGGGACCGGTGTCCGACCAGATATCCGGGATCAATTCCGCGCCGGAACCTATTTTTTTTAAAAGCCGGTTAGACCCGCCGATCCCGGATATCTAAGAGTCCGCCCATCACTCCCCATCAAATGTTTTCTTGGTGCCACTTTTTGAAAATTATGTTAACTATAAAAGCTATGTAACTGACACCATATTGTAACCTGGTGGTTTTCCAGAGAAAGAGAGGAACATTTTGAAATGCGTTGAAATAAACCACATTTCATCCTCATCAAGTGCACTGGCTATTTCATCGTTCACACAGCAGCGCAGAGACAAGCACATTATTCTTCTGTTTCCACTTTGAATCTTTTACAGCCTTAGGGCTTACGGCTTCCATAGCAGGGGGTTTCCAGTTCATGTTCACGGTTGTGTTAGACACAATCACATAAGGTGAGCCGACACTCACTTGCAGGGGTGTAAGGATCGTGGTCGCAGAGGTCGCGACTGGGCCTGCAGGGTTGAGAGGTCCGCTCTGCAGAGAAACAGCTGAATCCTCTCAGAGAAGAGATTCGCTGTTCCTGGACTCCCAATGGGAACTGCCGGGCAGCGCTGGGCTCCAACTCCTCTATCTTCTGCCTGTGACTTCAGTCTCTGTGTGTGGGACAGTGTGCTGGCTGTGGCAGATGATGAACACAGGTGAACTCAGGTGAACACAGTGGCATAGCACCAATAGTGGCAAGACACGCGACCAGCGCTGACACTACATGCCAATGCAATTGAAAGCAATGATGAGAGGAGGAGCAGAGCACTGCCTCTCTCATCATTCTCTCACTGTGTCTGTGTTGCTTTGACTTGTTAGCACATCTGAGCACGATGACGTCACTGCTGTGCACTGCTGTGCAGAGTGCCATAACAATGGACATGCGGAGGAGACCGAAGCAGCGGGGAACGAGGAGAAATGAATATGTATTTAATCATGGTGGCCAGACGACTATCGGGGTGCATTAAACGATATGGGGGCTGTATGCTACTACATGAGAGTGCAAAATACTATATGGGGGCTGTATAATACTATATGGAGGAATATAAGGGGTGCATACTACTATATGGGGGCTGCATAATATTATATGGAGGAATATATGGGCTGCATACTACTATATGGGGGCTGCATAATGCTATATGGGTAGGGGCAGAATGATCCTGGTCGCATGCATCACAACCACGACATGGCCTAGGGGTGCAAGGGGCTCACCAACCCCAGCCCCTCCATCAGCTGGATGTGTGTCCGAAGCTGCACATCCAGCTAAAATGAATCACAGTGCAGAGACCTGTTGGGACCCTGTACTGCGACACATGTTGCCAGCCAAATAGAAGCTGGCAGCTTTCATTGGCGTCCCAGTGACTGAGGGCAGCGCATGGCAATGACGTCATGCGTTGCAATAGCACCGACACTGATGAAAGCTGCTGGCCACTGTGTGCTGGCTACACAGGAGGACACTGCACGACATGGGAGCCAGGGACGGGGAGTACAATGTTGTCATTTTTTGTATTAGACAGAATGGATACATATTTACCAGGATGGAGACATATATTCCAGGAGAGGGACAGTAGATACCAGAAAGGGGACAGTATATAGCAGGAGGGGTAGAGTAGGGAGGCAGTATACACCAGGAGGGCCCCAGGAGAGGGACAGTAGATGCCAGGAAGAGAACAGTAGATACCAGGAGGGGGACAGTATATACCAGGAGGGGCCCAGGAAGGGGAAATATATACCAGGATGGTGACATTTTTACCAGGATGGGGTTATATATACATCAAGATGTGGGCTAGAAAGGGGAACATATACAGTACAGACCAAAAGTTTGGACACACCTTCTCAAAGACTTTTCTTTATTTTCATTAAAATTGTAGATTCACGGTGAAGGAATCAAAACTATGAATTAACACATGTGGAATTAAATACTTAACAAAAGAGTGTGAAACATCTGATAATATGTCTTATATTCTAGGTTCTTCAAAGTAGCCACCTTTTGCTTTGATTACTGCTTTGCACACTCTTGCCATTCTCTTGATGAGCTTCAAGAGGTAGTCAACGGAAATGGTCTTCCAACAGTCTTGAAGGAGTTCCCAGAGATGCTTAGCACTTGTTGGCCCTTTTTCCTTCACTCTGCGGTCCAGCTCACCCCAAACCATCTCGATTGGGTTCAGGTTTGGTGACTGTGGAGCCAAGGTCATCTGGCGTAGCACCCCATTACTCTCCTTAGTCAGATAGCCCTTACACAGTCTGGAGGTGTGTTTGGGGTCATTGTCCTTTCGAAAAATAAATGATGGTCCAACTAAACGCAAACTGGATGGAATAGCATGCCGCTGCAAGATGCTGTGGTAGCCATGCTGGTTCAGTATGCCTTCAATTTTGAATAAATCCCAATGTCACCAACAAAGCACCCCCACACCATCACACCACCTCCTCCATGCTTCATGGTGGGAAACAGGCATGTAGAGTCCATCCGTTCACCTTTTCTGCGTCGCACAAAGACACGGTGGTTGGATCCAAAGATCTCAAATTTATCCTCATCAGACCAAAGCACAGATTTCCACTGGTCTAATGTCCAGTCCTTGTGTTCTTTAGCCCAAACAAGTCTCTTCTGCTTGTTGCCTGTCCTTGCACTCATAGATTCTGATGCAAAGTTTTCCAAATTTATTGAGGTGACTGTGAAGTCATTCCGACGTTTCGACCCCGCCTGGGTGTTAGTCAAGAGTCGCTTCAAGATGGGTGCCTGGGATATGGAAATTTTAGTGGGTTAATAGCATTTGGTAGAGAATACCTTGAGGATAAAGGTCCTGGGTTTAGCCAGCGCAGCAGCGCTGTGGCTGGTGATATGGTGTATCCTTGCAACCCGTGTAGCGACGCTCCAGCGATCCCTGCCAGGTCAGGTTGCTGGTGGGATCGCTGGAGCGTCGCTTAAGCTGGGTTCACACTAAACGACAGCGACAACGACGTCGCTGTTACGTCACCATTTTCGGTGACGTAACAGCGACCTTGTAAGTCGCTGTTATGATCGCTGCTTAGCTGTCAAACACAGCAGAAGCAGCGATCATAACGTCGCTGTGCTACATGTGCAGAGAGCAGGGAGCCGCGCTTAGCGCTGGCTCCTTGCTCTCCTGCAGCACACATCGGGTTAATTAACCCGATGTGTGCTGCAGCTACATGTCACAGTTCAGAGAGCAGGGAGCCGCGCTTAGCGCTGGCTCCTTGCTCTCCTGAAGCACACATCGGGTTAATTAACCCGATGTGTGCTGCAGCTACATGTCACAGTGCAGAGAGCAGGGAGCCGCGCGCACTGCTTAGCGCTGGCTCCTTGCTCTCTTTGCTACAGTATACATCGGGTTAATTACCCGATGCATACTGCAGCCACATGTCACAGTGCAGGAGCCGGCACTGGCAGCAAGAGCGGAGGCTGGTAACCAGGGTAAACATCGGGTAACCAGGGAAAGGTCTTCCCTTGGTTACCCGATGTTTACGCTGGTTACAGCTTACCGCAGCTGCCAGTGCCGGCTCCTGCTCGCTTCATTTCGTCGCTCTCTCGCTGTCACACACAGCGATGTGTGTGTCACAGCGGGAGAGTGACGACCAAAAAATGAAGCTGGACATTCAGCAACGACCGGCGACCTCACAGCAGGGGCCAGGTCGTTGCTGGATGTCACACACAGCGACAGCGACGGGACGTCGCTGCAACGTCACAGAAAATGGTGACGTAGCAGCGACGTCGTTGTCGTTGTCGCTGTGTGTGACACCAGCTTTAGTGTGACGGTACCTTAAAAATGCAGTAACATGACAAGAATCTGCATAACTAAATCTTATGCTAAATAGTAGCAAGTCAACTATATCATATGCTAAATAGTAGCAAGTCAACTATATGTATGAGATAGCCAAGATGATTGTCTATAAAATGAAGGTAGTCTAAAGTGCAAAGCTTTCATGGATGGTGAGATAAGGAGCCTGAAAGTCTAAAGTGTTACCCTTTTGCTCATCACTGTGTATTAATGGGCTTGTTTATCAGAAATTACCCCAAAACATAAACTTTCAAATGGCATTTTCAGCTTCCTTGAAAATTGCCCAATGTGATTTGATGATAGGCTTTTATTTATACTAACATCAGACAGCATGTTTTTAACTCACAAACAATAATTATCAGCATTTATGACACGTATTGAACCTACTTTCTCTAACACATACATAACTACAGTCATATGAAAAAGTTTGAGCACCCCTATTAATGTTAACCTTTTTTCTTTATAACAATTTGGGTTTTTTGCAACAGCTATTTCAGTTTCATATATCTAATAACTGATGGACTGAGTAATATTTCTGGATTGAAATGAGGTTTATTGTACTAACAGAAAATGTGCAATCCACATTTAAACAAAATTTGACCGGTGCAAAAGTATGGGCACCTCAACATAAAAGTGACATTAATATTTTGTAGATCCTCCTTTTGAAAAATAACAGCCTCTAGTCGCTTCCTGTAGCTTTTAATGAATTTCTGGATCCTGGATGAAGGTATATTTGACCATTCCAGTTTACAAAACAATTCCAGTTCAGTTAAGTTTGATGGTCGCCGAGCATGGACAGCCCGCTTCAAATCATCCCACAGATGTTCAATGATATTCAGGTCTGGGGACTGGGATGGCCATTCCAGAACATTGTAATTGTTCCTCTGCATGAATGCCTGAGTAGATTTTGAGCAGTGTTTTGGATCATTGTCTTGACATATCCATCCCCTGCGTAACTTCAACTTCGTCACTGATTCTTGCACATTATTGTCAAGAATCTGATGATACTGAGTTGAATCCATGTGACCCTCAACTTTAAGAAGATTCCCGGTGCTGGCATTCGCCACACAGCCCCAAAGCATCATGGACCTCCACCAAATTTTACTGTGGGTAGGAAGTGCTTTTCCTGGAATGCTGTGTGTTTTTGCCTCCATGCATAACGCCTTTTTGTATGACCAAACAACTCAATCTTTGTTTCATCAGTCCACAGGACCTTCTTCCAAAATGTAACTGGCTTGTTCAAATGTGCTTTTGCATACCTCAGGCGACTGTTTGTGGCGTGCTTGCAGAAACGGCTTCTTTCGCATCACTCTCCCATACAGCTTCTCCTTGTGCAGAGTGCGCTGTTTTGTTGACCGATGCACATTGACACCATCTGCAGCAAGATGATGCTGCAGGTCTTTGGAGGTGGTCTGTGGATTGTCCTTGACTGTTCTCACCATTCTTCTTCTCTGCCTTTCTGATATTTTTCTTGGCCTGCCACTTCTGGGCTTAACAAGAACTGTACCTGTGTTCTTCCATTTCCTTACTATGTTCCTCACAGTGGAAACTGACAGTTTAAATATCTGAGACAACTTTTTGTATCCTTCCCCTGAACAACTATGTTGAATAATCTTTGTTTTCAGATCATTTGAGAGTTGTTTTGAGAAGCCCATGATGCCACTCTTCATAGGAGATTCAAATAGGAGAACAACTTGCAAGTGGCCACCTTAAATACCTTTTCTCATGATTGGATACACCTGCCTATGAAGTTCAAAGCTCAATGAGGTTACAAAATTTAGTGCTTTAGTGTCAGTAAAAAATAATTAGGAGTTTTCAAATCAAGAAATTGATAAGGGTGCCCATACTTTTGCACCAGTCAAATTTTGTTGAAATGCGGATTGCACATTTTCTGTTAGTACAATAAATCTCATTTCAATCCAGAAATATTACTCAGTCCATCAGTTATTAGATATATGAAACTGAAATAGCTGTTGCAAAAACCCAAATTGTTATAAAGAAAAAAGGTTAACATTAATAGGGGTGCCCAAACTTTTTCATATGACTGTATATAATTCCTAGCGTTTAGTTGTGTAAAAGCAGTGACTTAGTGATTTTGAAAGATTCTAATCATTGTTGTTCTTTTATAGTTTTAAATCTCTGTTCACACGCTCTTGATATTCATCCATAGAATCAGTTTGTGCATGAACCCGGAAAACTAAGTGGTTAATTAGTTTCATGCTACCAGTTTGTTGATTTGTTTCCAGTTATTTATTTGTAAGTTGTAAATCCAGTAATGTAATAGACTCACTTATTCTTGGAATTATAGCATTTTAAACAAATGTTGTCTTTTGGTAGTGTTTTGATTGTGGTTTGATGGTTGGTCATTCACAAAATGGTTGTATCACCTGTAAGAACCCTCATGATTTTATTAATATCCCATATTGTGGAAAAACACATACAATTTCTGAACAGGAGAAAATTTCATTACTGAGTGACAGGAGTTTACACTGATCCCTATTTAATGAAAAAGAGGAGAGATTAACTACTTCCATGCCTGTGGATGGTTGCAGCTCCTCAGACGATTGTTGATGGCTCCTGAAATTGGTGATGGTCTTTACCACCATTCTGTCTTCTCTGTTTTTTTATTGTCGAGCTACTGAATTAGATGCTTTATATTAGGATGGTGTAAAATTTGAAGTGTTATTTATAGGATCTCCTTCAAAGTTGCCTGTTGAAATATCTAAGGATTCCAATTCAGAAGATGAAAAAGTAATACCAGATTGATGTTTGGTGGTTGGGAGTAAAATATTGTTCTTTTGTTTAGAATAGACTCAGGATTGGGAAAAGGGCATTCCTATCTACCCCATTCGTAAACTTGACTCTTCTCATAGTTAAAACTGTTTTGATAATATTTTCTTTTTTTGTATTCTGTAAATTGATCAAGTATGTCCTGTTTATTTCACCAAATTTTTCTCGCTGAACAGAATAAAATCATGGTTGCAAAAAATAAAACATTTTTTGTTTGTTTTTTGCCTCCCCATTTCAGAGATATTAGCAATAAAGATATTATCACCTAATGAGCTAACGCCTAGCTGACTTTCAGCACAAGCCTATCCTTACCATCAGAGATTTTAGTGAAGCTAAGGTAGTTGGTTAAGGCCCAGTCACACACAACGACTTACCAGAGATCCCGACAACGATACTACCTGATAAGGATCGCTAGTAAATCGCTGGGAGGTCGCTGGTGAGATGTCACACAGTCAGACCTTACCAACAACTCAGTAACGATACAGGTCACAGTAGCGACCTGTATAACGATCTCTGCTGTAATTGGGACCCTGTCACACAGTGTCAAACAGCGATGCGTCCTTCCCAGCAGTACATCGCCTTTGAAGAAAATGGTCCGGACCCTTCGGCAATGACTAGCAATCTCACAGCAGGGGCCTGATCGCTGGTAGGTGTCACACATAATGAGATTGCTGGCGAGATCGCTGCTGCGTCACAGAAACTGTGACTCAGCAACGATCTCGTTAGCGATCTCGTTATGCATGATGGGGCCTTTAGTTACATCCCGGCACAGTGTATCCACATCCAACAGCGTAACTGTTTGCTCAGGCCAAATGAAGCCAAGGTCATGGATCCTACTGGCTACAGTGTCACCCGGCACGCAGGACTGCAACAAAAGCTAGCCCATCAATAGGAACAACGAGACCGAATAATGACCTACTTGCTGTCTGTGGAAACTTGACACCAACTCCATCCGATTCTGTCTCAGAACCTGGTGACTACCTTCCAGCACCAATCCTCACCATCAGTGGCTCTAGTGAAGATGAGATAATCGCTTAGTTACGCCCCTCCAGCATGATATGGTGCTGTGGCACAGTCAGTTCACACCTAGCAGCGTAACAAGTGGTATTATTATAGAATAGAATAGATTTTTTTTTGTGTAGTAGCAGCAAGGTCTGTAAGGCTAGAAACCCTACCTACATACCTCTAATACACTATCCCTTTTCCAGCAGCTTGCTCTCCATTAAATGCAGCTAAGAATGGTAATATTAGGGTGCATGCCCACGATCAGTGTTTGGGGCGTTTTGGATGTAGCGTGTTTTCACTGTGCTTGTTTTTTCTGTAGCAAACACTGACCTGTGGTGCAGCTTTCCAAGCCACAGCATGTCAATTGTTCGCTGCGGATTCGCATGCGTCCTTTGTAGGGAGAACACAAGCGAAAGACCGTAGTGCACTGAACCCTGATCGTGGGTACGAGCAGCTGCGGTCTCCTACGTTCTTTTGCGGAGGAGACTCGCGGCCCCGCAGGTCAGGACCTGCTGCGTCCAGGAAGCAGTGAGTCCTGACCGTGGGCACATACCCTTAAAGAATAAAATATTTTTTTTTCATAGCATCAGCAGGAAGGTCTGTAAGGCTGGTATCCCTGCCTACAAGCCTCTTATACACTATATTTTCTCCAGCGGCTTGTCCTACACTAAATGCAAAAATGACCAGTATTATTAAAGAATAAAATAGATTTTTTACGTCGCAACAGCAAGGTCTGAAAGGCTAGAATCCTTGCCTACAGGCCTCTGATATGCTACCCCTTCTCCATCAGCTTTCCCTACACTAAATGCAGCTAAAAGTGATGTTGTGATGTTAAAATATACTGTCCCTTCTACAGATTAAGATTTTGTGTTATTCTATGCCTAAAGAAGAAACCTGAGTAGTCTGGAAAGCTTACTATTTATTACCATCTTTTCAGTTAGCCATTAAAAGGTATCAACCACTGAGGACTTCAGTTCTTTTAACCCTTTAGTGACGGAGCTAATTTTCACCTTAATGACCAGACCAAATTTTGCAATTCTCACCAGTGTCACTTCATGAGGTTATAACTCTGGAACGCTTCAACGGATCCCGGTGATTCTGAGATTGTTTTTTCGTCACATATTGGACTTCATGTTAGTACCAAATTTAGGACAATATTTTTTGCGTTTATTGAAGAAAAAAATTGAATATTGGCAAAAATTTTGAAAATTTAGCAATTTTCAACTTTTGAATTTTTATACCGTTAAACCAGAGATTTCTGTGACACAAAATAGTTAATAAATAACATTTCCCACTTGTCTACTTTACATCAGCACAATTTTGGAAACAAAATTTTTTTTTGTTAGGAAGTTAGAGGGGTTCAAAGTTTATCAGCGATTTCTCATTTTTACATCAAAATTTACAAAACCATTTTTTTAGGGACCACATCATATTTGAAGTGACTTCAATAGGCCTAGATGACAGAAAATACCCAAAAGTGACACCATTCTAAAAACTGCACCCCCCAAAGTACTCAAAACCACATTCAAGAAGTTTATTAACCCTTCAGGTGCTTCACATGAACAAAAGCAATGTGGAATGAAAAAAAGCAAAAATTAAATTTTACCTAAAAATGTTGCTCTAACCCAAATTTATTCACTTTTAGAAGAACTAACACAACAAAATGGACCCCAAAACTTGTTCCCCACTTTCTTATGAGTGCGCCGATACCCCACATGTGGTCAGAAACCTCTGTTTGGACAAATGGGAGGGCTCGGAACAGAAGGAGCAATATTTGAATTTTGGAAAGCAAATTTGGCTGAAATAGATTGCGAGCACCATGTTGCATTTACAGGTCCGCTAAGGTACCTAAACAGAAGAAACCCCTCACAAGTGACACCATTTTGGAAACTAGACCCCTCAAGGCTTCTATCTAGGGGTATAGTGAGCATTTTAGATCCACAGGTACTTCACAGATTTTGTTAACGTTACGTTGTCATATTGAAAATTTTAATAATTTTCTCAAAAATGTTGCTTTAGCATCAATTTTCTCACTTTTTCAAGAGGTAATTCCAAAAATTTGACCTCAAGGTTTGTTAACCACTTTTTTATGAGCGCGGTGATACCTCACATGTGGTCTGAAACCTTTGTTTGGACAAATGGGAGGGCTTGGAACGAAAGGAGCAATATTTGAATTTTGGAAAGGAAATTTGGCTGAAAAAGATTGCGGGCACCATGTCACATTTGGAGGACCCCTAAGGTACCTAAACAGCAGAAACCCCGCACAAGTGACCCCATTTTGGAAACTAGGCCCCTCAAGGAATTTATCTAGATGTTTGGTGAGTACCCTGAACCCCCAGGTGCTTCACAGAATTTTATAACGTTGAGCCATGAAAAAAAAAAAAAAATTTTACCACAAAATTGTTATTTCAACCAGGTAGCTTTTTTTTTTACAAGAGTAAAAGGAAAAAATTCAGCATAACATTTATTGTGCAATTTCTCCTGAGTTTGGCGATACCTTATATGTGGTGGAAATCAACTGTTTGGGCGCATGGCAGGGCTCGGAAGGGAAGGAGTGCCATTTGACTGCAAAATTGGCTGGAATCAATAGCGGACGCCAGGTTGCATTTGGAGAGCCCCTGAGGTGCCTAAACAGTGGAGGTCCCCCACAAGTGACTCCATTCTGGAAACAAGACACCTCAAGGCTTTTATCTAGGTGTATAGTGAGCAGTATGAATCCACGAATACTTCACAGAATTTGATAAGCTTAGGTTGCCATGTTGAAAATTTTCATTTTTTTCACAAAAATGTTGCTTCAGCATCAAATTTCTCACTTTTTCAAGAGACAACAACAAACCGTGGACCCAACAGGTTGTTATCCAATGTCTTATGAGCACAGGGATACCCCACATGTGGCCAAAAACCTCTGTTTGGATAAATGGGAGGGCTTGGAATGGAAGCAGCACCATTTGAATTCTGGAAAAGTTGAAATAAATTGCGGGCACCATGTCACATTTGCAGGGCCCCTTGGGTACCTATACATTAGAAACCCCCCACAAGTGACTCCATTTTGGAAACTGGATTTTATTCAGGAGTATAGTAAGCATTTTGAATCCACAGGTACTTCACAAAAATGTTGCTGTAGCAACCAATGTCTCACTTTTAGGCTATGTGGCCATGATCCAGCGACACGGCATCTAGTACACAGTGTCAGCCTCCTGCAGAGATGTGAGTGTTGTCCACGGGAGAACGCAGCTGCCCATGCCCACGATTTGGGTTCAGGCCGCTGTGGAGCTCTATGCTACCTGCAGAGAACACTCATCTCCGCAGCATAAATTGACATGCTGAGGCTCGGGAAGCTGCGCCACAGGTCAGTTTATGTGGCGGAGAAAAGAAGCACATTGGGCAAGCACATTGGGCATGGGATTTCTAAAAATCCTTCCACTGTGCTTCTACTGCACAATGCAGCGTTATGGACACAGGGAAAACACTCTGCGCCCAAAACGCTGCAAATCCCGATTGTGGGCGCACAGCCTAAAATGCTACAATGGATGAATGGATAGATGTCAAACATATATAACGTCCCACCCCCTGCATATTCTAAGCTGGCGCCCTTTAGTGCCTTTCATGTGGCACTAAAGGGTGCCTAGCCTTGTATTTAGTCCCCCAAAAAAATAATAATTAAAATAAACGACGTGGGGTCCCCCCCATTTTTGATAGCCAGCTAGGGTAAAGCAGACAGCTGTAGCCTGCAAACCACAGCTGACAGCTTCACCTTGTCTGGTGATCAATTTGGAGGGCTCCCCAGGCGTTTTTTTAAAAAAAAAAAAAACGTGGGGTCCCCCCCCAAATTAGATCACCAGCCAAGGTGAAGCGGACAGCTGGGGTCTGGTATTCTCAGGGTGGGAAGAGCCATGGTTATTGGACTCTTCCCAGCCTAAAAATAGCAGGCCGCAGCCGCCCCAGAAGTGGCGCATCCATTAGATGCGCCAATCCTGGCGCTTCGCCCCAGCTCATCCCGCGCCCTGGTGCGGTGGCAGACGGGGTAATATATGGGGTTGATACCAGCTGTAATGTCACCTGGCATCAAGCCCTGGGGTTAGTGATGTCACGGCATCTAAACAGATACCCGACATCACTAACCCAGTAAGTAATAGAAAAAAATAAAGACAAAAAAAAAATTTATTTGAAAAAACACTCCCCGAAACATTCCTCTTTCCCCAATTTATTGAAAATAAAGAAATTCCGGTCGCTGTAATCCATTTTGGAGGTCCCACGCCGACTCTGGATCTTCTAGAATATGGGGGGCACGTTCAGGGAACGTATCCCCCATTTTCTGGAAGAGCAAGCTCTCCATGAGCAGTGTGGGTGCAGTAATCTGAGAATACTGCACTCACACTGCCCCGGTCCAACTTAGGGCAGAGTGACCTGCAGTAACCTCATTCCAGAATATGAGGGGCACGCTCACAGAACGTACCCCCCATTTTCTGGAACAGCAGTCTCTCCATGTGAGGACCACACTCCTCACATGGAGAGACTGCTGATTACTGCACTCACTCTCCCCCGGTCCACAGTGGAGCAGCCTGTGCATCAGCGACGTCAGCGTCCCTGCAAGACTGACGTCGCTGATGCACAGGCTGCTCCACTGTGGACCGGGGGAGGAATCCAGCTGACAGCCGCTGTCTGCGCATGCGCCGCCAGCATTCAAGAAGGAGGCGGCGTGATCGCGGGACGGATCACCAGACAGGTAACGTATGACCGGGGGCTGGGGGGCTGGGGGGGGTGACCTAGTGGGACCTGGGGGGACCTGGGGACACCTTTCTGCCGCATGTGACGTGTCACATGCGGCAGAAAGAGCAGAATGAATGCGGGGGAGGGGGGGTGGCTCTGGAGACCCGGAGGGGGCTCCGGTGACCAGAGGGCTCCGGTGGACCGGAGGAGGGGTCAGGGGGAGGACATTTCCCTCCGATCTGAAATGTTTGATCATTTCAGATCGGAGGGAAATGAATGCAGAGCCGGCGGCGGCAGTTTTCAGCACGCGTCGGCGCCATCTTGCACGCTCCGGAGGGGGGCTCTGAAGAACTGGAGGGGGCTCCAGGGACCAAAGAGCTCCGGTGTACCGGAGGAGAGGTCAGGAGGGGGACATTTCCCTCCGATCTGAAATGTTTGATCATTTCAGATCGGAGGGAAATGAATGCAGAGGCGGCGGGAGTTTTCAGCGCGCGTCGGCGCCATCTTGGATTTTCCGGAGGGGGGGGGGGGGGTTGGATGGATTTCTCCGGTACCGTAGGCTTTGGGGGCACTAAGGGCTCACATTTATTTCTCATCTGACATGTTTGATCACGTCAGATGAGAAATAAATAAATTTTACCAGCCATTTATTTTTTTTTTTATGTTGTCGCTGGTATACGGTGTATACCGGCGATCGCATTAACGGGGTGCATAAAAAACACCCCGATTCATAATCTGGGGGGTCTCAGCTACCCCCGGTAGCTGAAACCCCCGAGATTTTTCGTCACTGGGGGGCGCTACAAGCTTTTTCCGGCCTGACGTCTCAAGACGTCGGAACAGAATAAGTACCCTGTTTTTCCGACGTCTTGAGACGTTAGGCCGGCGCTATGGGGTTAAACATTTTTTTCTATCTATTGGCTAACACAGTACAAAAATATAATGTCCCTTTCTCCAGCACAAACTCTCCCTAAACTATTTCTGGGTACAGTGAGCCAAGCATGGCATCACTTGGTCTTATTTAGACCCCATGATGGGATGCAGCCAGCCAATCTCAGTAATCCCAGTAGCTAACATGGCTACAACATTACCGTGACTGGCAGGCAATCCCCGATGTTTAGTGGCTGAAAGACAGTTGGGAGACATGCGAAGCAGGGACTTGAGCATAGTGCCCAAATACCAGAATACTCGTTCGAGTATCAAACACCCTTATGCGCGATCGAGTACCTAGCAATGCCGAGCATGCTTGCCCATCACTAGTTAAATCCTTTTCTCGCAACAATACTTAAAAGGATGGCTTCTCCACTGTCTTATTTACTGCATCTATTAGATTGATAGTCCTCTTCATATTGCACCGTCTTGGCTACATGGTATAAAGTCTACTTGGTCCTGATGAACTAGGTGAGGAATCCATATCATGAGGCAATTGCCCAAAAAGTTGTTTGTTTCATCTAGTATTGTTTACTGTTTTCTATCTTTTGATTCTTTGTGGTGTCTTATGTAAAAGCAACAGGACTGGTGTGGGTGAGCCAAACCAGTCCTGTTGTATTTACATAAGACACTATTATATGCTTATGAGGGAGACATATGCACACTGCAATGCTAATATATGTCGAACAATGAATTTGGGAATATAGACATGCATTACTGCTATGAAAAAACATGTAAAAATTAAGATACTTAGCACAGAAAATTGGCCAGATTTTATGTGAGCCCAACAGCAAATGGCAAGGTGACATCATTTTTGTTGGGTACCTATCAAACTAGTGCCTCTCTTTGGGTGAAAAAAACTGAAAATTTATGGATGGACAGGAACCTGCAAATGAAGAATTAAAATCACCGGAGGCTAAAGAGCAGGAGTGCTCAATCAGAGGGCATAACTCTGTAATCTAAGAAAAAGACTGATGGCACATTCTTTCTAATGTGAACAGGTGCAAACTGAATATGAAACATAATAACAAAAAGGAGAAAGTTGCACACTGCAGTGCTAAAATATGTTTAAAAATGAATATGGGAATATAGACATGCATTACTGCTAGAGTTGAGCGTGGTTCATGGTTCGCGGTTCTCCAGTTCGCAGTTTGAGTGATTTTGGGGGGCGTTCTAGTTAGAACTCAAACTCGAGCTTTTTGGTAAAAGTTCGGCAGTTCGAGTTACGTTCGAGAACGGTTCTATCAGCAAAAGCAGGGCTTTATACAGCTACAGTGTGCAGGAAGCCATCACTGGCAGCCTGCGGTAAGCTGGTAACCAAGATAAACATCGGGTATCCAAGCAAAGCGCTTTGTTTAGTAACCCGATATTTATCCTAGTTATGTGTGCAGGGAGCCGACACTTCTCTGCTGGGCTCCGCCCCCTCCTGCACTCAGCATGTACACACACACACTCACACTCACCTGTCCCCAGCCATGCAGTCCCCGGCACTGGCGTCCTCAGCGCACATGGCCCCACTAGGCTCCACCCACTTCGCACTCCACTGCCCGCACACATGGCCCCGCTAGGCTCCACCCACCTGGCACTCCACACACATTACCCCGCTTGGCTCCGCCCACCTGGCACTCTGCACACATTACCCCGCTTGGCTCCGCCCACCTGGCACTCCGCACACATGGCCCCACTTGGCTCCACCCACCTGGGACTCTGCACACATTACCCCACTTGGCTCCACCCACCTGGGACTCTGCACACATTACCCCACTTGGGTCCGCCCACTTGGCACTCTGCACACATGGCCCGGTTCGGCTCTGCCCACCTCGCACTCCACACATGGCCCTGCTCGGCTTACCTGCGGTGATGAAGTCCCGCCCTCCCGACCTCAGCGCTGTCACTGTCCTCCATGGCCGCCACTTGTCACATTTCCTCCTCTCGCTGCCGACCCGAGACTGTGACTAGCGGTGACGTCACGGGCGCTCGCGATACTTGGCTGTGAAGGTCATTGAAGTCAGTGACAGGTCTGCTACGGTATCAGCAGTGCAGGAGATCGTCACTGCAGGTAATGTACCTCGCTCCTGACAGCAGCACTTGTCATGCCCTGCAGTGACCTGGGCTGACCTATTGATGTTAGCTCAGGTCACTGCATTGCTCTCCCAGCCAATGGGGAACATCCTGCTCTTCATTGACTGGGACAGTGTAGATTGTCATGGGAACCCCTTGGATTACAGCAGACCTGGATTTGTTTTAGTTTCTAATAAATTGGTGAAAGAGTGAATGTGTTGAGGAGTGTTTTTTCAAATAAAAATGTGTTTGTCGTCTATTTTTTTTTTTTTTTATTACTGACTGGGTTTGTGATGTCGGGTATCAGATAGACTCCTGACATCACTAACCCCAGGGCTTGATGCCAGGTGACATTACACATCTGGTATTAACTCCATATACAGTTAGGTCCAGAAATATTTGGACAGTGACACAAGTTTTGTTATTTTAGCTGTTTTCAAAAACATGTTCATAAATACAATTATATATATAATATGGGCTGAAAGTGCACACTCCCAGCTGCAATATGAGAGTTTTCACATCCAAATCTGAGAAAGGGTTTAGGAATCATAGCTCTGTAATGCATAGCCTCCTCTTTTTCAAGGGACCAAAAGTAATTGGACAAGGGACTCTAAGGGCTGCAATTAACTCTGAAGGCGTCTCCCTCGTTAACCTGTAATCAATGAAGTAGTTAAAAGGTCTGGGGTTGATTACAGGTGTGTGGTTTTGCATTTGGAAGCTGTTGCTGTGACCAGACAACATGCGGTCTAAGGAACTCTCAATTGAGGTGAAGCAGAATATCCTGAGGCTGAAAAAAAAGAAAAAATCCATCCGAGAAATAGCAGACATGCTTGGAGTAGCAAAATCAACAGTCGGGTACATTCTGAAAAAAAAGGAATTGACTGGTGAGCTTAGGAACTCAAAAAGGCCTGGGCGTCCACGGATGACAACAGTGGTGGATGATCGCCGCATACTTTCTTTGGTGAAGAAGAACCCGTTCACAACATCAACTGAAGTCCAGAACACTCTCAGTGAAGTAGGTGTATCTGTCTCTAAGTCAACAGTAAAGAGAAGACTCCATGAAAGTAAATACAAAGGGTTCACATCTAGATGCAAACCATTCATCAATTCCAAAAATAGACAGGCCAGAGTTAAATTTGCTGAAAAACACCTCATGACGCCAGCTCAGTTCTGGAAAAGTATTCTATGGACAGATGAGACAAAGATCAACCTGTACCAGAATGATGGGAAGAAAAAAGTTTGGAGAAGAAAGGGAACGGCACATGATCCAAGGCACACCACATCCTCTGTAAAACATGGTGGAGGCAACGTGATGGCATGGGCATGCATGGCTTTCAATGGCACTGGGTCACTTGTGTTTATTGATGACATAACAGCAGACAAGAGTAGCCGGATGAATTCTGAAGTGTACCGGGATATACTTTCAGCCCAGATTCAGCCAAATGCCGCAAAGTTGATCGGACGGCGCTTCATAGTACAGATGGACAATGACCACAAGCATACAGCCAAAGCTACCCAGGAGTTCATGAGTGCAAAAAAGTGGAACATTCTGCAATGGCCAAGTCAATCACCAGATCTTAACCCAATTGAGCATGCATTTCACTTGCTCAAATCCAGACTTAAGACGGAAAGACCCACAAACAAGAAAGACCTGAAGGCTGCAGCTGTAAAGGCCTGGCAAAGCATTAAGAAGGAGGAAACCCAGCGTTTGGTGATGTCCATGGGTTCCAGACTTAAGGCAGTGATTGTCTCCAAAGGATTCGCAACAAAATATTGAAAATAAAAATATTTTGTTTGGGTTTGGTTTATTTGTCCAATTACTTTTGACCTCCTAAAATGTGGAGTGTTTGTAAAGAAATGTGTACAATTCCTACAATTTCTATCAGATATTTTTGATCAAACCTTCAAATTAAACGTTACAATCTGCACTTGAATTCTGTTGTAGAGGTTTCATTTCAAATCCAATGTGGTGGCATGCAGAGCCCAACTCGCGAAAATTGTGTCACTGTCCAAATATTTCTGGACCTAACTGTATTACCCCGTTTACCACCGCACCAGGGCACGGGATGAGCTGGGGCGAAGCACCAGGATTGGCGCATCTAATGGATGCGCCACTTCTGGGGCGGCTGCAGCCTGCTATTTTTAGGCTGGGAAGAGTCCAATAACCATGGACCTCCCTAGTCTGAGAATATCAGACCCCAGCTGTCCGCTTTACCTTGGCTGGTGATCCAATTTTGGGGGGACCCCTACGTGTTTTTTTTTTTTTTAATTATTTATTTAATTTAAAATAACAGCATGGGATGCCCTCAGTTTTGGATTACCAGCCAAGGTGACGCTGCCAGCTGTGGTCTGCAGGCTGCAGCCGTCTGCTTTACCCTAGCTGGCTACAAAAATAGGGGGAACCCCATGTCATTTTTTTGGCTAAATACAAGGCTAAGCACCCCTTAGTGCCACATTAAAGGCACCAAAATTACAAAAAGCAGGAGAGTGGGACATTATGTGTCTTTCTGCCATTATAATGACAGAAAAGACTGATATGAAGTGTACAAGCAAAAGAAAATCACCAGAGCGCTCTACCCTGTGAAAAGCAGTAGAAAATGGCACTGGAGTGAATATGTGACTGCCTCATGTAGTTTGAAGCTATGGATCTGTACCACCCTGGGGGCTCGGCTGCTCTCCGCCGAGCCGCTCGGATCCGGGCTCGGGTTGTCGGTGGCTCGAGCGCCTCCGGACCGGGGGCCCCGTCGCTCTGGAAAAGGGGGGGGTGTTTGGTTGTTTGGTTTGGGGTGGACCGGTCTCACGGCCGGAGCCGCGGTGACCGGTAACAGTTCGTGACGCCACCCACGAGTCGTGGTGAGGTGATGGGCACCACAGTGCGGTGAGGGTGCGGGGGCTCGTCCGGTATCGGTGGTGGGTCGCAGCTAGGTGTTGACCCCTCCGTGGGTAGGGGGTTTGTTGGTCCCGGGGCCAGGTGGCAGGGGCGGGGGGTTGCAGGACGCAGGGGCTCGCTTGCGGCGCGGTGCCTGATGGCACTGGTGTACTCACGATTAAACCACACAGAGTCAATGGTAAACCAAGTTCGGTGTAGATCGGTGCCCGCAGCCAGCTGCGTGTCGCCTTTCTCCTGCACCTTTAAATTTGCTATAGTGACTCCTATGCTTCAGCAATGGTAGTCCGCTCCCCGGCTTTTGGGTACCGGAGGAGCCCTTTTGCCCGCAGGCGCTGGCCCTTTGGATCTCTGGCCCTTGGCGATGGCTCTTATCCGGAATCGGTGGGCTGTTGACGTCTATTGGGACTTTGGGTGGGAATGAACCCCTGAGGTCCAGACCGCAATCAGTAGATTTGTCTGAGCCCGGTTGCTTCTGGGCTAGAACGGGGTCTGTATACCCTGCCTGGTGCTCCGGTTAACTTGTTAGCTCCCCGGTTCGGGTCCGAAGGGTCACCACCCTCTTCTCGGTCCCTACGGTTCCGCAGTTCAGTCCCTGACCGGACTCCTGCAGATGGCCACCACCGTCTGCTTGCCTGACCGTTCCAAGGGGTCCTAGGCTCCGTCCTAGGACCCTGACTCTCAGCTCGCCACTTTTGCTCCTCTCACTACTCCTCTCCCCACTCGACTCACTTGTACTTTCCCTGCCTCAGGCCAGCAGACTCCTCGGAGGGCGTGCCTATCCGCCTGGCTCCGCCCACCTGGTGTGCCTGGCTAGACCTGAGGGAGGCGGTCAGGACCTGTTGGCTGCTGGTGCCCCACTGGGGTGGGGGTCTGTGTGGTGTTGTGTGTTGTTACCTGTGACCCCTGGGGGACCAGGGCGTCACAGATCCTGGGTAAATTTATGTATTTTCCCTCCTTCAGTTTTTTTGCAGTACGCAAACAAACAGAAGGCACACGGATGACATACGAACCGTATATGGAACAGAAACAGATGCCACACGGATGCACCCTTAAAAAAAACCGAACCGTTTTTTTGTGGACCGCAAAAACGGATCGGTCGTGTGAATGAAGTGTTATTCTGGTCTGCCGTTTATAAACAGCAGGCAGAAATAAGTGAATAGCGCCCCCCAGCGTCAGAAAATCTCCGGGGTTTCAGGGGGTAGCTGAGACCCTGGAGATCATGATTTAGGCCGGTTTTTCCGGTCCCCGCTCACGTGATCACCGGTATACACCATATACCGATGATCACGTTACAGTAAATGACAATGTCGGTAAAAAATTATTTATCTCCCATCTGGCATGAACAAACATGATAAATCTCCTCCCCGGTGCCCTCCGGTCCCCCGGTGTCGCCAAAGTGCCCCCCCTGAACCCATCCCGGAAATCTAAGATGGCCGCGCGCACAGCAGCGCGCCGGCCGCATTCACCCTACTCCTCTGATTTCTGTCGCATGTGCCATGACACATGCGACAGAAAACTCCTCCGCAAGCCCTGCCAGGTCACCCCCTATAACCCCACCGGTGTTCCCCGGTGTCCCACGGTACCTGTGCAGCGTTGATCCCCCGTGGCCCCCTCCTTTACAATAGACGCTGCCGCATGCACAGAGCGGCTGTCAGCTCAGCTTCCTGTGTTCAGACACAGTGAGTGGTGGTTATGCATCTGTAAGCTAAATGGGCGGCACGGTGGCTCAGTGGTTAGCACCACAGTCTTGCAGCGCTGAGGTCCTGGGTTCAATTCCCACCAAGGACACCTTCGGCAAGGAGTTTGTATGTTCTCCCCGTGTTTGAGTGGGTTTCCTCCGGGTACTCCGGTTTCCTCCCACGCTCCAAAGACATACAGATAGGGAATTTAGATTGTGAGCCCCAATGGGGATAGTGTTCCCAATGTATGTAAAGCGCTATAGAATTGATAGCACTATATAAATGAATAAATTATTATTACTGCAATGCCCTGCTCATGAGGTAAGGAACATAGTTGATCAGGAGAGCTAACTACATTTCCAAATGGAGGTATTTGATTTTATAGTTGCCCTGCTGAATGACTACCAAACATGAGAGTCCGTTATACGCCACACGAAAACACATCTAAATAGCGAGCTCTGTTGTTTAGTATTCATTCAGCTATATAACTGGACTTAAAGGGGTATTTGATCTCCAAGATCCTATCCCAATATATAGTAGGTGGAATAGCAGTAATATCAGCAAATACCAATATTTGGAAATGTAGAATAGTTCTCCTGATTAGGCATGCCCTTACCTCATGAGCAGGGCATTGCAGCTTTGGTAGCAACAGTTACGACATGGACTCTGCTGCTGTGGACCCGGGCAGAGTGGGTGCAGATTCATTGCACCCACACTCCTCACATGGAGGGTCTGCACTCCTAGAAAATGGGGGATACGTTCCCTGAGCGTGTCCCCCCCATATTCTAGACGGTCCAGAGTCATCGTGGGACCCCCTTATTTTTTTTCTTACAATAAATTGGTGAAAGAGGGAATGTTTTGGGGAGTGTTTTTTCAAATAAATTTTTTTTGTCGATTTTTTTGTTAGTACTGACAGCTTGTGATGTCGGGTATCTGACAGATGCCATGACATCACAAACTGCTGGGCTTGATGTTTGGTGACCTTACAGCTAGTATATCAACCCCATTTATTACCCCATTTGCCACTGCACCAGGGCACGGGATGAGCTGGGGTGAAGCGCCAGGATTGGCGCATCTAGTGGATGCACCACTTCTGGGGCGCCTGCGGCCTGCTATTTTTAGGCTGTGAAGGGCCAATAACTATGGACCTTCCCACCCTGAGAATACCAGACCACAGCTGTCCGCTTTACCTTAGCTGGTGATCCAATTTGGGGGGGACCCTACTTTTTTTTTTAATTATTATTATTTATAAAATAATTATAAAAAAAGAGCCTGGGGTGACCTCCACATTGGATCCCCAACCACGGTAAAGCTGCCAGCTGTGGTTTTTCAGGCTACAGCCGTCTGCTTTACCCTAGCTGGCTATCAAAAATGGGGGGACCCCACGTCATTTTTTTTAAACTATTTTTTTAAATAAAAAAAAAAATAATGGGCTTCCCTGTATTTTGATTGCCAGCCAAGGTAACGCCAGGCAGATGGGGGTGGCATCCCGTAGCTGTCTGCTTTATCTGCACTGAGAATCAAAAATACTGCGGGGCGCTACATCATTTTTTTAATGATTTATTTTTACAGTTCTGTCATGTCAGGCAATCAAAAAACAGGGAAGCCCTTTTTTTTTTTTTAGTTATTTAAATAAATAATTAAAAAATATATATATGGGCTCCCGCTGCATTTTTTGTATTGCTAGCTATGGGTAATCCAAGCAGCTACTGGCTGCCAACCCCCACTGCTTGGTGTTACCTTCACTGGCAATGGAAAATCCAGGGAAGCATTTTTTACTTTTTTTTGCCAAAAAACTAAAAAAAAAAATGACGTGAGCTTCGCCATATTTTTGTATGCTAGCCAGGTACAGCAGGCAGGTACGGGCTGCCCCCAACCCCCAGCTGCCTATTTGTACCCGGCTGGGAACTTAAAATATAGGGAAGCCCTTTTTTTGAATTATTTCATGAATTTCATGAAATAATTAAAAAACAAATGACATGAGCTTCTCCCCATTTTTGTGTCCAGCCAGGTACAACTAAGCAGCTGGGGATTGGAATCCGCAGCACAGGTTAGCCCGAGGTTTGTGGGCGCCTCTGCTGCGAATTGCAGTCCACAGCCGCCCCAGAAAATGGCGCTTTCATAGAAGCGCCATCATCTGGCGCTGTGTCCAACTCTTCCAACAGCCCTGGTGACGGTGGCTTGCTGGGTAATAAGTGTTAATACTGGCTTTGTATTACTAGCTAGTATTAAGCCAGAGATTCTTAATGTCAGGCAAGTTTGACCCGGCCATTAAGAATCTCAAAAAAAAGGGTTAAAAAAAGACACACAGTTAAAATACTTTAATAGAAATAAATACACAGACACATTAGAGACTCCATGTGTATTACTCCCTCTCACCCCTCCACGATCCATGATCTTCTGTCTTCTTTCCCCTTCAACACATTCAGCTCTGCTCCATCAGACAGCATGGGAGAAAGGACGCTGCTTCCCGTGCAGCCTGAGTGATCAGAGGCTCCCTGCTGAATAGCGGTGACATCACCACTGACAGACGCGTTGCTATGGCAACAGTGATCTCCGTTATGGACCGGCTGTGTCAGCCGGTCACTAACGGAACGGGGAAGCAGAACGGGGAGACGACCATGTGCCAGAGCATCTCGCCAGTACACGGAGATACACAAACGATCACCGCGTACTGGGAGATGCACTGACAGGACCTAGGACAGGACATGACGTCAAGCCATGTGGCCAGTCTGTAGCCAATGAGATAACAGACACGTGACTGGTCACATGCTATTTTGACGATGTCACGTAGGTCCTGTCAGTGCTGCTGGTTACCAGGAGGACGCAGCGATTATCGGGAGGAATAGCGGCAGGAGACAGAGTGCAGGACGCATCCCGGGGACCAGTAAGTGTTATGGCAATGTTTATTAACTGTATGTGTACATTTATAATGTGTTTTTATGTGTTAGTGATTGCCTCCCATTGTTTCCTATGGGTTCCAGTGGTTCGCCGAACCGAACTCGAACGAGACCTCGGTTCGGCGAACCAAGCTCGAGCCGAACCGCGACCGGTTTGCTCATCTCTAATTACTGCTATGAAAAACATGTAAAAATTGAGATACTTAGCACACAAAATTGTCCAGATTTTATGTGAGCCCAAAAACTAGCGGCAAGGCGACCTCAAACTAATGCCTCTCTTCAGCCTCATGTAATTTAATTCTTTATTTGAGGGTTCCTCTCCGCCCATAAATTGTAGGTTTTTTTTCACCCAAAGAGAGGCATTAGTTTGATAGGTACCCAACAAAAATGAGGTCGCCATGCCATTGGCTGTTGGGCTCACATAAAATCTGGCCAACTTTGTGTGCCAAGTATCTCAATTTTTACATGTTTTTTTCACAGCAATAATGCATATCTACTGTATATTCCCATATTCCTTGTTCCACATATCTTAGCGTTGTAGTGTGCAACTGTCTCCTTTTTGTTACTGTGTTTCATATTCAGTTTGCACCTGTTCACTTTAGAAAGATAGGATGTGCCATCACTCTTTTTCTTAGATTATAAGGGAGACAATCACCTATGCCAAGGTATGCAATCTAATATATAAAGCTCAGTGTATGTGTGTTTGTGTGTGTGTGTATGTACAGTATGTATGTATGTCCGCTAAAGGAATCCGCACCGTCGCATTTACAATCACGAAATTTTGCACAGACACTCCATGTGACTCAGGGAACGTCAGACTATGTTTGGGCGGGAAAATTTAACCCCGTGCTTTCCACTTACGCTACAAAATCCTACAGCCATTAAACTGAATGGAGCTGGGAGCTATAGGCTATAAATGGCAACTGTCAGTTGTTGCTATATGAACAAAATAAACTGTTAGTATAAGATAGGATAGACGGATAGAGAGAGAGACACAAAAAGACAGACAGACAGACAGACTGGGCAAAGAGACAGCCCTGGAAAGAGACAGCCCTGGAAAGAGACAGCCCTGGAAAGAGACAGCCCTGGAAAGAGACAGCCCTGGAAAGAGACAGCCCTGGAAAGAGACAGCCCGGGAAAGAGACAGCCCGGGAAAGAGACAGCCCGGGAAAGAGACAGCCCGGGAAAGAGACAGCCCGGGAAAGAGACAGCCCGGGAAAGAGACAGCCCGGGAAAGAGACAGCCCGGGAAAGAGACAGCCCGGGAAAGAGACAGCCCGGGAAAGAGACAGCCCGGGAAAGAGACAGCCCGGGAAAGAGACAGCCCGGGAAAGAGACAGCCCGGGAAAGAGACAGCCCGGGAAAGAGACAGCCCGGGAAAGAGACAGCCCGGGAAAGAGACAGCCCGGGAAAGAGACAGCCCGGGAAAGAGACAGCCCGGGAAAGAGACAGCCCGGGAAAGAGACAGCCCGGGAAAGAGACAGCCCGGGAAAGAGACAGCCCGGGAAAGAGACAGCCCGGGAAAGAGACAGCCTTGGAAAAGAGACAGCCTTGGAAAAGAGACAGCCCGGGAAAGAGACAGCCTTGGAAAAGAGACAGCCTTGGAAAAGAGACAGCCTTGGAAAAGAGACAGCCTTGGAAAAGAGACAGCCTTGGAAAAGAGACAGCCTTGGAAAAGAGACAGCCTTGGAAAAGAGACAGCCTTGGAAAAGAGACAGCCTTGGAAAAGAGACAGAGAGAGACAGACAGATACAGAAGAAAAACAGAGATTGGCAGCACTCTGCGGTGACCAAAAACTTCTTTATTTTCTTATGCTGACAAAAGAGACGGACATGAGGGAGTGGAGGGAGCGGAGCACGAGGACGACGGTACCGTTTCGCACCTCTAGGGGTGCTTTCACGGGTCCATACAAAGAAAACGTGAGTATTAACCATTTATATAAGGTGTTCCTGACTCACGTGTTGATTAAAAGCTAATTAAAAACATTCACATCATGTAACTAACATTTACTAGAATAGAATTGTTATCAACATGCAAATACAAAAATATAATATATTCTAAAGAGAATTTATCCAGACTATAATATAAGAATCAAGTTTATAATGTGTTCATTGAGATACTCATTGGTGTGCAGCGTCTCCACAACGACCTATATGTTGCCATGTCATAGATATAATGGTATTTAATTTTAATTTTATTTTTACTAAAGGTGCTATCGCACCAATGAGGATCATCATCTATCAAAAACATTGGTTCATTTTTTTGCTCATTTTTTGATTAATTTTTCTAATTTTTATATTTCATTATTTTGATTTCATTTTTTTTATTTCATTTTTTTGAGGGGAGTCCTGTTCTCCCCTCAAAAAAATGAAATCAAAATAATGAAATATAAAAATACAAAAAGTTTTTGGTCACCGCAGAGTGCTGCCAATCTCTGTTTTTCTTCAACCCGAATGCTTTACTTGGCAAAAGCACCATGGATGGCAACTTCATTTCCTCTAGCCGCACAGGCAGTGAAGCTAATTTGAACACAGAGCGGTGTGAATACACCCAGCACACCCGAAAAATCCATGTGGTTTAACCTATACTGAACTGAAGTGGTCGGGATTACTGCTACACCTCCATTGCTGGTAAGCGGTGCTGTGCACTTTCCTTCTATTGTTATTTCACAGACAGATACAGAGATTGAGACAGATAGACTGATGCAAATGCAGAGAGATAGAAACAGACAGACAAGGAAAGAGATAGACAGACAGTGACACACAGACAGAGACTGGGAGAGAGACAGTTACTATCCCAGGCAACGCCCGGGTACTACAGCTAGTATATTATATGAAGTACTTTGTTTGCATTTTGCAGTCACTTTTTGCATACCACAGGTTGGGGACTAGAGCATGGCGCCCTAGTTCCAGCATAATCAATTACTGAGCGTCTTGAGCACTTACTCAAGTATGCACTCACAAATTCGTTGTTTGATGTTCATGTTCCAAACCTTTGTGGCAGTAATTATAGTTATACCCTTAAACTCATCTGAAACATGACTGAACAGACATTTTGCAATAAAAAGGACATTTTCAGCCTGTGTTGCTTCTCTGCTTTTTTTTTCCCAGTCTTAGATAACTTTTGACATGGGGAGTTATGCTGTGGCCAACAACAGTGTGTTGACTTGAATCATTTTGTTCTACAACCTACAAGAAATGTTAGAAAACTGGGGGACGTGGCTCCATACCAACTAGCCCTAAATCTAACATTTTGTGGAAGAGATACTCTACTCTCTTATGTGGATTGATCTGAGTCCTATCTTCTATTAACGTTGAAGGGGCTTCCTAAATGTAGACTCATATGCTCCGTAGAACGCGATGTAATTAAACATTGGTGGTGTTCTGCTGCCATCTTGTGGTGCTTCTTGTAATTACAGTTATCTTTTAACATATTAAACTGGCCATATTTCAGCTATATCAGAGTTCAACCTGGCTACTGAATGACCGCATTTACATGGATATTAAATTCCATTGACCAAAGAGGTATGTTTGAAACTGTGTTTAATAGCTATATAGAAAACCAACAATTCCCAGCCTTGGTGTCCCTAGAGAGAAGAAATTCCACAGATATATTGAGTAAACTGGCCAAGAAGAATTCACCGCCATGGAGGATATGTAATTTGAGAACCGATCCAGCGCCCCTTGATAGGAACTTTGTAAAAGGAGCCCATATCCTCAAAATCTACAGCAGAAGGCGCCACAATTCTCTAGAACTGCAATCTGTGCCCAGTGCACCTTGTCTGTGACTGGACTGTGATGCAGGGACGCCTGCCGAGATCCTGATCCTACAGCTCAACACCCGGTGGGAAAGTCACCACTTAAAAGGGAACCTGTCACCAGTGTTTCGGCCTATAAGCTGCGGTCACCAGCAGTGGGCTCCTATATACAGCATTTTAACATGCTGTATATAAGAGCCCAGGTCGCTGTGTAAAACAAACACTTATAATACTCACCTAACGGTCGCACAGCGGTGGATTCTAGTCAGATGGGTGTCTCCGTTGTCCGATGCCGGCTCTTTCAGCCATCCTGTCGTCCTTCTGTAGCCGCAGTGCATGACGCGTCCTACGTCATGCACACGCGTCTGCATTGAGGTCCTGCGCAGGCGCACTTTGATCTGCCCTGAGCAGGGCACATCAAAGTATTGTACTGCGCATGAGTGGGACCAGCGAGTGTGTATGACGTAGGACGCGTCATGTGCACAGGCTTCAGAAGAAGGACGAAGATGGACGAAAGAGGAGGCGCTGGGACCAGAGAACAGAGACACCCATCTGACTAGAATCCACAGCAGCGTGACCATTAGGTGAGTATTATAAAGTGATTTTTTTTGTTTTACACAGCGGCCTGGGCTCTTATATACAGCATGTTAGAATGCTGTATATAAAAGCCCACTGGTGGTGGCTGCAGCTTATAGGCCGAAAAACTGGTGACAGGTTCCCTTTAAGCTTGGTCAAGGAGGTACACAGCAAGACGACCTTCCTGCAGCTATCACAGTGACTGTCATGATGACTATGGGACAGCAGAGATTTGGAGCTCCTAGACTGTCCCCTCAAGCAAGGGGGCCCTATTCAATCATTAAGCTCAGGGATACTCCTTGATGGTGGGTAGGCCAGAGTCTCCTTGGTGGCCCTGCTCCTGACCAGTACCGATGCGATTCCTCCTTCCCCTCCCCCCCAGGAATAGACGGGACAGGAGTGTGATGAAAAAACGCTGTCACACACCACACACAGAGAAAGGTAAAGACAGAGGTTTAGAAAGAAAAAAAAAAAAGAGCAGGAAGGAAGCAATAAAATAACAGGGGTAAACTCCACAACCGCATCAAGCAATCAGCACAACTTTCTTCAGTAAATGTCTGGGATGCCACACCTCCCAGACCAACATAGATTAAACAATAACTGGCATGGGTGGAAGGTTTCAACCAATGTAAATAGGAGGTGAGCAGATGTGATTGGTCACATGGTATGGGGAGGCCTAAGGAGCACGCAGACCAGCAGAGCAACTCTTGCTAGCCTGTCTGCGAATTAGCACACAGCAGGTCAACACCCGAATCTGCCTATGTTGATCCCAGACACCAGAAAAACCATCGGGCAGAGTGTCAGAATCTGCAATCTGAACAGCGACCAATGCTGCCTTGACAGTTGGCGAAGTTTGTGCAAAACACTGTTTGACAGCGACACCATAGAAGAGCACAGAGGTCTGGTCAGTGCAGGTACAATGTCTGAAGTTAAGTGGGCAATGACCCACAACCAATTCTTTGCAATGTACAGGAGTGGAATAGAGAGACATTAAACATGCGCTTTCTCAATTAGATGCCAGTTTCCGTTCTGGGACTCCATACTCACCAATTGGGAATACCCCCTGCTGAGACAACTAAAAACTCAAACGTCTGCCCTCCTACATACAGTGCAGAGAATTTGTACTGGAGATATTATGCCACTAAAGTCTCAGTTGCAATCAGCTCACAAAGGAGGACTTTTGAAAAACCGTGGTGCTTGGTTGGACCCTCCTAACTGGGAACTGGGGGCAACCTGAACTCTAATAGCCTTACTTACGATACTGAGGGAGGGTCCCAACAAGATTCCCTTTCGGATGCAGAGTCTGGCAAAATAGATCTTCCCAAAGGAAACAAATCCTTGAGAAAAAAAATCTCACCCATCTCCCCACTAAGAAGGACTTTAAATAGCTTTTTTCAGAAGTAAAAGATGCTTGCAGAGCAGAAATTAAGTCAAGATGCGTCAAGATGTTAAGCTTCTTGCAGACAGAGTGGATTCCATGGAAACAGAACACGACACCGCTAGACAATATATCTCTAAACTGCAGAGCTGTGTCACCTCATATGCTAAAGCTTTGAATGAGACAAACAAGCACCTTGAAGATCTAGAGGTCATTGCAACAACATCAGATTGAGGGGTATTCCTGAAGTGACAGGTCCGGAGGATGTCTATGCGTAGCTTTAATCGGTGTTCAGTTTCCATCCTGAGCCAACCCTCATCTCAGAAAATAAAATTGGACAGAGTACCACGAGATGTGATCTGCTACATTTTCAACTTTCAGCTAATGGTATCCATAATGTCCAAAGCTTGTATGCTTCGCAAGATCAAAATTGAGGAAACTCCTATTCAGCTGTACTTCCTAATATCCTCCCTCTTACAAGGTTTTTGTTTTTTTTTATTAGTTTTTCCCTTGAAGTAGATTTCAGGGAAGGTTAGGTTATTTTATCATCTTCTCATTATTGTATTACTGGAATCTTTACTACACCCTTGCAAGGGGACGGGGAATTGAGGGGTGGATCACTCCTTCCTTCCCTTCTCCAGTGGTAACATTATTGATGTGTATATATTTTTTTATTTTGTGGTATATGTCTTGTCTTAATTCTTTCCAACCCCTTTTTTGTCTTAACTAGAAATGAGCAAATAGTGAAATGTTCGGGTTTGGATTATTCAATAATTCTTGTTATTTATGTATTAGTCACGAATAACGAACCCAAAGCAAGCCAATGAGAAATTTAAAAAAGTTTTCCGGACGACCTTGGAAGTTGGTCTGGCAGTGCTGTAAAAATGCAGAAATGGATGGAAAAGTGCTGAAACTGAATGGGAACCGCACAAGGAAGATGCTTGGATGCATTTCTGAATCAGATTTGTCTTCTGGGAATAATATTGTCAGAGTATTAAGGGGATTAAAGCAGGACAGTTAGACTTGCCGAGATTCTCTGTGACTATCACACTACTTCTGGGTCCACTCATTAGATCTCATATATATGCACTGCTTCCCCCGCCCACCCACTCTGCCGGCATCTGTAATTGGCTGCAGTCAGACAGGTGGCGTGCTGGCGTCTGATTGGTTGCGCTCACAGTAGCTGTCTGGGTCTTCCTAATAGAGTGTAAAAATAAATACGCAAGTAAAAAAAAAAGTTGGAGCGTCCCCCGTGTTTTGATACACAGCACAGATAAAGCATACAGTTATAGTCTGCAGCCCTCAGCCGGGCGTGTTATCTTGGCTGTGTATCAAAATATCAAAAGGTGTGCAGTCCCCCACAATTTAAATACCCAGCCATGATAAAGCAAACAGCTGATGGCTAGTATTCTCAGGCTGGGAAGGCCCATGGTTATTGCCCCCCCAGCCTAAAAATAGCAGCCTGCAGTCGCCCAGAGTTTTTTGCATCCATTAGATGTGACAATCCTGGCATTTTATCCGGCTCATCCAGATTGCCCTGGTGCAGTGGCAATGGGAGTAATATAAGGGGTTAATGACCGCTCACAACTGCCATTAGGTCCTAGATTAGTAATGGGTAGGGATCTACGAGACCCCCCCATTACTAATCCTGTTAGCAAAAAGAAATATCCATCAGTACCCAAACACGCAACACCATGTAAAAAGCCATGTCCCCCTTGTCGTGTGTAGGAAGGTGACCAGGGTGTGTATATTTCCTCCATTTACACATCTCAGTTCACCATATCAGCTGATGTGGTGACTCCAAAACATACTGATAGGGAATTTAGATTGTGAGCCCCAAATGGGACAGTGTTGCCAATGGATGTAAAGTGCAGTGGAATTTATAGCGCTAATAATAATAATATTTATTCATTTATATGTGGTAATCAGAGCAAGATCTGAGATGATCTCTGTACTTGTGTACAGTGGAACAGGTGCTAACATAGTGGCTTCTCGCTTTGCTCAGACCCGGGGTCTGTCATGTAGTGGATTAGCGAGATCTATCCCAGTATTGACCAATAATTCTGCTCCTCTCATCCAGAAAGCATTTTTCCAGGCTGTACATAATATTAACTCACGAATAGGGACTCTTCACAAGGAGCGACTGTCCTGCTATTTCTTGGAGGGTCTGCCCACTCCCATCTGTTTGAACCTTCCCTAGCTGAACAGACACAATCCAGTGATCAATTGGCCGTCAGGAGAAGTGGTTAGCTGGGGCAGTTTTAGTGAAAACAATTGCCTGGGTGCTACGACATATCTGCCGCTTTTATTAAAAAGAAATGCACTCCTGTTCGCCTAAGGTGACTAAGGTGTTGCCAGAGCAAAGGGGCAATATTCTATCCTCACCCCAGGTTAATATTAGGCCACAGTGTTTCCCCAGGAGGAGTTGAGGGAGGGTGGTTTTTCACACTAAGTGTCCTGTCCCTAAGGGAAAGGTTTTGAAGACACTGGGGAATATCTGTTTGTCTTTCAAGGGATATTTCCTCTGCTAACAAACACATGCATGGTAATAAACAACCAGGTCCGGACCTGTGTGTGAATGACTACGTATGGGTCTATGCTAAAAACATCAGCTGCAAGTGTGCATCTGGAGCTCTGGGCTTGAGGATTATTGGTCCATATAGAGTAACAGAAATTATTAACCCTTCAGACATTCAGCTGGAGTTACCCCCAGTACCAAATACCCATGACATTTTCCACAGGTCATCTCTCAGGAGATCTGTTGCGGCTCCAGAGCAGAGTTTATTATTGCCACCTCAGGTTTGCATTTGTAATGATCTTAAGGGTTAGATCTAGAAATATATTCAAGCGTGCTCTATCCCTTTCTCGTGGTGCTCGAATCAGAGGATGGACTCAAGATGTAATAAATTGTCAAATATCGGCACTTAGTGCCAATCTTAAGGGTTAGGTGACAGCAGAGGGGAATACTAGTGTGTTGGTGTATCTGTTCAATAGGTCATATCCGGACAAGTCCAGTCTTGTAGGTCTTGAGACCCCTTGTAGAAAGGGGGGTACTGTCACAAGTGATTTCAGCCCTTGTGATATGTGACGATTCTGGGATCTACGTGCCATGTTAACTTGTGAGGCGCGATATATTAAATGTATTTGCTTTCTGTTGTTGCAGAGTTAATGTCAGTTTCCCTCCTAACAGCTCCTGGTTAATTCACCTCATGTACAGCTGGTTTGTGACCTCTCCCATATCCTTTAAATAGTCACATAATCCATCACTTGTTACCAGAAATAGAATCCTTCTGTTTTGACCACAATGGAGGGACGAAGCATCTTGGAGCTGCTGGAGCTTTAACTGCAGTAATTCTGCTGTTTTGAGTGTTGCCTGCTGCCTTGGTGTCTATCTGCAGCTATGTAGGTTTTTTTTGTATCCTTTTGTCTATTGCCCCCATTCGGTCTACCTATCCTTCATCTGCATATGTCTGACACTATACTGCCATACTGTATCTGCATATGGTCTTATTACATTTACATATGTCTGACATTATACTAATTTTTTTGTCGCTTTAGCTACTATACAATTCTGTTTGACACACTTTTTTTTCACAATTCCAGTAACTTTTTGTATAGTACCTCTTCTGTAAATAAGACACATCTTCTTGAACCTGAGCACTTTCATAATGTGTTTGATTGTATTACGTGCGATGCCCTTTCTTTTCTGTTCCATCTGCTTTTAGCGGTCATTAATTTTAAATAAAATATATTGTTCATATCTTATCGGGGGGGGGTTTTGTTCAAGTTTTGTTCAAATTTCAGTGCCCCCAAGTATAGTAGGTCCCATTAGCAGAGCGCCTGAGATGCAAAACAGCCGAAACTCCCACAAGTATCCCCATAATGGAAATGTCACAGATTAAGGAATTCACGTAGATGTATATTGTGTATTTCGAAACCACAGGTGCCAAACTAAATTTTATAACACTGGGATGTGCAAATATAACATTTTAGTGGTAAAGATATGATTTTTTTTTCTTTTATTAGCTGCAAATTTACTTACATTAATTGTTTTATTGCCACATCACAACCTGGACTACACAGCTCATGTGCCTCCTCGTCTAACCCTGCCAGCTCCTCTGATAAGCAGCTCATTGTTAAAAGCTTTCTGGGCTCTGCTACATGCTACAGCTAAGAATTTTAATTGTTAAACAACTGCTGCACCCAGTACACTAAGTGATACATCGCTGGAATCATGGTCTCTTACTAAATTAGGCTCTCGCTTCTCTCAGATAACATAGGAAAAACCTGGTGACAGATTCCCTTAAAGAAGTGGTTCACCCATATTTATTATATGCTAGATCGATTTGTTGAGAAACTGTGTTTCTCTCAAATACCTTATGTTGGTAATAGTGCCTGTGAGCGGCGCAATTGCAGTCCACTCTTCCCCATCGCTTGACCGCCGGGCTCCGTGACCTCGGGGATCCGGTGATGTCACGTCAAGTTCCGGATCACGTGACATCACCACGGCTGGCCCCAGTCTTCCTGAGTCACTCAGCTGTGGGCAGTGTTTCACCGCTTGTGACAGCCCAGCGTGTCTCCTGCTTGCGGCGCTTTGCTGTGAGGGAGCAGATTGGCTGTGACGAGTGGTGAAACACCGCCCACAGCCAATCATTCACGGAGACTGCGGCCACCCGCTGTGAAATCACGTGATCAGGAACTGGACGTGATATCACCGGATCCCTGAGGTCACGGACCTAAAGGGGTGGGGGGGGAGAAATCAGGCGATGGGAAAAGCGGACTGCAATAATGCTGCTCACAGGCACTATTGCTAACATAAGGTATTTGAGAGAAACATTGTTTCTCAACATATCGATCTAGAAAATAAAAAATATGGGTGAATCACCCCTTTAAATATTAAGGATGGTGAATATGCATATTGCATACAGTGCCACCCACTGATTTGGGGTGGACTCTGGGAACAAAAGGGGCAAAAAAATTGTGTTTAAGTGTCCCTCCCAGGACATTAAGCAAGAAAACATGTTGTACACATGTCTGAACAACACAGTACACACATCAGAAAATGACAGCACATATGATACACACAAGCACAGCGGATGCATCACATGAGCACAAACACATATGCAACATAGAACATGCTTCTAATAACTATGTATAACTCGCACAAACACAGCACACACGTCACAAGCACAGCACAGCCCAGCACACATAGCACATGCTTAATTTTGTATAACTTGCACAAGTACAGCACACACATCACACAAGCACAGCATACACTTCCAAGAACTATGTATAACTCGCAGCACACAATTCACAAAAACTCAACACACGAAACATAGTTATTATCAGAAGTATGTACTATGTGACGTGTGTTGTGTTTGTGTGACGTGTATGCTCCGATTGTGCGAGTTATACATACAGTAGTTATCAGAAGTATGTACTATGTATAACTCGCACAAGCGGAGCATATATGTCACACAAGAAAATTGCACATGCGGCACAAGGATACGGCACACCTTACACAAATATTATAGCACAACTTATTGTGGGAACTTAACCTTGCACAGTAATTGCACTATGACCTGATCACGTCACAGGGTTGGTGAATTTAGACACTAATGTATGCCACAACATAACTATACTTTGAAGTGGTAGACGTTTGTCCTCCCCATGGTATACAGATCAGTCTTGGGTATAGCACCGGCAGCTCTGTCTGCGAGATAATTGCAGAAGTCCGGGTACAACAACTTTAATTATAGATAACTAAACACTATAGTAGCAGGCATGTGGATCCGCAGCATGTTCATTTCTGTTTACTGTGGTTTTCACCCATTTTAGTGTAGCAAGGGTGAAATATGTGGTATATCCACATCAAAATGCACATTTAGCTTCACTCTTATGGAAATTCATAGGTTTTCACAGGTTAATGTTTTCCTTTCAACTTTCCTCTATATCTTTTGTAACTTAATAGTTTACCATACATATAATGGACAAGTGGAAAGTTTTTTTTGTTACAAAGAGTTTCCTACATTTAAGGCATAGTTGGAAGTACCTGGATGCGAGATTAATGTGCATTTAAATTAAAAATAAAATCTAAATAAATGCATCATACACGGACTAAAACATTGTTTTGTAGTAAAGTTTATTTTATTTGTAGCATAGAAAACAGGTTTCTGGATTTATAATACAATTTCAAAGCCTTTTTTTTAGAGTTATGAAATGTACTTGAACAAACAATATAAATTAGAATTAGAATTATAAAAAGGAATGCAACGAATGAAAGTTAAAAAGACAAATTGCTGGTTATATAGTAATTCTTCCAATATCTAAAACCGGTTAGTTTATAGCTCTAGCAATATTCAAATCGAGCCACACTGACCTAAAAAGGTTGGATTTTCTCATTTCAAAAATTACATTTATCAGTGCCAAAAGGGCCAATGAGCCAGAAATGGTCTAAACAAAGAAAAATCAGGTTAGGACATTCTATTAATGTATCAAGAGTAAAAGGAAATTAGAGGTTTTCTCCAAAAAGACAGTACTATCGATAATGTTGTAAAATATGCAAACTTCAAACAAAAAAGCAGCGATATAAAATATTGGAGATAATTATGATAAAGATAGAAAGCTTTGAAGTACCCAAGGGCCAATGGTACATGACACAATATAGATTGTCTTGGCAGTGTTAATAGGAAACAGGCTAGTGATTTGGTGTTAGACTTTATAAAAAAAAAAATATCAATATATAAAGAATAAAAATTTACTATTATCTAATCAAATCAGCCAAAGCACAGGGAAATAAAATGGAAGAAAATTGGCTATGCATTTCAGAAATCCACCAATCTGAGATAAAACCAATGGTGAATACTATTAGACCTCAGACTAGGACTTGAAATTATAAAGTGGCCGATTCATCGAGACTGGCGTAGGCCTCAACTATACTATGCCAAGCTTACTGGAATAGAATGTGCCAAATTCATTAAGAGGAAATAATTGGGCGCTTCTAGTAAGTGGCGTGCAGTCAGAGCATGGAGGTGCATTAATGGCATACAAAGTGCCGACACGGATTGATTTTGGCGGAAGTGAAAAAAACACCAAAAGTTGAAAGATTTTGGAGCAATTCAAGTTGGGCAAATTTTGAATGAATCAGCCCCAAAGATTGTGCTCATTTTTGTTATGTAATATTGTAGACAATGGTTTCATCTAAATGTTATAAAAATGGTTTCCGAAAAGACAGTTTTAAAGTAAATCTGTCACCAGATTACACAGTGTGAGCTGCACATATTGATAAATTTATCTCCAAGACCTGATGGGGTTGGTGTACCCCAAACATCCATGTCCCAACGGCTATATGTATAATCCTGATATTAACATGAACATTTCAATATCAGGTGGGAAAACTTTAAAAAAAATTATAAAACCATTTTTGCATAGATTTTCAGACTAAGTGCATCAGACTCATCAAGGCTAAGAGATTAACTTAAAGGGATACTCCAAGGAGATAAAAAATTGTTCCATGATCCATAGCCTCAAAATAAAAATAATAGATGCCAAATGCAGTTTTATTATATTTACTATACCTGTAATTCAGAGTGACCGCAGCTGCTATTTCTGCTCCCCCTTCCCTCTGGGATATTACATCACACATCAGGATGTGTGCTCCATGCTGTTAGTAATAGCCAGTCTCCTGAGAATATCTGCTTTTGACCAGTAACCGGGGACGTGGCCATGCCCCCTATTCTGTGAATTCAGGGAAGCGGCTATTATTAGGAGACTGGCTATTACTAACAGCAGGGATCGCACACCCTGATGTGTGATGTAACATCCCAGAGGGGAGGGGGAGCAGAAAGAGCAGCTGCTGTCACTCTGCATTACCGGTATTGTAAGGATAATAGAACTGCACTGGGCATCTCATCATTATAGTTTATGAAAGCACCGACCATGGAAGAATTTTTTTTTTTTCTCCCCCGAGTACTTTTTTAAAGGGAACCTGTCAGGTCCAAAATGCACCCAGAACCAAGAGAAGTTCTGGGTGCATATTGCTAATCCCTGCCTAACTGTCCCTGTATACACTAGCATAGATAAAGAGATCTTTAGAAAAAGTATTTCTAAAGATCTTTTATCGTATGCTAATGAGCGAGGGGACTAGTCCCTTGGACGTTAGTTCCCCTGGCTTGTCGTCTCTATTAGCATGTTAGCACATCCACAAAAGGGCGTACTAACATGCTAATGAATGCGCAGCGTCAGAGGATGATCTCACTCACCTCTCTGCTGCCAGCGCGTTTCGGGTTCACGCGCATTACTTCAGTTAGAAGCCAGGATGTGTACACCAGGCTTCATAGTGTGCATGACCGAAACTACAGGGTCATGCGTACTGAGCCGAAATCCTGTGTCGGGTGGTGATGGCAGCAGAGAGGCGAGTCAGATCATCCTCTGACGCTGTGCATTCATTAGCATGTTAGCACGCCCACAGGGGCGTACTTGCATGCTAATGGAGCCGGATAGCCAGGGGAACTAACGCCCACGGGACTAATGACCGTCCTCATTAGCATATGATATAAGATCTTAATAATACCTTTTCTAAACATCTCTATCTATGCTAGTGTATACAGGGACAGTTAGGCTGGGATTTGCAATATGCACCCAGAACTGATCATGGTTCTGGGTGCATATTGGACCTGACAGGTTCCCTTTAACAACATATACAGTTTGTATTGTAAAACTTGGTGAGAGTAACTTTAATCTTTTTTTTATTGAATATATTTTCCCATAATATACTGCTGCTGTCAACTTGATTAATAAAAATACAACTCTTTTATACTAGAAAAGTGAACAATGCAAAATATTACATTTATGTCGCATTTACTTATATGCTATCCATAACCTTGAACTCACTAAGCGCCTGCACAGGATTGACAAGTTTCTTCTGAGATGCACGTTTTATTTTTGTTTGAGTCTCGTCCTGTTTTTCTCTCTTGACGAGGGGCTTTTTCTCTGGAGCTTTCATTTTCCAAGAAACCGCAGGCAGATTTAAGGATGCCATTCCTTGTGATTTCTGGTACTTCGTAGAGGCCACATAAGATGCCTTAACTGTTTGCACCACAGCATTCATTAAATTCTTGGCAGCTTGAATAAGGGACATAGCACTGTCAACCTAAAATATTGGAGAGCAGTTATGTAAATGTTGTGTCATTTTACCACCGTAAACCACTTCTTCCTCCCCTCTGCAATAATTGTGCGAAACACATTGTTTTATCGAGTCACGTCGGTGATGGACTACAATTATCTCAAGCAAATCAATCACATTACCATTACCAAGATCTACATATCATTAGAACTATAGCCGAAAACAAATCTGACATGATACAACAACAATATTATGTGAAGGATTCAGTTATGGAATCTCTGCTAGAAAAGCAGAACCATCACAAATAAGTAGAATTTTAAGAGAACCGGTCATCATGATTTAGCGATGTAAAGAAAAGACACGGCTAATATACCTTTGGCAAAGAAGTCAGCCTTCTGAAGAGGTCATTGAGATCTTAGTCTGCAAATGTACCGCCTCCAGCGCCATTTTATTGAGGACCAGCCGTGAAATCAAACAGCGCATGTCCTGTCCACACCAATGACAGAGCAAAATACCAAACAGGAGGCAGGTCACTGAGAGATCAGTGACCTGTCAATCAAACAGAAGCAGGCGGAGGGCCCAGATTCCTTCCCCTAAGATATCGGTGTAATTATTATGGCCATATCTTTATTTTACATTGCTAAATCATGCGAACAGGTTCTCATTAAAGGGATTGACCACTACTTTGACAACCCCTTCTCATTCCCCTTGTTCGCCATAAAAATAAATAAGCCTATGCTCACTTTTGGTGAGGACGCAGTTATAGCGATGTCTAAACTCGCTTTCCCGGGTCCCGCGTGACATTGCTATGGCACACGAGCAACGGGACTAATCAGTGACAGCTTCCTCCTGAAGTCAGTGCAGCACTCACATCCAGCTCAAATGTCCGAAAGTGTGGAGACAGAGACCTGCGTGGATTGGTGGCGGGGCCTGCGTGTTGTAACAAGGTCACATGGGACGCGGGAAAGCGGCTTTAGAAATCAATGAAACTTGGCTGCACCGGATGGGAGTATAGGCTTCTATATTATTACGGGGGAATAAGAAGGGGTTGTCAAAGTAGTGGCCAACTCCTTTGAGCCCTTCTCCCCGCGCCCAATTTTTAGTTTTGCACTTTTGCTTTTTCCTGCTTTCTTTTAAGGGCCATAACTTTTTTTCTCATCAACATCAATAACCATATGAGGCCTTGTTTTTCTGTGAGACATGTTTTTGTTAGAAATTACATCATTTATCTTACCATGCAAATTACTAGGGGGAAAAAAAAAATCAATTTTTTTTTTTTTTAAAATGGTCTCCTCACCCACCCACTGTTCTGCCATTGTTTTCTTGGATTCTCTTTGTGTATTATAATGACTTGTCAACATACTTTTAAGGTCATGCTATTTTTTTTATTACTAGTTGTAATATATTAGTTGTGGGAAAAAAATTAGAAATCTGCAAATAAATAAAATAAAAAAAGAAGGGAATTTTGTTTACTTACCGTAAATTCCTTTTCTTCTAGCTCCAATTGGGAGACCCAGACAATTGGGTGTATAGCTACTGCCTCCGGAGGCCGCACAAAGTACTACACTTAAAAGTGTAAGGCCCCTCCCCTTCTGGCTATACACCCCCCCGTGGGATCACGGGTTCCTCAGTTTTAGTGCAAAAGCAAGAAGGAGGAAAGCCAATAACTGTTTCAAAAACAAATTCAATCCGATAAACAAGCAGACCTTTCCTACAGGTGGGCCACCGCCGCCTGAAGGACTTGTCTACCTAGGCCGGCATCCGCCGAAGCGAAGGTATGCACCTGATAATGTTTGGTAAAAGTGTGCAGACTCGACCAGGTAGCCGCCTGGCACACCTGCTGAGCCGTAGCCTGATGCCGTAATGCCCAGGACGCACCCACGGCTCTGGTAGAATGGGCCTTCAGTCCAGATGGAATCGGAAGCCCAGCAGAACGGTAGGTGTGAAGAATTGGTTCCTTGATCCACCGCGCAAGGGTGGATTTGGAAGCTTGCGACCCTTTACGCTGACCAGCGACCAGGATAAAGAGTGCATCCGAGCGGCGCAGGGGCGCCGTGCGGGAAATGTAGATCCTGAGTGCTCTCACCAGGTCCAACAAATGCAAACCCTTTTCGAATTGGTGAACTGGATGCGGACACAAAGACGGTAAAGTGATATCCTGATTGAGATGAAAGGAAGATACCACCTTGGGAAGAAACTCTGGAATTGGACGCAGAACTACCTTGTCCTGGTGAAACACCAGGAAGGGAGATTTGCAAGATAACGCCGCCAGCTCGGACACTCTCTGAAGAGACGTGACCGCCACTAGAAAAGCCACTTTCTGTGAAAGCCGAGAAAAGGAAATCTCCTTCATAGGCTCGAAAGGCGGCTTCTGGAGAGCAATAAGAACCTTGTTCAGATCCCAGGGCTCCAACGGCCGCTTGTAAGGAGGGACGATATGACAGACTCCTTGCAGGAACGTGCGTACCTTAGGAAGTCGCGCTAGGCGTTTCTGAAAAAATACGGATAGCGCGGAGACTTGACCTTTAAGGGAGCTAAGCGACAAACCTTTTTCCAACCCAGACTGCAGGAAGGAAAGAAAAATAGGCAATGCAAATGGCCAGGGAGAAACTCCCTGGGCAGAGCACCAAGATGAAGGGAATTTTGTTACTTACCGTAAATTCCTTTTCTTCTAGCTCTTATTGGGAGACCCAGACGATTGGGTGTATAGCACTGCCTCCGGAGGCCACACAAAGCAATTACACTAAAAAGTGTAAGGCCCCTCCCCTTCTGGCTATACACCCCCAGTGGGATCACTGGCTCACCAGTTTTAGTGCAAAAGCAAGAAGGAGGAAAGCCAATAACTGGTTTAAACAAATTCACTCCGAGTAACATCGGAGAACTGAAAACCGTTCAACATGAACAACATGTGTACCCGCAAACAAACCAAAAATCCCGAAGGACAACAGGGCGGGTGCTGGGTCTCCCAATAAGAGCTAGAAGAAAAGGAATTTACGGTAAGTAACAAAATTCCCTTCTTCTTCGGCGCTCTATTGGGAGACCCAGACGATTGGGACGTCCAAAAGCTGTCCCTGGGTGGGTAAAGAAATACCTCATGTTAGAGCTGCAAAGACAGCCCTCCCCTACGGGGAGGCAACTGCCGCCTGCAGGACTCTTCTACCTAGGCTGGCGTCCGCCGAAGCATAGGTATGCACCTGATAATGTTTGGTGAAAGTGTGCAGACTCGACCAGGTAGCTGCCTGGCACACCTGTTGAGCCGTAGCCTGGTGTCGCAATGCCCAGGACGCACCCACGGCTCTGGTAGAATGGGCCTTCAGCCCTGATGGGACCGGAAGCCCCGCAGAACGGTAGGCTTCAAGAATTGGTTCTTTGATCCATCGAGCCAGGGTGGCCTTAGAAGCCTGCGACCCTTTGCGCTTACCAGCGACAAGGACAAAGAGTGCATCCGAACGGCGCAGGGGCGCCGTGCGGGAAATGTAGATTCTGAGTGCTCTCACCAGATCCAACAAATGTAAATCCTTCTCATACCGATGAACTGCATGAGGGCAAAACGAAGGTAAAGAGATATCCTGATTAAGATGAAAAGAGGATACCACCTTCGGGAGAAACTCCTGAATGGGGCGCAGCACTACCTTGTCCTGGTGGAAGACCAGGAAGGGAGCCTTGGAAGACAGCGCTGCTAGCTCAGACACTCTCCGAAGAGATGTGATCGCTACCAGAAAAGCCACTTTCTGTGATAGTCTAGAAAGTGAAACCTCCTTCAGAGGCTCGAAGGGCGGCTTCTGGAGGGCAACTAGTACCCTGTTCAGATCCCATGGATCTAACGGCCGCTTGTACGGGGGAACGATATGGCAAACCCCCTGTAGGAACGTGCGCACCTTAGAAAGTCGTGCTAGACGCTTCTGAAAAAAGACGGATAGCGCCGAGACTTGTCCTTTAAGGGAGCCGAGCGACAAACCTTTTTCTAACCCAGATTGCAGGAAAGAAAGAAGGGTAGGTAATGCAAATGGCCAGGGAGACACTCCCTGAGCAGAGCACCAGGATAAGAATATCCTCCACGTTCTGTGGTAGATCTTAGCAGACGTGGGCTTCCTAGCCTGTCTCATGGTGGCAACGACCCCTTGGGATAAGCCTGAAGACGCTAGGATCCAGGACTCAATGGCCACACAGTCAGGTTCAGGGCCGCAGAATTCCGATGGAAAAACGGCCCTTGGGACAGTAAGTCTGGTCGGTCTGGTAGTGCCCACGGTTGGCCGACCGTGAGATGCCACAGATCCGGATACCACGCCCTCCTCGGCCAGTCTGGAGCGACGAGTATGACGCGGCTGCAGTCGGATCTGATCTTGCGTAGCACTCTGGGCAAGAGTGCCAGAGGTGGAAACACATAAGGGAGCCGGAACTGCGACCAATCTTGCACTAGGGCGTCTGCTGCTAGAGCTCTTTGATCGCGAGACCGTGCCATGAAGGTTGGGACCTTGTTGTTGTGCCGGGACGCCATTAGGTCGACGTCCGGCCTTCCCCATCGGCGACAGATTTCCTGAAACACGTCCGGGTGAAGGGACCATTCCCCTGCGTCCATGCCCTGGCGACTGAGGAAGTCTGCTTCCCAGTTTTCTACGCCGGGGATGTGAACTGCGGATATGGTGGAGGCCGTGGCTTCCACCCACATCAGAATCCGCCGGACTTCCTGGAAGGCTTGCCGACTGCGAGTCCCCCCTTGGTGATTGATGTATGCCACCGCTGTGGAGTTGTCCGATTGAATTCGGATCTGCTTCCCTTCCAGCCACTGCTGGAAGGCTAGTAGGGCAAGAAACACTGCTCTGATTTCCAGAACATTGATCTGAAGGCTGGACTCCTGCTGAGTCCACGTACCCTGAGCCCTGTGGTGGAGAAACACTGCTCCCCACCCTGACAGACTCGCGTCTGTCGTGACCACCGCCCAGGACGGTGGTAGGAAGGATCTTCCCTGTGATAATGAGGTGGAAAGGAGCCACCACTGCAGAGAGTCCTTGGCCATCTGGGAAAGGGAGACTTTCCTGTCCAGGGATGTCGACTTCCCGTCCCATTGGCGGAGAATGTCCCATTGAAGTGGACGCAGATGAAACTGCGCAAACGGAACCGCCTCTATTGCCGCCACCATCTTCCCGAGAAAGTGCATGAGGCGTCTTAAGGAGTGCGACTGACTTTGAAGGAGAGCCTGCACCCCAGTCTGTAGAGACCGCTGCTTGTCCAGCGGAAGCTTCACTATCGCTGAGAGAGTATGAAACTCCATGCCAAGATACGTTAGTGATTGGGTCGGTGACAGATTTGACTTTGGGAAGTTGATGATCCACCCGAACGCCTGGAGAGTCTCCAGTGCAAAATTCAGGCTGAGTTGGCATGCCTCCTGAGAGGGTGCCTTGACCAGTAGATCGTCCAAGTAAGGGATCACAGAGTGTCCGTGAGAGTGCAAGACTGCTACCACTGCTGCCATGATCTTGGTGAATGTCTATTGATGCTAGGAAATCTCCTTGGGACATTGAGGCAATGACTGAGCGTAGGGATTCCATCCGGAACCGCCTGGCGTTCACATGCTTGTTGAGCAGTTTTAGGTCCAGAACAGGACGGAAGGAGCCGTCCTTTTTTGGAACCACAAAGAGATTGGAGTAAAATCCTCGCCCCCGTTCCTGAGGGGGGACAGGGATCACGACTCCTTCTGCTCTTAGAGAGTCCACCGCCTGCAGCAGGGCATCTGCTCGGTTGGGGTGTGGGGAGGTTCTGAAGAACCGAAGTGGAGGCCGAGAACTGAACTCGATTCTGTACCCGCGAGACAAAATGTCTGTTACCCACCGGTCTTTGACCTGTGACAGCCAAATGTCGCAAAAGCGGGAGAGCCTGCCACCGACCGAGGATGCGGAGGGAGGAGGCCGAAAGTCATGAGGTAGCCGCCTTGGAAGCGGTTCCTCCATTTGCTTTCCTTGGGCGTGAGTGAGCCCGCCAGGAATCTGAGCTGCCTTGTCCTTTCTGAGTCGTTTTGGACGAGGAGAATTGGGCCTTGCCCGAGCCTCGAAAGGACCGAAACCTCGACTGCCACTTTTTCTGTTGAGGTTTACTTGCTCTGGGCTGTGGCAAGGAAGAGTCCTTACCCTTGGACTGTTTTATGATTTCAGCCAATGGCTCACCAAACAGTCTGTCTCTAGATAATGGCAAGCTGGTTAAGCATTTTTTGGAACCAGCATCTGCTTTCCAGTCCTTTAACCATAAGGCTCTGCGCAAAACCACAGAATTGGCGGCCGCCATAGAGGTACGGCTCGTAGATTCTAGGACAGCATTGATAGCATAGGTCGCAAACGCAGACATTTGCGAAGTTAGGGACGCCACCTGCGGCACTGCTGGATGCATGATAGCATCCACCTGTGCTAAACCAGCTGAAATAGCTTGTAGTGCCCACACGGCCGTGAATGCTGGAGCAAACGACGCGCCGATAGCTTCATAGACAGATTTTAACCAAAGGTCCATCTGTCTGTCGTTGGCATCTTTAAGTGAAGCGCCATCCTCTACTGCGACTATGGATCTAGCCGCAAGCTTGGAAATTGGGGGATCCACCTTTGGGCACTGGGTCCAGCGTTTGGCCACTTCAGAGGGAAAAGGATAACGGGTATCCTTAGAACGTTTAGAGAAACGCTTGTCTGGATGAGCGTCGTGCTTCTGGATTGATTCTCTGAAGTCAGAGTGGTCCAAAAAAGCACTTAATTTACGCTTGGGATACAGGAAATGGAACTTCTCCTGCTGTGCAGCTGCCTCCTCTGCAGAAGGGGCTGGGGGAGAAATATCCAACAGTCTATTAATGGCCGATATAAGGTCATTAACCATGGCGTCACCATCAGGGGCATCCAGATTGAGAGGGGCCTCAGGATTAGAATCCTGATCACCGTCCTCAGTCTCATCACAGAGAGACTCTTCTCGCTGAGACCCTGAGCAGTGTGATGACGTCGAGGGTCTTTCCCAGCGAGCTCGCTTAGGCTGCCTGGGACTGTCATCTGAGTCAGAGACTTCGGCTTGTGATGCTTGAGACCCCCTTGAAGTACGGATTAGTTCCAACTGAGGGGGACCGGAGAGCATAGACACAGCAGTGTCCATGGTCTGAGGAACTGGCCTGGCCTGCAAGGTCTCCAGGATTTTTGTCATAGTCACAGACATTTTATCAGCAAACACTGCAAAGTCTGTCCCCGTCACCGGGGCAGGGTTCACAGGCGTCTCTGCCTGGGCTACCACCACAATAGGCTCTGGCTGACGAAGTGCCACTGGGACTGAACATTGCACACAATGTGAATCCTTGGAGCCTGCCGGTAGATCAGCCCCACATGCAGTACAAACAGTGTACACAGCCCGTGCCTTGGCAGCCTTGCGTTTTGCGGATGACATGTTGCTGCCTCCTCAGAGCAGTACAGGGTGTCCAGCCAAGAAGCGACCTTACAGTGCACTATATAAATATATATATATATATGGTACCCAGAAAAAAGTACACTAATATATCACTGAGGCACTAGTGGGGCCAGCACTACTGTGCAGCTTACCGCCCGCTTAGGAGCGGTGTGTGGTCGCCAGAAATCCCTCTAGTCTGGGTCTCCCAGAGCCTGCTGCCTTTCCCCAGCCAGATCGCATGTGTAATGGCTGCCGGCGTCCTTGTGGAGAGGGGGGGCGGGCCCTGGGCGTACACCGACGAAGAGCGGGAAGTCTGCTTCCCCCTGTGCCTAGTGAGAGGGCTGGAGCATGTATATAAAGCTCCAGCCCTCGGCGCTGCCAATTGAGCAGCGTCTCTCCCCTACCCTGATTGACAGGGTGGGGGCGGGAACGAAGCGGCGCTAGGCCGCAGAAGCCGGGGGCTAAAGCTAGAAGCGCCGCCGCCGTAAAAGCGCGGTCGGCGCCAAGTCCCCGGCGCACCACAAGTCGCAGCTGCGCCGCCGCTCCAGGAGCGGTCGGCGCAGTAGTTCCCAACATATAACGTCACTCAGCAAAGCTGCAGTGACCTAACCCCAGCGTACAGCGCTACTGTCCCCGGCGCACTATAACGCTCAGCAAGCCTTGCGAGTGTCCGTGCCTGCCGGGGACACAGAGTACCTGAAAGTTGCAGGGCCTTGTCCCTGAACGGCACTCCCGCTCCAAATCTAGCAGGTTCTCTGGGTCTGTGGATGGAGCCCGGCCCCAGGGCTTGGGGGCCGGCAAGATCCCACTTCCACAGAGCCCTCCAGGGGATGTGGAAGGAAAACAGCATGTGGGCTCCAGCCTCTGTACCAGCAATAGGTACCTCAACCTTACAAGCACCAACCGCGGGTGAGAAGGGAGCATGCTGGGGGCCCCATATGGGCCCTCTTTTCTTCCATCCGATAGAGCCAGCAGCTACTGCTGACTACAAACAGTGGAGCTATGCGTGGATGTCTGACCTCCTTCGCACAAAGCAGAAAACTGGTGAGCCAGTGATCCCACTGGGGGTGTATAGCCAGAAGGGGAGGGGCCTTACACTTTTTAGTGTAATTGCTTTGTGTGGCCTCCGGAGGCAGTGCTATACACCCAATCGTCTGGGTCTCCCAATAGAGCGCCGAAGAAAGGAATATCTTCCACGTCCTGTGGTAGATCTTGGCGGAGGATGGTTTCCTAGCCTGTCTCATGGTGGCAACCACCTCATGAGATAAACCTGAGGCCCCTAGGATCCAGGACTCAATGGCCACACAGTCAGGTTCAGGGCCGCAGAATTCAGATGGAAAAACGGCCCTTGAGACAGCAAGTCTGGACGGTCTGGTAGCGCCCACGGTTGGCCTACCGTGAGGTGCCACAGATCCGGGTACCAAGACCTCCTTGGCCAGTCTGGAGCGACGACAATGGCGCGGCGGCAGTCGGACCTGATCTTTCGGAGCACTCTGGGCAACAGTGCCAGAGGTGGAAACACATAAGGTAGCCGGAACTGTGACCAATCTTGAACTAAGGCGTCTGCCGCCCAAGCTCGGTGATCGTGAGATCGTGCCATGAAAACCGGGACCTTGTTGTTGTGTCGTGACGCCATCAGGTCGACGTCCGGCATCCCCCAGCGGCGACAGATCTCCTGAAACACGTCCGGGTGAAGGGACCATTCCCCTGCGTCCATGCCCTGGCGACTGAGAAAATCTGCTTCCCAGTTTTCCACGCCTGGGATGTGAACTGCGGATATGGTGGATGCTGTGTCTTCCACCCACGACAGAATCCGCCTTACTTCCTGGAAGGCTTGCCGACTGCGTGTTCCCCCTTGGTGGTTGATGTACGCCACCGCCGTGGAATTGTCCGACTGAATTCGGATCTGCTTGCCTTCCAGCCACTGTTGGAAGGCTTGCAGGGCAAGATAGACTGCTCTGATTTCCAGAACATTGATCTGAAGGGTGGACTCTTTCCGAGTCCACGTACCCTGAGCCCTGTGGTGAAGAAGAAGGGAATTTTGTTACTTACCGTAAATTCCTTTTCTTCTAGCTCTTATTGGGAGACCCAGACGATTGGGGTATAGCTACTGCCCTCCGGAGGCCACACAAAGCACTACACTAAAAAGTGCAAGGCCCCTCCCCTTCTGGCTATACCCCCCCGTGGTATCACGGGTTCTCCAGTTTTAGTGCCAAAGCAAGAAGGAGGAAGCCAATAACTGGTTTAAACAAATTAACTCCGAGAAACATCGGAGAACTGAAAAAACCGTTCAACATGAACAACATGTGTACCCGCAAACAACAAAAAAATCCCGAAGGACAACAGGGCGGGTGCTGGGTCTCCCAATAAGAGCTAGAAGAAAAGGAATTTACGGTAAGTAACAAAATTCCCTTCTTCTTCAGCGCTCTATTGGGAGACCCAGACGATTGGGACGTCCAAAAGCTGTCCCTGGGTGGGTAAAGAAATACCTCATGTTAGAGCTGCAAAAAAACAGCCCTCCCCTACGGGGATGTCACTGCCGCCTGCAGGACTCTTCTACCTAAGCTGGCATCCGCCGAAGCATAGGTATGCACCTGATAATGCTTGGTGAAAGTGTGCAGACTGGACCAGGTTGCTGCCTGGCACACCTGTTGAGCCGAAGCCTGGTGACGTAATGCCCAGGACGCACCCACGGCTCTGGTTGAGTGGGCTTTTAGCCCTGAAGGAACCGGAAGCCCCGCAGAGCGGTAGGCCTCTAGAATTGGTTCTTTGATCCATCGAGCCAGAGAGGCTTTAGAAGCCTGCAATCCCTTGCGCGGACCAGCGACAAGGACAAAAAGTGCATCGGAACGGCGTATGGGCGCCGTTCGGGAGATGTAGATTCTGAGTGCTCTCACCAGATCTAGCAAACGTAAGTCCTTTTCATACCGGTGAACCGGATGAGGGTAAAAGGAAGGCAAGGATATATCCTGATTAAGATGAAACGAGGATACGACCTTAGGGAGAAACTCCGGAATGGGGCGCAGCACTACCTTGTCCTGGTGGAACACCAGGAAAGGAGCCTTGGATGACAAAGCTGCCAGCTCAGACACTCGCCGAAGCGATGTGATCGCGACAAGAAACGCCACTTTCTGTGACAGTCGAGAAAAGGAAACGTCCTTTAGAGGCTCGAAGGGCGGCTTTTGCAGAGCAACAAGTACTCTGTTCAGATCCCATGGATCTAACGGCCGCTTGTACGGGGGCACAATATGACAGACCCCCTGTAGGAACGTGCGCACCTTAGGAAGACGTGCTAGACGCTTCTGAAAAAACACAGACAGTGCCGAGACTTGCCCTTTAAGGGAACTGAGCGACAAGCCCTTTTCCAACCCCGATTGCAGGAAGGAAAGAAAGGTGGGCAATGCAAATGGCCAAGGGGATACTCTCTGTGCAGAGCACCAAGATAAGAAAATCTTCCACGTCCTGTGGTAGATCTTAGCAGACGTTGACTTCCTAGCCTGTCTCATTGTGGCTACGACTCCTTGAGATAATCCTGCAGACGCTAGGATCCAGGACTCAATGGCCACACAGTCAGGTTCAGGGCCGCAGAATTCTGATGGAAAAACGGCCCTTGGGACAGTAAGTCTGGTCGGTCTGGCAGTGACCACGGTCGACCGACCGTGAGATGCCACAGATCCGGATACCACGATCTCCTCGGCCAGTCTGGGGCGACGAGTATGACGCGGCTGCAATCGGATCTGATCTTGCGTAACACTCTGGGCAAGAGTGCCAGAGGTGGGAAGACGTATGGGAGCCGGAACTGCGACCAATCTTGAACTAATGCGTCTGCCGCCAGAGCTCTTTGATCGCGCGACCTCGCCATGAATGCCGGGACCTTGTTGTTGTGCCGGGACGCCATTAGGTCGACGTCCGGCACTCCCCATCGGCGACAGATTTCCTGAAACACGTCCGGGTGAAGGGACCATTCCCCTGCGTCCATGCCCTGGCGACTGAGGAAGTCTGCTTCCCAGTTTTCTACGCCGGGGATGTGAACTGCGGATATGGTGGAGGCCGTGGCTTCCACCCACATCAGAATCCGCCGGACTTCCTGGAAGGCTTGCCGACTGCGTGTCCCCCCTTGGTGGTTGATGTATGCCACCGCTGTGGAGTTGTCCGACTGAATTCGGATCTGCCTTCCTTCCAGCCACTGCTGGAAGGCTAGTAGGGCAAGATACACTGCTCTGATTTCCAGAACATTGATCTGAAGGGTGGACTCCTGCGGAGTCCACGTCCCCTGAGCCCTGTGGTGGAGAAACACTGCTCCCCACCCTGACAGACTCGCATCTGTCGTGACCACTGCCCAGGATGGGGGCAGGAAGGATCTTCCCTGAGACAATGAGGTGGGAAGGAGCCACCATTGTAGAGAGTCCTTGGCCGTCTGGGAAAGAGAGACTTTCCTGTCCAGGGACGTTGACTTCCCGTCCCATTGGCGGAGAATGTCCCATTGAAGTGGGCGCAGATGAAACTGCGCAAAGGGAACTGCTTCCATGGCTGCCACCATCTTCCCGAGGAAGTGCATGAGGCGCCGTAAGGGGTGCGACTGGCCCTGAAGGAGGGATTGCACCCCTGTCTGTAGTGACCGCTGCTTGTTCAGCGGAAGCTTCACTCTCGCTGCTCGAGTATGGAACTCCATGCCAAGATACGTTAGTGACTGTGTCGGAGACAGATTCGACTTTGGAAAGTTGATGATCCATCCAAACGTCTGTAGAGTCTCCAGTGTAGCATGTAGACTGAGTTGGCATGCCTCTTGAGAGGGTGCCTTGACAAGTAGATCGTCTAGGTAAGGGATCACCGAGTGTCCCTGAGAGTGCAAGACTGCTACCACAGCCGCCATGACCTTGGTGAAAACCCGTGGGGCTGTCGCCAGACCGAATAGCAGAGCTACGAACTGAAGATGTTCGTTTCCTATCACAAAACGTAGAAAACGTTGATGTTCTGTAGCAATTGGCACGTGGAGATAAGCATCTTTGATGTCTATTGAGGCAAGGAAGTCTCCTTGAGACATTGAGGCCACGACAGAGCGGAGGGTTTCCATCCGGAACCGCCTGGCGTGCACATGTTTGTTGAGCAGCTTTAGATCCAGAACAGGACGGAACGAGCCGTCCTTTTTTGGAACCACAAAGAGATTGGAGTAAAACCCTCGCCCTTGTTCCTGATGCGGTACAGGAACCACTACTCCTTCCGCTCTTAGGGAGTCCACCGCCTGCAGCAGGGCATCTGCTCGGTCTGGATGTGGGGAGGTTCTGAAGAACCGAGCTGGAGGACGAGAACTGAACTCGATTCTGTACCCGCGCGACAAAATGTCTGTCACCCACCGGTCTTTGACCTGTGACATCCAAATGTCGGAAAAGCGGGAGAGCCTGCCCCCGACCGGAGATGCGGAGGGGGGGAGCTGGAAGTCATGAGGTGGCCGCTTTGGAAGCGGTTCCTCCATTTGCTTTCTTGGGGCGCGCGTGAGCCCGCCAGGAATCTGAGCTTCTTTGCGTCCTCTGAGTCCCTTTGGACGAGGAGAATTGTGTCTTGCCCGAACCTCGAAAGGACTGAAACCTCTGCTGCCACTTTTTCTGCTGAGGTTTGCTTGTTCTGGGCTGGGGTAAAGAAGAGTCTTTACCCTTGGACTGTTTAATGATGTCAGCCAATGGTTCGCCAAACAGTCTATCTCTAGATAAAGGCAGGCTGGTTAAACATTTTTTGGAACCAGCATCTGCTTTCCAGTCCTTTAACCACAAGGCTCTGCGCAAAACTACCGAATTGGCGGACGCCATTGAGGTGCGGCTGGTAGATTCTAGGACCGCATTGATAGCGTAAGACGCGAACGCGGACATCTGCGAGGTAAGGGACGCCACTTGCGGCACCGCTGGATGTAAGATAGCATCCACTTTTGCTAAACCAGCTGAAATAGCTTGGAGTGCCCATACGGCTGCGAATGCTGGAGCAAACGACGCGCCGATAGCTTCATAGACAGATTTTAACCAAAGGTCCATCTGTCTGTCATTGGCATCCTTAAGTGAAGCGCCATCCTCCACTGCAACTATGGATCTAGCTGCAAGTTTGGAAATCGGGGGGTCAACTTTTGGACACTGGGTCCAGCGCTTGACCACATCAGGGGGAAAAGGAAAACGTGTATCCTTAGAACGTTTAGAGAAACGCCTTTCTGGATGAGCGTCGTGTTTCTGGATTGACTCTCTGAAGTCAGAGTGATCCAAGAAAGCACTTAATTTACGCTTGGGATAGAGGAAACGAAACTTCTCCTGCTCTGCAGCTGCCTCCTCTGCTGAAGGGGCTGGGGGAGAAATATCTAACAGTCTATTGATGGCTGAGATAAGATCGTTTACCATGGCGTCCCCATCCGGGGTATCCAGATTGAGAGGGGTTCCAGGATAAGACTCCTGATCACTCTCATCAGACGCATCACAGGGAGACTGATTGCGCTGAGACCCTGAGCAGTGTGATGACGTTGAGGGTCTTTCCCAGCGAGCTCGCTTAGGGTGGCTGGGGCTATCATCTGAGTCATAATACTCAGCCTGTGAAGCCGGGGACCCCCTTGCAGTCTGGATTAAATCCAACTGAGGGGGATTAGAGGACAGAGACCTCGCCGTGTCCATAGACTGAGCCCCAGGCATGGATTGCAAAGTTTCAAGGATTTTTGCCATAGTCACAGACATACTACCCGCAAAAACTGCAAAGTCTGTCCCTGACACCGGGGCAGGACTTACAGGCGTCTCAGCCTGGGTCACTATCTCTCCTGACTCCGGCTGGCGAAGCAGCACCGGGTCTGAGCATTGCACACAATGGGGGTCCTTGGAGCCTGCTGGTAGAGCAGCCCCACATGCAGCACACGCAGTGTACACAGCCCTAGCCTTGGCAGCCTTGCGTTTTGCGGATGACATGTTGCTGCCTCCTCAGAGTGATCTGGGTATACAGCCAGGAAGCGACCTCACAGTGCAAGCAATAAGGAAATATATATATATATGTCCAGTGACACAGTACACTAATACACACTGAGGCACTAGAGGGGCCAGCTGAAAAGCCGCTTACCGCCCGCTTAAGAGCGGGTGTGTGATCTCCAAAGCCCCCTAGTCCAGGTCTCCCAGAGCCTTGCGTCCTTCCTCCAGCCAGACATGCATGTAATGGCTGCCGGCGTCCTGAGAGAGGAGGGGGGGCGGGCCCTGGGCGTTCCTGGCTAAGAGCGGGAAGCCTGCTTCCCTCTGTGCCTAGTGAGAGGGCTGGAGCATGTAAATCAGGCTCCAGCCCTCGTCGCTGCCGTGAAACAGCGTCTCTCCCCTACCCTGATTGACAGGGTGGGGGCGGGAACGAATCGGAGCTGCCGGCGTCCTAGGCCGCAAAAGCCGGGGACTAGATTTATAAACGCCACCGCCGTAAAAGCGCGGTCGGCGTGTCCCCGGCGAACTAAAAGTCACAGCAGCGCCGCCGGTCCAGCGGGGGTCGGCGCTGCGTTCCCACACACAGAAAAAAGTCCCCCAGTTAAACTGTAGGAACACTAGCTCTAGCGTTACGGTCCCTGGCGCACTACAACACCCAGCCAGCCCGGAGTGTGTCTGTGCCTGCCGGGGACACAGAGTACCTGTATGATGCAGGGCCATGTCCCTGATGGTACTCCTGCTCGGCATCCACCAGGTTCTATGGGTCTGTGGATGGAGCCCGGCGTCAGAGCTTTGAGGCCGGCAGGATCCCACTTCCACAGAGCCCTACAAGGGGATGTGGAAGGAAAACAGCATGTGGGGCTCCAGCCTCTGTACCAGCAATAGGTACCTCAACCTTACAACACCATCAACGGGTGAGAAGGGAGCATGCTGGGGGCCCTATATGGGCCCTCTTTTCTTCCATCCGAAATAGTCAGCAGCTACTGCTGACTAAAATCTGTGGAGCTATGCGTGGATGTCTGACCTCCTTCGCACAAAGCTTGAAAACTGGAGTACCCGTGATACCACGGGGGGGTATAGCCAGAAGGGGAGGGGCCTTGCACTTTTTAGTGTAGTGCTTTGTGTGGCCTCCGGAGGGCAGTAGCTATACCCCAATCGTCTGGGTCTCCCAATAGAGCGCTGAAGAAACACTGCTCCCCACCCTGATAGGCTCGCATCTGTCGTGACTACCGCCCAGGATGGGGGTAGGAACGACCTTCCTTTTGACAAAGAGGTGGGAAGAAGCCACCACCGGAGAGAATCCTTGGCTGTCTGAGAGAGGGAAACATCCCTGTCGAGGGACGTCGACTTCCCGTCCCATTGGCGGAGAATGTCCCATTGTAGAGGACGCAGATGAAACTGCGCGAAAGGGACTGCTTCCATTGCTGCCACCATTTTCCCTAGGAAATGCATGAGGCGCCTCAAGGTGTGCGACTGGCCCTGAAGGAGAGATTGCACCCGTCTGCAGCGAGCACTGCTTGACCAGTGGAAGTTTCACTATCGCTGAGAGAGTATGAAACTCCATGCCAAGATATGTTAGTGATTGGGTCAGGGTTAGATTTGACTTTGCAAAGTTGACAATCCACCCGAAACTCTGGAGAGTCTTCAGTGCCACGTTCAAACTGTGTTGGCATGCCTCTTGAGAGGGTGCCTTGATAAGTAGATCGTCCAAATACGGAATCACAGAGTGACCCTGCGAGTGCAGGACTGCTACTACTGCAGCCATGACCTTGGTGAAGACCCGAGGGGCTGTCGCCAGCCCGAAAGGTAGCGCTACGAACTGCAGGTGTTCGCTTCCTATAACGAAGCGTAGAAAACGCTGATGCTCTGGCGCAATCGGCACGTGGAGATAAGCATCCTTGATGTCTATTGATGCTAGGAAATCTCCTTGAGACATTGAGGCGATGACGGAGCGGAGAGATTCCATCCGGAACCTCCTGGTTTTTACGTGTTTGTTGAGCAACTTTAGATCCAGGACGGGACGAAACGACCCGTCCTTCTTTGGCACCACAAACAAATTGGAGTAAAAACCGTGACCTTGTTCCTGAAGAGGAGTCACCACTCCTTCCGCCTTTAGAGCGGCCACCGCCTGCAGCAGAGCATCGGCCCGGTCGGGCGGTGGAGAAGTTCTGAAGAAACGAGTTGGAGGACGAGAGCTGAACTCTATCCTGTACCCGTGAGACAGAATATCTCTCACCCAATGGTCTTTGACCTGTGACAGCCAAATGTCGCCAAAGCGGGAGAGCCTGCCACCGACCGAGGATGCGGAAAGAGGAGACTGAGAGTCATGAGGAAGCCGTCTTGGTGACGGTTCTTCCTGCTGTCTTTTTTGGGCGTGATTGAGTCCGCCAAGAATCTGAGCCTCTCTGATCCTTTTGAGTCCTCTTAGACGAGGAGAATTGGGACCTGCCTGAGCCTCGAAAGGACCGAAAACCAGACTGACCCCTCCCTTGTTGGGGTTTGTTTTGTCTGTGTTGAGGTAAGGATGAATCCTTACCCTTGGAGTGTTTAATGATTTCATCCAAACGCTCACCAAACAATCGGTCACGAGAAAAAGGCAAACTGGTTAAGCACTTCTTGGAAGCAGAATCTGCCTTCCATTCCCTCAACCACAAGGCTCTGCGTAAAACTACGGAGTTGGCTGACGCCACCGCCGTACGGCTCGTAGAGTCTAGGACAGCATTAATCGCGTAAGACGCGAATGCAGACATCTGAGAGGTCAATGGTGCCACCTGCGGAGCAGATGTACGTGTGACAGTGTCGACTTGTGTAAGCCCAGCTGAAATAGCTTGGAGTGCCCATACGGCTGCGAATGCTGGCGCCAACGACGCTCCAATAGCTTCATAGATGGATTTCAACCAGAGCTCCATCTGTCTGTCAGTGGCATCTTTAAGTGCCGCTCCATCTTCCACTGCAACTAAGGATCTAGCCGCAAGCCTGGAGATTGGAGGGTCCACCTTGGGACACTGGGTCCAGCCCTTGACCACGTCAGGGGGAAAAAGGATAGCGTGTATCTTTAAGCCGTTTGGAAAACCGCTTATCGGGATAAGCGTGGCGTTTCTGGATTGCGTCTCTAAAGTCAGAGTGGTCCAGAAAAGAGCTTAATTTACGCTTGGGATATCTGAAATGGAATTTCTCATGCTGTGAAGCTGACTCCTCCTCAGGAGGAGCTGGCGGAGAAATATCCAACATCTTATTGATGGACGCTATAAGATCATTCACTATGGCGTCACCATCCGGTGTATCCAGATTGAGAGCGGTCCCAGGATCAGAATCCTGATCAGTTACATCCGCCTCATCACCCATAGATTCATCCCGCTGGGATCCTGACCAGTGAGACGAAGTTGAGGGCCCCTCATAGCGAGCCCGCTTAGGCTGTCTGGGACTGTCGTCCGAGTCAGAGCCGTCACCCTGGGGTGCATGTGACACCCCCGGAGCCCGGAAGTGTTCCAGCTGAGGGGGACCAGGGAGCAATGATTCAACAGTGTCCGTGGTCTGAGTTACTGGTCTAGACTGCAATGTTTCAAGAATCTTAGACATTGTCATAGACAATCTATCAGCAAAAGCTGCAAACTCCGTTCCTGTCACCTGGACAGCATTCACAGGTGGTACACCCTGGGTCACGTCTATCAGAGGCCCCGGCTGAGCAAGTGCTGCAGGGGCCGAGCACTGCACACAATGTTGAATTGGTCGGTGGTTGACCTCCACCTTGCTATGCACCCCAATTTGGGATGTATTCCATCTGTATAGATTTTGCCGTTTGGTGACTGTTCACATTGGGTCATCAGGCTTTGTCCACAGGCTATATATATACTTCATGCAGCATTTGCTTGGACCTGTCCCGCCCACAGCCATGACTCAGTCATGGGTACGGGACTGCAATAGACCAGGTGAGTGCTGCTGAGAGCAGTTCTGCTATTTATATGTGAGGCCGCATGGCACATTTTATAAAAATATTTTAGTGTAGGACTGCTTCAAATGAGATTTGCCGTGACGTGGCGAAGCAGCTCAAGAAATTGCAATTTTTTGCCAAAAATCTCAAAAAAATTTTTATAATGCAGTTTGGAATATTTGATGCCTTAGTGCACATTGGTGCTGGCTCTTTGTTGTTTCTTTGTTGAATTGGTCGGTGGTTGACCTCCACCTTGCTATGCACCCCAATTTGGGATGTATTCCATCTGTATAGATTTTGGCGTTTGGTGACTGTTCACATTGGGTCATCAGGCTTTGTCCACAGGCTATATATATACTTCATGCAGCATTTGCTTGGACCTGTCCCGCCCACAGCCATGACTCAGTCATGGGTACGGGACTGCAATAGACCAGGTGAGTGCTGCTGAGAGCAGTTCTGCTATTTATATGTGAGGCCGCATGGCACATTTTATAAAAATATTTTAGTGTAGGACTGCTTCAAATGAGATTTGCCGTGACGTGGCGAAGCAGCTCAAGAAATTGCAATTTTTTGCCAAAAATCTCAAAAAAATTTTTATAATGCAGTTTGGAATATTTGATGCCTTAGTGCACATTGGTGCTGGCTCTTTGTTGTTTCTTTGTTGAATTGGTCGGTGGTTGACCTCCACCTTGCTATGCACCCCAATTTGGGATGTATTCCATCTGTATAGATTTTGGCGTTTGGTGACTGTTCACATTGGGTCATCAGGCTTTGTCCACAGGCTATATATATACTTCATGCAGCATTTGCTTGGACCTGTCCCGCCCACAGCCATGACTCAGTCATGGGTACGGGACTGCAATAGACCAGGTGAGTGCTGCTGAGAGCAGTTCTGCTATTTATATGTGAGGCCGCATGGCACATTTTATAAAAATATTTTAGTGTAGGACTGCTTCAAATGAGATTTGCCGTGACGTGGCGAAGCAGCTCAAGAAATTGCAATTTTTTGCCAAAAATCTCAAAAAAATTTTTATAATGCAGTTTGGAATATTTGATGCCTTAGTGCACATTGGTGCTGGCTCTTTGTTGTTTCTTTGTTGAATTGGTCAGTGGTTGACCTCCACCTTGCTATGCACCCCAATTTGGGATGTATTCCATCTGTATAGATTTTGGCGTTTGGTGACTGTTCACATTGGGTCATCAGGCTTTGTCCACAGGCTATATATATACTTCATGCAGCATTTGCTTGGACCTGTCCCGCCCACAGCCATGACTCAGTCATGGGTACGGGACTGCAATAGACCAGGTGAGTGCTGCTGAGAGCAGTTCTGCTATTTATATGTGAGGCCGCATGGCACATTTTATAAAAATATTTTAGTGTAGGACTGCTTCAAATGAGATTTGCCGTGACGTGGCGAAGCAGCTCAAGAAATTGCAATTTTTTGCCAAAAATCTCAAAAAAATTTTTATAATGCAGTTTGGAATATTTGATGCCTTAGTGCACATTGGTGCTGGCTCTTTGTTGTTTCTTTGTTGAATTGGTCGGTGGTTGACCTCCACCTTGCTATGCACCCCAATTTGGGATGTATTCCATCTGTATAGATTTTGGCGTTTGGTGACTGTTCACATTGGGTCATCAGGCTTTGTCCACAGGCTATATATATACTTCATGCAGCATTTGCTTGGACCTGTCCCGCCCACAGCCATGACTCAGTCATGGGTACGGGACTGCAATAGACCAGGTGAGTGCTGCTGAGAGCAGTTCTGCTATTTATATGTGAGGCCGCATGGCACATTTTATAAAAATATTTTAGTGTAGGACTGCTTCAAATGAGATTTGCCGTGACGTGGCGAAGCAGCTCAAGAAATTGCAATTTTTTGCCAAAAATCTCAAAAAAATTTTTATAATGCAGTTTGGAATATTTGATGCCTTAGTGCACATTGGTGCTGGCTCTTTGTTGTTTCATTGTCATAGACAATCTATCAGCAAAAGCTGCAAACTCCGTTCCTGTCACCTGGACAGCATTCACAGGTGGTACACCCTGGGTCACGTCTAGCAGAGGCCCCGGCTGAGCAAGTGCTGCAGGGGCCGAGCACTGCACACAATGGGGGTCAGTGGAACCTGCCGGTAGAGTAGCCCCACATGCGGTACAGGCAGCATATAAAGTCTGTGCCTTGGCACCCTTGCGTCTAACGGACGACATGCTGTTGCCTCCTTGCAATCTAGGAGGGTATATAGCCGAGAATCACCAGCGACCGTACAGTGTAAAGTATTTGCAAACACAAAATACCAAGTACACAACGGCACAAGTGGGGGTGAGCCCTTGAGGGCTGCTTACCGCCCGCTGAAAAGCGGGTATGAGGTCGTAGAATCCCGTGTCTGGGTCTCCCAGGCTCCCCTCTCCAGCTCAGCGTGCAGACAGGAATGGCTGCCGGCGTCCTGTGAAGAGGGGCGGACCGTGGGCGTGCCACAAACAAAGTGCGGGAAACTGCGTCCTACTGTGCCTGGTGTGAGGGCTGGAGTATGTAAAACAGACTCCAGCCCTCAGCGCTGATGCTCTGAACGGCGTCCCGCCCTCCTCCTGACTGGCAGGTGCGGAGGCGGGAACGAGACGAACTAGGCCGCAAAAGCCGGGGACTGTAGTAATAAGCGCGGCCGTGATATATGCACGGCCAGCGCGGAAGTCCCCGGCGCACCACAAGTCCCAGCCGCGCCGCAGTGTGACTGACCCCAGCAGCCGGCGCGACCGTCCGCCCTAAGTCTACCCACTCAGCCAAGCTGTAGTGAGGAAATGGCACAAGCGCAGCAGCGCTGATGTCCCCGGCGCACTAACACACCCAGCCATGCTGCGGTGTGCGCGCGGTATGCACGGGGACACAGAGTACCTTGACGGAGCAGGGTCTGTCCCTGACGATACTCAGCTCCATATCCAGCGGCTTCTCCAGGGGCTGCGGATGGAGCACGGTCTCAGTGCCTGGAGACCGGTAAAGTCCCACTTCACCCGGAACCCTAATGGGGATGGGGAAGGAATCAGCATGTGGGCTCCAGCCTCCGTACCCGCAATGGGTACCTCAACCTTAACAAACACCGCCGACAGAAAGTGGGGTGAGAAGGGAGCATGCTGGGGGCCCTGTATGGGCCCTCTTTTCTTCCATCCGACATAGTCAGCAGCTGCTGCTGACTAAACAGTGGAGCTATGCATGCGTGTCTGACCTCCTTCGCACAAAGCAAAAAACTGAGGAACCCGTGATCCCACGGGGGGGTGTATAGCCAGAAGGGGAGGGGCCTTACACTTTTAAGTGTAGTACTTTGTGCGGCCTCCGGAGGCAGTAGCTATACACCCAATTGTCTGGGTCTCCCAATTAGGAGCGACAAAGAAAAATTGATTTAAGTTGCGATATTTTTGATCCCTGTGACGTGATATTTTTCTGTCGTTTGAGCTGTGTACGAGCTCATTCATTGCTTGGTGAGCTGAGATTTTTAGTAATTCCAGTTTCGGTTACATGCTATGTTTTGATTTCTTTTTGCTGCATTTCTTTGATGATGTGCTTTGACCAAAAAATTGCAATGCCAATGGCATTTACACATCTGCTGGATTTGATGAAGGCTCAGCTCCTCAGTATGCTACATAAACCCGAATCGGGTATTAACAGAACAGCAATTTTTAATCATTTGGTAAAGAAGGTAGCATAGCAAGAGTTTATGGTATATAGCAGTGATGGCGAACCTATGGCACGCGTGCCACCAGGGGCACGCAGAGCCCATTCTGCTGGCACGCGTGCTGTCGCCTGATCCTGCCGCTTTGATCTGCTGGTGCAGTGGCGCTGGCAGATCAAAGCTGTGTTGGAGCAGAGGAGACATTTCTCCTCGCTCTGACACTCCTCCTCCCCCAGGCTGCAGGTGTGTTGCCTAGGAGACGGAGGAGCGTCAGCGAGCGGTGCCGACGTAATGACGTCTTCTGGCTGCGTGGGAACTGAGGACCCAGCGGCGCGCAGCGGGGGAGCGTGTGCAGGAAGGTAAGTTGTGTGTTTTTTTGTTTTTTTTATAACTCGTGTGCGGCTGTGCCAAGGTGGGGTTTGGTGGGGCAAGTGCCAGCATGGGGTGGGGGAGGGGGAACACACATGCCAGTATGGGGGGGGGGGGCGGAGATACGCACATGCCAGCATGGGGTGGGGGAGAAATACACATGCCAGTATGGGTGGGGGGAACGCACATGCCAGCATGGGGGGGGACGCACATGCCAGCATGGGGGGAAACATGCATGGGGGGGGGACACACACATGCCAGCATGGGGGAAGAGGAGAGGGGGGGGAGTTACATGCATGCCAGGATGGGGAAAACATGCATGCCAGGATGGAGGAAACATACATGCCAGGATGGAGGAAACATACATGCCAGGATGGAGGAAACATGCATGCCAGGATGAAGAAACCATGCATGCCAGGATGGAGGAAACATACATGCCACTGTAAAAGGTTCGCCATGACTGGTATGTGGAAATAAAAAAGCAATTGCGATATGTAAAATGCACTTAAATGGCATAAAGACACACACAAAATAAAACCAAAAGCGAACATGAATTGGTTTCACGATTACGTGTGTAATTACATACACTATGTAAAAGGTAATTTACATATAGCCTCCAACTGGATTTCTACACTATTTATTAAGAGATTGGTAGATACAATTAATCACTAGAAGATTCTATGCTTACCAATTTAGTCTTAAAACTTTTGTTAAAAAAAACTGAAGCTATAAAACCGTCAATATGATACCTTGCAGAAAACCCCCACAATAGGCTACTTACGCCAGAGACGACCAATTCCCCTCCAAGATTCTGAACTTCAGCTTTAACTTTGCTGCAAATGTTTAGCTGGTGACAGTATAGAGCGATGCGCTGAAGGTAGGCCAAGAGATCCTGCTTACAAGTGGAATCAGGACACTGGGAAATAAAATGAATGCGAAGGTGAGCACACAGAATACATATTAAACAGACCTACAGTCTATAGTTTTGCACTTCCACTGTCAATTTCCAGTTTCCTGAAAATAAATCTCTATTTCTATGTTCATAAAGTACAAAACTAAACTAACAAAAGGCAGCTTGATTAAATTACATAAACTACAGTTAGTGAATCTTTATGTTCATGCTATTATAATGTAGAAACTTTCTTTAAACATTAAAGGGAATCTGTCAGCAGATTTTTGCTATGTAATCTGAGAGCACCATGGTATAGTGGCTGAGATCTTGCTTCCAGCGATGTGTTGCTGTTTCAATAAAATCATTGTTTTATCAGCAGGAGATTATCACTAGAGGACTAGGTGTCCTTTACTTTCTAGCCAACGCCTTCTGTAACCCTACCTTAAGCCCTGATTAGCAGCTCTTTTTCAATATACAGTGTACACAGAAAGTTGGCAATTAGTGGAGTGAGAGGGATTGAAAAGAGCTTGGAATTCAAAGCACTGCTATATCCAGAGTAGGAAAAAACCTGTTGTATGAAAATGATAGCATGCAGATCAGTAAGTGACATCAATGGAAACAGGGTCTCAGCCCCAATATCATGCTGCTCTCAGATTACATAACAAAAACCTGCTGACATTCCTTTTAATTAAAAATACTTACATGATCAGCTATGGTACGTCCCAGTTTGTCCATACGCGACCCAGCTTCTGCAATCTTTTTTGCTGCACTAATTACATCTGAAGTATTTTTAAGTGGTCCCTTACCCCTGTAAAAAAAACATTAACACATCAATGTCAGTTTCACACAGTGTAAATTCATTCTGATTTGCTTGTTTTTCCCCTTTAGAAAAAAACCAGAACAAAAGGAAAGTTGTTAATAGCAAAATCCTGAAACTGTCTTAAGCTGCGTTCACACTTTGTGGCTATGTTGCTTTATTTTTATTCTGCACCATGACCACATTCTGTGTATGCAGCCCTAGGTTATGTCATGTTTTGTGATATAACATTCAAAAGTGAAAATAGAGTGTTCAAAAATAATCACAAATATATACGCTAGTGGGCATTATCCACATTTGCACAAAAAAAAAAAAAAAAAAACACAAAACAAAACAGAAACAACCCCGTATTAATTAGTCTAATTTTAAAAAAATAGTCATTAATACTTGTGTACCATCATCTGGCGGGCTAGATTTATACACTGCGGGTCCGATACCACCCCAGGCTACATAGAAAGAGGCATAACTTGAAGAATACTTCCACTCTTCCATTCCCCTGCTAGTCGTGATCTGACCCTTATTCACACCACACAGATAAAGCGGTCAAGGCACAGTCAGTCCATCTCAAATGTGTTTGAATTTTCCTAGGCACCTTAAACACGTGTGCTGTGTGGAGAGTGAGTGCACTGGAGGCCGGAGCAGACCACCAGGTAGAACAGGAGCAAGGGGCGTATGTGGTGTTTGTATGTATGCAGGAGGCTGTGTGGGGGTTCATAATGTATATAGTGGCTATGTCGGGGCTCAGAAATGTATATATGAGGCTATATGGGGCTCACACTTTATATAGGATTCTATATGGGGCTCATGCTGTATACAAGAGTCTATGTGGGGGCTCAAAGTATATAGGAGGCTATGTGGGTCTCATTCTGTATACAGAAGGCTATGTGGGTCTCATTCTGTATACAGAAGGCTATGTGGGTCTCATTCTGTATACAGAAGGCTATGTGGGTCTCATTCTGTATACAGAAGGCTATGTGGGTCTCATTCTGTATACAGAAGGCTATGTGGGTCTCATTCTGTATACAGAAGGCTATGTGGGGCTCAATGTATTTTAGAAGCTATGTGAAGGCTCATACTATATTTAGGAGGCTATGTGCGGGCTCACACTTCATATAGGAAGATATGTGGAGGCTCACACTGTATATAGAGGGGCTATGTGGGGGCTCACTTTGTACATAAAGGCTATTTGGAGGCCCACACTGTATATAGAGGAGCTATGTGGGGACTCATATTGTATATAGGGGTCTGTGTGTGGGCTCACATGATATATAGAGAGGCTCTGTGGGGGCTCATACTGTATATAGGGGCTATATGGGGTCTGATACTGTATCTAGGGGATGTGAAAGGACGAATACTGTATTTAGGGAGGCTGTGTGAGGCATCATGAAATCTGTAGATTCCGAAAGGATTTTGGATCGCAATGTAATGCCCAGTGTGAGAACAATGCATTTGATTGTCTTAAGTCATGAGTCTTCCAGCAGGAAAATGACCATAAACATATTTCAATGAGCAGCAATGAGCCGGATCTCAATTGCTGTTGGGAGAAGGCACCCTTTAAATATGAGCGACCAGGAGCAGTTTGCAAAAGAAGAGTGGTCCAAAATGTCGATTGATTTGTGCAAGAAACTTGTTGATAGTTATAGGAAACGACTGAGTGCAGTTATTTATTCCATAGGGTGTTATTATTCTTTAATAGTAAATTTAAACAAATGAACATGGGAATCTTTTCTCTTCTAATATGACTTACCTTGTAAAGTCAGTCATCTCCATCATTATCATACACATCTGCTTGGCCAGAACAATAATGTCATTTCCACTGTCATCCCATTTTGATACTTCAGCATCAAGTTTACTTTTCTCTTCTTGGAAGCTTGCGACCTGTTCAGCAATTTTAGCTTTTTGTTCTTGGGGCAATTGAGCCATAATTGCCTAAAATTAAATTAATTAAATTACAAAATGCTCTTCAGCACAACCTAACACATCTCAACACGACAAAGTCAAAGGGTTGTCTGGTCTAAAATAATAAGTCTGCAGTCACTCTATGAGATTGCAGACTTAATTTAGATTGGACAGAGTCTTTAAAATATAATGCTCCTCTCCCACTCTATAATAGAAAAAAAAGGTGGATACGCTGCAATCGATGTAGTTGGTGCTCAGTGGTAGAAATAAAATCCAATTTAACAAAGTTTACGATGGCACTTTGAGATAAGAATAAACAAGGTTTATTTCACATATAACTGTGCTCTAGGCCTCTCCTACTCTACACCCGCAAAAGGAAGGAAATGCAGACTACATTATATCCCACTGAGCTCATGAAAAACAATTACATTCTCTGTCTATTATTTTTAAACAATTTACAATTTGTACCTCACTTTAACCCCCTAACCCCTGGGCGATTTTCCTTTTTGTTTTTTTTTGTTGTTTTGCTCCTCTTCTTCCAAGAGCCGTAACTTTTTTATTTTTCAGTCAATATGCCATATGAGGGCTTGTTTTTTTGTGAGACGAGATGTACTTTTAAATGAAACTAGAAGTTTTACCATATAGTGTGCTGGAAAACAGCAAAAAAATTCCAAGTGCGGAAAAACTGCAAAAAACAAAGTGCAATTTGCTTGATGGTTTTTGGGACATTTTATTCACAGTGTTCACTATATGGTAAAACGGATGGATCGATGTGATGCCGCAGGCCAGTACAAGTTAGTAGACACCAAACATGTATAGGTTTACTTTTATCTAAGGGGTTAAAAAACAAATTCAGAAGTTTGTCCCCAATAAAATGGTGCACTTTGTGCACCATTTTCCACAACCCATAGCATTCTCATTTTTCGGCTTATGGGGCTGAGGGACTGCTTATTTTTTTGCATCTTGAGCTGATGTTTTTAATGGTACCATTTTTATGCAGATGCTACATTTTTAGCGCCTGTTATTGCATTTTGCGCAAAATTTGCAACGAGCAAAAAACGGCATTTTTTGCATTTGGAATTTTTTTTTGCCGTTACGCCGTTTACCATTCAGGTTAATTAATTTTATATTTTGATAGATCGGGCATTTCAGAATGCCACAATATCAAACATGTGTATTGTTTTAAACCCTTTAATTTTCAATGGGGCGAATGGGGGGTGATTTGAACTTTTATTTTTTTAAAACACATTTTTTTAATTCTACTAGTCTTCCTAGAGGGCTATAAGGATCAGCAATCTGATCACTGATTCATTTCTGTAGATCTTAGCTGCACAACTCTGATCTGCAGGAACACTCGTTTTCTGAAACACCCAGCTTTCTGCCAGCTATTACAGAAAGAGTTATGATAGCACAGGAGTCATCATATGACCCTGTGCTACCATGGCAACCATCGGCGCCACGTGATCATATCTAGTGGACTCAGATGGCGGTGGTTAACTGCGCGTTACCCGCTCCGGGCATTTAAATTATGCTGTCATATTTTGACAGCATGATTTAAGGGGTTAACAGGCGCCAGTTGATTGTGGATCCACCTGCGCCTGCAAAGCACACATCAGCTGTTCAAATCAGTTGACATGTGCGGGGATCACCACTGGCTCACCGCAGCAGCTGGTGGTAATCACCCCTTCATGATTTAGGACATAACGGACGCACGACAGAGTTTGGAAGAGAAGAAGCACCATTTGATTTTGGAACACAAAATTGGCTGGAATAGATAGTGAACACAATGTTGCGTTTGATGAGCCCTTGCTATGCCTAAACAGTGGAAATTCCCCACAAGAAGCTCCATTTTGGAATTTAGTGATGAACACCTTAAACCACCAGGTGCTTCACAAAATTTTATAACGATGAGCCGTGTAAGGCCCGTTTCACACGTCAGTGAAAAACAGTGACGTTTTTCACTGGCGTGTAAAACACGCACATGTCCCTGCGTGTGATGTGATTCACGGCACACGTGGGTTGTCTAAGTGCAATCTGGGCTCCGTTCTCCGTGGCCCGTGATTGCACTTAGAAAACAACTCACATGCGCCCGCTCCCACTCTCCATGGTGCTGATCGCTCCCGCGGTGCAGCATCCGGCCGGCGCTGACCCCCGCAGCAGCTGCTTCCGGGTCGGCTGTGTCGCGCATAATGAATATGCGCGACAATATGAGCCGGCTCAGAAGCAGCAGGCTGCACGGGCTGCAGAGGACATCGCTGGACGCCGGGTGAGTTAAAATGTTTTTTATTTTAAAAGCACGTTTTTTTCTGGCACGTGTTTCACGGACCACACCACTGCATGGTCCGTGGAACATCAGTGATGCCAGAAAAAAATGGACATGTCTCCGTGCGGCAATCACGCACACGCGGGTACGCCGCACGGAGACACGTGCAGTGAAAAATCACTGACGTGTGAGCAGACCCATTCATTATAATGGGTCTGCGTATGTCAGTGATTCTGGTACGTTTTAAAAAAAGCACAAACGTACCAGAATCACTGACGTGTGAAAGGGGCCTAAATGAGAGAAAAAAATGCCACAAAAATGTTGCTATAGCCCCAAATTTTAACGTTTGTTAAGGGTAACAGGACAAAATAAGCCATACAATATGTTTTACAATTTCTCATGAGTACATAGATATCCCATATGTGGTAGTAAACTACTTTTTGGGCGCACGGCAGGGCTTGGAAGGCAAGGAGCATCATTTGACTTTTGGAGTGCAGAACTGGCTGGAACAGACAGCAGACGCTGCGTCACATTTGCAGAGCCCCTAATGTGCTTACACAGTAGAACCCCCCCAAATTGCACCCATTTTGGAAGCTACACCCCTCAAGGAATTTATCTAAATGTCTAGTGACCACCTTAATTCCACAGATGATTCACAGAATTGGATAACATTGAACCATGAAAATTAAAAATTGAATATTTCCCATAAAAATGTAGCTTTAGCCTCAAATTTTTACGAGGGTAACCGGAGAAAATGGGCCACAAAATGTGTTCTGGAATATCTCCTGGGTACAATGATGCCCCATATGTGGGAGAAAACTACTTTTGAGGCACAGTGCAAAGCTCAAAGGAAGGAGCACCATATTGTAGTGCAGATTTAGTTGGAATGGTTTTGAGGGTGCCATGTCACACTGGCAGCACCCCCTGGAGGTGCCAAAACAGCAAAATCCCTCCATAAATGACCCCATTTTACAAACTAAAGCTCTCAAAAAATGTGTCTAAGGATGCAGTGAGAAAATTAACATCCCAGTTATTTCACAAAATTTTATACCATTGAGCAATGAAGAAAAATGAATTACCGTATTTTTCGCTTTATAAGACGCACTTTTGTTCCCCCAAATTTTGGGGGATAGTAGGGGGTGCGTCTTATAATCCGAATATACGGGAGGGGGGATGTATACACACATACACAGAGTCCAGGGGAGGTGCGGGCCGCTCTGGAGCGGTGCTGGGGGGGCTGGTGGGGGCAGGTGAAGCTGCAGGCGGCAGCGTTTGATCTCCTGCTCCCGCTCATATAATATGCACAGCCGCTGTCCATCAGCGTGGTGCTGAAACTGCATCGCGCTGATGGGCTGGGGGAGCTGCACATATTATATCTGCCTGTGCTTACCTTTGATCGCACATGCCCCCTCCCCCCGTGTTAGATATGGCCCCCATGCTGCTGCCCATAGTACAATAATAAACTCTTTACTCACTTCCTCTTGCGTGTCTGCCCGGTCTCCCTCCTGCCGCTGTGATCAGGCACGCAGAGATATCTCTCTGCTGTCCCGATCACATGAACGCACCGAGAACCAGGAAGTGCAGGAGACAGGAGGAGCTCAACCCCGAGGAGGGAGACACGACAGTGCTGGAGAAGGTAAGGAAAGAGTTTATTTTACTAAAAGCAGCAACATGGGGGCGATATCTAACAGAGGGTGATGTGTGCCAGCCACACTGGGCCGTGTATCATCCACAGGGGGCCATGTGCAGCAATAGGGGGCCTGTGTGCCAGCCACAGTGGGCCTGTGTGCCATCCACAGTGGGCCTGTGTGCCATCCACAGGGGCCCATGTGCAGCAATAGGGGGCCTGTGTGCCAGGCACAGTGGGCCTGTGTGCCAGTCACAGGGGGCCGTGTGCAGCATTAGTGGGCCGTTTGCCAGCCACAGTGGGCCGTGTGCCAGCCATAGAGGATGTGTGCCAGCCATAGGGGAAATGTGGCATCACTGGGGGACGTGTTCAATATAAGGTGGCCATATCCAGATTCAGGGGGCTAATTTTAGGATGAGGGGGCTATGAGGGACATATACCCTATATTATTTGTTAGACGGACACTGGCATTATAAGACGGACCCCATTTATTAAAAAATTCTCTATTCCTTCACCAAATTTGGGGGTGCGTCTTATAATCAGGTGCGTCTTATAAAGCAAAAAATACGGTACATTTTTTCACTAAAATGTTGTTCTACAGCAAGGGTCTCAAACACGCGGCCCGCGGGCCGCATGCGGCCCCTCAGGGTAGTTCGTGCGGCCCCCAGGCCCGTGCCCATGTTCACTATCGCGGCAGCTGCAGGGGCCGCAGCCACTGTCTGCACTTTGTCAGATGAATGTGTTGCCGGCGCTGCGCTTTCGCGCCGGCAATACAATCATCTCACATAAATCACTGACAGTGACACTGCAGCTGCCGCAATAGTGAACAGGGCACGGGTCTGGGGGCCGCACGAAGCAGAGATGAGGCAGCCGAGGGAACGCGGGACAGGTGAGAAAAATGGTGTGTGTGTGTGTGTGTGTGTGTGTGTATGTGTGTGTGTGTTGGACGTTAACCCCTTAGCGACCTATGACGTACTGGCTACGTTACGGCTCCCTGGTATTTAAGGACCCATGACGTACCCAGTACGTCATGGCGAAATCGCAGCCCAGGTGGCTGCGATCGCTGCAAATACCTTAGATTCGGGGAGGAGGGGACCTCAGGAGGGGTGGTGTCTCCTCCCCAGACCTACGGAGGCTGTGATTGGCTGACGAACGCCGCTCAGCCAATCACAGCCACTAATGTTTCAGTCATTGAAAATCGCTGAAACATTGAAATCCAGCCAAGATCAGGGCAGCTGTAGCCCTGATCATTGGCTGGAGCTGGGTGACCTGTGTTTCACCCGCCCCCAGCTCTGATTGGAGAGACCGGCCTTGTGACCGATCTCTCCAATCACTGGATCTGGGGCCGCAGACCACTCCCCTCAGCTTCACTCCGGCGTCTGTGGAAGGTGAGGGGAGCTGCTGATCCATTACTACAGGATGGGGACAAAGTGCGCACATTACTATGAGATGAGGATAAGGCTGGGGGCATTACTATAGGATTGGGACATTACAAGGATGGGCACAGTACTATGAGATGGGGATAAGGCTGGGGATATTACTATAGGATGGGGACACGATAGGTACAGTACTATAGGATGGGGGCATTACTACAGGATGGGGACAAGGTGGGCACATTACTGTAGGATAGGGACATTACTACAAGGAAACAAGGATGGGAAACATTACTATAGAATAGGGCAGAGAGTCCTCAGTGGTTGATACCTTTTAGTGGCTAACTGAAAAGATGGTAATAATTGCAAGCTTTCGAGACTACTCAGGTCTCTTCATCAGGCATAGTATAACACAAAATCTGAAGAGTCACATATTTATACACAACAGGACTTAGAATAGTGCAGTAAAAAAAAAAACAAGTTATATGAAACAGAACTATGACTATGGCAGGGGGGGGCAAACTGTTGTGGCCATAAATACTGCTGCAGTATTTATGGCCACAACAGTTTGCCCCCCTGCCATAGTGATAGTTCTGTTTCATATAACTTGTTTTTTTTTTTACTGCACTATTCTAAGTCCTGTTGTGTATAAATATGTGACTCTTCAGATTTTGTGTTATACCATGCCTGATGAAGAGACCTGAGTAGTCTGAAAAGATGGTAATAATTGCAAGCTTTCGAGTTAGCCATTAAAAGGTATCAACCACTGAGGACTCTCTGTTCTTTTAAACAATTTTTTTTATCTCTACTGGCTAACACGGTACAAAGATATATTTTACTTGTATAGAATAGGGATAATGCTGGGGACATTAATATAGGGTGGGGACAAGGTTAGCACATTACTAAAGGATGGGCACATTACTATAGAATGGGGACAGTACTATAGGATGGGGACATTGCTACAAGGGGACAAGGATGGGGAACATTACTATAAGATGGGGGACAAGGATGGACACATTACTATAGATTGGGGACATTACTATAGGATGGGGATAAGGATGGGCACATTACTACAAAACGGGGACAAGGATGGGGAACATTACTTTAGGATGGGGACAAAGATGAGCACATTACTGTGGGATGGGGACTAGGATGGGTTACAATACTACAAGGGGACAAGGATGAGCACATTACTGTGGGATGGGGCACAATACTACAAGGGGACAAGGATGGGCACGTTACAACAATATGGGGAACATTACTAAAAGATGTTGGTCAAATTTTCTATATAGTGCTAATTGTAAAGCGGGCTTTACACGCTACGACATCGCTCAAGTGATCTCGTTGGGGTCACGGAATTTGTGACGCACATCCGGTCGCTTTAGCGATGCCGTTGCGTGTGACACCTATGAGCGATTTTGCATCGTCGCAAAAACGTGCAAAATCGCTCATTGGTGACATGGGGGTCCATTCTCAAATATCGTTACTGCAGCAGTAACAAAGTTGTTTGTCGTTCCTGCGGCAGCATACATCGCTCCGTAGGAACGAGGAAGCTCTCCTTACCTGCCTCCCGCCACAATGCGGAAGGAAGGAGGCGGGCGGGATGTTCGTTCCGCTCATCTCCACCCCTCCGCTTCTATTGGGTGGCGGTTCAGTGATGCTGCTGTGACGTCGCTGTGACGCTGAACGAACCGCCCCCCTTAGAAAGGAGGCGGTTCGCCGGTCACAGCGACGTCGCAGGTAAGGTAAGTAGTGTGACGGGTCCGAGCGATGTTGTGCGACACGGGCAGATATTTGCCCGTGTCGCACAACCGATGGGGGCGGGTACCCACGCTAGCGATATCGGTCACAATATCGCAGTGTGTGAAGCGGCCTTTAGACTATTAGTTACAAGAAAGGAATAAAATGTAAAAAAAAAAAAAAAAGTTTATATTTAAACAAAGAATGTGCACGTTTGCTATAATGAACAAGTGAAAATGTTCAAAATCAGTGATCCCAAGGTGTGTAAAAAAAATATATAAAATTATATATATATATATATATATATATATATATATATATATATATATATATATATATATATATATTATATTATATATGGTACGAATAAAAATGTCACTTTGTCCTGCAAAGAATACGGCCCCCAAATTATTTTTTTTCCTCTGTGCGGCCCATACACCCAGCCGAGTTTGAGACCCCTGTTCTAGAGCCAAATTTTTAAAAGGATTAAAAGGAAAAATAAACCATACAGTGTGTTGTGCAATCTATCTTGAGTACACAGTACCCCTTCAGAAAAGAAGGAGCACCATATTATAGCACAGATTTTGTAATTATGGTTTGTGGGTGCCATGTCACATTGGCAGAGCCTCTGGGGTGCCAGAAAAGAAAATACTCTCCTGCCCATAAGTGACCCCTCTGGCTATGTGCGCACGTTGCATATTTGCATGCAGTTACGCTGCAATCTGCACCGCAACGTAACTGCATGCGTCCTGCGTCCCCTGCATAATCTATGAAGATTATGCAGGAGACGTGCGCACGTGGCGTATTAGAGCGCAGCGATTCGGCTGCTGCCCGAAGCGCGCGTTCTAAGAAGTGACATGTCACTTCTTTCGTGCGCTCTGCATGCATCCCCCGCTCTGTCTATGGGAGGGGCTGCAATCAGAGCGCATGGAATAGTCTTTTTTTTTCACTACGGACTCTTTCTGCAGCGATTTGAAGCGCACGTGTGCTGTTCAAATCGCTGCAGAAATTTCTGCAGGGACAAATGCTACGTGCGCACATAGCCTCTCAATGAATGGATCTAGGGCTGCAGCGAGTATATTGACATCACATGTGCTTCATGGAATTTTATACCATTGGAGAGTAGAGAAACATTTTTTCCACTAAAATTTTGTTAAAGCCTAAGAGTCTACATTTTCACAAGAGGGAATAGGTAAAAACAGCACCAAAATTTGTTACACAATTTCTGATGAAGGTGGTAATACCTGTATGTGTTTCTACTGTACTGTTGAGACACGTGGCAGGGTTTGGGAGTGAAGGAGTGCTACTTGACTTTAAGAGAGCAGATATATCTGAGAATAGTTTGCAGAGCCTCTAAGTGCCAGAAGAGAATAATCCGTCCTCAAGTGACCCCATTTTGGAAATTACACACCTCTGGGAATTGATAGGTGTTGTGACTATTTTGATTCCATGGATGATTTCCACAAACAAGCAGGGAATGTTGCAAAATATTGCAAATATGCCATTGTATAGTGCCTGTACTGTGTGCCCAGCTTGTGCTTCTGGAAAAACAGTCAGTAATTAAGTGGTCTTTCCTCACTACTGTACTGAGAAACAGGTTGATGCTAACTGCATTTCAGGCACACTGTGGGGCACAGAATTGAGAGGGGGAACTTTGGATCTGGGAGCACAGCTTTGGCTGGATTTCTTTTGGAGTTGGAGAAAGATGAGCCATGGCACTTTTCCAGAGCCTTTGGGCTACAAGTATCATGGAAACCCCCCGTATTTTCGATAATGGATGACAGAGTGGGGACTTGCTTTATTTTTGTGGAATTAGTTGAAGCTATTACTGGGAACATTTTACATGACATTTTGTATCACATTTATCCATGTGCTCTATGCTGAGCACTTATATTGGGGTTTACATCTAAATCTCCAATTTATGTGTTTCAGATTAAATCCACAACGGAGCCATTCACTATAATGATGCAACAGAGATACTTTGGACTCTGACCTCTCTTCAGTGGTGTCCATCTTTTCAGAAGTGCACAAAACTGTGGCAGACCAAGCTTTTCCGAATGTTTAAAAAGACGGACACCACTGAATCATAGCGTTTGGCTGGGTCTGATAAGCCACCGTACGTGGCAGACCTGGAGGTCATCATTTGACCTCTGGCTGCCATGACAACCTTCGACTCCTCCATGTTCATGTTACGGGTGCCTCAGGAGTGAGAAAAGGAACCTCCTTCCCTCTCACAAACTTCTATATTCCTTGATTACAGCATAGATAAGATACCAAAGGGATAAGATCATTGGGACCTGATCCAATCTGGTCTTGAAGAGGTCTCCGGTCAGAACTAGGGTTCTGCACCAGAATCCACATGCTTGTAGGTCTCTGGGGGGACCGATCCCAGCCTGACTGCCGACTGTAGAGAAATAAAACCTAGTCGAAACTGACATTTATCTAGAGTTGGAGATCGGGAAGAAGCTAAACCCATCCAGATATTGGACACGCTTCGAAAGAAGGGAATTTTGTTACTTACCGTAAATTCCTTTTCTTCTAGCTCTTATTGGGAGACCCAGACGATTGGGGTATAGCTACTGCCCTCTGGAGGCCACACAAAGCACTACATTAAAAGTGCAAGGCCCCTCCCCCTCTGGCTATACCCCCCCGTGGTATCACGGGTTCTCCAGTTTTAGTGCCAAAGCAAGAAGGAGGAAGCCAATAACTGGTTTAAACAAATTAACTCCGAATAACATCGGAGAACTGAAAAACCGTTCAACATGAACAACATGTGTACCCGCAAACAACAAAAAAAAACATCCCGAAGGACAACAGGGCGGGTGCTGGGTCTCCCAATAAGAGCTAGAAGAAAAGGAATTTACGGTAAGTAACAAAATTCCCTTCTTCTTCAGCGCTCTATTGGGAGACCCAGACGATTGGGACGTCCAAAAGCTGTCCCTGGGTGGGTAAATAAATACCTCATGTTAGAGCTGCAAAACAGCCCTCCCCTACGGGGGTGTCACTGCCGCCTGCAGGACTCTTCTACCTAAGCTGGCATCCGCCGAAGCATAGGTATGCACCTGATAATGCTTGGTGAAAGTGTGCAGACTGGACCAGGTAGCTGCCTGGCACACCTGTTGAGCCGAAGCCTGGTGACGTAATGCCCAGGACGCACCCACGGCTCTGGTGGAGTGGGCTTTTAGCCCTGAAGGAACCGGAAGCCCCGCAGAACGGTAGGCCTCTAGAATTGGTTCTTTGATCCATCGAGCCAGGGTGGCTTTAGAAGCCTGCAACCCCTTGCGCGGACCAGCGACAAGGACGAAAAGTGCATCGGCACGGCGTATGGGCGCCGTGCGGGAAATGTAGATTCTGAGTGCTCTCACCAGATCTAGCAAACGTAAGGCCTTTTCATACCGGTGAACCGGATGAGGGCAAAAAGAAGGCAAGGAAATATTCTGATTAAGATGAAAAGAGGATACGACCTTAGGGAGAAACTCCGGAATGGGGCGCAGCACAACCTTGTCCTGGTGGAACACCAGGAAGGGAGCCTTAGATGACAGAGCTGCCAGCTCAGACACTCGCCGAAGCGATGTGATTGCAACAAGAAACGCCACTTTCTGCGACAGCCGAGAAAAGGAAACTTCCTTCAGAGGCTCGAAGGGCGGTTTCTGGAGAGCAACTAGTACCCTGTTCAGATCCCATGGATCTAACGGTCGCTTGTACGGGGGCACAATATGACAGACCCCCTGCAGGAACGTGCGCACCTTAGGAAGACGTGCTAGACGCTTCTGAAAAAACACGGATAGTGCCGAAACTTGCCCTTTAAGGGAGCTGAGCGACAAGCCCTTTTCTAACCCCGATTGCAGGAAGGAAAGAAACTTGGGCAATGCAAATGGCCAGGGAGACACTCCCTGAGCAGAGCACCAGGACAAGAAAATCTTCCACGTTCTGTGGTAGATCTTAGCCGAATTCGACTTTCTAGCTTGTCTCATTGTGGCAATGACTCCCTGAGATAATCCAGCAGATGCTAGGATCCAGGACTCAATGGCCACACAGTCAGGTTCAGGGCCGCAGAATTCTGATGGAAAAACGGCCCTTGGGACAGTAAGTCTGGTCGGTCTGGCAGTGACCACGGTCGACCGATCGTGAGATGCCACAGATCCGGATACCACGACCTCCTCGGCCAGTCTGGAGCGACGAGTATGACGCGGCTGCACTCGGATCTGATCTTGCGTAGCACTCTGGGCAAGAGCGCCAGAGGCGGAAACACGTATGGGAGCTGAAACTGCGACCAATCTTGAACCAAGGCGTCTGCCGCCAGAGCTCTTTGATCGCGCGACCTCGCCATGAATGCCGGGACCTTGTTGTTGTGCCGGGATGCCATTAGGTCGACGTCCGGCACTCCCCAGCGGCGACAGATTTCCTGAAACACGTCCGGGTGAAGGGACCATTCCCCTGCGTCCATGCCCTGGCGACTGAGGAAGTCTGCTTCCCAGTTTTCTACGCCTGGGATGTGAACCGCGGATATGGTGGATGCTCTGTCCTCCACCCACATTAGAATGCGCCGGACTTCTTGGAAGGCTTGCCGACTGCGCGTCCCTCCTTGGTGGTTGATGTATGCCACCGCTGTGGAGTTGTCCGATTGGATTCGGATCTGCTTTCCTTCCAGCCACTGTTGGAAGGCCAGTAGAGCAAGATACACTGCTCTGATCTCCAGAACATTGATCTGAAGGGTGGACTCCTGCGGAGTCCACGTCCCCTGAGCCCTGTGGTGGAGAAATACTGCTCCCCACCCTGACAGACTCGCATCTGTCGTGACTACTGCCCAGGATGGGGGCAGGAAGGATCTTCCCTGAGACAATGATGTGGGAAGGAGCCACCATTGTAGAGAGTCTTTGGCCGTCTGGGAAAGCGAGACTTTCCTGTCCAGGGACGTTGACTTCCCGTCCCATTGGCGGAGAATGTCCCATTGAAGTGAGCGCAGATGAAACTGCGCAAAGGGAACTGCTTCCATGGCTGCCACCATCTTCCCTAGGAAATGCATGAGGCGCCGCAAGGGATGCAACTGGCCCTGCAGGAGAGATTGCACCCCTGTCTGTAGTGACCGCTGCTTGTCCAGCGGAAGCTTCACTATCGCTGCTAGAGTATGAAACTCCATGCCAAGATACGTTAGTGACTGAGTCGGTGATAGGATCGACTTTGGAAAGTTGATGATCCATCCGAAAGACTGTAGAGTCTCCAGCGTAGCATTCAGGCTGAGTTGGCATGCCTCCTGAGAGGGAGCTTTGACCAATAAGTCGTCTAGGTAAGGAATCACCGAGTGTCCCTGAGAGTGCAAGACTGCTACCACCGCCGCCATGACCTTGGTGAAGACCCGTGGGGCTGTCGCCAGACCAAATGGAAGAGCTACGAACTGAAAATGGTCGTCTCCTATCACAAAACGTAGAAAACGTTGATGTTCTGTAGCAATTGGCACGTGGAGATAAGCATCTTTGATGTCTATTGAGGCAAGGAAGTCTCCTCTGGACATTGAGGCAATGACAGAGCGGAGGGTTTCCATCCGGAACCTCCTGGCGTGCACATGTTTGTTGAGCCGTTTTAGGTCCAGAACAGGACGGAACGAGCCGTCCTTTTTTGGAACCACAAAGAGATTGGAGTAAAACCCTTGCCCTTGTTCCTGAGGAGGGACTGGGATAACCACTCCTTCCGCTTTTAGGGAATCCACCGCCTGCAGCAGAGCATCTGCTCGGTCTGGACGTGGGGAGGTTCTGAAGAACCGAGCTGGAGGACGAGAATTGAACTCGATTCTGTACCCGCGAGACAAAATGTCCGTCACCCACCGGTCTTTGACCTGTGACATCCAAATGCCGGAAAAGCGGGAGAGCCTGCCCCCGACCGGCGATGCGGAGGGGGGGGGCTGGAAGTCATGAGGTAGCCGCTTTGGAAGCGGTACCTCCATTTGCTTTCTTGGGGCGTGTGTGAGTCCGCCACGAATCTGAGTTTCTTTGCGTCCTCTGAGTCCCTTTGGACGAGGTAAATGGTGTCTTGCCCGAACCTCGAAAGGACTGAAACCTCTGCTGCCACTTTTTCTGCTGAGGTTTGGGTGTTCTGGGTTGTGGTAAAGAGGAGTCTTTACCCTTGGACTGCTTAATGATGTCAGCCAATGGCTCGCCAAACAGTCTCTCTCTAGACAAAGGCAAACTGGTTAAACATTTTTTGGAACCAGCATCTGCTTTCCAGTCCTTTAACCACAAGGCTCTGCGCAAAACTACCGAATTGGCGGACGCCATTGAGGTGCGACTGGTAGATTCTAGGACCGCATTGATTGCGTAAGACGCAAACGCCGACATCTGCGTGGTAAGGTGCGCCACTTGCGGCACTGCTGGATGCATGATAGCATCCACTTTTGCTAAGCCAGCTGAAATAGCCTGGAGTGCCCATACGGCTGCGAATGCCGGAGCAAACGACGCGCCTATAGCTTCATAGACAGATTTTAACCAAAGGTCCATCTGTCTGTCATTGGCATCTTTAAGTGAAGCGCCATCCTCCACTGCAACTATGGATCTAGCTGCAAGTTTGGAAATCGGGGGGTCTACCTTTGGACACTGTGTCCAGCGCTTGACCACCTCAGGGGGGAAAGGGAAACGCGTATCTTTAGATCGTTTAGAGAAACGCCTTTCTGGGTGAGCGTCGTGCTTCTGGATTGATTCTCTGAAGTCAGAGTGATCTAACAAAGCACTCAATTTACGCTTGGGATAAAGGAAACGAAACTTTTCCTGCTCCGCAGCCGCCTCTTCTGCTGAAGGGGCTGGGGGAGAAATATCCAACAGCCTATTGATGGCTGAGATAAGGTCGTCTACCATGGCATCCCCATCCGGGGTATCCAGGTTGAGAGGGGTTCCAGGAATGGATTCCTGATCACTCTCATCAGACACATCACAGGGAGACTGATTGCGCTGAGACCCTGAGCAGTGTGAAGACGTCGAGGGTCTTTCCCAGCGAGCTCGCTTAGGGTGGCTGGGGCCATCATCTGAGTCATAATCCTCGGCCTGTGAAGCCGGGGACCCCCCTGTGGGCTGGATACATTCCAAGTAAGGGGGACCTGAGGACAGAGGCCTCGCCGTGCCCAGAGACTGAGCCCCATGCATAGATTGCAAGGTCTCAAGGATTTTTGCCATAGATACAGACATATTATCTGCAAAAACTGCAAAGTCCGTCCCTGTCACCGGGGCAGAACTTACAAGCGTCTCAGCCTGGGTCGCTACCTCTCCTGACTCCGGCTGGCGAAGCAGCACCGGGTCGGAGCATTGCACACAATGGGAGTCATCAGAGCCTGCTGGTAGATTAGCCCCACATGCAGCACACGCAGTATACACAGCCCTTTTTGCCTTGGCCGCCTTGCGTTTTGAGGATGACATGTTGCTGCTTCCACAGAGCGATCTGGGATATGCAGCCAGAAGCGCACCTCACAGTGCAAGAAATACAATATCTATATAACTGTATCCAGTACACTGATACACAGTGAGGCACTAGAGGGACCAGCACAGAAAAATCGCTTACCGCCCGCTTAAAAAGCGGGTGTGTGGTCGCCAGATAGCCCCTAGTCCAGGTCTCCCAGAGCCTTGCGTCCTTCCTCCAGCCAGGCATGCATGTAATGGCTGCCGGCGTCTCGAGAGAGGAAGGGGGGCGGGCCCTGGGCGTTCCTGGCCAAGAGCGGGAAGCCTGCTTCCCTCTGTGCCAAGTGAGAGGGCTGGAGCATGTAAATCAGGCTCCAGCCCTCGTCGCTGCTTGCGAACAGCGTCTCTCCCCTACCCTGAATGACAGGGTGGGGGCGGGAACGAAACGGAGCTGCCGGCGTCCTAGGCCCAAAAAGCCGGGGACTAAAGTTATAACCGCCGCCGCCGTAAAAGCGCGGACGGCGGATCCCCGGCGCACCACAAGTCACAGCAGCGCCGCCCGGTCCAGAGGGGGTCGGCGCTGCGTTCCCAAACACAAACAATCCCCCAGTAATCTGTAGGGACACCAACTCCACGTTGCGGTCCCCGGCGCACTATAACACCCAGCCAGCCCGGAGTGTGTCTGTGCCTGCCGGGGACACAGAGTACCTGTAAGATGCAGGGCCCTGTCCCTGACCGTACTCCTGCTCCGAATCCATCAGGTTCTAATGGGTCTGTGGATGGAGCCCGGCATCAGAGCTGAGAGGCCGGCAGGATCCCACTTCCACAGAGCCCTACAAGGGGATGTGGAAGGAAAACAGCATGTCAGGCTCCAGCCCTGTACCAGCCATAGGTACCTCAACCTTACAACACCATCCAGGGGTGAGAAGGGAGCATGCTGGGAACACTATATGTGTCCTCTTTTCTTCCATCCGACATAGTCAGCAGCTACTGCTGACTAAAATCTGTGGAGCTATGCATGGAATGTCTGACCTCCTTCGCACACAAAGCTAAAACTGGAGAACCCGTGATACCACGGGGGGGTATAGCCAGAGGGGGAGGGGCCTTGCACTTTTAATGTAGTGCTTTGTGTGGCCTCCAGAGGGCAGTAGCTATACCCCAATCGTCTGGGTCTCCCAATAGAGCGCTGAAGAAATACTATTTGCCAAATGTTCCCGCAAATAGATGTACCTATACATGATCACTTCCAAGCTCCTGCAGTGATGTAAGCGCTTAGCGTAGAGCAGAGGATAAATGTGAGACGAGCGTTAAAAGCAATGCAAAGTGTTATGTACCCCAAAATGCTACCAATAAAAGCTTCTACTCAATCCACAAAAAAAAAATAAGTCTCAATGAGGTCTAATATCTGTTAATGGAAATATAGGTGTTTTCTAAAGAAATCTGTGCTCCCAAATCCAATTGTTCCCCTCCCTTTTGAGCTCAAAACTTGGGCAATAAAGCTGGCATATATGCAACTTCACTTTGCAACATAAAATGAGATTTTTTTTTTCTGGAAAACAACTTTGGGCACTACAAAATAGGCACTATTCCCATAGATTAATTCCCAGAGGGGTGCAATTTCCAAAATGGGATCACTTGTGGCGGTGAAACGGAATTGGGGGTGATATTTTTTGACACTTCTTTTCCCATTCAAATGAGTACTGTACTGGAATATTTTATTTCCATTTTTATAATCCAAAAACTGATCCAAAAGCGGAAATATCTACTGGACATGAGAACAGAGCTTTCCCCACTGAGTTGTATGGGTGAAATCTGCAGCAAAAACGCTACAAAAATTCACATGCTGCAGAATTAAATCCACTGCAAATCAGAAAGGAAAGAAGGGAATTTTGTTTACTTACCGTAAATTCCTTTTCTTCTAGCTCCTTTTGGGAGACCCAGACAATTGGGGTGTATAGCTTCTGCCTCCGGAGGCCACACAAAGTATTACACTTTAAAAAGTGTAACCCCTCCCCTCTGCCTATACACCCTCCCGTGCATCACGGGCCCATCAGTTTTGGTGCCAAAGCAGGAAGGAGGAAACTTATAAATTGGTCTAAGGTAAATTCAATCCGAAGGATGTTCGGAGAACTGAAACCATGAACCAAAAGAACAATTCAACATGAACAACATGTGTACACAAAAGAACAACAGCCCGAAGGGAACAGGGGCGGGTGCTGGGTCTCCCAATAGGAGCTAGAAGAAAAGGAATTTACGGTAAGTAAACAAAATTCCCTTCTTCTTTGTCGCTCCATTGGGAGACCCAGACAATTGGGACGTCCAAAAGCAGTCCCTGGGTGGGTAAAAGAATACCTCGATAAAAAGAGCCGAAAACGGCCCCCTCTTACAGGTGGGCAACCGCCGCCTGAAGGACTCGCCTACCTAGGCTGGCATCTGCCGAAACATAGGCATGCACCTGATAGTGTTTCGTGAAAGTGTGCAGACTCGACCAGGTAGCCGCCTGACACACCTGCTGAGCCGTAGCCTGGTGCCGCAATGCCCAGGATGCACCTACGGCTCTGGTAGAATGGGCTTTCAGCCCTGAAGGAATCGGAAGCCCAGAAGAACGGTAGGCTTCAAGAATCGGTTCCTTGATCCACCGAGCCAAGGTTGACTTGGAAGCCTGCGACCCCTTACGCTGGCCAGCGACAAGGACAAAGAGCGCATCAGAACGGCGCAGGGGCGCCGTGCGAGAAATGTAGAGCCGGAGTGCTCTCACCAGATCCAACAAGTGCAAATCCTTTTCACATTGGTGAACTGGATGAGGGCAAAAAGAAGGTAAGGAGATATCCTGATTGAGATGAAACGGGGATACCACCTTAGGGAGAAATTCCGGGACCGGACGCAGAACCACCTTATCCTGGTGAAACACCAGGAAGGGGGCTTTGCATGATAGCGCTGCTAGCTCAGACACTCTCCGAAGTGATGTGACTGCCACTAGGAAGGCCACCTTCTGCGAAAGGCGTGATAGAGAGACATCCCGCATCGGCTCGAAAGGTGGTTTCTGAAGAGCCGTTAGCACCCTGTTAAGATCCCAGGGTTCCAGCGGACGCTTGTAAGGTGGGACTATGTGGCAAACTCCCTGCAGGAACGTGCGGACCTGCGGAAGCCTGGCTAGACGCTTTTGAAAAAACACGGAAAGCGCCGATACTTGTCCCTTGACAGAGCCGAGAGACAAACCCTTGTCCATTCCTGATTGAAGGAAAGAAAGAAAAGTGGGTAAGGCAAACGGCCAGGGGGTAAAACCCTGATCAGCGCACCAGGATAAGAAGATCCTCCAAGCCCTGTGATAGATCTTGGCGGACGTTGGTTTCCTGGCCTGTCTCATGGTGGCAATGACATCTTGAGATAACCCTGAGGACGCTAGGAGCCAGGACTCAATGGCCACACAGTCAGGTTGAGGGCCGCAGAATTCAGATGGAAAAATGGCCCTTGAGACAGCAAGTCTGGTCGGTCTGGGAGTGCCCACGGTTGACCCACCGTGAGGTGCCACAGATCCGGGTACCACGACCTCCTCGGCCAGTCTGGAGCGACGAGGATGGCGCGGCGGCAGTCGGACCTGATCTTGCGTAACACTCTGGGCAGCAGTGCCAGAGGAGGAAATACATAAGGCAGTCGAAACTGCGACCAATCCTGAACTAATGCGTCCGCCGCCAGAGCTCTGTGATCTTGAGACCGTGCCATGAATGCCGGGACTTTGTTTTTGTGCCGAGACGCCATGAGGTCGACGTCCGGCGTTCCCCAGCGGCAACAGATCTCTTGAAACACGTCCGGGTGAAGAGACCATTCCCCTGCGTCCATGCCCTGGCGACTGAGAAAGTCTGCTTCCCAGTTTTCTACGCCCGGGATGTGAACTGCGGAGATGGTGGAGGCTGTGGCTTCCGCCCACAGCAGAATCCGCCGAACTTCTTGGAAGGCTTGACGACTGCGTGTGCCGCCCTGGTGGTTGATGTACGCGACCGCCGTGGCGTTGTCCGACTGTATTCGGATCTGCCTGCCCTCCAGCCACCGCTGGAACGCCTTTAGGGCTAGATACACTGCCCTTATCTCCAGAACATTGATCTGAAGGGAGGACTCTGTCGGAGTCCAGGTTCCCTGAGCCCTGTGGTGGAGGAAGACCGCTCCCCACCCTGACAGACTCGCGTCCGTCGTGACCACAGCCCAGGATGGGGGCAGGAAGGATTTTCCCTTCGACAAAGAAGTGGGAAGAAGCCACCACTGAAGAGAGGTTTTGGCTGCCAGTGAAAGAGAGACGTTCCTGTCTAGGGACGTCGACCTCCTGTCCCATTTGCGGAGAATGTCCCATTGAAGTGGACGCAGATGAAACTGCGCAAAGGGAACTGCCTCCATTGCTGCCACCATCTTCCCTAGGAAGTGCATGAGGCGCCTCAAGGGGTGTGACTGGGCCCGAAGGAGAGAGTGCACCCCTGTCTGCAGCGAACGCTGTTTGTCCAGTGGAAGCTTCACTATCGCTGAGAGAGTATGAAACTCCATCCCGAGGTAAGTCAGTGATTGGGTCGGTGTCAATTTTGACTTTGGGAAATTGATGATCCACCCGAACCTCTTGAGAGTCTCCAGAGCAATGGTCAGGCTGTGTTGACATGCCACCCGGGAGGGTGCCTTGACTAGAAGATCGTCTAAGTAAGGGATCACCGAGTGGCCCTGAGAGTGTAGGACCGCCACCACTGCTGCCATGACCTTGGTGAAGACCCGTGGGGCTGTCGCCAGGCCGAAAGGCAGTGCCACGAACTGAAGGTGTTCGTCCCCGATGGCGAAACGCAGGAAGCGTTGATGCTCTGGTGCAATCGGCACATGGAGATAAGCATCCCTGATGTCGATTGATGCTAGGAAGTCTCCTTGGGACATCGAGGCGATGACAGAGCGGAGAGATTCCATCCGGAACCGTCTGGTTCTCACGTGTCTGTTGAGCAGTTTGAGGTCCAGAACGGGACGGAATGATCCGTCCTTTTTTGGCACCACGAACAAGTTGGAGTAAAAACCGCGACCACGTTCTTGAAGGGGAACGGGGATCACAACTCCTTCTGCCTTCAGAGTGTTCACCGCCTGAAAAAGTGCATCGGCTCGCTCGGGGGGCGGAGATGTTCTGAAGAAACGAGTCGGAGGACGAGAACTGAGCTCTATCCTGTAACCGTGAGACAGAATGTCTCTCACCCATCGGTCTTGGACATGTGGCCACCAGGCGTCGCAAAAGCGGGAGAGCCTGCCACCGACCGAGGATGCGGTTTGGGGAGGCCGAAAGTCATGAGGAGGCCGCCTTGGGGGCGGCTCCTCCGGCGGTCTTTTTAGGACGTGACTTAGACCGCCATGCAGAAGAGTTCCTCTGGCCCTTCTCTGACCTGTTGGACGTGGAGGAATGGGACCTGGCTGAGGGCCGAAAGGACCAAAACCTGGGTTGTATCTTTCGCTGCTGAGGTCTGTTTGGTTTGGACTGGGGTAAGGACGAGTCCTTTCCCTTGGATTGTTTAATAATTTCGTCCAATTGCTCGCCAAACAAACGGTCGCCAGAAAATGGCAAACCGGTTAAGAACTTCTTGGAAGCAGAGTCTGCCTTCCATTCGCGTAGCCACATGGCCCTGCGGACTGCCACCGAATTGGCGGATGCTACCGCTGTACGGCTCGCAGAGTCCAAGACGGCGTTCATGGCGTAGGACGAAAAAGCCGACGCCTGAGAAGTCAAAGACACAACCTGCGGAGTAGAGGTACGTGTGACCGCATTAATCTCAGACAGACAAGCTGAGATAGCTTGGAGTGCCCATACGGCTGCGAATGCCGGAGCAAAAGACGCGCCTATGGCTTCATAGATGGATTTCATCAGGAGCTCTATTTGCCTGTCAGTGGCATCCTTGAGCGATGAGCCATCTGCCACTGATACTACGGATCTAGCCGCCAGTCTAGAGACTGGAGGATCCACCTTGGGACACTGAGCCCAACCCTTAACTACGTCAGGGGGGAAAGGGTAACGTGTGTCATTAAGGCGCTTAGTAAAGCGCTTGTCCGGAAATGCTCGGTGCTTCTGGACAGCATCTCTGAAGTTAGAGTGATCGAAAAACGCACTCCGTGTACGTTTGGGAAACCTAAACTGGTGTTTCTCCTGCTGTGAAGCCGACTCCTCTATAGGTGGAGTTGGAGGAGAAAGTTCTAGCACCTGGTTGATGGACGCTATAAGGTCATTTACTATGGCGTCCCCTTCAGGTGTATCAAGATTGAGAGGAACGTCAGGGTCAGAGCCCTGAGCTGCGACCTCCGCTTCATCCTCCAGAGAGTCCTCATGCGGAGACCCTGAGCAGCGTGATGAAGGCGAGGAAGGTTCCCAGCGAGCCCGCTTAGGCGGTCTGGGACTGCGGTCCGTGTCGGAGTCCTCCCCGTGGGACCTAGGTGTCACCCCAGGAGCACTTTGCTGCGCCGACCGAGGGGGGCCTGGGGGTGATGAACTGCCCTGGGCCTGTGATACCGGTCTGGACTGCAAGGCTTCTAGTATCTTAGCAGACCATCTGTCCATAGACTGAGCCATGGATTGTGAAAGCGACTCAGAGAGTTTTTCAGCCAAAACTGCAAACTCTGTCCCTGCCACCTGGACAGTGGAAGCCGGTGGTTCTACCTGAGCCGAGGGTCCCACCAGTGCCTGAGGCTCCGGCTGAGTGAGTGCCACAGGGGCCGAGCATTGCACACAATGAGGGTAGGTGGAACCTGCAGGTAACATAGCCGCACAAGAGGTACAGGTTGCAAAATAAGCCTGTGCCTTGGCACCCTTGCTCTTTGCGGACGACATGCTGTTGTCTCCTCTTAGAGTAATCAGTGAGGGTATATAGCCAAAGGCAAATAATGCGGCCGAACAGAGAAAATGTATAATATATATATACACTTCGGCACCCAAGGGAGCCAGCACCTAGTAACCGGTGCGGCTTACCGACCGCCCAAAGCGGTTGTGTGACCACCAGATTCCCTGCCTGGGCCTCCCAGAGCTGTAGAGCTCGTTCTGAATTCCTCCACCGGCAGAAGTGATTATAACAATGGCTGCCAGCGTTCTCAGAGGAGGAGGGAGCCGTGGGCGTGACTAATAAAGTGCGGGAATCTGGTGCCCCTCAGTGCTCAGTGAGGGGGGAGGAGGATACCCAAGTATGCTCCAGCCCTCACTGCCGACGTCCAGTCGAGCGTCCCTCCCTTACCCCTGACTGGCAGGCCCGGGGGCGGGAGTTATGGTACTAGGCCGCAGAAGCCGGGGATTAAATTTAATAACGCGGCCGGCAAACAGGCGCGGTCGGCACGGTAGTCCCGGCGTCACAAAAAACACTGTTACACAGGCGCTCCATGCGCCGTCCCCAAGGGGACACAGAGTACCTCTTAGAAGCAGGGCCTGTCCCTGATGATACCCAGTCTCCTGTCCGTCAGATTCCCCCAGGGGCTGCGGAGGGAGCCCGGTCCCAGTGCATGGTGACCGGTTAGGATCCCACTTCTCCCAGAGCCTCTAAGGGATGGGGAAGGAAAAACGGCATGTGGCTCCAGCCTTTGTACCCGCAATGGGTACCTCAACCTTAACAGCACCACCGACATTAGTGGGGTGAGAAGGGAGCATGCCGGGGGCCCTGTGGGGGCCCTCTTTTCTTCCATCCGATAAAATCAGCAGCTACTGCTGACTAAATGTGGAGCTTGCGTGAATGTGTGCCTCCTTCAACACAAAGCATAAAACTGATGGGCCCGTGATGCACGGGAGGGTGTATAGGCAGAGGGGAGGGGTTACACTTTTTAAAGTGTAATACTTTGTGTGGCCTCCGGAGGCAGAAGCTATACACCCCAATTGTCTGGGTCTCCCAATGGAGCGACAAAGAAATATAAGCAAATGTTTTCTTCAGGAGACTATAGGAATTTAATTCCCTTTATTGACAATAGGAAATCCTTCAGGTTTTGTGACAAAACTATGTGTGGAAAAAAATGGGACAAAAATACATGTGCAAATATTCTTAATGTACAGTAACTGGAGTCTCTGGTTTAAGCGTCTGGAGTTTCAGGTGACTACACATGTAAGGCTACGTTCCCGCAATCCAGATGACACTGCGTTCTAGACGCGAGTGTTCTCTGCTTGAAAAGCAGCGCCCATACCCATGCCCATGCCCATAATCAGGGTTCTGGGCGCTGCAGATGTTCGATGTGTTCTCTCCGCTGAGAACACTCATGTATCTGCAAGCATCCACCCTATAGCCTAGAAGAGCTCATTAACAAAGGAATAAAAGATAATTTTTCATTAGGAAGCCATTTAATATGAGGCAGACAGGTATAGGTCTTTTCAGCAATATATAACCTGCAAGCCCATATTAATAGGTTAAATAGCTCAAATGTGGGGATGCCCGATTCCATTTAATGTTTTCTAGTCCCAAATACATGAATCCAAGTTAGGAGAAAAAAAAATTCCCCCAGAAAGTGAACAACCGCTATAATCTTTAAAAAAAAAAAAAAAGAAAGAAATTCTTTACAACAAAGATCAGGTGGAAGCAAAGACGAAAAAAGTTCTAAGCTGCAGGATGCCATTTAATAATTAACTATTGTGTGTCTAGCAGGCGTAGTACCAGATCTAGAGTTGAACATAGATTCAGGAACAAAGCTCATGAAAGTGCTTACAGCAAAATGGACAAAACACCATTACAACTCACTCTTGCACTCTGTCCAGCAAAATGTTGATCATCTTCGGTCTGGACACTGGTTCGACTTCTTACATCAAAGTCTTCAGTCTCAAAATCGGAATCATCCAACTCTTCAGGAGTCTGAAATAATGAGGTGAAGTGAAAACCAAATCTATAATCATTTACTTGTGTAGAAAGTAAAAACTTTACATGAAAGAAGATCTGTATATTTGCAAGTATTTTTTAGTTCATTTCAAATACTACATCAGTGGTGGCCAAACACCAACCAGTAGATCGGTCAAGGCCCAGTAGATGTTGATGTTAGGTCATTAGGCTGCTCTGTTGTCTTCATCTCCGAAGTGAAAACACTGACTTTATATTTCAGTGTGCTTAGTGCCATAATTCTACTGAAAATCTCGCTGGTGGATCATATAGACTTAAAAGAGGTTGTCCACAACCTGTTCTAATTCCGCCATGTTTGCCCACATTAAAAACAAAACATTTATACTCACCCCTATGCTAGTGCCGATCCAGTGGTGTTGGCACTCGCTCTCCAGAGCTCACATCTAGTTGCTATATTTCTATATTGCTATATTTCACACAAACCACAAACCTAATCAGCTCTGGCGTCACTGCCTCCGCAGTCAGCCGACTAAGTAATCAAGAGAAAATGAAAGCAGTGGCTATCTACTTGCTCCCTGTTGATTACTTATACGTCCGAAGTCGGTGACAATGAAGCTGGAGCTGATTGGAAGTTGGGCCCTAGTGACATAATGATATCATGTCAGGCTCGGTAACTCAAGTGCCAACACCGCTGGAACGGTGCCGTCATGGCGGTAAGTATAAGCTTTTTTTATTTTAATGAGGGCAAACATGGCGAGTAAAAAGGGGTTGTCCAAGTAGTGGACAACCCTTTAATAAAAGCTCTCATTGAGCCTCATATACTACCTGATACAAAATACATGGAGGAGCAACACTGTCACGTATCAAGAATGAGGAAAGTGTGGCTGTGAAGCAAGAGTAATAAGTAACTAGGTGTAGCGGCTATTCTTATTATGGGGCCATCTGAAAAAGTGTATACAAAATATTCTGGCACTGCCCTCCTGATACTACATGTAACCTGTCCCTAGTCCTATGGTTGATGAACTATCACTGAACAAAAAATAGTTCCCATACTAAAAAAGTTTGGCCATTTTAGATCTATATGATTGCACTGTACTTCCAAATCTCAATCCACTACATTTTCCGCTATGTAGTTTTTGCCAAATGTAGTAACTTCTGTTCAACTGTACTATTAAAAATAACTCATGAAAAACGTACCCTTATCATTAGCACTGCCTTCCGGATATCACGAATCCCATCATACACTAATCGAGAGGCATCAATAAATTCATTTTCGTCCATTGGTAGATTTGAGTCTCCACTGAGGGCTTCAACTGCTGCTTCAACTTGTTCTGTAAACCGTGGCATGACTGAAAAGTACAATGTCTAGTTAAAACATGCGGTAAAACCATACTGCACAGTCTGCAACTCAGCAAAACACCACACACCCTCATTAGAAAGAAAACAGAAGTTGTGTTAAGGTAAGAACTAGAAAGGAGTGGATCAAAGCAGCAGGGGACCCACTTTAAGTTATATTTTCTCAAATTTGCATGTCCCCTTGGTGCCCATTTACACACAGCTGAAGCGTGCTTCCAGATAATACCTTGCAGCTATCATATAACATGGTCTGGCCCAGCAAATAAAAGATGAGGGCAGGCCAAAAACATGCCATCTTAGGATATTAAGTTTAGGGCTAAGAGGTCAAAGTGTGCAGCTCATTATTCATAGGGTTAGGGAAAGGACTCATCTAATCTGTGGTCTAATACTGCAGTGCTGAAGAACATTGTAAATGGGAGTGGTGATCTCAAGTGTGTGAATAATGCGAAGATTTAAGTGACATAGGGAGGTGCTGAAACTCTAAAGCCCGTGTCATTGATCTGTGGCGGAAAATAACAGAAAAGGCGTATAGTAAGGCGCTGCGGACCAAAGGCATGGAGATCAAAGAACTTTAATGAATAGGCACAACGCGTTTCTGGGACTCAACTGTTCCCTTGCTCAGCTGCTACAGCAGCACCTGAGGAAGGGGATAATGTATTTTAGAGTTATGTTGCATTTTTCTTCAAGGGTGAATATTAGCAAGAATTTAAACATATAAAATATAAAAAGATTCTGGTTTTCCAATGCTTTTACTAATCATATTTAACAATTGTACTGCTACAACAATACTGCAGACTGTCGCAAATTTTTGCTCTACCCCCTGTGAAAATGACAAGGCTTATTCTACTTCAGCATCCCTCTGAACACCAGAAATGCTGATCTCCTAGTCATGACAGATATAGGGGTCATCAGCTCACTCCTCGCTGTCATGATAATCCATCAGCGCCCTGTGACCGCATCACCAGCCCGTTGATGGCGGCAAGGAACAACAAAATTGCCGCCAGAGCGCATTAAATCCCAATGTCAATCTCTGACAGCAAGATTTAACTAGTTAAGGTGCCGCTCACATCAGCGGTACTTGCCGCAAGGCCGGTTCCGGTACAAATGTGTTTCAGCTCAATTCACCTCCAATGGAGTTGCGGCGGGATGCGGTCGCAAGTGACGCACGCAATCACATGTGACCGCATGTTGCCGTGATTCCATAGGAAATTAATGGAGCTGAAACGCATTTGTTCCGGTCCGGCCCTGTGGCAAAATACCGCTGATGTGAGGGTGGCCTAACATGCGTGGATGGATCTTTAACCCCTTCACCCCCGGCCACTAAAACACCCTAATGACCGGGCCATTTTTTGCAATTCTGACCAGTGTCACTTTGACAGGTTATAACTCTGGGACGCTTCAACGGATCCTGGCGATTCTGAGATTGTTTTTTCGTGACATATTGTACTTCATGTCAGTGGTAAATTTAGGCCGATATTTTTTGCGTTTATTTGTGAAAATTTAGGAAATTTGGCGAAAATTTTGAAAATTTCGCAATTTTCAAACTTTGAAAATTTATGCCCATAAATCTGAGAAATATGTCACACAAAATAGTTACTAAATAACATTTCCCACTTGTCTACTTTACATCAGCGCAATTTTCGAAACAAATTTTTTTTTCGTTAGGAAGTTAGAAGGGATCAAAGTTCATCAGCAATTTCTCATTTTTCCAACAAAATTTAGAAAATAATTTTTTTTAGGGACCACATCACATTTGAGGTGACTTTGAGAGACCGAGGTGACAGAAAATACCCAAAAGTGACCCCATTCTAAAAACTGCACCCCTCACTCTGCTCAAAACCACATCCAAAAAGTTTATTAACCCTTTAGGTGCTTCACAGGAACCAAAGCAATGTGGAAGGAAAAAATGAAAATTTTACTTTTTAACACAAAAATGTTACTTTAGCCATGAAATTTTCATTTTCACAAGGGAGAAAAGAGAAAGTGCACCCTACAATTTATTGTGCATTTTCTCCTGAGTACGCCGATACCCCATATGTGGTAAAAATCAATTGTTTGGGTGCACAGCGGAGCTCGGAAGGGAAGGAGCGCCATTTGAATTTTTGAACGCAAAATTAGCTGCACTCATTAGCGGACGCCATGTCGGGTTTGAAGACCCCCTGAGGTGCCTAAACAATGGAGCTCCCCCACAAGTGACCCCATTTTGGAAACTAGAGCCCTCAAATATTTTTTCTAGATGTTTGATGAGCACTTTGAACACCTGGGGGCTTCACAGAAGTTTATAACGTTGAGCCGTGAAAAGAAAAAAAAAATTTTTTTACCACAAAACTGTTGCTTCAACTAGGTAGCTTTTTTTTTCACAAGGGTATCGGGAAAAAATGCAACATAAAATGTATTGTCCATTTTCTCCTGAGTACGCAGATACCTCATATGTGGTGGAAATCAAATGTTTGGACACACGGCAGTGCTTGGAATGCAAGGAGCGCCATTTGAATTTTTGAACGCAAAATTAGCTGCACTAATTAGCGGACGCCATGTCGGGTTTGAAGACCCCCTGAGGTGCCTAAACAATGGAGCTCCCCCACAAGTGACCCCATTTTGGAAACTAGAGCCCTCAAATATTTTTTCTAGATGTTTGATGAGCACTTTGAACACCTGGGGGCTTCACAGAAGTTTATAACGTTGAGCCGTGAAAAGAAAAAATTTTTTTTTTACCACAAAACTGTTGCTTCAACTAGGTAGCTTTTTTTTTCACAAGGGTATTGGGAAAAAATGCAACATAAAATGTATTGTCCATTTTCTCCTGAGTACGCAGATACCTCATATGTGGTGGAAATCAAATGTTTGGACACACGGCAGTGCTCGGAAGGCAAGGAGCGCCATTTAAATGCAAAATTAGCTGCACTAATTAGCGGACGCCATGTCGGGTTTGAAGACCCCCTGAGGTGCCTAAACAATGGAGCTCCCCCACAAGTGACCCCATTTTGGAAACTAGAGCCCTCAAATAATTTTTCTAGATGTTTGGTGAGCACTTTGAACACCTGGGGGCTTCACAGAAGTTTATAGCGTTGAGCCGTGAAAAGAAAAAAAATTTTTTTTACCACAAAACGGTTGCTTCAATTAGGTAGCTTTTTTTTTCACAAGGGTAACAGGAAAAAATGCACCATAAAATGTATTGTGCATTTTCTCCTGAGTACGCAGATACATCATATGTGGTGGAAAGTAATTGTTTGGGCGCATGGCGGGGCTCAGAAGAGAAGGAGCGCCATTTGACAGCAAAATTGGTTGGAATCATTAGCGGACGCCATGTCACGTTTGGAGACCCCCTATGGTGCCTAAACAGTGGAGCTCCCCCACAAGTGACACCATTTTGGAAACTAGAGCCCTCAAATAATTTTTCTAGATGTTTGGTGAGCACTTTGAACACCTGGGGGCTTCACAGAAGTTTATAGCGTTGAGCCGTGAAAAGAAAAAAAAATTTTTTACCACAAAACGGTTGCTTCAACTAGGTAGCTTTTTTTTTCACAAGGCTATCAGGAAAAAATGCACCATAAAACGTATTGTGCATTTTCTCCTGAGTACGCAGATACCTCATATGTGGTGGAAAGTAATTGTTTGGGCGCACGGCGGGGCTCAGAAGAGAAGGAGCGCCATTTGACTTTTCAAACGCACAGACGCAGTGCACTGATCGGCCGCTGCAGGACGCACGGTCGGATGCGATAAAAAAAGCGTCGGGGATACGTAAAAAAAAAGTCACGCCAAAAATTGACCATGGATGCAGATATGTTATGTGCATCCCTGATCAGCGCTCGGCGGGACGCACAGACGGATGCCATACAAAAATTGTCGCGAATACGGAAAAAAGTCACGCCAAAAATTGAGCAGGGATGCCGATCCGTTATCTGCATCCCTGATCAGCGCTCGGCGGGACGCACGGACGGATGCGATACAAAAAGCGTCGCGAATACGGAAAAAAGTCACGCCAAAAATTGAGCAGGGATGCCGATCCGTTATCTGCATCCCTGATCAGCGCTCGGCGGGACGCACGGACGGATGCAATACAAAAAGCGTCGGGGATACGGAAAAAAGTCACGCCAAAAATTGAGCAGGGATGCCGATCCGTTATCTGCATCCCTGATCAGCGCTCGGCGGGACGCACGGACGGACGGACGCGATACAAAAAGCGTCGCGAATACGGAAAAAAGTCATGCCAAAAACTGACCACGGATGCAGATCCGTTATCTGCATCCCTGATCAGCGCTTGGCGGGACGCACGGACAGATGAAGTGTAAAAATGGACAGGATACAAGAAAAAAAAAAAAAAAAAAAGTTATACTCACAGTACCAAGAGGATCACTGACCAGAAGAGTTGCAGAGGAACAAGAAGGCAGTGAGATAGACAGCTTTACACCAGCAGCAGGCAGGACGTTGGACAGATCAGCAGAAGGACCCAGCGATGGAGGCAGATGTGATCGGGCCAGTGAAGACCTCGGACGACCCGTGAAGGCAGGTAAGAGGACGTCGGGGGGGCCAGGGGGGATGGGGAGAGGGGAGGCAGAGGGGGGGCAGATGGGGGGGGGTTAGAGGGAGAGCAGAGGGGGCGGAGAAGCAAAGGCAGAAGGAAGGAACCTTGGAAGCAGAATAGAGATGACAGAGGAGGCAGGCAGAGCGCGTGGGGAGCAGATCGGGATGCCGGGGGGCAGATCGGGGCGTAGGGGGGCAGATCGGGGCGTAGGGGGGCAGATCTGGGGGGGCACGGGCAGGGGCCTTCACGGGAGCGCGCAGGGGCCATCGCCGGAGCGCAATACTTACCTTTAGAGCTGGCGCGGTGACAGCAGAGGCGGCGTCTGCGGCGGCAGCAGCGGTGGCGTGGTACCAAAAGTACCAGCCACTCCACGCTGCAGCCATGTTGGGGGAGGGTCCCCAGAGCAGTACAGGCCTGGGGAGGGCGGCCACCAGCAAATCAGACCGCCCCACTGCACACTGATTGGAGCGATTGCGCGTCATAGCACGATCGCTCCAATCAGTGCTGCAGGGGCTGGGGGCGGCATGTTTGAGGTCCACCTATGATATGCTGCTGCAGCTGCGGCATCTCATAGCTGGATCTCACAGGATCGCACTAATTCGGGCATTATTTTTGCCGAAATTAGTGCGATCGATGTGGTTGGCGGTTCAGATTTGAACAGCCAATCACATCGATCGTCGATAGGGGGTGGCGATGCCACCCCCCCTGGGGTCAAGCAAAGGTCCCCTGCTGTAAGAAACAGCAGGGGACATCATTTGAAAGCCGTTGCTATGGCCACGGCAATCAAATGAAGTTTAGGCAGTAAAATTACGTCCCTGGTCGTTAAGTCACGTTAAAATAGGACGTAATTTTACTGCCCGCGGTCGTGAAGGGGTTAATACACCCGTGCCTGTTAGCTGCACATGTTGAGACCACATTAAAGGTCCAGACACGGCCTTGACTGTACAGGTATGTCCAAGGTCGTAAAGGGGTTAATAAGGCTGTGTTTGCATTAACAGCTCAAAATATGGCAGAGCCAGCTAATTTGAAGTTCAGACACCAACAGAAAGGCTATAAGCAAGTTCTCATGCAGGAGACGAGTACTTGTCTCCTGAGCCGCCCACGTCCAACAGGTCTTTTGAGATGTGCAGGGGTCTCCATATCTCTATCCCCACTGCTCTGCAGAGCATTGCAGCATCACAGACTAACACACATTTTATTGTAGAAACTTTTTTTCATCTACCTGTATTTGACAAAAGTTTGGTGGCTTCCAGTACTTTTTCTGTATAGACTCCAGGCTCATAATTATCCATCTCCGAGGTAACAACATAAATAACTCTAGCTGCTCGTCCACGTATGGCACCGGCGGTGCGATCCAGTCCATCAACATCTTTTTCCTGAAGCGCTATGACACATTTATTGACATCTTCCAAAATATGATTCTCTGTAATAAATAAATACAGACTATTAATAAGATGAACATACTTCAAATTCAGTTATTCTAAACATTAGGACCACCTTTGCACACGCCAGGCCTGAAATGAACAGGTGAACCCCTTAGTGAGCAAGACAACTTTTATACAAATTTTAGAAATCCAACCAGTGTTACTTTGAGGTTTTAACTCTGAAGCCCTTCAACAAATCCCAGTGATTCAGAGGCTGTTTTATCGTTAAATATTGTACTTCATATTAGTGGTAAATTTGGGTCGATATTTTTTGGGTTTGTGAAAATTTCGGAATTTTGATGAAAATTTTGAATATTTTACAATTTTCAAACTTTCAATTTTTATATCCTTATATCAATAGTCATGTTGCACAAAATAGTTACTAAATAACATTTCCCATATCTCTACTTTACCTCTGCATCATTTTTCAAAATTTTATTTTGTTAGAGTGTTAGAAGGGTTTTGCAGCAATTTCTCAATTTGTTAAAGAAATGTACAGAACCCGTTTCTTAGGACCTATTCAGATTTAAATGGACATTGAGGTACCTATATATTGGAAACTCCCCAAAAGTGATACCATTATCTCATTTTGCTCAAATAAAATAAATGGCTTTGACAGCTTGACAATACTGTGGAATAACACATAAGCAAAAAAAACCTTTGCAACATTTCTAGCAGTTTAACACCAAAAACTGAGAAACCTGCTTGATGCATCAGCGCCTATATCACTACAATCAAAACACTAGCCGCATATACACAAAAATGCTTCTTGCAGCAATTGTCCTGTACATAAAGGATCCAGTGCTGTATGTCCATTTTGCCCGCTATGTATAGTCAGAAGTCCAGGATCTTATTTGCACATTGCAGATTGTTTCTGCAAACTTCCAACGATAGGACTCATAAGAGCGACCATGACAGTCCTGCTTAGCCTGACAGCTTTTCCTGTGTCAGAGTGTGTTCCAAAAAAGCGTAAGCTGGACTATTGGTGGCTCTGAGGAGTCCTGTAAGGATTTACTCAGAAAACATGCCTCATTTAAACTGAACACCTAAATCATCCGGAAGGAACGTGGCTCAAACCAAGGGACTTGGAATATTTTAAATTTAGGTATAAAAAAAAAAAAAAATTATAGAGATACCAGAAACAGCCAGGAAGTCATCTATTGATGTGATGTCATCAACGGCATCTGTCAAGATACGAACTTGTTTCTCCCACTGATCTTTGAAAAGATCCATTGTTTCTTGAGCCACTTTGCTGTGAGGTTTAGCAGCGAGCGCCAAAGCTGCATTTATAACCTGTGTGAATGGAAAAACAAAAAAAAAAAAAATAAAGTGTTTGGTGATGGCAAGTCAATATGTACATTACATCTAATGCTACAGTAAGTTTTACTACCCATTTTACTCACGCATTGAAAAAAGAGAATTTTGTTTACTTACCGTAAATTCTTTTTCTTATAGTTCCGACATGGGAGACCCAGACCATGGGTGTATAGCTACTGCCTCCGGAGGACACACAAAGTACTACACTAAAAATGTAGCTCCTCCCTCCGAGCATATACACTCCCCGGATGACAAATCCAACCAGTTTAGTGCCAAAGCTGAAGGAGGACATCCACCCATAAGTAGAGATAGAGTAAAACCCGGAATAACCGGAACCTCTGTCTACAACAACAGCCGGTGAAAACACACGGAACAAGAAAGCTGCCAACAGGCAACAGGGAGGGTGCTGGGTCTCCCATGTCGGAACTATAAGAAAAAGAATTTACGGTAAGTAAACAAAATTCTCTTTTTCTTCATCGTTCCTTATGGGAGACCCAGACCATGGGACGTCTCAAAGCAGTCCATGGGTGGGAAATAAACAGAAACTGAGAAGTAGGCGAAACCTAACTTCACAAATGGGCGACAGCCGTCCGAAGGATGCGTCTGCCCAAGCTCGCATCTGCCGAAGCATGAGCATGCACTTAGTAGTGCTTCGAAAAGGTGTGCAGACTAGACCAAGTGGCAGCCTGACAGACCTGCTGAGCCGTAGCCCAAGAGGCACCGACAGCTCTGGTCGAGTGCGCCTTAATCCCCGGCGGGGGAGGCACCTGAGAACATTGGTAGGCATCGGATATGGCCGACCTAATCCAACGAGCTAGGGTCGGTTTAGAAGCCGAGAGACCCTTGCGCTGACCTGTGGTCAGCACAAAAAGAGAGGTGTACCGCCTAAAAAAACAGCGGTGCGTGACACAGATCCGGAGCGTCCGCACCAAATCTAAAGCATGCAACGCATTCTCAAAGCGATGCACAGGGGCCGAACAAAGGGAGGACAATGAAATGTCCTGGTTAAGGTGGAAAGGAGACACCACCTTAGGGAGAAGGCCCGGAGTCGGACGGAGAACCACCTTGTCTTGGTGAAAAAACCCAAAAAGGGTGACTCCGAAGAGAGCACAGTCAAATCAGAGACTCTCCTGAGAGAAATTATGGCCACCAGAAAGACCACTTTCTGTGAAAGACGAAACAACGAAACCTCCCTAAGAGGCTCAAAGGGGGGTTTCTGTAAGGCCATGAGGACCAGATGAAGGTCTCAGGGATTCAGAGACCGCCGGTAAGGCGGAATGATGTGAGATGCGCCCTGCATGAAGGTGCGCATCTGGGCCAGCCGGGCGATACGCCGCTGGAACAACGCTGACAGAGCCGAGACCTGTCCCTTGAGGGAATTGAGGGACAGTCCTAGCTGCAGGCCGGACTGTAGAAAGGACAGGATGGTCGGCAAGGAAAAACGGCCAAGGAGCATGGCCGGAAGAACGACACCAGGACAGGAAAATTCTCCAAGTCCTGTGGTAAATCCTGGCCGAGGAAGACTTCCGAGCCTGAGTCATAGAGAAGATGACCTCGGAAGGAATGCCTGAAGCCGTAAGGATTCAGGGCTCAAGAGCCACGCCGTCAATCTGAGAGCCGCAGAATTCTGGCGGAAAACTGACCTTGTGAGAGAAGGTCTGGCCAGTCCGGGAGATGCCACAACACCTCTACGGACAGACGGAGCAGGTCTGGGAACCAAGCTCGCCTGGGCCAGTCTGGAGCGATGAGTACGACCCGACGGCCCTCCATTCTGATCTTGCGCAGGACTCTGGGCAAGAGAGCCAGAGGGGGAAAACACGTAAGCCAGACGGAACTGGGACCAATCTGGAACCAGCGCGTCCGCTGCCAAGGCCTGAGGATCGTGGGAGCGAGCCACGTAAACCGGGACCTCGTTGTTGTGCCGGGATGCCATTAGATCCACTTCCGGAGTGCCCCGCCTGCTAAATTGACCGGAACACTGCCGGATGCAGGGCCCACTCGCCGCTGTCCACGGTTTCACGGCTGAGATAATCTGCCTCCCAGTTTTCTACGCCTGGGATGTGGACTGCGGATATGGTGGACTTGGAGTCCTCCGTCCACTGAAGGATACGTTGAACTTCCAACATTGCTAAGCGGCTGATTGATGTAGGCAACTGCTGTCGCGTTGTCTGACTGGACTCGAATGTGCTTGCCCGCCGACAGGTGGTGAAAAACTACGAGAGCTAGGAGTACAGCCCTGATTTCCAGCACATTGATCGAGAGGGCTCATTCGGACGGAGTCCAAGTGCCCTGTGCTCGGTGGTGGAGAAAAACTGCTCCCCAGCCGGATAGACTGGCATCCGTGGTGAGAATCACCGAGGACGGGGCCAGAAAGGAGCGTCCCTGGGACAGAGAAAGGGGCCGAAGCCACCACTTAAAGAGAGCTCCTGGTCTGTGGCGACAGAGCCACCAGCCTGTGCAAGGAAGAAGTCCCTTGTCCCAACAGCGGAGAATGTCCAGCTGCAGGGGACGCAGATGGAACTGGCAAAGGGAACCGCCTCCATTGACGCCACCATGTGACCCAGCACCTGCATGAGGTGCCTGATGGAATGACGGCGGAGCCTCAGCAGAGAGCGAACCGCCAGATGAAGGGACTGCTGTTTGACTAAGGGCAGCTTCACAAGTGCCAGCAGAGTCTCGAATTGCATCCCTAGGTACGTAAGTTCCTGAGTCGGGGTCAGAGTGGACTTGCAAGCGTGGCGAGAGTGAGCGAGACACTCCGCTGAGAGTGAGCGAGACACTCCGCTGAGAGTGAGCGAGACACTCCGCTGAGAGTGAGCGAGACACTCCGCTGAGAGTGAGCGAGACACTCCGCTGAGAGTGAGCGAGACACTCCGCTGAGAGTGAGCGAGACACTCCGCTGAGAGTGAGCGAGACACTCCGCTGAGAGTGAGCGAGACACTCCGCTGAGAGTGAGCGAGACACTCCGCTGAGAGTGAGCGAGACACTCCGCTGAGAGTGAGCGAGACACTCCGCTGAGAGTGAGCGAGACACTCCGCTGAGAGTGAGCGAGACACTCCGCTGAGAGTGAGCGAGACACTCCGCTGAGAGTGAGCGAGACACTCCGCTGAGAGTGAGCGAGACACTCCGCTGAGAGTGAGCGAGACACTCCGCTGAGAGTGAGCGAGACACTCCGCTGAGAGTGAGCGAGACACTCCGCTGAGAGTGAGCGAGACACTCCGCTGAGAGTGAGCGAGACACTCCGCTGAGAGTGAGCGAGACACTCCGCTGAGAGTGAGCGAGACACTCCGCTGAGAGTGAGCGAGACACTCCGCTGAGAGTGAGCGAGACACTCCGCTGAGAGTGAGCGAGACACTCCGCTGAGAGTGAGCGAGACACTCCGCTGAGAGTGAGCGAGACACTCCGCTGAGAGTGAGCGAGACACTCCGCTGAGAGTGAGCGAGACACTCCGCTGAGAGTGAGCGAGACACTCCGCTGAGAGTGAGCGAGACACTCCGCTGAGAGTGAGCGAGACACTCCGCTGAGAGTGAGCGAGACACTCCGCTGAGAGTGAGCGAGACACTCCGCTGAGAGTGAGCGAGACACTCCGCTGAGAGTGAGCGAGACACTCCGCTGAGAGTGAGCGAGACACTCCGCTGAGAGTGAGCGAGACACTCCGCTGAGAGTGAGCGAGACACTCCGCTGAGAGTGAGCGAGACACTCCGCTGACAGTCTGCACTGGATGAAGCCCTGACTAGAAGGTCGTCCAGGTAAGGAATCACTACCAACCCCTGGAGGAGCAGAACCGCAACCACTGCTGCCATGACCTTGGTGAATACACGAGGGGTCGTGGCTAACCCCAAGGGGAGAGCCACGAATTGGAAATGTTCCTCTCCGATTACAAAACGTAGCCAATGCTGGTGTGAAACTGCGATTGGTACATGCAGATAGACATCTCTGATGTCGATGGATGCTAAGAAATCTCCTTGGGTCATTGACTGATCGCAGAGATTCCATGCAAAATTGACGCACCTGAACATGCTTGTTGAGAAGCTTGAGATCCAGGTCGGAAGCACCGTCCTTTTCGGGGACTAGGAAGAGATTTGAGTAGAAATCTCAGAACCGTTCCCAGTCGGGAACTGGTACAATTACTCCATTGGCCTGCAAGAATGCCACGGCCTGTGAGAAGGCGGCGGCCTTGGAGCAGGGGGGAGTTGACAGAAAAAATCTGTTTGGCGGGCTGGATAGAATTCTATTCTGTAGCCGTGGGAGATGGTAACCCACACCCACTGATCGAAGACATGTTGAAACCACACGTCGCCCAAGAGGGAGAGCCTGCCACCGACCAAGGACGTTACTGGCGCGGCCAGATAATCAAGAGGAGGCTGCCTTGGTGGCAGCAGCTCCTGCCGACTTAGGACGCGGCTTCATGCGCCAGTTTGTTTACGGACCTTGGCTGAGTTAGTGGACGAGGCCGAGGGCTTAGAGGACGACCAGTTAGAGGAATGAAAGGAACGAAACCTCGACTGGTTCCTGCCCTGGACAGGTTTCCTGGGTTGTGGCATGGAAGTACTCTTCCTGCCAAAAGCTTCCTGAATAATTTCATCCAGTTGTTCACCGAATAGACTGGTCCCAGCAAAAGGGAGTCCAGCAAGGAACTTCTTAGGAAGCATCTGCCTTCCACTCTCGAAGCCACAGGAACCTGCGGATAGCGAGGGAAGTAGCCGAGGCCACCACAGTGCGATGACAGTCTCCAGCATGGCAGACATGGCATAGGATGAAAAGACTGAAGCCTGGAAGTTAAGGCAACTATTTCGGGCATAAAGTCCCTGGTGAGGGAATGCATCTCCTCCCGAGAAGCAGAGATGGCTTTGAGAGCCCGCACTGCTGCAAAAGATGGGGAGAACGAGGCCCCTGCCGCCTCATATATAGATTTGGCCAGAAGGACAACCTGGCGGACAGTGGGATCCTTAGAGAGGTGCCGTCAGCCACTGATACAACTGTCCGGGCTGAAGTCTAGACACCGGAGGGTCCACCCTTGATGAATGAGCCCACTCCTTGACCACCACTGGTGGAAGGGGGAAACAGTCATCAGAACCACGCTTTGGAAAGCGTCAGTCAGGACAGGCTCTGGGCTTGGTCACAGTGACCTGAAAGCTGGAGTGGATAAGGAACACACTCCTTGTTCTCTTAGGCAAGTTATACTGATGCTTTTCTGCCAGAGAGGGGTGCTCCCCTGATACAGGCGGATTGAGGTCCAGTACAATTATAATGGACGCAATCAAATCATTAGCATCTGCGTCACTTTCGGACAAATCAATGGGGTACATGGAGAAGCGTCCGAGCCCCCAGTAAAGGCATCCTCCTTGTCCTGCGAGTCAGCTCGTGAACCAGAGCCGCGGGGCGAGGAGGGAAAGGGGACCCTGCGTCTCCATTTTAGGAGGACGGGGTCTGAAACCAGATGAAGAATCCTCTGTGAGCTTTGCTGAGCGAGCCGTAGCAGCAGAAGCGCCCTGAGGAGGGGGCTGATGCATGCTCAGCAGTGTCCGGAACAGCTGTCCCCTGGAGAGAGGGATTCTACCCAAACCGGGGGTTCAGCCACCGGAGCCGGAGCAGCCGGAGGGACCACTGGGGATGAGCCTCCAGGCTGAGGCACCACTATGTTAGAGCAGGCATCACAATGTGGTTATGTGCTCGGTACAGGCAGTACGAGCCTACAGCAGTGCATAATAAGAACAGCCTTGCAGCCTTGCTCTGATGTGAGACATGCTGCAGAAGTGGGGGCTCTGTCCAGAATGACCCCCAGCAGAGTATATAAACCGAGTATATAAGCAGCTGCACAACCGGAGGTTGTGGCTTGCCAGACCGTTTAACATAGGGACATTTCTGTGCCCTCCAGATCCCCCAGCCCAGGCCCCCATTTGTCACAATGTGTTATGCAGACATTGAGAACGCTGAGAAAATGGCGTCCACAGCGAGGAGAGGGGGCGGTGCCTACTGTGAGAGCAGGACGGAGGGCAAATGAGGCATACAGGGGAGGGAATCTTTCCTCAGTGAGGAGTGTCCCTTCCCTGTGCTGAACAGCCGCTGGGCGGAGCCACACTGTCCCACTGCACTGACTGACATGCAGGGGAAGAGAATCGAAACTAGGCCTCAGGCGAAGCCGGGGCCTAGATTTAAACATGCGGCCAGCGTGCAGGCACCATCGGCGCGGTTCTCCAGTGAAAACTGGAGAACCGGCCGGAAATGTTAACACAGTTATATAACACACTCTCCCCAATATATAAAGTACAAGGGACCCCTGGAAAGACCACCGTCTGTGGTAATAACGTCTCAGTACTTAGCTTGTGAGACGCAGGTGCCAGGTCCCTGGGGGGTGATCGCTCCGTCCGTCAGGATCCTGAACAGGGCTGCGGATGGAGACCGGTCTCCTGCAAAGCAGTGAGAACCGTGATGGCTCCCACTTCAAGCCAGAGCCCGAGGGATGGTGAAGGAGCGCGGCATGTAAGGCTCCAGCCCTGAAATCAACCTTAACAGCACCGCCGACACAGTGGGGTGAGAAGGGACATGCCGGGAGTCCAGATTGGACCCGCTTTTCTTCCAAATCTTTGAAATCAAAAATCAAAAATCAGAGGATGCATGTGTGTGTGTGACCTCCTGAACACAAAGCATTGAACTGGTTGGATTTGTCATCCGGGGAGTGTATATGCTCGGAGGGAGGAGCTACACTTTTAGTGTAGTACTTTGTGTGTCCTCCGGAGGCAGTAGCTATACACCCATGGTCTGGGTCTCCCATAAGGAACGATGAAGAAATGGAGCCCTCCCTTATTCATGTGATCTACAGGGTGGCGCATTTAAATGGATACACCTAAATAAAATGGGAATGGTTGGTGATATCAACTTCCTGTTTGTGGCTCATTAGTATATGGGAGGGGGAACTTTTCAAGATGGGTGGTGACCATGGCGGCCATTTTGGATACAACTTTATTTTATCCAATGGGAAGAGGGCCATTTAAACACATCAAACTTCTTGAGAATTTCACAAGAAAAACAATGGTGTGCTTGGCTTTAAAGTAACGTTATTCATTCGTTATTTACAATTTTATGAACACTTAGAAAATGTGTTCAACGTGCTGCCCATTGTGTTGGATTTTCAATGCAACCTTCTTCTCCCACTCTTGACACACTGATAGCAACACCGCAGAAGAAATGCTAGCACAGACTTCCAGTATTCATTGTTTCAGATGCTGCATCTTAATACACCACCACATTATGGGTGTTAGGTCCGAGCATTCCTACATGAACAGTGTCCCGGAAAGTGGATTAGTCATCGTGGGCCAGTTGAATGGCCATGAAGGTCTCCTGATCGGATCCCCTTAGACTTTTGTCTTTGGTGTCATCTGTAGGCAATTATCTATGCTGTGAAGATACAAGATGTGCAGCATCTGAAACAACGAATACTGGAAGCCTGTGCTAGCATGTCTTCTGCGGTGTTGTTATCAGTGTGTCAAAAGTGGGAGAAGAGGGTTGCATTGACAATCCAAAACAATGGGCAGCACGTTGAACACATTTTCTCAGTGGTCATAAAATTGTAAAGAACTAAAGAATAAAGTTACGTTAAAACCAAGCACACCATTGTTTTTCTTGTGAAATTCTCAATACGTTTGATGTGTTACATGACCCTATTCCCATTGGAAAAAATAAAGTTGGGTCCTAAATGGCCGCCATGGTCACCACCCATCTTGAAAAGTTCCCCCTCCCATATACTAATGAGCCACAAACAGGAAGTTGATATCACCAACCATTCCCATTTTATTTAGGTGTATCCATATAGATGGCCCACCCTGTATACATGCATCAGTAAAAGAAAAGCTCTTTGATATAGAAACAAGAGCTACCATAAGTAAAAATGTTTCATTTTTCTTAGATTTCCTTTAGCAGTAATACACGTCTATATTCTTACATTCATGGTTTGCCTGCTTTAGCATTACAAAGTGCAACTAGCTTTTTTATCATAATTTTTGTCAGATTTGAATTTAAGAGGTCAAAATCATTAAGAAATGGCTCATTTCATGACTGAACCTTTCAAAAACGGATTTTTATGTACTCACAGTAAAATCGTTTTCTCTTAGCCATCATTAGGGGACACAGGACCATGGGTGTTATGCTGCCTATCCATAGGAGGACACTAAGTAGATGCAAAAGCATAGCTCCTCCTCTGCAGTATACACCCCCTGGCCGGGCCAGGCAAGCTCAGTTTTAGTACACAAGCAGTAGGAGAAAAAAAAAAAACAGTAAAAACTTCTCAACAGAGGAACATGAGAAAAAAAAAGAGTCATAACCAAATAAGGTACTGAGAGAACCAAGGCCCAACAGGGCAACAGGGTGGGTGCTGTGTACCCCAATGATGGCTAAGAGAAAACGATTTTACGGTGAGTACACAAAAATCAGTTTTTCTCTGACGCCTCATTGGGGGACACAGGACCATGGGACGTCCTAAAGCAATCCATGTGTGGGAAACATAAAAGAAGACAACACAACCCAAGGACTAGGAACCAGTCCCGGACAGCCTGGAGCGCCTACTGAGAGAGGTGCTCTACTTCCGTTTGCAGAATTTTCCTACCCAGATTTGCCTCAGCTGAAAACTGGGTATGGACTCTGTAATGCTTTGAAAACGTATGTAGGCTAGACCAGGTCGCAGCCTTACACAACTGTTCCACTGTAGCCTGATGTCGAATGGCCCACGAAGCACCAACTGCTCGAGTGGAATGAGCCCGCAGCCCACTAGGAATGGGCTTGAGTTGCAAGCGGTAGACTTCCTGGATCGCAGAGCGAATCCAGCGAGCCAGCGTAGTCTTTGAAGCTGCCTGTCCCTTCTTAGGCCCCTCAGGAATGACGAACAAAGAGTCCGTTTTCCTAAAGGGGGCTGTCCTGGATATGTAATATCTGAGAGCTCTGACGAGGTCTAACGAATGCAGAGACCTTTCCACCCTATGAACTGGGTGTGGACAAAAGGAAGGCAGCACAATGTCCTCGTTCAAATGAAACGGGGTAAGAACCTTTGGAAGGAAATCCAGGAGAGGGCGCAGAACCACCTTGTCCTGGTGAAAGATCAGAAAAGGCTCGCGGCAAGAGAGTGCTGCTAGCTCCGAAACCCGTCTGATGGACGTAATTGCCACCAGGAATGTTACCTTCCAGGACAGAAGAGCAAGGGAGGATTCCTTGAGGGGTTCAAAGGGAGACCTCTGGAGACCGTCCAGAACGAGGTTGAGGTCCCATGGTTCCAGCGGCCGTTTGTCCGGGGGAACTAGATGGGAAACGCCCTGGAGGAAGGTCTTGACTTGCGGTTTTTGAGCCAGGCGGCATTGGTAGAAGATTGAGAGCGCCGAGACCTGCCCTTTAAGGGAACTGAGAGCCAACCCCGCTTGCAAGCCAGACTGTAGAAAATCGAGAATTCTGGGGATGGCCAGAGGCATAGGCTGGACGTTAGTTTCCCTGCACCATGAAAGGAAGATTTTCCACGTACGGTGGTAAATGCGGGATGAAGCAGGCTTTCGGGCGCTGATCATGGTGGCAATAACCGCGGGGGAGAATCCCGCTCTTGTTAATATCCAGGTCTCAATGGCCATGCCGTCAGCTTCAGGGCTCTGGAGCTCTGATGGAAAATGGGCCCTTGGGTCAGCAAGTCTGGGATGTCTGGAAGGCGCCACGGTGCGTCTGTGAGCATTTGTACTAATTCGGCGTACCAGGCGCGCCTGGGCCGGTCCGGTGCTATCAGTATCACCGGGACACCCTCTGCCTTGATCTTCCTGATTACCCGCGGCAGCAGGGGTAGAGGTGGAAATATGTAAGGCAGGGGGAAGTGGTGCCAGGAGCAGACTAAAGCATCCGCGCCGATGGACTACGGGTCGTGTGACCTGGCTATGAACGCGGGTACCTTTACATTCAACCTTGAGGCCATTAGGTCCACGTCTGGTGTGCCCCAACGAGTGCAGATGTGTAGAAACATCTGGGTGGAGGGACCATTCTCCGGCAGCCAGGCCTTGGAGACTTAGCAAGTCTGCTGCCCAGTTCTCTATCCCCGGTATGTGTACCGCTGATATCACTGATCCCGTCGATTCGGCCCAGCTGAGGATCTTGTGGGCCTCGAGATAAGCCGCTTTGCTGCGGGTGCCCCCCTGCCGATTGACATAGGCTACAGCTGTCGCATTGTCCGATTGTACTCGAATCTGACGACCCGCTAGCAGAGGGCTGAAGGCTCTGAGCGAGAGGAAGATCACGCGGAGCTCCAGGATGTTGATGGGGAGGAAAGACTCCTGGGGCGTCCAACGTCCTTGAGCAGTGTGGTGCAGGTACACTGCTCCCCAGCCTAGGAGGCTGGCGTCCGTGGTCAGGACCAGCCAGTTCACTGGGAGAAAAGATCTCCCCTTCGATAGGGATGAGGACCGAAGCCACCAGCGGAGTGCGTACCTGACTGAAGGCGTCAGGTGAAGATGTCTGTCCAGGGAGAAGGGGCTCTTGTCCCAGGCCGCTAGAAGGGCTAGCTGCAGTGGGCGGAGGTGCAGTTGAGCAAAGGGTACTGCTTCCATAGCCGCCACCATCCTGCCGAGCACGTTCATGCTGAATCGAATGGAGCGAGACGGAGGACGTAGAAGGCAGCGTACCGCTCGTTCAAGAGCAAACGCCTTGTCCTGAGGGAGAAGGATCAAGCCCCGACGGGTGTCCAGGGACATGCCCAGGAAGGTGATGGATCGTGATGGGATCGGGGATGATTTGTCCAGCTTCACTAGCCACCCTAAGCGGGATAGGGTGTCCACAGTGATTTGTACGCTGGTTGAGCAGTCGCGGAAGGAGGGGGCCTTGATGAGGAGGTCGTCCAAGTAAGGGAGAACGACTACTCCCCTGGCGTGAAGGACGCTCATGGCGGCCGCCATGACTTTGGTGAAGACCCTTGGTGTGGTGGCAAGGCCGAAGGGTAGAGCTACGAATTGAAAGTGGGAGTCCTGAATTGCGGAGCGCAGGAACTTTTGGTGATCTGGGGCGATGGGTATGTGCAGGTACGCGTCCTTGATGTCTATGGAGGAGAGGAATTCCCCTTCGACCATGGATGCAATAATGGACCTTAGGGACTCCATTCTGAATCTCCGTACGTGCACATGTTTGTTTAGGTGTTTGAGGTCCAGGATGGGTCGAACTGACCCATCCTTTTTGGGGACCACAAAGAGGTTGGAATAAAAACCCCCGAACTTCTCGTCGACTGGGACAGGTATTATCACTCCTGCTGTTTGGAGCGAGTGGATTGCTGAGAAAAAAGCTTCGGGTCGTTTTCAAGTCTTTGGGGGGTTTGGCGGAGTCTCCCTAGTCCTGGACTGTTTCGGTCTAGGCCGCCATGACGAAGTGGGTTTCGGGGAGAGCTGAGAAGGTCGGTCCCTGCGTAGTCCGCGGCTGGTGGTGGGGACAGTACGGGATGTCGACCAACCAAATGAGTTCCGAAAGGAGCGGCACGAGGACTGTAGACGTCTGGTGAAGGACGTCCTGGACTTCAGCTGGGGGAGGGAGGTACTCTTTCCTCCCGTGGCATCAGAAATGAGCTTGTCCAGACGTTCGCCAAACAACCGGTCTGGAAAAAAAGGGAAGGCCCGTGAGAGACTTCTTGGAGGCAGAGTCCGCTCGTCATTGTCGGAGCCAGAGAGCTCTACGGATGGCTATGGTATTTGAGGCGGCAAACGCTGCGCAGGTAGCAGCATCCATGGAGGCCTGGATGAGGTACTCCGCCGCAGCGGCAATTTGAGCTGTTACCTCTGTGAAGGTCTGAGTGAACTGGGATTCCTCAAGCGAAGTGTTAAGGGATTCTGCCCAGACCGAGATCGCCTTTGCGACCCACACAGAGGCAAAGGAGGGCGAGAGGGAGGAACCCGCAGCCTCAAAAGCAGAGCGGGCGAGGTGCTCAACCTGTCTGTCTGTCGAGTCCTTAATGGAAGAACCATCGGGTAAAGACAGGAGTGTCTTTGTGGTAAGGCGGGAGACCGGGGGGTCGACCAAGGGCGGATCGGCCCAGCCCTTAGGGGCAGGTGAGGCAAAAGGGTACCGGTACTCCATGAGTTTTCAGTTACCGAAGCGCCTGTCAGGCTTCTCCCTTTGCTTTGTGAGGATATCCTGAAACTCTGGGTGATCAGCGAAAACCTTTTGGGGTTTCCTTGCCCTCTTAAAGGAGACCGCATGGTCAGTGGTAGTGGATGGGGGATCCTCCACATGCAGAGTTTGGTTGATTGCTGATTGATCATCTGGGGGTGATGAAACCAAGGAATCCTCCTGGTACAAACAGCATTCTCCCTCCTCCAGCTCTTCAGAAGCCGTGGAGCATGTGGGAGAGTGTGCCCTGTGTGCTCCTGAGGGAGAGCCCGCTGGAGACACCCGGCCGTCTGCCCTTTTCCTGATCCCTGCAATCGGTGAAGCATGTGCCCGGATTACCTCTGAAGGATCCTCCATAGGGGTATCCTCAGGCTGCGTTCCGTCCAGGGACCCAGAAGGGTGTGGAGGACGACATTGCATAGCCAGAACCAGGTTCTGTGACAGTTTTTCCATGGATTGGGACAGAAAACTGTGCCCATTCCGGTGGGCTGGGGGCTCTAGGCTGCCGGTTGCGGTGGTGGTGGCAGGGGGGTCTTGGGTGGGCTATAGGGGCACAGGACTCACAGAGAGAAGAGGTGTGTTTACGTGGTAGCTCAGCGTGGCAGGCAGTGCAGGCTGAATAATAGACTATGTGAGCCTTAGCCCTCTTAGTGCCTTTTGAATTCTGCATGTTCCTAATAGGAGTATGCCAGGAGGGGGCGCAATGCTCAGTAGAGCTACAATTGATAGCAAGCACCTCACCAGAATCAGCCGATGACCCTGTCCTCAGGAAGGCTTAAGCTCTATGAAGATCTCGCACGCTTCCCTGGGGGAAGGGCTTATCGCGGCCGCGGGGGGGGCGGGGCTTAGCGCTAAAAGAGCGGGAAGATGAGTCTGTGTTCCCCCCCCCTGCTGTGGGTAGTAAAAAAAAAAAAAAACGGCGGGAAGGGAGCTTCTGAGTTTTCCTCCCTCTCTCTACAGTCAGCACACAGCTTGTCAGCGGTGGTTATCACCCGCTTTTTGCTGGAGCAAATAAACAGAGCAGATAATACACAGGTGAGTCCCTGAGCCCTGGGCCCTCCCCCCTGCCACCGGGAAGTTATCTGCAAGACTTTCTGCAAACAGCAGAACTTCCCCCCAGCCAGCAAGCTAGAGAAAGTTAACACTGTGTGTGCAGGATCCTTGCTCCTTGCACATAAATACTGTAAATGGCCTGGGAAACTTCCCTGCAGCGTCCTTTCTCCCTTTGTCTGGGAAACCAGTCAGGGGGGATCTAACCTTAAAAACACTGCTTTCCAGGCAGTGAAATAGCAGAGCCAGCTTGCTGTGTCGTTGTCATATTCATCTCAGAGCCTGCAGAGAGGGGCTGAGGAATCAGTGCCATCTTCATCTCAGAGCCTGGAGAGGGGCTGAGGAATCAGTGCCATCTTCATCTCAGAGCCTGCGGAGAGGGGCTGAGGAATCAGTGCCATCTTCATCTCAGAGCCTGCGGAGAGGGGCTGAGGAATTAGTGCCATCTTCATCTCAGAGCCTGCGGAGAGGGGCTGAGGAATCAGTGCCATCTTCATCTCAGAGCCTGGAGAGGGGCTGAGGAATCAGTGCCATCTTCATCTCAGAGCCTGCGGAGAGGGGCTGAGGAATCAGTGCCATCTTCATCTCAGAGCCTGCGGAGAGGGGCTGAGGAATCAGTGCCATCTTCATCTCAGAGCCTGCGGAGAGGGGCTGAGGAATCAGTGCCATCTTCATCTCAGAGCTTGCAGAGGGGCTGAGGAATTGGGCTATAGGGCACAGGCCTCTACCCTGGGCTTTAGAAAATCGGTGTCTGTGGAACCCGTTGTCCAGCCCAGGATACAGCGTCGCGGGAGGGAGTACGTGTAGGCAACGCTTCACGTTCCCGCCCGTTGATGGTAGTGGGAGATCGGTCCCAAAAGGAAACAGTCGCCCTCCAAAAATAACAAACCTTGAAAGGAAGTGCCTCCTACAGACACTAAGCTAAAACTGAGCTTGCCTGGCCCGGCCAGGGGGTGTATACTGCAGAGCAGGAGCTATGCTTTTGCATCTACTTAGTGTCCCCCTATGGATAGGCAGCATAACACCCATGGACCTGTGTCCCCCAATGAGGCGTCAGAGAAAGTCTGTTTAATAGTTAGAACAGCGTAATGAATATTTGTTTATGCACAAGGTCACTTTATTCTAATTGTACGTTTGGGCAGTATTGTTATGGGTCCAATAAAACGTTTATGCAGTTGACATGTCATGTCTTATCTTTTTACTACTATTGTGCATGCACACTGAAGCCCCCCGCCTGATCACCCCACTCACTAGGCCTTAGGCCCATGTCGGTGCCCACAATGTATTGGTGCACTGTTTTGTTAGATAGTGTGCACTTTTGGGTTCGCACATAGAAGTGGGGCCCAGCATCCTCATGTAACATCACCAGACATGATCCAGCAACGCAGTGGTTCCTGATCAAGTAATTTGGAATCCATGTCTATGACCCTAAAGAGGTGGTGGTCCACTACAAAGCAAAATGGACACAATGATTTAAAGCTGTGACAGAAAACTTTTTCTAAATACCTTCTGTTGTCCATTCAGCCTGTGAGTGGCGCTATCGCAGTCTGCTCATCCCCAACACGTGACTCCAGGCTGCAGTGACCACTGATATCCAGTGATGTCACGTCAACTTCTGGAATTGGAAGTTGACCCAGCATCCCCGAGGCGGGACCCAGTCTCTGAGTGACTGGGCTGTGGGTGGAGTTTCACCGCTATTCACAGCCCATCACCTCATGCGTTCTCTTCTTCACCGCAGAGCGCAGCAAGCACAAGCGATGCTGTGCTGTGCGGTCAAACTCTATTTAGAAAACTCCTTCTGTCTCAGCCTTACACGGATGTGGCCACCATGCTTTGTAGTGGTCCACTTCCTTAAAGGGGTTTTCCTGCGAACAAAGTTACATTTAATTAATAGATCTTGGAATAGTAATAATTTCCTAATTGGATGTGTTTTAAAAAAAATATGTTCCTGTGTTGAGATAATCTTATATATGTGCCCCTGCAATGTACTGTGTAATGGCTGTGTCTGAACATACCACATCTCCTGGGCAGGGGAGGACACAAATAAGTATACAGACATTACAGCACGGGATTGCAAATAAATTCTTTGAGGTAAAACATTTTTTAAAAAAACAACAACAGGCTGGATATGTTTTCCCTCACAAAAAGAATCCGCTTTGATCCCCTGAAGTTCTCTATGTATACTCTCTTTCACTTCCCCCCCTGGCCCAGGAGCTGTGGTATTATCAGACCATGTTCTTGTACGGTCAGACACGGCCATTACACAGCACATAGCAGGGACACATTTATAAGTTTATCTCTGCACAGGAACAATATTTTCATTTTTTTTTGTAACACATCAAATTGTGGAACCTATTATATTCCAATATCTATTGAGTAAAATGAACTTTAAAATTAATTGTGCGAGTGAGAAAACCCCTTTAAGTGCATGTGAAAAGCACATCGGGGTAGCGACAAAACACACAATGCACTTTTGTTATTCAGCTCATGAAAGATTTGTATTTGTACTTCTTCATTACAATGCATTGATACATATTATACCCTATAGTGAGCATGCTATACATAGGCTCATTTCCTTCTAGTTGCGCTTGCACGTTATACAGTAGCTTGTGCTTATACTGTACTATAAGACATTACTAATCAATCACGTTTTTGATAGTACTCTAATCATATTGATATGCCGGCATTTTTTCCTATCGTCCATTGGAGACCTTAATATTATCATCTGGCTGGTTTTCTTTTAACATGAATAAAGCTGTTATTTTTATATGAATTTGTGACTCCAATTTCCAAGTTTGTAGTATTATATTAGCTACGGAGTCCACATTTGCAGTGTTTTATTATGTAGATACTTTACAGATGGCAAGCATCTATTCCTCATATGTACATGGTGCCACATACACAGTGTTTTAATCTTTCCATATGATATAAGTATGGAAAGTAATAACTGGGATAGGAAAGTTACTGACCCAAACTTAAGCTATCAGTGAAAAGTGTTCTGCCGCCCACATTCCCCTAGTGCTTCCTCAGATTAGCACACTACCTGAGGAAGCAGCTGTAAGGCTAAGTGGAGTATATGGTGAGATTTTACCTCACAGTAAGAATAAATAAAACTATAATATTCTAGTAAATGCCAAAAGTATGGAAACTAGAAGCTCCCATACTTTGGGCATTTACTAGTAGATTATACTTTTATTGTTTCTTACTCCTTCCACTTACCATAATATAAAAATAGCAACAAAAAGAGGACAATGTCCTCCAAAAATTAAGTATTAGGGTATGTGCGCACTAGGCGTTTTTTTCACGCTGTGTTTTTATGTGCGTTTTTGTCTCAAAAAACGCACCCGCGGCTAAAAAACGCGACAAAAATGCATGCGTTTTTACCGCGATTTGGTGCTTTTTTTGCTGCGTTTTTGCTCACTGCGTTTTTAATCAGTGCACAATGCCATTAACGATTGTTGATGAAAAAAAAAAAAAAAAAGGTCTGATGTCATTTCCTTCTTCAAAATGTTCATTGTATGCAGAGCAGACAGCTGCAGAACTAGTTTATGCAGGAGAGCAGACAGCAGCTGCAGAACTACAAGGCTCAGCATCCTCTATCCAGGACTCTATGCAGGAGTTTTTTGCCCAAAAAGAAAAAAAAAATGACATGGGCTTCGCTATATTTTTGTATGCTAGCCAGGTACAGCAGGCAGGTACAGGCTGCCCCCAATCCCCAGCTGCCTATTTGTACCCGGCTGGGAATCAAAAATATAGGGAAGCCTTTTTTTTTTTTTTTTTTTTTAATTTCATGAATTTCAAGAAATAATTTAAAAAAAAAAATGACATAGGCTTCGCGCAATTTTTGAGTCCAGCCAGGTACAACTAGGCAGCTGGGGATTGGAATCCGCAGTGCAGAGTGCCCAAGCTTTCTGGGCACCCCCGCTGCGAATTGCAGTCCGCAGCCACCCCCAAAAATGGCGCTTTCATAGAAGCGCCATCTTCTGGCGCTGTATCCAACTCTTCCAGCTGCCCTGATGCCGGGTGGCTCGCTGGGTAATAATGGAGTTAGGGCTAGCTGTATATTATCAGCTGGCCCTAAGCCCGAAATTCATGGTGTCACGCCAATATTAGACATGGCCACCATGAATTTCTAGTAATGATAAAAAAAAAAACACAACACACAGAAAAATATTTTTATTAGAAATAAAACACAACACAATTAGTGACTCCATCTTTATTGAAATAAAGAACCCCCCTCCGCAGTAATCCTGGGTCAAGGGTCCCGCGCTGTCCAATCCGGATCCAATATCATCTGATCGGTTTGCTGGAAGGCAAAGCGATCAGATGATGTGTCAGGATCAAGTGCCTGAATCACATCACACATCAGCTGATTGTATAAAAGCCGATTATACAATCAGCTGATGCATCAGTGCAAAAAATAAATAAATAAATAAAATACTCACGTCTGTGCTGATTACCGGCAGCTCCTGGAGCGATCGGATGAGAGTCTGATCCTGTCCCATCGCTGCAGGAGCTGCCGGTAATCAGCTGATGAAGTCTTCTGACGGCAGGATCAGCTGATAGCCGGCCGGGCGCGAAAAAGCCAGCGACACCGCGAGAATTACAATCAGCTGATGCTGCATCAGGTGATCCACTGCCAGGTCCTGCAAGCTTCGTACGTGCCCCGGGGAGACTGCACACAGCCAGAGCGGCGGTACCGGGACAGGAGCGGGCATGGCACCGGGACCCTGCAGACAGGTGAGTATGACATAATTTTTTTTTTTACTGTTCACTTTGGTTTTCGCCGCTGCCTCCACCTCCTGCCCAGACATGGCGCCGCACGGAGCTGACATGGCACCGGGCGGGTTGTGGACGCAGCGGTGACGGTACCGGGAGGATTCATGCTTCTGTGTTTACCAACAGAAGGAATCCTCTTCCTGTACACGTCACTTTACTGCCCAACCCTTGCGTTTATAGCTGCGTTTTTAGTCATAGAAACACAGCTATATGCGTTTTTCATTGCGTTATTGAACATCTCATTGAACTCAATGGGTGAAAAACGCAGTGAAAAACGCAGAAATAATTGACATGCTGCATTTTTGTGGTCACCACAAAAACGCAGCTACAAAAAAACGCTGTGTGCGGACAGCACTTATGAAAACCCATAGAAATTGCTGGGGAAGCAATGTCACTGCGTTTTCAGCACAAAAATGCGTTAAAAAACGCCGCTAAAAACGCCTAGTGCACACAAGGCCTTACTCACAGCAAGTTGAGCTGCAGTGTGTACATCGCCCAGGCCAAAAGCTAATGCTCTACCAGGATACAGCTAAACCCCCACTAATGTGGAAGCGTCACAGGTGCAGGAGAAGCAGATCACACACACACCTCCATGGAATGGAGAGGAGGCGAATGCTAGATGATAAAACTGCACACAAGTGGCTTGCATAGAGCGCTGTTCACATGCAGATGGCACAGTCACAAACCCGCAGCCTATTAGGTGACGCCCTTCTATTAGATCAGGCGGGCTGCCAAGCTGTACCCCACTGTGTATCATGCACGGACAGACACTCTACAATGCAAGGCCCAACAGAAAGGGGCCTGGCTGTATCCTGTACAAACAAAAAAAATGAGGTTTTTGTTGGTATTTGGTTACACACTGCAGCCCAACTTGCTGTGAGTAATACTTAATTTTTGGAGGACATTGTCCTCTTTTTGTTGCTATTTTTATATTTAGTGTAGGGACCTACAGACATGAGGTGCCGTGACGAGGGTGTAGGCTTACGTTTCATGGCCATAAATACCAACAAAAACCTCATATTTTTTTGTTTGTACAGGATACAGCCAGGCCCCTTTCTGTTGGGCCTTGCATTGTAGAGTGTCTGTCCGTGCATGATACACAGTGGGGTACGGCTTGGCAGCCCGCCTGATCTAATAGAAGGGCGTCACCTAATAGGCTGCGGGTTTGTGACTGTGCCATCTGCATGTGAACAGCGCTCTATGCAAGCCACTTGTGTGCAGTTTTATCATCTAGCATTCGCCTCCCCTCCATTCCATGGAGGTGTGTGTGTGATCTGCTTCTCCTGCACCTGTGACGCTTCCACATTAGTGGGGGTTTAGCTGTATCCTGGTAGAGCATTAGCTTTTGGCCTGGGCGATGTACACACTGCAGCCCAACTTGCTGTGAGTAATCCTTCCACTTACCCCAGCAGCTTTCTATAGTTGATTTTATGTTCATCTAATCCAATGCTGAATGGGTTCCAATTTATAGAATATACACACTTGTTTGGCTACTTCTCTTATCCCATATTGGATGGGCTTCGTTTTAATAAAACCAATTCATATTTCTAATTGCTTATTGGTATGGTTTCATAGTATACTACATTGCTATTCCAGACCACTCATTAAGAAGGTTCGGTTCTATCTACATGTTCGGGTGTAGGTACGATAACTTACATCTTTAATCCCTTATTGGAAGGGCTCCGTTCTTATGTCACCACTTATACTCCAGTTATACTCCAGTTATATTTTTAATACCTTATAAAAAAAGATTATTTCCATTCATGCCGCCTGGAATATAATTTTGATTATACATCGTGGTGTTTCCTTATTTTTGTATTTATTGCTGATTTCACGCTATTTGGCCTAAAATCTGCCAAATACTTCATGTCGTCAACCACCTAAAAGATTTTTTATATTTTTAACATGCATTTTGTGCATCAATATCTTTTTAAATGTTTGTGTAACCATTTATCAAAGTATTTTGTATTTTACCAATGATGTTTATTAAATACAAATTTTATGGCGACCAAAAGACGTAATTTTGGAGTTTGGAATTTTTTTTGTCGCTACGACGTTTACCGATCAGATTAAATCATTTTAGATTTTGATAAATTGGGCGCTTCTGAACGCAGGGATACAAAATGTGTATTTTTTTAACCTTTTAATTTTCAATGGAACTTTTAGGTTTATTTATATATTTAACATTTTTTAAAACTGTTTGTTTTTTTTATTATTATTATTATTATTACTACTATTTTACTAGTCCCCCTAGAGGGCTATAATGATCAGCGGTCAGATCGCTAATTCATTTCTCCCGATCGGAGCAGCACCGCAGAAATGATCATCTCCTTTAACAGCCAGTACTCGGTTGTTTTCTTACAGAACTTCATCATGGCAGCACAGGAGTCATCACATGACCCTGTGCTACCATGACAAACACCAGATCCACGTGATCACGTCACATGACTTCCAGTGGAGGCCTGCGAGTAAAGTTATAGCGCGATCACTATTATAATGGAGCTGTCGCATATTGCCAGCGCCATTTAAGGGGTTAAAAGGAACGGCCGGATAGCGATTCCCGCTCATGCCTAGCAGGCACATGTCAGCTGTATAAATCAGCTGAGATGTGCGCCGATCTCCCCCGGCTGCTGAAATTAACACTATGACCACTATGACGTAATTTTACTGCCCACGGTCGTTAAAGGGAAGGTGTCGTAAAAAAAAAAAAAAAAAATCAATAAGTGAAAAAATGTAAAGTATTAATGTTTTGTTTAAATATTATTTTGCTTTTAATTGACCAAAATATATAAAAAAAAAAATTTGAAAGTTTGATATTTTCCACTCTTAAACACTAGGGGAAGCAGCTGCTGAAATCCTACAGAAATCCCACTGTAGAAAAAGCCTGAATTACACCTGCAGTAAATTGGGCGGAGTCTGCTCTCCTGTGTGTGATGTCACAACTCCCCCTCCCAATCTGGGTGTTTACAAAGGAATAGAGAATGAAATTTAGGATCACAGTGCGGAGCCATTTTGTTGGTGACCAGGAATGTCTAATGTGTCACCAAGGACAGCCAGAGTATCACACAGGATAGAATTAGATACACGGCTCAGCAGACGGTATCACACAGGATAGGATTAGATACACGGCTCAGCAGACAGTATCACACAGGATAGGATTAGATATCCAGCTCAGCAGATAGTATCACACAGGCTAGGATTAGATATCCAGCTCAGCAGACAGTATCAGACAAGCTAGGATTAGATACACAGCTCTACAGACAGTATCACACAGGATAGGATTAGATACACGGCTCAGCAGACAGTATCACACAGGATAGGATTAGATACACGGCTCAGCAGACAGTATCACACAGTATAGGATTAGATACACAGCTCTGCACACAGTATCACACAGGAGAGGATTAGATACACAGCTCTGCACACAGTATCACACAGGAGAGGATTAGATACACAGCCCGCCCTGCAGACAGTATCACCGGTAAATACACAGGCCGACAGGTGGAAGGGAAGGTGAGCGGGGGGTGTTTTCGGAGACGGTAGCAGCGGCGGTGGTGGGGGAGAGGGTGCCGGTACTCATGTCGAGGCACACAAACACACAGCAGCAGCGGCGGAAGGGGGGGGGGGGCAGAGAGGAGGGAGGGGGTGTCATTGGAGACGGTAACGGCGGGGGGAGGGGCGACGGAGGCAGCAGTAGCGAGGGCTGGGTAGAGCGGTGGGAGGGGATGTCATTGGAGACAGTAACGGCGGTGGCGGTAGCAGTAGCGGGGGCTTGGTATAGCGGAGGGAGGGGGTGTCATTGGAGACGGTAACGGCGCGGGGGGGGGGGGGGGGGGGGGTTTGGGTAGGCGGCCCGGACTCTCACATCCTGGCGGTTGACAGGGGTACAGTGGAGTAAACAGCATACGCTGTGAGCTCCACAATGATGGCGCCGATCTCCTCCCTCTGCTGTGATCTGGACAGCCCAGGGGGCGCATCCAGGTCACAGCAGATGCCTACTCTAATGTTACTAAATGGGGTCGGATCCCGACCACTGTTCTCTATGCACAGGGGCTGCCATAAAACAGTAACTGTCGTTGCACACACAGAAAATCCAGCATGGCAGCCTCCAGTGCCTTCAGTAAAATTAGAACTAAATAAAAACTAAATAAGCAGTGATTTTAATTTTGTATTAAAAAAATATATATTTTTACATTCTTGTCAGTCTACGCAGGGGAGCAGAACCTGTCATTTGTTTGATTTCTTGTTCTACATCCAGTAGTATTGCAGTGTTTAGAGCAAATGACGTTCACCTATCTATCCTAGTCAGCTTTGGTGGCTTTCAGCAGGCCATGGCTGCCATTACATCTTATAGACACCTTATGATCACTTAGCAGGAGGCTGATAGGTGCCACTGGGTGTGCAAGAACAGTCACATTTTTTAATTGTTGCTGTCAGTGATGGGCAGCAGCATTTAAATCTTTAACCCCTTAAAGATAGGGTGTCGCGTTTTTTATTTTTGTAGTAAAAATAGTGGTTATGAAATCAAGTATATATATATATATATATACACACATATATACACATATATACACATACACAAAAGGAGTGTTTTTGCAGATGGGGACAAGACAACAGACCACATCTCAGTACCAATGCTTTCTGGCTGATGTTTTGGTCACGTTAGAAAGTTGGTTGTGCTCTCACACTCATGGTAGCATTAGAAAGACTCTACAACCCACACAAGTGACACAGGTAGTGCGGCACATCAATGTGAGCTGTGTCAAGAAGGTATGCTGTGTGTCAGCCTAGTGTCCAGAGGATAAAGGCGCTACCAGGAGACAGGCCAGTACACCAGGAGATGTGGAGGGGGCCGTAGGAGGGCAACAACCCAACAGCAGGACCGCTATCTCGGCCTTTGTGCAAGGAGGAACAGGAGGACCACTGCCAGAGCCCTGCTAAATGACCCTCAGCAGGCCACAAATGTGCATGTGTCTGCACAAATGGTTAGAAACCGAGGATGACATGAGGGCCCGACGTCCACAGATGGGGGTTGTGCTCACAGCCAAACACCGTGCAGGACGCTTGGCATTTTTCACCGAACACCAGGATTGGCAAATTCGCCACTGGCACCCTGTGCTCTTCACAGATCAAAGCAGGTTCACACTGAGCACATGTGACAGACGCAACACAGTCTGGAGGCGCCATGGAGAGTGATCTGCTGCCTGCAATATCCTTCAGCATGACCGGTTTGGCAGTGGGTCAGTAATGGTGTGGGGTGGCATATCTTTGGAGGGCCGCACAGCCCTCCATGTGCTCGCCAGAGGTAGCTTGACTGCCATTAGGTACTGAGATGAGATCCTCAGACCCCCTGTGAGACCATCTGCTGGTGCGGTTGACCCTGGGTCCCTATTAATGCAGGACAATGCCAAACTTCATGTGGCTGTAGTGTGTCAGCAGTTCCTGCAAGATGAAGGAATTGAAGCTATGGACTGGCCCGCCCGTTCCGCAGACCTGAATCTGATTGAGCACATCTGGAACATCATGTCTCGCTCCGTCCATTAACGTCACCACAGACTGTCCAGGAGTTAGTGGATGCTTTAGTTCAGGTCTGGGAGGAGATCCATCAGGAGACCATCCGCAACCTCATCAGGAGCATGCCCTGGCGTTATAGGGAGGTCATACAGGCACGTGGAGGCCACACACAATACCGAGCCTCATTTTTACTTGTTTCCACGTTCATTTTGTGTGTGTCTTCAAATCCAGGCCTCCATTGGTTAAAACATTTGATTTCCATTGATGAGCTGTGTGTGATTTTGTTGTCAGCACATTCAACTTTGTACAGAACAAAGTATTCAATGAGAATATTTCATTCATCCAGATCTAGGATGTGTTATTTGAACATTCCCTTTATTTTTTTTTTGAGCAGTGTATATGAAATTTACCTGCATGTAAATAGTGTAGAGAAAAAAAAAAACAGATCAAAAACACCAAAATTTCAGTTTTCAGTTGCAGCACCTCAAAATAAAAAGCATGTTGGTGCCAATAAAATAATCAGCTTTTAATGCAAAAAAACAGATCCTCACATACAACTCCAGCAACAGAAAACTCAAGTGGCGTCTCAATTGTTTTTTTTGTTGAACACAAAAAACATTGTAAAAAATAAAATATTAAAAACTATTGACTATTGTGAAATTCTGGGGGGGTTTTCCCCTCCATTCTGCAGTACATTCTATAGTAAAACTAATGTCATCATTGACAATTACAACTGCAAAATAAAAAACAAAAAATACAAGCCCTCGTATGATTATGTGGATGGAAAAATAGAAAAGTTAAACGTCTTGTGAGAACAGAAGAAAGAAGAAAAAGTGCAAAAAGACAATTGGCGGTGAGGAGAATGGAGCTGCTTGGTGCCAGAGGCAGCTGCCAACTGTGTGACACCGCACCCGCCATGTATGAAGCAGGCGGACACCAGCACCCGACATATGACACAAGGGGGTTAATTCTAGTCAAGAGGAAATTAAAAATTAGTCTATTATTGTATCAAAAACATAAAATACATTTCTGGATGCACAAGGCTTGTAAGTGTACAGTATTACCTGAGGACATAAGGCTTCCAGCTGACTTGCAGACATGCGAACTAGCTTTACCCCTTCTTCATTGTTGGATATGGAGCATGCCAAATTGGCCACCTGTAATATTAAGTTGCTATTTTAAATATTTTAAACATATATAGAATATGTACACAAGGAAAAAGAAAATTGTAAACATAAATGCAGTCTGTGGCATTAGTGGCCTCTAAATGGTTAATAGCAGTGATTGGAGCTAGCTCTGCTGTCATTCCGGTGCTGACATACTTGTAAGCCATTCTGCACTAAAAGGCTAATAAATAAAAAAAAAAAAAAAAAAAAAGTATGCTGATCACATTAACCCAACAAATTCTTGAGGTTATTACGAATCGCTGGATACCGAACCTATGAAATAAAAGGGGATCGGAGGAACGCACAGCCCTAAATGCAAAAAACAATACTAATATAGAGGGTGCTCTGATGCTAAGCAATATATATGAAACCACAAAGAACAGCGCTTAGCGTATACAAACGGCACTCACTCAGAGGATAAAAGGATATACAATTTTTATTAGTGATCATAGATTAAAATCAACCTATAGAAGGTACACCTAAAAATAGTGAAACAATCAATCCCAAATCTGATTCTGCATAAGATGCATCTATTTCAGAACTTATACGAAATGGCCTTTATCAATTAAGAAGGAGAATTGCAATGAATTAATACCAGATCAAAATGTTGTGATATTATTCAACATAGACCATTTGAAAGGCCAACCACAGACAATCTGAGAAACCTATAAGGGCTAATCAAACAATAATGGCACAAATAATAAATATAACACAGGACCAGACAGGGTACTATACAACCTGACCCAACCCAACACGTCGCTAAGATAGCTTAATCAGGAGTAAGAGGAGTGTGGTGAAGCTATCCTAGAGACATGTGTTGGATTGGGTCAGGTTGTATAGTACCCTGTCTCCTCCTGTGTTATATTTATTTTCTTCCACATTCTAGACATTTGACTGGAATAGACTGTGGACGCCATGTCACATTTGCAGGGGCCAGAGATGCCAAAAAAGAAGAAACCCCCCATAAGGGAACCCATTTTGTAAATTACACCGCGGGTGTAGTGTGCATTCTTAAACCACAGGTGATTCACGTCATTGTAAACCGTGTGCAGAATTATTAGGCAAGTTGTAATTTAGAGATTTTTTTATTATTGATCAACAACTATGTTCTCAATCAACCCAAAAGACTCAAATATCAAAGCTTAATATTTTTGGAAGTTGGAGTGGTTTTTTTTTAGATTTGGCTATCTTAGGATGGTATCTATTTGTGCAGGTAACTATTATTGTGCAGAATTATTAGGCAACTTAATAAAAACTAAATATATTCCCATCTCACTTGTTTATTTTCACCAGATAAACCAATATAACTGCACAAAATTTAGAAAAACATTTCTGAAATTAGTGACCAATATAACCACCGTTCTTTATGATGACACTCAACAGCTCACCATCCATAGATTCTGTCAGTGGCTTGATCCGGTTACGATCAACATTGCATGCAGCAGCCACCCCAACCTCCAGACACTGTTCCAAGAGGTGTACTGTTTTCCCTCCCTGTAGATCTCACATTTTATGAGGGACCACAGGTTCTCTATGGGATTCAGATCAGGTGAACAAGGAGGCATGTAATTATATTTTCATCTTTTAGACCTTTACTGGCCAGCCACGCTGTGAAGTAGTTGGATGCATCTGATGGAACATTGCCCTGCATGAAAATCATGTTTTTCTTGAACGATACCGACTTCTAAACTGGAAGTATGTCTTGGAGTTGAGCTTCACTCCATCCTCACCCCGAAAAGGTCCCACAAGTTCATCTTTGAGGATACCAGTACCCCACCTCCACCTTGCTGGCGTCTGAGTCGGAGTGGAGCTCTCTGCCCTTTACTGATCCAGCCTCTGGCCCATCCATCTGGCCCATCAAGAGTCACTCTCATTTCATCAGTCCATAAAACCTTTGAAAAATCAGTCTTCCGAAATTTCTTGGCCCAGTCTTGACGTTTTATCTTACGTTTCTTGTTCAAAGGTAGTAGTTTTTCAGCCTTCCTTACCTTGGCAATGTCCCTGAGTATGGCACACCTTGTGCTTCTTGATACTCCAGTAACGTTGCAGCTCTGAAATATGGCCAAACTGGTGCTAAATGGCATTTTGGCAGCTTCACGCTTGATTTTCCTCAATTCATGGGCAGTTATTTTGCACCTTTTTTGCCCAACACGCTTCTTGCGACCCTGTCGGCTATTTGCCATGAAATGCTTGATTGTTCGGTGATCAAGCTTCAAAAGTTTGGCAGTTTCAAGACTGCTGCATCCCTCTGCAAGACATCTCACAATTTTGGACTTTTCAGAGCCCGTCAAATCACTCTTCTGACCCATTTTTCCAAAGGAAAGGAAGTTGCCTAATAATTAAGCACACGTTATATAGGGTGTTGATGTCATTACACTATACCCCTCCTCATTACAGAGATGCACATCACCTGATATACTTAATTGGTAGTTGGCTCTCAAGCCTATACAGCTTGGAGTAGGACAACATGAATACAAAAAGATCATGTGATCAAAATACTCATTTGCCTAATAATTCTGCACACAGTGTATAACATTGGTCTGTAGTTTTAGCTTCAGATTCTTAATTTTGAAAAGAACTAATAGGAGAACACTGACCAAATCATTGGTTGCACAATTTCTCTTGAGTACGCAGATATCCCATATGTGGTCAGAAACTACTTTTGAGGCACAGTGCAAAGCTCAGAAGGAAAGGGTCCTATTGGAGCGCAGACTATGCTGGAATGGTTTGTTGGAGCCATGTGATACTGGCAGAGCCCCTGAAGTGTCAGAACAGCAGGAACCCCCATACGTGACCCCATTTTCCAAACTACACCTCTCAATGAATAAATCTATGCAGTGAGCATATTTATTCATGTAATATTTTTGCATTACTTTTTTGCTCTTTCTTTTGTGGGACTTTCCTTTTAGATTTTATTTTACATTTTATTTGGTCTCTCTAGGAGACTTCAACTTTCATTTATTTGATCACTGGTCTAATACTCTGCAATACTTATGTAGTGGAAGGCATTAGCTCTGTCACTGTCACACTGCTTACGGCAGGGAATAACAGGCAGGCCACTGTACTTGACAGACACTGAGGACATTGTTTGGGCATAATGAATAACATTAGCTGTCGTGGCAGCTATCTGGGGTGCCAACGGGGTGAGAGGGAACCCCTTTCCGTTAACAACCTTGTAAATGCTGGGTTCACTATTGTTCGTGGCATTTAGTGGGTTAAATAGCAGCATCCCTGGCCATTACAGCAGGAGCTAAGTTGTCAGTTAAGTTAACGCTCCCTCAGCTCGCAATCCCGCATAATCAACGAGATCCGCACAATCACCGGGACATACCAGTTTGTCCATTTGTAGGTACTCTATGCAATATAGGACATAACGGCAAGTTCAATATTTAAAGAATCTAAAATGAGAATTATTTCTATGCTTTGCTTACATAACACCATCATATTCCACAGCACTTTACAGACTCTATTGTCACTGTCCCCATTGAGGCTTCCAATCTACATTCCCCTATCAGTATGCCTTTGGAGTGCGAGAGCAAACTGGAGTACCCAGAGGAAACCCACACACACACATGGGGACAATATCTACGTCTACATCTATAGTTGCTTTTTTGAATACTTGTAATCAGAAGTAGGAAAAGACATTTGAAGAGCTGTGAAAACAATATTAGGAGTTTCTTGGAGTGAATCATAAGTTCCTGTATCCTATTTCAGCTTCAATTGTTTCCGTCAGTCCAGTGTATGAATGCATCCAATATGCCCTGCAGTGGCGAAGCTGAGAAGATCTGATCACATACATAAATGTATATAATATACATGTAAAAGCACATTTCATAGGGTTTCAATTTTATGCGTAAGAAGAGATGAGGAAGGCTCAATAGCTACTGAGCAAGACTTCTGCTTAGTCCATATTTACCTCAATTAGTTTGTTCGCATGTTCACGAAACACCTGGGCATACTCTTTGACTTCCTTTTCATTCCCGTTCCTTGCAGCTTCAATCAAAACAAGAAGTGGTACGTTGGTCTCCAGGAAGGAGTCAGAAACATGATCCATGACAGCTTTTCGCAGCTGGAAGGAACAGAAATGGCTGATTAAGACAAACGGAAAGAGGAAAACCTGGACAAAAAAAGGAAACTTTAAATCCTTAAAGCACCATCCACCACCACCACCACCGGATAGTGATCAGTGATGTATGTTCCATATGTGTAGTAAAACACTGTGACCAAACTTGTGACTGGCCAGTTCACTCTAGTGTTTGCTGGGTGGCCTGGAAGTCTCTTCTAAATGTAAATCTACAAGGCTCAGACTTATATTCTAATCAGTCAAAGCTGCAGTCACAAAGTGGTGGAAAGAGACTGGGTGCAGATACGGAAACAGTAGAAGACAGCCAAGGGTATTTTACTGCACACAGGGAGCGTGGATAACCAATACCTATCCATAGGAGGCTGCTGCGAAGATTGCATTGGGAGACCTACAAATCAGACCATGCATTGCTTTCCGCAATACTCTCAAATGTCTGACTGAGCTCTCTTAGGCTACTTTCACACATCATTTTTTTTCCATCAGGCACAATCCGGAAAAAAACGGATAAAACAGATCCGGTGCTGGATCCGTTTTATCCCCATTAAATTTGTATTAGCGGCGGATTGTGCCTGATGGCCTTCCGTTGCATCCGGCTTTTGCCGGATCCGTCGTAATTGGCTAATGCAGCAGCCAGCCGGAACGTCTCTTGTAACATTTTTTGTCTCTGACAAAAAAACACATCGGCGTGATTTACAGTGGAAGCCTATGGACGCCGGATCCGTTTTTTTAAACTGAGTATGCTCCAAATCATTGAATAAAAACGGATCCAGAAAAAAACGGACAAAACGGATGCGCCGGATCCATAAAGAAAAAAAAAAAAAGGATCCGCCGCATCTGTTTTTGCATATTCTGAGCCGGATCCGTTGCATCAGGCACACGCCGGATTGTGCCTGATGCCAAAAAACTGGTGTGTGAAAGAAGCCTTAGGCTATGTGCGCACGTTGCGTAAATCCATGCAGTTACGCTGCGCTTTGCAGCGCAGCGTAACTGCGTGCGTCCTGCGTCCCCTGCACAGTCTATGGAGATTGTGCAGGGGCCGTGCGCACGTGGCGTCTCAGAGCGCAGCGCTTCGGCTACCGCCGAAGCGCTGCGCAAAGAGAAGTGGCATGTCACTTCTTCCGTGCGCTTTGCCGGCAGCTCCTGCTCTGTCTATGGCAGGAGCTGCAGGCAGAGCGCACGTTCTCGCCGGCACCATGCGCTTCAGAACGGAGCTTTTCAGCTGCGCTCTGAAGCGCACCTTTTCAGTGCTGGGCTAGTACGCAACGTGCGCACATACCCTCACTCTCTTGCTATCACGGACGTTGAGTGTGGAGAGATGCAACAGCAAGCATCGCGATACATCATGTTTGATAGAGAATCACATGCTTGTCTCCACAACTCAACAGGCAGATGCAGTTGAGTCTCCCTATGACCAATGTCATATAAAGCAACAGAGGAACACTGAAGAGACATTTACAAAAATAAATAATTAAAATTAAACTTTATCAGTTTATTCATTTTTAAGTAAATTGGTGGAGGTTCTGGGCCTAAGACCTCCACCAATCTCTGAAACCTAGCAGCAGTAAGTGCAGTGCTCTTGGCTGAGGTTGCACATGGACTGGAGTACGGAATTAATACAAGAATAGACTAAAACTGAATCCATGCCCCAGTCCGTGTGCTCGCTCCTCTCCCACCTCTAGGGGAAGGTTGTTTGAGGCATCAGCGGAGGTTTTAGGAGCCAGACCCACACCGATTTGTTTAGAATTAAAAGGCTCTGAAATATGACAAAACTTTATAAAGAGTTTAGTTACTCTTTAAATATGTTCCTGCTTCGGACTCATCTGTTTTTGGTCCATGTGTCATCTGTACTGGGAAGACAAATGGACAGCATATGACTGATATCCAATTATTCACACTTCTATTCACTTGGCTAGCTTAACCCCTTCACGACCATGGACGGATATATCCGTCATAGAGCGTGTCCCGTTAAGCCCCGCCCCCTGCCACGGGCAGGCGGCGGTCGGCACACATATCAGCTGTTTTCAATAGCTGATATGTGTGCCTGCTAGCCGCGGGTGGAATCGCTTCCACCCGCGGCCATTAACCCCTTAAATCTTGCTGCCAAAGTCTGGCAACAAGATCTATATGTGCGCGGCCATGTTTTTTACTTACCGCCGCCCCCACCGGAAGTCACGTGCGTGATCACGTGACTATCGGTGGTTGCCATCGTAGCACAGGGTCATGTGATGACGCCTGCAGCTATGAAGTTTCACTTTCATTTTCCCTCGGCCGCGAGCAGAGAGAAAAAGAAAGTGACTGAATCTGCTGTTTACAGCTGTATAGCTGTGATCAGCAGATAGATAAGAGCGATCGGATTGGTAATCACTATAACCCCCTCGGGGGACTAGTAAAATAAAAAAAAAAAAGTTTTAAAAAATTAAAAAAAAAAAAACAAAAACCTAAAAGTTCAAATCACCCACCTTTCCCCCCATTGAAAATTAAAGGGTTAAAAAAATAAATAAATATACAAATATTTGGTATCACCGCGTTCAGAAATGCTCGATCTATCAAAATATAAAATCAATTAATCTTATTGGTAAACGGCGTAGTGGCAAAAAAATTCCAAACGCCAAAATTACGTTTTTTGGTCGCCGCAAGTTTTACGCAAAATGCAATAACAGGCGATCAAAATGTAGCATCTGCGCAAAAATTGTACCATTAGAAACGTCAGCTCGAGACGCAAAAAATAAGCCATCACTGAGCCATAGATCCCACAAAAAAAGAACGCTACGTGTTTCGGAAAATGGCGCAAAACTTGCGCCACTTTTATTGGACAAACTTGTGAATTTTTTTTAACCCCTTAGATACAAGTAAACCTATACATGTTTGAGGTCTACAAACTCGCACCGACCTCAGGCATCATACCCACACATCAGTTTTACCATATAGTGAACACCGTGAATAAAACATCCCAAAAACTATTGTGCCATCACACTTTTTTTTGCAATTTTTCCGCATTTGGAATTTTTTGCGGTTTTCCAGTACACCATATGATAAAACTTATGGTTTCATTTAAAAGTACAACTTGTCCCGCAAAAAACAAGCCCTCATATGGCAAGATTGACGGAAAAATAAAAAAGTTACGGCTCTCGGAAGAAGGGGAGCAAAAAACAAAAACGGAAAGTGCCCCGGGGCTTAAGGGGTTAATCCACAAAACGGATCAAAAACTGATTAATTTTTTGCCGACAGTCAGTCCACACAAAAAAAACAGGATGGTGGGAATGTAAGCGTGACCCATAGATTATAATGGGTATATGTTCTATCTGTGAGAAACATCGACAGTACAGCCTAATTCAACAAGACTCATTTCTTTCTGAATAGGTCACTTTTTAATATTTACCTGTCTACGCAAGTCTCGTGTTTTTCGTGTCATCTTGTCTATTGCAGAGTTTAGGGCATCGCTTCTCTCCTTTCGTCCGGTCTAAAAAGAGAGTAATGAAATGTAAGAAAATATGTAAAGTTTAGAAAAACATTTCAATTTTAGCAGAGAACAAGAAGGAAAAAAAAAATGTAGACGAGAGGCCAAAGACTCATTTAAATACTATTTTTGTGCCTAACCTATGGAAATCAAAGCATGTTTAGATAGAATTGACCTAAACTCCCCATTACCTGTGGACCTGTACTGTACATAGCCCCTGAGACACTTATCAAAGACTTACTGTAACCGCCCTAGTAGGTTAAATGACTCTAGCAGATCCATTTTTGAACCACAATTTTGCATACAAACTCAAATGTAAAAATAAAACACAGACGAACACATGACTAAGCGGGTTTGCAAAAAGAAGGACTATGTGAAGGACAGTCATGTAAAAAACATTTAAAATAAGCAGGGCTACGATAGAAAACGTCTCCTTACGACAGCCCAGCTAATCAAGATCCTTTGGATCTGCTACCATATAATTATTACTAGATGGTTAAAGCTTCTATATTTACTTGACTTGATTGCTATTTAGTTATGAGCCAAATCTAGTGAATTAATAGTCCTTACATTTCCCATGTATTCTGAGAGAAGATCCTGCAAGGCTTGTCGAACGGAATTACACTCTGCTACTATTCGTTCCCGGCGGTCATCACGTGTGCAGGAGGAATCGGCCATGAGAGCAGCCCCGCTGATGATACTTTCCAATCGTTCCTCCAAGGATGGCCTAAATCTTTCTTCACTGAAGCCAAGAGGGTCCACGATGATTTGTTTCTGATTGAACAGAAAATAGTGGTAGGTTCACAATATATATTCGTCTTTAAACAGCGCAGTGTGTGCACAGGACAACACGTTTTCTGTTACTGTTCTCCTTTACTTTCTGAATTGCTTCTTCTTTGGACTGAAGAAACATGTAAACCAGGTAGACTAAGGAAGCTCAAAAATCTGCAAATAAGCCTTCAGACTAGAGCAAATCCTCCGATGAGAAGTACATACACACAACAATCAATATGGGTAAAATGGTGAAGAAAATATAAACAAATCAAAAACAAGACAAGCCGAAAATGGAACAAATGGAGGAAAACATAGGCTAGCAGAAAATGAAAAAATTCACGTCACAACAAGTTGTAAATGAAGGGATTTAGATAGATTTTCACTACACAGCAGAGCTCTTAAAGTTGCCCATTACTTGGACAATCCCTTCTCATTCCCCATGTGCACCTCTATAAAAACTAAAAAACCTATACTCCCCTTCAGTGGCGGCGTATTCCAGAGATGTTGGAAATCACATTCATGGGGTCCACGTAACATTATGAGCCCTGGGACCAATCAGTGTTAGTTACTTAGAAGTCCGAAGATGGTGAGATGAAAGCTAACAGGACATGAGCCCTAGAGCTGCCACTCACTTTCTGGTAGGTACTTAACTGTACAAAGCTGGGGAGAAGGAAGGTGCCACTGATTGGGCGCAAGGCTCAAATGTCAATGTCACGTGGGCCCCGTGAAGGCGAGTCCCGACATCACTGGAACTGTGTCAGCCCCGAAGGGGAGTATATGCTTTTTAATTTTTATGGGGGCGCACAAGGGGAATGAGAAGGGATTGTCTAAGTAGTGGACAACGTCTTCAACCAGCTGCTGGGCAGAGATTGGTAGTGCTAATGCAGAAATAACTCTGATTGAAATACAGCACTATAGAAAAGATGGCCGCCTGAGCAATAGGCCACAAACCAATCAGAAAGTATTTCCTTTCAAATACAAAATGAAATCTTACATCAAAATTGTTTAGCGCAATGGCCAGCTCCCCTCCGGTGTGCTGTGCAGTGACTTCCTCCGATGATGTGGCCTGCGCGGCATTAGAGATGCCGGTCACTGCTTGCTGGAGCTGTTTATAGATTAGATCTCGGTTTGCTTTGTAAGCAGCTACATCAGGATGTTGCAGACATGCTTGGGAAGCAGTGTATAGCATTGGAATATTCTTCTGCAGTATTCCACGCGCTGCGGCCATCTGATCTCTGTGTCCAACATCTTTCAACTCCTGAAAGTAAAAAATAGTGAAGCTTTTATCATAACAGGCATGAGACTGTAGGCTGCATTCATAGATTCGTGTCACATGAAGGAAAAGAAGGGAATTTTGTTTACTTACCGTAAATTCCTTTTCTTCTAGCTCCTATTGGGAGACCCAGACAATTGGGTGTATAGCTTCTGCCTCCGGAGGCCACACAAAGTATTACACTTTAAAAAGTGTAACCCCTCCCCTCTGCCTATACACCCTCCCGTGCATCACGGGCTCCTCAGTTTTGGTGCAAAAGCAGGAAGGAGGAAACTTATAAATTGGTCTAAGGTAAATTCAATCCGAAGGATGTTCGGAGAACTGAAACCATGAACCAAAAGAACAATTCAACATGAACAACATGTGTACACAAAAGAACAACAGCCCGAAGGGAACAGGGGCGGGTGCTGGGTCTCCCAATAGGAGCTAGAAGAAAAGGAATTTACGGTAAGTAAACAAAATTCCCTTCTTCTTTGTCGCTCCATTGGGAGACCCAGGCAATTTGGACGTCCAAAAGCAGTCCCTGGGTGGGTAAAAGAATACCTCGATAAAAAGAGCCGAAAAACAGCCCCCTCTTACAGGTGGGCGACCGCCGCCTGAAGGACTCGCCTACCTAGGCTGGCATCTGCCGAAGCAAAGGCATGCACCTGATAGTGTTTCGTGAAAGTGTGCAGACTCGACCAGGTAGCCGCCTGACACACCTGCTGAGCCGTAGCCTGGTGCCGCAATGCCCAGGACGCACCCACGGCTCTGGTAGAATGGGCCTTCATCCCTGAAGGAATCGGAAGCCCAGAAGAACGGTAGGCTTCAAGAATCGGTTCCTTGATCCACCGAGCCAAGGTTGACTTGGAAGCCTGCAACCCCTTACGCTGGCCAGCGACAAGGACAAAGAGCGCATCCGAACGGCGCAGGGGCGCCGTGCGAGAAATGTAGAGCCGGAGTGCTCTCACGAGATCTAACAAGTGCAAATCCTTTTCACATTGGTGAACTGGATGAGGGCAAAAGGAAGGTAAGGAGATATCCTGATTGAGATGAAAAGGGGATACCGCCTTAGGGAGAAATTCCGGAACAGGCCGGAGAACCACCTTATCCTGGTGAAAAACCAGGAAGGGGGCTTTGCATGACAGCGCTGCTAGCTCAGACACTCTCCGAAGTGATGTGACTGCCACTACGAAGGCCACCTTCCGCCCACAGCAGAATCCGCCGAACTTCTTGGAAGGCCTGACGACTGCGTGTGCCGCCCTGGTGGTTGATGTACACGACCGCCGTGGCGTTGTCCGACTGTATGCGGATCTGTCTGCCCTCCAGCCACCGATGGAACACCTTTAGGGCTAGATACACTGCCCTTATCTCCAGAACATTGATCTGAAGGGAGGACTCTGTCGGAGTCCAGGTTCCCTGAGCACTGTGGTGGAGGAAGACCACTCCCCACCCTGACAGACTCGCGTCCGTCGTGACCACAGCCCAGGATGGGGGCAGGAATGATTTTCCCTTCGACAAGGAAGTGGGAAGAAGCCACCACTGAAGAGAGGTTTTGGCTGCCAGTGAAAGAGAGACGTTCCTGTCTAGGGACGTCGACCTCCTGTCCCATTTGCGGAGAATGTCCCATTGAAGTGGACGCAGATGAAACTGCGCAAAAGGAACTGCCTCCATTGCTGCCACCATCTTCCCTAGGAAGTGCATGAGGCGCCTCAAGGGGTGTGACTGGGTCCGAAGGAGAGAGTGCACCCCTGTCTGCAGCGAACGCTGTTTGCCCAGCGGAAGCTTCACTATCGCTGAGAGAGTATGAAACTCCATCCCGAGGTAAGTCAGTGATTGGGTCGGTGTCAATTTTGACTTTGGGAAATTGATGATCCACCCGAACCTCTGGAGAGTCTCCAGAGCAATGGTCAGGCTGTGTTGACATGCCACCCGGGAGGGTGCCTTGACTAGGAGATCGTCTAAGTAAGGGATCACCGAGTGGCCCTGAGAGTGTAGGACCGCCACCACGGATGCCATGATCTTGGTGAAGACCCGTGGGGCTGTCGCCAGGCCGAAAGTGCATCGTCTCGCTCGGGGGGCGGAGATGTTCTGAAGAAACGAGTCGGAGGACGAGAGCTGAGCTCTATCCTGTAACCGTGCGACAGAATGTCTCTCACCCATCGGTCTTGGACATGTGGCCACCAGGCGTCGCAAAAGCGGGAGAGCCTGCCACCGACCGAGGATGCGGTTTGGGGAGGCCGAAAGTCATGAGGAGGCCGCCTTGGAGGCGGTTCCTCCGGCGGTCTTTGGAGGACGTGACTTAGACCGCCATGCAGAAGAGTTCCTCTGGCCCTTCTCTGACCTGTTGGACGTGGAGGATTGGGACCTGGCTGAGGGCCGAAAGGACCGAAACCTCGATTGAATTTTTCGTTGCTGAGGTTTGTTTGGTTTGGACTGGGGTAAGGACGAGTCCTTACCCTTGGATTGTTTAATAATTTCATCCAATTGCTCGCCAAACAAACGGTCGCCAGAAAATGGCAAACCGGTTAAGAACTTCTTGGAAGCAGAGTCTGCCTTCCATTCGCGTAGCCACATGGCCCTGCGGACTGCCACCGAATTGGCGGACGCTACCGCTGTACGGCTCGCTGAGTCCAGGACGGCGTTCATGGCGTAGGACGAAAAGGCCGATGCCTGAGAAGTCAAAGACACAACTTGCGGAGCAGAGGTACGTGTGACTGCATTAATCTCAGACAGACAAGCTGAGATAGCTTGGAGTGCCCACACGGCTGCAAAGGCCGGAGCAAAAGACGCGCCTATGGCTTCATAGATGGATTTCATCAGGAGCTCTATTTGCCTGTCAGTGGCATCCTTGAGCGATGAACCATCTGCCACTGATACTACGGATCTAGCCGCCAGTCTGGAGACTGGAGGATCCACCTTGGGACACTGAGCCCAACCCTTAACTACGTCAGGGGGGAAAGGGTAACGTGTGTCATTAAGGTGCTTAGTAAAGCGCTTGTCCGGAAATGCTCTGTGCTTCTGGACAGCATCTCTGAAGTTAGAGTGATCGAAAAACGCACTCCGTGTACGTTTGGGAAACCTAAACTGGTGTTTCTCCTGCTGTGAAGCCGACTCCTCTATAGGTGGAGTTGGGGGAGAAAGATCTAGCACCTGGTTGATGGACGCTATAAGGTCATTTACTATGGCGTCCCCTTCAGGTGTATCAAGATTGAGAGCAACGTCAGGATCAGAGCCCTGAGCTGCGACCTCCGCCTCATCCTCCAGAGAGTCCTCATGCTGCGACCCTGAAGAGCGTGATGAAGCCGGGGAAGGTTCCCAGCGAGCCCGCTTAGCCGGTCTGGGACTGCGGTCCGTGTCGGAGTCCTCCCCGTGGGACCTAGGTGTCACCCCAGGAGCACTATGCTGCACCGACCGAGAGGGGCCTGGGGGCGATGAACTCACAGTGCCCGGGGCCTGTGTGACCGATCTGGACTGCAAGGCTTCTAGTATCTTAGCAGACCATCTGTCCATAGACTGAGCCATGGATTGTGAAAGCGACTCAGAGAGTTTCTCAGCCAAAAGTGCAAACTCTGTCCCTGCCACCTGGACAGTGGAAGCCGGCGGTTCTACCTGAGCCGAGGGTTCCACCAGTGCCAGAGGCTCCGGCTGAGTGAGTGCCACAGGGGCCGAGCATTGCACACAGTGAGGGTAGGTGGAACCTGCAGGTAACATAGCCGCACAAGAGGTACAGGTTGCAAAATAAGCCTGTGCCTTGGCACCCTTGCTCTTTGCGGACGACATGCTGTAGTCTCCTCTGAGAGTGATCACTGAGGGTATATAGCCAAAAGCAAAACAATGCGGCCGAACAGAGAAAATGTATACAAATTATATATATATATATATATATATATATATATATATATATACACTTCGGCACCCAAGGGGGGCCAGCACCGGGTAACCGGTGTGGCTTACCGACCGCCCAAAGCGGTTGTGTGTCCACCAGATTCCCTGCCTGGGTCTCCCAGAGCTGTAGAGCTCGTTCTGAAATCCTCCACCGGCAGAAGTGATTGTAAATATGGCTGCCAGAGTTCTCAGGGGAGGAGGGAGCCGTGGGCGTGACTAATAAAGTGCGGGAATCTGGTGCCCCACAGTGCTCAGTGAGGGGGGAGGAGAACACCTAAGTATGCTCCAGCCCTCACTGCCGACGTCCAGTCGACCGTCCCGCCCTTACCCCTGACTGGCAGGCCCGGGGGCGGGAGTTATGGTACTAGGCCGCAGAAGCCGGGGACTAAATTTAATAACGCGGCCGGCAAACAGGCACGGTCGGCGCGGTAGTCCCAGTCGTCACAAAAAAACAGCAGCCGCTGCAGCGTCTGTAACACAGGCGCTCCATGCACCGTCCCCAAGGGGACACAGAGTACCTTATAGATGCAGGGCCTGTCCCTGATGATACCCAGTCTCCTGTCCGTCAGATTCCCACAGGGGCTGCGGAGGGAGCCCGGTCCCAGTGAATGGTGACCGGTTAGGATCCCACTTCTCCCAGAGCCTCTAAGGGATGGGGAAGGACAAACGGCCTGTGGCTCCAGCCTTTGTACCCGCAATGGGTACCTCAACCTTAACAGCACCGCCGACTTAGTGGGGTGAGAAGGGAGCATGCCGGGGGCCCTGTTAGGGCCCTCTTTTCTTCCATCCGATACAATCAGCAGCTGCTGCTGACTAAAATGGGAGCTTGAGTGAATGTGTGCCTCCTTCAACACAAAGCATAAAACTGAGGAGCCCGTGATGCACGGGAGGGTGTATAGGCAGAGGGGAGGGGTTACACTTTTTAAAGTGTAATACTTTGTGTGGCCTCCGGAGGCAGAAGCTATACACCCAATTGTCTGGGTCTCCCAATGGAGCGACAAAGAAATGGACACCACATGGACCCATACAGTTTTGTTGATCCAAACATCTGTTTTTAGAAGGGCTCCATGTGCTTAGACAGTCTACTGCCTTCAATGTTTAAAAATGGGGGAAAAAAAGTGCAAAACAAACGGAAATGGGCCCGTTCCTCATGGACGTGAAAATTGACATGGATGCTTCACTGAATCCTTACTCTGAACTTACAGCTTTATTAAGGAATTAAGTTTTTCTGCATGAAAGAAAGGGATCCATTTTGCTAGAAGTAGTACTGATGCATGCTGAAGTAGAAGTGAGAGAATCCATGCTGAAGGCTGCATTGAAGATGTGAACAGAGCCTTAGCTAGTAGGGTATATCTATAATCCTAATTTCCTCTTTCACCATAACGGAAGACCAATTTTTGTATTTATACTCCAGTACTACCGACATGAGCACAATATATATTCTCCAGTACCAATTTCTGTCTCTACGCCTTTCCAAATGGATTTTAACCCTTTATCGGTATATTATGTACTGGTAGGTCAAATGCTGCCACCCTGCTAGCAAGCCAAACACACAACTCTCCTGGCAATGATGGCTGTGCTATTCAGCTAGCACCTGCCTAACAGCCGCTGGTGGAGCGGTGCTGCAACCACAACTGTTAGCCTATTAAATGTCGCTGACAATCTCCAACCGTGGCATTTGATGAGCGCCAGCTGGGGGGGTGTATCATTCTATGCGTCCATCAGAGCTCCTGTGACGCATTTGTGAGGTGCCAATGCTTTGCCTTTATGACTAGAGGTCTGCTGAAAACCCTTGTCTGTCATGACGGTACTGCTGTGAAAGCCAGCATTTAGCTAGCGTTCATAGCAGACAGTGATTTTTGCTATACATAGAAATACTGCGGCATTGCTGTATATATCATAAGTGATTGCAGGATTGCAGGTTCAAGTCCATTAACTGGACTAACAAATACAGTGAAAAAGAATCAAATAAATACATTTTTAATAACTATGAAAAAAATAAAATATAAACACTAAAATCACCCTTCTTTTCCACCCATTGAAAAATTAAGAAAATTAAAAAAATACACATATTTGGTATAGCTGTATTTGGAATAGTCCAATCTATCAAAATATAAATTATCCCAATCAGTAAACGGCGAAATGAAAAACTAAAAAAATCGAAGCGCCAAAATTACATTTTTTTTTGGTAGCCGCAACACTGCAATAAAAGTCAATCAACATATCATCTTTTCCTCAAAGTGGTATCAAGAGAAGCATCAGCTGAGAGCACACAAAAATAAGTCCTCACATGGTCTAATGAACCAAAAATGAAAAATGTTACATTACTGGTCTCAGAAAATTGTGACACGTGGAATTTTTTCTTTTTTAAAAAAATGTTAAAGTTGGTTTTTTTTAACCACTTAAACAAAAACTACGCATTTGGTATCATCGTAATCATACTGACCTAGAGAATCATATCATCAGGTTAGTTTTACTGTATAATGAACATAAATATTAGTTGGGCTTTTTTTGCCGCACTTGGAAATTTTCTCCTGCTTTTTGGTGCATCATAAGAAAGAAAAAATTCCAGCTTTTCAGTGAAATGTCCCAAAAAAAAAAAACAAGCCCTCATACATCTATGTGGACGGAATAATAGAAAAGTTATAGCTCTTAGAAGAGGGAGGAAAAAGCAAAAGAGTAAAAATGGAAAAATGCTAAGTCAAGAAGGGGTTATACATAATGTCATGAGATCCCCAGGGGAGACCGTGCCGACGCTGCTGAAACAGTGCCTGCACCAGAGGGGAGTACAGGTGTTATTTTGTTGGGGTGAAAACAGAGATTCAGAAGGAGTTGTCCAAGTATTGGACAACTTGTTTAAAGCGGATGTGTCCAATTGTAGACTTGTCTATATCTGTGCATACGTTTTGATACCCAAGCACTGACTGAACAGTGTCAAACTTTGGTGAAGTCACTACTGATTCACTGGATAATTAAAGGATCTCCAGTACGGCTTTAGCTCTGTGTAATTCCAACTACATAAGAATCACAGAGTCAGATATTTACACAATCCATTTAGAACATACAATACAGGACAGAGATTACCCAAGGCTTACCTGTTGCCGCTTTGCAGCCATTAGATTTAGTTTGTCAACCTCTGCTTTTAACGCTTTGTATTGGATTCCCAAATCCTGCTCAGTGCCAGCATTTCTTAGTTTAACGATTCCTTCTTCCACCTTGAAAAATAAATATATACCTTAACTACTGGGAACTTGAGATGCGCAAAGGTCATCCCAAATTGGACAGCTGTTTTATTATACAATAAAGTAAATTACCACTTTCAGTTGAACAAGTAATTTGTAGACATCCGCCATATCAGCCAATATAAGCAACCTTGTAACCGCAGACAGCAATGCACGTGCGGCTCGGACCATGTTTCCACGTTTCATAGAAGAGCATGGATCATCTGCAAACTCTCCAGAGGTGCTCCTCATTACCTCTCCTAGAAGTAAATAAAAATATATGTGACATGAGATACATAGTAGAAAATAAAAGATACGGAATCACTTCCATGTGACATAATAGTACATCACTGGTAAGGATCCCATGTATGGAGCAGGCTCATGAGCGGATCACGCGTCATTTCACGACGAGCTGGTCGTGCAGCAGTATAGTGGAATGAGGGCTACTGCAGGTTGTAGGCTTGTCAGAGCAGATAGGTCTTCAGGTTCCTTCTGAAGGTTTTCATGGTAGGCGAGAGTCTGATGTGTTGGGGTATAGAATTCCAGCATATGGGCGATGTAGGCGAGAAATCTTGTATGTGATTGTGGGAAAAGGAGATATGAGGAGAGAAGGAGATCTTTTGAGGATCTGAGGCTGCAGGCAGTACCAGAAGACTAGGTCACAGATGTATAGAGGAGACAGATTGCAGATATACCCAACTACCATGGTTAAGATTTTGAACTGGAGTCTTTGGGTAAAAAGAAGCCAGTGAAAGGATTCTCAGAGATAGTGGGGGGACAGGTTGGTTGTTTAGTTTGGTAGCAGCATTTAGGATACTTTGTAGAGGTGTGGGAGTGCAAGAAGAGAGACCACAGAGCAAGAGGTTGCAGTAGTTGAGGCGGGAGATAATGAGGGCATGCACTAGTGCTTTTTGCAGATTCTTGGTTCAGGAACGTATATCCAGAAAATATTTTTGAGTTGGAGACGACAGGAGGTGGAAAGGACTTGGATATGTGGCTTGAAGGAGAGAGTAGAGTCAATGGTTACACCAAGACAGCGAACTTGTGTGACTGGGGAGACTGAGCAGCCATTGATTATGATTGATCAAATTAAAAAAAATTCAAAAAACACAACTGCATGTATTTTTTTATTTTTTTTTTATTTCCATTCTTTCACTGCACTTGGAAAAAAGAAAAATCCGTTCTCCAGTACATTGTATGGTAAAATGAACAGTTTAATGCAACACTATATCTCCTCCAAAAACAACAAGCTCTCATAAGACTGTCGACAAAAAAATTAAAACGTTATGGCTCTTAGAAGAAGAGGAAGAAAAAAAACAAAAAGCACAGAAATGGAAAAAAAAATGCCCAGTCGGCAAGGGGTTAATGTGTCATATCTGACTTAAGCACAAACAAAGCATAGTTTCACATGTAGATTCTCATCAGTGATCATCTATTCTGTTGACAATGCATTCTGCAGCTTACCGAGTAATTGAAGGGTTATTTCCATAGTCACATTATTTTTCACAAAACATAGTAATGCATACTTAAAAGGGAACCTGTCACCAGATTTGGGGCCTATAAGCTGCGGTTACCACCAGTTGGCTCTTACAGTTAGGTCCAGAAATATTTGGACAGTGACACAATTTTCGCGAGTTGGGCTCTGCATGCCACCACATTGGATTTGAAATGAAACCTCTAAAACAGAATTCAAGTGCAGATTGTAACGTTTAATTTGAAGGTTTGAACAAAAATATCTGATAGAAATTGTAGGAATTGTACACATTTCTTTACAAACACTCCACATTTTAGGAGGTCAAAAGTAATTGGACAAATAAACCAAACCCAAACAAAATATTTTTATTTTCAATATTTTGTTGCGAATCCTTTGGAGGCAATCACTGCCTTAAGTCTGGAACCCATGGACATCACCAAACGCTGGGTTTCCTCCTTCTTAATGCTTTGCCAGGCCTTTACAGCCGCAGCCTTCAGGTCTTGCTTGTTTGTGGGTCTTTCCGTCTTAAGTCTGGATTTGAGCAAGTGAAATGCATGCTCAATTGGGTTAAGATCTGGTGATTGACTTGGCCATTGCAGAATGTTCCACTTTTTTGCACTCATGAACTCCTGGGAAGCTTTGGCTGTATGCTTGGGGTCATTGTCCATCTGTACTATGAAGCGCCGTCCGATCAACTTTGCGGCATTTGGCTGAATCTGGGCTGAAAGTATATCCCGGTACACTGTCTGCTATCTCTCTGATGGATTTTTTCTTTTTTTTTCAGCCTCATGATGTTCTGCTTCACCTCAATTGAGAGTTCCTTAGACCGCATGTTGTCTGGTCACAGCAACAGCTTCCAAATGCAAAACCACACACCTGTAATCAACCCCAGACCTTTTAACTACTTCATTGATTACAGGTTAACGAGGGAGACGCCTTCAGAGTTAATTGCAGCCCTTAGAGTCCCTTGTCCAATTACTTTTGGTCCCTTGAAAAAGAGGAGGCTATGCATTACAGAGCTATGATTCCTAAACCCATTCTCCGATTTGGATGTGAAAACTCTCATATAGCAGCTGGGAGTGTGCACTTTCAGCCCATATTATATATATAATTGTATTTCTGAACATGTTTTTGTAAACAGCTAAAATAACAAAACTTGTGTCATTGTCCAAATATTTCTGGACCTAACTGTATATATACAGCACATTAGAATGCTGTATAAGAGCCCAGGCCGCTGTGTACAACGTAAAAATCACTTTATAATACTCACCTAAATGGCCGCTGCAGTTAAGTTGGGTCATATGGGTGTCTCCGTTCTCCGGAGCCTCCTCTTTTGGCCATCTTTGTCATCCTTTTTCTGAAGCCGGGGTGCATGACACGTTCTACTCATCCACACTTGCCGGCATTGAGGTCCTGCATAGTCGCACTTTGATATGCCCTGGGCAGGGCAGATCAAAGCATTGTAGTGCGCCTGCGCAGGATCGGCGAGTGTGTATGACGTAGGATGCATCATGCACACAGACTTCAGAAGGAGGACGAAGATGGCCGAAAGAGGAGGCGCGGACACCGGAGAACGGAGACGTTCATATGACCCAACTCCACCGCAATGGACCGTTTAAATATTATAAAGTCATTTCTTTACGTTCTATACAAAGGCCTGGGCTCTTATATATAACATGCTAGAATGCTGTATACAAGAGCCCACTGGTGGTGGCCGCAGATTATAGGCCCCAAATCTGCTGACAGGTTCCCTTTAATATACCAATTAAGCCAAACAGTTTATTTTTTTCTAACTTATGTCTTTTTCATCTCTATCTTCCCTTTTATGTATTCAGCATGACCTAGTTGAATGGGCAATCATATTATTACCTGCTAAAACTATATTTCCCCGCAAACCTTGCTTCTCTTAAGTGCTGCAGATCCCTCCGCAGTGTGCCCCTGACAAGCTTCACCTCTCTGAGTTACCATCAAGCTAATGTAAGTGTAAAATTCATCTAATTCTTCTGTGCACTCTCTGCTCCTGACCCGGCCTGGCCAATTTTATTTTCGGATATCTACATACATCTGTATGGTCATCTGAGTAGTTTCACAACATTGTAAGCTGAATTCTAGCAAAGCTCAACTGTCCTGCACAGTTGAGCTGTGATTGTTGCCTGCTGCTGACCGTTCAGTGATGTGACACTACAAATGCTGTTGTGTTGATGCACATGGCAAGCTATTATTTCTGAAAACATGACTGATATCTCAAAAGGGGCAAATTTAAAAATGAGTTATATTGGCGCAAATTAATAAATATATTATTATAAAGACCACAGTGATTTGGGGAATAACTCTTTAAAGTATATGATTACATTAGGCTGCATTTATTTAACTTTAATTAAAGCATGCATTATTGTTATTTATTAATTATTATTATCATTATTATTCATAATAATCATAAAAAAATCATTTTTGCAAAAGGGTTTCAATAAAACTTTCCTCCACCTTTCCCATACATCAAGATCATGGATGGAAAGCTATTAGCATTCTATGCCGTACATTTACAATATGGCATACAGCCAAGCTCTTACTATAACAGCTGGGACCAATGCTGCCTTTGATGTGGACTGTTTAACTCCCTAGATGTCACAATGACTACTGCCTTCAGCATCAAGGCAACCCTGAATAAAATTGTAAGTGACCAATTGCCTCCAGAGTAGTGATAAAAAACCTCAGCACCGAAAAACTAGATGTAGAAATTCTTGCCTCCAGAAGTCAGAATTAGTGAATTGAGTCCACAGTCTGTAATTTCTCAGTAAAACTACAGCTGTTTTGTGAAGTCCTCAGGTGTGTGTTTGACAACATTAACGATCAAACAGCATCATGAAGACCAAGGAACACACCAGATGGGTCAGGGATAATGGTGTGGAGAATACTAAAAGAAAGGGTTAAGCTATTAAAAAAAAAAAAAAAAAAAAGATAGCCCAAGCTCTGAGCATTTCAAACCATCATTCAAAAATGGAAGAAATGGAAGGAATATGGTACAAATGCAAATCTACCAAGACTTGGCTGTCCACCTAAACTGACATCACAAGCATGGAAAGCACTAATATGTAAAGCAGTCAAGAGGCCCGTAGTCACTCTGGGGAAGTTGCAGTGATCCACAGCTCAGGTGGGAGAGTTTGTTGACAGGACAACTATTAGTCATATACACCACAAATTTGGCCTTCATAGCAGACTCGCAAAAATTAAGCCATTTTTTAAAGCACGCCATAAGAAGTCCCGTTTGCAAAAAGTAATTTAGGGGTCACAGCTAGCATGTTGAAGAAGCTGCTCTGCTCTAATGAGATTATAATGGCACTTTTTAGGCCAAGTACAAAATGTTATGTGTGGTGGAAAACTAAACACTGAACATCACCAGGAAAACCCCATCCTCATAGTCAAACATGGTGGTAGCAGCATCATGCTGTGGTTTCTTCAGCAAAAATAGGAAAGCTGGTCAGTTTTGATGTGAAGATGGATGGAGCTAAATAAAGAGCAATCCAGGAGGAAAACCGGTTAAAGGCTGCAAAAGACTTGAGACTGGGGCATAGGTTCCCCTTGCAGCAGGACAACGACCCTAAACATACTGCCAGAACTACAGTGGAACGGTTTATATCAGAGCATATTCATATATGTCAATGGCCCAGTCAAAATCTACACATAAATCCCATTAAGAATCTGTGGCAACACTTGAAAATTTGTGTTCACAGACACTCTCCACCCAATAATCACTGAGCAGGAGCTATTTTGCAAAGAAGAATGAGCAAAGCTGGTCCAGACATACCCCAAAAGACTTGTAGCAGTAATTTCAGAGAAATGTGGTCGTATAAAGTATTTGGTCAAGAGGGCTGAATACAAATGCATGTCAAACTTTTCAGATTTATATTTTTTACATATTTAGAAACCATCCATGAATTTCTTTTTTACTTTACAAATACTTGCTACTTTGTGAAAATCCATATGGGATTAAGGAAAAAAGAGACGTATGAAACAAACCAGAGTATGTTACACCATAGATTCCGCAAAATAATCCCATTTTATTCTGATGACAGATTTGCACCATCTTGGCATGCTCTCAAGTAGTTTCACGAGGAACTCAACTGGAATGAATTCCAGCAGTCTTAGAGAAAACTTGTTTGCTGCTATGCCAACAGTCTGTGGTTCAACTCATCTCACACCATCTCAATTGGGGTGAGATCTTAATCCTTCGCCTGTGTTTTGGGTCATTGTCCTGTTGCCACACATGGTTCCACTAAGGGCAAACCAAATGCCACATCATTGTACAATGCCATGATAGCCACGCTGGGTAAGTGTCTTGATTTTAGAGTAAATCATCAAGTACCTCCACATCTCCTTCTCCATGCTTCATGGTGGGCACCACACATGTTCTGCTCACCTTTCCTGCATCTCACATAAACATGGTGATTGGAATAAGAAAAAAAATAATCTTCAATTTTGTCCTCATCAGACCAGATTGCCTTTGCGGTCCTCAGTAATGGCTTCTTTGTAGCCATTCAAGCATAAAGACCCGCTTCTTGCCTCTTCTGGACAGTTGCTGTCTGATACTTTATGTCTGGGCATCATTTATGAGGACTATTTAATTTGGTTTTTCTGAAGCTGGTAACTTATCCTTTAAGGCCTAAGCCACATGGCGAGAAAATCTGTGCGAGTGGAGTGCGATAAAACATCTCATTCCCCTCGGACCAATACTAGACTGTGTGTCAGCACACATGAGCGATTATTTACTCAGCCCTAATCGGACCGAGAAAACAATCGTAGCATGCTGTGACTCTAATACGAGACTCTTTTCTCTCGCACCCATTCAAGTGAGAGAAAAATCGCACTGCACTCACGGTACACCGGTGCAGAGCGAGAATCGCAATAGCCAGCTACAAAGGAGAGAGGGAGAGAAATCCCTCCCTCCCCTCCTCCGTGCCGGCCCACCCCTCTGCAGCGCTGGCCCGCTCCTCCTGAGAGCCGGGCCGCCCCCCCCAGCTGAGGTCCGCTCGCAGGGTCGGACCTCAGACTCAGGCACACTCGCATGACAGTTGGCTCCTGCTATGCTGCCAGCGCGAGCCAGGTGTCATGCGAGCATCGCAGTAGTGCCCCGTGTGGCCCCGGCCTAAAGGGGGCTTTACACGCAACGACATATCTAACGATATGTCGTCGGGGTCACGGAATTCGTGACGCATATCCGGCGTCGTTAGCGACGTCGTTGCGTGTAACAGCTCTGAGCGACTGTTAACGATCAAAAATACTCACCTTATCGTTGATACGTTGTTCATTTTCAAAATCTCTGTTGTTGTGGACATAGGTTGTTCGTTGTTCCTGAGGCAGCACACATTGCTACGTGTGACACCCTGGGAACGACGAGCAACAGCTTACCTGCGTCCTCCGGCAACGAGGTGGGCATGTCGATAATGCGGCTGCTCTCCGCCCCTCCACTTCTATTGGACGCCTACCCTTAGAAAAGAGGCGGTTCGCCGGCCACAGCGACGTCGTTGGGAAGGTAAGTACGTGTGACGGGCCCTAGCGATATTGTGCGCCACGGGCAACGATTTGCCCGTGACGCACAAACGACGGGGGTGGGTGCTTTCACGAGCGGCATCGCTAGCGATGTCGCTGTATGTAAAGCAGCCTTTAATCTTCTTTATTCTGGGTGTGTCCTCAGAGACGATTTCATAATAGCCTGTGTTTTCATGTGTGCACTTGAAGAAACCTACAAGGTTCTAGCAATTTTACGTATTACTTACCTTCATTTTTTAAGTATTTATGGACTGTCATTTCACTTTACTTAATTGAGCGATTCCGTCCATATTTTGGATAAGAACAGTTCTGGAATAGGAGTCAACACTGTATAGCAAAAGTGCCTCTGAAAACACTCCTGATGGTGGCGAAGAATTTCTTAAGGCAGATGATTCCACAAGTGAACATTTTACAAGGCATAACTGTTCATTGGACGCTATTCCTGGTGATTACCTAATAAAGTTGCCTAAGACAATACCAAGGTGGTGTAAAGTTGTTAGAAGAGTAAAGGGGGTGGGTGATATGAGGAATCTGAGGTTTAACACATTCTGTTATATTTTATACACATTCGTTGTTCCTCGTTTCTATACATCTTCCTTCTTGGCTTTGCGGCCTTCAGTCTGAATCTATGAGGTCATAAGAACAAGGAAAACCATTGCATGAACAGGTGTGTTCAAACTTTTGCCTGGTATTGTACATATAGAAATAAATGTATTTGGTATTGCCAAATGCGTAATAATCCAACCTTTTAAATTAATATGCCACTTACCATGCTTGGTTTTCAAAAATAAAAAAACATACAAAAAGAAAAAATTAAAGAATCAAGTTTTTCAAATATTGCTTTTAAAAATTTCCTTCAACATCTTAAAAAAAAAAAAAAAGAAAAAAGAAAGAAATACAAACTACAAAAACAAATGTATACAAATTAGAGACGGCCTCCGCACACCACAGGGAAAATAATCTTTGAAAACTGGTGAATGCAGAGAGATAGCTTTCAGTATTACCTTGTTTGCGAACATCCTCGACTGCATCTATTAACTCTTGCTTGAGAAACTGGCTCTCCTTGGCTATCTTGTCTCCTTTCTCCAGAAAATTTTGAGTCGCTTGCTCAACAGATGCAGCCAACACATGAGCTTTCTTAGAACGGCCTTTCTTCTTATTTGACGGTCCTTTATTGCTTGTATTAACCAAGGTTGTTACCTACATATAAATTACATTTCTATGATTCCAAACAAAAAATAGACTAGAACTTACTCATTGGATGTCTTTAAAGAACGTGTCACCCATGTCCTATCATCCTCTGCATGCTCGGACATAATCAAACACCTTAGAAACAACAGTGACTCCCCTGGTGCCGGCGCAAATCAAAATTGAAGCCTGTGCCCACAGAAGGGCGGAATAGTGCAGGGAAGGATGGCAGGCATGGCACGCATGCGCGAGATTTCCAGCCGCACTCCTAACGTCATAGAGACACCAACTAAAAGAGGGGGAGGAGGAATCCTGAACAATGAACACCAGCTGCAGGCTTATCTTCCAGGCAGAGCACGCCCCATAGCCCGGAAGACCGCATATATAAAAGGGGATTTTTGCAAAACAACGACCTCTCATGCATCAGGCATACAGGTATGGATAATTTCACCTTTATGCCACATCTAGGCCCATATTAATGGCTAAAAGAAAAAACAAACAAATGCAACAGGGGAACAGATTCCCTTTAATGGCCATTTGCTTTTATCTCAGACTGCAGAGCTTATGTGACAAAACATCACGTGAACACCAGCAGAGACAGTCATCGTCACTGGAACAAATGCCTGTCCAGGAGGGGAGCATGGGTTTTCTTTTTTATTTTACATGGGGGATTATGGGATTTAGAGGGAACCGGTCACCAGGATTTTCCTTTATGAGCTGCGGCCACCACCAGTAAGCCCTTATAAACGGCATTGTAGAATATTGTATATAAAAGAGTCCAGGCCACTCTATAGAACGTAAAAAACACCTTTATAATACTCACCTGGGCGATCCAGTCCGATGAGTGTCTCTGGTCTTGGTCCATTTTGAGAAATCGCCATCTTCCTGTCCCAGCCCAGTGTGCATGACAAGTCCTGCGTCATTCACAGAGTGTTCCTGCACTTGAGCACTTTGATCTGCCCTGTAGTGCACATCCGCCTGCGCATGTGCACTACAGAGTACTTTGATCTGTCCTCAGCCGGGCAGATCAAAGTGCGCATGTGCAGTAGCACAATGGAGGAATCCCTGAATGACGCAGGACGTGCCATGCACATGGGCCTGGGACAGGAGGACGGTGATCACACAAGATGAAGGAGGTGTTGGACCAAGATCAGCAATACCCATCAGGCTGGACTATCCCATAGGCGAGTATTATAAAGGTGTTTTTTACGTTCTATAGAGTGGCCTGGGCTCTTATATACAGTATTCTAGAATGCTGTATATAAGGGCTCAATGGTGGTGGATGTACCTCATAAAGGGAAAAACCTGGTGACAAGTTCCCTTTAAGAAGCATGGAGAGCTATAGCATTTAAAAAAAAGTTATTGCATCTGCATACATGGACATTGCAAAATCGTGTATATTTACAAATGCTATCTTACAATCTAGTGTTCATTAAAACTTACAGCTGTTCTTTAGATATTAACACTTTTTAATATTTTCTTTACAGATCGTTGCCTAGGAGACAGACCACCACTGTTGTAGCTGAAGTAGGCTGCGATTAGGAGGTAAAAACGACCCATTAATCTTGGACAAGATTCAAAACAGTATTTACAAACGCAATAGAAAAGTGCTCTTAACCCCGTCAGGACCGGGTGATTTTTCCTTTTTGCGCTTTCATTTTTATCTCTGAGAGCCATAATTTCTGTATTTTTCCTTCGATATAGGCATGTAAGGCTTGTTTTTATTTTTGCAGAAGAGTTGTACTCTTGAAGGTCACCATTTATTTTATCATATGTTGTCATGGTAGGCCGGAAAAAAAAATCCAGGTTTTGCAAAATAAAAAAAAAGTGAAGTTCTGAAAAAATTTTTCTTTCTTTTGGGGGGGTGGGGGGGGGGGGAGGAATTTTTATCTACAGCTTTCATTTTACCAGTTATGTAGATACCAAATATGTATTCATTTTTGTTTTTCTTAATTGCTGAAAAAAAATGTGAAATGTTGAAGAAAAAACAAAAAATCTTGCTTGTGTCAAAACTTCCCCGAGAGCCTAAACTTCTTCAATTTTTGGGGGCTGGAGCTGTGAGGTCTTGTTGTTTGTGCCCCGAGCTGATGTTTTTATTGATATTTTGGGGTAGATGCGATTTTTTGATTGCGTGTTAATAAAAAGAATTCTGTTGTTGTGGCGGCCGAAACTCTGTAATTCTGATGTTTTGATTTTTTCTCTCATTACGCCCTTTACGAATCGGATTAATATATGTAACATTTTGATAGATCAGACATTTCTGGTCACAGCGATACCAAACGTGATTTCTTCCCCATGGGTCAAAAGTGGGGTGACTTGAACCTGTTTTTTTTTTGTTTGTATTTTTGAAAAAAAAAATGTTTATTAATTGTTTGCTGCGATCATGGGATCGATTTAACTATACAGAGCAGTGTATCAGCACCGCTCTGTACAGCAAAAATCATGAATTCCTACAAATGCGACTTGCAGCCGACGTTCACAGGAGGATCATCAAGACTGGCACATGCCCTAAGATGATGGGAGCAGGGAAGGATGCGACATTGATGTGAGATTCACAGCGGTATTTAACTAGATAACAGCAGAGGGCAGATCTCGGATCCATCCGCAGCTGTTAGAGGCACATGTCCGCAGGTTATCAGTAGGCATGGGCAGAGAAAGTTGCATGGTCGGCGTGCAAGCTCGCATCAAAGGCAGAGAGATGACCCATTAAGTACATAGCATCTGATGGGTTGTTCAGGGGTTAAGCTCTGCTCAGGTTCGGATGTCTAGTAGCATTGGTCAGTCTCAGAGGCAATGAGCTGTAAACAAATAAAACCTTTAATTTAAAGAACAGCCTACAACTTTAATATTCAGTTATTTGTAAAGTCACAATTAGAGGGATCTTATGTGAAAAAACGCTACTAACGTGCAGATATGGGTTTAATCGGCAGGGTAACAGCGTTCTGAACCTGCCCGGCACCAGAACTTAGTGCCCTGCTTACAGGAGGAAATTAACTCCTCCCAGCAGCATTCAGCTTCCAATCCTAGGGGTGGCGCCGATGCAGGTTAGATCACCACTCAACGTACAGTGAGCGACGGCTGTAACTGCGCCCCCAACACTGCCGACAGTAGGCACTAAGGCAGAAAGAGAACCGGTCAGCTGCCATAGCCCCCCTACACTGCCACCATGTCTGTATTTCAACATTTTGCTATATTCTAATAAGTCTCTTTTGTAGCTTAGCAATTGGTGAATAACTTAGTTAAACCTATGCTCCTGCTATGTAAATCATCAGGTCACTATTTGGGGGAGCGTTGGGTTTCCCTTAGACATTGCACTTACAAATCCACAAGGGCCCTTACATAATGAGAGAGCAGTTTAGTCCAGTGAAATAAACACCCTGCCCTCCCTTAGTCACCCACTGAACTGCATAGCGCACGTGCAGGCTTAAAGGTAACCTGTCAGGTGTAATATGCACCCAGAACCACGAGCAGTTCTGAGTGCATATTACTAATCCCTGCCTAACTGTCCCTGTGTACACTAGCATAGATAAAGGGATGTTTAGAAAAAGTCTTTCTAAAGATCGTATATTATATGCTAATGAGCACGGGGACTAGTCCCGAGGGTGATTGTTCCCTTATCTAGTCGGCCTGCTTGTGGGCGTACTAACATGCTAATGAACGTGAAGCTACGCCGCACATACCTCACTCTTCATGGTGGCCGGCAGAGGATGGATGCGCTCGGCGCATGATCCGGAGTCCTCTAGACTTACGGTCACGCGCACTGTACCTCACTGAAGCCGCGAAGCTTACACTCAGCATCAGTTTAGTGCGCATGATCGGAAGTCCCGGGTACTCCGGATCATTCACAGAGTGCATTCATCCTCCGCCGGCCGCCATGACGAGTGAGGTATGTGCGACGTAGCTTCGCGTTCATTAGCATGTTAGTACGCCCACAGGGACGTGCTACCATGCTATGCGCACCGACTAGCTAAGGGAACAAACATCCTCAGGACTAGTCCCCTTGCTCATTAGCATATAATATTCAAGCTTTAGAAATAGTTTTTCTAAGGATATCTTTATCTATGCTAGTGTATACAGGGACAGTTAGGCAGGGATTAGCAATATGCACAAGATACATTCCCTTTAAAATTCATGTTATAGTTCACCAATGGCTAAGCCACATTAATGAGCCATTAGAAATAGCTGGAGGTTGAAATTCACACATGGTGGCAGCTTAGGACGACTAGTGCAGATAACTTTCCTTTAAGAAGGGTAGTTGACAGCCCCAACTGAACCACTGCTATACACCTGACTGTCTTTACAAGTTGCCTAGTTATGATTTTATATTTGAGAGAGAGAAAAAAACAGGGTAAAAAAGGTAGAAATCATCGTTAAAGATAAGTCTTACATACCTGAGTAACCAGCGGTTCAAGAAGTCTCTCAACTGCAAGGGTTCGAATTTCAAGACTTTTTGGGTCCCACTTGAAATTAATATTCCCAGCATTTAGAGTCATTTCTGTGAAAAACAAACAGTTGGCATTGGACGATTCACGTTTAGACCACACTCATCCCAAGGCTTGGGTCACACAATAGTATAAAAAATTATCGAGAAAAGTCGGACAAATTGTTTTCTCACTTGTCATCTGTCTGTATACAATGCATTTTTTTTTTTTACTCAACAGCTATTATTTACAGGACCATCTACAGAATTGTAATGTATATATAATAATTGGATGCTATACTGTGGATCTGCATTGTATTTGATTTTTTTCTCACACCCATAGACTTGAATGGGTGAGTCGCATCTAATTTCAGAGTTAAATCGCACCATGGTGTGATTTTTATACTTTGCTTTAGAAGGGAGTCACCAGGTTTTTCCCTTATAAACTGCAGCAACCTCCAGTAGGATCTTATATACAGCATTCTAGAATACTGTAAATAAGAGCCCAGGCCGCAATGTAGAACGTAAAAAATATCTTTATTATACTCACCAAGGGGGCGGTCAGGTCCGATAGACATCACTGCTTGCGGGACAGGCGCCTCCTCTCTGCTGCGATCGCCATTCTCCTTTTTATCCCTGTATGGATGGCGCCTCCTACGTCATCCAAACAGAGTCCTCCATTGAGCTCCTGCGCAGGCGCATTTTGATCTTCCCTGTTGAGGGCAGATTAAAGTATTGTAGTGCACATGTGCAGGCAGTCTTTGACCTTTGCTCACCTGAGCATTTAAGTACTTTGCTCTGCTTTAGATCAAAGTGCGCCTGCGCATGACTGCAATGCTAGCCTCTGAGGATGACGTAGGACGCGGCATCCACATGGGGCTGAGAAGGAGAACGGTGATCGCAGGAGGAGGCGCTGAACCAGAGACCAGCTACACCCATCGGACAGGACCTCCCCCTAGGTGAGTATAATAAAGGTGCTTTTTAAGTTATACACAGCGGCCTGGGCTCTTATATACAGTATTCTAGAATGCTACATAGAAGAGATCACTAGTGGTGGCCACAGCTTTTAAGGGACAAATCTGGTGACAGGTTCCCCTTAAAGCCGAATTGTTACGAGAGAAAAAAAAGTTCATACATCAGCACTGCCTCATTAAATAACATTGGTCAAAGTGAAATGACTTTTTTACATAGGTTTGCACTCTTAACTTATACGGTAGTGTGAGTGAGCCCCAACTAGAAGCCTTCAGCAGCAAATAATGAAAGTTAAGTCATGACACTGAAGGTGATGGTGTGGAGAACATCTACATTGTAAGGTTCAGTCAAGTGCATTGTAGGAATAACTGTAGCTCAAAACAACATTCTCAGGTTGAAGCTCCCCACAAATCCTCAGCTCAATAGCATGATCAATGATAGATCACCAGCTAAACAGTTATGTGAAAATCTAATGAAGGAGGCCTGGGCATAAAGTTCAATGTAACTCAAGACTGCAACTTTAGAAACGAATACTGATAATGCTCCTTGCACATAAATATCAGAAAGCACTAACTACGGTATTTTTCTGTAACCTGAACAGTAGACAAGGTGTGCGAAACAGGAATAACTCAAGGCAAAAAACTGTAACAGAGTCCTTCACATGCCATTAGATTACCGGTGAAGAGATATGATGCAGAGGATCCTTCAGCACATTAAACCTTCACTTCTAGCTCTGCACGTCATATGCCATACCTCCAAAACCAGCTTCTCCACCATTACTGTAGATAAGCATTCCTCTCCACTCTAAACATCAATCCTCACCACTTAAGCACCTTGACCTGATCACCTCCCACCTCATCTCAAACCTCACCCCAACCCTAACCTATCTCTTCAATCTATCACTAACAACTGGTGTCTTCCCCTCATGCCTCGATCACACCCATCCTCAAAAAGTCATAATTCGACCCATCATCTGTATCTAGCTATCGCCCCATATCACTTTTCTGATGCCTCAAAACAAATAGAACAGCATGTTCATCTTGAACTGTCCTCACATCTCTCCTCCTGCTCCTTCTTCAATTGGTTACTAACTGTCTTCCAACAGCATCATTCAACCGAAACTGTCCTAACTTAAGTCACCAACTACCTCTACTAACCATCACAGACAAGTGACACAACTTTGTCCTCCTCCTCCTAGACCTGTATTCTGTGTTCGACACAGTGGACCGTTACCTCCTACTACAGATTCTCTCATCTCTTGGTATCACAGACTTGATCCCATCTTGGATATCTTCATATAAAAAGGGACTGGACATTCACAGTCTCCAATTCACACACCACCTCCTTATCTCTCCCCATCTGTCTGTGTCCCCCAAGGTTCAGTGCTATGGCCCCTACTCTTCTGCATTTACACCTTTTGCCTGGGAAAGCTCATAAGAGTGCCATGGCTTTCAGTAAACCTACCTCTCTGGACCTGACCACCTCCCTACTTACCAGAATCCCACAATGTCTGCCCACTATTTCATCCTACTTCTCGGCTCGATTTCTAAACCTTAACATTGACAAAACGGAATTCATCACCTTTCCCCCATCTCACTCAAACCTCCCCACTCCCAACTGACTTATCCAGCAAAGGCTGCTCACTCTCACCCAGTCCAGAAAGCTCACTGACTTGGGGTAACCCTTGTTTCTACGTTCTCTTTCAAACTACATATCAAAGCCCTCTCCACCTCCTGCCGACTATATCCCAGATCTGTACATTCCTTAACTAAGAATCTGCAAACATATTAGAGCATGCTCTAATCTCCTGACTTGGCTACTGCAACCTCCTGCTCTGTGGCCTCCCTTCTAACAGTCTTGCACCTCTCCAATCTATCCTAAACTCTGCTGTTCGACTAATCCACCCGTCCCCCCTTTAATCCCAAACCTCTTCTCTCTGCCAATCCCTTCACTGGACTACCAGGAACAGTCAGGAGACAGAGGCGGGAATAGATAACAAAACGCGACCTATGTATTCCCAGCCCTGTTGCACCTGTCAATCAAAAGTAGTACATTGCTGTAACTTTACTTGCACATATTTCTGAAATAAAACCTACAATCTCAAAACAGAAGCTATGCTTGCATCCTAGGGGCAGTATAGCACTGACTTTACTTTATATTTGAAAATCCTGATGGTTGGTTTCTTTTAAGTCTATCAAAGCAATGAGTCATGAAAAAAAGTAAATCTCAATCACTGGGACATGTAGAAGCACACTAAAAGGTCAAGGGACACATTTGAAAGAAGGGGCTTGAGCCAGGAACGCCAAAAGTGACTGCGGCAAAAGCGAATCAGTCTTCGCACTCCAATGGAGAGCGGCATAATAAAACTGCAGAGACCCTGATTATACCAATGTATTACTTACTGGGATGCACGTTGTCATTTTCATAAAATCACTTAATAGGTATCAAAAGCCTGGCGACCCTAAACTGGTTATCCACTATAAAACTAGCCGAAATCAACATTGTTCAGAGACAAACTGTAGTTGTCATGTGACACAGCCATATATATTCTATGGAGAGCAGAGAGGAGTCTGGATGGGAACAGGCAGATACAGAAATCGAAAGATCAAGGTGAACTTGCGAACAACTTTACTACCTCCCCCTAAGGCGATTCACATCCAGGCTACTCCGTACTGCTGGATAATGTCCTCCATGCTGCTGCTTCTCTCTAGGAGCTGGATGAACAGGAATCCCTCTCTGTGTGCTGTGCAGAGTATAGCCGAGCTCATAGCAGCTTGTCTCCTCCCAGCTCCCAGGGATTGCAAAGTACAGAAAGAGCATGCAGAGGGGAAAACGGGTCAAAATGCAGGATACAAGCCATAAGGGTACGTGCCCACGATCAGGTCCTGCCACGTCCAGGATGCAGCGGGTCCTGACCTGCGGGACAGCGAGTCTCCTCTGCAGGAGAACGCAGGAGACCACGATGATGAGCGTTTGTGGTGCTGCGGTCTCTCGTTTGTGTCCTCCCTACGGAAGATGCTTTCAGCAAAGAATTAACATGCTTGCGACTCGGAAAGCTGCACCACAGGTTAGTTTTCGCTGTGGGCCGTGCACGCACAGTGGGCATTATTATTATTATTATTTATTATTATAGCGCCATTTATTCCATAGTGCTTTACAGTGAAAGAGGGTATACATACAACAATCATTAACAGTACAAAACAGACTGGTATAGGAGAGAGGACCCTGCCCGCGAGGGCTCACAGTCTATAGGGAATGGATGATGGTACAGTAGGTGAGGACAGAACTGGTTGCACAGTGGTGTACTGGACTGAGGGTTATTGCAGGTTGTAGGCTTGATGAAAGACATGGGTCTTGAGGTTCCTCTTGAAGCTTTCCACGGTAGGGGAGAGTCTGATATGCTGAGGTAGAGCGTTCCAGGGTATGGGGGAGGCACGGGGGAAATCTTGTATGCGATTGTGGGAAGAGGAGATAAGAGAGGAGTAGAGAAGGAGATCTTGTGAGGATCTGAGGTTGCGTGCGGGTAGGTACTGGGAGACTAGGTCACAGATGTAAGGAGGAGACAGGCTGTGGATGGCTTTGTATGTCATGGTTAAAGGAGTTATCCGACATACACTCCAAAAAAAATTGTAAGCTAATCTGTGCTGTATTGTCATATAAATCACCCCTACATTGTTATTTTTAGTTTTCTAACTTTTGTTTCTCTTGAATTCACCCTTTATTCTCTGCAGCACCTTGTTTACATTCAGCTCCAACAAACCTGACAATTTCCTGTATTCTTGGTTGCCAAACCTCAGTCAGAGCTGGCACCACCCAGCCTCAGTGTCCAGGAACGCCCCCTGCCCGGCCGAAGTGTCCAGAAACGCCCCCTGCCCTCCCTCTGCACATTCAATGGCTGTCAGTATTCTGACCAGCACCTGACCTCTCAGCATGTGACAGAGCAGAGATCCAGCTTCTCTCATCTGTGACACAGCAATCAGCTCACATCCCATCCACAATGGTAACAGAAAGAGTTGTTACATGTTCCTCACCCCTTATAGATAAATGAATACTGTGTAAGGCCCCTTTCACACGTCAGTGATTCTGGTACGTTTGTGCTTTTTTTTAAACGTACCAGAATCACTGACATACGCAGACCCATTATAATGAATGGGTCTGCTCACACGTCAGTGATTTTTCACTGTATGTGTCTCCATGCAGCGTTCACGTGTGTCCGTGATTGCCGCACGGAGACATGTCCATTTTTTTTCTGGCATCACTGATGTTCCACGGACCACGCAGTGGTGTGGTCCGTGAAACACGTACCAGAAAAAAACGTGCTTTTAAAATAAAAAACATTTTAACTCACCCGGCGTCCAGCAATGTCCTCTGCAGCCCGTGCAGCTTGCAGCTTCTGAGCCGGCTCATTATTGTCGCGCATATTCATGATGCGCGACACAGCCGACCCGGAAGCAGCTGCTGCGGGGGTCAGCGCCGGCCGGATGCTGCACCGCAGGAGCGATCAGCACCATGGAGAGCGGGAGCGGGCGCAGGTGAGTTGATTACTAAGTGCAATCACGGGCCACGGAGAACGGAGCCCGGATTGCACTTAGACAACCCACATGTGCCGTGAATCACGGCACACGCAGGGACATGTGCGTGTTTTACACGCCAGTGAAAAACGTCACTGTTTTTCACTGACGTGTGAAACGGGCCTAAGGCAGACTATATATAGCACCCAATGTGAGTCTATAGTAGATATATACGCCACGTATGTATGGTACATGTGTGTGTGTGCGTGGTTTGTGTCATATACAGTTAGGTCCAGAAATATTTGGACAGTGACACAATTTTCGCGAGTTGGGCTCTGCATGCCACCACATTGGATTTGAAATGAAACCTCTACAACAGAATTCAAGTGCAGATTGTAACGTTTAATTTGAAGGTTTGAACAAAAATATCTGATAGAAATTGTAGGAATTGTACACATTTATTTACAAACACTCCACATTTTAGGAGGTCAAAAGTAATTGGACAAATAAACCAAACCCAAACAAAATTGTTTAGTTTCAATATTTTGTTGCGAATCCTTTGGAGGCAATCACTGCCTTAAGTCTGGAACCCATGGACATCACCAAACGCTGGGTTTCCTCCTTAATGCTTTGCCAGGCCTTTACAGCCGCAGCCTTCAGGTCTTGCTTGTTTGTGGGTCTTTCCGTCTTAAGTCTGGATTTGAGCAAGTGAAATGCATGCTCAATTGGGTTAAGATCTGGTGATTGACTTGGCCATTGCAGAATGTTCCACTTTTTTGCACTCATGAACTCCTGGGTAGCTTTGGCTGTATTCTTGGGGTCATTGTCCATCTGTACTATGAAGCGCCGTCCGATCAACTTTGCGGCATTTGGCTGATCTGGGCTGAAAGTATATCCCGGTACACTTCAGAATTCATCCGGCTACTCTTGTCTGCTGTTATGTCATCAATAAACACAAGTGACCCAGTGCCATTGAAAGCCATGCATGCCCATGCCATCACGTTGCCTCCACCATGTTTTACAGAGGATGTGGTGTGCCTTGGATCATGTGCCGTTCCCTTTCTTCTCCAAACTTTTTTCTTACCATCATTCTGGTACAGGTTGATCTTGGTCTCATCTGTCCATAGAATACTTTTCCAGAACTGAGCTGGCTTCATGAGGTGTTTTTCAGCAAATTTAACTCTGGCCTGTCTATTTTTGGAATTGATGAATGGTTTGCATCTAGATGTGAACCCTTTGTATTTACTTTCATGGAGTCTTCTCTTTACTGTTGACTTAGAGACAGATACACCTACTTCACTGAGAGTGTTCTGGACTTCAGTTGATGTTGTGAACGGGTTCTTCTTCACCAAAGAAAGTATGCGGCGATCATCCACCACTGTTATCATCCGTGGACGCCCAGGCCTTTTTGAGTTCCCAAGCTCACCAGTCAATTCCTTTTTCCTCAGAATGTACCCGACTGTTGATTTTGCTACTCCAAGCATGTCTGCTATCTCTCTGATGGATTTTTTCTTTTTTTTTCAGCCTCAGGATGTTCTGCTTCACCTCAATTGAGAGTTCCTTAGACCGCATGTTGTCTGGTCACAGCAACAGCTTCCAAATGCAAAACCACACACCTGTAATCAACCCCAGACCTTTTAACTACTTCATTGATTACAGGTTAACGAGGGAGACGCCTTCAGAGTTAATTGCAGCCCTTAGAGTCCCTTGTCCAATTACTTTTGGTCCCTTGAAAAAGAGGAGGCTATGCATTACAGAGCTATGATTCCTAAACCCTTTCTCCGATTTGGATGTGAAAACGCTCATATTGCAGCTGGGAGTGTGCACTTTCAGCCCATATTATATATATAATTGTATTTCTGAACATGTTTTTGTAAACAGCTAAAATAACAAAACTTGTGTCACTGTCCTAATATTTCTGGACCTAACTGTAGTTATGTGTATACATATATACATTATATATATATATATATATATATATATATATATATATATATATATATATATATATATATACACATAGATTCTCCAGGCTTATCCCTCTATGTGTCACTATATGAATTGACACATTGGGCTCCGAATGTAGAGTGTGCAGATTGGATACGAGTGGTCACATGACCATTCATTCTGACTGTCGACAACTGTGTCTGCTGCATGTGATGTGAGGATTCACATATCTACACTGTGTAGCAGCAAGCAAGAAATAGTGCGATAATAATAATAATAATCATCATCTACAATAAAATATAGTTACTGCAGATTTTTGTGAAAAATCTTGACCACTATTTTTTCCTTGGGCTCCATGATATTTTGGTCATGCTGTCATACATCACAGCATGGCTATGTCACTACTAGCATGATGCAGGTCTGTGAGGTGGCTTTCATTTCCGCACTGTCTCGTTCACCGTCTGTCCCGTTCACCGTCTGTCTCTGTCTCTAGCTTTCCGTCTCTTTTCTTTCCCTGTCTGTCTCTCTCTATCCGTCTCCCCACTGACATCTTATTACCTCTTATACTAACACTGTCCTTTGTTACTATAGTAACCAATCACAGCTGAGATTAATAAACTGTAGTTCCAGGCTCCATTCACTTTAATGGAGTCATGTTTTTTGGAGAGTAACTGTAAAGCGCAGGGTTAAATTTTCCTGTGAAACCGTAGTCTACGACGTTCCCTGGGTCACATGAGTCATCTGTGCAAAAAAACGTTATTGTAAATGAGTGCGGATTCCTTTAGCGGACACACTCACACACACACACCTTTATATATTAGATATTTTATATATATATATATATATATATATATATATATATATATATATATATATATATATATATTATATATATATATAATATTTATTTAAAATTGAAAGATATATACAGTTGTGTACCGCTCATGGCGGCAGACCACGTTGCTACTAAGGGACCTGTGAGTCAGGGGGCCAGTTCCAGGGCCTGCACTGGACCCTCCTCCGTCCTGTATTGCACGTTCAACTGAACGATAAATGCCAATACAATTGAAAGCAATGATCTGACGGCTCCCTCCTCCATTATTCTCCCTGTGCTTATGAGCTTTGATGTCTCAGTGCAGAGGGCACAATGATGTCACTTCAACGCACCCTCTGCAGACCAGTGCCGAACATTCAGGACACCTGCTGCGAAGATTGGAGCAGCGGGAGAATGGGGAGAGATGAGTAATTTTTGTAATCATTAGGTGGGGCAGCCATTATACTGTTTTGATCTGTGTAGGGGCCAAAATATAGTTTGCTGGGCTGTATGAGGGGGACATTATAGTATGTGGATGTCTATGTGAAGCGCATTATACTGTGTGTGAGCCATTATAAAATGTGGTGGGTTGTGTCGGGGCTATCATACTGTGTTGATGAAACTGTACTTTGTGGGTTGTTGAAAATGGAGGTTCACGAAACTTTGCGTCATCTTTTCAGAGTAGCTACTGAAAAAACTCGTTCTATCAGTCAGTGTAGGGGTAAACAGCCCTCTTTTCAGAGTATCAGAGGCTATTGTTGGGCAGGACCTGGATTCCGGATGTGTGATCAGGATCAGGCACTTGTGAAATTAAAAATGAATAGTAAAGTAAAAAAAAAAAAAAAAGAAAGCGCTTCATACTGACCGAGGCTCCGTTGCAGCTGTACACTGCTCCCGTGGCTTCTCCTTCACTTGCTGGGCCGCTAATTACTGCTCATTTATATGCACTGCTTTCCCCGTACTCCGGCTGTCCTGTCTCCTGTGATTGGTTGCAGTCAGACGTACCCTTAGCGTATGTGACAGCATCAGCCTACAACCAATCACGGCCAAGACAGTTGATGAGCGGGAAAGCAATTCAACTCTGCGGATCATTATTGTGGTATAAAACGCATAAAAAGTTTTCACTGTGTTTTTCTCCCATATTATGACACCAAGAACAGAAAAAGCATATGGCTACAGTATGCAGCCCCCAGCCGTGCGCTTATCTTGGCTGTGTATCCAAATAAGAGGAACTGCATGCGGCTTTTTTCTTGATTTACAAAAATAATTTAAAAATAAACGAAATTCAGTCCCCCCGAATTTTGGTACCCAGGCATGATAAACCACAAAAGCTGGGGGCTGGTATTGTCAGGCTGGGGAGACCTTTATTTATTGAGCCGCCCCGTGCCTAAAAATAGCAGCCTGCAGCCACTCAGGATTGTCACATCCATTAGATGTGACAATCCCAGCACTTTACCTGGCTCTTCCTGGTTGCTCTGGGGCGGTGGCAATCAGGATAATATGAAGTTAATCACAGCCCACAGCTGCCTCTAAGCCAGATATTAATCGTCAGGGTCTATGAGACACCCCCCCCCCCTTAGTAATCTGTAAGTGACAGTAAATAAACACATACACCAAGAAAAAACAGTTTTTTGTAATTAAATACATCACCCACATAAGCCTCTTGATTAGGCTACATTCACAGGACTGCCCCGTTTTTGCGGTCTGCAAAAAAATGGTCATGTTTTTTCACGGATGCAACTGTGTGGCATCCGTTCCGTTCTGTATATGGTCCGGGTGTCAATCTGCATACATTCCTATTTTTTTCATACTGCAAAAAAACGGAAGCAGCTAGATAGAGGGATAGATAGATACAGATAGCTAGAGGGATAAATAGAGGGATGGATGAATGAATCAAGGGATAGAGGGATAGATAATAGATGAGAAAGACCAATATAATGTCCTACCCCCCCCCCCCCCGCATATTCTAAGCTGGCACCCTTTAGTGCCTTTCATGTGGAACTAAAGGGTGCTTAGCCTTGTATTTAGCCAATAAATACATAATTAAAAAAAAAACAACGTGAGGTCCCCCCTATCTTTTGTAGCCAGCTAGGGTAAAGCAGACGGCTGCAGCCTGCAGACCACAGCTGGCAGCTTCACCTTGGCTGGTAATCCAAAACAGAGGGCACCCCACGCTGTTATTTAAAATTTAAATAAATAATTTAAAACAAAAAACGTGGGGTCCCCCCCAAATTGCATCACCAGCCAAGGTAAAGCGGACAGCTGTGGTCTGGTATTCTCAGACTAGGGAGGTCCACCGTTATTGGACACTCCCCAGCCTAAAAATAGCAGGCTACAGCTGCCCCAGAAGTGGCGCATCCATTGGATGTGCCAATCCTGGCGCTTTGCCCCAACTCATCCCGTTGCCCTGGTGCGTTGGCAAACGGGGTAATATATGGGGTTGATGCCAGATGTGTAATGTCACCTGGCATCAAGCCCTGGGGTTGGTGAGGTCAGGCGTCTATCAGATACCCAACATCACCAACCCAGTCAGTAACAAATAAAAAATAGACAACAAAAAAAGTTTTATTTGAAAAAACACTCCCCACATTCCCTCTTTCAACAATTTATTGACAAGAACAATCCAATCCAGGTCCGGCGTAATCCAATAAGGGGGTCACACGGCGATCCATACCATAGTCAATGAGACTCCCAGTCAATGAAGAACAAAATGTTCCCCATTGGCTGGGAGAGCCGTGCAGTGACCTGAGCTAACATCAATAGGTCAGCCCAGGTCACTGCAGGGGATGCAGAGCGCTGCCATCAGGAGGTTAGATGAGATCATTACCTGCAGTAACGATCTCCTGCTCTCCTGACGTCAGCGCTGTCACTGACTTCTATGCCCGCCGCGTTCTACGCAGTATCGCGAGAGCCCGTGACGTCACTGCTAGTGACAGTCTCGGGCCGCCCGCGAGACGGGCAGAGAAGGCAGTGACCGCGGTGATGTCAGGAGGCAGGAGATCGTCACAGCAGGTAATTATCTCATCTAATCTAACCTGCAGCTACATGTGCAGAGAGCAGGGAGCCGCGCACACTGAGCGCTGGCTCCCTGCTCTCCTAGCTACAGTACACATCGGGTTAATTAACCCGATGTGTACTGCAGCTACATGTCACAGTGCAGAGAGCAGGGAGCCGCGCACACTGCTTAGCGCTGGCTCCCTGCTCTCCTAGCTACAGTACACATCGGGTTAATTACACGATGTGTACTGCAGCTACATGTGCAGAGAGCAGGAGCCGGCGCTGGCAGCGTGAGAGTGGCGGAGGCTGGTAACGAAGGTAAATATCGGGTAACCACCTTGGTTACCCGATGTTTACCTTGGTTACAGCTTACCGCAGCTGCCAGACGCCGGCTCCTGCTCCCTGCTCGCTTCATTTCGTCGCTCTCTCGCTGTCACACACAGCGATCTGTGCGTCACAGCGGGAGAGCGACGACCAAAAAATGAAGCTGGACATTCAGCAACGAGCGGCGACCTCACAGCAGGGGCCAGCTCGTTGCTGGATGTCACACACAGTGACAGCGACGGGACGTCGCTGCAACGTCACAGAAAATGGTGACGTAGCAGCGACGTCGTTGTCGCTGTGTGTGACACCACCTTTAGCAGTCAGTGTCCCGCTCCCTGCCAGCCCCGCGGCGTGAGAAGCTGCTGATACTGCGGGCAGACACTGACATTGCAGTGCGGGCAGCTGCGGGGCTGGCAGGGAGCGGGACACAGACTGCACGGGCAGTGATAAGCAGCGCTCGTCATCCCCGCGGCTGCACGCACTGCAGGGTGAGAAGCAGCTTATACTGCAGAGGGGGGCAAACACTGACACGCTGCAGTGCGGGCATCCGCGGGGCTGGCGCGGGACACAGACTGATGCACACACGTGACCCATGATGACACAGACAGCGCGCACGGGGGAGGGGGGGGGGAGACAGTTCCCAGGGCGTCAGGCAGTAAACATGATAAAGCGCTGGGGACACAGCACTGACAGTGTATCTGACAGCAAGTGTTCCTTGCCTTATTGAACTGGACACTGAATCGGCTGGAATTCAGGGCGCACGTAGCTGGGCACAGGAGGCGGGGGAGGGAGACTACGGAGTGTGTGGGAGGTTGCGGTGAGAGTATGGGGTGCTGGGCAATGTGTGGGAGGGTGCAGGGAACGGGGGCGGTTACTCCACGCACTGTACAGCCCAGCAGGGAGGCGACATGCTGTTCCAGATTTGCATGTCAACATGGCCCTGCCCATGTAGACATGAAATGACCGGAAGCAGCAAAATCGCGGCAGGAGCGGTCATATGACCACTCTGAGCCGGGGGAGAGGGGCTTACAGCAGGGCAGGTAAGTGGTCTCTATCTACTTACCTGCACCAATGTAGCCCAATAGTGTAATAATGAAAAAAAAAAGTCAAAAGAAGCCTGATAACCCCTTTAATGTTTTGAACTAGAGTCGTGGATATCTATAAATCCCATCCACTGTGCTTGTACTGTACAATGCAGGGTTTTGGACACAGCAAAAGCACGTTGCATCCAAAATGCTACAAACACTGATTGTGGGCACACAGCCTAATTGCTAGATATATTGTTATTCCTCAACTGCACACACACAGGACAGCTTATTCTGAAAAGTTGCTTCAGCCTTTCAACCAGGGCTGTGGAGTCGGTAAGCCAAACCTTCGACTCCGACTCCGACTCCTCAAATTCTCTTGCACCGGCTCCGACTCCGACTCCGACTCCGACATATATTGCTTAGTTAGGTGAAAAATTTATTGTAGTACATGAATATGTGTATGTGAACATCAGACATTTAATAATTTTTATGATACGATAATCAAGATATTTGGATAGAACATAAAATATATTTATTGGAATACAACTTTAGAACACAAAAAACTGTAATAAATTGTAAATATGTAATACACTATGTAATATACAGTAGATTACATATATATCTTGTGTGTGTATATACACTGTGTGTATATATATATATATATATATATATATATATATATATATATATATATATATATATTACATATTTACAATTTATTAGTTTTTTGTGTTCTAAAGTTGTATTCCAATAAATATTTTATGTTCTATCCAAATATCTTGATTATTGTATCATAAAAACAATTAAATGTCTGATGTTCACATTGTACTACAATAAATTTTTCACTTAAATATAAGCATTATACTAAATGTTATTATTTAGTAAAATATTCAGCACATTCTGCATTGCACTCCTGTCCCCAATTTATTATATATTTTAGGAGTCGGAGTCGGTGCATTTTATACCGACTCCGACTCCACCAAAATGAGCTCCGACTCCGACTCCGACTCCACGACTCCGACTCCGACTCCACAGCCCTGCTTTCAACAGGTTTAAAAATAATTGCAGTATAAACAAATATTAGATAATGTGGGTTAAAAAGTAACAAAATGCCAGCAGAGTGAAAACACAGCTCCACCTTGTTATAATTCGGCATCTGCACGGTGACGGTGGAATTTCCTGGTGGGGTGTAGCTCAACGCTCACTCTCCTGAGATAAGACGAACACTGCGGAGTGGAAGACTCTGCTCCAGTGTCGGATCTTTAGACCTTTACGGCAGAGTACCACTGCTGTGGAGCCGCCAATCCACTACTTTCCGGGTGACATAAATAGCAGGCATCTCATATCAAAATAACCAGACGCTGCAGTGGACTATTTTCATTTCTACAACAAAAGCGATGCATTGCGGATCCCATTCTATATGAAGTCACAGGTTACTGTAGGAGAAAGAATCTTCCTGAAGGAAAGGAGACCCTTCCCAAGACCCAGAATTGGCAGACAGACAACGTACACCAGTACACTGTACAGGATTAGAGTTTTTACCCTTTAGTTAACAGGCCACATTTTTTCAAATCTGCCATGTTACTTTATGTGGCAATAAACCTGCAATGTTTCAACATATTCCAGTGATGTTGAGATTGTTTTTTGTGACATTTTATTTTAGGACAATGGTAAATTTAGGTTAATATGTTTTGTATTTAAAAAAAAAAATAATAATAGTAATTCTAAAAATTAGCAATTTCCAATCTTTGAATATTGATCCCTTTAATCCACAGTCACACAGTGTGTGTTTGTGTGTGTGTGTGTGTGTATGTCCGGGATTGGCATCTGCACCGTTGCAGCTACAGCCACAAAATTTTGCACATTCACACGTCTGGACCCCGAGAGCGACAGTTATTCGCCAAAAAACCTGCCTCCATTAAAGCGAATGGAGCTGGGAGCCACACTGCAGCCAGAGCTTCAGAAGAATGCGCAGCCACGCCCTTATATGGAATGTTGGCGTGTCACAATGCAGCCAGGCAAAGAGACAGATAGGGAAAGAGGCAGACACAGACAGGGTAAGAGACAGACACAAAGAGACAGACACAGACAAAGAGATAGACTGACAGGGATAGAGTCAGACACAGGGAAACATACAGGGAAAGAGAGGGAAAGAGACAGACAGGGAAAGAGATTGAGACAGACGGAGAAAGAGACAGACAAAGAGATAGAGGGACAGAGAGATATATACAGAGGGGGGGAGACAGACAGAGAATAGGAGAGAAACAGAGAGACAGTTACTATCCCGGGAATGTTAATACATTCTATTTTGTTAACAACAGTTATTAACCCAGGCAAAGCCGGGTAGTACAGCTAGTAGCTAATAAATAACATTTCCCTTATGTCGGCTTTATCGGCATAATCTATGATATGTTCTTTTATTTATAATTGTATCAGTAATTTATCATTTTTGTCAAAGAAATTTACAAAACATTTTTTAGGGATCTATTCAGTTTTGAAGTGACCTGGGGGACCTACCGTATATAATCGGAAACCCCTCAAAGTGAGACCATTTTACAAACAGAGCCCCTCAATAGTCACACCTGCTGTCAGGTAGTTTATTAACCCTTACGATGCTTCTCAGGAATTCAAATAAAGTGACATTACAGAAAAGTTATTTTTACCACCTAAACGTTGCTAACATCTGAGCGGGTCACTATAGCCAGCAGAGTCTAAGTCCGCTATTTGGCCATGAATTGACAAGGCAACCATCAGGACCACACACTCATGATCTCAGGATGGATATGGGGTTAAAGGACCCCCCATACTCTGTTAACCACCTAAATACTATAGCCACTATTAACAGCAGCATCTAAGGGGTTAAATGGCCCTGGTTGGTGCCAATGCCAAATGTGACTGATGCACTTCCATCCAAATAGGAGATACCATTCACTTATATCTCAGGTCAGATTTAGGCTCTGTGCCCACGTTGCGTATTTGCATGCAGTTACGCTGCGTATTGCACCGCAGCGTAACTGCATGCGTCCTTCGTCCCCAGCACAATCTATGAAGATTGTGCATAATCCATGCGCACATTGCGTTTTAGAATGCAGTGATTTGCATACGGCCAAATCGCTGCATTCTAAAAAGCAACATGTCACTTATTCCGTGCGCTTTGGATGCAGGTCCCACACGGTCTATGGTGCGGGCTGCATCCAGAGCGCATGAAATCGGCTTTTTCACTGCATTCATTACGCAGTGTTTCTGCAGCGATTTGACGCACACATGTGCTGTCAAATTGCTGCAGAAATTTCTGCATGGACAAACGCAATGTGGACACATAGCCTTAAGGTGTATTGGTGGTCACTAAAGCATTAAGGATGTCTTCTTCTCAACCATACAGTGCATGTAAAAGGAGGTTTTACCAAACGTTTAGAGTATGGTCGCATTCACACACAGTGTCATGATCCTCTATGCACGGACCAGCTGCATTTCGTCGGCACATGAGGCAGATCAGGTTCAGATCAGGAGACCCACAGCCGACTCGTGAATCACAGCTCGTACTTAGACTGTGACACATAAATGTGTGAATCCGGCTTACATTGGAGGATAACCTATGGAACCAGCAGCATGACCCCTCTGAAGCTCAATGGCGCTAATCTGCGGCTTTAGCGGACAGAATCCGTATCATTAATGAACACGCTTCAAGTTATAAAAGCTGCAGCTCATTCATTACTGACAGTAATTTCATCACAGTTGTAAGATATCCCCTATCCATACAATAGGGGATAACTTACCGATTCATCAGGGTCCGAATGATGATATTTTAGAGGGGCTGAGAACAGGGCTCGGCAGACATAGGACCACTGCAAAGCCAGTATAGAATGTACTGAATATGCACATATTCAATCTCCCCTCATGTCATTGTGTATAGGACTGCCGGGATTAGCTGAGCGCTGAACTCTGCTTTCTCTTACAGTTCAATAGACAATGAAGAAAATGGCGGGCATCTGCACCGATGTGCCATTCAAAACGTACATCCTTATGGGTCTTGGTCTCACTGGGTGTCTCAATGGTCACACAGTAAGTCATAGCCTGTCACATTCATAGGGTATAATGAGCAATTCTGAGAATATCCATTTAATATACTATACTATAATCATTTCCATTGCCACAAAATGATGCAGGATTCTGTCAGATTTGGGTGTGAAATCTACAATAGGCAAACACAATCTTACACGGTGCCCTACTTTCCAGCTACTTTTGAGGCATACTTATGGAAATTAATTCACGGCATTACATAATATTTGAGCGTCTCATGTGGCAGAACTAAGTTCTATGTTGTCGTTTCTGTCAGCCTACATCACACTATTTTATCTGGCAGACTAATGATCTTGATGGCAGAGTCAACAGCGCCACTAATGTCTGATGTGTAATGGATCAGGAACTGACTGTGGTTTTTGCTTTAATCACAATCAACAATGAAAATGTGAACGGTGTCTTACAGCCTTGTACACAGGCACTTAAAAGGGGTATTCACATCTCCAAGATCCTATACCAATATGTAATAATAATTTTAGCAATTACCTCCAGTTAGAAATGTAGTGTAGTTTTCCTGATTAGCTATGTCACTTACCTCATGTGCATAACATTGCAGTAGCTTAGGTATCCATGCTTACAACGGTACGTGCCCACAATCAGTGTTTGCAGCATTTTGGATGCAGCGTGTTTTTGCGGTGTACAAAACGCTGCGTTGTACAGTACAAGCATAGTGCATGGGATTTAAAAAAATCTCATGCCCTCTCTGCTGCTTTTTTCTGCAGTGTAAACGGACCTGCAGTGCAGCTTTCCAAGCCGCATCATGTCAATTTATGCTTGCGGAGACGTAAGTGTTCTCAGTGGGGAGAGCACAGCGAGAGTGTGCAGTGCCCAGCTCCCTGATCGTGAGCACGAATAGCTGCAACCTCCTGCAGTGACGCGATACTCAAGCTGCAATGCCCTGCACATGAGGTAAGAGACCTAGATAATCAGGAAATCTATACTACATTTCTAATTGGAAATATTTGCTAATATTATTATTACATTTACTACACATTGGGATAGGATCTTAGGAATGGGAATTTCCGTCCTTTCTCCAATTTGAGGTGTTAAAGTGGACAAATTATAGAACAGTGGCTCCATAGCTAAATAAAAACTGTCTCGCCTTCATTGTGGAGATATTAGCTTGTGAAGTTTAGGTTATAATTTTTAATTCCAAGCAGGCATCAGATTCTCCCCTTGGGGGCTTGTACTTTTTCCTCTGAATGACACTGCCTAATTATACGTAGGAGGTGTTATGCAGTGGTTAAAAGAACACACCCCTAGATAAGCTTAGGCGCCGCTCACATCAGCGGTATTTTCCAGCAAAACCGGATCCGTCACAAATGCGTTTCAGTTCCATTCATTTCAAATGGAATCGAGGCAATATGCGGTCACATGAGGTTGTGTATGACGCACGCAACTGCATGTGACCGCATCTTGCCGCGATTCCATTGGAAATTAATGGAACTGAAACGCATTTGTGACGGATCCGGTTTTACGGCAAAATACCGCTGATGTGAGGTAAGCCTTAGAGCAGGCCTTCTCCTGTCTGAGGCATGTAATGACAAACAGCTCTGATCTCTCCACCTTCTTTATAGAGTACGGCAGAGTGGAGTTTGATTACAAATGTCTCCAGCATTCATATTATAGCAGCCAGTACAGGGGTGAGGATGAGTATTGACTGCTGTGAGAAGAAAACTGGATTTTCTTGTAATTCACTCTCCGCAATGAGATCAGATGAGCCAGCAATCATACTCAGCTATGGGTACTTTCACACTTGCGTTTATTTCCTTCCGTTACAATCCGCCCTTTTGGAAACCAGCGGAATCCGTTAACGAATTCCGCTGTTTCCCATAGACTTGTATGGATGACGGATTGTACCAAAAGGACCTGCGTTGCTTCCGCTGGGCGACGCTCCGTTGCTTCCGCTCAGCGGGAGGAACGCAGCATGTAACGTTATTTTGAGCAGCGGAATCCTCTGGATTTCACTGCGCATGCTCTTTTTTTTTTTTTTTTAAATCAAACTTTATTTTGGCTTGCGCTGGCCGAACGCTCAGCTGAGCAACCGGCCGCCAGCATGACCGGCCGCCGGCAAGTCACAGCGCTCAGCTGAGCGCCCGCCCGCCGGCATGCCTGGGCGCCGGCAAGTGACAGCGCTCAGCTGAGCGCCCGCCGGCATGCCCGGGCGCCGGCAAGTGACAGCGCTCAGCTGATCACCCGGCGGCCGGCTGCAGGGAGCGATCAGCTGATCACCCGGCGGCCGGCTGCAGGGAGCGATCAGCTGATCACCCGGCGGCCGGCTACTGGGAGCGATCAGCTGATCGTTCACAATAGTCTGCCGCTGGTAAAACTGTAAAAAAAAAAAAACGAATTGCGTTGTTTTGCAGCATCCGTTGCATCCGTTGTGCCACTATATGCAACACATCCGTTGCATCCGTTACACAACGCAATGCAACGGATACCGTTCAACGCAAGTGTGAAACTAGCCTATGCTGTACCTAAAAAGTAGAGATCAGGGCTATCATTACAAATATCACACAGGAGAACGCCAACTCTAACCTTATCTGGGGGAATATTCTTACTTCCACAGCATGACATCTTCTTATGATTGGTCAACATCAAGCAAAGGAAAAAGTACATGCTCAAAGAGAAACAACTCTAGTAACGGCCCCTTGATCTTAGAAATTACAATCTAAGCTTTCCAAGCAAATATCTCTGCAACAGAAACGAGAAATTAAAAAGCTATGCTTTATTCAGCTCTGCAGCCACTATTCTATGATACTGTCAAATAAAACGCGGTGAGAAGGCCTCTTTAAAAAGCGGGCTTTCTGCCACAAGATAAGGCTGCAGCGTGCGCACATACCCTAATAATAAATATAGGAAAAAATTAAAATAGTTTACAATTTCAAATAAAGCCGCCAAAAAGACTAGGGAACCCTTCTGAAGGATACACGTGGGTAGACTCTTGTAAACCTCAAAGTTAGAACATAAAAAGAAAAAAAAGGAAAAGTGCTTACAATAGTGCAGATACCAGTGAATACAATAATGAAGCGGGAGGTACTCGGCTAACTACTTCCACCATTCATGGACACAGCAGGGGCGATGATGTCACTAGACCTAGAGCCTCAGTCCTCAGCCACAGTGAGTGGAGTGGAGCAGAGCATCAGAGGGAACGAGCAGTTTGTGTTGGGGCCATATCACTGTGTGGAGACTATAGTTTGGGTTCATCATACTGTGTGAAGACATAAACACAATATGATGCCTTCAGGCAAGTATTAAGAGCTGTGGGGTCCATTAGGGTGTGTGTTGGGAGTGATGGGGTCCATTAGCCTGTGCGTGTGTATAGGGAGCTGTGGGGTTCATTCAAGTGTGTGCGAGTGTGTGTGTAGTTGTGGGGTCCACTAGGCTGTGCGCGTGTGTAGGGAGCTGTGGGGTCCATTCAGGTGTGTGTGTATGTGTAGTTGTGGGGTCTACTAGTGTGTGGGTGTGTGTGCAGGGAGCTGTGGGGTCCACTAGGCTGTGTGTGTGTAGGGAGCTGCGGGGTCCATTCAGGTGTGTGTGTGTGTGTGTGTGTGTGTGTGTGTGTGTGTGTGTGTGTGTAGTTGTGGAGTCCATTAGGCTGTGTGTGTTTGTGTGGGAAGCAGTGGGGTCAATTCAAATTGAATTTGATGGACCTTCTATTAAATTCCTGGAAGATCTCTCGTGGATTACTTTACAAAAAAGGAAACAATTATGTCCACTGCTTATGACTCAATGATCATCACATTACATATAGATGGAGATTCCGGTTTAGCTTACCAGCCGGGAAAAATAGACGTTCCTCTACAATACAGTCAGCAGCAGACATACATTATTAGTTCTCTAGTCTTCTGGAGATTCCGATACCCAAGTTGCAAAACTGGGAACTTATACCTCCTCCTCCATCACCATCACTTGCATGGAACACAGTTCGTTCACAGAAACAACACTCCATTTACCATGTTGGGCTCAGAAAGACACCTTACCCCCAGACGGAAGAGCCCTCTCTGAACTGCTCTCTCTACATGTAATGTTATGGTAGTCTTATCTCATTTATCTTGAAAATGGTCACCGCTTTCATCAATATCTTTCATTCTTCTCAGGCAGTGGGAACAAAGCCAAGTAACCCGTTTAAGTTTTAATGTGTTTCTTGACTTCACGTTATGTTTTTTTTACAGGCTTTGAAAGTATCCTAGTGTTAATGTGTGCACTGGTTTTTAGATTAAATAAGATCTTTGAAAACGACAATGGTTTTGAAGCCTATAAAAGGATTACGGTATATTCACATGAAAATTGAAAGCATTTTAGGCCTTTTGTAAGGATTTTTTTCCCTTATTTTCTTTGTCTGTGTTGCGTTGCATGTTTTGTCATTTTTGTCCCCACTTTTCCCTACCCTCTCACTCGCCTTCCCCTTTTTATCTCTCTTACATATCCAGAGGTTTATCTGATACAAGGGACATTGTGCCATGGTCACCATCTGATAATTGTGATGCCATCCTTCTGAAGGGCAAGTCATATATTCTCTAACTAGCTGTACTACCCGGCTTCGCTCGGGTTAATGACTGCTGTTAACAAAATAGAATGTATTAACAAAATGTATTCTGCACACAAACACCACAAAACAAATAGATATAAATGTAATTATTAAAAGGCAAAAAACTAAGCTAATAGAAGCATTTCACAACATATATTTCAACACCACAGATATTCCACACAGATTTAAACTAAATTGGCCAAGTAATGTGCTCCGTCTGCCCCTTTCCCCGTCTGTCTCTGTCCAGGTCTGCAGGTAGGTCGGTCGGTCTCTGTCCAGGTCGGTTGGTCTCTGTCCAGGTCGGTTGGTCTCTGTCCAGGTCGGGGTCTGTCTGTCTGTCTCTCTGTCTGTCTAGGAGAGTAACTGTAAAGCGCAGGGTTAAATTTTCCTGTCAAAACATAGTCTACGACGTTCCCTGCGTCACATGAGGTGTCTGTGCAAAATTTCGTGATTGTAAATGCGACGGTGTGGATACACTTTTCGTTTCACTTTTTCCCCATTATGTAGATAGGGGCAAAATTGATTGGTAAATTGGAATGCACGGGGTTAAAATTTCACCTCACAACATAGTCTATGATGCTTTCGGGGTCCAGACGTGTGAGTGTGCAAAATTTTGTGGCTGTAGCTGCGACGGTGCAGATGCCAATCCCGGACATACACACATACACACACACATTCAGCTTTATATATTAGACTAGTTGTACTACCCGGCTTCGCCCGAGTTAATAACTGCTGTTAACAAAATAGAATGTATTAACAAAAATGTATTCTGCACACAAAAACACACAAAACAAATAGATATAAATGTAATTATAATGTCTGTCTCTTTCCCTGTCAGTCTGTCTCTTTCCCTGTCAGTCTGTTTCTTAGCCTGTGTCTGCTTCTCTCCCTGTCTGTGTCTGTCTCTTTCCCTGTCAGTCTGTTTCTTAGCCTATGTCTGCCTCTCTCCCTGTCTGTGTCTGTCTCTTTCCCTGGCTGCATTGTGACACGCCAACATTCCATATAAGGGCATGGCTGCGCATTCTTCTGAAGTTCTGGCTGCACTGTGGCTCCCAGCGCCATTCGCTGTAATGGAGGCAGGTTTTTTGGTGAATAACTGTAAAGCGCGGGGTTAAAATCTCTCCTCAAAACATAGCCTATGACGCTCTCTGGGTCCAGACGTGTGAGAGTGTGCAAAATTTTGTGGCTGTAGCTGCGACGGTGCAGATGCCAATCCCGGACATACACATACACACACACACACAGACACACACACATATTCAGCTTTATATATCAGATAACAGTTTCTTCCTACATAACAGATTGGTCATGGCACGTATACTATCTTATGTTAAAAGGCATGAACTCGAATATTAATAGACGGTTGGCCCTTAGAGAGCTGAAAACCTTAAAAGGCGGTATAGTATTTCTTCAAGAAATGCACCATGACAGGGCAGAATCTTTTAAAATCTCACTTCTATCCCGCTGTGTATACAACAATCCGGGAGAGGAAGAAGGTAGGAGTTGTGATTTTGATTACATGGAAATTCCCTTTACAAATCAACTTGTCCACTTCTGACTCAGAGGAACGTTTCCTAATATACCGTAATAAGACTATTACAGGGTAAACCTCTAATATGGTGTAAGATATACGCTCCTGATACTTCCCTAATTACTTTTCTTGAAACAATCACATGCAAGTTATCAAAACTTCCCCTTATATACTTCTGGTTATAGGAGACTTCAAATCTCCTTTTGTAAGATGTAATGGATAGACCACCACTCAGACATTCCTCCGGCACTAGACCTTAACCCCTTCACTACCAATGACGTATCTATACGTCATTACTTGTGTATTATTCCCCACACACGTCGCCTGATGTGTTCAGCTGACATGTGCCGCTAAAAAGTGGGGGTGGATCTAACACGCGCCAGAGGAGATCGCACCACTCCCCTGCCACGATCACGGGACGCAGATGGGTTGTCATTAGTGTTGAGCAGACCCGGACCTGAAAAATCCGGATCCGCGCGGTTTGAGCGGCAGATCCAAATCCGACCCGGAATTCCGGGTGCACGATCCGGTTCTCTCTCTCTCGATCGCCCTCTCTCTCGTCCCGGATTCCACTCTTCATAGACATATATTGGCCGGATTCCGGATCGGATCTCGGACTTCAGTGTCAACCCGACAGTGATCCGCCGGACCCGGATTATTAGCAATCCGCTCAACTCTAGTTGTCATGACAGCCGGGGGTCAGCTGATGACCGCTGTCATGATGAAGTTCCTGTGACAGGCAACAGAGCACCGGCACTCACAGGAGATCAGCATTTCTGCTGTTCAGAGGGAAGCTGAAGCACTACTCAGAACAGCAGAAGCAATCGGACACTGCAGGCTTCCAAGTCCCCAAGGGAAGTAAATCAATAAACTTAAGACAAAAGAAAAATTTAAAAAATATAAAAAGAAAAGTTCAAATCAATCCTCTTTTTGCTTCATTGAAAAAAAAAAATGATAAAAAATGTACAGTATATGTCTAATATATAAAACGGTGTGTGTGTGTGTGTGTGTGTGTGTGTGTGTGTGTGTGTGTGTGTGTGTGTGTGTGTGTGTGTCTGCTAAAGGAATCCGCACCATCGCATTTACAATCACGGAATTTTGCACAGACAGATGTGACTCAGGGAACGTCATAGACTATGTTTTGACGGGAAAATTTAACCCCGCGCTTTACAGTTACTCTCCAAAAAGAGTCTACATTAAAGTCAATGGAGCTGCGAGTTACAGGTTTTTAATAGCAGCTGTGATTGGTTGCTATAGGAACAAAATAAATTGTTAGTATAAGAAGCTTATGTGTGAGGTAATAATATGTCTCTGGGGAGACAGACACAGAAAGACAGAGATAGACAGACATAGGCACAGAGTAAAAGCCGCTTTACACGCTACGACATCGCTCAAGCGACCTCGTTGGGGGGTCATGGAATTTGTGACGCACATCCGGCCACTTTAGCGATGTTGTTGCGTGTGACACCTATGAGCGATTTTGCATCGTCGCAAAAACATGCAAAATGGCTAATCGGTGACATGACCCCCTATTCCCAATTATCGTTGCTGCTGCGTGTACGATGTAGTTCGTCTTTCTTGCGGCAGCACACATCGCTATGTGTGTTACCGCAGGAACGACGAACCTCACCTTACCTGCGCCCGCCGGCAATGAGGAAGGAAGGAGGTGGGCGGGATGTTACGTCCCGCTCATCTCCGCCCTTCCGCTTCTATTGGGCGGCCGCTTAGTGACGTCGCTGTGACGCCAAAAAAAACGCCCCCTTAGAAAGGAGGTGGTTCGCCGGTTACAGCTAGGCAGGTAAGTAGTCTGACGGGTCTGAGCGATGTTGTGCGCCACGAGCAGCGATTTGCCCAGGTCGCACAACCGATGGGGGTGGGTACGCAAGCTAGCGGTAACGATATCACAGCATGTAAAGCGGCCTTAAGAGGCAGACAGGGAAAGGGACAGTCAAAGAGACAGAGACAGACAGACAAGGAAAGAGCTTACAAGCTGCATGTACACCAGCTCATACTCCAGCTCACTTTTTTGTTTTTGTTAGGAAGGCATTGGTGTTGGTGTCTAAGATTACAGAAGTTAGAAGTATAGAGTAGTTGACTGCTTCAGCCAACAATCAGTTGGACCGATTTAATATGGTTTGGCTGTGTGAGACACATATCTGGAAATTAATAACCTTTAGTATAAGTTGTAAACATCGGCATTAAATTATATTGTCTGTTAGAAGTACAACTCATTCAGTTTAGAGAGAATAGATGCCTCCCCCTCATTTCCCGATGTTTTTTCCTGTCAGATACTTGTCCTGGTATTATGCTTTTTTTTTATGTACAGTCGTCCCCCGCTATACCGCAATTCACTTATTGCAGCTTCACTGTATCGCAGGTACTGGGGAAGGGGCGACAGCGGTGGTGGAGTGAGGTCACAGGAGGCAGGGGCGTGGGTGGAGCAGGGTGATGCTGCGGCGGTGCAGCAGGTGTCCCAGATGCTCACTGCGGGTGCTGGCAGGAACATCCAGAAACTCAGTGGTGTGGGCTTGAAAGATATGGTGTCTGGAGTCGGCGCATGCACAGATTGAGCTATAGGCTCAATGATGAATTGAGATCTCATTTTCACACACGCCACCTCCGGGCACCATTTTCCTAAAGTCCGCTGCTGCGAGATCAATGGGCTGGAGGCGGCGTGTGTGCAGATGAGATCTTGAGCCGAAATCTTAATTTCCACACACGTTGACTCCGGACGCCATTATGTAAGGCCCGCACCGCTGACATTTTCAGGATGGCCCCTGCCTCACTGCATGCAAGGCACAGTCTATAGTCCGGAGAATTGTCCCTGTCATCATTCTCCACCACCCCCAGTAAGCTAGATTCGGCTTATAACACGCACCCCTCAAAAGTGCGTCTTATAAACCGAAAAATGAGGGTAAATAATAAAGTAAATATAACTCCGTTACTTCGCAGATTTTCACCTATCATGGGGTCTCTGGAATGTAACTCCCGCGATAGTGAGGGATCACTGTATAAGAGAAATACTGGCTTATAATTCATAGCATGTCCTCTGTATGTGAGGCACCCTGTAAACTTTATTTTTTGCTACAGCAAGGATTCCTGATGATTATATATTTGCAGGGATTTACACTACTCAGTTCTATATGTTAAAAGCACGCATATAAAGAAATGATGTTCTTAACTACTTCACTTAATGTTATTATTTGGCATTTATAAAATCGTTCAATAAACAGTTTTGCAAAAAAGAAAAAAAAAGTGATTGGACAGACCACATAGAAATTGTGATAAACGCCAAGCACTGATGAGACAGATTGGGATGTCATCAGTCAGACGTTGGCCCAGAAGCGGATATTCAGCTGCCAGGACTAATTAAAATCAGAAAAGGTCAACACTAAATATTTAGTTATAAACTTGATGTATTTGTCAATAAAAAGTGTAGAAACTTCTGAAATGCTGATAACTGTCCATCAGTAACCACAGAGACATCGGACTACAAGAAATGAAAGCACTGAGGTAACACACTTGATGAAAACCCAAATTTGTGTCAGTCTCAACACTTTGGCTGTGACTATAGCATTAGGCTCCGTTCCCACGAGCAGCTTCTGATGAGTTTTTGATGTCGCAGCATTTCTGCACCTATTATGTAACTTACGTCACTTGCATTATTATTGCGCTTTACAAGCTGCTTTTTTCGTCACTTTTTTGGTGTGTCATGTTTTAAATAAAGTTGCTTTGTTTTTGAAACTTCTCATATTTGGCTTAGACAATATTATATTGATATACAGTGGGACCTTGGTTTAAGAGTAACTTGGTTTGAGAGCGTTTTGCAAGACAAGCAAAGCTTTTTACAAATTTGTAACTTGGTTTAAGAACAATGCTTTGCAATAAGAGCAAATTCCCATCGTGCACACTTCTGGTCCCATCATTCACCGCGCTCTGACCCGCTCTGGAGGTAATTTTCTGTCCATATGTACTGTATACAGTATACCATTGCTCAGTACAGTATATATATATATATATATATATATATATATATATATATATATATATACCGTATTTTTCGGACTATAAGACGCACCGGACTATAAGACGCACCCTGGTTTTAGAGGAGGAAAATGGGAAAATAAAACTTTAAGCAAAAAATGTGGTCATGACACACTGTTATAGGGCGAGGATCTGCTGCTGACACTGTTATGGGGGTAATGTCCCCAAATTCTCTACTAAGGTACCCCATCCTGGTAATGATCCTCCTGCCTTGTATATGATCCTGCTATAAACCCCCATCCATCCTGTTCACATGCCCCCCCCCCATCCAGTTCACATGCCCCCCCATCCAGCCTGTTCACATGCCCCCCCCATCCAGCCTGTTCACATGCCCCCCCCATCCAGCCTGTTCACATGCCCCCCCCCATCCAGCCTGTTCACATGCCCCCCCCCATCCAGCCTGTTCACATGCCCCCCCCCATCCAGCCTGTTCACATGCCCCCCCCCATCCAGCCTGTTCACATGCCCCCCCCCATCCAGCCTGTTCACATGCCCCCCCCCCATCCAGCCTGTTCACATGCCCCCCCCCCATCCAGCCTGTTCACATGCCCCCCCCCATCCAGCCTGTTCACATGCCCCCCCCCATCCAGCCTGTTCACATGCCCCCCCCCCATCCAGCCTGTTCACATGCCCCCCCCCATCCAGCCTGTTCACATGCCCCCCCATCCAGCCTGTTCACATGCCCCCCCATCCAGCCTGTTCACATGCCCCCCCATCCAGCCTGTTCACATGCCCCCCCATCCAGCCTGTTCACATGCCCCCCCATCCAGCCTGTTCACATGCCCCCCCATCCAGCCTGTTCACATGCCCCCCCATCCAGCCTGTTCACATGCCCCCCCATCCAGCCTGTTCACATGCCCCCCCATCCAGCCTGTTCACATGCCCCCCCATCCAGCCTGTTCACATGCCCCCCCATCCAGCCTGTTCACATGCCCCCCCATCCAGCCTGTTCACATGCCCCCCCATCCAGCCTGTTCACATGCCCCCCCATCCAGCCTGTTCACATGCCCCCCCATCCAGCCTGTTCACATGCCCCCCCATCCAGCCTGTTCACATGCCCCCCCATCCAGCCTGTTCACATGCCCCCCCATCCAGCCTGTTCACATGCCCCCCCATCCAGCCTGTTCACATGCCCCCCCATCCAGCCTGTTCACATGCCCCCCCATCCAGCCTGTTCACATGCCCCCCCATCCAGCCTGTTCACATGCCCCCCCATCCAGCCTGTTCACATGCCCCCCCATCCAGCCTGTTCACATGCCCCCCCATCCAGCCTGTTTACATGCCCCCCCATCCAGCCTGTTTACATGCCCCCCCATCCAGCCTGTTTACATGCCCCCCCATCCAGCCTGCTCATATACTCCCATCGTGCTCATATACCATCCTGGTATATGGCCTGTATCCTATAGCACAGAGAAAAAAAATAAACGTTTATACTCACCTTTTCCTCACTCCCTGCAGCACCGATCACATCTTCCTCTCTGGCACGCTGATCTGTGTGTGTGGAGCCGTTCCCCTGCAACATCGCGATGTCTTCCTGTCTGTGCCGATCAGCTGACCAGCTCGGCACAGATCAGCTGACCAGCTCGGCACAGATCAGCTGACCAGCTCGGCACAGATCAGCTGACCAGCTCGGCACAGATCAGCTGACCAGCTCGGCACAGATCAGCTGACCAGCTGACCGGCACAGATCAGCTGACCAGCTGACCGGCACAGATCAGCTGACCAGCTGACCGGCACAGATCAGCTGACCAGCTGACCGGCACAGATCAGCTGACCGGCACAGATCAGCTGACCGGCACAGATCAGCTGACCGGCACAGATCAGCTGACCGGCACAGATCAGCTGACCGGCACAGATCAGCTGACCGGCACAGATCAGCTGACCGGCACAGATCAGCTGACCGGCACAGATCAGCTGACCGGCACAGACAGGAAGTCATCGCGTGCAGCAGGGGGGCGGCTCCACACACGGGGACGGGTGAGTGCACCGATTCACTGCACCCCGCGCTGGTAATGACGCGCGGGGGGCAGTGAATACAGCCGCACATGATCACTCCAGGCTGTAATTGCCAGGGGTGATCATGCCGGCTCTTTACTATGCGCGCGTCCCCGCTCGTCCTCCCGCCCACCTGTCAGTGCCGGCTTCAGCGCTGAGAGATGGGCGGGAGGATGGGCGTGCATATGTAATGAGCGGGCCCACGTGGTCACGAGCAGGCGCTGCTGCTGCCTGCTCGTGCCCCCGATGACCCGCAGCACCCTCATTCCCAGCCGCAGCCCTATAGTCAGACCATAAGACGCACCCCCAACTTTCCCCCAACATTTGGGGGAAAAAAAGTGCGTCTTATGGTCCGAAAAATACGGTATATCAGGTCTATCAATTTGCATTTGTGGATACAGTATTGTACTCTCTTTCAGCTAATCAGCACAACAAATTGCTTGTACTGTTCCTCTCGCACACCAACAATTCTATTGGAATCTAATGTGCAGTTTAATTGTTTTATATGCTTTTACTGTACAGTATTTTGTATAAGGCTATGTGCCCACGCTGCGGATTTACCGCGGATTTTGCCGCGGATTTGCCGCAGATTTCCCGAAAATCTGCAGCAGCGGCACTTCCAAGCCATTTCAATGGCATTTTGGAAATGCTGTGTCCATGCTGCGGATTTTTCCGCTGCGGATTTGCCGCGGATTTTGATCCGGAAAAATCTGCAGCATGTCAATTGTTTGGTGCAGATTTGGTGCGGATTTTTGGTTTTGAATGGGGAAAAAAAAAAAAAAAAAAAAATCCGCATCAAAATCCGCGGCAAATCCGCGGTAAATCCGCGGGTGCGGATTTGCCGCGAAAGTCGCGGATTTTCAGGCAGAAAAATCCGCAGGTACATTCTACCGTGGACACATAGCCTAAGTGTTACTGTAATAATTTTATATGAATACAGGACATTATTTTGTATTACTGTAATGAGTTTGCATAAATACAGTAAATATTTTTGGGTTGTGGAATGAACGGTCTGCATTTCAATTATTTCCTATGGGAAAATTTGCTTTGATGTCAGAGTAACTTTGTTTAAGAGCACACTCCCGAACCAATTATGCTCCTAATCCAAGGCTCCACTGTACTTATATGAAGATTACATGCACTTTTGATGCGTTTCTACAGCAGAACTACACAAAAACCCATGTGTTTTTACCTTTTTTCTGCATATAATGTAAGTCAATGAGAAAGATCTGTGCAAAAGACTCGTCGTACCCGCAAGAGAAATGGACATGATGCGAAATGAAACGCGCACCGAAGGTCAGTTTACATGGAGTAAAAAAAGTGGGGCGGGCAGATTTCTATAAGGCCCTGTGCGCACACTGCATTTTTTTGCCGCATTTTTTGTGCGTTTTTGGGGGTGCACTTTTGGTCTTAAAACAGCATGAATTTCCACCCCCAGCAAAGTCTATGACATGTCCACACAGTGCAGTTTTTTTGGCTGTGTCTTTATGGTGACCACAAAGATGCAGCATATAAATTTTTTTTGCGTTTTTCACCCATTGAATGCATTGGACAAAAACTCAGCAAAAAACGCACAAAAACGCATATTTTTTTTTATGCGTTTGCCTATGGGTGCGTTTTTGTGCATTTTTTGGGGCCAAAAACACTGCATCATTGTGGTCAGAAAAAAACGCAGCGTGCGCACACAACCTAAGGCTGGGTTCCCACAATCAGTGTTTGCAGGGTTTTGGAGGCAGCATGTTTTCGCTGCGTCCGAAACATTGCGTTGTACAGTACAAGCACAGTGGATGGGATTTATAGAAATCCAATGCACACTGTGAGTGTACAAAAAAAAAAAAAAAAAAAAAAAAAGACAGTATGCAGTCTGAAATGCTAAGTATGAAAACTATGAATGTGTGAATATAGACCTGCATTACTGCTAAGGTAAATCTAAGAAAAATTAGATATTTATCCTATATAGCAGGTTCCTACTTGCCCATACACAGGAGGTTTTTAAACCCAGAGAGAGGCTGCAGCATAGTGTAGGTACCCAGTCATGAGATATGCCGTGACGTGGCAACTGGGCAGATATACCAATGGTGGTTTCTAGATGCTAAATATCTCATTTTTCTTAAGACTTCACTTAGCAGTAATGCAGGTCTAGATTCACACATTCATGGTTTCCATACTTTGAAATGCTAGACTGCAAACTGTCTTTTTTTGTATTTTATGTCATGATTAGTTATGCACCTGTTCACACTTCAGTTTCGTGAGTGCCATCAGTCTTTTTGCCTACACTGAGTGTACAACCCACAGCGAAAACTGACCTGCACAGCAGCAGCTTTTCAAGCTGTCAATTCTCCGATGTGGAGTCAGAAGCATCCTCTGTAGGGAGAACAGAAGCGAGAGACTGCAGCACCCCGAACCCTGATCATGGGCATGAGCAGCTGTGGTCTCCTGCGGAGGAGATTCGCAGCCCCGCAGGTCAGGTCTCGCCACGTCCAGATCGTGGGCACGTACCCCAAGTCTCATCCACCTTGCTGTAACTGTTTTTGAGGCAGAAAAAATATGCAGTCCATCTTTCCCTTTCTTCAGATTTAACCCCTTCACTACCAAAAACGTACTAGTATGTCCTTGGCCACGTCTCTTCCATTAATGCAGGATTGCGTGGTGAGCCCGCATTATTCCCCGCACGTCTGTTGATCTGATCAGCAGACATGTGCTGCTAATAGACGTGGGTGGATCGGAGAGATATAATATCACTAAGCCCCAGATCCCGAATAATGAGAACACTACGGGCCTCTGAAAATGGTGACAAAAGCACACTTTTTTTTTTTTTTTTTAAAGGAACCTGTCACCCCTTTTTTGGCCTATAAGCTGCGGCCACCACCAGTGGGCTCTTATATACCACATTCTAACATGCTGTATATAAGAGCTCAGGCCAGGGGTATAACATAAAAACACTCTATAATACTTACCTAATGGTCGCGCGGTGGGCCTTATGAACGTCTCCGTTGTCCGGTGCCTCCTCTTTTGTCTATCTTTGTCCTCCATCTTCTGTAGCCGCGGTGCATGATGGGTCCGATGTCATACACACTCGCCGGCATTCATGTCCTGAGCAGGGCAGATCAAACTATTGTACTGTGCCTGCGCAGGATCGGAGAGTGTGTATGACGTATCTGCGTCATGCACACAGGCTTCAGAAAGAGGATGAAGATGGCCGAAAGAGGAGGCGCCGACACCAGAGACGCCTATAAGGCCCACAGCGCGACCGTTCGGTAAGTATTATAGAGTGGTTTTTATGTTATACCCCCGGCCTGGGCTCTTATATACAGAATGTTAGACTGCTGTATATAAAAGTGAATACCAATTTTATGAATAATTAGAGAAAAATACTGCTAATAGACCGAAGTACTAATTTCTCTAAAATCAATTTTTATTTATAAATATTAAAATAAACTGCTGTATATAAGAGCCCGGTGCTGGTGGCCGCAGCTTATATGCCAAAAAAGTGGTGACAGGTTCCCTTTAACAAACTTTGAATTTTTTTCCACCACGCAGATAAAAGTAAAACTATACATGTTTGGTATCTGTGAAATCGTACCGGCCTGGGGAATCATAATACCAGGTCAGTTTTAGCATATAGTGAACATGGTAAATAAAAAAAACAAACAAAACAATGTTGCAACTGCATTTTTTGCAATTTCACCGCACTTGGAATTTTTTTTCCAGTACAACATGGGGCAGAATGAATGGTGTCATTCAAAGGCACAACTCGTCTCGTAAAAGATAAGTCCTCATATGGCTATACTGACAGAAAAATAAAAATGTTATGGCTCTTGGAAGGGTGAGGGGGTTAATGAAAAAACCTCAGGAGCGCAGTGAAAATAGAATAAGGCCAATCACCGGCCACTTTTGACATAATAGGACAAGTTCGTATACTGCAGATTCGGAGGGGACAGAATGGCCGCCGTTCTGCCCCCGTGGATGGGACCGACTCTCGAGCTCCTGGAAATATCCCGCAGGCAGAAACCGGCGGAAATTCTTAGGCTGAATTCACACATTGAGGATTCAGCGCGGATTCACGCCTGAAATTACAGCAATTCACAGCACAAACAAATGAGGTTCTCAAACTTATTCCCAAAATGTGGAAAAAATCCACACAAAAATAAAAGCATGGCGTGGATGCCAACCCTCCGGCTCCTGTCACTGAATCTGCAGAAGGTTCACGCGTGAATAAGACCCTTCTCCACAAAAGGACTCTGACGTCCCAGAATCATTGTCCACCGCATGTGTCAGATCACACAGGAGCCTTCAGGTGTGGGGCAGGAGACTGCGGGACACGGACAGCTGTGCTGGGGAGGGGGCGGACAGGGCGTGGGGTGGAAGGTGCGAGCATTCCTGCTCCGGAACAATGCGGAGGCCAGACACACGGTAAACACAGGGCACCGGGAGCCAGACACACGGCCTCACTCCGAGCCCCCCGCACACTGGTGACAGCCATAGCTGCGCGGACACAGGTGACACAAAAACTTCCAGAAGTTCCACAGAACTCCGCAGCGGCCCCAACATGGCGCCTCCTCCTCACGGGACTCACCTGCAGCGGAGCCTCAACGACTGCAACGGATAAAGCACGGCGGGGCCACAGCCCAAGGCAAATTCCACTTCTCCCAGGTCTGAGTGACTGTTAGTAGGAAACAGGATGAGCCGGGCAGTTCCTGTGTGCAGACTCCTCCCCGGGCGACTCCTCATTCCACAGGCGTCATGTGAGCTGCGGGGAGTGGGCGCTTCACCTGCCGTGGGCTTTGTCCCGTCCACAGCCCTGCAGCTCTGAGGAGACATGTTCCGGGCAGGAGTCTGCCGGGTCTCCACTGCTCCGTGCTTCTCATGGCTGTGTGTGGCCATCTGTGACAATTCACCTGAGCAACACAAAGCAGCAAAAGAGTTCAGGTCACCTCAGCCGTGACCGTCCGCAGCGCCCCAGCCGTGACCGTCCGCAGCGCCCCATCCGTGACCGTCCGCAGCGCCCCATCCGTGACCGTCCGCAGCGCCCCAGCCGTGACCGTCCGCAGCGCCCCATCCGTGACCGTCCGCAGCGCCCCAGCCGTGACCGTCCGCAGCGCCCCAGCCGTGACCGTCCGCAGCGCCCCAGCCGTGACCGTCCGCAGCGCCCCAGCCGTGACCGTCCGCAGCGCCCCAGCCGTGACCGTCCGCAGCGCCCCAGCCGTGACCGTCCGCAGCGCCCCAGCCGTGACCGTCCGCAGCACCCCAATTACATAGGCTGAAAAAAGACCTAGGTGCATCTAGTACAACCTTTCTCCACCAATTGTACATTTTGTCACTGTGTACTGAGGAAATCATCCAGCCCTTTTTTAAAAGCTGTTATAGTATCTGCCATTACTACCTCTTGTGGTAGGGCATTCCACAGTCTGACCGCTCTAACTGTAAAGAACCCTTTCCTATTTAGGTGTTGGAATCGCTTTTCTTCCACTCGCAGTGAGTGCCCCCTGGTCCTTAGTACTGTCTTTCTAAGGCTGCTTTCACACATCCGGTTTTTGCTGAGCGGCACAATACGGCGCTTTGCAGAAAAAACGCAAACGTTTTTTTACCGCTGGTTGCGTTTTTTCCACATAGACTTGCATTAGCGCCGTATTGTGCCGCATGGCCTTGCGTTGCCTTCATTTTTTGCCGGATGCGGCATATTTAGCCCATGCGGCGGCCGGATGGAATGTTGCCTGGCACGTTTTTTTGTGCGGCAAAAGGAACGCATCGCGTCGGATCTGGCGCGATGCAAGCTCTGTGAACGCCAGATGCGGCGCCCTGCGGCAAAAACCGCATCCGGCCGCCGGATGCGTTTTTTTGCACTGCGCAAGCTCAGTATCAAGCCGCATCCGTCAAATAAAGGACAGGCCGCATGGAAAAACATATGCAACGGATCAGTTTTTTTCGCCGCATCCGTTGCAAAGGTTTTTGAGCCGGATTGAGCCGCACTGCAAAAACCGGATGTGTGAAAGCAGCCTAAGTCACGCACCAGTCCTTTATATTGACCACACATGTCTTTATACATATAAGGGCTAATTCACATGACCGTTCCGTTTGTCCTGGTCAGTTCCTGTTTTTATACGGACCCACGGACAGGACCATCTTTTCAATGTCTTTTGTGTAGGATTGGATGGCACATGGTAGCACTTCCGTGTGCATCAGATCCTACAAAAAAGCACATCGGATGTCGTATGTCCGTTCCGTTATTATGGAACATGTCCTATTCTGTTCCGTAATAATGGACCGTGACTCAATACAAGTCAATGGGCCCATGAAATATCCAGAAGCCGCACAGAAGCACTTCCGTGCGACCTCCGTCCGGTGCCCCTGCAGTCTGTGTCCCGCTCCTGCGTCAGCCCCACGGCTGCTTGCAGTGCAGTGTGTCAGCATATGCCCGCACTGCAATGACAGCATATGCCCACACTGCAGTGTGTTAGCATATGCCCGCACTGTTATGACGGCATATGCCCGCACTGCAATGCGAGTAGCCGCAGGGATGATGAGCGTTGCCGTCAGGAGGTTAGTAAAGTTCATTACTGTCACTGACAGCCGGTTCTCACATCACCTCTCGCGGGCGGCCTGAGAATGTGACTAGCGGTGACATCACGGGCCGCTCACAATAGGTGATCTGAGAACGCGATGGGCATAGAAGTCAGTGACGAGCGCTGATGTCAAGAATGCAGCGGCTTCCATCACCCAGGTAATGTACCTCGCTAACCTCCTGACAGCAGCGCTCGTCATCCCCTGCAGTGAGCTGGGCTGACCTCATCATGTTAGCTCAGGTCACTGCACTGCTCTCCCAGCAAATGGGGAACATTCTGTTCTTCATTGACTGGGACAGTGAGTATTGATCGTCGTGGGACCCCCTTATTGGATTACGCCGGACCCAGATTTGTTTTTTCTTTTCAATAAATTGGTGAAAGAGGGCATGTGTTAGGGAGGGTTTTTTTTAAATAAAAATTTGTCATCTATTTTTTTTTTTTTTAATTACTGACTGGGTTAGTGATGTCGAGTATCTGATAGACGCCTGACATCACAAACCCCAGGGCTTGATGCCAGGTGACATTACGCATCTGGTATCAACCCCATATATTACCCCATTTGCCACCGCACCAGGGCATCGGGATGAGCTGGGCCAAAGCACTAGGATGGCACAGCTAATGGCTGTGCCACTTCTGGGGTGGCTGCGGCCTGCTATTCACAGGCTGGGGAGGGTCCAAGAACCGCGGACCTCTCTAGTCTGAAAATACCAGACCACAGCTGTCTGCTTTACCTTGGCTGGTGATATAATTTGGGGGTACCCCATGTTTTTTTTAAGTTATTTAATTTTAAATAACAGCATGGGGTGCCCTCTGTTTTGGATTACCAACCAAGGTGAAGCTGCCAGCTGTGGTCTGCAGGCTGCAGCCGTCTGCTTTACCCGAGCTGGCTACAAAAAATAGGGAGACCCCACATCATTTTTTTTTAATTATTTATTTTTTGGCTAAATACAAGGCTAAGCACCCTTTACTGCCACATAAAAGACACTAAAGGGTGCAAGATTACAAGATGCTGGGGAGTGGGACATTACATGTCTTTCTCATCTATTATCTTTCTATCCCTCTATCTATCCCTCCATTCATTCATTCATTCATTCCTCTATTTATCCCTCTATCTATATCTAGCTATCCATTTATCTAGCTGCTTCCGTATTTTGTGGTCCGCAAAAAAAACAGAAGGCACACGGATGACACACTGCCAGTATACAGAATGGAACGGATGTCACACGGATACATCCGTGAAAAAAACAGACCGTGTTTTGTGGACCGCAAAAACGGAACTGTCATGTGAATGTAGCCTGAGATCTCCTCTTCGACGTCTTTTTTTCTAAGCGAAACAAATCCAACTTTTTCAGCCTTCAACTCATCATATGGGAGGCCTCCATTCCTTCTAGTTGTTTAGTTAACCGCCCCGGTTAACTACTCTGATTTTTGCGTTTTTTGGCCTTGTTGACACTCCATATGTTTTTAGTGCTGAAATCGTGCACATAAGTTTACGAGAATAAAACGTACAGTCGGATTGCACCTTTAACCCCTTAAGGGCTGAGCCACTTTGTGCGTTAATAGCAAGAAGAGAATGGCACTTCCTGTATATGTGTCGGAGATATTGTAGTGCACTTCAGGTTCCAAAGCCAAACAGTGAGAAGTATACAAGGTACTCTCAAGATGATTTGAAAAAAAATGTATTCATGTGCGTAAAAAAAAAACGTTTTCGGTCCTATGTGGCCCTTCCTCAGTAGCACATGTGTGAGGGAACACGCTGTCTGGGCTGTCAGACGCGGAATCCACCGCTGTAATGGGGAAGTAAACTGAGGAAGGTCCACATAGGACCGAAAACGTTTTTGTTACGCACATGAATTAAAAAATTTTTCAAATCCTCTTGGGAGTGCCTTGTATACTTATCACTTCGTGCGTTAATGACCGAGTCTCATTTTGCAATTTGACCAGTGTCACTTTGAGGTTACAACTCTGGAACGCTTCAATGTATCCCGGTGATTCTGACTGTTTTTTTTTTTTCGTGACATGTTACACTTTATGATAGTGGTAAAATTTATTGAATATTATTTGCAATTATGAAAATTTGGCAAAAAAAATTGAAAATGTCACAATTTTCAAACTTAAAGGAGTTGTCCGACATTAGCTTACCAAAGAATTTTGAGTTTATCTGTGCTATATTGTCATATAAAACACCCCCACATTGTTATTTTTTGTTTTCTATCTTTTGTTCCTCTTGAATTATCCCTTTATTCTCTGCAGATCTTTGTTTACATTCAGCACAAGCAAACTGACCACTTCCTGTGCAAAACCTCAGTCAGAGCTGGCACCGCCCGGCTTCAGTGTCCAGCCTCGCCCCCTGCCCGCCCCCTGCCCGCCCTCTGCCCGCCCCCTGCACACACACATTCCCTGTCAGTATTCTGCCTAGCACCTGACCTGTTATCACTCTAGCAATGGAAATAACAGCCCCACAGCGGGCTCTGCACCACACACACACACACACACACACACACACACACACACACACACACACACACACACACACACACACACACACACACATTGAACTCTGCACCCCACATGACATCAGGCTCTGCAACCTTCCCCCCACCCACACACACACACACAAACACACACACACGGCGCTCTGTACCGACCCCCCCCCCCCTCACCATCGTTCTGTACCGACCCCTACCCCCATAGGGAACACGTGGGCTACATTCACATGACCGTTCCGTTTCTGCGGTCCGCAAAAAACGGTCCATTTTTTTCACGGCTGCATCTGTGTGTCATCTGTGTGCCTTCCGTTTTTTTTTGCGGACCGCAAAAAACGGAAGCAGCAAGAAAGATAAATAGATATAGTTAGATATATAGATGAATAGATAGATATAGAGACAGAGATAGAGGGATGAATGAATGAATGAATAGAGGGATAGATAGATAGATAATGGATAGATGAATAGATGAGAAAGACATATATAATGTCCCACCACCCTGCATATTCTAAGCTGGCACCCTTTAGTGACTTTCATGTGGCACTAAAGGGTGCTTAGCCTTGTATTTAGCCAAAAAAATAAATAATTAAAAAAAAAAAACCCGATATGGGGTCCCCCCTATCTTTTGTAGCCAGCTAGGGTAAAGCAGACGGCTGCAGCCTGCAGACCACAGCTGGCAGCTTTACCTTGGCTGATAATCCAAAACAGAGGGCACCCCGCGCTATTTTAAATTAAATAAATAATTTAAAACAAAAAACATAGGGTCCCCCCCCAAATTGGATCACCAGCCGAGGTAAAGCAAACAGCTGGGGTCTGGTAATTTCAGACTAGGGAGGTCCACTGTTATTGGACACTCCCCAGTTTAAAAATAGCAGGCCGCAGCCGCCCCAGAAGTGGCACATCCATTAGATGTGCCAATCCTGGCGCTTTTCCCCAACTCATCCCATCGCCCTGGTGCGGTGGCAAACGGGGTAATATATGGGGTTGATGCCAGATGTGTAATGTCACCTGGCATCAAGCCCTGGGGTTAGTGATGTCACGCGTCTATCAGATACCCGACACCACCAACCCAGTCACTAATAAAAAAAAATAGACAACAAAAAAATTTTATTTGAAAAATCACTCCCCACATTCCCTCTTTCACCAATTTATTGAAAAGAACAATCAAATCCGGGTCCGGCGTAATCCAATAAGGGGGACAGATGACTATCCATACCATAGACAATGTCCCCCCAGTCAATGAAGAACAGAATGTTCCCCATTGGCTGGGAGAGCAATGCAGTGACCTGAGCTAACATCAATAGGTCAGCCCAGGTCACTGCAGGGGATGTCGAGCGCTGCCAGGAGGTTAGATGAGATCATTACCTGATGTGACGATCTCCTGCAGTCCTGCCATCAGCGCTGTCACTGCCTTCTATGCCCGCCGCTTTCTCAGCAGTATCACCCGTGACGTGAGAATGCAGCGGGCATAGGCAGCAGTGACAGCGGTGACAGGAGTGAAGAGGAGATCGTCACCGCAGGTAATGATGTCATCTAACCTCCTGGCAGCAGCGTTCGTCATCCCCGCAGCAGCCAGCACTGCAGGGTGAGAATCTGCATGCGGCCAGACACACACTGCAATGAAGGCAGCCGCGGGGCTGAAGCGGGACACAGACTGCACGGGCACTCCTGCTATCCTGAGCAGGAGGCCCGGTGCTGGCGCTGACACCGTGGGCGGGGAGAGTACGGGTGCGGGGACTCACGCACTGTACCCGCCCAGCAGGGCGGCAACAAGCTGTTCCAGATTTGCATGTCAACATGGTTCTGCCCATGTTGACATGAAATGACCGGAAGCAGCAAAATCGCGGCAGGAGCAGTCACATGACCGCTCTGAGCCGGGGGAGAGGGGCTGACAGCAGGGCAGGTAAGTGGTCTCTATCTACTTACCTTCCCCAATGTAGCCCAATAGGGTAATAATAAAAATAAGTCAAAATAAGCCGGATAACCCCTTTAATGTTCATGCCCTTAAACGAACGAGTTATGTCACACAAAATAGTTAATAAACAACATTTCCCACATGTCTACTTTACATCAACGCAATTTTTTAAACATAATTTTTTTGTTAGGGAGTTAGAAGGGTTCAAAGTTCATCACCAATTTCTCATTTTTCCAACAAAATTTACTAAATCATTTTTTTTAAGGGATCACATCACATTTGAAGTGACTTTGAGAAGCTTAAGTGACAGAAAATACCCAAAACTGACACCATTCTAAAAACTGCAGCCTTCGAGCTGCTCAAAACCACATTCATGAAGTTTAGTACCGTAACTCTTTAGGTTCTTTACAGGAACTAAGCAATGTTGAAAGAAAAAATGAAAAATGTACTTTTTCCCACACAAATGTTATTTTAGCCCCAAATTTTGCATTTTTCAAAAAGGTAACAGGAGAAATTCTACAATTTGTTGGGCAATTTCTCCTGAGTACACCATTGTGTGGTGGAAAACTACTGTTTGGGCCCATGGCAGGGCTCAGAAAGGAAGGAGCGCCATTTGAATTTCAGAGAACAGTATTGGCAGGAGTCGATAGCGGATGCCATATTACTTTCGGAGAGTCCCTGATATACCTAAAAAATGGTATCCCATAACCCCCCCCCCCACAACTGCCCCCATTTTGTAAACTAGACCCTTCAAGGAATTTATCTAGATGTTTGGTGAGCACCTTGAGCAGAATTTATAACGTTGAGCCGTGTAAATTAAAAAATACATTTTTACAATAAAATGTTGCATTAACTCCAAAATTTTCATTTTCACAAGGGTACGCTGATACCTCATATGTGGTGGAAACTACTATTTAGTTGTATGGCAGAGCTTGGAAGGCAAGGAGCGCTATTTGAATTTTGGAACTCCATTTTGACTGGAATAGATTGCGGATGCAATGTCACATTGGCAGAGCCCCTGATGTGCCAAAACAGCAGAACCTCAGCTAAGAAATTACTCGCCATCATTTTTGGTGATTAAAGCGCACCAATTACCAGGGTTTTCCAATATAAAGCCAGGGCTATACTGACACTATCAGGCTGATTCTATACATACCTTTAGTTGTCAGCTGGGATGTATAGGCTTTGAAACACAAGCAAGTAAAGTTTCTAAAATGAACAGTCCTTTGAATGGCAGCAGCTGCCGATCAGCTAATAGCTGGGGTGGGGTTTTGATAGTGATTCCTGCCCCCCTGCCTGTCCGTGCTCCACCTATCTATTATTTATGCTAATTCCATTATAGAAGGTTGTGGCTATAAATCATGGTGACTAGAAGGACTTTGCTGGTGTCATAACCATGTGACCAGAAGGGGCGAGCCTCAGCCAACAGAAAAATAATGTTGCTTCCTAGTATCAGCTATGTTGACTGAGACCCCACCCCTTCTGGTCACATGGGTATGACGTCAGCAAAGTCCTTCTAGTCACCGTGATTTATAGCCACAATCAATAGTAAAATGTCTCTATAATAGAATTAGCATACATAATACAGGGAGGAACACAAGCAGGAGGGGGGGAATCATTATCAAACCCCACCCCAGCTATTAGCTGCTATCAATCAAAAAGCTGCTCATTTTACAAGCTTTACTTGTTTGTGTTTCAAAAACTATACATCCTAGCTGACAACTAAAGGTATGTATAGAATCAGCCTGATAGTGCCAGTATAGCACTGGCTTTACGTTGTATAGAAAAATCCTGGTGATTGGTTCCCTTTAATGGACTCCCAAGATTTTTGTGCTCTCGTACATAACCCTGGTATGTTTCAGAGAGTTATACAACTTATACAACTGTAAGGAGGCATTCTGTACTCTATATATTACCTTCTCTTGTTTTCTTGGGTGTGTCTGTTACCCCTCACATTATGAGACCATTTCTACTCTGGCTCTATATTAGGACTATAATATATTATCTATTAATTTGAAAATCTCCAATTTTCTAATGGTTCGTGAATTCCAAATATTTGTGTGTTGTTATTGGACTAAATGTAGACAATATAACAGTAACCATGGCCTTGATCGTATTTTATTAGACAACTTAACTTTTAAGTCACATTTGCTTTGGGGACAAGAGTTCTGCACTTAAATCAGATGAGATCTTCACGATAGGTGTATAATTTATTCCATCATTAGCAATCCTTTGTGATTGATCCCTTTTAAATGTATGAGGGTCTGTTGATAAGTCTTTGGCTTTGTGATCTTTTTTGTTTCTATGGTAACAAATGCTACATCACATGAAAGCCTTATGTGTCTAATATATGTTTTCAAAGTTTTTTGTTTGTTCTTTATGGCAACAGTGTTCTACGCACGCGGAAAAACAAAATGAAGGCGTCTAATGCGATATTCACAGCAACTGAGAGCAGAGGAGCGATAAAACTCTTGTTTCTGCAAGGAAAGTCCATGAAGGATATTGATGGTGATATGTCGCAGATATTGGGTGATGAATGCCCTTCATATTCTACAGTTAACAAATGGGTTGCCAAATTTAAAACTGGCCACTTCAGCACCAATGAAGAGGAAAGTCGTGGACGACCGAGAGTGGTTGTTGTTCCGGAGATCGTCGATGCTGTGCACAACCTCATACTGGAGAATCGACGAATTTTAGCTAAAGCAATAGCAGTGATCATGGAGATTTCCCGTGAACGTGTTTGTGTCATTATCCATGAACATTTAGACATTAGGAAGCTATCTGCAAAGTGGGTTCCCAAATGTTCGACAACAGATCAGAGAAGCATGCAGTGGAAACTTCCCGGTCCATTTGTCAGCGTTTTCAGACTGATAAGAATTTCCTGGATTGACTGGTCACTATGGAGGAGACCTGTATTTATTTGTATGACCCTGAAGACAAGGAGCAGTCAAAAGAGTGGTTCTCCTCATCCAAAGAAGTTCAGGGTGCAAAAATCAGCCACTAAGGTGATGGCGTCTGTGTTCTGGGATAAGGAGGGTGTGCTGCTAGTGGACTACCTTTAAAAGGGTTCCACCATCAATGCAAGGTATTACATTGAACTTTTGGACCAAGTGAAGGCAGCTCTGAAGGCCAGAACGTGCAGCAAGTTGTCCAAAGGAATCTTGTTCCTGCAAGACAACGCCTCTGGTCACACTGCACAAGAGACCACGGCAAAACTGGCAGAGCTGGGCTTCCAGTTGGTTGATCACCCACCTTATTCACCAGATCTAGCTCCCTCCGACTATCATCTGTTTCCAAACCTGAAGAAACACCTCAAGGGTACCAAATTTCACTCCATTACTGATGCCATGGTGGCTATGGATGCCTGGTTTGAGGCACAATCGAAATCCCTCTTTATGCTAGGCTTACAGAACTTGGAATACCGATGTAAGAAGTGTGTTGACTTCAGTGGAGAGCATGTGGAATAAATGTACAGTTTCATCATCCTATCTGGTTTCTTTCTGGATAAAGCCAAAGACTTATCAGCAGCCCCTAGTATAAGTGAGGTTTCACATATTTTAGTGATTTGCTATATGGCTACAAGTGTGCACTTTCTCGCTTATAAATTCCCTTTGTTAATTGTTTACCTTAATTACATAATAAGGCAATGTGTATACAATGCGTTTTTGACGCCTTTTTTGTTCAACATTTGTCACAAAACCTGAAGTGTTTTCTGATGCCAGTAAAGTGAATGAGAATCATGAAGTCTCATGCACACGTTGCTTATTTTTGATTTGCAGATTTAAATCTGCATCATGTCAAATCTTTCAGTGTTTTTGCTGCAGATTTCACCAATGCTAATGAGTGGAAATATGTGCATCAAAAACACCCGTATTTTACGCTGCGTTTTTCCTGCCAAAAGATAAAGAAACTTTGCCACTAAATACTTACCATGTGCACATACCCTTATGGGTGGTATGAAGTCAAACTAAATTTCCATCTAAATCCCTATCTATTTAGTGCAGTGACCTAAGCTATTTTCTAATGTACTTGTATTAAAAATTCCCTACTGTTTGTATTAAATTAGGAATAAACTGCCATTTTATTGTTTATTCCTAATTTCCATACTGATGACACTTCAATTGAGAATCCCTGTGCATGCTGGGATACACAAAGCGTCATCAGAGTAGGGTGCAAAGGATCAGGTCAGTAATATTCAGATGGCAGCAGAAGCGGTCAATACCGAGCATGCAGGACACCAGTGACGTCACAAGCCGGGGCGACGCTAGTCTCCTGCATGCTGAGTAGTTACACTGCTCTGATATTGGCACATTATTACTGACCTGAGCCAACCACAGGGAGATGGCACAGTGCACAGGGAGGGACAGACACAGCAGGAACAGCCCAGCCCCTGAAATGTACATGATTGATGCCGCTTTGTCTCAGGGAAGGGGCAGGGCCTGTGACAGTGACTGCAGCCTCTGCCTACTGTTCAGATGACGATAGGGAATTTTTAATACAAGTATGTTAGACAATAGCTTAGATTACAGCATTTAGCAGATAGGGATTTATAATGAAATTTAATTTTACTTCCGACCGCCCCTTTAAGTATTTGGTGCAGAAATTTATGCCCAATTTCTGCATCTGTTGACAGGAAAAATACAGCATAAAATAGATGTTTTTGACACGTTTTTTACATGCATTTTTGTAGTAGATTTTCCACTACCCATTATTATGGGTGAGATCTGCAAAAAAACGACGCTGAAAGAATTGACATCTTGCAGATTTTTGTGCACAGGCCCTAAGGTGATCAATTAACAAGTCACTTTGACGAACTACAGCTTACCTGTGGCCGCCGGCGATGAGGAAGGAAGGAGGTGGGTGGGATGTTACAGCCGCTCATCTCCGCCCCTCTGCTTCTATTGGGCGGCCGCTTAGTGACGCCACATGAAACGCCCTCTTAGAAAGGAGGCGGTTCGCCGGCCACAGCGACGTCGCTAGGCAGGTAAGTCCGGGTGACTGCTCCTAATGATATTGTGCGCCACTTGCAGCGATTTGCCCGTGACGCACAAACGATGGTGGCGGGTATGCTCGCTAGGGATATCGCTGCGTGTAAAGCCCCCTTTAGATTTCTGTGTGCAGCTTTTCTGACACAGTGAAAGATTTGAGATTTTGTATGTAGCAGTGCTGAAAGAGCTGCGCCCACCCTCACCAGGCTTTCAGTGCACATTTCCATAGACAGAAGCTGCTAATTACAGAAGAGGGTGGAGTTGGACTACAAGAGTGAGACCCACTAATGATAAAGACAAAAGACTTAACCCCTTTACGACCGCGTTACGTTTTAAAACGGCACTAAAAAAGGGTACTTATTCCTTTCTGCCGTTTTAAAACGGCGGTCGGAAAAAAGGGTCTAGCGCCCCCCAGAGTCAGAAAATTTCCGGGGTCTCAGCTGCCGGGGGTAGCTGAGACCCTGGAGATCATGATTCGGGCCGGTTTTTCCGGTCCCCAGTCACGTGATGACCGGTATACACCGTATACCGATCATCAAGTTATAGTAAATGACCGCTCCGGTAAAAAATGATTTATCTCCCATCTGGCATGATCAAACATGCCAGATGGGAGATAAATCTTTTTCCCAGTTCCCTCCGGTCCCCTCGGTATCCCCAAAGTGCCCCCCCCCGACCCCCAACTCCCTCCCGAAAATCCAAGATGGCCGCGCGCATCGGAGAGCACAGCAGCGCGCCGGCCGCATTTACAGTGTTCCTATGGTTTCTGTCGTATGTGCCATAACACATACGACAGAAACCTGCTCCCTAGGCCCTGCCGGGTCCCCCCCTACCCCCCCCCCCTGGTGTTCCCCGGTGTCATACATACCGGAGCGCTGATCCCCCGCGGCCCCCTCCTCCGGCTCCTTCTCAGCAGACTCCGGTCACATGTGCAGAGCGCGGCTGACAGCTTCCTGTGTTTAGGACGCTGGCTGCTGCTCGGCACTGTGCAGCTGTGACCCAGGGAGGGTGGGTGCAGATTCTTTGCACCCACTCTCCTCAAATGGAGGGTCTGCCCTCCTAGAAAATGGGGGATACGTTCCCTGAACGTGTCCCCCATATTCTAGAAGGTCCAGAGTCGACGTGGGACGTCCAAATGGATTATAGTGGATTTTTTTTTTTCTTTTCAATAAATTGGTCAATCAGGGAATGTTTTGGGGAGTGTTTTTTCAAATAATTTTTTTTTGTTGTCAATTTTTTTTCTTATTACTGTCAATTAGTTATGTCGGGTATCTGATAGACGCCGTGACATAACTAATTGCTAGGCTTGATGCCAGGTGACATTACACACCTGGTATCAACCCCATTCATTACCCCGTTAGCCAACGCACCAGGGCGCGGGATGAGCTGGGGCGAAGCGCCAGAATTGGCGCATCTAATGGATGCGCCACTTTTGGGGCGGCTGCGGCCTGCTATTTTTAGGCTGGGAAGAGTCCAATAACCATGGCTCTTCCCATCCTGAAAATACTAGACCCCAGCTGTCAGCTTCACCTTGGCTGGTGATCTAATTTGGGGGGACCCCACGTTTGGTTTTTTTTTTTAATTATTTATTTATAAATAATTAAAAAAAAAAAACCAGCTTGGGGAGCCCTCCAAATTGATCACCAGACAAGATGAAGCTGTCAGCTGTGGTTTGCAGGCTACAGCTGTCTGCTTTACCCTAGCTGGCTATCAAAAATAGGGGGGACCCCACGTCATTTATTTTAATTATTTTTTTTTTTTTTTTGGGCTAAATACAAGGCTAGTCATCCTTTAGTGTCACATGAAAGGCACTAAAGGGCGCCAGCTTAGAATATGCAGGGGGGTGGGACGTTATATATGTTTGACATCTATCCATTCATCCATTGTAGCATTTTACACTGTGTGCCCACAATCAGGGTTTGCAACGTTTTGGGCGCAGAGTGTTTTCCCTGCGTCCATAACGCTGCGTTGTGCAGTAGAAGCACAGTGGCAGGATTTTTAGAAATCCCGTGCCCACTGTGTTTCTTTTCTCCGCAGCATAAATCGACCTGTGGCGCAGCTTCCCGAGCCTCAGCATGTCAATTTATGCTGCGGAGATGAGTGTTCTTTGCAGGTAGAATAGAACTAAAGTCCACAGCAGCCTGAACCCAAATCGTGGGCATGGGCAGCTGCGTTCTCCCGTGGACAACACTCACATTTCTGCAGGAGGCTGACACTTTGTACTAGACGCCGTGTCGCTGGATCATGGCCACATAGCCTAAAGGCTACTTTACACGCTGCGATATCGGTCCCGATATCGCTAGCGTGGGTACCCGCCCCCATCTGTTGTGCGACACGGGCAAATCGCTGCCCGTGCCGCATAACATCGCGCAGACGCATCACACATACTTACCTGCCCGGCGACGTCGCTGTGACCGGCGAACCGCCTCCTTTCTAAGGGGGCGGTCCGTGTGGCGTCACAGTGACGTCACTGAGCGGCCGCCCAATAGAAGCGGAGGGGCGGAGATGAGTGGCCGGAACATCCCGCCCACCTCCTTCCTTCCTCATAGCGGCCGGGAGGCAGGAAAGGAGAGCTTCCTCGTTCCTGCGGCGTCACACATAGCGATGTGTGCTGCCGCAGGAGCGACGAACTACATCGTTACTGCTGCAGTAATGATAATCGAGAATGGACCCCCATGTCACCGGCGAGCGATTTTGCACGTTTTTGCAACGATGCAAAATCGCTAATCGGTGTCACACGCAGCAACATCGCTAATGCGGCCGGATGTGCGTCACCAATTCCGTGTCCCTAACGACTCCGCATTAGCGATGTCGCAGCGTGTAAAGCCCCCTTAACAGTGAGAAATTTGTTGCTACAGCAACATTTTTGTGAAGTACCTGTGGATTCAAAATGTTTACTATACTCCTGAATAAAATACTTGAGGGGTCCAGTTTCCAAAATGGGGTCACTTGTGGGGGGTTTCTGCTGTATAGGTACCCAAGGGGCCCTGCTAATGTGACATGGTGCGCGCAATTTACTTCAACTTTTCCAAAATTCAAATGGTGCTCCTTCCATTCCAAGCCCTCCCATTTATCCAAACAAAGGTTTTTGGCCACATGTGGGGTATCCCTGCGCTCACAAGAAATTAGATAACAACCTGTGGGGTACACGTTTTGTTGTTGCCTCTTGAAAAAGTGAAAAATGTGTCGCTAAATCAACATTTTTGTGAAAAAAATGAAAATTTCAATATGGCAACCTAAGCTTATCAAATTCTGTGAAGTATTCGTGGATTCAAAATGCTCAATATACACCTAGATTAAAGCCTTGAGGGGTCTTATTTCCAGAATGGGGTCACTTGTGGGGGACCTCCACTGCTTAGGCACCTCAGGGGCTCTCCTAATGCAACATGGCGTCCGCTATTGATTCCACCCAATTTTGCAGTCAAATTGCACTCCTTCTCTTCTGAGCCCTGTAGTGTGCCCAAACAGTTGATTTCCACCACATACAAGATATCAACAAACTCAGGAGAAATTGCGCAATAAATTTCATGGTGATTTTTTTCCTGTTACCCTTGTGAAAAAAAAGCTACCTGGTTGAAGTAACAATTTTGTGGTAAAATTTTATTTTTTTATTTTCATGGCTCAACGTTATAAACTTCTGTAAAGCACCTGGAGGTTCAGGGTACTCACCAAACATCAAGATAAATTCCTTGAGGGGCCTAGTTTCCAATATGGGGTCACTTGTGGTGTTTTTTTGCTGTTTACGTACCTTAGGGGTCCTCCAAATGCGACATGGTGCCCGCAATCTTTTTCAGCCAAATTTCCTTTCCAAAATTCAAATATTGCTCCTTCCGTTCCAAGCCCTCCCATTTCTCCAAACAAAGGTTTCAGACCACAAGTGAGGTATCACCGCGCTCATAAAAAAGTGGGTAACAAACATTGGGGTCAAATTTTTGGAATTACCTCTTGAAAAAGTGAAAAAATTGATGCTAAAGCAACATTTTTGAGAAAAAAATGAAAATTTTCAATGTGACAACGTAACATTATCAAAATCTGTGAAATACTTGTGGATCCAAAATGCTCACTATACCCCTAGATAGAAGCCTTAAGGGGTCTAGTTTCCAAAATGGTGTCACTTTTGAGGGGTTTCTGCTGTTTAGGTACTTTAGCGGACATGTAAATGCAACATGGTGCCCGCAATCTATTTCAGCCAAATTTGCTTTCCAAAATTCAAATATTGCTCCTTCTGTTCCGAGCCCTCCCATTTGTCCAAACAAAGGTTTCTGACCACATGTGGGGTATTGGCGCGTTCATAAGAAAGTGGGTAACAAGTTTTGGGGTTCATTTTGTTGTGTTATTTCTTCTAAAAGTGAATAAATTTGGGGTAGAGCAACATTTTAGGTAAAATTTTATTTTTTGCTTTTTTCATTCCACTTTGCTTTAGTTCCTGTGAAGCACCTGAAGGGTTAATAAACTTCTTGGATATGGTTTTGAGTACTTTGAGGGGTGCTGTTTTGAGAATGGTGTCACTTTTAGGTATTTTCTGTCACTTAGGCCTCTCAAAGTCACTTCAAATGTGATGTGGTCCCTAAAAAAATGGTTTTGTGAATTTTGTTGAAAAAATGGGAAATTGCAGATGAACTTTGACCCCTTCTAACTTCCTAACTCCAAAACATTTTGTTTCAGAAATTGCGCTAATGTAAAGTAGACATGTGGGAAATGTTATTTATTAACTGTTTTGTGTGACATAACTCTCTGGGTTAAGGGCATAAAAATTAAAAGTTTGAAAATTGCAAAATTTTCAAAATTTTCATCAAATTTCCGATTTTTTCACAAATAAAAGCAAAAAATATCGTTCTAAATTTACAACTATCATGAAGTACAATATGTCACGAAAAAACAATGTCAGAATCACCGGGATCCGTTGAAGCGTTCCAGAGTTATGACCTCATAAAGTGACACTGGTCAGAATTGCAAAAAATGGCCTGGGCATTAAGGACAAAACTGGCTTCGTCCTTAAGGGGTTAAAGTAACATTGCAGGTAAACAAAAACAAACTGTGAGATAAGACACACAGGGATGAATTCTCTGTTTTAACACTTGCAGCAGCATGCTGTCATCAGATTACATTGCAGAAACCTGCTGACAGTCCCTTTAATAAGGTTGGATTTATCATATTTTATTTTCTTGTCACTACTTGATTTAATAATTTTCAACATGTACAACTTGCAGTCTTATTTGACAGCATTCAGATATTATATCCAATTAATACTATTCATTTATTTAACTTACAGTCATGGTGGACATTGGTCACACACACACATTTGCTAGCCATCACTGTATTCCCTAATTTCCTACCACATTTGATGTATTGAATCTCTATTGGATTGGCTTCACTCACACATATCATCTGATATGTTGTCGATTTTGCACTTTATTTAGTCTCACAGGTCTATGATAACACTTTCATTGAAGATATTCGGGCCTTTTTTTGCCAAAAGTTTTTCTCCCTTATTTATTCCTCTTTTTTCTTCCTTTCTCTTTCTATATTTTTTTCCCATTGGTCTGTTTTACATTTGTGTGTACTCTCATTATATGAACTTAACTTTTTATTATATATTTTTTCACAGTTTATATCCATTTAGAATGGTTTAAGATAGAAAGAAATAATAATCTTACATTCATGCTGGTGTTTTACTTAAAGGGAAACTGTCGGGTCCCCTATGCACCCAGAACCATGAGCAGTTCTGGGTACATATTTCTAATCCCTGCCTAACTGTCCCAGCATTTAGTAGCATAGAGATGTTTAAAAAAAAGTATCTCTATAGATCCTTTATGAGATACAAATAAGCGCAGGGCCTAGTTATTTCCCCCGACTAGTCTGCCCTCTTAGCATGTTAGCACACCCCAGTGGGCATGCTAACATGCTATTAAATGCCCAGCATCATTGGCATGGATGCGCGTACCTCTCCGTTGCCACCACCTCCAAAGCCGGGTTTAGGCACAGTGCGCATGATCGGACGTCCCGGCACTTCCAGTCATGTGCACTAGACCTCTCCGAAGCCGGGACGCGTATACTCTGCTTCAGACCAGAATCACACTTGCTAGTGCCTCGCGTGTAACTCGCGCGAGTCTCTCATGGTAGAACCCGGCATGGCCGAACACTCTCCTGACAGGAGCGGGTCGGTTGCATGTATCTCTATGCAGCTCAGACGCTCCTGTATGCATAGTGTGCGTGTGCGGCCATGCCGGGTTCTACCATGAGAGACTCACGCAAGTTACACGCGATGCACTAGCAAGTGTGATTCTGGCCTCATAGTGCATGTGACCGGAAGTGCCGGGCCGTCTGAGCTGGCATTTTTAATTATACAAATTTTGAGTAGACGACGTTTTTATCGCCTGTTATTGCATTTTAATGGAATGTTGCAGTGACCAAAAAAAACATAATTTTGGCGTTTGGAATTTTTTTATCACCACGCATTGTACCAATTAGATTAATTGATTTTATATTTTGATAGATTTGGTATTTCTGAACCCAGCAATACCAAATATGTGTATTTTTTTTTTTTTTTATTGTTTTATTTTCAGGGTGATGATTTGAACTTTTAGGTTTTATTTAATTTTTCATATTTTTTAATACTTTTTTATTAGTCCCCTTAGGGAACTTTATCACTGTACCATCCAATTGCCTGTACTGATCAGAGCGATGACAGCTGATCAGAAGACATGTAGCGTTTCTGTGAGAGCCGGCGCTCTGTCAGCTCTTAATGGAAATATGTCATGGTAGTGTCAGGGGTCATCAGCTGACCTTGCGCTACCATAGCATCACCATGGCACCCCTTGATCACAGGGCCGATGGTGGTAAGGAGCGGTACAATCCCCGCCGCAGCCATTTAAATTGCGCTGCCAGGTTTTGACAGCGCATTTTAAGTGGTAAGCAGGCGTGGGTGGATCTCTGTGCAGTGAGCCTGCGGTTACCTGGGGGAAACGACCTAGAGCGTATATACATATATATATATATATATATATATATATATATATATGTATATACGCTCTAGGTCGTTTCCCCCAGGTAACCGCAGGCTCACTGCACATATATATATATACACACATACATATACATACATATATATATGTGTATATGTGTATATATATGTGTATATGTGTATATATATATATATATACATATATGTATGTATGTGTGTGTGTGTGTGTGTGTATGTATATATATATATATATATATATATATATATATGTATATACATATATGTATGTATGTATGTGTGTGTGAATATATATGTGTATGTATGTGTGTGTGTGTATATATATATATATATATATATATATATATATATATATATATATATATATATATATGTATATGTGTATGTGTATATATATATATATATATATATATATATATACAGTTAGGTCCAGAAATATTTGGACAGTGACACAATTTTCGCGAGTTGGGCTCTGCATGCCACCACATTGGATTTGAAATGAAACCTCTACAACAGAATTCAAGTGCATGTGACCGGATCGATCTCTGGGCGCGCTATATCGATGATATATTCATCATATGGCGCGGTACCCGGGACGATCTGGCGGTGTTTGTGAACCAATTGAATGATAACGAGATAGGCCTCCGCTTCACGTATGAGGCGGACCCTGTCTCGTTGCCATTCTTGGATGTCCTCATCAGTAAGACAAGGGATGGTACCTTGAGCATGTCTACTTATAGAAAACCGACTGCCACCAACTCCCTCCTGAGGTGGGACAGTAATCATCCGGCCCCCCTCAGGAGAGGAATTCCCAAAGGACAATACTACCGAATTCGCCGAAATTGCTCCGAGGATGCTTCATTTATGATGCAAGCAAAAGACCTCAGGATGCGTTTTCTTGATCGCGGCTACCCTCAGAAAGTGTTGAGCCAGGCTTTCAAAGAGGCAAAATCCAAGAATAGATCTGACCTATTAAAACCCTCTAAGAAGGAGGTGGGTGATCCAATCACAAGATTCATCACCACGTTCTCTAACGGTGCCAACTTTGTCAGAAATATTTTCGAAAAGCATTGGGCAATCTTGACAATGGACAATGACCTGGAAACATCAGTGGGTCCCCACCCCCAGGTCACCTATCGGAGGGGGAGATCTTTAGGGGATAGATTGGTCCATAGTCATTTTATGGCACCAAAGCAGGAAACCTGGCTCAGGTCTAATTTGAAGGGATGCCATAAATGTGGTGACTGTGTGTCATGCTCTTCTATCTCACCTGGCAAAGCTTTCATGTCAAACGTTACACAGGAATCATTCGTTATCCGGGATTTCATCAATTGCCGTACAAAAGGCATCATTTATAAGGCAACTTGCATATGCGGACTCGAATATGTCGGTAAGACAAGGAGAGAGTTCCGCAGACGCATTGGGGACCACATGGGAGACATTGAATATGACAGGGACACTTCCCTTGCACGTCATGTCAATGTCTCCCATGGTGGGAAAAAGGATGCCATTAAGTTTATTGGCATTGAAAGAGTCGAGAAACCGATCAGAGGGGGGATTGGGACCGGTTGATCTTGCAAAAAGAGGCAAGATGGATCTTCCGGCTCAATACAATCTCCCCGGCCAGTCTGAACGAACAACTCAATTATGGATGCTTTATCTAAATTTTGGTCTCATCATTTTCTCTATTGTTAGCTCCCTGTTTGGCATTCTAGCAAGTATCATTTGAATTCCCCTATCAAGATGCATGTTATCTTGATATCCTATTGGGATATAATATACATATGATTGTCTACACAAATTTTCCTATATCACTTTCTATCTCATCAACATGAGTTTAGTGATCCCCTTTGTCCCCCCCCCCCCTCCTCCCCCCTCAATTTTGGTTACTCACATTATTCTGGTTATATTGTATTTAGATAGTGCTATCAGATGGGGCTTTTGCCCCTTGAGTATATGGTTTGATTTTGGGTTCACACCTATCACATGCACTACTGTTTTTCCTTTGGATATATTACCGTGAATAAGTATTATATGAGTGACCCATATGTTTATAGGTCGAACGGACAGGGTGAATATAAACCTGTACCCCCCCCTTTTCTCTAATGCGATCGAGGTGTGATAATGTAATTCTCAAACCCCCTTCTTCCATAATATGGGAGGACCGCAATTTTCTTGATATTCCTGAAGTATGTATTTGTATAAGTCTCACCCATGTGATGACGTATTGTCTAACACGGCCTATATTATCGGTAGTGTATATTCTACACTCCGTTATTTAGCACGTAGCTCTTTAAACATACAGCCTTGTGCTGCAATTGGCCGGCCGTTACCACGTGACGAGCACCCAGTGCGTCACGTTGTAGGCCAGGGTTTTGACACATTGGAGACGCCCCTCTCCTTGTTCGTTACGTCGCTGACCGCGTGACTGTTCATGTGACCGGTGAACCAGGAAATCCTGTGTTCCACCAAGCGGTCACTTACTGATGATCTGCGGTCGGCTTCTGTATGACGCGATTTGCAACACTCGCATTCTATTGGTCCTCGCATATCGCCGGTCACGTGACTATTCACGTGATCGGATAATCAGGAAGTATTGTGTTCCTCCGTTGGATCACTAAGAGAAAAGTGTACAACTGTCCGGTAAGAACGATCTATATTAGACTACACATGGTGGATCACATCCAGCTATATCCGGAGCTGTCTAATCATCACAGGATCGCCTTCATGCTTTCCTGGATGAATCTATCTCATATATTATCCGGGTTTTCTTTATTACCGCCGTGTCATTTGCATAATTATGCTAGGCGGATCCCCTAATTGGGAGGGGGGTGGGACCAAGGTCCCCTTTTATTACCTCAGTACATCGTACACCCTCATGGATACCAGGCCACATAGGTTTGAGCTCTGTGTTTGAGCCATAACCACGATTTTCAGGTGTTTTAAGCCTCCCCTGATGAGCAGTCGTTGTGAAACGCGTCGGGAGTCACCTGTATTTTGGATACTAGGGTCAGCCACAACAGGGCCAGCTGTGGACTGCCCTTGTAAGGGCGGGAGTCTTTGTGGATAATTAAAGGGTCAGCTTCATCCCTGACAGGGCTAATGACCAAGCCACGACTCCCCCTGGGCCAGTATATGGACTAAGCAACACGGGAGAAGGACGATACCTCATTGGGACATAAAGACTGGGTGAGATGGTTCCACTTTTAGTGGCCTTAACACTGCACTGTACTTGATATCTCATGTGTTTGTGACTTTAGACATAGTCGGTACACAGCATGGTATATGTACTAGGGGGTTACCGTCTCCTGGATACTGTATGTTATGGTGCATCTGTTTAGTTGTCCCTGGATAGAGTGTATCATACCAACATAACTTTATAGTTGGGCAATTACACTATTTTAGCTTGCTGGTATTAACGCTGAGTGACAATATCTAGAATATTAAGTGGCATGCCACTTTTTGTGAATACACATATTTCTGATAACTGCATTTACCCAGCATCCGTCTAACCAGCGATACCATATCAGCTACCTGTGTGTTAAATAACTCTTTACCCTTCCTGTGTTGTTTATAAAGGTGAACGATACCTGTTCCCCTATATTTTGAAAATGATGGCGCCATAGATACACGCACCACCCATTGGCTCCACCATTTTCAGGTTTTAATTGGTGTTTGGATCACAGGTTGTATATATTTATTTTAATAACCCAATTAAAGGTTAAGTTTTAATATCACATGTTGCTATATTTACCAAAGAAAGTATGCGGCGATCATCCACCACTGTTGTCATCCGTGGACGCCCAGGCCTTTTTGAGTTCCCAAGCTCACCAGTCAATTCCTTTTTTCTCAGAATGTACCCGAATGTTGATTTTGCTACTCCAAGCATGTCTGCTATCTCTCTGATGGATTTTTTCTTTTTTTTTCAGCCTCAGGATGTTCTGCTTCACCTCAATTGAGAGTTCCTTAGACCGCATGTTGTCTGGTCACAGCAACAGCTTCCAAATGCAAAACCACACACCTGTAATAAACCCCAGACCTTTTAACTACTTCATTGATTACAGATTAACGAGGGAGACGCCTTCAGAGTTAATTGTAGCCCTTAGAGTCCCTTGTCCAATTACTTTTGGTCCCTTGAAAAAGAGGAGGCTATGCATTACAGAGCTATGATTCCTAAACCCTTTCTCCGATTTGGATGTGAAAACTCTCATATTGCAGCTGGGAGTGTGCACTTTCAGCCCATATTATATATATATATATTTGTATTTCTGAACATGTTTTTGTAAACAGCTAAAATAACAAAACTTGTGTCACTGTCCAAATATTTCTGGCCCTGACTGTATATATGTCCAAGGTCATGAAGGGTTTAAAATGCAGTAACAGACAATGAAAATATTGCATCGCAAAAATAAGCCATCACTGAGCCCCAGATCCCGAAAAATGAGAATGCTAGGGGTGTTAGAAAATGACGACAAAAGCGCAATTCTTTTTTTTTCCTCAAAGTTCTGATTTTTTTCAAGTGAAACTATACATGTTCGGTATCTATGAACCCGTACTGACCTCGGCAATCATACTGCCAGGTCCGTTTTGCCATATAGTGAACATGGTAAATTTTAAAAAAAATCTGGAAATTGCACTATTTTTGCAATTTCACAGCACTTATGATTTTGTTTCCCATTTTCCAGTACTATAAAAATAAAAGCAAAAACACAATTCCTTGTATGCCTATATTGATGATAAAATAAAAACGTTATGGCTCTTGGAAGAAGGGGGGGGCAACAGAAAAATTGCCAGGTGGTGAAAGGGTTAAAGCTTAGGGCATACCAGGAATAGTAATCAGGCAATTCTTAGGGCATACCTCAATAATAGTACACCGATAGTTTCTAGGGCATTCTTACATATGACCTTATAACCAGGAATATGGTCAGAGCTGGGGTCATGGTAGAGCATTGAAAGGGGAGTTGGTGATCAGCATTAAACATGGCGTGTAAAGGTGCAGTAAACATCAGCGATCAGAAATATCGTTTGAGATCACATTGTCCCTAGATTGTAGACAATGTAGGCAAAAGTCATGATGGACAGGGCATGTTGTCAGAGCATATGCAGGCGTGCAGCAAATTCTTTTCTGCACAGGAAGATTTGATATTAAAGGGAATCTGTTACCCTTTTGCATTTTTTTTAGTTATTAATATGTGAATACAGATGGCATGAAGGTGAAATTAGCCATACCTGTATGCCTCCTGAATGAGGAGTCGTTTGGCAAAAATCCTCTTTCTTATCTTCTATCTTAAGTGCTTTGGCGTATGCGCTACCTGGAATATAAGCCTGCCTCCAGTTTTCATTATACAGGATTCTCAGGAGCACAGCCGAAAATCTTGCACCTGCGCAGTGTGCCTGCCGTCTCTCACTGCACTGTTCCGCTTCAATTTTGCTGTGTGCTGACTCCGGGAGTCACTGCTGCTTCAGAAGGCAGGGGAGTGTCGGCAGGCAGAATGAGCATGTGTGGGATGTTCGGCCACGCACCTGACTTCACAGGGACTCTAAAGAGAAGGGGCAGAGAAATCCTGTATAATGAAGATTGGAGACAGTCCTATCTTCCGGGCAGTATACGCCCCATAGACTGGAAGATAGAAGATTAAAAAAAATGAGGATATTTGCCAAACGACCCATCATCCTTGAGGCATACAGGTATGGCTAATTTCACCTCTATGCCACCTGTATGCCCATATTAATAACTAAAAACACAAAAGGGTGTGTGACGCAGTAAGGCTATGTGCGCACTTACCGGATTTTGCCGCGGATTTTCCGCGGATTTGCTGCATGTTTCGCTGCAGAAAATGTTCATAACATCTCTGCAGTGAATCACCAGCAAATCCTATGGAGAAAAAAAATCCTGTGCGCACTGGGCGGAATTTGACAGCTGCATGTTTTGCTGCGGGATTCCCGCAGCAAAAACAAGTGCATGTCACTTCTTTTCCGCACATCGCTGCGGGATTTCACTCCATTGACTCCAATGTTAATCATGAAATCCCGCAGGGAATAACGCAGGCAGCAAATTCTGTGCGGTTCACTGCGTTTTCCTGCGTTATTCCCTGCGGTATTTCGCGGTTTACCTCCGGTAATGTACATCGCCTGTCTGCGGTTTTGCAGGAAAGTGATGTCATTACAGGAAGAGGAAGCCGTGCAGAGAGTAAACACACACACATCACAGACACACACACATCACAGACATAGAACACATAGACACAGACACAGAACACACGTAGAAAGAAAACGGAAATATAGAAAAAAAAGAACGTGGGCTCCGCTGCATATTTACCTTCCAGCCGAGGTAAGCACACAGCGGCGGCCCGGTATTCTCAGGCTGGGGAGGGAGAGGGGCAGGGTTAATGTCCCCCCGCCTCACTCCCCCTCCCGCAGCCGAGAATATCAGCCGCAGCTGCCCCGGGACTGTCGCATTCATTATGCGGCAGCACCGGCGTGTCCTCGGCTCTTCTTGCCACCGTGTAGCAGTGGCAGCAAGGTAATACAAGGGGTTAATGGTGATGGGGGACCACCGCCATTAACTCCAGGCTTGATCATGGCAGCGTCTATGTGACAGCTGACATGATCAACCCGTAAGTAAAGTGAAAAAAACACAGACACCGAAAAATCCTTTATTTTAAATAAAACAAACAAGCCTCGTTCACCATTTTATTAACCCCTCCCGCACCAAAGCTCCGGCGTAATCCACCGCTCCGGCGTAATCCACAGGTCCTGCGCTGCTTCCATCCAGCCGCGACTGTCACAGACACAGCGCTGAATGAAAGCAGCAGACAGCAGAAGTAATTACCGGTCATTTCCCACGGCCGGTAATGTGAACTCACTGCCGACCGTGGGAAATGCAGCGATCTGTCCTCTATCTATCCCTCTGTCTGTCTATCTATCTATCCCTCTATCTATTCTTCTGTCTATCTACTATCTCAGAATTAAATGACTTTTTTTTTTCTTCAATGTGCTTTATTGCATTGAATGCAATAAAGCACATCCCAACCCGCACGCGGCAAAACCGCGGCAATACCGCGAATAATACCGCGGTAAAACCGCGGCAAACCGCATGCGGTTTTCGGGTGCGGTTTCCCGCGGTTTTTTACCGCGGGTGCGGTAATCTTTGAGAGCATGCGGAATTTTCTCAAGAAAATTCCATTTCCCAGTGCGCACAAGGCCTAAAGGGTATGATGGTGGATGGCAGATATATTCCACCTAGCAAATGCCTTTTCCACTGGTGAGCAGCAGGGAAGGAGGTCAAACCTTGCCTGGACCTTCTCTGCTATTCCAGGCTTTCGGCAAAACACCCAATGTGCATAGCTGCAGGATTAGCCCAGCGTAAATAGGCAGCCAGAACTTCTCAATGTGGTAGTTGGGCTGGAAAGCTGAAGTAGGTTCTGTGGGAATGATATAAGTGAATGGACTGGCACCTCCAGGACCTTTGCTATGCTGTTTGACAAGCTGGACCTTTGCTTTTGCATGCCTGTCTGAAGTAAGACTGCATTTATGTTTGTAGCCTTTGTGAATAAAGCACTGACTTTTTGGACTGAAAACCTGAGTGTGCCTCTTCACTGTGTCCCTGCCATCGCCTACCAGAGCTGACCCTACAGATGACAGATTCCCTTTAAAAAGTAAATGTGCACCAATTCCTCAGCATTTGACCCTGCCCATCAAACAGACTGGTGCCATCAGACAAGACCAGAGCCAATTTGAGGTATTCTGAGTAAAGTCAGCCAAGACACGTGCTCCATAAATATGTGGAAAAACTGGTATTTATAATAAGCTATACAAATTGTTTTTACTAGCTTTACTTGCCCTACAACAGGAACATGAGTGAGATGTATAATGGCATTCTCTGCTAATACCTGTACGTATACAGACAATCCAGGAAGGGTATACCCGGATTACTAATAAATGCAAAAATACTGGCCGTGTTGTAGTTCTGTTGTAATTGCAGCCAGTTTCCCCGCAATGAAATACGAAGGTTATGTAATACTATCCTTGTAGCCCAGTACTATGATCACAAAGAGTTGTTTTTTCATTATTTTGAAGGCTGGACCATATATGACATGCACTATTTACCTATTGTGTCCTCCCTATCTCCTTATAGATTGTGAGCAAGATCCTCACCCCTCCTTTAAGGCTGCTTTCACACTACGTTTTTTTAACATGCGTCATGAACATTTTATTGCTGCAAAAGCGGATCCTGCTTTTACAGCAAAAAAACGCATGTGTTATTTTGCAGGATCATGTCACTTTAAGTTTATGGGCGGGCATTGGAGTCATGTGATCGGAAGTGAAGGGAACTGAACGTGAAGGACTGGGAGCCGTCTTCTGACAGCTGTGCAGGCTCGTAACCAAGGTAAACATCGGATAACTTGCTTGGATACCCGATATTTACATTGGTTACGAGTGTCTGCAGCAGCTAGTAGCCGGTTCCCTGCACACGTAACCAACGTAAACATCGGGTAACTAAGACTGTGGTTACCCGATGTTTACCTTGGTTACGAGCGTCCTCCGCTCTGAGGCGGGGGAGAGAGAGAGGAGAGGGAGGGAGGTGGAGAGAGAGGGAGAGGGAGGGGGAGGGGGAGAGAGGGACTGATCACGTGAGGCTGGTTTCTGGGCATGCTCAGTAGAATAAGCAGGATCCTGTCTATCAGCATGCCAGCGTTCAACTGCGTTTGCATGCTGTTTAGTCAGGATCCAGCAATTTGCAGAAGTTGGACACAGCTCAAAAACGCTACAAGTAGCGTTTTTGAAAACAGTTAAAAAACTGCAAGTCGCTGGATCCTCACTATAACGCACGCAAACACAGGTGAACGCATGTTGACGCGAGTCCATTGCAAATGCATTGAAATGAAAACACATTTGAACTGGATCCGTTTTTGCGTTAAAAAACTTTCATGACGGATGTTAAAAAAACGTAATGTGAAAGCAGCCTAACTGGTGAGCTATGTGTTACTCTGTAATGTCTTTACTATCTGTACATGTCCCCACTCAATTGTAAAAATAATTGTAATTATAAATATATTTTTTGAATGGATTTTGAAGATTTATTTTTAAAAACTTTAATTTTTCACGGAGGTGGATTTTGAAACAAAATCTGCATCATAAATCCACTCATAAAATTAAGTGTGTCCAAACCCTAATGTTTGGCCTTATTTATCCCCTGAACCTCATCTGTCATTTGTTCTCCAATCTTTACGAACATTTCAAATGTCTGGGCATGAGAATGTATAAACAAGATATTTTTATATACCTTCACACCACTTATCTTTTAATTGAGGAATTTACAGGGAAAGCCTTAACCCCTTCATATCGGATTGATTTTCCATTTTTGCTCTTTCGTTTTTTCCTTCCCTTCTTTCAAGAGCTATAACTTTTTTATTCTTCCATCAATATTGCCATATGAGGTCTTGTTTTTTTGAAGGACGAATTGTACTTTTGAATGACACCATTCATGTTATCATGCGGCTAGCCAGCAGGAAAAAAATTTCAAGTGCATTGAAATTTTTATTCTTATTTACCATATGCACTATACGATAAAAGTGACCTGGAAATATGATTCTCCATGTCAGTACAATTACACAGATACCAAACATGTATAGTTTTTTTAAATTATTATTTAATGTGTGATTTTTTTTATTTTTTTTAACTTTGCCTGTGTTACCATTTTCTGAGAGCTGTAACATAGTTTGTAAGGCAGAAGGAAGACATTATGCCCATCTAGAGTAGGAGCCAATTTTCTTCATATGGAAAAATATTCTTTCCTGACTCCTAATCTTAGTCAACGATCTACCTGTAATATTATGGTATTCATAACCTTCCTCTTTTAGGCTTTGTGCGCACTGGAAAATGGAATTTTCTCAAGAAAATTCCGCAGGCATTCAAAGATTTCCGCACCCACGGTAAAAAACCGTGGCAAACCGCACCCGAAAACCGCATGCGGTTTGCCGCGGTTTGCTGCAGCTTTACCGCGGTATTGTTTGCGGTATTGCCGTGTGCGGGTTGGTACATGTGCTTTATTGCGTTCAATGCAATAAAGCACATTGAAAAAAAAAAAAAAAAAGTAATTTCATTCTGAGATAGATAGAGAAATAGACAGATAGAAGAATAGATAGAGGGATAGATAGAGTCCCTGTGAGCACACGCTGCATTTCTCCCGAGCGGTAATGTGAGTTCAAATTACCGGCCGTGGGAAATGCCCTGTGGTTACCTCTGCTGTCTCGCTGCGAGGCTGCATTCATTCAGCGCTGTGTGTCAGTCGCGGCTGGATGCAAGCATCGCAGGATGTGGATTACGCCGGAGCTGTGTGTTTCGGGGGGTTAATAAACGGGTGAACGAGGCTTATTTGTGTTTTATTTAAAATAGAGGATTTTTCAGTGTGTGTTTATTCACTTTACTTACGGGTTGATCATGTCAGCTGTCTCATAGACGCTGCCATGATCAAGCCTGGACTTAGTGGCGGCGATCCGCCGCCATTAACTCCTTATTACCTGGATCACCACCACATCACGGCATCTAGAAGAGCTGGGGACACTCCGGTACGCCGCATAATGGATGCGACACTCCCGGAGCAGCTGCGGCTGATATTCTCGGCTGCGGGAGGTGGGAGGGAGGCGGGTGACATTAACCCTGCCCCTCGCCCTCCCCAGCCTGAGAATACCGGGCCGCCGCTGTGTGATTACCTCGGCTGGAAGGTAAAAATACGGCGGAGCCCACGTGTTTAGTTTTCTATATTTCCGTTTGCTTTCTATGTGTATTCTATATGTCTGTGTCTGTGTTCTATGTCTGTGATGTCTGTGTGTGTCTGTGATGTGTGTGTTTACTCTGCTCCGCTTCCTCTTCCTGGCATAATGACATCACTTCCCTGCAAACCGCAGGCAGTGATGTACATTACCGCAGGAAACCGCGAAATACCGGAGGGAATAACGCAGGAAAACGCAATGAACCGCACAGAATTTGCTGCCTGCGTTATTCCCTGCTAGATTTCACAATTACATGGCAGTCAATGGAGTGAAATCCTGCAGTGACGTGCGGAAAAGAATTGACATGCAATTGTTTTTGCTGCGGAAATCCCGCAGCAAAACATGCAGCTGTCAAAATCCGCATAGTGCACACAGCATTTTTTTTTTTTCCATAAGTTTTGCTGGTGATTCACTGAAGAGATGTTATGAACATTTTCTGCAGCAAAACATGCAGCAAAACCGCAGGAAATCCGTGGCAAAAAACGGCAAGTGCACACAGGGCCTTAAATTCATTCATTAAGTTGGTCATCACCACTTCCCCAGGAAGAGAGTTCCAGAGCCTCTTCTATGCTGATGTAGAAATTTTCTTTCCTCCAATTGAAGAGAATGCCCCCTTGTTCTTGTCACAGTCCTTGGTACAAACAGATCATGGGAGAGATCTCTGTATTGCCCTCTGATATATTTGTACATATTTATTAGGTCTCCTCTAAGTCTTCTCTTTTCTAGAGTAAATAGACCTAATTTTGATTTTTCACAATGCGGGCTGTGTAAGAGCTTATTTTTTGCACCCAGAGCTGATGTTTTTATTCATAACATTTTGGGGTATCTGCAGTGTTTTGATTGCCTCTCACTAGATTTTATTGCAATTTTGTTTTTAAATGTCCAACGTTATTTTCACCACTTAAATAAAAAAATGTTTGGTATCTGCGTAATTGTATCGACCTAGAAAATTATATTGCCATTTCAGTTTTACCACATAATGAACATAGTAAATAAAAAAACAATTGTGAAATTGCATTTTTTTGCAATTTTAACCCACTCGGAATTTTTTCCCGCTTTCCAGTGCATTACATGAGAAAATGAATTGTGTAATTTAAAAGTATAACTTGTCCAGCCAAAAACAAGCCCTCATGGGCTGAAAAATAATCTTATGGCTTTTATAAGAAGGGGAGGAAAAAAATGAAAAATAGCCCGGTCACAAAGGGGTTAAAGTTCATGAATATGGCATATCAACAAAAAAGAGAGGATTGGTCAACTCACCAATAGAGGCAAAGTGGATATGCTTGGTCCGAAGAAGCACACGCATCAGCCAAAGCAGCTCCAATATAGTTATTCTACCACCGATGCACGTGTCTGATTAATGTGAGCACGAATCTCTATGCAAGCAATGGTAGATAGGTTACTCGCTATACTCTCATCCCAAGCCTGACCAGCTGCTTGAGTTAAATCCAAGAAGGACGATTCAATGGTTGAACTTTAACACTAGGACTACCGGACTGGTCACCCCCTCTAGAACTACTGAATGAAGTCATTTTAACTCCTGGCTTGTTTTTGTTTGTTTTTAGAATTTCATTTGTGGTTTTTATTAATAGTTTTATTTTTTCTTATGTGTTTTTATTGTGAGATCCAACAGTAGTGCTTTGGAATGTTTTTTTTCTGATTTTCATATTTTTCTACAGGAAATAATAAAAGTAAACTGAGTAAAACAAAAATAATAGACGTTTTACAATCATTTATTTTTAATTTTGTAAGATCAAATGCATACGCAAGATGTTGGAAATTAAACTACACATAAGAGAAGATGGAATACATTTAGTTTTTGCTTTGAATTGACTTTTGAATTGCAACTTGGCTGACAAAAGCAATCACCGTGATAAATGCAATTGTATTTGCTGGAAACAATCTGATTTCAAACTGAGAATTTACTTATTTTGTAAGTTTCGAAAGTACACACAGAAACAACAACAAACTTTTGAAGGTGAGTTGACATAAAGTACAAACATATAAATTCAAAAGAGACTGTGAAATTCTTACTAAAACGTACGTAAGAATTGACATACTAAACATTAATCTAAGTTTTTTCACAGTTCAGGAATCGTCGTTCATTTATGGAGGTACATTGCCCACACAAGGATTTACGGCAAGTCATACAACTTCCAACTGATCTATTCTTTTTGCAATTTTGTTTTATCTGGAAAAATTTGCATAAGGTGCCACCATATGGAGTGGGAGTGATATCAAGCTCACGGATGAGGTCGGAAAACCTTTCCTTCACTTCATAGTGATGAGGGCATGGCTTAAAGTGAGTTGTGCGACCATTTTGGAGCACATACGTTTTAAAGGAATCAACTTTAGTGGCTTATGACTCTTATCCAAACATACATCGCCCACGAATACCCAGCCTAGATCAAGTCTTTGAGCATATGGAGCATCATCTGGGTCATTGCATTGTTACCGTACTTTGTGAACTTTCAGAATGTTCCTTCCTAGTAGGATTAGAATATGAAAATTCGTGTGCAGACGAGTAATTTCGTTAGTTAGGTGCCTCAAGTGGGGATGATGAAGCGCAGCTTCCGGAGTAGGAATTTCATCTGTTATCAGGTATCTGGTCAATTATATAATATATAATATTTATTCATTTATATAGCGCTGTTAATTCCACAGCGCTTTACATACAATTAAAGTCGGCAAGTGTATGTGCATATTCTCCTTGATCAAAGAGTTGATGTATCCCGAGGCTTTACTGCCAGAGGTCTCGTTACGACAAGAGCAGGTATTGATGGGGTATGGAGATGCTTGAAGAGTCCAAAGAACTTGGGTTCTGATTCTGACTCCGACCTCTTCTACATTTGCAGGGCTCTCCAGTAGCTTGTTAGATTGTTAGACAACAATGATGTCATAGAGTATGATGATCTGGTAGGTCGAGATGTGATTTTAGTTGATGTTGATTGGTGTGACCTATCCTCTTGGGGGTGTGCGATGCAAAGTTCTGTCTTATCTTGAGCATCTTGCACTAATGCAGTATTTGTTTGAAGTAGAGCTCTGCTGTGGCACCGTCCATGTCCGAGTTACTAAGGAATGCAATGTACTTAGCAGAGAGGAGCTGGTAACGGTCATATAGGCAGCAGATAAGCAATTTAAGGCTGCGGTTAAACCTGCTGCGTCACTGTCAGAGCATGTAACTGGTGCTAAATAGTGTTCGACTGTGCCCCATAATTCATCTATGTTGTCACAGAACTCGTCTCTGGTAATCTCATAATTTTCTCTGACCTTTTTTGTTGGTTTGGTTACACGTTTAGCTCGTGCGTAATGTTTTGCAGTCAGTGTGGACTCTGCTCCTGGTGCATCTGTGCTCTCAGGGACATGAAGCGTTTGCCTCACAGAGAGATCCACTGTGCCTTTTGTGGACATACGTTTGCTAGGATGGGGACAACTCTATGGCTATTGGCAGCCTACGTATATGCACACAGACACTTCAGATTTAGGTCTCCTGTTACTATTCTGCCACTGATGCACGTGAGTGAGATGTGACTGATGAATGTGAGCACACACCTTTATGCAAGTGCAGCACCCAGGGATATGAGGTACACGGTCCCGGGCAGTGTCTTTCTTGGGAATGTCACAGTGGTGGCCTGTACCCTTTTTGTAATGGGGATATTTACAGGGGATTGTTGAATAAAGTTTATATGTGACGCCACTTGCAGTGTTGCGGCTAAATGTAGGGAGCGGCCGCTGCTGCAGAATGTCTCTACTGGGGTTGATGGTATTGCCAGCTAGTATGGTAGTCCCTCCGCAAATAGGGTTTTGCCCTAGTGGGTGTATGGTGCAGTGGGCGTCGGAAGAAGGGAGTCCACACAGGTATTCAGTGCAACTGGTTTACTCACTTTCTTGAGATGGTAACTGGGGGCCCAAGGCCGGCTGGTTTCGCCTCCAGGTTCCCTTTGTCCCAGTGCCAGTCTGGTTTCTCTGGTACCTTCTTCCCCTGCACCTGTCTCTGGTAAGTGGGTCCCCGTGGTATATAACACTGGGGGTCCCCGTTCTGTGGTTTGTCCACTTCTGTCCGCCTGACGGTAGCATGAACCCTGTGGGGTTGGAGTCTCTGGCCCTGTCCCTAGTTCTTCCTTTGCTACTGAGTCTTCAGATTCTTTAGGGTCAGCAAGGTCCTTGATGGTCCCCTTTGCTGTGCAGGTGTTAACAGCTTTGCTTGAAGCTCTTTCCTGTCCTAGGGTCCTGTACCCCGTCAGTGCATAGTTCCGGGAGTACTCCACCAGCAACCACCTCTCCTGGGTACCAGGATACCATTAACCCGAGTCAGGGAGTCACTTTGCTTCCACCCTCACACCTCTACAGTCACTACTGTTCTTTCTACTCTCCAGAGTTACTACTGTTCTGACTACTGACTTCCTGTGTTCTCTCTGTCCACAGTCTGCCCCTCCCACCTGGTGGACTGGAGTGGCTCCACCTCTAGGCGGCCATCCATGGTCCCACCCTAGCTGGGTACCATTGTATGGGGGATTGTTAAGGAAAACTGGGATTACCTGGGTTTTTGGTGTTACCGGCACTGGGGTTCTGGGTCCCTAAAGGGGTAGGCCCGGCATCCTTGTGGGGATGCAGAACCTTGTAGCACCCTGATGGGTTCAGGGGCACTACACAAGTAATGGAAAACAGGTTACTCGCTATCATCTCCTCCCATGCCTGACCAGCTGCCTGAGGTAAATCCAGGAAGGACGATGCAGTGTTTGAACTTTAATTTATTCACAGTACCTTTGTTTGATAAGGTAGGAAGTCAGTGAACATGAAGGGAAAAATGAGGATTACAAGATGGAGGATAGAGGTAAGAGGAGAATCCTCTCTTCAGTTCTGATGCACATGCAGCCAATATGGCACTGACCAGAAAAAAAGGAAGTGAGAAAAAGATAGTAGGAGTTGCAGAGAGAGAGGCATTATGGGAAAATTACATTATAATACATGAAAAACATATAATAACAAAGGGAGATGGCAGCAAACTACAACACTGTACTATATAGAATGAATAGAATAGAAGAGAATGGCTGGCAGCACAATGGTCAAACCAAAAACAGAAATCCAGCGCTTGAAAACTTTACAAATCCTTTTAAAATGTCATATTTATTGAATAACTAGCTGTACTACCCGGCTTCGCCCGGGTTAATGACTGCTGTTAACAAAATAGAATGTATTAACAAAAATGTATTCTGCACACAAAAACCACAAAACAAATAAATAGAAATGTAATTATAATGTCTGTCTCCCTCTCTGTATATATCTCTCTGTCTCTCTCTCTTTGTCAGTCTGTCTCTTTCCCTGTCTGTCTCTGACTGTCTGTCTCTTTCGCCGTCTGTCTCAATCTCTTTCCCTGTCTGTCTATCCATCTCTGTCACTTTCCCTGTCTTTCTCTATCCCTATCTGTCTCTTTCCCTCTCTGTCTCTTTTCCTCTTTCCCTCTGTCTCTTTCCCTGTGTCTGTCTCTTTACCGGTATTTGTCTGTCTCTTACCCTGTCTGTCTCTTTCCCTCTCTTTCCCTGTCTGTCTTTTTCCCTGTCAGTCTGTCTCTTTGTCTCTTTGTGTCTGTTTCTTACCCTGTCTGTGTCTGCCTCTTTCCCTGTTTGTGTCTGTTTCTTTCCCTGGCTGCATTGTGACACGCCAACATTCCATATAAGGGTGTGGCTGCGCATTCTTCTGAAGTTCTGGCTGCACTGTGGCTCCCAGCTCCATTCGTGGTGATTAACTGTAAAGCGCGGGGTTAAAATGTCCCCTCAAAACATAGCCTATGACGCTCTTGGGGTCCAGAAGTGTGAGTGTGCAAAATTTTGTGGTTGTAGCTGCGACGGTGCCGATGCCAATCCCGGACATACACGCACACATACATACATACATACATACATACACACACACACACACACATACACACACATTCAGCTTTACATCTTAGATTAAAATCTCCATATTAATACAGCAAGGTCCTTGTCGGTAACATCCTACGAGTTTCGGTCTATGACATTATTCATGGCTTGAACGCGTACTGTTTTTGCCTCCATTTTAAATCATTCCTGGACATGCCCAGAATTCAAGGCAGCTCGGGTAGGTTAATTGTTACCTTTAACCCTCTAAAACCCAGAACAGATATGTCTTCAAGAGGATAATACCAATTTAAGTAATAAAAACATATCAATGCACACAACTAATACGTCTCTTGGATTATAAATCAGTACTGTAAAATAAGATCCTGTTTAATATTTAAACCAGATGGTATGCATGTTTCTAATGTAAAGATCCAAAATGTTTCACTGTTTAGTAATTTTCTTATGTGATCCCCACCCTGTATAGGTCTATTCACTTTTTCAGTTCATCTGTAAGTAAAACTACTTAATTTCCTTGATGAATATGGGGCTCCTGTGATAAAGGGGATTATTTGCATCTGATAAATGCCTTTTGATGCGTCTCTTTTTAGAGGACCCCCTGTACAGCCCACATATTGAAGTTTGCAGCTTTTGCATTCTATCAAATAAATTACATATGTTGTATTACAATTGATAAAATACAGTATATTATAGCAAAAACGTTTATTTTTTTATGGAAGGAAAACTATTGGATTTTTGTGCAACTGTGAAAGTTTTACATAGGTCCTGACCACATTTGAATAAGCCCCTAAAACCCAACCAACTACCTATTTACGCCTTTTATTGAAAGACATCTTAATGATTTACAAATCTTCTTAAGGTACTGTCACACATAACGAGATCGCTAGCGAGATCGCAGCTGAGTCACCGTTTGGTGACGCAGTAGCGATCCCGTTAGCGATCTCGTTATGTGTGACACTTACCAGCGATCAGGCCCCTGCTGTGAAATCGCTAGTCGTTGCTGAATGGTCCAGGTCATTTTCTTCAAAGGCAATGTCCTGCTGGGCAGGACACATCGCTGTGTTTGACACTGTGTGACAGGGTCACAGTGACTGCTGAGATCGTTATACAGGTCGCTACTGCGACCTGTATTGTTCCTGCATCGCTGGTAAGATCTGTCTGTGTGACATCTCACCTGCGACCTCCCAGCGACTTACCTGCGATCCCTATCAGGTCGCATCGTTTTCGGGATCGCTGGTAAGTCGTGTGTGACTGGGCCTTTTGTCCTTGGAGGCTGCTATGTCCTTGGCTATATGTGTGGACAGACACCCCAGAGATAGACTGGTTAGACCATTCTCCCTGGAGACCCTCTCTGGGACAGTACCCCATTGTTGGGAGGGCAATCTGTGGTTGAACCATCACTAATGGGTTTGGAGGAGCCAATGCAGGTAGGGGGAGCCACAACTTCACATGTTCCCACTAAAATCTGCAAAGAGAGGAGGAGTTGTTTTTTTGTGGTAAAGAGGGGAAGCTCAAATTATTCATCAATTGTTTGCTAAAAATCTCATTTTGCATTATAGTACAGTAGGAATGAATTTGTGAATTTTACACTTTTTATTTGTTGCATGCCATTCATAGGCAGTGCTGGCTCCCCCATCTCTATAATGATTTATTGGTCTGGTGGCTGAACCCCACGAAGCCGTGCACGCCCAGTGTGGTTTGCAAATTCCTTCTGCTACTATCAAAACTAATGTTGGAGGCTGTTCACATTCAACTATGTCACCCTGTTCCACAGGCATCATTAATTAAGCACCATTTACTTGGACCTGCTCCGCCTTTATCCATGGCTACTGGTTAGACACTGTGAGGGCCAATTCTGACATTGTGCTGGTGTGTGTGGCCTTGCTGCATATGCTGGAACGTGGACTGCCTTTATTCGCAGTTATATGTCTTTGCAACATGGAAGCTGTTCTGAGATGTCACAGGTACAGTACAGATCACAGGTTTGGACACACGTTCTCATTCAAAGAGTTTTCTTTATTTTCATGACTCTAAAAATTGTAGATTCACATTAAAGGCATCAAAACTATGAATTAACACATGTGGAATGAAATATTTAACAAAAAAGTGTGAAATAACTGAAAATATGTCTTATATTCTAGGTTTTTCAAAGTAGCCAACTTTTGCTTTGATTGCTGCTTTGCACACACTTGGCATTTTCTTGATGAGCTTCAAGAGGTAGTCACCGGAAATGGTTCTCACTTCACAGGTGTGCCCTGTCAGGTTTAATAAGTGGGATTTCTTGCCTTATAAATGGGGTTGGGACCATCAGTTGTATTGTGCAGAAGTCTGGTGGATACACAGTTGATAGTCCTATTGAATAGACTGTTAGAATTTGTATTATGGCAAGAAAAAAGCAGCAAGAGTAAAGAAAAACGAGTGGCCATCATTACTTTAAGAAATGAAGGTAAGTCAGTCTGAAAAATTGGGAAAACTTTGAAAGTGTCCCCAAGTGCAGTGGCAAAAACCATCAAACGCTGCAAAGAAACTGGCTCACATGAGGACCGCCCCAGGAAAGGAAGACCGAGAGTCACCTCTGCTGCGGAGGATAAGTTTATCCAAGTCACAAGCCGCCTCAGAAATCGCAGGTTACCAGCAGCTCACATTAGAGACCAAGTCAATGCCACACACAGTTCTAGCAGCAGAGACATCTCTAGAACAACTGTTAAGAGGAGACTTTGTGCAGCAGGCCTTCATGGTAAAATAGCTGCTAGGAAACCAGTGCTAAGGACAGGCAATAAGCAGGAGAGATTTGTTTGGGCTAAAGAACACAAGAAATGGACATTAGATCAGTGGAAATCTGTGCTTTGGTCTGATGAGCCCAAATTTGAGATCTTTGGATCCAACCACAGTGTCTTTGTGCGATGCAGAAAAGGTGAACGGATGGATTCTACATGCCTGGTTCCCACCGTGAAGAATGGAGGAGGAGGTGTGATGGTGTGGGGGTGCTTTGGTGGTGACACTGTTGGGGATTTATTCAAAATTGAAGGGATACTAAACTAGCATGGCTACCACAGCATCTTGCAGCGGCATGCTATTCCATCCGGTTTGCGTTTAATTGGACCATCATTTATTTTTCAACAGGACAATGACCCCAAATACACCTTCAGTCTGTGTAAGGGCTATTTGACTAAGAAGGAGAGTGATGGGGTGCTACGCCAGATGACCTGGCCTCCCCAGTCACCAGACCTGAACCCAATTGAGATGGTTTAGGGTGAGCTGGACAGCAGAGTGAAGGCAAAAGGGCCAACAAGTGCTAAGCATCTCTGGGAACTCCTTCAAGACTGTTGGAAGCCTATTTCCGGTGGCTACCTCTTGAAGCTCATCAAGAGAATGCCAAGAGTGTGCAAAGCAGTAATCAAAGCAAAAGGTGGCTACTTTGAAGAACCTAGAATATAAGACATATTTTCAGTTGTTTCACACTTTTTTGTTAAGTATTTCATTCCATATGTGTTAATTCATAGTTTTGATGCCTTCAATGTGAATCTACAATTTTCAGAGTCATGAAAATAAAGAAAACTCTTTGAATGAGAAGGTGTATCCAAACTTTTGGTCTGTACTGTATATGTATTGCTGTTATATATGGTTCTGCTTATTAAAATATTTAGGAGGCCATATGGCACAATGGTAAATCTAATATATAAAGCTGAATGTGTATGTATGTGTGTGTGTATGTATGTATGTCTGGGATTGGCATCTGCACCGTCGCAGCTACAGCCACAAAATTTTGCACACTCACACTTCTGGACCCCGAGAGCGTCATAAGCTATGTTTTGAGGGGAAATTTTAACCCCGCGCTTTACAGTTATTCACCAAAAAACCTGCCTCCATTAAAGTGAATGGAGCTGGGAGCCACAGGGCAGCCAGAACTTCAGAAGAATGCGCATCCACGCCCTTATATGGAATGTTGGCGTGTCACAAAGCAGCCAGGGAAAGACAGACAGGGTAAGAAACAGACATAGACAGGGTAAGAGACAGACACAGACAGGTAAAGAGACAGACACAGACAAAGAGTCAGAGACAGACACAGGGAAACAGACAGACAGGGAGAAAGAGGTAAAGAGACAGACAGGGTAAGAGACAGACAAAGACAGGTAAAGAGACAGACAAAGAGACAGACACAGGGAAAGAGACAGATGGAAAGAGACTGACAGAGAAAGAGAGGGAAAGAGACAGACAGGGAAAGAGAGGGAAAGAGACAGACAGGGAAAGAGACAGACAGGGAATGTGACAGAGATAGATAGACAGACAGGGAAACAGATAACTAGCTGTACTACCCAGCTTCTATCTAATATATAAAGCTGTGTGTGTGTGTGTGTGTGTGTGTGTGTGTTTGTTTGTGTGTGTATGTCCGGGATTGGCATTTGCACTGTCGCAGCTACAGCCACAAAATTTTGCACACTCACACATCTGGACCCCGAGAGCATCATAGGCTATGTTGTGAGGCTAAATTTTAACCCCGCACGTTCCAATTTACCAATCAATTTTGCCCCTATCTACACAATCACGAAATTTTGCACAGACACCTCATGTGGCTCATGGAACGTCGTAGACTATGTTTTGACAGGAAAACTTAACCCCGCGCTTTACAGTTACTCTCCAAAAAACATGCCTCCATTAAAGTAAATGGAGCCTGGAACTACAGGTTATTAGTAGGAGCTGTGATTGGTTGCTATAGGAACAAAAGACATTCATAGTATAAGAAGCTTATATGTGAGGTAATAAGATGTCAGTGGGGAGACGGATAGAGAGAGACAGACAGAGAAACAGACAGAGAGACAGACAGACCTGGAAAGAGACAGACGGGGAAAGAGACAGACAGACATGCAGACAGAGACAGGCAGACAGGGAAGGAGGAGACAGCCAGAGAGACAGACAAAGATAGATGGGGAAAGACACAAACCTTGATAGAGACAGACGGGGAAAGAGACAGAGAAATGGAGAAAGACAAGGAAAGAGACAGACAGACAGCCAGACAGGGAAAGACACAGACAAAGAGACTGGGAGACAGATGGGGAAAAAGACAGACCTGGGAAAGACAAAACAATCACTGATCTCGGGGAGACCAGCCAGAGAAAACACTGCCGGCAGCCAGCGAGGGCGCTCAAGACAGTGAAATCCTAGGTACATTGCCCCCTGGGAAATATGCAAATCAAAAAGGTCCGTGGAGCCTCTGTTAGGAGTCTCAACACAGAAACCAGCCAGATATCCCTCCGGGAAGGGCCCAGCCAAGGGGTGACTCTTTTTAGGAGATCACCATAACCACCATATTAAGTGGCCCTTTTAGTCAATATCCAACTTTTTGACAAGTTTAAAGATATGACAAGGGAAATACCAAGGCCAGACAATCACTGTCTCTGTCACTGTCTCTTTCCTGGGAAAGAGACAGAGCTAGAAAGTGACAGATGGGGAAAGAAACAAAGAGATAGAGACATACAAAAAAAAGAGACAGAGATAGGCAGACGAGGAAAGAGACAGGCGGGGAAAGAGACAGACGGAGCACATTACTTGGCCGATTTAGTTAAATCTGTGTGGAATATCTGGGGTGTTGAAATATATGTTGTGAAATGCTTCTATTAGCTTAGTTTTTGCCTTTTAATAATTACATTTCTATCTATTTGTTTTGTGGTTTTTGTGTGCAGAATAAATTTTTGTTGATACATTCTATTTTGCTAACAACAGTTATTAACCCAAGCGAAGCTGGGTAGTACAGCTAGTTATCTAATATAAAGCTGAATGTGTGTGTGTGTGTGTGTGTGTGTGTGTGTGTGTGTGTGTGTGTGTGTGTGTGTGTGTGTATATATATATATGTCCGGGATTGGCATCTGCATCATCGCAGCTACAGCCACAAAATTTTTCACACTCACACTTCTGGACCCCGAGAGCGCCATAGGCTATGTTGTGAGGCAAAATTTTAACCCCGCGCGTTCCAATTTACCAATCAGGTTATTACTAGGAGCTGTGATTGGTTGCTATAGGATCAAAAGACATTCATTAGTATAAGAAGCTTATATGTGAGGTAATAAGATGTCGGTGGGGAGACGGATAGAGAGAGATAGACAAAGAGACAGACAGAGAGACAGAGATAGAGACAAACAGTGAAAGAGACAGACGGTGAAAGAGACAGATAGAGACAGACCTGAAAAGAGACAGACAGAGACAGACCTGGAAAGAGACAGACCTGGAAAGAGACAGATGGGGAAAGAGACAGATGGGGAAAGAGACAGATGGGGAAAGAGACAGACAGACATGCAGACAGGGACAGAGACAGGCAGACAGGGAAGGAGGAGACAGCCAGAGAGACAGACAAAGATAGATGGGGAAAGACACAGACCTTGATAGAGACAGACGGGGAAAGAGACAGACCTGGGAAAGAGACAGACCTAGAAAGAGACAGATGGGGAAAGAAACCGAGAGATAGAGACAGACAAAAAAAGAAACAGACAGAGACAGGCAGACGGGGAAAGAGACAGACGGAGCACATTTCTTGGCCAATTTAGTTAACTCTGTGTGGAATATCTGTGGTGTTGAAATACATGTTGTGAAATGCTTCTATTAGCTTACTTTTTGCCTTTTAATAATTACATTTCTACCTATTTGGTTTGTGGTTTTTGTGTGCAGAATACATTTTTGTTAATACATTCTATTTTGTTAACAACAGTTATTAACCTGGGCAAAGCCGGTTAGTACAGCTAGTCCTGTATAATGAAGACTCGAGACAGTCCTATCTTCCGGGCAGTATACGCCCCATAGCCTAGAAGATAGAAGATTAAAAAAATGAGGATATATTAGAACAGGGGGAGGGGATAAGCGGTGGAAAATGGCGGAATACTTGGCCTCGATTTTCGGGACTGAGAAGGATAAGGTGAACTGTTCTTTCTACTTCAAGATCGGAGCATGTCGCCATGGAGACCGCTGTTCCCGCCTCCACAACAAGCCCACCTTCAGCAAGACGATCGTCCTCTTAAACCTTTACCGGAACCCGCAGAACACTGCGCAGAGCGCCAACGGCTCCCACTTTCTCGTCAGTGACGTGGAGGTGCAGGAACATTACGACGACTTCTTTGAGGAAGTGTTCACTGAAGTGGAGCAGAAATACGGAGAGATCGAGGAGATGAACATCTGCGACAACCTCGGCGATCACCTGGTGGGGAACGTCTACGTCAAGTTTCGCCGAGAGGAGGACGCAGAGCGAGCGCTGGTGGAGCTGAACAACCGCTGGTTCAACGGGCAGGCCATCCACGCCGAGCTGTCGCCCGTCACAGACTTCAGGGAGTCCTGCTGCCGGCAGTATGAGATGGGTGAATGTAACCGCGCTCCAGCGCTCTCCGACGGCAGCTGTACGGACGAGCCCGGAACCGACAGGCCAGGGCCGGCGGGTCACCGCCCAGACACCACTCGCCAAAGCGCTTCTCCGACAGGCCTCGGCACAACAACAGAGATGGCGGAGGCCGCCGCTGCTCGCGCTCACCGAGGCACAGACACGGCCGATTCTGAGGTCAACGATGATGATGATGATGATGAAGAGGAGCCACAGTGTCCTGGCACCAAACTGTCCATAGTCCTCATCCTCCAGCAGACGGGGTCAGGCCCGGTGTGGGGGGAGTAGGCAGCGGTGCTTGGTCTCTGCCCAGCAGTTATAGGGGACCAGGAAAACCCACCATATTGGAAAGGTCTCCTACATTCATAAAGCCGCATGGACAGCAAGCGGGGGCCGCCGTCTCCTCCTGACTGCTGTCCGTGGCGGCTCATTAATGTACAGATCCCTTTTTAAGCCCCGTTCTCCTTTTTGTATTTGTTCGCCAGTCGTAGTGTCCAAAGCACCGAGCCATCCGAGGTTTTTTTTTTTTCTTTGTTGAACTTTCTCTCGGCCTCTGTCCTCCATGTCGTTTGTGCTCATTGCTCATACAGCTCCCCGTTTTCTTACATTATTGGTTTAATAAATAGTAAATCCCCCCAAAAAAAAAAAGAGGATATTTGCCAAACGACCCATCATCCGGGAATTTGGATCATCAGGAGTTGGCATATATCCAATATATAAAGCTGAATGTATGTATGTATGTATGTATGTATGTACTGCATGTATGTCCGGGATTGGCATCTGCACAGTCGCAGCTACAGCCACAAAATTTTGCACACTCACACGTCTGGACCCCGAGAGCACCATAGGCTATGTTGTGAGGTGAAATTTCAACCCCGCGCGTTCCAATTTACCAATCAATTTTGCCCCTATCTACATAATGGGGAAAAAGTGAAACGAAAAAGTGTATCCGCACCGTCGCATTTACAACCACTAAATTTTGCACAGACACCTCATATGACCCAGGGAATGTCATAGACTATGTATTGACAGGAAAATTTAACCCCGCGCTTTACAGTTACTTTCCAAAAAACATGCCTAAATTAAAGTAAATGGAGCCTGGAACTACAGGTTATTAGTAGGAGCTGTGATTGGTTGCTATAGGAACAAAAGACATTCATAGTATAAGCTTATATGTGAGGTAATAAGATGTCGGTGGGGAGACGGATAGAGAGACAGACAGAGACAGACAGACAGACACAGGTAGAGAGACAGACAGAGACAGACGGTGAAAGAGACAGACAGAAACAGACAGGGAAACAGACAGACAGAGACAGACCTGGAAAGAGACAGACCTGGAAAGAGACAGACCGGGAAAGAGACAGACCGGGAAAGAGACAGACGGGGAAAGAGACAGACATACAGAGACAGGCAGACAGGGAAAGAGGAGACAGCCAGAGAGACAGACAAAGATAGATGGGGAAAGACACAGACCTTGATAGAGACAGATAGGGAAAGAGACAGAGAAATAGAGACAGACAAGGAAAGAGACAGAGACAGGCAGACAGGGAAAGAGACAGAGACAGGCAGACAGGGAAAGAGACAGACAGGAAAAGACACAGACAAAGAGATGGGGCGACAGACGGGGAAAGAGACAGACCTAGAAAGAGACAGGCCTCAAATATGAGGAAAGGAATCCTAACTTGACTCAGAGCAGCCCCAAAGGGATAGTTAAAGCCCCCAACATATTTTAATGATGATATAAGAAATAAACAATACACGTTTGGTTTGAAGTAGACTTGACCAAAGAGATGCCCTGCTAACTAAGACACCAAGGATAGGATAGCTCACTGGGTGCAGCCAGCAAAACCCTTATATCCTAACTAGCTGTACTACCCGGCTTCGCCCGGCTTAATAACTGTTTTTAACAAAATAGAATGTATTAACAAAAATTTATTCTGCACACAAAAACCACAAAACAAACAAATGTAATTATTGAAAGGCAAAAACTAAGCTAATAGAAGCATTTCACAACATATATTTCAACACCCCAGATATTCCACACAAATTTAATATATATATTAATATAGTAATGTGCTCCGTCTGTCTCTTTCCCCGTCTGTCTCTTTCCCCGTCTGCCTGTCTCTGTCTGTCTCCTTTGTCTGTCTCTATCTCTCTTTCTTTCCCATCTGTCTCTTTCTAGGTCTGTCTCTTTCCCCGTCTGTCTCCCCATCTCTTTGTCTGTGTCTTTTCCTGTCTGTCTCTTTCCCTGTCTGCCTGACTGTCTGTCTCTTTCCTTGTTTGTCTCTATTTCTCTGTCTTTTTCCCAGTCTGTCTCTATAAAGGTCTGTGTCTTTCCCCATCTATCTTTGTCTGTCTCTCTGGCTGTCTCCTCCTTCCCTGTCTGCCTGTCTCTCTCCCTGTCTGCATGTCTGTCTGTCTCTTTCCCCGTCTGTCTTTTTTTTTAAATTATAATTTTTATTTATTTTCAACAGCAAACAAATCATTACATAGAACAAATAATATTAATAATAGCAAAATTATCAGCAAAATGACAAGAAAATTGTATATCGCTCCATTTACAATTCAGTACTACAACATCTAATCAATGTTCACAGTATTCACAGTAAGACTCAGAATCTTTAGTACCTCACGGAAACCCTTATAACTAACTATATGAATGAATTTGCAACCATCCTGTTAAACTCTCCTACTCCCCCCCCCCTGAACCCCACACTACTCAAACCCACTCCCACCTAGTCACCTTCAACCCCCACCTCCAATCCTCCGAGTGTACCCCCTAACTTCTCAGAGTGATACCACGCCGTCTCCTTAAATGGTGACATTAAGCGTTCTATTTCCTCCGAATTGAAGTACAGTCAGGGCCAGAAATATTTGGACAGTGACACAAGTTTTGTTATTTTAGCTGTTTACAAAAACATGTTCAGAAATACAATTATATATAATATGGGCTGAAAGTGCACACTCCCAGCTGCAATATGAGAGTTTTCACATCCAAATCGGAGAAAGGGTTTAGGAATCATAGCTCTGTAATGCATAGCCTCCTCTTTTTCAAGGGACCAAAAGTAATTGGACAAGGGACTCTAAGGGCGGCAATTAACTCTGAAGGGGTCTCCCTCGTTAACCTGTAATCAATGAAGTAGTTAAAAGGTCTGGGGTTGATTACAGGTGTGTGGTTTTGCATTTGGAAGCTGTTGCTGTGACCAGACAACATGCGGTCTAAGGAACTCTCAATTGAGGTGAAGCAGAACATCCTGAGGCTGAAAAAAAAGAAAAAATCCATCAGAGAGATAGCAGACATGCTTGGAGTAGCAAAATCAACAGTCGGGTACATTCTGAGAAAAAAGGAATTGACTGGTGAGCTTGGGAAGTCAAAAAGGACTGGGCGTCCACGGATGACAACAGTGGTGGATGATCGCCGCATACTTTCTTTGGTGAAGAAGAACCCGTTCACAACATCAACTGAAGTCCAGAACACTCTCAGTGAAGTAGGTGTATCTGTCTCTAAGTCAACAGTAAAGAGAAGACTCCATGAAAGTAAATACAAAGAGTTCACATCTAGATGCAAACCATTCATCAATTCCAAAAATAGACAGGCCAGAGTTAAATTTGCTGAAAAACACCTCATGAAGCCAGCTCAGTTCTGGAAAAGTATTCTATGGACAGATGAGACAAAGATCAACCTGTACCAGAATGATGGGAAGAAAAAAGTTTGGAGAAGAAAGGGAACGGCACATGATCCAAGGCACACCACATCCTCTGTAAAACATGGTGGAGGCAACGTGATGGCATGGGCATGCATGGCTTTCAATGGCACTGGGTCACTTGTGTTTATTGATGACATAGCAGCAGACAAGAGTAGCCGGATGAATTCTGAAGTGTACCAGGATATACTTTCAGCCCAGATTCAGCCAAATGCCGCAAAGTTGATCGGACGGCGCTTAATAGTACAGATGGACAATGACCCCAAGCATACAGCCAAAGCTACCCAGGAGTTCATGAGTGCAAAAAAGTGGAACATTCTGCAATGGCCAAGTCAATCACCAGATCTTAACCCAATTGAGCATGCATTTCACTTGCTCAAATCCAGACTTAAGACGGAAAGACCCACAAACAAGCAAGACCTGAAGGCTGCGGCTGTAAAGGCCTGGCAAAGCATTAAGAAGGAGGAAACCCAGCGTTTGGTGATGTCCATGGGTTCCAGACTTAAGGCAGTGATTGCCTCCAAAGGATTCGCAACAAAATATTGAAAATAAAAATATTTTGTTTGGGTTTGGTTTATTTGTCCAATTACTTTTGACCTCCTAAAATGTGGAGTGTTTGTAAAGAAATGTGTACAATTCCTACAATTTCTATCAGATATTTTTGTTCAAACCTTCAAATTAAACGTTACAATCTTCACTTGAATTCTGTTGTAGAGGTTTCATTTCAAATCCAATGTGGTGGCATGCAGAGCCCAACTCGCGAAAATTGTGTCACTGTCCAAATATTTCTGGACCTAACTGTAGGTTATAATAAACTCCCTCCACTTTTTGAAGTGACTACCCAATCGTCCCGACTTCCTTCCAGCATCAAGGCTCTCTAACTCCATCAGCCGTTTTATATGGATTATTACTTCTTCGAACGAGGGTACTTTTGACTCCAACCAAAAATTCAGTATCATCCTCTTTGTTGCAAGTATGATTACATGTAGTAGTGAAGGGGGATGTTTACTCCTCCTCCTCTCGATGCTCACCCCCTCCCACGCATGGATCAGAACCAGAGTAGGGGAGAGAAGGAGTTTGATGTCCCAGAGTTTAGCAACACACTTTGATACTTGGGCCCACAGTGGCTCAAGGTGGGGACACAGCCACAATCCATGGTAGAGATCTGTTGCTTCTAAATTGCATTTCGGACAATGAGTAATCCTCTCAGGATTCTCAAGCTTTCTGGGCAAATTGAATGCATAGATCGCCAGATGAATCACTTTATACTGAGTCTCCCGCCACTGTTCATTCAGTATTGCCTTTCGTAGGTCCCTCCACCCCTCCCTGATCTTTGTTCCAATGTCGGGGTCCCCTAGTTGCTTTTCCCATGGCTTAAAGAAACTCTCTGGCTGATAGCCAGTCAACTGGTTTTGCATTGCCCCATATAGAGATGAAATTGACGAGGACGTTCGTTTGTGCCAACTTGACCAGGCCATCAAATGTATTAAGTGACACCTCCGACGATATGTCTTGCAATTGAGCCATAACCTTATGCTTCATCTGATCATACTGAATTATTTGGTTAGGATTCAACCCATAATTGTCTACCAATTCTTCCCTCCCCAACCATCTTGGCTCAGAAGGATGAAAAAGATGGGAGACCCTCTGTATACCTTTCAGCCTCCATTCTTCAAATAGCTTATTGCTAATTCCCTGGCTGAACCCTGGATTATCCCATAGGGGTAGATATTTAGAAATTTTATATGCCAACTTGTAATGCTTCCTCACTGCCCTCCAGGCTGCTATCGTATCCTTAGGGTATGTGCGCACGTTGCTTTTTACCTGCTTTTTACCTGCTTTTTTGCTGCTTTTTCTTCTGCGCTGTTTAATGCCAAAATGGATGTGTTCTTCTATTCAAGCAAAGTCTATGGGAATTTGGGTTTCTTGTTCACACTATGTTGTTCAAAATGCTGCCTTTTTGTGGCAGAACTTTGGTCAAAAACTCAGCTTTGCAGTGCAAAACCCAAATGGCAAAAACAATTGACATGTTGCTTCTTTGAAAAGCTGAGTTTTTGACCAAAGTTCTGCCACAAAAAGGCAGCATTTTGAACAACATAGTGTGAACAAGAAACCCAAATTCCCATAGACTTTGCTTGAATAGAAGAACACATCCATTTTGGCATTAAACAGCGCAGAAGAAAAAGCAGCAAAAAAGCAGGTAAAAAGCAGGTAAAAAGCAACGTGCGCACATACCCTTAAACAGAGAAGACTGCTTAATTTTTTGGGGTAGATTAGCTTGACTGGTGTGAAGAAGGGCCTTTAAATCCCATGGAAGCGCATAATTTCTCTCAACTCCAAGGGACACGTGTTTCTGTGAGCCATGAATCCAATCCATCCAATACCTGGACAAACAGGCCAGATTGTAACCCCTAACGTTTGGTAGGTTTAATCCCCCATTATCCTTTGATGCAGTCAGCTTCCTTATACCAATGCGAGCTCGTTTCCCCCTCCACACAAACCTCGAGAAACTTCTATTAAGAAGTTCAACATCCTTATGTCTCAAGAGTAAAGGTAGAGTTTGGATATGATACATCAACTTAGACATGGACATCATCTTAATTAATTGTGCTCTGCCCATGATGTTCAACGGGAGGTCCTGCCATCTCTGGAAGTCCTGAACTATTTGATTTATAAGAGGTGGGAAGTTTAGGTTATATAAAGAAGTCGGCCCCTTACCAATTCTAATGCCCAGATATGTGATGTATGATCTTGCTATAGAAATATGCTCACACTGGCCACCCTCCTGCAAATGAGCCTTCCCATTGCCCAGGTACAGAAATTCACATTTAGTTGGGTTAATTTTGAAGCCTGAGTAGCTCCCGTATTCTCGCAATATATCTAATATAAGTGGTACCTGAGTTTTAGGATCTGAGAGAAACAACAGTACATCGTCGGCAAAGAGTGTCCGTCTGTCTCTTTCCCCGTCTGTCTCTTCCCAGGTCTGTCACTTTCCAGGTCTACCTGTCTTTCTCTCTCTATCCGTCTCCCCACCGACATCTTATTACCTCACATATAAGCTTCTTATACTATGTCTTTTGTTGCTATAGCAACCAATCACAGCTCCTACTAATAACCTATAGTTCCAGGCTCCATTTACTTTAATGGAGGCATGTTTTTTGGAGAGTAACTGTAAAGCGCGGGGTTAAATTTTCCTGTCAAAACATAGTCTACGACGTTCCCTGGGTCACATGAGGTGTCTGTGAAAAATTTCGTGATAGTAAATGCTACAGTGCGGATACACTTTTCGTGTCACTTTTTCCCCATTATGTAAATAGGGGAAAAATTGATTGGTAAATTGGAACGCGCGGGGTTAAAATTTCACCTCAAACATAGCCTATGACGCTCTCGGGGTCCAGACGTGTGAGTGTGCAAAATTTTGTGGCTATAGCTGCGACGGTGCAGATGCCAATCCCGGACATACATACATACATACATACATTCAGCTTTATATCTAATATATAAAGCTGAATGTGTGTGTGTGTGTGTGTGTGTGTGTGTGTGTCCGGGATTGGCATCTGCACCGTCGCAGCTACAGCCACAAAATTTTGCACACTCACACTTCTGGACCCCAAGAGCGTCATAGGCTATGTTTTGAGGGGAAATTGTAACCCCGCGCTTTACAGTTATTCACCAAAAAACCTGCCTCCATTAAGGCGAATGGAGCTGGGAGCCACAGTGCAGCCAGAACTTCAGAAGAATGCACAGTCACGCCCTTATATGGAATGTTGGCATGTCACAATGCAGCCAGGGAAAGAGACAGACAGAGAAAGAGGCAGACACAGACAGGGTAAGAAACAGACATAGACAAGGTAAGAGACAGACACAAAGACACAGACAAAGAAACAGACTGACAGGGAAAGAGACAGACAGGGAAAGAGACAGACAGGGCAAGTGACAGAGATAGATAGACAGACAGGGAAAGAGATTGAGACAGACAGGGAAAGAGACTGATAAAGAGAGAGAGAGACAGAGAGATATATATGCAGAGGGGGAGACAGACAGAAAATGGGAGAGAAACAGAGAGACAGTTACTATCCCGGGCAGCGCTGGGTGCTATGTTGTAAGGCGAAATTTTAACCCCACGTGTTCCAATTTACCAATCAATTTTGCCCCTACATAATGGGGAAAAAGTGAAACAAAAAGTGTTGGGGGCAAATTGACAGCTGCCAGATGTGAACAAGGAGGACTTAAAGAATGAGAGCGAAGGCGCCAAAGAGTTTATACTGTACAGTTGCTAAGGTGGGCCCCGACATGGGATACTCACCACACTCTGGGATATGAACACACACACAAAATGAGCCACACGCTACCACGTGCTAGAACACATATACCACCCTCAGCACAGATTTCACACATACACCAACCTCGCCACATAATCGCCCTAAAACACACACAAGTCTGGTATTATCCTTCAAATATAAAAATCTGATTAATAAGCAGCCAAACTACAAGAACAACAAATGTACCACATAGGAAATACGGCAGCTGTCAGTCACATGACCTGTCTATATGTGTATGTGTGAGCTAATATATATACTGTCAGGGGGGAGGGCTTTCTGTTGCCTGGAGATTTATCAGGCTGCCAATAGCAACCAATCACAGCTTAGCTTCTATTTTGCTACAGTTAATTAATCTGAGCTCTGATTGGTTAATATAGGCAACAATTTAATAATTACATTTATATCTATTTGTTTTGTGGTGTTTGTGTGCAGAATACATGTTTGTTAATACATTCTATTTTGTTAACAGCAGTTATTAACCCGGGCGAAGCCGGGTAGTACAGCTAGTATTGGATATATGCTTACTCCTGATGATCCAAATTCCCGTGGGACCACACGATACTCCACCTACTACATCGGGGAACTCTTGTGCAGGACACCAGACAAGATTAGCATCCAAAAGAGGTTGTCTCAAAAGCCAGCTAAGTAGCAACTGCCATAGGTAGAAAAATATTCAGTGTCCAACAGGACTAATAGTGAGCAGTCCATTGATGTGGTCTAATAAACTGTATACAAAGTACAACAAAAGTAAATATGCAAAAATGATGGAAAAAGATTTCACTGGATTCTCAGCAGGGTTTCTTTGTTAAAGTTCATCAGTGGGGACCCAATGGAGCACAAACGCATATATGATCGAAAATCGTAGGACCATGTTCAGACAAAGAGAAAAAACTCACTATGCGTTTTTTCTCTGTGAATGAACAGTCTTCATAGCACTTCAAAACAAATTGACAAAGAATCAAAATAAAGATAGCACATAAGAGAATAATGCATGAAAACTGTTCAGTCACAGGCTAGAAAAATAAGTACTAATCCAAGGCTCCAAAAGACGAGATCAGGATGACTAGGAAAAAGGGCAAAAATTGAATCCACAGAAGTAGACAAACAGTAGCAGACGCAGTGGAGATCTCCAAGAGAAAAAGACAAGCTGGGGCACACTGGAGAAGTGTCCGGTGGGTCACAGGCACATGGCCGACATAACAGAAGGACCAGGTGTTCAAGACACATTCACTGGAGAAAAACTGACACAGGAAATGATATCACTGGTGTCAACTTGAGGCAGTTTCTCTTCCTTTATACACCAAGGGCTGGACATGATTGGTTCACTGGGATTAGAGCCAAGCCCCGCACCTGTCTCACTGACAAGCAAAGACCTGACTCCCTTCTAGCACTGGCCACTAGAGGGAGCCCAGAAACATCCTCAGGAAGAATCTTAACCTCTTCACAATTGGCAACAGCGAAACCAACAAAAACACCATCCATAACACATGTGATTTCTGGCCATCAAAGGTCACAGCATCTGGCTACACAAATGCTCCCTGACTTTCCATTGTTCCTGCTGTCAGTATTCATTGGTATAGGTAGCTTTCCTGCTGGATTCATCTCTCTCCCGTTTGTACCGAGCAGGAACTCAACTTCCATCCAGCTGTTGACTGTCACTATTCCCTTGGTGTTAAATATCTCTTCCTTCCTTTGGTCTGTGATATTTTCAGTTCCTTCCAAGCTGAGGTTGCAAACAGGTGGTTTGTACTTCTCTGTGGTATCGTTGCTGAAAGCTCTGCTGAACTTTTACCTGAGTCATCTAATGATAAGTCGTGCATAGTTTTCCCCCTGTGCGTCCCCCTTGTGTCTTCAATAATTGTTTAGTGGGGTTGACAAAGTGCTCCTCCCATCCTTTCCCTATTTAGGGCCTAGCACTACAGCTACCTAAGGTCAAATGTCCGGCTTGGTGCATAGTTGCGAAACCTATCTAGGTTTTGTGAGGGACCCCAGGGACCAGCAGTAGGTTTGGCCAGGGGTCATCATGTTCCCTCTACCTAGATACAGGGTTTAATTTCCCTTCCCTTTCGCCATGCGCATGTTACTTCCTCCTACCTAGCGTGACACTGTGCCTTGTATTGTTCAGGATTATTGTACTTGTCCCTGTTATGTATACCCCTTTTCACATGAAAAGCATCATGGAATGAATGGCACTATAATAATAATAAACAATACATTAGCTCCCATGCTAATCCCTGTTTTCTAAAGTAAAAATTCATTATCATACAAGAAATAATTATTTTGGAGCAGGAATATCATTGCTGAAAATAGAAATTCCTTTATTTCCACAGTATATGTACTATATACAGTATGTCCAGATGATAAGAAAGACATAGCGCAATATTGTCTGGAATTGATGGGTATGAAACTGCCAAATCGCAAGTGATCCAAGAATAATTACTAGCACAGTGAAACTTGTCAAACGTTTTTACTACAAAGAGTTGGATATTGACTAAAAGGGCCACTTAATATGGTGGTGATGGTGGTCTCCTAAAAAGAGCCACTCCTTGGCTAACTCCTTCCCGGAGGGATATCTGGCTAGTTTCTGTGTCGAGACTCCTAACCGAGGCTCCACAGACTTTTTTGATTTGCATATTTCCCAGGGGGCAATGCACCTAAGATTTCACTGTGTTGAGCGCTCTCTTTGGCTGCCGGCAGTGTTTTCTCTGGCTGGTCTACCCGAGATCAGTGATTGTTTTGTCTTGTTGGTCTACTAGGCATTGCTCCCACCTGGCCAGAATCCTATTCCACACTGATGAGGGGCAATACTCCGAAACAGCTGTCTGTGGATGGATACCTGGCCTTGGTATTTCCCTTGTCATATCTTTAAACTTGTAAAAGAGTTGGATATTGACTAAAAGGGCCACTTAATATGGTGGTTATGGTGGTCTCCTAAAAAGAGCCACTCCTTGGCTAGCTCCTTCCTGGAGGGATATCTGGCTAGTTTCTGTGTCGAGACTCCTAACCGAGGCTCCACAGACTTTTTTGATTTGCAGATGATAAGTAAGACATAGCGCAATATTGTCTGGAATTGATTGGTAAGAAACTGCCAAATCGCAAGTGATCCAAGAATAATTACTTGCACAGTGAAACTTGTCAAACGTTTTTACTACAGATTTACTGTAGTGTCTTTGATGAACCCTGGAAGATCCTGCAATAATGGTAGCAGGTAATTATCCACCCAAGCTCCCAAATACTCTCTTATGTGTCCCCACTACTATAGATCTAAGGAGGAGGGGGAAAGTATTTTTGTGGATTTTGGGTAATGAATAATATACAGGAATATTAGGATGTTCTACCAACAGATATTCTGCAAGTTTTTTGTCAATTGCCACCTTATGTATACAATCCTGCAATTTGGATAACTCCATATTAAAACATTATTTGGAATCACTTAGCAACCTAATATAGATGTTTTCATTTTTTAAAAATTCCAGATTCATTTAATGGTGCAATTCAGTGTTTAAAACAACTATTGCACCTCCCTCATCTGCTGGACAGAATAGAATTTTTTATTATCCTTCAATTCCTTGAGTGCAGACTTTTCATCATTTGTTAGGGTATTAAACAAAATTCTTTTATTCAGATTCTTTGTCTAACAAAATGAGTCCTTTAACCCTTTCACAACAAAGGATGTACCTGTACATTCTTTGCCGTATCTGGCCCTTTAATGTGATGGGCGAACTCGGCATACCCGGGATTAACGGATCCAACTTGGTTTAAAAAAAAAAAAAACCCCGTTCTGGCCCGGAATTGATTCTGGATATCTGACTAGACGCCGGCCCCATATCAGTGACTAGAATCTGGTGCTTTAAAATGGTGGTATAAGGGATAGGGGGGTTGGAGCAAGCACGTTATATTTACCAAGTCTCCCATGTGGCTGTAACGCTACTTGCATACATATGCAATGCTTTCCCCACCCACTGACAATCCACACATTTTTGTTCCAGTCAGACGTGCCCCCACCCTGTGTGACAGCATTTCTGACTGCAACCAATCAGAGGTGCTGTGTGTGTGTCTCAATTGGTGTAAAACTAAATAAATAAATTAGCATAGGGTCCCCCCAAATTATGATACCCAGCACAGATAAAGCGTACGGCTACAGGCTGCAGTTCTCAGCTGTTTGCTTATCGTGGCTGTGTATCAAAAGAGGGACCGCATGCAGCTTTTCAAAAAATAAATAATTTTAAAAAATGGCATACACTCCCCCCAATTTTGATACCCAGCCATGATAAAGACCGACAGCTGAGAGCTGGTTTTCTCAGGCTGGGGAGACCCATGCCTATTGGGCCCTGCCCAGCCTAAAAATAGCAGCCTCTAGCTGCCCTGGATTGTCACATCTATTAGATGCGACAATCCCAGAACTTTACCCGGCTCATCCTGATTGCCCCGGTGGAGTGGCAGTCAGGGTAATAAGAGCTTAATGACAGCTCACAGCTACCACTAAGCCCTAGATTAGTAATGGGGAGGGTCAATGAGACTTCCCATTTCTAATACTGTAAGTGAGAAGAAATAAATACAAACACCGAAAAAATCCTTTATTTGAAACAAAATACAAAAAAACCCTCTTCACCCATTTATTAACCCCTAAAACACTCAGGACCGACATAATAACACACAAGGTACCATGATAATTCCAGCTCTGCTATATTACTGAAGGCATAGCGCGCGGGCTGTTACGTTTAGTCCAGGAGTGGACCCACGGGACCATGGACCGGACTCCTCCAGGGAGGCCCCCAGGAGCGAACCCCTATACAGGGACTGTCTGGCGACCACCCCAGAGGGCCTAGATGCACAGTAGCCGGAACACAGGCGGGATAACGGGAGCATCCTCGGAAAGTCCGGAGGGAATACTGAGGCCAGCCCCGTGATGTCTTCGGACCGGAGGGAATCGGAATGGATGATCGGAGCCGGGTGAAGACAGCAGGCGGAGTCCGGAACCAGTGACGACTGCAGGCTGGAGACTTCAGATGTAATCCGGAGCCAGTGGCGGAGTGAAGCAGAGGGACGATTGAGAGGTCCACTGCTAACTGACACCGGGGAATCTCCAGGGAGCCGGACCAGCTGTGGCACACACCGAGCGTCAGGTTCTGAGGACAGAGACAGGATTAATCCAGGAACAGGAAACAGAGGGCTTGAACACAATCGCAAGATACTAAGCTGTGAGAACTTGTTGAACAAGCCCCACCCGTATGTGACAGGAAGTCTTTTATACCCTGCACCTGCAATCAGCCATCTCCTGTTCCAGGGATGCTGGCCGTTTAAGAAAAGGTGAATGAGCGTGCCTGCACCATAATGTGCATGCACGAAGCCCGGGAGCCAGAGGCAAGCACAGGAGACTGGGGACAGGACGCAGAGGAGCCGGAGGCAGAGTCCCGAGTCGCAGCAAGCCGGGGGGACCGCCGAACAGGAAGCAAGGGGGACGCAGGGGAGCAGGAGCGGGAGCCACGGCCGCATTCGGTGAGCACGGGGACCAGATCAGTGGGTACTGAGCGGCGCCGGGACACCAGGACTGGATCAGTGGGTAAGGAGAGGTGCCGGGACACCAGGGGCGTGACACGGGCATAGAACATGAACACCCGCTGTGAGCTTCAGGCAGAGACTGAGCCTCAGCGATGAGCGGTGATATCACTTAGGTTAATTACAGTCACAGCTGGAGGTTCCTACAGTCCTCCACCTGTGACCACAGGTAAACTGACCTCAGGATACCTCATTAAACACGGTGTTCAACACTTGTGCTTTTTACACACTTTACTGACGTATTCATTTGTCAGTTAGGTTATTTACTGTGGTACATGTCACAGTTTTTCATCTTTACATATAAGATATTGTTGCATGTTGTTATCTTTTATCACTTTTCTATTGAATACTGTGTGTTTTGTACCATTGTATATGCTATTATCTGCTGTGGTCTATGTAATATTGCTCATCATATTGTTGTAGCATTATATTTATCTCTGCCTGTGCCTCCCCTTTAGTCTTGTCTAATACGTTTCTCTTGGTGGCTATTTACCAGGAAATATGGATGGTACGATTTTCCATTTTAAGTGTTTTTAATCTGTTGATGTATTTGTCCAATTTTGTGTGATATTTTTGTACAATAAAATTTGTTTTTTTTGGTGATCCCCTTTCATTGGCACTTTCCTACCTTCTAATTCATTGCTTCCTGCTTGCATGCCCCTTTCTTAAAGGGCCAGTGTCCCATTACCCGGAAGCAATAACTGAGGTCATCTATTACCCTAAAGGTATTTAAGACCGCCTCCCCTAACAGACACCGCTTAAGCAACGTTGCCTATAGTGCTGGTTCTCAGGTCCCTGTGTGTTTACTGTGTATCCCTGTACTAATTTCCTGTTGCCTGTCTCGTCCTAGAGCCTGCTCTCCACCATTGCCAGTGTACCGTCATGTCTGAACAGTCACTAGAGTGATGCCACATCTGAGCCTATACCGCAGTGCACACTCAAAAAGACGCTTAATAAGATGGACAATGCCGAACCACAAACTAGACGGGAATTTACAGTGAATCCCTCTGCCTCTTTACAGTGAATCTTCCATTGGGAAATTTGTCTATCACATTTTCAGAGATTTACTTATAATCTCCGGTGTAAGTGCTCAGTGTAGCGTGCAGGATAAATGTGCACCGTGCCTTACTACAATTTTGGGAGGCCGAATAAATAAATTAACAGCATTTGAAGAATTGGTTCTATTTTTTGTTTTACGCTGTTCATCATGCGGTATAAGTGATTCAATGGCTTTATTGCTCAGGTGTGTATGATTACAGTGATACCAGATTTATATAGGTTTTTTTAAGCTTGGCTATCATCACACTCAAATTTTTTTTTACAAAATTAAGGTTTTTTGCTTCATTGAATTTTGAAGCCTATAGGTTTTTTATTTTTCTTCTGATAGTCATGTGAGAGCTTGTTTTTTCTGGGATTAGTTGAAGTTTTTATTGGTAAGATTTCAGCCACATATTTATTGTTTATGGTGGACTCAACATCTGATCGATCATGCTGCTGTTACCCCCAGTGCGAACCAATCAAACACTGCCCTTGGCTCGAAGTGGGCCAAGCAGCGTGCATACCCAGGCACAGTGATGGTCATATAAGTTGGTTGTATTCGTAAAGCACGCAAACTCTGAACCAGAATTTTGTTTTCTTGGAAAAGTATGAGTTTGTACCAAAAACTGAACTTTAGGTTTGCTCATCTCTAATCGTTAGTATTGACAATGCACCAGAATTGCAATAAATTATATCTGTCAGTGCTACACTGACACAACCTCTCAGACCATGCTGCTGGCATGGTCTGACAGGCTTGCCACATCTGACTGATCCAGATGTCATCATCACGACCATAGGACAAAACAACAGCTTTAGAATGCACAGCCAAGGAATTCAGATAATGACCATGAAATGGGGGTGTACACGTCAAGCAAAACACATTTTGGACAGGAGAAACAAGAAGCTTGACCATAAAGGCACTCACTCCACAAGGTATATAAAGGGTTAAAAAACAATTTTATTTTTTGTACAAAATATTAAAACCAACAATAATAAACATGATAAAGTGCACAAAGTGTGATAAAGCACCAAAGACAACAAGCAATACCCAGTTGGTCTTCCTATAAAATTATTTTTAATGAATTTTCCATAAGGTTCACAGGGATTGGATCTATATGAAATTTTTTTTTTTCTCTTTTCCCTCCTTGAATATCAAGCCGTTTACTTCATATCAAAAAGCACTGGAATTCAAACAATACAGTACAGACTTAATAACCTAATCATCAGAGGATAATATAGTACACTGATACCAGTACCTATAAGTCCTTGACTGGACCCCAGTTTGAGGCACCAAAAAAAAAAAAAATCCTGACCCAGTAGTCAAAAGATCCAGATCCACTGATCTAAATATACACAATTCCTGTAATGATAAATACTTAACTTATAATAAGGAAGACCTGGCCCAACGCGTGTCGCTTAGAACAGCTTCATCAGGGGCAAAGAGTGTCATAGACAGCAGTGAACATGAATGGGTATTTATACAAGTGCACAAAGACTTCATTAAAAACACATGTCCTACCCGTGTGGTGCATGATCCTCCATGGTGTTTGTAATCAGGAAGTTGTTCACAGTGGAGGGGAGGTTACCTCCAGACATTGCTATAGCACCTGCGCTGATTTACGCAGATTACCTGACTAAAACAAGTGAGGAATAGCAGGATAAGCAAATTCGCGTATATAACGCTGAAAAGCCATACTGCGCATGCGCTGGATTACGCAATAATCGTACTTACAATGCTTTGGAGAATAAGGAAGTAAAAAAAATAATAAAAAGTAAAAAAAAAAAAAAAAATCCAGTAATAAGAATGAACTAGTAACAAGTAATAAGGTAAGTAAATTTGCGTACATATCGCTAGATAACCATGCTGCGCATGCGCTAAATTACGCAGTGTTTGTACTTGGAATACTTTGGAGAATAGGAGAGTGGAAAAGCATCCAGCATTGAGAGCAATGAGAGGTGATTACTGCTAGGCAAAAATGGCTTTATACAGTAGTTTACAGATAGGGGTGCTTCACACATAGCGAGATCGCTACCAAAATCGCTGCTACGGCACGGTTTTGGTGACGCAACAGTGACCTCATTAGCGATCTCACTGTGTGTGACACTGAGCAGCAATCTGGCCCCTGCTGCGAGATCGCTGCTCGTTACACACAGCCCTGGTTCGTTTTCTTCAAAGGCGCTCTCCCGCTGTGACACACAGATCGCTGTGTGTGACAGCGAGAGAGCGACGAAATGAAGCAAGCAGGGAGCAGGAGCCGGCATCTGGCAGCCTGCGGTAAGCTGTAACCAGGGTAAACATCGGATAACCAAGGTGGTTACCCAATATTTACCTTAGTTACCAGCCTCCGCAGCTCTCACGCTGCCTGTGCTGCCGGCTCCGGCTCTCTGCACATGTAGCTGCAGTACACATCGGGGTAATTAACCCGATGTGTACTGTAGCTAGGAGAGCAAGGAGCCAGCGCTAAGCAGTGTGCACGGCTCCCTTCTCTCTGCACATGTAGCTGCAGTACACATCGGGTTAATTAACCCGATGTGTACTGTAGCTAGGAGAGCAAGGAGCCAGCGCTAAGCAGTGTGCGCGGCTCCCTGCTCTCGCGGTTATGATCGCTGCTTCGGCTGCTGTGTTTGACAGCTAAGCAGCGATCATAACAGCGACTTACAAGGTCGCTGTTACGTCACAGAAAATGGTGACGTAACAGCGACCTCGTTGTCGCTGTCGCTTAGTGTGAACCAGCCCATAAAGGCTAACATTATATAGTATAGACATTAATCAAGACACCTTTGTAAAACCAAAGATTGCAAGGACAGTATAACCCACAAGCAGCTAATAGCTGCTGGGGGGGTAACCATATATGCAAGTACTGATGATCATCAAGGTTTTTTTTAAAAAAAGGAACATGACACAATAATAAGGAATACAATTGTTTAGTTAATTTTTGAGACCTAGAGACCACTAATTACATACACAAGTTGTAGAAAAAAGGCATACAGAAAGGCACCATAAATAATTGAGCTACCGTGCACCTATATAATAACAAAGATGTATCCCCCATGTATAGCATATCAGAAAAGAACGCACATATTTCCATCAAAAAGATCTTTATAATGCCACCCATGAGTCTCAAATGGAGCAATTGGTAAAATTTCAAAGAAAGAGAGAAGGGTTCCTAATTATATGCCAAGGTGACCAGGGACCACACATCTTGGTGCGGATTTATAGATTTTTGATGCCGCAAATATCAAGGACCCTATATCAGGGAATATCAATAAAGGTGACATGTCACGAATCAACAAGAGTTGCCCATCATTAGATCAAAGATAACTGTGACAACTCACAACAATCTCTCATCAATGAATCACTCAATCCTAAAAATCACTCGAGTTGACACACAGAGAAAAGAGCCTATATGGAGATCATACACCACAAGGATAAATATATGGAGTCCCATGTTAGAACAGACAATATACATTATTGGAAGAAAGTCAAAAAAAGTAAAAAAAAAAAAAAATTAAATGGCTAAATGGATATCAAGTCCTTTTGGTAAAGCTCAAATCCAAAGCAATTCTCTTTTTTTTCTCCTCCTTTTTTCCTCTCTCTTTCTCTTTATCCCCTTCTATTCTTTGTTCTTTGTTACTTTTTCCTCCCATTTATTTGATTGGTTCCCAAGGAAAACTTTGAGCAATACTCCAGTTATAAAGATCCAGAACATTCATCCAATGTCAGAAAGACCAACACCATAGAGGGATCCACGTACCCATAAATGGATTCTAAAAATTGAATAGGAGAAAACAAATGTTAGAATATTACGTAAAAAATAGCAACTGTAAGGGTTCTCAGTCAACCCAACAAGCCTGTAAATAAGAGCTCTTCATTAAGGCCTATTGGGGAAATTGATTCTAAGAGACAGATCCACCGTGACTCCATCTGTAAAAGACGCTTTTGGAGGTCACCCCCCCTAATGTTAGTGACCAACCTTTCCAATCCAATAATATGTAAACCTCTGGGTTTCCCACGATGGAACCTGTGGAAATGAGAAGCAACTGAGGTTAAGGTCTTACCTTTTTTGATGTCACTGGAGGCTAAATTGATAGTAGAAATATGCTTTTGACACAGTTTCCTCAGTTCCTGAGTGGTTTCACCAATATATAGTTTCGGACAGGGGCAGATTAAAGCATACACCACATGCGTGGACTTACAGTTTATATAGGAATGAATTTTGTACTGTTTGTTGTTAAGTGGATGTGAAAAATGATCTCGTGTAGGCACCATAAATTCACAGATGCTACAATCTCCACATGCAAACGATCCAAGGAGTCTAGTGCCACGTCCCATAGAATATGAGGGGCGTACAAAATGACTCCTTGTTAGGCAATCACCAATATTTGGGGCTTTTTTTGCTGTTACCAAGGGACGATCATCAATTAAGTCCTTTATTTTTGGATCAGCTTTCAGAATTCGCCAGTGGTCTTTCAGAATGTTGTTAAAAGAATACCATTGGTTATGGAAATTCGTGGTGATCCTAATACATGAATCAATAGATTTTTCTTTGGATAAAAGAAGAGATGATTGAGATTGTGATTTGGCTCTCTGAAATGCCCTAGAGATAGTTTTCTTTGGGTACCCTCTTTGTCTAAAGCGTTCCGTAAGTTTTCTTGATTCTCTGAGGAAATCCTGGTCTGAAGTACAATTTCGCCTTAGTCGCAGGAATTGACCAATAGGGATGCCGTCCTTCACATGTTGGGGGTGGAAACTCGAATAATGTAAGAGACTGTTGGTTGCAGTCTCTTTACGGTGGAGATTAGTCACGAGCCTGCCATTATCCATAAGCAACTCCAGGTCCAAGAAGATACCTTTTGTAGAAGAGATGGAATAAGTGAGGAAGATGTTTAATGAATTTTTATTGAGAAGTGCAATAAATTCCTGACATTCAAGTTCCGAACCTTGCCAAAGAAATGCCACGTCATCAATGAAACGATACCATCCCAGTATCTTGTTCCGAAATTGTTCCATGGGGTAAACTGTTAAAGCCTCCCACCATCCTAGAAATAAGTTTGCCAAAACTGGTGCACACCGTGCGCCCATAGCTACTCCAGATGTTTGGAGGAAAAAGGTCCTGTCAAAGACAAAATAGTTGTGTGTCATCACAAATTTTAGAAGGTCAATCAAAAATGAATCATGTAATCTGTTGAAATGTTCTTTTTTATCAAGGAAGTATGATACTGCTGACAGACCATCTTGGTGTGAAATATTGGAATACAATGATTCCACATCACAAGTAACAATTAGTGTGTTAGATGGAATATTGACACAACCAATCTTCTGTATAAAGTCAGTGGTATCGCGTATGTACGAAGGCAGGTTCTGGAGGTTGTAGATAATAGTCCAAATATGAACCCGCCTTTTCACACAAATTGCCATTCCCAGAGACTATGGGGCGGCCCGGTGGATTATGCAAGCTCTTATGTACCTTCGGAAGTAAATAAAATGTAGGTACCATAGGCTTTGCCACCAAAAGAAAATTCTTCTCCTTACTTGTGATGATGTCATATTCCAGAGCGTTGTCCAAGAGATGTGCCAGTCTTTTTTGGAAGGTTGCAGTTGGATCAGAAGGTAATCTGGAATAGAATCTGTTGTTATTCAGTTATCGTTCCACTTCCTTCAGATATAGCTCAGTGGGCCAAAGCACCACATTCCCCCCCTTATCTGCCTCCTTAATTACAAAGGTCTTGTTCTTGAGCTCAGACAGAGCCCTTTTTTCTTTTTTATTCAAATTATGACGACCAACAGGGTTGTCAGAGAGTGCAAGAATCTCTTTTCTTTATAAGTTCAGAGAAGAGCTGGATTGATGGAAAAAGTGGCGTTGGGCCAGGTCTTCCTTATTATAAGTTAAGTATTTATCATTACAGGGATTGTGTATATTTAGATCAGTGGATCTGGATCTTTTGACTACTGGGTCAGGATTTTTTTTTTTTTTTCCGCTGCCTCAAACTGGGGTCCAGTCAAGGACTTATAGGTACTGGTATCAGTGTACTATATTATCCTCTGATGATTAGGTTATTAAGTCTGTACTGTATTGTTTGAATTCCAGTGCTTTTTGATATGAAGTAAACGGCTTGATATTCAAGGAGGGAAAAGAAAAAAAAAAAAAAAAATTTCATATAGATCCAATCCCTGTGAACCTTATGGAAAATTCATTATAAATAATTTTATAGGAAGACCAACTGGGTATTGCTTGTTGTCTTTGGTGCTTTATCACACTTTGTGCACTTTATCATGTTTATTATTGTTGGTTTTAATATTTTGTACACAAATAAATTGTTTTTTAACCCTTTATATACCTTGTGGAGTGAGTGCCTTTATGGTCAAGCTTCTTGTTTCTCCTGTCCATAACGACCATAGGTTGACATCACAACGATCGGGCTCCCGTAATTCCATCGCTGTGGTCCCAATCGTACGAGAGTGGGAGCGCACTCTCTCTCCCAGCCCCTTAAATGCTGTAATCACTATTGATAGCGGCGGGTAGTGGGTTAAACCACCAGGTGCGGCACATTTACACAGCTGTTGTGCCCCGTGTAATCGCCATGCTGTACCCATACATCATAGGTTGGGAATCCCTTACCAACAATGATGTCTGGGTACATCACAGGTCACAAAGAGGTTAAATGATGCTATGAGCACTGTGTAAGACCTCTTTCACACATCTGTGAAAATCACGAACATTTTGCACGGACGTTTAAAAGGTGCATATGTCGCGGGCGAAGAAGGACTGCGCTGTGCTCGCTAACGCTCGGGTCCAGCGCTGCTGCGATGGCTGCTCGGTGGCTCAAGCGGTGGGCCGGATCTGGGGACTCGAGCGGCGCTCCTCGCCCGTGAGTGAAAGGGGGTAGTTTGGTTTGGGTATTTGGTCCGTGACGCCACCCACGGGTTGTTGTGAGGTTGGACACCACCGCTGCTGGTGACGGAGATCCCGGGAGCGATGGTAGGGAGCAGCTGGGATGTTGTTTCCCCCCTCCGTGGGTAGGGGTTGGTGGTCCCGGGGCTCAGTGAGGTGACGGAGAGGCAGGGTTGGCAAGGTGCAGGGTCGCCTGGTTGTACTCACTCAGCCACAAATGTACACAAAGTCTCTGGTAAACCAAGCGGCTGGATGGACGGGTCCCGCAGCCGGCTGCTGTGGTTTCTCCCGGACAGTTGGTGGTGGCTGCCTTTCCCTGCACCTTTGTGTATGTTCGGTCCCGATGGCTTCCCACCGGTAACCCGATCCCCAGCGTGTATATGTGCAGGAGGAGCCCTTTTGCCCGCAGGCTCTGGCCCTTGGAACTCTAGCTGTGGCGGTAGCTGTATTTCCTTTTGCTGGTCGGACGGTTGCCTTCAATCGGGTCTTGGCTGTTAGGAAACCCCTGGGGTTCCGGTCACTGACGGATTTGACCTCTAATGGCGACTCCAAGCCTGGTCGGGGTCCGCAGGCCCTGCCTGTGTGGGCTGGCTTCACTTCGCTCCTCGGTTCGGTACCGGCGGGCCACCGCCCGTCCCCGGTCCTACGGTTCCGCGTTGATCTGCCTCTCCTGCAGACGGCCACCACCGTCTGCCAACCTTGCTCTTAGTGCCCGGGCCACACACCCGGACACGGTCAGTTTGCTCCTCTACTTCCACTCCACTCCTCACTCCTTCACTAACTGATCTGCTCTGACTTCCTTTTCCCGCCTCCAGGACTGTGAACTCCTCAGTGGGTGGGGACAACCGCCTGGTTTCACCCCACCTGGTGTGGACATCAGCCCCTGGAGGGAGGCAACAAGGATTTTGTGTCTGACTGATGTGCCTGTCTCGGGGTGGGGGTGTATGTTGTAGTACCTGTGACGACCTGGCTAGTCCAGGGCGCCACACATATGTGTGCGCATTTGTCCGTGTGTGTGTTCAGCGTGTGCTGTAAGTGTGCTATACGCGTGACATCCTAATAGCACATGGACAGCATGAATTTCTATACTTACCTGTCCATGGTGCTGATGTCTCCGGCGTTGCTGCTGCTTCAGGTCCTCAGTGCAGTGAATATGCCATGAGCATAATGAGCGGGGGTCGGAAGCAAATTACAGCAGCAGCAGAGATAGCAGTGCTGGAGAAGGTGACTATAGAAATTAATTTTATTATCCAGAAACGTGGTTTGCTTCGGTATGTATCAAAAGATGCAGAAATGTCTGTACCAAATAGTTAATGTGTGCACACACCCTAAAGCGGGGTTCAGAAACCTTTCTGGCTGTGAGAGCCATGAATGCCATATATTTTAAAATATAATTCCGTGAGAGCCATACTGACCAGGTGGGAGTAACGGTGGTGCGGTGGCTCAGAAGGTCCCAGGAGGCAGGGTAGGCAATGCTGCAGGCACAGAGGAGGGAATGTCGTGGCTCAAGAGGGTCAGTGTGTGTAGAGGGTTGGCAATACTGCTGCGGGCTTGTGGGGTGTCAAGCAAGCTGCTTTGAATCTCCCACAGTTGACGATATCGACTTCAAGAAAATGGCCGTGGCGTGTGCGCAGATTGATGTGATGGATTTCAAGAAAATAGCCACGAAGTTTTATCTACACATGTACCGCCTTCGCGGCCATTTTCTTTAAGTCGATCTCGTCAACTGTGGGAGATTCAAAGGATGCCGCAGTCCGCCGGCTACTGCGGGCTCACCGCCACAACATCCCACGAGCCTCCAGTATCGCTGACCCTTCGCCACCACTGCCGCCCCGGTAAGCCATATGCGGTTTGTAAGACACACCCCCATTTTTCCCCAGTTTTGGGGGGAAAAAAGTGTCTTAAATACCAGAAAATACAGTATTTTTTTTTTTATTAAAAAGTTGTCTGCGAGTCAGATGCAGCCATCAAAAGAGCCACATCTGGCTCGCGAGCCATAGGTTCCCGACCCCTGCTCTTTCAGATTTAAATTTGCAGCATGTCAATTCTTTCAGCGTTTTTGCTGCAGATTTCAAATCATAGTGAGTGGAAAAAATCTTCACCAAAAACACATGTAAAAATGCATAAAACATGCAGCAAAAATGTGCATTTTTGCCACAGCTCCAGCCTTAGGCTACTTTCACACATCAGTTTTTTGCCATCAGGTTCAATCCGGAAAAAAACGGGTAAAACGGATCCGATACCGCATCCGTTTTTTCCCCATAGACTTGCATTGGTACCGGATTGTACCGGATGGCTTTGCGTTGCATCCGTTTTTTTCCGGATGCGGCAAAATTAGTTAAAGCGGCGGCCGGAGGCAACGTAGCTTGCAACGTTTTTTTGTCCGGCAAAAAAAACGCATCGCGCCGGATCCGGCGCGATACGGCGTGTTTTACAATAGAAGCCTATGGACGCCGGATCCGGCGTAATGCGGTAAAAAACGGATGCGGCCGCCGGATCCGTTTTTCTAAACTGAGCATGCTCCAATGTAATTAACAAAACGGATCCAGCCAAAAAACGGACGAAAAGGATGCAAAAACGGATGCAAACCGTATCCACCGGATCCGTTTTTTAACGGATCCGGCATAACGGATCCGTTAAAAAAACGGATCCGGTGGATACGGTTTTCACTTTTTTTTCAGGATCCGTTGGATCAGGAAAAAAAAGGACTGTGCCTGAATACAGAAAACTGATGTGTGAAAGTAGCCTTAAATGGAGTGTTCTCATTACACCTGTTAAAGCAAATTATGATAAACATTGTGGCTATAGAATATAAATATTGACTTCATTTTTACAATGATTAGTAAACAGAGCTGATATACTGTACTCTGAGGACTATAAGGGTTTGTGCCCACAATCAGTGTTCACAGCATTTTGGACACAGCATGCTTCAGCTATGTCCAAAACGTTGCGATGTACAGTACAAGCACAGTGGATGTGATATCTAGAAATCTCATACCCACTGTGCATGTACTGCCGGCAGTGTAAACTGACCTGCGGTGCCGCTTTCCAAGCCGCAAATGTGGCACCCCAGGGTTCATGTGCCACAGTAACAACACAAAGGGTTAACTCCCCACAAAACACCAGCACCTTCAGGCCAGAAGGGGGAGACCAAGCTGCTCTCCTATGTATTCTGGTGTGGAGAGGAAGTGGTCAGTTCAGTTCCTGGGAGAACTGAAGAAGAAGGACCTGTAGGTTGGAGCTGGGTCAAGCTCACCACAGGGACCGTTGACCAATTCCAGGCCTAAGGTCTGAGGAGAAGAGACAGATAAAACAGAGGAACATACCTGGGAGAAAGAGTATTGCTGAACTCACCCCAGTGGAGTGCACAGAACGGATACCAGATCCGAGACTGTGCAGGTTACATACCGTACAGTTAACACCGGAGAAGTGAAGATTCCACATTCTTCATCTGTACCACAGACACAGCAACACAGCAGAGTTCAGGAACACTACAAGAAGAACTCGAGTTGCATGTCAGGTCGGTACCCGGGAGGAGAACAGGGCCGGCTGCCTAGTTTATACAGCAGCAGGGCCACACACAGTGCAGATAAGGGAGCCAAAAACGGCCCAGCTGGGTGGGAGAAACCCTGAACCCTGCACAGACTCCGTGGAGAGTACTCTGCTAAATGCTATCATCAGTAAAGGCCAAAGAAACTGCAATACCGTGAGTTTGCTTGTTTATTGCGCTCGTGTCTTGCACTCCCCCATAGACTATCACATTACCCCGGGGAGAAGGCTCTACCCGTGGGGAGCCGTCCCATCTCAAGCTGCCATCCATCACCCCCAGAGGTTCTGCAGCAGCGGTGGTCATCTCTGATCACATCCCACGGGTGGCGTCCCGTGCATAACCCTCCTTCTATTGTGGAACCAGGGATCACAGATCGGGTCACGACACCATGATCCCCTTCCCTGAAGCGACCCCTTGGCTCGGTTCTGAGTACCTTCTTATCTCTGGCAATACACAAGCATGTCAATTGTTTGCTGCGGAGTCGCAAGCGTCCTTCACAGGAAGAACAGAAGAGAGACTGCAACCGCCTGAGCACGGATCATGGACAAGAGCAGCTGCAGTCTCCTGGGTTCTTCTGCGGAGGAGACTCGCAGCCCCGCAGGTGAGGACCTGCCACCTTCAGGATGCAGCAGGTCTTGATCGTGGGCATGTACCCTAAGGGTACGTTCCCACGATCAGTGTTTGTTGAGTTTTTGACGCTACAGAATTTCTGCACCAATTCCGCACCTTGGTTTGCTTGTGTTTTTCTTGCATTTTTGTTACATGCGTTTTTTTATGCATTTTTGAAGCATGCATTTTTGTTTCAATAAAGTAGGTTGAAACACAGGCATCAGAGCAAACAGGAAGTTACCCAAAGCAAAGAAACAAGTTTATTATTACAGATTATAGTGGTATAAAATCATGTATAATTATAACCTTCACCATCTCATAAGAAACACTCTAACCGCCCACGTCCCAATACACACAAACACATATACAGACACAAAAGAAGAACATAAAGATATACCCAGATAGATGATAGAAATATATTACTGTAGATTGAGAGATAGATATCCTGCAGAGATATAATTTCCTAACCCCCACTACATAATATAGACTTGCAACCTTTAGTGCAGGAGTGGGGAACCTTTTACTACCGGGGGCCATTTGGAATTTTATACCAACTTTCGGGGACAGCACAAAATTATCAACTTGAAAATTACCATGCTATATTTGATCAAACAATTAATTAACTCACCCCTACACCACTACTGTGGTTGCTGGAGTTGCTTCTCTTTGGTGCAGATGTGCTATTAGCTGATACTGATCATGTTGCTTCTCCCAACTGTTTTGCCAGGTTTGTCTCGGTCTGGAGAGGCTGGGGCATACACATCACAGGATGATCTGGGGGTATACATATCACAAGAGATGCTGGGGTGCATAAATTTCAGGAGATGCTGTGGGTATACACATCACAGGAGGGGCTGGGGGCACATATATCACAGGAGATGCTGAGGACACATACATCACAGGAGATGCTGAGGACACATACATCACAGGAGATGCTGGGGGCACATGCATCACAGGAGGGGCTGGGGTATATACATCACAGGAGACACTGGGGCATATACATCACAGGAGTGGCTGGGGCATATACATCACAGGAGAAAAGGGGATGTATACATCACAGGAGACGCTGGGGCATATACATCACTGGGGGGCATGGACAGCACTGGGGGAGCATGGATAGCACTATTACTGGCAGTGGCACAAACAGCACTAGGGGGCACGGACAGGACTGGGGGAGCATAGACATCACTAAGGGGCATGGGCAGCATTGGGGTGGGCACGGACAGCACTGTAGGGCACACAGCACTAGAGGGGCACAGACAGTACTGGGGGACATTGTCAGGAATGGTGGCGGCGTGGACAGCACTAGGGGTGCACAGACAGCACTAGGTGGGCACTGCCAGGACTAGGGGGCACAGACAGGACTGGGAATAAGGACAGCATTGGCGGCAGCACAGGCAGTGGCACGGACAGCATTTGACGTCACAGACAGGACTGGCAGTGGCACGGACAGCACTGGGAGAGCATAGACATCACCAAGGGGGCACAGACAGCACTGGGTGTGGGCATGGACAGCACTGGGGGAGCACAGCACTGAGAGGCGCACATAGCACTAGGGGGCACAGACAGCACTAGGGGGCACGGGCAAGACTAGGGGGGGCATGGACAGGACTGGGGGGGCATGGACAGGACTAGGGGGGGCATGGACAGGGCTAAGGGGCATGGACAGCACTGGGGAGCATGGACAGCACCTGGGGGGCATGGTCAGTACCTGGGGGGCATGGACAGCACCAGGAGGGAAGCATGGACAGCACTAGGGGGGCACGGACAACAGTAATTGCTCAAAGCACTTTACTTGGGGCTGGTACACAGCACTGGGGGTACACAGCAGGTACACAGCACTGGGGAATCACAAAGCATCAGTCTGGGAGGCATATACAGCAGGGCGGCCGGTACAGCAGCTGCTCATCTTCGTCTGTGAGATGGCAGCGCATCTTGTGCTTACTCTAGCCACAAGGTAAGTCCTGAGCATGCTGGCACAGGCCAGCATGAGGACCTCATGCGTCCTCGCATCACGCCTTGGGATTTAAAGCAAAATCACGGCTGCCGCCTGAGTGCTGTGGTCCCCGGAAATGTTGCCTGGGGCCACAGGTAAAGCCATTGTGGGCCACAAACGGTCCTTGGGCGGGAGGTTGCCCACCCTGCTTTAATGCCTTTCATGTGGCACTGAAGGGTGTTTAACCTAATAAATAAACACAGCACCAATACCACAATCAAAAAGTTGGGGGCTCAAAACAGCAGATACATAATGAACATAAGGACATACAAACGCATATGAAGATGAACCTTTATTAGAATAAAATCAACAACAACATTAACAGAAATAAACACTTGAAATAGATCACTCTGTGTGTAATGGCTAATATGTGTTTCCCTTTTTGTATTGAATTACTGAAATAAATTAACTTTTTTAAGATATTCTAATTTATTGAGATGCACCTGTATTTCATATTTAGGCAAGACACACCTGGGAAGCATTCATATACTTTTCTCACGGTATATATCGGGATATGGTAAACCTAAATTCACATATTTTATACTCGCTTTACCACTCAACAAAGGAGGGATTGACCTTTCAGTTCCATTCCAAGCAATACATCTCCAAAGAATTATAGACTGGATAAAATGTTCCATGCACAAAACCTGGGTTCAAATTGAAGAAGAAACTCTGTTCTTCTTGCTACAACATATAATTGTCTCACTCCCTAATAGCTCTTAAAATCCCTAGAATATGAATCCATTTACAGTACACCAGTTATAAAATGTGGTTATTACGACATGTAGGGAAAACATGTGCCCCACACCTCTCTCCCCTTACAAGTCAGAGATCGCTTCCTTTCCAACATACCTATGCAAAATAAGAACCTAAGGTACCTCATGCACTACAAAACTCGAATACACCCTAACACAACCTTCTGGACTAATCTACAGTATACAGAAGGTGATATAAATGAACTATTAAACATTGATTCCTTAAACCCACTTCATCTCCGTAGATTCAGACTTCTTTTCAAACCTATTATTAACAACGCTGATATTAATAGGCAAATAACATGGGCCCAGTCGAAGAAAAAAAAACATAAAAGCACAGTCGCAACTATATAGATAAATGTTTCCCTCTGAAGACCAAAAAAGCTCTCATTCCTGAGTAAATAGGAGCAGGAATTAAATGGAACATTCTCTGCTATAGAGGTAGATATTACTTGCCTCTAAATTTACTTCTAAATGTGTCCGTATGCGAGAAAGCAAATATAAACCACTTACTAGATTGCATATTACGCCAGCCAAACTTCACAGTTTTAACAGTACTTATAAGGCTAGTTTCACACTTGCGTTGAACGGTATCCGTTGCAGTGCGTTGTGTGACGGATGCAATGGATGTGTTGCATATAGTGGCACAACGGATGCAACGGATGCTGCAAAACAACGGAATCCGTTTTGATTTTTTTTTTTTTTTTTTACAGTTTTACCGGCGGCAGACTATTGTGAACAATCAGCTGATCGCTCCCAGTAGCCGGCCGCCGGGTGATCAGCTGATCGCTCCCTGCAGCTGGCCGTTGGGTGATCAGCTGATCGCTCCCTGCAGCTGGCCGCCTGGTGATCAGCTGATCGCTCCCTGCAGCCGGCCGCCGGGTGATCAGCTGATCGCTCCCTGCAGCCGACCGCCGGGTGATCAGCTGAGCGCTGTCACTTGCCGGCGCCCGGGCATGCCGGCGGGCGGACGCTCAGCTGAGCGCTGTCACTTGCCGGCGGCCGGGCATTCCGGCGGCTGGTCGCTCAGCTGAGCGCTGTCACTTGCCGACGGCCAGGCGCTCTGCTGAACGTTCGGCCACCGCGAGCCAAAATAAAGTTTGTGATTTAAAAAAAAAAAAAAAAAAAGGAGCATGCGCAGTGAAATCCATAGGATTCCGCTGCTCAAAACAACGTTACATGCTGCGTTCCTCCCGCTGGGCGGAAGCAACGGAGCATCGCCCAGCGGAAGCAACGCAGGTCCTTTTGGTACAATCCGTCAACCATACAAGTCTATGGGAAACAGCGGAATCCGTTAACGGATTCCGCTGTTTTCCAAAAGGGCGGATTGTAACGGAAGGAAAACAACGCAAGTGTGAAAGTACCCTAAGCCAACATGTTGGAAATACCATTCTGAACCTGACATGTATTGTGTTGGCTATGTCCCAAAATTAAAAAATTTAGCAATGTCCATCCAAGGTTGGCTAGAGAGACTCAAAGGCTGCAGACACCCAGACTTAAGGGAATGAGATGCCTTAAAGCGCGCGCAGGTGGCACAGACATACACACAGGATACCACATCCCTCTGAATTTTAGGCTACCAAAAACGATGCAATATGAGATCTAAGGTACCCTTAACCCTAGAAAGACCTGCAAGTACTGAATCATGGTGCTCCCCCAAGACTGTAAGATGAAAATAATAAAGGGAAATAAATGATTTGTTCACCGGATGTCATAGCCCGACCCGCGGGTCCAACCCCTAGTGGGCAGAGGGGGTCGGCACCCAGCAAGCGGCTCCATACAGTCTGCCCATGCCGCTGTCCTTCCTTCCATACAGGGTACTCATTCGCATTGCAATCCTGGATCCTCCTCCAGCTCTCTGCCTGTGACCTGCTCATCTAGAAACATGCGTGCTCTGAACAGGTCTTCCAGGACCGTCCTTAGGAGATGCCCACCGCATCCTCCTGTGATTTAAAGGGCCAGTACTCCTTAACCTGGAAGTGCTTCTCAGCCTATTGCAGAGATATAATGGGTATATACAGTAAGTCATCCTATCCTCCTGGAAGGTATCTGAGCAACGTCTTCCTGTCCCTTAGTGTGGCGTTGCTTCCCGTCAGATCCCTATTCCCTGCCTTTGTTGTTTAAAGGTCCAGTCACACTAAGCAACTTACCAGCGATCCCAACAACGATAGGGATCGCTGGTAAGTTGCTAGGAGGTTGCTGGTGAGATGTCACACTGCGACGCTCCAGCGATCCCACCAGCAACCTGACCTGGCAGGGATCGCTGGAGCGTCGCTACACGAGTTGCTGGTGAGCTCACCAGCAACCAGTGACCAGCCCCCAGCGCCGCGTGGAAGATGCTGCGCTTGGTAACTAAGGTAAATATCGGGTAACCAACCCGATATTTACCTTGGTTACCAGCGCACGCAGCTACACGTGCAGAGAGCAGGGAGCAGCGCACACTGAACGCTGGCTCCCTGCTCTCCTAGTTACAGCACACATCGGGTTAATTACCCGATGTGTGCTGCAGCTACATGTGCACAGAGCAGGGAGCAGCGCACACTGCTTAGCGCTGGCTCCTTGCTCTCCTAGCTACAGCACACATCGGGTTAATTAACCCGATGTGTCCTGCAGCTACATGTGCACAGAGCAGGAGCCGGCACTGACAGTGAGAGCGGCGGAGGCTGGTAACAAAGGTAAATATCGGGTAACCAAGGACAGGGCTTCTTGGTTACCCGATGTTTACATTGGTTACCAGCCTCCGCAGAAGCCGGCTCCTGCTGCCTGCACATTTAGTTGTTGCTGTCTCGCTGTCACACACAGCGATGTGTGCTTCACAGCGGGACAGCAACAACTAAAAAATGGCCCAGGACATTCAGCAACAACCAACGACCTCACAGCAGGGGCCAGGTTGTTGCTGGATGTCACACATAGCAACATCGCTAGCAAGATCGCTGTTACGTCACAAAAGTTGTTCATTAGCAGCGATGTTGCTAGCGATGTTGCTTAGTGTGACGGGGCTTTAACCCTGCTCTTGTTCCCAATCTCTGTACCTTGTCTCTGTACCTTATCTCCGCAAAAAGCTGGCCATAACTGTCTGCTGCTCCATTCCTTATCTGAGTCGGTGCCCTTCACTGAGTCCATACCTGTCTGGCAGTGACCACTCTGCTTCAGTTCGCTGGATCGGATCAAGCACTGACAGAGGAGGTCCTTACCGAGTTGCCTGTGTCAACATCCTTCCTACTACTGGATCTAGGCCTGGCTCGATGTTACCATATACTTCCACTTGGACCGGACTTCGCTGGTGCTCAGGTCGTGCCTGGTGTGCATTGCTACTCTACCATACCTACGGATATTAAGACTGTTCCTGTGCTGGCTGTACTTGCACTCTTGGACCTGTTGTTGTTTGGCACTGGTCGCACTCTGATCATTAAAGTCCTTTCCTTCCCTCAAGCTTTGTCAGAGTCAGTCTCTGGGGTCAGCTACCACAGTCCTCTGTGGACCTGTGGGTTTACTACCGTGCTCCCCCGTGGGTAACACAACACCGGAACCCCAAACGGCACATCATATTTAGCTTCCATGATCTCTGACTCAAAATCAGTACTAAGTGTGGAAACCACCACTCCCTTCTGAAGGGTCCGAACAGGTCCCCCACAGGGTCCCCCCCCCCAGGAAATCTCCTAGACAAAGCATCGGCTTTTATGTTTTTAGAACCTGGGCAAAAACTCATAACAAAACTAAACTTATTGAAAAACAACAATCAGCGAGCTTGTCTCGGTGTGAAACATTTTGCAGACTCAAGGTAAAGGAGATTCTTCACTGTAACAGGATGAACCATTCCCTCCAAAAAATATCCCCATTATTCAAAAGCTAATGTTATCACAAGTAATTTCCGGTTTCCTATATCATAATAATGTTCAGCCGGCGACAGTTTCTTGGAGAAAAAGGCACATGGACGTAGCTTATCCAATGACAGACCCTGGGATAACACAACTCCTATAACCACTTCTAACGCAACAACCTCAACTGTAGAAGACTGAGACACATCATGTTGTATCAGTACAGCTGCTGACGAATAACATATTTTAAGATGGTGAAACACATACAAGCAACTTCAAACTACTTCGAGAAGTCCGTCCCTTTTTTTACTCATGTCATAGAGAAGTTTTTCTATAGCAGAAAAGTTTTTAATTAATTTTCTGTAATAGTTTTCAAAACCTAAAAATGTTGCAGTGCTTTAAGATCTCCTGGATGATACCAATTTACAGTAATATAACCTGTAATTTAAAAAGATCCATCCAAAAACCAGTAGAAGAAATGATATAATCTAAAAAAGGAAGGTCATGTGCGGCGAATTACACGTTTTTCGAGTTTAGCATACAACCTATTTCTCTGAGAATTCGTAGTACTTGTTTGACATGTTCAATATGAGACCGATAATCCCGTGAGTATATAAAAATATCATCCTAGTAAATAACTACAGAGTTCCATAAAATGATGAGCAAAAATGTAATTTAATGAAGTGTGAAATACTGCAGGTGCTTTGGTAAGTCTGAAGAGTATAACTAGGTTTTCGAAGTGCCCCTCCAGCATATTAAATGCCGTTTCCACTCACCTCCCTGTCTGACCCAGATCAGATTATAGGCCCCCTAAGGCCTAGTTTAGAGAACCATTTAGCACCAGAAATCTGTTTAAAGGGATCCTGTCAGGTAATTTATGTGTTCTAACCTAGTAGCAGTGTGATGTGTGGCCTAGTAACCCCTTCCTACCCATACCTGTGTTATAATAGTGTGTAATGTGAATGTAAAAAAATATGTTTTATTACTTACGTGTACCCTATGTAAATGAGCAGGGGCTCTATCCCCATGGGCGTTCCATCGCCCTGTGGGCGTTTGCATGTTTTCCGTGGTAGTACGCCCCTGTGGGCGTGATACCATGGATTTACATGAGCGACATACCGTCACCCCTTGAGATCCCGCGTGTGCGCACTTACCATTCCCGCAGCCTTGTAATCTGGGTGCTTGCTTCTCGGCTTCAGAGGGGCACTGCACATGCTCAGAAGACTCCTGCGATTCTGGTCATGAGCAGAGCGCGTCTGAAGACGAGAAGTAAGCACCCGGATAACAAAGCTGCGGGAATGGTAAGTGCGCATGCGCGGGACCTCAAGGAGCGACGGGGGCGTCGCTCATGTAAATCCATGGTATCTCACCCACAGGGGTGTGATACCATGGAAACCATGCAAACTCCCACAGCGCGATGCGACGCCTATGGGGCTAGAGCCCCTGCTCATTTACATACGGAACACAGAAGTAATGAAACATATTTTTATACATTCACATTACACAATATTACAACACAGGAATGGGTAGGAAGGGGTTACTAGGCCCCACATCACACTGCTACTAAGTGGTTAGAGCACATAAATTACCTGATAGGTTCCCTTTAAAAAGGTTGGGGATGAGTGGTAGAGGATAAGGATCCTGTAACCTTATTTGGTTAAGCTCACGGAAGTCTAGGCATGGCCGTAATCCTCCATCCTCCTTTTTGACGAAGAAGAATTCTGTTGCTACAGGCTAAGGACATGGACTAATGTGACCTTTATCTAAACTCTCAGTTATATACTTGAGAGCTAACCTCTCTGGACATGACAAGTTATAGAACCTGAACTTGGGTCATTTTGCCCCAGAGATCAATCTTATGGCCCAGTCATAAGGCCTATGGCGGGGGCGGGGGGGCTCTTGACATACCTTCTCTGAAAACACATCATCAAATTGAGAGAAAGGATCCAGAAGATCCGTTGTAACCATAGAAATACAGATCCCTAAAAGTGTTCTTTAGGCCCTGTGCGCACTAGGCATTTTTACCCGCGGATTTACCCGCGGTTTTGCTGCAGAAATTTCTTGAGAAATGTTTGTAATCTTCCTGCAGACATTTCCCAGCAAAACCTTTGGGAAAAAAAAATAGCTGTGCGCACACTGCGTTTTTTTCTCAAGAAAATTCTTTCTGAAGATTTTCTTGAGAAAATTTCTTGAGAAAGTGTGCATGTCACTTCTTTTCTGCAGGTACCTGCGGTATACCCCCGGTATTTCACTCCATTCACTGTAATGTAATCGCGAAATACCGGGGGTATACCGCAGGTAGCAAATGATGTGCGGTATACCCCCGGTATAGCCGCGATTTACCTGCGGTAATGTTCATCGCTGCCTGTGGTTTTGCAGGAAGTGATGTCATTATGACAGAAGAGGAAGCGGAGCAGAGTAAACACACACGTCACACTCCCTGGACGACGCACAGAAGCACTTCCGTGTGACTTCCAAGTGCCCGTGCAGTCTGTGTCCCGCTCCGGCCCAGCGGCTGCCCGCCCTGCAGTGTCAGTGTCTGCCCGCAGTGTCAGCAGCTTGTCAGCCTGCAGTGCGTGCAGCCGCGGGGATGCCGAGCGCTGCTGTCAGGAGGATAGATGAGATCATTACCTGCTGTGATGATCTCCTGCCTCCTGACGTCACCGCTGTCACTGCTGTCTATGCCCGCGGCCCGAGACTGTCACTAGCGGTGACGTCATGGGCTCTCGCGATACTGCTGAGAACGCGGTGGGCATAGAATTCAGTGACAGCGCTGACGTCAGCAGTAAATGCAAAAGGGGGGAAAGGATCCGGCACAAACTCCTCTTAATAAAATGTCAAAGCTTTATTAGCAAATATTAAAAAGGTTCCATCCGTGTAAACAAAAGGAGGGAGTTATCCCATGGAAACTTTACGCGTTTCGGACTTCCATATTAAAAGCAAAGAGTCCTTAATCATAAGTGATCCATGTATACCACTCAGCTACTAAAATAGACTAACTCACTATGTGGACACAGAAGGAAAGCTGGCCATCACTAATTATGAACAGCTGGTAATGGGTGTAAACCTTCATATATAATTGCAAGAGATGAACAAGCAAGACCATACATGGTTAAAAGTTAAATCAAAATACATACATATCACCTTGACATAAGTAAATACATCAACAATAATGGAAAAGATCATTAATCCAACCGCCTTGAACACCAAAATCACATAAATGTGTCAGCGAATATACAAATGTATGCATGAGTGAACAATCAGGTATAAAGACAGCTTATAATAAAACTCCTCATCAGGTGGGCACGAATCCCAATGAAAGTGCATGTGTACGTCAAAAAGGGAGAATTCTCAATTATAAGCACAAGACCTCAAAAATATTCATGAATTATATAGAAATGCATATATATATAAAAAAATCTTTTTATTTTTATTTAATATTTCCCTTGTTTCCTTATATATTTTTCTATATATACACATGTCCACATGTATGTATATAAACAAATAATTGTTCTGAAATGGGAGGAATATGCATACCAAGATACAAATTAATCTCACATCACATGCATTTTCACCTATATGACATGCCCCCTCAAAAGGAAAGAACCATCTTACTGTCCAAAATTCAAATATAGCATATACCTATCTAATCCCATATTAAAGGCAAAACCCCAATTTATGCGCTCACACATAAAGGGAAAACATTCCCCTAATAAATATAAAGAAAAACACTAATTGTCATCCGCTGATAAAAAACTTTTGAAAAGCCGGAGTCAGAAAATATATCGCAGGTCCGAGCGGTAATTAAAACCGCCTGGGTATCTTGAATCAAGCCGCAGGATCCATTTGGCCTCAGCTAGTAAAAGAGCCTGAAACCAGTCCCCCCCACGGGGGGGTCTAGGCACAGACTCTACACCCGTGACCCTCAATGACGAAAAATCTGCTGAATGACATTCAATATAATGCCTAGTAAGACCAGATAATGACCGCTTTTTAACTAACGCTACATAGTTTAAAGAATTACTATCCAGGGCTGCAGATGGAACTCGAACATGCTCAGAAATTCTGGCTCTCAAGGCTCTTGAGGTGCAACCCACATAATTTTGAACGCATAGTGTGCATGTGGCTACATAAACCACATGTGTCGAGGCACAACTAATGAAGGATCGTATGTTAAAAGAATCCTCACCATTAATCAAAAGGGATTTGTTATTACCCATAAAGCGACAAAGGCCACAACGATTAGATCCACATTTGTAAGAGCCGGTAACATCCAACCAGGTTTTATTAATTTTCTTAGAGGAAAATAAACTAGGAGCCACTAGATTGCCTATGGTACAGGCTCTTCTGGCCACAATATTAACCCCTGAATGGAGAATCCTGTCCAAAATAGCATCTTGTCGCAAAAGGGGAATAAAACGTTGCACAATCCGTTTTATTTGAAAAAAATCTGTACTAAAGGGAGTAGAAAAAGTAACCCGATTTTTGGTGGTAGTCGTGACTGCGCGATCCTTCAGTAAATCTGATCTACTTCTACTAGCTGCTATGGAGGTCGCCCTATTAAGAGTGCGGTTAGAATACCCTCTCTCACTGAGTCTATGTTTAATATGTACCGCCTCAGTGTTGTAGGACTCTTCCAATGTACATGCACGCTTCGCTCGTAAAAATTCTCCCACTGGTAAATTGAGCAATGTGTGGGGCATATGACAACTGCCGGCGTGAAGAGAAGTGTTCCCACAAATAGGCTTCCTATAAAGGGAAGAATGTATAGCACCGGATACCGGATCGCCAGACAGCAGGATGTCTAAAAAGGGGGCCGATTTCATGTGCAAATTCATTATAAATCTCAAATTGAGAGAATTACCATTAAAATAGATGTTAAGGGCCTCCATGGCTTGCTGGGAGGAGTCATGACCATCAACTTTACAGATAAGGATCTGGTCATCTATGTATCTTGCATACCAAAAAAATCATATCCAAAAATGGATTATTATCCACATAGACATATTGTTCCTCCCAGTAAGCCATGTAAATATTGGCCAAAGCACATGAAAAACCTGCCCCCATAGGGCAACCAGCTGTCTGGAGAAAGAAGGATCCATTAAATTGAAAAAAATTATGGGTTAACAAAAAACCAGTGGCCATGAGGATAAACTCTTTGGTAATGTCATCCAAAGGACTATATTTCTCCAAATGAAAATACAGAGCTTGGAGAGCCTCCCTATGTGGTATACTAGGATACAATGAACTAACATCGCTCGTTATCCAAAAGAAATTATCAGACCATGGTATTTTATCCAAACTCTGCAATAAGCTCTTAGTGTCCCTTATATAACCAGTAGTCCGCTTCATGAGAGGTTGTATGCAGTGGTCAAGCCAGTCACTTAGATTACTGGTAAGAGATCCAGTGCTGGCAACTATTGGTCTTAGTGGGGGGGGGGGGGAAATACCTTTATGTATCTTCGGAAGACCCTGAAATATAGGGCAAACCGGAGAATCCACGAAAAGATATTCAAAGGTTTTTCTATTGAAAACCCCCCAATCTAGTCCCCGTGACAACAAGGTATGCATTTTTGTGGTAAAATCTGAGGTGGGGTCACCTAAAAGCTGTCTATACGTAGAAGTATCACTTAGAATGGTATTAATCTCCCTCTCATACAATGTGCTATCCAGCACTATTACTGAACCCCCCTTGTCCGCCTTGCGGACTACGATATGTCCATTGTTCCTTAGATCTCTCAATGCACCCCTCTCCAAAGGGGATAAATTATCCTGAAACTGAGTTTTGCTGGAAAGTAAACCTCCTAGTTTATTTTCCTCTAAAAAAATTAATAAAACCTGGTTGGATGTTACCGGCTCTTACAAATGTGGATCTTATCGTTGTGGCCTTTGTCGCTTTATGGGTAATAACAAATCCCTTTTGATTAATGGTGAGGATTCTTTTAACATACGATCCTTCATTAATTGTGCTTCAACACATGTAGTTTATGTAGCCACATGCACACTATGCGTTAAAAATTATGTGGGTTGCACCTCAAGAGCCTTGAGAGCCAGAATTTCTGAGCATGTTCGAGTTCCATCTGCAGCCCTGGATAGTAATTCTTTAAACTATGTAGCGTTGGTTAAAAAGCGGTCATTATCTGGTCTTACTAGGCATTATATTGAATGTCATTCAGCAGATTATTCGTCATTGAGGATCACGGGTGTAGAGTCTGTGCCTAGACCCCCCCATGGGGGGGACTGGTTTCAGGCTCTTTTACTAGCTGAGGCCAAATGGATCCTGCGGCTTGATTCAAGATACCCAGGCGGTTTTAATTACCGCTCGGAACTGCGATATATTTTCTGACTCCGGCTTTTCAAAAGTTTTATATCAGCGGATGACAATTAGTGTTTTTCTTTATATTTATTAGGGGAATGTTTTCCCTTTATGTGTCAGCGCATAAATTGGGGTTTTGCCTTTAATATGGGATTAGATAGGTATATGCTATATTTGAATTTTGGACAGTAAGATGGTTCTTTCCTTTTGAGGGGGCATGTCATATAGGTGAAAATGCATGTGATGTGAGATTAATTTGTATCTTGGTATGCATATTCCTCCCATTTGAGAACAATTATTTGTTTATATACATACATGTGGACATGTGTATATATAGAAAAATATATAAGGAAACAAGGGAAATATTAAATAAAAATAAAAAGATTTTTTTATATATATATGCATTTCTATATAATTCATGAATATTTTTGAGGTCTTGTGCTTATAATTGAGAATTCTCCCTTTTTGACGTACACAGGAGTTTATTATAAGCTGTCTTTATACCTGATTGTTCACTCATGCATACATTTGTATATTCGCTGACACATTTATGTGATTTTGGTGTTCAAGGTGGTTGGATTAATGATCTTTTCCATTATGGTTGATATATTTACTTATGTCAAGGTGATATGTATGTATTTTGATTTAACTTTTAACCATGTATGGTCTTGCTTGTTCATCTCTTGCAATTATATATGAAGGTTTACACCCATTGCCAGCTGTTCATAATTAGTGATGGCCAGCTTTCCTTCTGTGTCCACATAGTAAGTTAGTCTATTTTAGTAGCTGAGTGGTATACATGGATCACTTATGATTAAGGACTCTTTGCTTTTAATATGGAAGTCCGAAACGCGTAAAGTTTCCATGGGATAACTCCCTCCTTTTGTTTACACGGATGGAACCTTTTTAATATTTGCTAATAAAGCTTTGACATTTTATTAAGAGGAGTTTGTGCCGGATCCTTTCCCCCCTTTTGCATTTATTCCTAAACCGGTTGGGACTTACCGGTGGATCCCAGGCACCCGCAAGGACTGACAGCCAGAGGAACAGGTGAGCTGAGGATACCCTTATCTCTACTATTGGCTTCTTGTCCCTTCCTTCGTGCTCCCTGTGACCCTTGGAGTGGCTGCACATGTGATACAGATATATGCATCTTGATCCTTGATTGCGGATTGGCACCTCGTTTTCTTCAACGGATTTCCATTCGGGTTACATCACTAGGATTTATACCACAAAGCTCCGTTATTTTGATTTACGGATATGGACACTTTGGATTTCTTGGATAATGAAACACAGAAGAAAAGATTGGACGATGTGTTCTCTGGTCAGTCTTCATCTCATCACATTGAGGAGGACAACCCCCAGGGTAAGGAGACGCATACTTTTTGGGACCTTGAGAAAATATCTATTCAACGCCTTAAAACCTGGTGGGACTCAATGACTTTGAGTAAATATGTAGAGATGCATATGGTTCACAGGGGCCTGAGAATTAAGAAGTCTCCTACTCACATTTTCTCTGACCAATTCCTGGAGGACTGGAATACGATACTCTCTACCTGTCCCTCCGGTTTGATGAATCTTATTATTAAGGAGGAACAGAAACGTATAGTAGAATTGGACACTCAGATCAAAACCATACATGCGTTTCTTGTTGATAAGCTTAAGCCTATGGAATTTGATAAATTTAATGTAAGATTGAAAAATACTATTGATAGAGTGGAATCAGATATTATTGACCTGAAGCAGAATAAGTATCGCAGGGATATGAGAGATTATGAATCGAAACAAGTGTACACCTGGCATTTGACTAATAAGACTAAATCTATTTTAAAAAAGCATAACCAACAGGCGCAGGGTGCAAAAACAGTGTATTTTTCGTCCACTGACAATGAGTCTGCGGATGGGAGTGTTAGTTCATATGAGTCAGGTCGTGGTTCCCATACCTCACGCCCCTCAAAAAACTTGATGGGGGTAAGCACAGGATACGACGAGGGGGGAGAAAACATAAACGGGGGAGGAAGGAGGTATTATCTCCGGCCCAACAAACGCAGGTATTGGAGGAATTAATGTGTCATGGTTCCTTGAATATCCCTGTACTTAATTTATCAGCATGCGTTTTAAGTTCTATTCAAATGGAGGTCCTTCAGAAGAGTCTTAATTTTGCCCCTAATAATCGGGCGGACCTGTTTCAGACTTTAAGGGATGTAAATAAGTTTATCAGGAATCTCACTATCAAAAGGCATTTTTCAGATACTGATAATATCGACAATAATGACATAACTGACAGAGACGCAAGAGACCCAATTGATACTGTTTCGGTTCAAGTTCCTTTGTTTTTGACTTTAAAAGAACAGATTGCGACTACACAACTGTATGACTTGAGCAACACTTGTTTGAATACTCCCGTCCCTCCCCTTTTGTCACTAAGAATCCGGCTTTTTATCCTGTTACCTCTAGAGTCCCTATTATGGACACGTTTCAGGATCTCATTGAGTCCGAGGTAAGAGGTTTACTTTCCAGCAAAACTCAGTTTCAGGATAATTTATCCCCTTTGGAGAGGGGTTCATTGAGAGATCTAAGGAACAATGGACATATCGTAGTCCGCAAGGCAGACAAAGGGGGTTCAGTAGTAGTGCTGGATAGCACATTGTATGAGAGGGAGATTAATACCATTCTAAGTGATACTTCTACGTATAGACAGCTTTTAGGTGACCCCACCTCAGATTTTACCACAAAAATGCATACCTTGTTGTCACGGGGACTAGATTGGGCGGTTTTCAATAGAAAAACCTTTGAATATCTTCTTGTTGATTCTCCGGTTTGCCCTATATTTCAGGGTCTTCCGAAGATACATAAAGGTATTTCCCCCCCCCCCCCCCACTAAGACCAATAGTTGCCAGCACTGGATCTCTTACCAGTAATCTAAGTGAATGGCTTGACCACTGCATACAACCTCTCATGAAGCGGACTACTGGTTATATAAGGGACACCAAGAGCTTATTGCAGAGTTTGGATAAAATACCATGGTCTGATAATTTCTTTTGGATAACGAGCGATGTTAGTTCATTGTATCCTAGTATACCACATAGGGAGGCTCTCCAAGCTCTGTATTTTCATTTGGAGAAATACAGTCCTTTGGATGACATTACCAAAGAGTTTATCCTCATGGCCACTGGTTTTTTGTTAACCCATAATTTTTTTCAATTTAATGGATCCTTCTTTCTCCAGACAGCTGGTTGCCCTATGGGGGCAAGTTTTTCATGTGCTTTGGCCAATATTTACATGGCTTACTGGGAGGAACAATATGTCTATGTGGATAATAATCCATTTTTGGATATGATTTTCTGGTATGCAAGATACATAGATGACCAGATCCTTATCTGTAAAGTTGATGGTCATGACTCCCCCCAGCAAGCCATGGAGGCCCTTAACATCTATTTTAATGGTAATTCTCTCAATTTGAGATTTATAATGAATTTGCACATGAAATCGGCCCCCTTTTTAGACATCCTGCTGTCTGGCGATCCGGTATCCGGTGCTATACATTCTTCCCTTTATAGGAAGCCTATTTGTGGGAACACTTCTCTTCACGCCGGCAGTTGTCATATGCCCCACACATTGCTCAATTTACCAGAGGGAGAATTTTTACGAGCGAAGCGTGCATGTACACTAGAAGAATCCTACAACACTGAGGCGGTACATATTAAACATAGACTCAGTGAGAGAGGGTATTCTAACCGCACTCTTAATAGGGCGACCTCCATAGCAGCTAGTAGAAGTAGATCAGATTTACTGAAGGATCGCGCAGTCACGACTACCACCAAAAATCGGGTTACTTTTTCTACTCCCTTTAGTACAGATTTTTTTCAAATAAAACGGATTGTGCAACGTTTTATTCCCCTTTTGCGACAAGATGCTATTTTGGACAGGATTCTCCATTCAGGGGTTAATATTGTGGCCAGAAGAGCCTGTACCATAGGCAATCTAGTGGCTCCTAGTTTATTTTCCTCTAAAAAAATTAATAAAACCTGGCTGGATGTTACCGGCTCTCACAAATGTGGATCTAATCGTTGTGGCCTTTGTCGCTTTATGGGTAATAACAAATCCCTTTTGATTAATGGTGAGGATTCTTTTAACATACGATCCTTCATTAATTGTGCTTCAACGCATGTAGTTTATGTAGCCACATGCACACTATGCGTTAAAAATTATGTGGGTTGCACCTCAAGAGCCTTGAGAGCCAGAATTTCTGAGCATGTTCGAGTTCCATCTGCAGCCCTGGATAGTAATTCTTTAAACTATGTAGCGTTGGTTAAAAAGCGGTCATTATCTGGTCTTACTAGGCATTATATTGAATGTCATTCAGCAGATTTTTCGTCATTGAGGATCACGGGTGTAGAGTCTGTGCCTAGACCCCCCCGTGGGGGGGACTGGTTTCAGGCTCTTTTACTAGCTGAGGCCAAATGGATCCTGCGGCTTGATTCAAGATACCCAGGCGGTTTTAATTACCGCTCGGACCTGCGATATATTTTCTGACTCCGGCTTTTCAAAAGTTTTTTATCAGCGGATGACAATTAGTGTTTTTCTTTATATTTATTAGGGGAATGTTTTCCCTTTATGTGTGAGCGCATAAATTGGGGTTTTGCCTTTAATATGGGATTAGATAGGTATATGCTATATTTGAATTTTGGACAGTAAGATGGTTCTTTCCTTTTGAGGGGGCATGTCATATAGGTGAAAATGCATGTGATGTGAGATTAATTTGTATCTTGGTATGCATATTCCTCCCATTTGAGAACAATTATTTGTTTATATACATACATGTGGACATGTGTACAGTTAGGTCCAGAAATATTTGGACAGTGACACAATTTTCGCGAGTTGGGCTCTGCATGCCACCACATTGGATTTGAAATGAAACCTCTACAACAGAATTCAAGTGCAGATTGTAACGTTTAATTTGAAGGTTTGAACAAAAATATCTGATAGAAATTGTAGGAATTGTACACATTTCTTTACAAACACTCCACATTTTAGGAGGTCAAAAGTAATTGGACAAATAAGCCAAACCCAAACAAAATATTTTTATTTTCAATATTTTGTTGCGAATCCTTTGGAGGCAATCACTGCCTTAAGTCTGGAACCCATGGACATCACCAAACGCTGGGTTTCCTCCTTCTTAATGCTTTGCCAGGCCTTTACAGCCGCAGCCTTCAGGTCTTGCTTGTTTGTGGGTCTTTCCGTCTTAAGTCTGGATTTGAGCAAGTGAAATGCATGCTCAATTGGGTTAAGATCTGGTGATTGACTTGGCCATTGCAGAATGTTCCACTTTTTTGCACTCATGAACTCCTGGGTAGCTTTGGCTGTATGCTTGGGGTCATTGTCCATCTGTACTATGAAGCGCCGTCCGATCAACTTTGCGGCATTTGGCTGAATCTGGGCTGAAAGTATATCCCGGTACACTTCAGAATTCATCCGGCTACTCTTGTCTGCTATGTCATCAATAAACACAAGTGACCCAGTGCCATTGAAAGCCATGCATGCCCATGCCATCACGTTGCCTCCACCATGTTTTACAGAGGATGTGGTGTGCCTTGGATCATGTGCCGTTCCCTTTCTTCTCCAAACTTTTTTCTTCCCATCATTCTGGTACAGGTTGATCTTTGTCTCATCTGTCCATAGAATACTTTTCCAGAACTGAGCTGGCTTCATGAGGGGTTTTTCAGCAAATTTAACTCTGGCCTGTCTATTTTTGGAATTGATGAATGGTTTGCATCTAGATGTGAACCCTTTGTATTTACTTTCATGGAGTCTTCTCTTTACTGTTGACTTAGAGACAGATACACCTACTTCACTGAGAGTGTTCTGGACTTCAGTTGATGTTGTGAACGGGTTCTTCTTCACCAAAGAAAGTATGCGGCGATCATCCACCACTGTTGTCATCCGTGGACGCCCAGGCCTTTTTGAGTTCCCAAGCTCACCAGTCAATTCCTTTTTTCTCAGAATTTACCCGACTGTTGATTTTGCTACTCCAAGCATGTCTGCTATCTCTCTGATGGATTTTTTCTTTTTTTTCAGCCTCAGGATGTTCTGCTTCACCTCAATTGAGAGTTCCTTAGACCGCATGTTGTCTGGTCACAGCAACAGCTTCCAAATGCAAAACCACACACCTGTAATCAACCCCAGACCTTTTAACTACTTCATTGATTACAGGTTAACGAGGGAGGCGCCTTCAGAGTTAATTGCAGCCCTTAGAGTCCCTTGTCCAATTACTTTTGGTCCCTTGAAAAAGAGGAGGCTATGCATTACAGAGCTATGATTCCTAAACCCTTTCTCCGATTTGGATGTGAAAACTCTCATATTGCAGCTGGGAGTGTGCACTTTCAGCCCATATTATATATATAATTGTATTTCTGAACATGTTTTTGTAAACAGCTAAAATAACAAAACTTGTGTCACTGTCCAAATATTTCTGGACCTAACTGTATATATAGAAAAATATATAAGGAAACAAGGGAAATATTAAATAAAAATAAAAAGATTTTTTTATATATATATATATATATATATATATATATATATGCATTTCTATATAATTCATGAATATTTTTGAGGTCTTGTGCTTATAATTGAGAATTTTTGGAATTGATGAATGGTTTGCATCTAGATGTGAACCCTTTGTATTTACTTTCATGGAGTCTTCTCTTTACTGTTGACTTAGAGACAGATACACCTACTTCACTGAGAGTGTTCTGGACTTCAGTTGATGTTGTGAACGGGTTCTTCTTCACCAAAGAAAGTATGCGGCGATCATCCACCACTGTTGTCATCCGTGGACGCCCAGGCCTTTTTGAGTTCCCAAGCTCACCAGTCAATTCCTTTTTTCTCAGAATTTACCCGACTGTTGATTTTGCTACTCCAAGCATGTCTGCTATCTCTCTGATGGATTTTTTCTTTTTTTTCAGCCTCAGGATGTTCTGCTTCACCTCAATTGAGAGTTCCTTAGACCGCATGTTGTCTGGTCACAGCAACAGCTTCCAAATGCAAAACCACACACCTGTAATCAACCCCAGACCTTTTAACTACTTCATTGATTACAGGTTAACGAGGGAGGCGCCTTCAGAGTTAATTGCAGCCCTTAGAGTCCCTTGTCCAATTACTTTTGGTCCCTTGAAAAAGAGGAGGCTATGCATTACAGAGCTATGATTCCTAAACCCTTTCTCCGATTTGGATGTGAAAACTCTCATATTGCAGCTGGGAGTGTGCACTTTCAGCCCATATTATATATATAATTGTATTTCTGAACATGTTTTTGTAAACAGCTAAAATAACAAAACTTGTGTCACTGTCCAAATATTTCTGGACCTAACTGTATATATAGAAAAATATATAAGGAAACAAGGGAAATATTAAATAAAAATAAAAAGATTTTTTTATATATATATATATATATATATATATATATATGCATTTCTATATAATTCATGAATATTTTTGAGGTCTTGTGCTTATAATTGAGAATTCTCCCTTTTTGACGTACACATGCACTTTCATTGGGATTGCTGCCCACCTGAAGAGGAGTTTTATTATAAGCTGTCTTTATACCTGATTGTTCACTCATGCATACATTTGTATATTCGCTGACACATTTATGTGATTTTGGTGTTCAAGGCGGTTGGATTAATTATCTTTTCCATTATTGTTGATGTATTTACTTATGTCAAGGTGATATGTATGTATTTTGATTTAACTTTTAACCATGTATGGTCTTGCTTGTTCATCTCTTGCAATTATATATGAAGGTTTACACCCATTGCCAGCTGTTCATAATTAGTGATAGCCAGCTTTCCTTCTGTGTCCACATAGTGAGTTAGTCTATTTTAGTAGCTGAGTGGTATACATGGATCACTTATGATTAAGGACTCTTTGCTTTTAATATGGAAGTACGAAACGTGTAAAGTTTCCATGGGATAACTCCCTCCTTTTGTTTACACAGATGGAACCTTTTTAATATTTGCTAATAAAGCTTTGACATTTTATTAAGAGTGGTTTGTGCCGGATCCTTTCCCCCCTTTTGCATTTATTCCTAAACCGGTTGGGACTTACCGGTGGATCCCAGGCACCCGCAAGGACTGACAGCCAGTGGAACAGGTGAGCTGAGGATACCCTTATCTCTACTGCTGACGTCAGCAGTGCAGGAGATCATCACAGCAGGTAATGATCTCATTTAACCTCCTGACAGCAGCGCTCGGCATCCCCTGCAGTGACCTGGGCTGACCTATTGATGTTAGCTCAGGTCACTGCACTGCTCTCCCAGCCAATGGGGAACATTCTGTTGTTCATTGACTGGGACAGTGACTGTGGTATGGATGTCGTGGGACCCCCCCTATTGGATTATGCCGGACCAGGATTTGATTGTTCTTGTCAATAAATTGGTGAAAGAGGGAGTGTGGGGAGTATTTTTTCAAATAAAACTTTTTTTGTTGTCTATTTTTTATTTCTTACTGACTGGGTTGGTGATGTCGGGTATCTGATAGACGCTTGACATCACTAACCCCAGGGCTTGATGCCAGGTGACATTACACATCTGGCATCAACCCCATCTATTACCCCGTTTGCTACCGCACCAGGGCAACAGGATGAGTTGGGGCGAAGCGCCAGGATTGGCACGTCTAATGGATGCGCCACTTCTAGGGTGGCTGTGGCCTGCTATTTTTAGGCTGGGGAGTGTCCAATAACAGTGGACCTCCCTAGTCTGAGAATATCAGACCCCAGCTGTCCGCTTTACCTTGGCTCGTGATCCAATTTGGGGAGGACCCCACGTTTTTTGTTTTAAATTATTTGTTTAATGTTAAATAACAGCGTGGGGTGCCCTCTGTTTTGGATTACGAGCCAAGGTTAAGCTGCCAGCTGTGGTCTGCAGGCTGCAGCCGTCTGCTTTACCCTAGCTGGCTACAAAAAATGGGGGGACCTCACGGTGGTTTTATTTAAATTATTTATTTATTTTTTGGCTAAATACAAGGCTAGGCACCCTTTAGTGCCACATGAAAGTCACTAAAGGGTGCCAGCTTAGAATATGCAGGGGGGTGGGACATTATATAGGTCTTTCTCATCTATCTATCTATCTAACCATCTTTCCCTCTATCCATTATCTGTCTATCTATCAATTATCTATTATCTATATTATTTATTGCAGTTCAGCATAAAAAAAACGCAGGGACCAACCTGCGGAAAAACAGCGGCAAAACCGCGCCAAAATCGCGGCAAAAACGCATGCGTTTTTGCCGCGGTTTTGGTGCAGTTTTTTATCGCAGGTGCGGTAATCTTCAACTCCCACAAGTTTCTCAAGAAATTTTCTTGAGAAAAATAACTTTTCTAGTGCGCACATAGCCTTACAGTATTTGCTCAATTTAACAATTTCCTGAATTTGTCAATCGATAGTGGGGTTATGCAATGTTCACCAGGGAAATCCTAATACTATTTGAGCAGGAAGACCCTTGAGAACATAACACGATATTTTCTCAGAGTATAGTACCCCTATTCTGAGTTTCAGCCCCTGCACCCACTCAAAAAAGACCACCTGAGAAAGAGGTAATGAAGCGATGGCAAAAATCCAAACAGGATTTGACAATTCCTTCTAATCCAACCCTGAGGAGCAGACTAACTGCTTATCAATCATGTTAGGCCCTGAACCACTATCTAGAAAAACAGAAATAGGTACCTCTTGACCGCCGATTTTAACACTGGTGTATATCAAACATTGAGACAAAGTAGAGGCGGACATAAGTAGACCCAGGTTCGGATGGGATCCACCAAACAACCCGAATCTAGGAGCTTTCCCGCTGCCGTCTCTCCCTGGGTACTGAGGGACAAGTACTGATAAAGTGTTCCTTCTTACCACAGAAAAAAACAGACCCTTCTCCTCTTGAGAGTGGTAGAGGTTTTCCCCCAACAGGATGTCCTTCCGAGCTGCATGGGCTTAGGTGAGGTATCAGAAGGTAATGCAGATACAAAAGCACCTCCCCAGGATGTCTTGGATTCATGGGACTTCTGCCAAAGCTACCTGTCAATGCGTATTATCGAAGACATGGAGCACACCAAAGAGTCAGGGGTCTCATACAAAACCAGTGCTTCTTTTACCCTTTCAGATAAATCTCAGAAAAACTGGCTTTTTAAGGTGGGGTCATTTCACTGAGTATCTGTGGGCCAGAGCCTAAATTCAGCACAGTAATCAATTGCAGACCGATCCCCCTGTTGCAGACAACAATGATGTCTTATCCGGATCATCATAGATGAGCCTGAGGACTGAGAAAGACCTGTCCATTGTCAGAAAAACAGATGAATCAGGGGGCAAAGAGAAAACCCACGCTTTGAGGTCCCCACTCAAGATAGGGATAATTATCCCAACCCACTGTTCCTCTCCACCCAAAGAACGGAGTTGTAAATGAAAAAAGAACTTACACACCTCTCTAAGGCCTGTTTCACACGTCAGTGAAAAACACAAATGTTTTTCACTGATGTGTTAAAAATGCATATGTCCCTCTGTGTACAGTGATTCATGGTACACGTGGGTTGTTGATGTGCAATCCGTGAGACGTGATCCGTCATCCATGATTCCACATGGCGATAAACTCACCAGCTCCTGCTGTCCGTGGTGCTGAACTCTTCGGCTCTGCTGTGTTTCCTGTCGCCGCTGACCCCGCTGGAGTTACTTCCGGGTCGGCTGTGGCTGCATACATGAATATGCATGACAGTAAGTAGCCGGCTCTGAAGCAGCAGCCAGCAGAGGTCAGAGACAAGCAGCGCTGGAGAAGGTGTGTTAAAAATGCTTTTTATTTTCAATGTTCATGTTTTTCTGGTACGTGTTTCACTGAACACAACATAGTGTGGTCCGTGGGACATCAGTGATGCCAGAAAAAAACAGACATGTCTCCGTGCGGCAATCATGGACACGTGTGTATACTGCACGGAGACACAGTCAGTGAAAAATCACTGATGTGTGCGCAGACCCATTGATTATAATGGGTCTGCGTATGTCCGTGATTCTGGTATGTATAATAACTAGCACATACGTACCAGACTCACTGACGTGTGAAAGAGGCCTAATCCGAAAAATAGTCAGATTGACCTGGTGTGGCAGATAGAGCCTGCTGCTGAACTACTCCTTTTAATTCAGCCACCTGAAGAGACAAGGTCTGCATTTATCTCAGCAGTGCAGCAACCAGATCCATGCTGAAGTGTATTAAAGGTAAACGTAAGCTATAATTTTACGCTGTGACTACAGGCAGGATAGCAAGAGACTTTGGGCTCCTACTCTGTCCCTCAATCTGTAGCGATTGTATGCTATTTCTGTTGTGAAAATATTAAATTTTATTCAAATAGAAAATTACCACCAATATGTGCACTTAGATATACAACTCAATTGTCTTACGCCAATTAGATGGCAACCCCTGATCTTGAATATCAAGACCAGGGTTTACAAATAACCAAAAAAGACAAATTGATACAATTTAAAATGCATAACCATGATGTTGGTTCACAGCAGGACACATTGCAATAACCAAACTTAACTTGGTGTCTCCTAATGGAACTATGTTGGCACAGCGTGCTTATCTGTAGTCCCAATCAAAGATTTTCATCCAGGAGTATCCATATGACGTTTGGAAAGTTAGTCCTTAAGCAGGTATAGTGAACCGCCAGCTATATAATAATCAAGACGTCTCCACCTCGACGCGTTTCCCCACGCTAGGACACGTGGTTCATCAGGAGGCTGGGAAAATAGGTACGATCTTATCAGCTTTATGACAAACATACATAGACCACCAAACATAGATTTAACAGCACATGTACAAGGTAAAAGATGACAACAGCAATAGATAAATAACTCACTTGTCAGATAATATAGTTTCAGGTATGCAGGTCCATGGCGCCAGATAGCAGATCAGCAGCATAGCAGTAAACACTGTCTTGATAGCATGCTCCCGTCCTCCAGGCGTCATGGAGCTGCATACAATCCACCACCTTAAATAGCCCTCTCCTGATTTAGACAGCTGTGGGGAATCCCTGACTTCCCCCACACAGCGTCACTGCAGCAGCAACTGCGCAGGCGCTGGCCCATATCACCACTGCGCATGTCCGGGCAGTATGACACGGAGGAAGAAAGCCTCCTCTCCTCGCATCGAGCAGGGCCCTCCTCCCCATGAGCTCACGCGGTCACATGATCGGAGGTAAATACCCGCCCAGCAAGGAAGCTCTCACACTGCCCGGTAACGCCCATCTCATGACTCAAAAGGTCACATGATCGGAGATAAGTGCCCGCCCAGCAAGGAAGCTCTCACACTGCACGGAAACGCCCATTCTCATGACTCATAAGGTCACATGATCGGAGATATCGGACGTCACCGCAATAAGAGATTCAATCTGCCATTACTTTAGAAATAATAAAAGCAATTGTACAGCAGTCATAATCGCCCCCAATTAGGTGCACAGCAGCCACAATAGATTCAGTGAGACCATAGCATCCAAGATGACATAAGGGCCTTAAAAAGGCAGCATAAAACAGGGCAATTTGATCATATGGCAAAGTTCATTACACAATACATATATCTGACCATTATACTATGTCATTCGCATATAGTCGGTCCCGGTCCATACTGACAGAGTACACACCATAGGAATATAGTTAATAGGTCCAATATTGGCAGAAAGCCATATACCATAGTATTTTAAACCAGATCAATTCATTGACTCAGATTATCAGAAACTACACGACACTTGAGAAAAGATACTTCAGATAGTTCCATAAATATGGATAGTCCCCAAAAGGGGATACAGGCTCCCAGAAACATGGCACCTATTGTCTAAACTACAGGGACCTCTCAAGCTTTTTGCACATTATGTGGGGAGGAAACAATTAAAGGAGAGCTGCTCATTGAGCCCCCCCGGAGTAAGTGATCCTAGTCTGAAAATCCAAGCCGATTCCCTTTGTAACAGCACTCTGTCGAAATCACCACCCCTCGGACTATGTTTGACGAGCTCCAATGCTGAGAAACACACAAGTTTTGTGTCACCTTGGTGCACACCATTCATGTGTCGAGCAATCGGTGTATCGCGTTTATTTCGTATGTCCGACAGGTGCTCTCCCACACGTCTCCGAAGCTCCCGCACGGTTTTCCCCACGTAGTCAAAAGGACACGTGCAGGTGGCCCTATACACAACACCCGTTGTCTTACAGTTAAAGAAATCCCGTAAATAGAAAACCTTCCCATTAGCTGAGCTTTTCACAATCTTGCAGCGTTCCATCGATTCGCAGAAACTGCAGTTCCCGCATCGATACATACCTACCACCTGTCTATCTAGCCAGGTGCCTTCTGGGCGTGGCCCCTGATACATACTGTGTACAAGTTTATCCCCTATAGACCGACCTCTCCTATAGGTGATACATGGGGTCTTGGGGATAAACTTGGCCAGACCAGGGTCCGCCCTTAGCACCCCCCAGTGTTTTTTGATTACTCCAAAGACACGTTCGGCCTGAAGATCGTAAGTACCGATAATGCGTAAGATGTTCTCATCCTCTTTTCTATTTCGTGGTCTCATCAAAGAGTGTCTATTAGTGTTTTTAGCAAAGGCATAGGATTGCTGCAACACCTGTCTAGGGTATCCTCTATCCAGAAACCTCCCAAACATGTCCGACGCCTGCACCCTAAAATCAGATTCCCTAGAGCAGTTCCTGCGAATACGCAGAAACTGCCCTTTGGGAATCCCTCTCCTAAGGGGAAGGGGATGGTGACTCTCCCATTTTAGCAGGGAATTAGTTGCCGTCGGTTTCCTATAGGTAGCAGTCTGTATCTTGCCATTTTCATCCTTCGATATAGTCAGATCAAGGAAGGTGATACAGTTCTGATCACAGGTATAGGTAAACCTTAACCCCAAAGCATTCTTATTAAGAGACCCAACAAAAAGCTCAAAATCATAAGCTGATCCAGTCCAGAGGATGAGGATATCATCAATGTACCGGACCCATAGTCCGATACATTGATGAAATTCCCCATCCTCCCCCCCAAAAACCACCGTTTCCTCCCACCAGCCCAGGAATAAATTTGCATAACTGGGGGCACAAGGGCTCCCCATTGCAGTACCCCTGAGCTGGTGGAAGTACTTGGTGTTAAACAAAAAATAATTATGGCGGAGGGTGAAAGACAACAGCTCTATAATAAGAGCATTGTGCCTCATACACTCAATGGATCTTGTCTTCAAAAAGAAATTAACTGCCTGGATCCCTAAATCATGGGGAATAGAACTGTACAACGCCTCGACATCAATGGAGGCCAGAATTGTATCTGGCCCCACACTGATGTCCTCCAAGATCTGAAGTAGATGCGGGGTATCTCGTACATACGAGGGTAAAGATGTAACAAAGGGCCTAAGTACCCTATCAATATATATACCGACATTCTGAGACAATGAATCAATGCCTGCTACAATTGGTCTGCCTTTTAAAGGGTCTAGGCCCTTATGCACCTTTGGTAGGGCGTAAAAAACAGGTATAACAGGAAATTGAGGAGTCAAAAATTCCAGTTCATTGGATGATATCAAATTATTTTGCTTAGCACACTCCAAAATAGACACAAGAATATCAGTAAATATTTTGGTTGGATCAGAGGGAATCTGTTCATAAGTGTTCCGATCACAGAGAAGGGCCTGGCACATACTCAAATATCTAGAATGGTTCAGAATAACAAGGTTCCCCCCCTTGTCGGATTTTTTGATAACCAAATTGGTATTTTTAGATAGAGAATCCAAGGCCTTCAATTCTTCTTTAGTCAGATTATGATTATAATCATAATGGCCTTGAAATCCTTGCGGAATCTTTACAAGATCGTCTTGCACCAATTTCAAAAAGATATCTACACTAGTACAGCTCTGTATTGGGGGGGATCTTTTACTCGGTCTTTTTAAAGTAGTAAAAGGTCCCTCCCCTCTCTTTTTTGAGCTATCCTTCAACAAATCCGTCAAGGTTTGGAAACATTCATAATCCTCCTCTGCAATACCAAGAGCCCTACGTTGTTCCTGGCTATTGTGTTCAAAGAACAATTTCCATCTCAATCTTCTCCCAAACAATTCAAGATCTCTGATCCAACCAAAACAATCAAAATGATTCGAGGGTATGAAATTAAGTCCCTTAGACAGAACCGCATAGTCAAGGTCAGTAAGTGCATAGTCAGATAAATTCAAAATCCTCCCCTGGCCTGATGTGCCCTCGTATGTGGATACACTCCCCCTGTTTGTCTCTGCTCCAAAAAAGACCCAGAGGGACCAGAAGATGAAAAAAGCGATGATCCCTGATGCCCAAAGTGTCCCCCTCTCCTCTTTCGCTGTTTTTTTGGGGGGATCCATGTATGTGGTACACGCCCAGTGGCCTCTGTAGGAATACTACCAGTTGTTCTAGGTCTTTCTGAGTCGGAGGTGTCTATATCTGATGAAGATACCGCAGATTGTTGTCTATTAGTATATTGGGGTAGATAAGCCTTATCTTCCTTAAATTCTGCAAGATCTCGTACAAACTGTGAGTGCTTTCTTTCTTTTAAATTACTCTGAAAGCGCTCAACAGACGTCTGTAACAGATTTTCGCGTCTAGCAAAGTCGGGGTCGCTTTTGAGACGCAAAATATTATCTATTCCCGTATTCAACACCCCTGTAGACTCTGCAAAGATTTTTTTCTCTTCCTCAAGTAACAAATTCATCAACCTCAAGGAGGAAGCAATAGACTCCTTCCGCCAGAGACCAAGAAATTGTTCAGACGATGTTCTTGGAGATGGAACGATATTAATTCTCAAGCCTCTTGGCACTATTTGATGCTTGATATAATTTTCGAGTCCCTTTATTTCCCACCAGGACCGAATATTATTTTTATAATTGGCCAACAGTTCCTTAAAAGATTCTTTTAGGTTAATTCCACTACTCCCTATATAAGGTTCATTAGTGGAAAACACCTGATTTGCCTCCTCCACCCAACCTGAGGTATTAATGGGCCCCGTAAGAAAACCCGCCATGCCAGGGAATTACGTATTAGGTTTAAATATTACCTCTAAAGGTCCAGGGGATATTACTCTGATTTAGTCATAGAAAAATCCCCAATTGTGAAAATATTAAATTTTATTCAAATAGAAAATTACCACCAATATGTGCACTTAGATATACAACTCAATTGTCTTACGCCAATTAGATGGCAACCCCTGATCTTGAATATCAAGACCAGGGTTTACAAATAACCAAAAAAGACAAATTGATACAATTTAAAATGCATAACCATGATGTTGGTTCACAGCAGGACACATTGCAATAACCAAACTTAACTTGGTGTCTCCTAATGGAACTATGTTGGCACAGCGTGCTTATCTGTAGTCCCAATCAAAGATTTTCATCCAGGAGTATCCATATGACGTTTGGAAAGTTAGTCCTTAAGCAGGTATAGTGAACCGCCAGCTATATAATAATCAAGACGTCTCCACCTCGACGCGTTTCCCCACGCTAGGACACGTGGTTCATCAGGAGGCTGGGAAAATAGGTACGATCTTATCAGCTTTATGACAAACATACATAGACCACCAAACATAGATTTAACAGCACATGTACAAGGTAAAAGATGACAACAGCAATAGATAAATAACTCACTTGTCAGATAATATAGTTTCAGGTATGCAGGTCCATGGCGCCAGATAGCAGATCAGCAGCATAGCAGTAAACACTGTCTTGATAGCATGCTCCCGTCCTCTGGGAGCCTGTATCCCCTTTTGGGGACTATCCATATTTATGGAACTATCTGAAGTATCTTTTCTCAAGTGTCGTGTAGTTTCTGATAATCTGAGTCAATGAATTGATCTGGTTTAAAATACTATGGTATATGGCTTTCTGCCAATATTGGACCTATTAACTATATTCCTATGGTGTGTACTCTGTCAGTATGGACCGGGACCGACTATATGCGAATGACATAGTATAATGGTCAGATATATGTATTGTGTAATGAACTTTGCCATATGATCAAATTGCCCTGTTTTATGCTGCCTTTTTAAGGCCCTTATGTCATCTTGGATGCTGTGGTCTCACTGAATCTATTGTGGCTGCTGTGCACCTAATTGGGGGCGATTATGACTGCTGTACAATTGCTTTTATTATTTCTAAAGTAATGGCAGATTGAATCTCTTATTGCGGTGACGTCCGATATCTCCGATCATGTGACCTTATGAGTCATGAGAATGGGCGTTTCCGAAAATCTGTTACAGACGTCTGTTGAGCGCTTTCAGAGTAATTTAAAAGAAAGAAAGCACTCACAGTTTGTACGAGATCTTGCAGAATTTAAGGAAGATAAGGCTTATCTACCCCAATATACTAATAGACAACAATCTGCGGTATCTTCATCAGATATAGACACCTCCGACTCAGAAAGACCTAGAACAACTGGTAGTATTCCTACAGAGGCCACTGGGCGTGTACCACATACATGGATCCCCCCAAAAAAACAGCGAAAGAGGAGAGGGGGACACTTTGGGCATCAGGGATCATCGCTTTTTTCATCTTCTGGTCCCTCTGGGTCTTTTTTGGAGCAGAGACAAACAGGGGGAGTGTATCCACATACGAGGGCACATCAGGCCAGGGGAGGATTTTGAATTTATCTGACTATGCACTTACTGACCTTGACTATGCGGTTCTGTCTAAGGGACTTAATTTCATACCCTCGAATCATTTTGATTGTTTTGGTTGGATCAGAGATCTTGAATTGTTTGGGAGAAGATTGAGATGGAAATTGTTCTTTGAACACAATAGCCAGGAACAACGTAGGGCTCTTGGTATTGCAGAGGAGGATTATGAATGTTTCCAAACCTTGACGGATTTGTTGAAGGATAGCTCAAAAAAGAGAGGGGAGGGACCTTTTACTACTTTAAAAAGACCGAGTAAAAGATCCCCCCCAATACAGAGCTGTACTAGTGTAGATATCTTTTTGAAATTGGTGCAAGACGATCTTGTAAAGATTCCGCAAGGATTTCAAGGCCATTATGATTATAATCATAATCTGACTAAAGAAGAATTGAAGGCCTTGGATTCTCTATCTAAAAATACCAATTTGGTTATCAAAAAATCCGACAAGGGGGGGAACCTTGTTATTCTGAACCATTCTAGATATTTGAGTATGTGCCAGGCCCTTCTCTGTGATCGGAACACTTATGAACAGATTCCCTCTGATCCAACCAAAATATTTACTGATATTCTTGTGTCTATTTTGGAGTGTGCTAAGCAAAATAATTTGATATCATCCAATGAACTGGAATTTTTGACTCCTCAATTTCCTGTTATACCTGTTTTTTACGCCCTACCAAAGGTGCATAAGGGCCTAGACCCTTTAAAAGGCAGACCAATTGTAGCAGGCATTGATTCATTGTCTCAGAATGTCGGTATATATATTGATAGGGTACTTAGGCCCTTTGTTACATCTTTACCCTCGTATGTACGAGATACCCCGCATCTACTTCAGATCTTGGAGGACATCAGTGTGGGGCCAGATACAATTCTGGCCTCCATTGATGTCGAGGCGTTGTACAGTTCTATTCCCCATGATTTAGGGATCCAGGCAGTTAATTTCTTTTTGAAGACAAGATCCATTGAGTGTATGAGGCACAATGCTCTTATTATAGAGCTGTTGTCTTTCACCCTCCGCCATAATTATTTTTTGTTTAACACCAAGTACTTCCACCAGCTCAGGGGTACTGCAATGGGGAGCCCTTGTGCCCCCAGTTATGCAAATTTATTCCTGGGCTGGTGGGAGGAAACGGTGGTTTTTGGGGGGGAGGATGGGGAATTTCATCAATGTATCGGACTATGGGTCCGGTACATTGATGATATCCTCATCCTCTGGACTGGATCAGCTTATGATTTTGAGCTTTTTGTTGGGTCTCTTAATAAGAATGCTTTGGGGTTAAGGTTTACCTATACCTGTGATCAGAACTGTATCACCTTCCTTGATCTGACTATATCGAAGGATGAAAATGGCAAGATACAGACTGCTACCTATAGGAAACCGACGGCAACTAATTCCCTGCTAAAATGGGAGAGTCACCATCCCCTTCCCCTTAGGAGAGGGATTCCCAAAGGGCAGTTTCTGCGTATTCGCAGGAACTGCTCTAGGGAATCTGATTTTAGGGTGCAGGCGTCGGACATGTTTGGGAGGTTTCTGGATAGAGGATACCCTAGACAGGTGTTGCAGCAATCCTATGCCTTTGCTAAAAACACTAATAGACACTCTTTGATGAGACCACGAAATAGAAAAGAGGATGAGAACATCTTACGCATTATCGGTACTTACGATCTTCAGGCCGAACGTGTCTTTGGAGTAATCAAAAAACACTGGGGGGTGCTAAGGGCGGACCCTGGTCTGGCCAAGTTTATCCCCAAGACCCCATGTATCACCTATAGGAGAGGTCGGTCTATAGGGGATAAACTTGTACACAGTATGTATCAGGGGCCACGCCCAGAAGGCACCTGGCTAGATAGACAGGTGGTAGGTATGTATCGATGCGGGAACTGCAGTTTCTGCGAATCGATGGAACGCTGCAAGATTGTGAAAAGCTCAGCTAATGGGAAGGTTTTCTATTTACGGGATTTCTTTAACTGTAAGACAACGGGTGTTGTGTATAGGGCCACCTGCACGTGTCCTTTTGACTACGTGGGGAAAACCGTGCGGGAGCTTCGGAGACGTGTGGGAGAGCACCTGTCGGACATACGAAATAAACGCGATACACCGATTGCTCGACACATGAATGGTGTGCACCAAGGTGACACAAAACTTGTGTGTTTCTCAGCATTGGAGCTCGTCAAACATAGTCCGAGGGGTGGTGATTTCGACAGAGTGCTGTTACAAAGGGAATCGGCTTGGATTTTCAGACTAGGATCACTTACTCCGGGGGGGCTCAATGAGCAGCTCTCCTTTAATTGTTTCCTCCCCACATAATGTGCAAAAAGCTTGAGAGGTCCCTGTAGTTTAGACAATAGGTGCCATGTTTCTGGGAGCCTGTATCCCCTTTTGGGGACTATCCATATTTATGGAACTATCTGAAGTATCTTTTCTCAAGTGTCGTGTAGTTTCTGATAATCTGAGTCAATGAATTGATCTGGTTTAAAATACTATGGTATATGGCTTTCTGCCAATATTGGACCTATTAACTATATTCCTATGGTGTGTACTCTGTCAGTATGGACCGGGACCGACTATATGCGAATGACATAATATAATGGTCAGATATATGTATTGTGTAATGAACTTTGCCATATGATCAAATTGCCCTGTTTTATGCTGCCTTTTTAAGGCCCTTATGTCATCTTGGATGCTATGGTCTCACTGAATCTATTGTGGCTGCTGTGCACCTAATTGGGGGCGATTATGACTGCTGTACAATTGCTTTTATTATTTCTAAAGTAATGGCAGATTGAATCTCTTATTGCGGTGACGTCCGATATCTCCGATCATGTGACCTTATGAGTCATGAGAATGGGCGTTTCCGTGCAGTGTGAGAGCTTCCTTGCTGGGCGGGCACTTATCTCCGATCATGTGACCTTTTGAGTCATGAGATGGGCGTTACCGGGCAGTGTGAGAGCTTCCTTGCTGGGCGGGTATTTACCTCCGATCATGTGACCGCGTGAGCTCATGGGGAGGAGGGCCCTGCTCGATGCGAGGAGAGGAGGCTTTCTTCCTCCGTGTCATACTGCCCGGACATGCGCAGTGGTGATATGGGCCAGCGCCTGCGCAGTTGCTGCTGCAGTGACGCTGTGTGGGGGAAGTCAGGGATTCCCCACAGCTGTCTAAATCAGGAGAGGGCTATTTAAGGTGGTGGATTGTATGCAGCTCCATGACGCCTGGAGGACGGGAGCATGCTATCAAGACAGTGTTTACTGCTATGCTGCTGATCTGCTATCTGGCGCCATGGACCTGCATACCTGAAACTATATTATCTGACAAGTGAGTTATTTATCTATTGCTGTTGTCATCTTTTACCTTGTACATGTGCTGTTAAATCTATGTTTGGTGGTCTATGTATGTTTGTCATAAAGCTGATAAGATCGTACCTATTTTCCCAGCCTCCTGATGAACCACGTGTCCTAGCGTGGGGAAACGCGTCGAGTGGAGACGTCTTGATTATTATATAGCTGGCGGTTCACTATACCTGCTTAAGGACTAACTTTCCAAACGTCATATGGATACTCCTGGATGAAAATCTTTGATTGGGACTACAGATAAGCACGCTGTGCCAACATAGTTCCATTAGGAGACACCAAGTTAAGTTTGGTTATTGCAATGTGTCCTGCTGTGAACCAACATCATGGTTATGCATTTTAAATTGTATCAATTTGTCTTTTTTGGTTATTTGTAAACCCTGGTCTTGATATTCAAGATCAGGGGTTGCCATCTAATTGGCGTAAGACAATTGAGTTGTATATCTAAGTGCACATATTGGTGGTAATTTTCTATTTGAATAAAATTTAATATTTTCACAATTGGGGATTTTTCTATGACTAAATCAGAGTAATATCCCCTGGACCTTTAGAGGTAATATTTAAACCTATGCTATTTCTGTTCCCAGGATTATCCCTGATGGTGGGGACACCTGGGTCTCGTAGCTTGCTATGCTTCTAAACAAAACTAATCTGATTTCACCTCTCACGCCTTTGGACTCAAGGAGAAAAAATGCAAGGGGAAATACAAACAAGACTTATAGAGGGAAACAGAAACACAATATTTCCAAACCTAAGCAGGAATATCACAAGGGAACAAAAGAAAAGCCTGTAAGGCAAAGAAACTATACTGCGCAGCAATAAAGGTGGAAAGAAATACACCCAACCACACACAGCAACCACTTGTTACAACTGAAACACTCCACCTCTCCAAACCAGGATAAGCAAGCGATAGCTGGCACCCCCCAAAAAAGTGTTTTCCAGCATGCCTTGCTGTGTGAATATCTCTGTTGCATCACGCAGCTTTGGATAGCGGACAATAACAGCAGAGTACACGCAGTATAATCTACTACAAACCTATATATGACCTCTAGTTTACAATCATTTAGTATAATAAAGTTCACTAGTAGACAAAAATGTATGCATAATCGTTACAAATGTTATTATTAGTTGCAGGGCACACAGTGCATGAAGTGAGTTTAAAACCATATACAAGAAAAGCAGGACAGTGTGATTGGTCTAACAAAGTTGTAATGTATATAACATGGCGCTGGTCATAAGGTAACTCTGATAACAATTATATGCTATTAGCTTACCCAGGGAGTTCACTGGGAGAGACTATCACATGCAATAATGTTAATATATGTCATGATTAGAGTTGAGCGCGGTTCGCGGTTCGAGGTTCTCCAGTTCTAGGCTCGAGTGATTTTGGGGCCTGTTCTAGATCGAACTAGAACTCGAGCTTTTTGCAAAAGCTCGATAGTTCTAGAAACGTTCGAGAACGGTTCTAGCAGCAAAAAAAACAGCTAATTCCTAGCTTGGTTTCCGCTGTAATAGTGTAAGTCACTCTGTGAATCACACTATTATGACATTTCAGTGTATAGTGTGCGGGAACAGCGCCTTCAGATCACTGCTGTTTGTATAATGGCGATCGCCATTTTTTTTTTTTTTTTCCTTGTCTTCCTTCCCTAAGCACGCGCGTCTTGTGGGGCGGGCCAGCATGTCAGCCAATCCCAGACACACACACAGCTAAGTGGACTTTTAGCCAGAGAAGCAACGGCATGTGTGATAGGATGTCCATGTCACAAGTCCCTGCATTATAAAACCGGACATTTTCCTCCAGGACGCCATTATCTCTTCTGCGTCTTTGGTGTCAGACATCACTGTCGCAGCTCCGTCCTTTGTCCTATCGCCGATACAGCTGTATGCGCTCCATACACAGCGCTGGACAGCATAGGGATAGCACTTTCTATCAGTCCTTTTAAGGGCTCAAACCGGTAGGGTCAGAGCCATAGGTGACAGGTCCTGAAAACAGCGACAGCGTCTGTGTAGCAAAGGTCAGGGATTTCCTCCCTGCATTTCCCTATTAGGAGGGAATAGAAAGGCAGGCTTCCTTTCCTCTACCCAGAGCCCCACAATCCTGGCACTGTACCCTCCTGTCCTCTGCACACTCCAACTCATTATAACTAAGCCATTATACTAGCAAACACTCAGTGTACCTAGTGGCATCCTAAACGTGGCTATTGGACATTTGTCTAGTCACACTAGTGCAAAGACATTTGGAGCACCTCTGCCTGCATTGCACACTCCAATTCATTATAACTAAGCCATTATACTAGCAAACACTCAGTGTACCTAGTGGCATCCTAAACGTGGCTATTGGACTTTGCTATAGTCCCACTAGTGCAAAGACATTTGCAGCACCTCTGCCTGCATTGCACACTCCAACTCATTATAACTAAGCCATTATACTAGCAAACACTCAGTGTACCTAGTGGCATCCTAAACGTGGCTATTGGACTTTGCTATAGTCCCACTAGTGCAAAGACATTTGCAGCACCTCTGCCTGCATTGCACACTCCAATTCATTATAACTAAGCCATTATACTAGTGTAGTGGGTGAGCAAACCCCCCTACCAAGAAAAACATAGTTAGCCCAGAAATGCCATTAATAAAAATGTGTTCGTTGTAAATGTAATATGTTTGAAACCCCCTAGTGGCCGGGTGGAACGGCTGTTGCCACCGGGGAAGGAGGAGCCGGCTAACACCAGGGGAGGAGTTTAGGTGTGTGTGAGGTAGTTGGATCCGGGACGGAAGAGTGAGAACATCGAGGGGCAGAGTGTGTGAGCGGGACCAGCAGGGGGCGCCGGAGAGAAAGGAGTGGAACGTAACCTCAGGGTGTGAAGCAACTGGTGTGGGTCCGGTGTGCATGTAACCGAAGAGTGGGAGCCCGGCGAAGTGGAGTACCCCGGGCATATCCCCATCAGAGGGTGCGTTAGGGCAGGCTGCCCCCAGCTCCACCGAAAGTGCCTGATTTTGCTGCCGGATTGTTATGTACAATAAAGGATGTCTTTTGTTACCACCACCCTTTGCCTGAAGATCGTTTGTACACCATCCGGCGAATGCACCATCACACTCTGCCCCACCAAGTCAGCTCCCGACCTTGAGGTAGTGGTGAAGCCAGGGACAAGCCTGAAAACTACAGCCACGACTACAAGGCCGGAGGCTCCCCTGGCTCATCATTACATGTGGCGTAGTCGGCAGGATGCGAATTCCCTGCCAGGGACCCAAGAAGTCGGAGATCAAGTGGTGCCTAGGGCACAGGATCCGAACTATGATAGAAGATTTCCGATCCCATGGTGGGAAGAAGAAGATACAGTGCCTGCAGCGTTGGACCAGGCACAAGATGGCGGCAAGATGGCCGTCGTCTGTGAAGATGAAGAAAAGGCGCGAAAAATTGGCGCCAAAAGAAGAGCCTGGGGCTGGCCGGTGCCGAAAAAGAAGTTCGGAGTACTCCGCCCAAAGAGGGGAGGTGCCGGTCCCAGGGCACGAAGAAAGACATATGAAGTGGGCGGTGTTTTGAAGAAAAAGAAGAACCGCCGCGGAGGAGTCAAGATGATGTGTGAGGCTGGGGGTGGAGCATGCCCAAGAGCGGGAAACATAGGCCCGCCTCCATTTCCTCCAGCATCAGCATCGACTCCGCCGCCATTGCTAGAGACGTCGCGAGTTCTTGACATGGAGACCTCCGAACAACAAAAAATGGTGACCGCCCTAGCACTCACTAGCCTGGGTCAAGGGCTCCGTCCCAAGCACGTTGCAGATACTGGAGTGCCCCCTCTCGACATCCCGGCCGCGCCAGGAGGATCAGAACGGCCGGCTAAAGTGACCTGGCTGACCACTTGGGATGCTGCGACCGGAGGCACCACCACAGAAGTCCGGGCGACTTATGCTACACAGTTGCCGGTGGGGAATCGGCCCCTGGAGATCCTATATGCCGACCTCGAGACACCTCCGCCCGTCGCCGCGGCAGCAGCGCCATCCACCTCCGGACCAGAGCCGGCAGAAGTACTTGCCCAGAAGCTGGAGCGAGACCACCGGGGCTTTTTCTGGGACCCCGTACGCCCGTCTCCCATACCTTACCCAAGGGCTCCGTCCCCGGTACCAGACCCCGTTCAAGAGTGGCTGCTCGCGGAAACCATCGCCCGGGAGAGGATGGCCGGTCCCGGCGGCGAAGAGCTGGCGCTACAATTCACCACCGGTATAGTGGTGAAATTTAATCAGCAGGAAGGCTATGGGGTTATCCGGGAAGAGACAACCGGAGATGACTATTTCTATAACCGGGTACACCTGGATGTGGAAGGGTTACCGCAGCGCCTCCACACCCTCTATCCGGGTGAAAAAGTACAGTTTCTACCCGAGGCGGGAAGCCGCGGCCTTTTCGCGGTCGGAGTGACCAGGATGCTGACCCCACGTGAAGCGGCCCAATGGCAGCAGGAGCTGGAATGGGAAGAGCACCAGAATCGGCGACGGAATCAGTCAAAACCGGTGTCGACCGATGCATCCCATCCCAGACGTACCTTGGCGGTCGCACCGGAGGTGAAGCCCGGCCCGACCGCTGACCCGGAAAAGAGCACTCCGGCGGTGCTGGCGGTCAATCAGAGTGTTACCAACCACCCGGTGATCGTTCTGGATGTGCCCCCACCAGTGCCTCAACCACCCCGGGTAGCGGCTCCATCACCCCCGGCGGGGACTGAAGAGGCCACGCCATCAGAGGCCCCCTACGCTCCTGTGTCTTTTCGGAGGGTACGCCGACAACCTGGGCAGTCCCTGGGCGACTACATCCAGGCCCAGGCGGCCGAATGGAAGAGGTCCTGGCCTCCGGAGTAAAGTGTCCTGGTCGGCTTGTACAAAGACCGGCAGAAGTTGTGTTCCTGATGTTCCAGTTGTTATGCCCGGAGAGAGTCCGCTGCTGGACTGAGCCAGGGGCTCCTCCGTAAGGCGAAGAGGGAGCAGTTTGGTTTCAGTTTTGTGTTCCTGTTGTCCACAACGAAGACCGGGAGCGCTGCTAAGCCTCCGGGCACCACCAAAGACCGGGAGCGCTGCTAAGCCTCCGGGCACCACCAAAGACCGGGAGCGCTGCTAAGCCTCCGGGCACTGCCAAGACCGAGCGCTGGCCTGGTGCCCCTTTTCTTCAGGGCCACTTGTTGTGGACTGGTTCGTAGCTTATCACCATGTTATGTCTAGTTTTAATGTGTATGTGATTTTTTAGATAGAGCCTTGCCGGGAGGCTCGGGTTTTAAGAGGGGAGGCGTGTAGTGGGTGAGCAGACCCCCCTACCAAGAAAAACATAGTTAGCCCGAAAATGCCATTAATAAAAATGTGTTCGTTGTAAATGTAATATGTTTGAAACCCCCTAGTGGCCGGGTGGAACGGCTGTTGCCACCGGGGAAGGAGGAGCCGGCTAACCCCAGGGGAGGAGTTTAGGTGTGTGTGAGGTAGTTGGATCCGGGACGGAAGAGTGAGAACATCGAGGGGCAGAGTGTGTGAGCGGGACCAGCAGGGGGCGCCGGAGAGAAAGGAGTGGAACGTAACCTCAGGGTGTGAAGCAACTGGTGTGGGTCCGGTGTGCGTGTAACCGAAGAGTGGGAGCCCGGCGAAGTGGAGTACCCCGGGCATATCCCCATCAGAGGGTGCGTTAGGACAGGCTGCCCCCAGCTCCACCGAAAGTGCCTGATTTTGCTGCCGGATTGTTATGTACAATAAAGGATGTCTTTTGTTACCACCACCCTTTGCCTGAAGATCGTTTGTACACCATCCGGCGAATGCACCATCACACTCTGCCCCACCAAGTCAGCTCCCGACCTTGAGGTAGTGGTGAAGCCAGGGACAAGCCTGAAAACTACAGCCACGACTACAAGGCCGGAGGCTCCCCTGGCTCATCATTACACTAGTAAACACTCAGTGTACCTAGTGGCATCCTAAACGTGGCTATTGGACTTTGCTATAGTCCCACTAGTGCAAAGACATTTGCAGCACCTCTGCCTGCATCGCACACTCCAATTCATTATAACTAAGCCATTATACTAGCAAACACTCAGTGTACCTAGTGGCATCCTAAACGTGGCTATTGGACTTTGCTATAGTCCCACTAGTGCAAAGACATTTGCAGCACCTCTGCCTGCATTGCACACTCCAACTCATGATAACTAAGCCATTATACTAGCAAACACTCAGTGTACCTAGTGGCATCCTAAACGTGGCTATTGGACTTTGCTATAGTCCCACTAGTGCAAAGACATTTGCAGCACCTCTGCCTGCATTGCACACTCCAACTCATTATAACTAAGCCATTATACTAGCAAACACTCAGTGTACCTAGTGGCATCCTAAACGTGGCTATTGGACTTTGCTATAGTCCCACTAGTGCAAAGACATTTGCAGCACCTCTGCCTGCATTGCACACTCCAACTCATGATAACTAAGCCATTATACTAGCAAACACTCAGTGTACCTAGTGGCATCCTAAACGTGGCTATTGGACTTTGCTATAGTCCCACTAGTGCAAAGACATTTGCAGCACCTCTGCCTGCATTGCACACTCCAATTCATTATAACTAAGCCATTATACTAGCAAACACTCAGTGTACCTAGTGGCATCCTAAACGTGGCTATTGGACTTTGCTATAGTCCCACTAGTGCAAAGACATTTGCAGCACCTCTGCCTGCATTGCACACTCCAACTCATTATAACTAAGCCATTATACTAGCAAACACTCAGTGTACCTAGTGGCATCCTAAACGTGGCTATTGGACTTTGCTATAGTCCCACTAGTGCAAAGACATTTGCAGCACCTCTGCCTGCATTGCACACTCCAACTCATGATAACTAAGCCATTATACTAGCAAACACTCAGTGTACTGTTAGGGCCAGGTGGACGGGCAGACCCAGGAGGTGGATCCACTGGGCCGAACTCCTTGATGATGGTAAGGGGTCCGGTAGCTGGAGCACTACAGGTAGCAGGACAGTCCGTGCACAAGAGAATAATGGAGAAGTCCCTGGGACCACGGAGTCACTGATGGTAGTCCGGGTGACGGAGCTCAGGTTCGGAAGCCGAGATGATGTCAGGCGGAGTCCGGAACCGTTGGAGCGAGATGACGGGTCACCACAGGGATCCGAGATGGTACGGACTGTCAGGATGGCAGATAGGCAGCGTTCGGGGTGCGGGATTCGGCAGGACCGGATGGCAAGGCAGGATCGGCTCTAGAAGAGAGAGAGGTGAGTATCTCACAGGAACACAAGGAGACCTGACTCCTAGCTTGGGAAACACGAAGAACAGGCCCCGCCCACTTGGACACTAAACCCCTTTATACCCTGTACCTGTGTGCTTCATTTCCTGTCAGTGGACGCTGGCTCTTTAAGAAAGGGTCAATGACCGCGCGCGTGCCCTAATGCGCATGCGCGCGGCCCGGGTGCCAGAAGCCAGAGCAGGAAGCTGTGAGGAGGAAGCAGCAGAGCCGGGCTGGGGCTGAGAAGCCGACGGGCGCCGGGAGCGGGGACCAGGACGCCTGGGAAGCGCAGGCAATGGAGGCTGGATAGCGGGGAGCGGCGGAGACCGGACCGAAGAACCGGGGAGCGAGGCAGGGGAGCCGAGGAGCGTGGCAGGTGAGCCGGGGAGCAGGGCAGGGGACCCGGAGAGCGTGACAGTACCCCCCCCACGCCCCCCTCCCCGCAACCGGGACAGGAAGGCACGGATCAGAGGAGTGCCCACATTCTCCCGAGGCTCCCAGGACCTATCCTCAGGACCATACCCTGCCCAGTCCACCAGGAAGAACTGTCGACCCCGTACGGTCTTCATGGCCACGATATCCCTTACCGCATAGATGTCGTCATCGGCAATAGGAGGAGGAGCCGAACTGGCAGCAGCGGAGAAGGGACCAAGGACAACCGGCTTGAGCAGGGAGACGTGGAAGGAGTTGGGTATCCTCATCGTGGCCGGGAGCTGTAGCTTGTAGGAGACCTCATTGATCTTGCTGAGGACTTTAAACGGCCCGATGTAGCGAGGACCCAGCTTGTAGGATGGTAGCTTCAATCGGACGTACTTGGAGGCAAGCCAGACGAGATCTCCAGGAGAGAAACACGGAGGGTCCAGACGTCTCTTGTCCGCGTGTCTCTTCATCCGCAGGGAAGCACGTTCAAGGGACGTCTTGACAGAGTCCCAAATCGTAGAAAAGTCACGGACTACAGCATCAGCAGCAGGAACATCCGAGGAAGAGGATACAGGTAAAGCGACGGAAGGCTGAAGTCCGTAAACGACATGGAAGGGAGAGCTGGAGGAGGACTCACTGACGTGGTGGTTATGGGAGAATTCAGCCCAAGGAAGAAGCGTGGACCAGTCGTCATGATGGGCGTTGACGTAGTGACGTAAGAAGGAGGTCAAGATCTGATTGACCCGTTCCACTTGGCCGTTCGACTGAGGATGGTAAGCTGAAGAAAAGTCCAGAGTCACTCCCAGATGTTTGCAGAGAGCCCTCCAGAAGCGGGAGGTGAACTGAGTTCCTCTGTCGGACACAATGTGTGATGGAAAGCCATGCAAGCGGAAGATGTGATGTATATAGGCGTCCGCGAGTTCTTGGGCAGAGGGCAGTCCAGTCATAGGGACGAAATGAGCCATTTTAGAGAATCGATCCACCACAACCCATATGACTGTGTGTCCGGAGGACAATGGCAAGTCCGTAATAAAGTCCATCGCAATGTGTTGCCACGGAACTGAGGGTATAGGCAGAGGCAGAAGACGGCCATATGGCAGGTGTTTGGGCGTCTTGTTCCTGGCACAAGAGGAGCAGGCAGAGACAAAAGAAGCGACGTCCGTGCGAAGGGATGGCCACCAGTAATGACGTACAATCGCACTCCATGTTCTCTTCTGACCAGCATGACCGGCTGTTTTCGAGGCATGGCCCCAGTGTAACAATTTTTGCCTGTCAGTCTCAGAGACATAGGTCTTCCCGGGCGGTATCTGGGCCAGGGTGACAGGAGCCACCGGAATGATTTTACTAGGACTGATGATGGGTTGAGATGTCTCCTCCTCCTGCTCCATGGGCATGAAAGACCTGGACAAGGCATCAGCGCGTACATTCTTGTCCGTGGGTCGGAAATGGAGCTGGAAATCGAATCTGGCAAAGAACAAGGACCACCTGGCTTGCCGTGGGTTCAGTCGCTGAGCAGACCGCAGGTATTCCAGGTTCTTGTGGTCCGTGTAAATAATAACGGGGTACACTGCTCCTTCCAGAAGGTAGCGCCATTCCTCCAGAGCCAGTTTGACTGCCAATAGTTCTCGGTCACCGATGGTGTAGTTGCGTTCAGGCGCTGAGAAGCTCTTGGAGAAGAAACCGCAAGTCACCATCTTCCCGGAGGAGGACTTCTGCATGAGCACTGCTCCGGCTCCCGAGGAGGAGGCATCCACCTCCAAGGTGAACTGGCGGTTTAACTCCGGACGGTGGAGTACAGGAGAGGAGGCAAACGCCCGCTTCAGAGAGCCAAACGCGGCGTCGGCCGCAGGTGACCAGTCCTTTGGATTAGCCCCCTTCTTGGTCAAGGCGGAGAGAGGAGCAGTCAGAGCAGAGAAGTGAGGGATGAACTGGCGGTAGTAGTTGGCGAATCCCAGAAAGCGTTGGATTGCCTTCAGTCCAGAAGGAGGAGGCCAGTTGAGAATGGAGGAGACCTTCTTTGGATCCATCTGCAGTCCGGTATCGGAGATGATGTAACCCAGGAAGGGGAGAGAAGACTGCTCAAAGACACACTTCTCGTACTTGGCGTACAGATGATTCTCTCTCAGTCTTTGTAGAACCAGCTGCACGTTCTCTCTGTGGGTCTGGAGGTCCGGAGAGAAGACAAGGATATCATCCAGATACACCACCACACAGATGTAGAGAAGGTCCCGGAAAACGTCGTTCACCAATTCTTGAAAGACTGCTGGTGCGTTACACAGGCCGAAGGGCATCACGCAGTATTCATAATGCCCATCGCGAGTATTGAACGCGGTCTTCCATTCGTCCCCAGAGCGGATGCGGACCAAGTTGTAGGCACCCCGAAGATCCAACTTGGTGAACACACGAGCTCCTCTAAGCCGATCAAACAATTCGGGGATGAGCGGCAGGGGGTACTTGTTTTTCACGGTGATTTGGTTCAATCCCCGGTAGTCTATGCATGGGCGTAAGTCGCCTTCTTTCTTCTTAACGAAGAAGAAGCCTGCTCCAGCAGGAGAGGAGGATCTCCGAATGAATCCCCTTGCCAGGCTCTCTGTGATGTAGGCAGACATGGCCCTTGTTTCGGCTGGAGACAATGGATATATCCGTCCTCGAGGTGGTGTGGTTCCCGGAAGCAGGTCGATGGCACAATCGTAAGGACGATGTGGCGGAAGCACCTCTGACTCCTTTTTATCAAAGACATCCGCGAAGGACCAATAGGCCGAGGGCAGTCCCGGTAGAGACTCTGGAACCGGAGGTCGTCGGATGGGTTGTATGGTCTTCAGACAATTTTCATGGCAAGAAGAGCCCCATCGGGTGATTTCACCAGTGCCCCAGCTGACTGATGGCTCGTGTGTCCGTAACCAGGGAAGTCCCAGCAGGATTTGATGGGGCATGTGTGGAAGGACGTAGAGAGCGATGGTCTCGGTGTGCAGGGCACCGATACGCAGTTCGACCGGCTTGGTGATCCATGAGATGGTGTCAGAGAGGGGTCTCCCATCCACAGAGGCAATCACGAGGGGTTTGTCGAGTGGAGTAACAGGCACCTGGTACTTGTCCACCGTGGCTTGCTGGATGAAATTGCCTGCTGCCCCAGAATCGAGGTACGCCTCAGCCGTGAACCGCGTCTCTCCCGTTGTCACTTGTACAGTCCACATAACCGGGTCTGAGAGAGTCCCAGCACCTAGGGTGGCCTCTCCTACCAACCCTAGGCTTTGGAGTTTCCCGGCCTTTCTGGACAGGAGCGTAGCAGGTGTGTGCCCTCTCCGCAGTAGAAGCAGAGGCCCTTGGCGAGCCGCTCTGCTCGGCGTTGTTCAGACTGCCGCACACGGTCGATCTGCATGGGCTCGTGGACGGAGACACCAGATGCCGTTGACTGAAGTACGGCGGGCTTCTGCGGAGGAGAGGAATGCCGTACCGGACGTCTCTCACGGGACACTTCTTTGGATCGCTCCTGAAAGCGAATGTCCACTCGAGTCGCTAGGGTAATCAGGGCATCCAGGGTGGACGGTACGTCACGGCCAGCCAGCTCATCTTTAATTCGACCCGAGAGTCCTTCCCAGAAGGCGGCGGTTAGAGCCTCGTTGTTCCACCCGAGTTCCGAAGCCAAGGTGCGAAAACGGATGGCGTATTGCCCCACCGTCAGAGTCCCCTGACGTAAGCGGAGAAGAGATGAGGCAGACGCGGAGGCGCGTCCGGGCTCGTCAAAGGTGCCACGAAATGCCTGCAGGAACTCCTGGATGTTTGTGGTCACAGGATCCTCCTTTTCCCACAAGGGGTTCATCCACGCCAGTGCCTCACCCTCTAGATGGGACATGATGAACCCGACCTTGGCTTGGTCGGAGACAAACAAATGCGGCAGCTGCGTGAAATGGAGGGAGCATTGGTTTATGAAACCCCTGCAGGTCTTGGGATCTCCGGCGTACCGGGGTGGTGAGGCCAAACGGAGTCTGGAAGCATCCGAAGAGGCTGCCACGGGGGCTGGAGCCGTGGATTGGCAAGTGGAAGCCCGAGATGCTGAAGATGTAATTGACGCCTGTAGCGTGTTCAGGCGGGCGTCCACCGAAGTCATGAAGGTCAGCATGCGGGTCTGGGTCTCGCGCTGGCGTTGGAGTTCCTCCTGCAAGGCCGCTAGTGCTTCAGCGAGATCCATGGCCTGTTCTTACTGTTAGGGCCAGGTGAACGGGCAGACCCAGGAGGTGGATCCACTGGGCCGAACTCCTTGATGATGGTAAGGGGTCCGGTAGCTGGAGCACTACAGGTAGCAGGACAGTCCGTGCACAAGAGAATAATGGAGAAGTCCCTGGGACCACGGAGTCACTGATGGTAGTCCGGGTGACGGAGCTCAGGTTCGGAAGCCGAGATGATGTCAGGCGGAGTCCGGAACCGTTGGAGCGAGATGACGGGTCACCACAGGGATCCGAGATGGTACGGACTGTCAGGATGGCAGATAGGCAGCGTTCGGGGTGCGGGATTCGGCAGGACCGGATGGCAAGGCAGGATCGGCTCTAGAAGAGAGAGAGGTGAGTATCTCACAGGAACACAAGGAGACCTGACTCAGCGCTTGGGAAACACGAAGAACAGGCCCCGCCCACTTGGACACTAAACCCCTTTATACCCTGTACCTGTGTGCTTCATTTCCTGTCAGTGGACGCTGGCCCTTTAAGAAAGGGTCAATGACCGAGCGCGCGCCATAATGAGCATGCGCGCAGCCCGGGTGCCAGAAGCAAGAGCAGGAAGCTGTGAGGAGGAAGCAGCAGAGCCGGGCTGGGGCTGAGAAGCCGACGGGCGCCGGGAGCGGGGACCAGGACGCCTGGGAAGCGCAGGCAATGGAGGCTGGATAGCGGGGAGCGGCGGAGACCGGACCGAAGAACCGGGGAGCGAGGCAGGGGAGCCGAGGAGCGTGGCAGGTGAGCCGGGGAGCAGGGCAGGGGACCCGGAGAGCGTGACATGTACCTAGTGGCATCCTAAACGTGGCTATTGGACTTTGCTATAGTCCCACTAGTGCAAAGACATTTGCAGCACCTCTGCCTGCATTGCACACTCCAACTCATGATAACTAAGCCATTATACTAGCAAACACTCAGTGTACCTAGTGGCATCCTAAACGTGGCTATTGGACTTTGCTATAGTCCCACTAGTGCAAAGATATTTGCAGCACCTCTGCCTGCATTGCACACTCCAACTCATGATAACTAAGCCATTATACTAGCAAACACTCAGTGTACCTAGTGGCATCCTAAACGTGGCTATTGGACTTTGCTATAGTCCCACTAGTGCAAAGACATTTGCAGCACCTCTGCCTGCATTGCACACTCCAACTCATGATAACTAAGCCATTATACTAGCAAACACTCAGTGTACCTAGTGGCATCCTAAACGTGGCTATTGGACTTTGCTATAGTCCCACTAGTGCAAAGACATTTGCAGCACCTCTGCCTGCATTGCACACTCCAATTCATTATAACTAAGCCATTATACTAGCAAACACTCAGTGTACCTAGTGGCATCCTAAACGTGGCTATTGGACTTTGCTATAGTCCCACTAGTGCAAAGACATTTGCAGCACCTCTGCCTGCATTGCACACTCCAACTCATTATAACTAAGCCATTATACTAGCAAACACTCAGTGTACCTAGTGGCATCCTAAACGTGGCTATTGGACTTTGCTATAGTCCCACTAGTGCAAACACATTTGCAGCACCTCTGCCTGCATTGCACACTCCAACTCATGATAACTAAGGCATTATACTAGCAAACACTCAGTGTACCTAGTGGCATCCTAAACGTGGCTATTGGACATTTGTCTAGTCACACTAGTGCAAAGACATTTGGAGCACCTCTGCCTGCATTGCACACTCCAATTCATTATAACTAAGCCATTATACTAGCAAACACTCAGTGTACCTAGTGGCATCCTAAACGTGGCTATTGGACTTTGCTATAGTCCCACTAGTGCAAAGACATTTGCAGCACCTCTGCCTGCATCGCACACTCCAATTCATTATAACTAAGCCATTATACTAGCAAACACTCAGTGTACCTAGTGGCATCCTAAACGTGGCTATTGGACTTTGCTATAGTCCCACTAGTGCAAAGACATTTGCAGCACCTCTGCCTGCATTGCACACTCCAACTCATGATAACTAAGCCATTATACTAGCAAACACTCAGTGTACCTAGTGGCATCCTAAACGTGGCTATTGGACATTTGTCTAGTCACACTAGTGCAAAGACATTTGGAGCACCTCTGCCTGCATTGCACACTCCAATTCATTATCACTAAGCCATTATACTAGCAAACACTCAGTGTACCTAGTGGCATCCTAAACGTGGTTATTGGACTTTGCTATAGTCCCACTAGTGCAAAGACATTTGCAGCACCTCTGCCTGCATTGCACACTCCAACTCATTATAACTAAGCCATTATACTAGCAAACACTCAGTGTACCTAGTGGCATCCTAAACGTGGCTATTGGACTTTGCTATAGTCCCACTAGTGCAAAGACATTTGCAGCACCTCTGCCTGCATTGCATACTCCAATTCATTATAACTAAGCCATTATACTAGCAAACACTCAGTGTACCTAGTGGCATCCTAAACGTGGCTATTGGACTTTGCTATAGTCCCACTAGTGCAAAGACATTTGCAGCACCTCTGCCTGCATTGCACACTCCAATTCATTATCACTAAGCCATTATACTAGCAAACACTCAGTGTACCTAGTGGCATCCTAAACGTGGCTATTGGACTTTGCTATAGTCCCACTAGTGCAAAGACATTTGCAGCACCTCTGCCTGCATTGCACACTCCAACTCATGATAACTAAGCCATTATACTAGCAAACACTCAGTGTACCTAGTGGCATCCTAAACGTGGCTATTGGACATTTGTCTAGTCACACTAGTGCAAAGACATTTGGAGCACCTCTGCCTGCATTGCACACTCCAATTCATTATAACTAAGCCATTATACTAGCAAACACTCAGTGTACCTAGTGGCATCCTAAACGTGGCTATTGGACTTTGCTATAGTCCCACTAGTGCAAAGACATTTGCAGCACCTCTGCCTGCATTGCACACTCCAACTCATTATAACTAAGCCATTATACTAGCAAACACTCAGTGTACCTAGTGGCATCCTAAACGTGGCTATTGGACTTTGCTATAGTCCCACTAGTGCAAACACATTTGCAGCACCTCTGCCTGCATTGCACACTCCAACTCATGATAACTAAGGCATTATACTAGCAAACACTCAGTGTACCTAGTGGCATCCTAAACGTGGCTATTGGACATTTGTCTAGTCACACTAGTGCAAAGACATTTGGAGCACCTCTGCCTGCATTGCACACTCCAATTCATTATAACTAAGCCATTATACTAGCAAACACTCAGTGTACCTAGTGGCATCCTAAACGTGGCTATTGGACTTTGCTATAGTCCCACTAGTGCAAAGACATTTGCAGCACCTCTGCCTGCATTGCACACTCCAATTCATTATAACTAAGCCATTATACTAGCAAACACTCAGTGTACCTAGTGGCATCCTAAACGTGGCTATTGGACTTTGCTATAGTCCCACTAGTGCAAAGACATTTGCAGCACCTCTGCCTGCATTGCACACTCCAACTCATGATAACTAAGCCATTATACTAGCAAACACTCAGTGTACCTAGTGGCATCCTAAACGTGGCTATTGGACTTTGCTATAGTCCCACTAGTGCAAAGACATTTGCAGCACCTCTGCCTGCATTGCACACTCCAATTCATTATAACTAAGCCATTATACTAGCAAACACTCAGTGTACCTAGTAGCATCCTAAACGTGGCTATTGGACTTTGCTATAGTCCCACTAGTGCAAAGACATTTGCAGCACCTCTGCCTGCATTGCACACTCTAACTCATTATAACTAAGCCATTATACTAGCAAACACTCAGTGTACCTAGTGGCATCCTAAACGTGGCTATTGGACTTTGCTATAGTCCCACTAGTGCAAAGACATTTGCAGCACCTCTGCCTGCATTGCACACTCCAACTCATGATAACTAAGCCATTATACTAGCAAACACTCAGTGTACCTAGTGGCATCCTAAACGTGGCTATTGGACATTTGTCTAGTCACACTAGTGCAAAGACATTTGGAGCACCTCTGCCTGCATTGCACACTCCAATTCATTATAACTAAGCCATTATACTAGCAAACACTCAGTGTACCTAGTGGCATCCTAAACGTGGCTATTGGACTTTGCTATAGTCCCACTAGTGCAAAGACATTTGCAGCACCTCTGCCTGCATTGCACACTCCAATTCATTATAACTAAGCCATTATACTAGCAAACACTCAGTGTACCTAGTGGCATCCTAAACGTGGCTATTGGACTTTGCTATAGTCCCACTAGTGCAAAGACATTTGCAGCACCTCTGCCTGCATTGCACACTCCAATTCATTATAACTAAGCCATTATACTAGCAAACACTCAGTGTACCTAGTGGCATCCTAAACGTGGCTATTGGACTTTGCTATAGTCCCACTAGTGCAAAGACATTTGCAGCACCTCTGCCTGCATTGCACACTCCAATTCATTATAACTAAGCCATTATACTAGCAAACACTCAGTGTACCTAGTGGCATCCTAAACGTGGCTATTGGACTTTGCTATATTCCCACTAGTGCAAAGACATTTGCAGCACCTCTGCCTGCATTGCACACTCCAACTCATGATAACTAAGCCATTATACTAGCAAACACTCAGTGTACCTAGTGGCATCCTAAACGTGGCTATTGGACTTTGCTATAGTCCCACTAGTGCAAAGACATTTGCAGCACATCTGCCTGCATTGCACACTCCAATTCATTATAACTAAGCCATTATACTAGCAAACACTCAGTGTACCTAGTAGCATCCTAAACGTGGCTATTGGACTTTGCTATAGTCCCACTAGTGCAAAGACATTTGCAGCACCTCTGCCTGCATTGCACACTCCAACTCATTATAACTAAGCCATTATACTAGCAAACACTCAGTGTACCTAGTGGCATCCTAAACGTGGCTATTGGACTTTGCTATAGTCCCACTAGTGCAAAGACATTTGCAGCACCTCTGCCTGCATTGCACACTCCAACTCATGATAACTAAGCCATTATACTAGCAAACACTCAGTGTACCTAGTGGCATCCTAAACGTGGCTATTGGACATTTGTCTAGTCACACTAGTGCAAAGACATTTGGAGCACCTCTGCCTGCATTGCACACTCCAATTCATTATAACTAAGCCATTATACTAGCAAACACTCAGTGTACCTAGTGGCATCCTAAACGTGGCTATTGGACTTTGCTATAGTCCCACTAGTGCAAAGACATTTGCAGCACCTCTGCCTGCATTGCACACTACAATTCATTATAACTAAGCCATTATACTAGCAAACACTCAGTGTACCTAGTGGCATCCTAAACGTGGCTATTGGACTTTGCTATAGTCCCACTAGTGCAAAGACATTTGCAGCACCTCTGCCTGCATTGCACACTCCAATTCATTATCACTAAGCCATTATACTAGCAAACACTCAGTGTACCTAGTGGCATCCTAAACGTGGCTATTGGACTTTGCTATAGTCCCACTAGTGAAAAGACATTTGCAGCACCTCTGCCTGCATTGCACACTCCAACTCATGATAACTAAGCCATTATACTAGCAAACACTCAGTGTACCTAGTGGCATCCTAAACGTGGCTATTGGACATTTGTCTAGTCACACTAGTGCAAAGACATTTGGAGCACCTCTGCCTGCATTGCACACTCCAATTCATTATAACTAAGCCATTATACTAGCAAACACTCAGTGTACCTAGTGGCATCCTAAACGTGGCTATTGGACTTTGCTATAGTCCCACTAGTGCAAAGACATTTGCAGCACCTCTGCCTGCATTGCACACTCCAACTCATTATAACTAAGCCATTATACTAGCAAACACTCAGTGTACCTAGTGGCATCCTAAACGTGGCTATTGGACTTTGCTATAGTCCCACTAGTGCAAACACATTTGCAGCACCTCTGCCTGCATTGCACACTCCAACTCATGATAACTAAGGCATTATACTAGCAAACACTCAGTGTACCTAGTGGCATCCTAAACGTGGCTATTGGACATTTGTCTAGTCACACTAGTGCAAAGACATTTGGAGCACCTCTGCCTGCATTGCACACTCCAATTCATTATAACTAAGCCATTATACTAGCAAACACTCAGTGTACCTAGTGGCATCCTAAACGTGGCTATTGGACTTTGCTATAGTCCCACTAGTGCAAAGACATTTGCAGCACCTCTGCCTGCATTGCACACTCCAATTCATTATAACTAAGCCATTATACTAGCAAACACTCAGTGTACCTAGTGGCATCCTAAACGTGGCTATTGGACTTTGCTATAGTCCCACTAGTGCAAAGACATTTGCAGCACCTCTGCCTGCATTGCACACTCCAACTCATGATAACTAAGCCATTATACTAGCAAACACTCAGTGTACCTAGTGGCATCCTAAACGTGGCTATTGGACTTTGCTATAGTCCCACTAGTGCAAAGACATTTGCAGCACCTCTGCCTGCATTGCACACTCCAATTCATTATAACTAAGCCATTATACTAGCAAACACTCAGTGTACCTAGTAGCATCCTAAACGTGGCTATTGGACTTTGCTATAGTCCCACTAGTGCAAAGACATTTGCAGCACCTCTGCCTGCATTGCACACTCCAACTCATTATAACTAAGCCATTATACTAGCAAACACTCAGTGTACCTAGTGGCATCCTAAACGTGGCTATTGGACTTTGCTATAGTCCCACTAGTGCAAAGACATTTGCAGCACCTCTGCCTGCATTGCACACTCCAACTCATGATAACTAAGCCATTATACTAGCAAACACTCAGTGTACCTAGTGGCATCCTAAACGTGGCTATTGGACATTTGTCTAGTCACACTAGTGCAAAGACATTTGGAGCACCTCTGCCTGCATTGCACACTCCAATTCATTATAACTAAGCCATTATACTAGCAAACACTCAGTGTACCTAGTGGCATCCTAAACGTGGCTATTGGACTTTGCTATAGTCCCACTAGTGCAAAGACATTTGCAGCACCTCTGCCTGCATTGCACACTCCAACTCATTATAACTAAGCCATTATACTAGCAAACACTCAGTGTACCTAGTGGCATCCTAAACGTGGCTATTGGACTTTGCTATAGTCCCACTAGTGCAAAGACATTTGGAGCACCTCTGCCTGCATTGCACACTCCAATTCATTATAACTAAGCCATTATACTAGCAAACACTCAGTGTACCTAGTGGCATCCTAAACGTGGCTATTGGACTTTGCTATAGTCCCACTAGTGCAAAGACATTTGCAGCACCTCTGCCTGCATTGCACACTCCAATTCATTATCACTAAGCCATTATACTAGCAAACACTCAGTGTACCTAGTGACATCCTAAACGTGGCTATTGGACTTTGCTATAGTCCCACTAGTGCAAAGACATTTGCAGCACCTCTGCCTGCATTGCACACTCCAACTCATGATAACTAAGCCATTATACTAGCAAACACTCAGTGTACCTAGTGGCATCCTAAACGTGGCTATTGGACATTTGTCTAGTCACACTAGTGCAAAGACATTTGGAGCACCTCTGCCTGCATTGCACACTCCAATTCATTATAACTAAGCCATTATACTAGCAAACACTCAGTGTACCTAGTGGCATCCTAAACGTGGCTATTGGACTTTGCTATAGTCCCACTAGTGCAAAGACATTTGCAGCACCTCTGCCTGCATTGCACACTCCAACTCATGATAACTAAGCCATTATACTAGCAAACACTCAGTGTACCTAGTGGCATCCTAAACGTGGCTATTGGACTTTGCTATAGTCCCACTAGTGCAAAGACATTTGCAGCACCTCTGCCTGCATTGCACACTCCAATTCATTATAACTAAGCCATTATACTAGCAAACACTCAGTGTACCTAGTGGCATCCTAAACGTGGCTATTGGACTTTGCTATAGTCCCACTAGTTCAAAGAAATTTACAGCACCTCTGCCTGCATTGCACACTCCAATTCATTATAACTAAGCCATTATACTAGCAAACACTCAGTGTACCTAGTGGCATCCTAAACGTGGCTATTGGACTTTGCTATAGTCCCACTAGTGCAAAGACATTTGCAGCACCTCTGCCTGCATTGCACACTCCAACTCATGATAACTAAGCCATTATACTAGCAAACACTCAGTGTACCTAGTGGCATCCTAAACGTGGCTATTGGACATTTGTCTAGTCACACTAGTGCAAAGACATTTGGAGCACCTCTGCCTGCATTGCACACTCCAATTCATTATAACTAAGCCATTATACTAGCAAACACTCAGTGTACCTAGTGGCATCCTAAACGTGGCTATTGGACTTTGCTATAGTCCCACTAGTGCAAAGACGTTTGCAGCACCTCTGCCTGCATTGCACACTCCAACTCATTATAACTAAGCCATTATACTAGCAAACACTCAGTGTACCTAGTGGCATCCTAAACGTGGCTATTGGACTTTGCTATAGTCCCACTAGTGCAAAGACATTTGCAGCACCTCTGCCTGCATTGCACACTCCAACTCATTATAACTAAGCCATTATACTAGCAATTTTTGCTGCTAGTTTAAGGGCCGTAGTTGCATTGTCAGGGATATTTATTCTTTATTATTCTGCTGTTAATAAAGCTAGACCACCACTGCAATCTACACCACCTCTCAATTTTTACTACCACATTTTCAGTCCACAATCTTGTCGCAATCAACATGAGTGGCAAAATGACAGATGCTGGTGGAAAGGGGAAGAGGCGTGGTGGAAAAGGCAAAAAAGGTTTTGTCCGTGGGGAAGGTGGCAAAGCTCCATTATCATCTGCTGAAGATAGACCATCTACCAGCAAAAGTAAGATGTCTACTACTTACCGTGGACAATCCGATGTGCTCCCTTTTTTACGGACACGAACAACAGGAACAAAGGTAGATGATGGCCAAAAAAGGAAAATGCTTGAATGGATCTCAAGTGGTCCAACAAGTGCCCTCTCAGCCACTTCAAGTACCGCATCCAAAAAACACCAGTCCTCTGAGTTGTCATCCCAATCAAACTTGCTTTCTCCCAGCTCTGAAGTCTCCATCAGCCCTGCACAGTATGGTGGAACTGAGATGGCTGAGTCTGCAGAGCTGTTCAGTCACACTATAGCCTGGGAATCAGAGGTCTGCTCCCAAGCTACAGTGAGTACAGAACAGGAAATGGTCTGCAGTGATGCCCAGAACCTTTGTGACTCTGATTCAGGCCGTGAGTACCAAGTTTCGGAGCATAATGTTGACCCTTTGTCACAAACTGTAACACCTGTGGTTATAGACAATGAGGAACATACTGATGAAGATGAGACTCAGATACCCGATTGGGATGACAACTTAAATATTCGGTCAGGGCAAGAAGAGGCTCGGTCTGAGGGGAAGGGGAGTGCAAACACAACAATTGATGATGAAGTTCTAGATCCCACCTACTGTCAACCCACAGTCAGGCACTCGAGGAGGTCAACAGAGGTGGTGGAGGAGGATGCAACTGATGACGAAGTTACCTTGCGCCTTCCTGGACAGAGTCGGAGTACTGGTAGCACGTCTACAACTGCATCCTCAGCCACCACTCTGCCTCTGAGCATTATTCGGGGTGGATCAACAGGTCGCATGGCCTCTAAGTCTTGCCTAGCCTGGTCCTTTTTTGACATAGAAAAAGATCGCCCAAATTATGTGATCTGTAAAATTTGTCATGGTTCTATTAGTAGAGGTCAAAACCTCAGCAGTTTGACAACTTCTTCCATGAATCGTCACATGAATAAATATCATATGGCCCGGTGGGAAGCTCACCGTGCTGCAATGCGGCCTAGCGGAGCGAACCATCCACCGCCTGCCCCTTCCAGTGCATCCGCGCGCTCGTCATCTTCTAGGACTGTGGGGACAGCTGTCACACCTGTTTTTCCACCCACAACTTCCACCACTGTAACCGCAACAGGCAGTTTGCTTGGTAGGTCGTCAGTTGTTTTGGAAGGGGAAACAAGTGAGTGTGTACAGCTCTCTCAGACATCGATAGCACCAACTTTGGATGAAGGCAACATCATGTCTCCGCCTGCACTTTCCTCACAAACCTGCATTTTTCCAGGGACACCCTACTCAACACCGTCTACACACAGCAGCCAGATCTCTGTCCCTCAGATGTGGACAAATAAAAGGCCATTTCCTGCGACCCATGACAAAGCTAAGAGGTTGACTCTATCCCTCTGTAAGCTGTTGGCTACAGAAATGCTGCCTTTCCGCCTAGTGGACACACAGGATTTTAGAGACCTTATGTCTGTCGCTGTGCCCCAGTACCAGATGCCTAGTCGCCACTACTTCTCTAAGAAAGGTGTGCCCGCGCTACACCAGCATGTCGCACACAACATCACTGCTTCCTTGAGAAACTCTGTGTGTGAACGGGTGCATTTCACCACCGATACTTGGACCAGTAAGCATGGACAGGGACGTTACATGTCGCTCACTGGGCACTGGGTAACTATGGTGATAGATGGTGAAGGGTCTGCTGCACAAGTCTTGCCGTCCCCACGACTTGTGTGTCAATCCTCTGTCTGTCCAAGTTCCGCCACTGCTTCTACATCCTCCACCTCATCTGGGTCCTCCACCTCCGCCCCAAGCCTGCCTGGTCAGGCCACCAGCGTTCTCACTGCGCAGAAGGAATCACGCACCCCTCATTACTATGCTGGCAGCAGAGCGCAACGGCATCAGGCGGTCTTTAGCTTGACATGTCTTGGGAATAAGAGTCACACAGCTGAGGAGTTGTGGTCAGCTCTGCGGTCCGAGTTTAATAAATGGTTGTCTCCACTCAACCTGCAGCCTGGTAAGGCCGTGTGCGACAATGCTGCAAACCTGGGTGCGGCCCTTCGCCTGGGCAAGGTGACACACGTACCTTGTATGGCTCACGTGTTGAACCTTGTCGTGCAGCAATTTTTAACAAACTATCCCGGCCTAGATGGCCTTCTGAACAGGGCACGAAAACTGTCTGCTCACTTCCGCCGTTCAAGCGCCGCAGCTGAGCGACTTGCATCGCTCCAGAAGTCTTTCGGCCTGCCGGTTCATCGCCTGAAATGCGATGTGGCGACACGCTGGAATTCAACTCTCCACATGTTACAGCGACTGTGGCAGCACCGCCGTGCCCTGGTGCAATACGTCATGACGTATAGCCTGGGCCAACGAGATGCAGAGGTGGGGCAGATCACCCTGATGGAGTGGTCTCAGATCAAGGACCTATGCACCCTTCTGCACAGTTTCGACATGGCGACGAATATGTTTAGCGCTGACAATGCCATTATCAGCATGACGATTCCAGTCATTTACATGCTGGAGCACACGCTAAACACTATTCGGAGTCAGGGGGTGGGACAACAGGAAGGGGATGAACTACAGGAGGATTCATATGCGCAAGACACAACAACATCACCAAGGTCCAGACGTTCATCATCACCAAGGTGCCAGGCATGGGAGCATGGGGGACAGGAATCAACAAGGGCGCATGGTAGCAGGCGAGATATTGAGGAAGGTGCAGGAGGACATGAAGAAATGGAGGACGAACTGTCCATGGACATGGAAGACTCAGCAGATGAGGGAGACCTTGGTCAAATTTCAGTTGAAAGAGGTTGGGGGGAGATGTCAGAGGAAGAAAGAACGGTTAGCACCTCTATGCCACAAACACAGCGTGGACTTGGTCCGCATGGCTGCGCAAGACACATGAGTGCCTTCTTGTTGCACTACCTCCAACATGACCCACGTATTGTCAAAATTAGAAGTAATGATGACTACTGGCTTGCCACACTATTAGATCCCCGGTACAAGTCCAAATTTTGTGACATAATTCCAGCCATAGAAAGGGACGCACGTATGCAGGAGTATCAGCAGAAGCTGTTACTGGATCTTAGATCCGCTTTTCCACCAAACAACCGTGCAGGTGCAGGGAGTGAATCTCCCAGTTGTAACTTGACAAACATGGGACGGTCTCGTCATCTTCAACAGTCTACACGTACCAGTAGGACCGTATCTGGTGCTGGTAACAGCAATTTTATGGAATCTTTTCATAATTTTTTTAGACCCTCCTTTGCAAGGCCACCAGAGACAACAAGTCTGACACATAGTCAACGTCTGGAGAGGTTGATACAGGAGTATCTCCAAATGAACATCGATGCCATGACTTTGCAAATGGAGCCTTGCTCCTTTTGTTCTTCAAATCTAGAAAAATGGCCAGAGCTCTCCAGTTACGCCTTGGAGATTTTGTCGTGTCCAGCTGCCAGCGTTGTCTCTGAACGTGTCTTCAGTGCTGCTGGGTGTGTGCTGACAGATAAGCGCACGCGTCTGTCCAGTGACAATGTGGACAGACTGACGTTCATCAAAATGAACAAGTCATGGATCCAGAAGGAATTTACTACCCCTGTGTCATCCTGGGGAGAGTAAATGCCTGTGGATTTGGAATGTGCTTGATGCAAATCAAAACATCCTGTTTGCAACTAGGGCACAAGTGCTGCCACTGAAAGGGGTGGGTGTGTGTGGGGCCCAATTTTTGGAAAAAAGGGAGACTACGCTTGGAGTAACCCTTGCTTGCTGTGTTTTTAAAAGAAGCCAAGATGAACAGAGCTGGGATCAGGAAAGACTTTGCTACCTACCCCGGTGTCATCCTGGGGACGGATAAGAATGGCGTATTTTTGAATGTGCTTGATGCAAATCTAGCTGTGAAGTGTACAACTAGGGCACAAGTGCTGCCACTGAAGAGGTGGGTGTGTGTGGGGCACAATTTTTGGAAAAAAGGGAGACTACGCTTGGAGTAACCCTTGCTTGCTGTGTTTTTAAAAGAAGCCAAGATGAACAGAGCTGGGATCAGGAAAGACTTTGCTACCTACCCCGGTGTCATCCTGGGGACGGATAAGAATGGCGTATTTTTGAATGTGCTTGATGCAAATCTAGCTGTGAAGTGTACAACTAGGGCACAAGTGCTGCCACTGAAGGGGTGGGTGTGTGTGGGGCACAATTTTTGGAAAAAAGGGAGACTACGCTTGGAGTAACCCTTGCTTGCTGTGTTTTTAAAAGAAGCCAAGATGAACAGAGCTGGGATCAGGAAAGACTTTGCTACCTACCCCGGTGTCATCCTGGGGACGGATAAGAATAGCGTATTTTTGAATGTGCTTGATGCAAATCTAGCTGTGAAGTGTACAACTAGGGCACAAGTGCTGCCACTGAAGGGGTGGGTGTGTGTGGGGCACAATTTTTGGAAAAAAGGGAGACTACGCTTGGAGTAACCCTTGCTTGCTGTGTTTTTAAAAGAAGCCAAGATGAACAGAGCTGGGATCAGGAAAGACTTTGCTACCTACCCCGGTGTCATCCTGGGGACGGATAAGAATGGCGTATTTTTGAATGTGCTTGATGCAAATCTAGCTGTGAAGTGTACAACTAGGGCACAAGTGCTGCCACTGAAGAGGTGGGTGTGTGTGGGGCACAATTTTTTGAAAAAAGGGAGACTACGCTTGGAGTAACCCTTGCTTGCTGTGTTTTTAAAAGAAGCCAAGATGAACAGAGCTGGGATCAGGAAAGACTTTGCTACCTACCCCGGTGTCATCCTGGGGACGGATAAGAATGGTGTATTTTTGAATGTGCTTGATGCAAATCTAGCTGTGAAGTGTACAACTAGGGCACAAGTGCTGCCACTGAAGGCGTGGGTGTGTGTGGGGCACAATTTTTGGAAAAAAGGGAGACTACGCTTGGAGTAACCCTTGCTTGCTGTGTTTTTAAAAGAAGCCAAGATGAACAGAGCTGGGATCAGGAAAGACTTTGCTACCTACCCCGGTGTCATCCTGGGGACGGATAAGAATAGCGTATTTTTGAATGTGCTTGATGCAAATCTAGCTGTGAAGTGTACAACTAGGGCACAAGTGCTGCCACTGAAGGGGTGGGTGTGTGTGGGGCACAATTTTTGGAAAAAAGGGAGACTACGCTTGGAGTAACCCTTGCTTGCTGTGTTTTTAAAAGAAGCCAAGATGAACAGAGCTGGGATCAGGAAAGACTTTGCTACCTACCCCGGTGTCATCCTGGGGACGGATAAGAATGGCGTATTTTTGAATGTGCTTGATGCAAATCTAGCTGTGAAGTGTACAACTAGGGCACAAGTGCTGCCACTGAAGGGGTGGGTGTGTGTGGGGCACAATTTTTGGAAAAAAGGGAGACTACGCTTGGAGTAACCCTTGCTTGCTGTGTTTTTAAAAGAAGCCAAGATGAACAGAGCTGGGATCAGGAAAGACTTTGCTACCTACCCCGGTGTCATCCTGGGTACGGTTAAGAATAGCGTATTTTTGAATGTGCTTGATGCAAATCTAGCTGTGAAGTGTACAACTAGGGCACAAGTGCTGCCACTGAAGGGGTGGGTGTGTGTGGGGCACAATTTTTGGAAAAAAAGGGAGACTACGCTTGGAGTAACCCTTGCTTGTTGTGTTTTTAAAAGAAGCCAAGATGAACAGAGCTGGGATCAGGAAAGACTTTGCTACCTACCCCGGTGTCATCCTGGGTACGGTTAAGAATAGCGTATTTTTGAATGTGCTTGATGCAAATCTAGCTGTGAAGTGTACAACTAGGGCACAAGTGCTGCCACTGAAGGGGTGGGTGTGTGTGGGGCACAATTTTTGAAAAAAAGGGAGACTACGCTTGGAGTAACCCTTGCTTGCTGTGTTTTTAAAAGGAGCCAAGATGAACAGAGCTGGGATCAGGAAAGACTTTGCTACCTACCCCGGTGTCATCCTGGGTACGGTTAAGAATAGCGTATTTTTGAATGTGCTTGATGCAAATCTAGCTGTGAAGTGTACAACTAGGGCACAAGTGCTGCCACTGAAGGGGTGGGTGTGTGTGGGGCACAATTTTTGGAAAAAAGGGAGACTACGCTTGGAGTAACCCTTGCTTGCTGTGTTTTTAAAAGAAGCCAAGATGAACAGAGCTGGGATCAGGAAAGACTTTGCTACCTACCCCGGTGTCATCCTGGGTACGGTTAAGAATAGCGTATTTTTGAATGTGCTTGATGCAAATCTAGCTGTGAAGTGTACAACTAGGGCACAAGTGCTGCCACTGAAGGGGTGGGTGTGTGTGGGGCACAATTTTTGGAAAAAAGGGAGACTACGCTTGGAGTCACCTTGCGGTGTTTTACATGATTTTAGAAGGGCGTGCCATGCCTATATCTGTGTGTCCTCCTCTTTTTCCTTGTCCAGCTGTTTTGTTTTCGCATGAGTATATGTCCTTGTCACTTTCCCATGTGTTTGAGTTGTTTGTCACCTTTTGGACACCTTTGAGGGTGTTTTCTAGGTGTTTTTCTGTGTTTGTGATTGCCTGCCATTGTTTCCTATGCAGTTCGAGTTCGGTTCGTCGAACGTTCGACGAGCCGAACTCGAACGGGACCTCCGTTCGGCGAACCGACCTCGAGCCGAACCGGGACCGGTTCGCTCATCTCTAGTCATGATATCCTTTGTGGTTGTAAATTTAATGTATAAGATCATATAGATTACCAAATGTTAGTCAAAAACATATACAATTGGTCTGTGGAAGCATATTGATACCTAATGCATAAAGGAAGATATGTAGTAACTCCCTCTATGCAATGGATTACACTATTAGATACTGTGAAGCCCAAAGAGTTAAATGACATAGTTAGCTTTAAACCATTCCTGTGAGTGGTTAAATTTAGACGATTGATATTCTCTTTTGGGGGGTTTCTGTAAGGCCTCCTGGTATTGCTGCTTGTTTTTATTATTTTATTTTTATGTCACTTATTTTTAACCTCACTTTTTCTTATATACCTATTACAGGGCAGTGACTTTCTGATGCTTGGACCACATAAATTCCGGACAAATACATCATATAACTAATGTAATTGAAATCTATGGGTATTGGTATTAATATGAACTTCATGTGTGGGAATGGAAATATATTACCATTGCAAATGATATATAAGATTTAACATCTGCCCTGATGAAGTGATGATCAGTATACCAAGTATCATAACAATGATCTAAATTGATATCTTATATTGTGCTGTTACACAATTTTTGTAACACATCTGTGGGTTAAATTAATATAGCATTTTTGCCCTCACCTATGCCCATACCTATCATGGTTGTTGGCATTACACTGTGTGTGCGCGCATCAGCTGTTCCACTTCCTTGTTCACTGCTGCGCCTGGCGTCCAATCGGATGAACTTACCAAGCACATTCGCGGTGCAGTTTCTGGGATGCCAGGCGCGGCGGTGAATGATAAGGAGGCCGGAGGACGTGCGCCATCCAAACACAGGTGCCTAGCATTAAGGGTCTTTAAATAACACCCGCGTCACTGTCCCTGCGTGGGCAGTGTGGTGCAGGACTTCATGGCTACAGCTGGTATGTACAACTAACAGCATTCTATCTACATGTGTTAATTGGGCTGAATTGCTTACAACCCTGTAACAGACATAGTTTAGAGGGCATTATATCCACTGTTGATCAGTCACTCATTTGCCTCTATAGTGTGACATCCATGTCTTTTTGACAAAGTAATGATTACCGTATATACTTTGACTAATATACATGGTTTTTCATATGGGCTATCATACAGTATACACCTCAATGGGTTATCTTAATGTAAACATCTAAGATACAGTTTAGGCCTAAGCCACACGGCATGAAAATCGTTGCGAGTGGAGTGCGATAAAAAAATAGCATTCCACTCAGACCAATATTAGCCTATGTGTCAGCACCCATGAGCGGTTATTTTCTCAGCCCTAATCGGACCGAGAAAACAATCGCAGCATGCTGTGACTGTAATGCAATCCTGTATTCTCTCGCACCCATTCAAGTCTATAGGGGGGAGAGAAAAATCACACTGCACTCGCATTACACCGGTGTACCGCGAATGCAGGGCGGGAATGGCAATAGCCGGCAACGGAGGTAAAAGGGAGATAAATCCCTCCCTCCCCTCCGCAGCACTGGCCCTCCTCAGCGCCGGCCCAACCCTCCTCAGTCCTCAGTGCTGGCCCGACCCCCGCAGCTGAGGTCCGCTCACACGATCGGATCTCAGTCGCAGGGACACTCGCATGAGACTCGGCTCTGCTGTACTGCCAGCGTGAGCCGAGTGTCATGCGAGGGGATCGCAGTAATCCCCGTGTGGCCCCAGCCTTAAGAGCTGTTGCTCAGGTTAGATTACATGGCTAATCTTATTTGGTTTGGAATACCTCTATAATATATATGAATTTATCACCTTGAGGATTAAATTACTGATATAGTATACAAGGTAGACCATATGACAAATTCAATTTATTTTTATTGCTTATACATATATCTGATATAAAGACCATAGGAAAAAAATCCCCTAAAACAGTACTTTATTTCAATAGATTAAAACGGTATGCCTCAGAACCAACAGTATAATTTTATCCGACCATAGTCAAGTGAAGGGGGTGAAGCACAAAATGCAAGATAGGGTATGATAAAGTGGTAAAGAAGGGGTGACAGTGTTCACTGATACCTACAGAGATAATACTAGTAATCAGGGGCAATCTATCTGCTGTCAATTGGCCCTCACTGTCATCTGCCTACCAGCGGAGTTGCACCATAATGTTTAGGGTGCCCCCCGCTCCTCGTCGGCTGTACCCTATCTTACCCTAGTTTGATATTTACCAAAGATTAACCTCCATCACCAAAAAATAATAATGTGAAGCTAGTTTGTGCCCAAAAATCTGTCAGAGGTCAGAAAAGGCAAAGGTTAAGTCCCCCTAGTTATTGGAAACTCAAACTCAAACTGTCTAAATTGACAGATTAAACAATTGCTCAAAGAGCAAACACCAGATGAATATTAACATAAATACGGAAATTAGAACGTAAATTCCCAGCAGGGACTTATCTGTCAGTATCCACAAACTGTCTCAGTCCCGACGCGTTTCCTCCCGAATTTCTTGGGGACCCTCAGAGTACAATAGTCCTGGATCAAAAAGGCCATCTAATGGTGTCCATTCCAGGGGCAGACAGTGCTGGTGCCTGGGTAAAGTCGCACAGTTGAGACTGTTTCGTGCCCACTGTAGAATGACAGGGCACTCCAACCTTCAGGTATTTTTTTTTTCTTTGGTCTTAATATTATTTATTCCACTTTTTAATTATTTATTTGGTTTTTATACATATATCTTATCATTTGATTACCTGTAGCAAATAATTGCTCTAACATAACTCAGGCAAAACTTATGATATAAGGTATTCATAATATTTATCTGTTACGAGGGGGACCCGGGGAAGCGTGCCAAGATGGGGAATGGACAGCTTCCGCCGGTCAAGGTCCACTGTGCGGTGTAAGGGACCGCTGCTATGGTGGGTGAAGAGTGAGTGGGTTGCTGCTAGCGATCGTCTGGAATGTCACAGACGATCTATGTACACCGGTCTGCCCTAACCCGTGAGGGTTGTATGGCAGGGATCACACGGCTCGGTGTACCTGTTGCACGGGGAAGCAGAGGTGCCCACGCACGTGTGCCAGTGGAAGTCACGAGAATATGGCACGAGGGTAGCACAGAGGTGCCCACGCACGTGTGCTTTCAATAACCAGGTGAGTCCGGTGGAGACTCGAGGAGCTCACCTGGAACAGGAACACGGCCTGTCGAAGGAGCTACTGCCGGAGCAGCAAGGCAGGGACACGGCCTGCAAACCAGGTGCTGCCTAAGCAGCAAGGGCCAAGCCCACGGAAGACGATAATGCCTGAGCAGTGGCGTGGCAGCACGCTGCCAGACATCCAAACATAGAAGGACGGTCACGCGCCGCCATGATGGCAGGAGGAGCTTTTAAGGAGGTGTCGCTCCAGCCAAGGGCGGGCGCGAGGCGGAGATGACGGACTTGACCCAATCAGGATCCACGACGTCCCAGACTGGCCAGTCAGGATTCACCACGTCACCAGCCTCGTCATCAAGCCATGTGACGTGAGTGGGCGAATCAGGACCCACCAAGCATTGCACATGCTCACCCTCCTGCCTCTGGGAAATAGAGGCGGGATCCTCGGTCTCACAATGTGTAGAGATAACGGGAGTCTCACTGCTTCCCTGAGCAGCAAACCTCTGCACATTGCGCAACCTCACAGACCTTCGGGGCTGCTGAGCAGGAGGAGCCGTGGCAGGCAAGGAATGGGAGACCGCCTCATTTCTTGCAACAGGAGTACCACTAGGTGTCACCCTTGTGCTGCCTCTCTGAGGAGGTTTCTCCTGCAGTCTGGCAGACCTTCGGCGCTGCTGAGCAGGAGCGCTCGTGGCAGGCAAGGAGACTGCCTCATTCCTTGCCACAGGAGAGCCACGAGGTGTAACATTTATCCATGTATATTATTAAGAGGCAAACATATGAGTGCTTTACTGATTTAGTGGTACATATAGGATTCATAGAGGGAGTTACTACATATCTTCCTTTATGCATTGGGTATCAATATGCTTCCACAGACCAATTTTATGTTTTTGGCTGACAATTGAACCCCTTGGGTAAGCTAATAGCATATAATTGTTATCAGAGTTACCTTATGACCAGCGCCATGTTATATACATTACAACTTTGTTAGACCAATCACACTGTCCTGTTTTTCTTGTATATGGTTTTAAACTCACTTCATGCACTGTGTGCCCTGCAACTAATAATAACATTTGTAACGATTATGCATAACTTTTTGTCTACTAGTGAACTTTATTATACTAAATGATTGTACACTAGAGGTCATATATAGGTTTGAAACTGTATTATGGGACCCTGGTAGATATGAAAACTTATTTATACATATTATGGACCTAAAGATTCAATTTTGGTTCTATTTAGTATAATCTATTAGCGCCCAAACTACCAAAAAAACCCAGTGTTTTCATGCATGCTTTGTGGCGTAGATATCCCAGAAACCTCATACTACTTTTCACCATGCAGCTTTTGCGTAGTGGTCAAAAACAGCAATATACAGACAGTGTAATCTATTAACCCAATCTATCAAAAACAGAGTGTTTTCCAGCGTGCCTTGTGTGAATATTACTGACACCTAATACTGTGTTGCATCACATAATGAACAAAGAAAAAAGTCCAGCTCACCACTTTATAGGAGGATCTTGGGACGGTGCACGGAATGGTAGGCAAGTCCACAGCAGAGTGTTGCATCACACAGCATTGCATAGCGGTCAAAAACAGCAACATACAGACAGTTTAATCTATTAAACCAATCTACCAAAAAAAACAGAGTGTTTTCCAGCATGCCTTGCTGTGCGAATATCTTTGAAACCTTATACTGCGTTGCATCATGCAGCTTTACGTAGCAGTCAAAACCAGCAGAGTACAGACAGTGTAATCTATTAGCCCAATCTACCAAAGAACAGAGTGTGTACAGCGTGCTTGAATTTGGTGGTGCAGAGCTTCCTGAAAAAGTGCCCACATATGTCAGAGCTTCTGTTGAAAGAGCGGGCAGTATGTGCACGCTTTTGACGTTCTCACTCTGATGCTGCTCACCTGTCTGCTCTGAAAAGTCACTTCGGCCTTCCTACTCACCGCCTCATATGCAATGTACAAACAAGGTGGAACTCCACCTTGCATATGGTCTTATCCCATTATTCAAAGCTGTTGAATTCAGACATAGCGCCCTGCTTTGAACAATTTTTTTTTTCAAAATAAATACTTCGTATTCCCGGGATAGGCACTGATCAGCATGGGTGAACTGCTTCAAGTCCAATTGGCTGGGACTGGCAATAGCAAGTCTAGCTGGCGTACTTCCGGCTTCATTCCAAATCCAAGTACAATTTTTTTTAAATGCAGCAAATAGACTGTTCACCACTGGAGCAGATAATTGGCTCCTGTGTGGGAACTGTTAAAACAGGCAGCCTAAGAATCGGTGCCCTGCTGAAAGCGAAGAGTTGGCACCGGAGGAGCATGGGCATCTTTCGTCAATATCACTCTCTTGAAAATGACCAAAGCAGTGGAAACTTCAACAAGTCAGGCACCTGTTACTTATTTTTTGAGCATGGTTGGAGGGGGCTCCATGGCCCAACTCTGTTTTAATTGGTTGCTGTGTAATGGATTTAGGGAAAGGAGAGCTGTGAGGGTCAACCAAGTAAACAGGCTGTTTAAAGGCCTTTTTTTTTACAATTTGGTGGTCTGTTGACAATTTTGGCTGTGTTGGTAAACTGGAAATATAGGCTATATAGGGGACATTACTTGTTAAACTTGCTGCTCTGTGGGTAAACTATGCAAATGTTGTACGTCTGCCTGTTTTGAACAATAATTTTTTCAAAATAAATGCTTTGGATTTCCGGGACAGACACTGAGCAGCATGGGTAAGCAACTTCAAGTCAAAATGCCTGGGACTGGAAGTAGCAAGTCTAGCTGGTATACCTCTGTTACGCTCCCCGGGTCCTCGGCTCCCCTCCCCGGGTCCTCTGCTCCGCTCCCCGGGTCCTCAGCTCCGCTCCCCGGCTCACCTGCCACGCTCCCCGCTCTCCAGCCTCCGGTGCCCGTCCTTCCCAGGCCCCCTGGTCTCCGCTCCCGGCGCCCGACGGCTTCCCAGGTCCTGGCCGGCTCCCCTGCGTCCTCCTCTCAGCTTCCTTCCCTGGCTTCTGGCACCCGGGCCGCGCGCATGCGCATTAGGGCGCGCGCGCGGTCACTGACCCTTTCTTAAAGGGCCAGCGTCCATTAACAGGAAATGATGCAAAACAGGTACAGGGTATAAAGGGGTTTATTGTCCAAGGGGGCGGGGCCTGATCTTCGTGTTTCTTAAGCTAGGAGTCAGGTCTCCTGGTGTTTTTGTGATATACTCACCTATCTCTCTTGTAGAGCCGTGCCTGCCTCGCCATCCGGTCCTGACCGAATCCCGAACCCCGAACGCTGTCCATCTGCCATCCTGACAGTCCGTACCATCTCGGATCCCTGCGGTGACCCGTCATCTCGCTCCAAAGGTTCCGGACCCCGCTTGACATCATCTCGGCTTCCGAACCTGAGCTGCGTCACCCGGACTACCACCAGTGACTCCGTGGTCCCAGGGACTTCTCCGTTATCCTCGTGTGCACGGACTGTTCTGCTGTCTATAGTGCTCCAGCTACCGGACCCCTTACCACCATCTAGGAGTTCGGCCCAGTGGATCCACCTCCTGGGTCTGCCCGTCCACCTGGCCCTGACAGTAAGATCAGGCCATGGATCCCGCTGCAGCACTAGCAGCCATACAGGAGGAACTCACACGCCAGCGTGAGACTCAGACCCGCATGCTGCAATTCATGTCTTCTGTGGACGCCCGCCTGAACACGCTACAAGCGGCAGTTACGTCTTCAACATCCCGGGCTTCCACTAGTCAGTCCACGGCTCCAGCTCCCGTGGCGACATCTTCAGATACTTCCAGACTTCGTTTGGCCTCACCACCCCGGTACGCCGGAGACCCCAAGACCTGCAGGGGATTCTTAAACCAATGCTCCCTTCATTTCACGCAGCTGCCGCATTTGTTTGCCTCCGACCAAGCCAAGGTCGCCTTCATCATGTCCCATCTAGAGGGTGAGGCACTGGCGTGGATGAACCCCTTGTGGGAGAAGGGGGATCCTGTGACCACGAACATCCAAGAGTTCCTGCAGGCATTCCGTGGCACCTTTGATGAGCCCGGACGCGCCTCCGCGTCCGCTCCGTCTCTTCTCCGGTTACGTCAGGGGACTCTGACGGTGGGCCAATACGCCATCCGGTTTCGCACCTTGGCTTCGGAACTCGGGTGGAACAACGAGGCCCTAACCGCCGCCTTCTGGGAAGGACTCTCGGGGCGAATTAAAGACGAGCTGGCGGGTCGTGACGTACCGACCACCCTGGATGCCCTGAACGCCCTAGCGACTCGAGTGGACATTCGTTTTCAGGAGCGATCCAAGGAAGTGTCCCGTGAGAGACGTCCGGTACGGCATTCCTCTCCTCCGCAGAAGCCCGCCGTACTTCAGTCATCGACAGCTGGGGTTCCCATTCACGAGCCCATGCAGATCGACAGAGTGCGGCAGTCTGAACAACGTCGAGCTGAGCGGCTTGCCAGGGGCCTCTGCTTGTACTGCGGAGAGGACACACACCTGCTACGCTCCTGTCCAGAGAGGCCGGGAAACTCCAAAGCCTAGGGTTGGTAGGAGAGGCCACCCTAGGTGCTGGGACTCTCTCAGACCCGGTTACGTGGACTGTGCAAGTGACAACGGGAGAGACGCGGTTCACGGCTGAGGCATACCTCGATTCCGGGGCAGCAGGCAATTTCATCCAGCAGGCCACGGTGGACAAGTACGAGGTGCCTGTTACTCCACTCGACAAGCCCCTCGTGATTGCCTCTGTGGATGGGAGACCCCTCTCTGACACCATCTCCTGGATCACCAAGCCGGTGGAACTGCGTATCGGTGCCCTGCACACCGAGAACATCGCTCTCTATGTCCTCCCACACATGTCCCATCAAATCCTGCTGGGACTTCCCTGGTTACGGACACACGAACCGTCAGTCAGCTGGGGCACTGGCGAAATCACCCGATGGGGCTCTTCGTGCCATGAGAAGTGCCTGAAGACTATACAACCCATCCGACGACCTCCGGTTCCAGAGAACCTACCGGGGCTGCCCTCGGCCTATTGGTCCTTTGCAGACGTCTTTGATAAAAAGGAATCCGAGGTACTTCCGCCACATCGTCCTTACGATTGTGCCATCGACCTGCTCCCTGGAACAACACCACCTCGAGGACGGATATATCCATTGTCTCCAGCCGAAACAAGGGCCATGTCTACTTACATCACAGAGAGCCTGGCAAGGGGATTCATTCGGAGATCCTCCTCTCCTGCTGGAGCAGGTTTCTTCTTCGTCAAGAAGAAAGAGGGCAACTTACGCCCATGCATAGACTACCGGGGTTTGAATCAAATCACCGTAAAAAACAAGTACCCTCTGCCGCTCATCCCCGAATTGTTTGACCGGCTTAGAGGAGCTCGTGTGTTCACCAAGCTGGATCTTCGGGGTGCTTACAATCTGGTACGCATCCGCTCTGGGGACGAATGGAAGACCGCGTTCAATACGCGCGATGGGCACTATGAATACTGCGTGATGCCCTTCGGCCTGTGTAACGCCCCAGCCGTCTTTCAAGAACTGGTGAACGACGTTTTCCGGGACCTTCTTTACGTCTGTGTAGTAGTGTATCTGGATGACATCCTTGTCTTCTCACCGGACCTCCAGACCCACAGAGAGAACGTACAACTGGTTCTACAAAGACTGAGAGAGAATCGCCTGTACGCCAAGTACGAGAAGTGTATCTTTGAGCAGTCTTCTCTCCCCTTCCTGGGGTACATCATCTCTGATACTGGACTGCAGATGGATCCAAAGAAGGTCTCCTCCATTCTCAACTGGCCTCCTCCTTCTGGACTGAAGGCAATCCAACGCTTCCTGGGATTCGCCAACTACTACCGCCAGTTCATCCCTCACTTCTCTGCTCTGACTGCTCCTCTCTCCGCTTTGACCAGGAAAGAGGCTAATCCCAAGGACTGGTCCCCTGCGGCCGACGCCGCGTTTGGCTCTCTGAAGCGGGCATTTGCCTCCTCTCCTGTACTCCACCGTCCGGAGTTAAACCGCCAGTTCACCTTGGAGGTGGATGCCTCCTCCTCAGGAGCCGGAGCAGTGCTCATGCAGAAGTCCTCCTCCGGGAAGATGGTGACTTGCGGATTCTTCTCCAAGAGCTTCTCAGCGCCTGAACGCAACTACACCATCGGTGACCGAGAGCTCTTGGCAGTCAAACTGGCTCTGGAGGAATGGCGCTACCTTCTGGAAGGAGCAGTATACCCCGTGATTATTTACACGCACCACAAGAACCTGGAATACCTACGGTCCGCTCAGCGACTGAACCCACGGCAAGCCAGGTGGTCCTTATTCTTTGCCAGGTTTGATTTCCAGCTCCATTTCCGACCCGCGGACAAGAATGTACGCGCTGATGCCTTGTCCAGGTCTTTCATGCCCATGGAGCAGGAGGAAGAGACTACCCAACCCATCATCTGTCCTAGCAAAATCATTCCGGTGGCCCCTGTCACCCTGGCCCAGTACCGCCCGGGAAGACCTATGTCTCTGAGACAGACAGGCAAAAAGTGTTACACTGGGGTCATGCCTCGAAAACAGCTGGTCATGCTGGTCAGAAGAGAACTTGGAGTGCGATTGTACGTCACTACTGGTGGCCATCCCTTCGCACGGACGTCGCTGCTTTTGTCTCTGCCTGCTCCTCTTGTGCCAGGAACAAGACGCCCAAACACCTGCCATATGGCCGTCTTCTGCCTCTGCCGATACCCTCAGTTCCGTGGCAACACATAGCGATGGACTTTATTACGGACTTGCCATTGTCCTCCGGGCACACAGTCATATGGGTCGTGGTGGATCGGTTCTCTAAAATGGCTCATTTCGTCCCTATGGCTGGACTGCCCTCTGCTCAAGAACTCGCGGATGCCTATATACATCACATCTTCCGCTTGCATGGCTTTCCATTACACATCGTATCCGACAGAGGAACTCAGTTCACCTCCCGCTTCTGGAGGGCTCTCTGCAAACATCTGGGAGTGACTCTGGACTTTTCATCTGCATACCATCCTCAGTCTAATGGCCAAGTGGAGAGGGTCAATCAAATCTTGACCTCTTTTTTACGTCACTATGTCAACGCCCATCACGACGACTGGTCCACGCTTCTTCCTTGGGCTGAATTCTCCCATAACCACCACATCAGTGAGTCGTCCTCCAGCTCTCCCTTCCATGTCGTTTACGGACTCCAGCCCTCCGTCCCATTGCCTGTATCCCCTTCTTCGGATGTCCCTGCTGCTGATACTGTAGCCCGTGACTTTGCAACCATTTGGGACTCTGTCAAGGCGTCCCTTGGGCGTGCTTCCCTACGGATGAAACGACACGCAGACAAGAGACGTCTGGACCCTCCGTGTTTTTCTCCTGGAGATCTCGTCTGGCTTGCTTCCAAGTACGTCCGATTGAAGATACCATCATACAAGCTGGGTCCTCGCTACATCGGGCCGTTTAAAGTCCTCCACAAGATCAATGAGGTCTCCTACAAGCTACAGCTCCCGGCCACGATGAGGATACCCAACTCATTCCACGTCTCCCTGCTCAAGCCGGTTGTCCTTGGTCCCTTCTCCGCTGCTGCCAGTCCGGCTCCTCCACCTATTGCCGATGACGACATCTATGCGGTAAGGGATATCGTGGCCATGAAGACCGTACGGGGTCGACAGTTCTTCCTGGTGGACTGGGAGGGGTATGGTCCTGAGGATAGGTCCTGGGAGCCCAGGGAGAACGTGGGCACTCCTCTGATCCGTGCCTTCATGTCCCGGTTGCGGGGAGGGGGGCGTGGGGGGGGGGTACTGTCACGCTCCCCGGGTCCTCGGCTCCTCTCCCCGGGTCCTCTGCTCCGCTCCCCGGGTCCTCAGCTCCGCTCCCCGGCTCACCTGCCACGCTCCCCGCTCTCCAGCCTCCGGTGCCCGTCCTTCCCAGGCCCCCTGGTCTCCGCTCCCGGCGCCCGACGGCTTCCCAGGTCCTGGCCGGCTCCCCTGCGTCCTCCTCTCAGCTTCCTTCCCTGGCTTCTGGCACCCGGGCCGCGCGCATGCGCATTAGGGCGCGCGCGCGGTCACTGACCCTTTCTTAAAGGGCCAGCGTCCATTAACAGGAAATGATGCAAAACAGGTACAGGGTATAAAGGGGTTTATTGTCCAAGGGGGCGGGGCCTGATCTTCGTGTTTCTTAAGCTAGGAGTCAGGTCTCCTGGTGTTTTTGTGATATACTCACCTATCTCTCTTGTAGAGCCGTGCCTGCCTCGCCATCCGGTCCTGACCGAATCCTGAACCCCGAACGCTGTCCATCTGCCATCCTGACAGTCCGTACCATCTCGGATCCCTGCGGTGACCCGTCATCTCGCTCCAAAGGTTCCGGACCCCGCTTGACATCATCTCAGCTTCCGAACCTGAGCTGCGTCACCCGGACTACCACCAGTGACTCCGTGGTCCCAGGGACTTCTCCGTTATCCTCGTGTACACGGACTGTTCTGCTGTCTATAGTGCTCCAGCTACCGGACCCCTTACCACCATCTAGGAGTTCGGCCCAGTGGATCCACCTCCTGGGTCTGCCCGTCCACCTGGCCCTGACAACCTCTAGCTCTAATACAAATTCAACTACAAGCTTTTTAAATGTAACAACTAGACTGTCCATCACTGAAGCAGAAAATTGGCTCCTGTGTGGGAACTGTTAAAACAGTCAGTCTAAAGCCTGCTTTACACGTTGCAATTTCGGATATTGTATGCGATTTGCAACGCCCCCATCGTATGTGTGGCACGTTTAATTTGTTGAACGTGCCACACAAACGATTAACCCCCGTCACACATACTTACCTTCCATATGACCTCGCTGTGGGCGGCGAACGTCCACTTCCTGGAGTGGGAGGGACTTTCGGCGTCACATCGACGTCACGCGGCAGCCGGCCAATAGAAGCGGAGGGGCGGAGCTGAGCGGGACGTAAACATCCCGCCCACCTCTTTCCTTCCGCATTACCGGCCGGGAGCCGCAGGACGTAGGTAAGATCTGTTCATCGTTCCAGGGGTGTCACACACTGCAATGTGTGCTACCCCGGGTACGATGAACAATCTGACGTACAATTCATGAGGAATGTACGACGTGCGTGCGATGAACGTTTTACCGTTCAATTGCAATCGTACGTAGCAGTTACACACTGCAATGTACCTTACGATGCCGGATGTGCGTCACTTACGACGTGACCCCGCCGACACATTGTAAGATACATTGCAGCGTGTAAAGCGGGCTTAAGAATCGGTGCCCTTCTGAAAGCGCAGAGTTGGCACCTGAGGAGCATGGGCATCTTTCGTCACCTTCAACCCCTTGAAAATGAGCAAAGCAATGGGAACCTCAACAAGTCAAGCACCTGTCACTTGTTTTTTTGAGCCCTTTGTTAGATGGGGTTTCCGTGACTCATCTTTGTTTTAATTGGGTGCTGTGTGGTGGATCTTAGGCAAAGAGAGCTGTTAGGGTCAACCAGGTAAACAGGCCATTTCTGGGCCTTTTTTTACAATTCGGTGGTCTGTGGTGGAATTTTGTCAATCTTGGCTGTGTGGGTGAAATGGAATACAGGCTATAAAGGGGATAGTATTTGTTAAACTTGTAGCTCTGTGGGTAAACTATATGCCAATATTGTATTTCTGCCTGCTTTGAACAATAATTTACTTAAAATAAATACTTTGGATTCCATGGATAGACATTGAGTAGCATGGGTGAGCCTCTTGAAGTCAAAAGGGTGCTTTACACGATGCGACATCGCTAGCGATCTCGTTAGCGATGTGACACGCCAGATCGCAGATAAGATTTGCCGAGATCGCACATAGGTCATTTTTTTGTAGCGCCGGTCACATGTGCGATCTCGGCAAATCGTATGTGCGATCTGGCATGTTACATCGCTAACGAAATCGCTAGCGATGTCACAGCTTGTAAAGCACCCAAAATGGCTGGGATTTTCAGTAACAAGTCTAGCTAGCGTACCTCCGGTTCGATTCCAAATCCAACTACGAGCTTTTTAACTACAACAGCTATACTGTACGCAACAGGAGGCTCTGTAGGGGGAACTTGGAAAACAGGCCCTCTCAGGGCCTTTTTTAAAAAATGTTGTTTTGTGAGGGTAGCCTTCCAATCTTGGCTATGATAGTGAAATGTGAAAACAGGGTATGCACGGTGTAAGGTAATATCGGTGTGCCTTAGGCAGAAACCATTTTTTAACACATGTTCTAACACCACCGAGGATTGGTGCACATTACTCTGTCTGTATTTCCTACAACTACTACTTAACTACATCCACCTCCTCCTCATCCGGTCAGCGTAACCAGGGGTGGGATTCAGTCGGTTCTGTCCAGTTCTGGAGAACCGGTTGTTAAAATAGCAGCTAGTTCCCCGAACCGGCAAGAAACAGCTCTGGCGATCCGGTTCCCTGTATTCATTTGTGTTAGTGTCTTTAAGACACTAGCACAAATGAATCCCCCTACCTCCGCGCCGCACTTCCGGGTTCAGTGGAGCCTGTCTGCTCCCTGACCCGGCGTGCAGCGACGTGCTGACGCTGCAGAGAGGTAACGGCAGTGTGGGAGGTAGCTCCTCCTCCTGCCGTCTGTCAGCGTCAGTGCCACCGAGGACGGAAGACAGAGGAGAGGCTGCTTGGAGCAGGTAAGCGCTCAGTGAGCCGAAGATGCAGGGAGCAGGGAGAGGAGCCGCATAAGATGGCAGCTATATGGGGAAAGGAGACCACATAAGATGGGAGCTATATGGGGAGAGGAGGCCACATAAGATGGGAGCTATATGGGGAGAGGAGGCCACATAAGATGGCAGCTATATGGGGAGAGGAGGCCACATAAGATGGGAGCTATATGGGGAAAGGAGGCCACATAAGATGGGAGCTATATGGGGAGAGGGGCCACATAAGATGGGAGCTATATGGGGAAAGGAGTCATATGGGACAGGATCTGCAGTGGAAAAGGAGCACATGGGATGAGATCTGCTGAGTAAAGAGGCCATAATGAGATGGGATCTGCAGGGGAAAGAGGCCATAATGGGATGGGATCATCAGGGGGGAGAGAGCACATGGGATGGGATCTGCAGGGAAAGAGAGATCACATGGGATGGGATCTGTAGGGGAAAGCAGCCACATGGGATGAGATCTGTATGGGGAAGGTCGTCCGTTCCAATTTTAGCAGGGCTCCTTTAGTAATAATTTTTAAAAATTGTAGAAAAACCGTTTAATACAATATGACTGACAGTGACTGGAACAACTGGTTCAGACAGGAGAGTGACGGTAGAGGAAGGGAAGAAGGGGAAAGAGATTATACTTTAAATTACTTGGATTTTTTGGTCGAGGAAAGTGCATGGAAATGGGTGTGGCTAACAAAATGGGTGTGGTTACAGAATGGGTGTGGTTTTAAAATGGGCAGGGTTTACAGAGAACCTGTTGTTAAAAATTTGAATCCCATCCCTGAGTGTAACACCTGCACAACCAACATAGCCAAGGGGAAACAACAGCTGGCTGTTCTGAGATCGGTTTGGGGTTGAAGTTCCCCACAGAGTTGGAGCTGTGCATGGACTACGTATGGACTGTAATGTTGCACACAGTTCACACACTATATAATGGGGTTTTTATCTCACTTTACTGCGATACGAGGTAGACTGAGGAATACTGTCCATTTAAGAAGTCCAGCAGTTTATTAAAACATATTGCACAAACTGCTTGTGAGGGAAACCCTGGGATATGAAGAGGAATTATGATTTCCAGTCATAATCGCTCTCATCACTCCCTGGCAGTGCCCCCTCCCTTCTTGTTCTCAATGTCCACCATCTGGGAAGGTGTCACATCCTAGCAACACATCCCATGGCCATCTCCTGTGATATGGAGATTAGATGACCTGGGAACAATGGACACAGGATGACCCCCTGCCGTCACCCTGTAACAAGAGTTGTATCTCATTATAAGGCTATGGAACTATCCAGACAGAATGACTCCAGTAAAAAATGGTTCATATCTCGCAAGCCATATTTCCGATAAATGTGGCAACCATAAAAATGGTGTTTTCGCATGCGGACGATGCTGGCACACCTTTTTTATGGGAGCGGGAGCTTGGGAAGTACCCCAGGCGTGATATCAGCCAATGGGGAACTAGTAGACAAGTCATGAGTCCTCTCGTTCTGTAGCTAAATTCATAACTGTCACAATGAGAGCGTCGGCGTCCGCCTACGACGCTCCCAGGCAAAGTTATGGCCCATATTCCATGTTGTGGATATTGTCCATAACCTCCAGCCAGGGGTGGAGCAGTGCTCCCTCTGAGGTCACTAAGGTAGGAGGGGACCTGGATTTGCCCAGGTTGATAACCCTACTTCGGCCATTTTCCAGGGTTCTTTCGCCGGGGGTCACGTGTAGGAAACATCTGTGGGAAAGATCCTGGAAACCTGGTCTACAGCGCCCCCCTGTGGCCAGATGCACAAGGTAACTGCTGGAACTGTGTATGCCTGTTTGTAAACCATGCTTTATCTGTAACTGTACTCTGACATATGTATATTCTGTAGATCTCCTATTGTATATATTGTAGTTTCTAGTGTGCTTTAGGCTGATTAAATTATATAATTAATCTTGGGCTGTTCTGTTATCTCGATCTTGAATCCCACGTCTGTGTGTTCGGCTAATAGTTACCGTGAAGCGGTTGGTGGCAGCGAGTTGTGCCAAGGATTATTGTGGGGAGGCCAGTGAGATTCGGGGAGGTTTTATATATTCCGCCCGCGGAGGTCGGGGGAATATATACCCTACTCTCACCGGGGACCCTTCAATAATCGGCATAAGTAGTATAGCGGCCTCCTTGCTTATTGTCGGGCAATTCCATAATTGGCCTGACTATAAGAGGGGCGCTAGAGAGCGCGTCACGTGCTCTGTCTGTCGGTCGGGAGGTATAAGGGAGGGGTGACCCCCACTTGTTACCCCCCGATTGTGACGTACTGGTAGCCAGCGCGGGGGATTTCTGAGTGACCCCCCGGTGGTTCGTGACATATTGGTGGCATAGCGGTGGGATCGAGATAATAGTGTGTGTGAGTGTGAGACCCATACTCCCAGACACTAAAGACTGCCTGCAGCAGCTGTGGCTGCTGGGGTCTTCAGACCAGACCAACACTAGAGTGTCAGAGTGCAGTTACTGTAAGGTGTGTGGGTGCATCAGGTGGCAGTTCTGTGTCAGTGACCAAAGTCTGCAAGAATGGCTGATGGCACCAGGAGCAGAGCCAAAGGAATGGCCGATGCTCAGGCCAGAGACGATGAGGAGGTTGTCCACGAGTCCTCCAGGAGCCCGACGCCAGAGAACAGCTCTGCAGAGGACATCGCACAACCTGGCACTGCTGGACAAAATGAGGAGGAGCTCGCCCAAGGGTCCTCAACGAGCCAGATGCCAGTCCTCCGCTCTGAAATGGACAGTGAATCCCCTGGCTCTGCAGCGTGCCGCAGATCACCACTTGCCAATCCCTCCGGCCTGAGAGGTGCAGAGGCCCTCCTTCAAGCTGCCTTGGCCAGGCTTATGGCTGGAGACCGGGATACCTACGAGATACTCATGGCCGAGCGTGAGCGACAGGCAGCGCGTGATGCTGAGGCTGCGGAGCGGCAAGCAGCGCGTGAGGCTGAGGCTGCGGAGCGGCAGGCAGCGCGTGAAGAGCGACAGCAACAGGCAGACCGTGACCACCAGCTGCAGCTAGCTCAGCTCCGGCCCTCATCAGCCACCCGTGACCTTCAAGACACCAAACTTCCAAAGGTCCGTGTTGAGGACTTTCCCGTGCTGGAGAAGGATGGAGACTTGGACTCTTTCCTGACTGCTTTTGAACGGACTTGCCTGCAGCACCATCTGGACAAGGACCAGTGGGCCAAATACCTGACCCCCCGTTTAAGGGGTAAGGCCCTGGAAATCATTGGGGACTTGCCTACTGAGGCAGATCAGGGCTACGACACAATCAAGCGGGCCCTGATCCAACAGTACAACCTCACTCCGGAGTCCTACCGCAAGAAGTTCCGGACCCTGCAGAAGGGACCAAAGGACTCCTGGGCTGACCACCGGCGGGCACTTGCCCGAGCTGCCGACCACTGGACCCAAGGCCTGCAGCTTACCACCGGACCAGAGATCCTAGACTTGGTCATCACAGAGCAACTCTTGTGGAACTGCCCTGAGGATCTCCGCCAGTTCATCCGAGACCAGAAGCCAAAGGGGTCCACGGCTACAGCTGCCCTGGCCGATGACTACACCAACAATCGGGCTCCTGAGGCCAGGAGAGCAGCCACCAGCAGCACCTGGAGAGGGGGTAAGATGAATTCTGCGACTGCCCCACCTGCCCCTAGACTGCAGGGGGTGTCCCCCTCAACTCCCCTCTCCAGGCCCGTGCCAGAACCAAGACGGTGCCACCAGTGCAACCTACCTGGACACTTCAAGGCCATGTGCCCTCAGCGTCCCAAGGCCCCGGCTCCGTCCCCGTCCCAAGGGCCGCCCAAGGTGTATTGTGTGGGTGGGGGTGGTGGTAGGTCCCTGGACAGCTTCCAACCTGTCACCGTCGGCCGGTCTGTGACTATAGGACTGCGAGACAGCGCCTCGGAGGTGACTCTGGTGCGGCCTGAGATGGTGTCCCCCCAAGACTTGATACCTGGAAAAACCCTCGCTGTCTCCGGGATTGGAGGCATTGACCCGGCGCTGCCTGTTGCTGGCATTTATGTGGACTGGGGCGCAGGGCGAGGGGTGAGAGAGGTGGGGGTAACTGATCGGATCCCCGCAAACGTGTTACTTGGGACAGATTTGGGGCAGATAACCTCCCAGTTTGGGCCCCCCCCAAGGGCTGACCCTTCAGCCAGTACTGACATGCCTCCGGACAATGTTAATGTGTTCTCCATGAATGATGTAAGGGAGGAGGGAGTGAACTCTGATTTTTCTGCTTGCATAGACACACACACAGCTGCAGCTGTGACAGGAGGGGAGGGGGTCAGAGAAAGGTGTGACAATGCCTCTACAAGTAATCAGCCTGTGAGCTGGGATCTGTTGCCCTCTGCAGGGATAAGCAGAGAGCAGGGTGCTGCAGGGGGAGGACCAGTGTGTGGGGTGGGGGCTACCACAGCAAATGTGGGGTCCCCAGAGATTTCACAGCGGGGTTCTGTTTCTGCAGGAGGGGAACAGGCAGGTGAGATTGGGGCCGGTCCAGGAGCGGAAGTGCTCCCAGGTAAGATCTCGGTACATGGTTCCCCCACAACCGGGGTGTCAGGAAGCCAGGTAGGTCTGCCTGAACCGGCGACTTGGTCAGGAACGGAGGAGGAGCAGGCACGACCCACGGTCGCAGCGGCTGTGGCCGCTGTCACCCGCAGTGGGAGTGCTGGAAGCCAAGGGGCCTCCCGGAGGTCCGATAGCTCTTCCCCTTCTGACCAAGTGGCAGCCGAGTCAGGTGGAGGCCAGGACACAGGTCCCGGGGTACTGACTGAAGATGTGACAGTCTCGTCGATTCTGGCCACATCTAGTCAGGGGTTTCAGGCAGCGTTAGAAGCTGACGACAGCCTGAAAGCTCTTAAGGAGCAGGCGGCACAGCCTCCCTCGGACTCGGACCCGGAGCGAGTGGTCTGGGACCAAGGACGGCTGTACCGGGTCACGGTCCAGCAGGGTTCACCGGAGGCGTGGCCCAGGGACCGACAGTTGGTGGTACCCTACCCGTTCCGGACGGAGTTGTTGCGGATCGCACATGAGATTCCGATGGCCGGACACCTAGGGATCGCTAAGACCAAGGCCAGGTTAAACCAGCATTTCTACTGGCCAAAAATGGGGGCCGATGTGGCTGCCTACTGCCGTTCGTGTGAAACCTGTCAGAGAGTGGGGAAGGCGGGGCCACACCCCAAAGCCCCACTGGTATCTCTGCCCATCATCGATGAGCCTTTCAGGAGGGTGGCTGTGGATCTGGTCGGCCCGCTGGCCATCCCCAGCAGCTCCGGGAAACGCTTCATACTGACGGTAGTGGACTATGCCACCCGGTACCCAGAAGCAGTGGCCTTGTCGTCCATTCGGGCTGACAAGGTGGCCACCGCATTGCTGGAGATTTTCTCCCGAGTGGGTTTTCCCCAGGAAATGCTCACTGACCGGGGGACCCAATTCATGTCCCAGCTGATGGAGGCCCTCTGTAAGCAAGTCCAGGTGCGACATCTGGTGGCCAGCCCGTACCATCCACAGACTAATGGCCTGTGCGAGCGGTTCAATGGCACCTTAAAGCAGATGCTTAAGATGTTGGTCGACTCCCACGGGCGTGACTGGGAGCGGTATCTCCCACACCTGTTATTTGCTTACCGGGAGGTTCCACAGGCCTCAACGGGATTCTCACCGTTTGAGCTCCTGTACGGGCGACGTGTGCGGGGCCCCCTGGCTCTGGTGAAAGAGGCTTGGGAAGGGGATTTGGCCACCCCTGGAGTGTCGGTTATCGAGTATGTCATGCGCTTCCGGGACAAAATGCAGGCCTTGACGCGACTGGTACACGACAATATGGCTCAAGCCCAGGCCGATCAGAAGCGTTGGTACGACCAGAACGCTTGTGAGAGGACCTACCAAGTGGGTCAAAAGGTGTGGGTACTGGTCCCCGTACCACAGGACAAGCTTCAGGCAGCCTGGGAAGGCCCATACCTCGTGTACCAGCAGCTCAACCCTGTAACGTACCTGGTCACCCTGGACCCTGCTCGTGGAAGGCGGAAGCCCTTCCATGTGAACATGATGAAGGCACATCATGAGCGGGAGGCATGTGCGCTCCCCGTGTGCAACCTGCCCGAGGAGGGAGAAGCGGAAACCCTCTTGGATATGCTAGCCCAGGTTAGGGCAGGCGGATCCATTGAGGATGTGGAGGTTGGCCACCAGCTCTTGGAGGACCAACGGTCCCAGCTGTGGGCCACCCTACACCCCTTCCGGGGGTTGTTTACCAACCAGCCCGGAAGGACTGACTTGGCTGTCCATCACGTGGACACTGGGGATCATCCCCCGATCCGGCGTTCAGCATATCGGGTCTCCCTGGAGGTGCAGCAACACATGCGCCAGGAGATTGACGAGATGCTGAAGCTGGGGGTGATCCAGGCATCCAACAGCGCTTGGGCCTCGCCTGTAGTCCTCGTCCCTAAGAAGGACCGAACCACTCGGTTCTGCGTGGACTACAGGGGGCTCAATGCTGTCACGGTCGCCGATGCGTACCCAATGCCACGCATCGATGACCTGCTCGATCAGTTGGCCGGGGCTCAGTACCTGACCATCATGGACCTGAGCCGGGGATATTGGCAGATCCCCCTGACTCGCAAGGCCAGGGAACGCTCTGCCTTTATTACCCCATTTGGACTGTACGAGTCCACGGTGATGCCATTCGGGATGAGGAATGCCCCTGCCACTTTCCAGCGGATGGTCAACACCCTGCTCAAGGGACTTGAAGGGTACGCGGCCGCGTACCTGGATGACATTGCCGTCTTCAGTCCCACCTGGGAAGATCACCTAGAGCATCTAGCACAGGTGCTCAGGCGGATCCACCAGGCAGGTTTGACCATCAAGCCGGGAAAGTGTCAGCTGGCCATGAGCGAGGTCCAGTACCTCGGTCACCGGGTAGGCGGGAGAACACTGAAGCCCGAGCCTGAGAAAGTGGAAGCCATCGCATCCTGGCCCACCCCCAGGACCAAGAAGCAGGTGATGTCCTTCTTGGGGACCGCTGGGTACTATAGGAGGTTTGTTCCATGCTATAGTAGCCTGGCAAAGCCCTTGACGGACCTCACCAAGAAGAAGCTGCCCTCTGCAGTCGATTGGACAATGGACTGCGAGACAGCCTTCCGGGCCCTAAAGGACGTCCTGTCCAGCCCGCCCGTGCTACAGGCAGCCGACTTCACGCGGCCGTTTGTAGTACAGACCGACGCCAGTGACTTCGGCCTCGGTGCGGTGCTCAGCCAGGTGGACTCTGCGAGCCAAGAGCACCCAGTCTTGTACCTGAGCAGGAAGCTGTTACCAAGGGAAGTGGCCTATTCCACGATGGAAAAGGAGTGCCTGGCCATAGTGTGGGCCCTGCAGCGTCTGCAACCCTATCTATACGGGCGCCACTTCATCGTGGAGACGGACCACAATCCCCTCAGCTGGTTGCACACCGTCTCTGGGACGAATGGGCGATTGTTGCGATGGAGCCTTGCGCTCCAGCAATACAACTTCACCATTCGCCACAAAAGGGGCCGGGACCACGGTAACGCAGACGGGCTGTCCCGACAAGGAGAGGTCGCGGACGGGCGCACGGGGGAACACCGGAGTGTGCTGCCCCCTAGCGCCCTCAAAAGGGGGGAGGTGTGAGGGAAACCCTGGGATATGAAGAGGAATTATGATTTCCAGTCATAATCGCTCTCATCACTCCCTGGCAGTGCCCCCTCCCTTCTTGTTCTCAATGTCCACCATCTGGGAAGGTGTCACATCCTAGCAACACATCCCATGGCCATCTCCTGTGATATGGAGATTAGATGACCTGGGAACAATGGACACAGGATGACCCCCTGCCGTCACCCTGTAACAAGAGTTGTATCTCATTATAAGGCTATGGAACTATCCAGACAGAACGACTCCAGTAAAAAATGGTTCATATCTCGCAAGCCATATTTCCGATAAATGTGGCAACCATAAAAATGGTGTTTTCGCATGCGGACGATGCTGGCACACCTTTTTTATGGGAGCGGGAGCTTGGGAAGTACCCCAGGCGTGATATCAGCCAATGGGGAACTAGTAGACAAGCCATGAGTCCTCTCGTTCTGTAGCTAAATTCATAACTGTCACAATGAGAGCGTCGGCGTCCGCCTACGACGCTCCCAGGCAAAGTTATGGCTCATATTCCATGTTGTGGATATTGTCCATAACTCCAGCCAGGGGTGGAGCAGTGCTCCCTCTGAGGTCACTAAGGTAGGAGGGGACCTGGATTTGCCCAGGTTGATAACCCTACTTCGGCCATTTTCCAGGGTTCTTTCGCCGGGGGTCACGTGTAGGAAACATCTGTGGGAAAGATCCTGGAAACCTGGTCTACAGCGCCCCCCTGTGGCCAGACGCACAAGGTAACTGCTGGAACTGTGTATGCCTGTTTGTAAACCATGCTTTATCTGTAACTGTACTCTGACATATGTATATTCTGTAGATCTCCTATTGTATATATTGTAGTTTCTAGTGTGCTTTAGGCTGATTAAATTATATAATTAATCTTGGGCTGCTCTGTTATCTCGATCTTGAATCCCACGTCTGTGTGTTCGGCTAATAGTTACCGTGAAGCGGTTGGTGGCAGCGAGTTGTGCCAAGGATTATTGTGGGGAGGCCAGTGAGATTCGGGGAGGTTTTATATATTCCGCCCGCGGAGGTCGGGGGAATATATACCCTACTCTCACCGGGGACCCTTCAATAATCGGCATAAGTAGTATAGCGGCCTCCTTGCTTATTGTCGGGCAATTCCATAATTGGCCTGACTATAAGAGGGGCGCTAGAGAGCGCGTCACGTGCTCTGTCTGTCGGTCGGGAGGTATAAGGGAGGGGTGACCCCCACTTGTTACCCCCCGATTGTGACGTACTGGTAGCCAGCGCGGGGGATTTCTGAGTGACCCCCCGGTGGTTCGTGACACTGCTCCTCAAACAAAACATGAGCCTCTTGCAGCTTTATAGACAAAAGAAACAAACACTGTTTTCCAGTCGGTTTAACTGTAGACTCACCCACAGTGATCATCACACTGTCCCCCGGTCAGGATTAATCTACAGATTCTCAGTCCGTTCAGGAGATTTAGCAGTCTCTCAACACATTCACTAATGTGAGTCCACATACCTCTCCATGAGGTTTCTTCATGGAAGCCTGGCAGATTCCTCACAGTTACTCCTGTCAGTCTCTGTAACGCCTGCCTGGAACCACAGACTCAGACTGGCTGTCACAGACAGGCTAAAAAAAAGCGGCTCACAAAGCAGGACCCCGAGAACTCCGAAACCCTTTAACCCCTATACAGAGATTTGGAATTACTGCAGGGCCCTGGAGATCGCTACCTGTGGAAGGCTGCAGTCTAGAGGAGAGTAGTAGTCAGGCAGGATCAAACCAGGAGATACAGAACAGGAACAAAATCGGCAGACAAGGACATAGGGAACCAGCCAAAGGTCAAATACGGACCTGGTAGCGAGGTACACAAATGGCAGGCAGAAGGGTAGTCAGAGAACAGGCAGAGGTCAAAACACAGGGATCACTATTTAGAACAGAGTGGGAACCAGAAAGCAGGAATACAAAACTATCTTTGGCAGTGACCAGCAGACAAGAGGGGGAATTAGAAGGGTATGGTGTCTTCCCATTGGCTGTAGCTGAATGGTGGTAACTTCAGCTGGAAGACACACGCCACCTACAGTCAGCCAGTGGTACTGCAGGTCACAGGGAAACCCAACTTAGAGGATGAGCGGAGCCTGCACCCACCAGAGCCACTGGTGGCTCGACTCTACTCCTATCACCAGCACAGTCCACGGCGGGAACATGGCGTCGCCCGGAGATCAAAGCAGAAGTCACAGGAGCGGACTCTGGTGGGAATGTGACAGTCTCACACAGGATCTCTCCCAGAGGCTCCGTCAACAGCCCAGCACTATCCCTGCTGTTTGCAGTCTGTCAAAGGCCTCTCACATACAGCATCTTCAGACTCCACACAGTCTGACTTTGCTCAGCTGTGTTCCATCAGAGGCTCCTATCGCTCAGAGATTAGCAAGCTCTCTCAGTCACAGAGGCTGCTTCTCCTGCAGTGTTGCACCACACACTGCTCACAGACTGCACACTGTCTGCCATGTGCCAAAAAACATACTCCATTAAAAACTATGTGGCGTGTCAGACACATATCAAACACACCCATGTGTGGGGTATGTAGGTGGCCAGATCAAATGAACTATAATACAAACAAGTTGCACTTCAAGTACCACAACGGACCTTCAGGTCTCCACCACTTCTGTGGTACATACCGACCATTAGCAATGTAGTCGGTTGCCATCGCACAGGACCTTTTTAACATTGTTGCTCTGAGGGGCAACTTTGCCTATCTTTACTGTGTGGGTGAACCGGGAATACAGACTACATAGGGGAAATTTTGTTAAACTTGTTGCTCTGTGGGCGGAAAGTCTGGCAATCTTGACTATATGGATGAAGTGGGAATACAGGCTCTGTAAGGGCCCTTTTTAAATTGTTTGTCTGTATAGAATCTCTGATATCTATATCTGTGGAGTCACCGTTAAAATGTTTAATTTCTTCATTTACGTGCTATGTAACCATAATCCCTATGGTGACAGAAGCCCTTTAAGTAATATTCCTATGCACATTTGTTTTCAGGGCAATTGGCATGCTCTTACCTCTATTTAGGTTTCTTTTACAGTCCCCTAGCCCTTACTACAACCATTTTACAGCCCCATACTTATATGGGGTTCATTGACTTGTATGGGGTTCATTGCTCGTGGTCAAATTCAGATGGCGAATCCGATGTGTTTTTGGTCCATGCTGGTTTGGCAAACCCGAATATCCATGGGTTTGCAAATCGCTAATGCTAACACTTAAAAATAAACAAATTTATCAACCAAAGCATCGCTCCATTAAAGTGATGTATGTAAATAGACAAAGTCAATAATGGAGTAGGAAAGGACTAGGGCAGTCGCAACAAGACACCAAGAACAAAGGAAAGAAAACGACCAAAGAGCCCAAAATGCAAGCAGTGAATCTTTTTTGAGGTATTGGTGAGCGGCACACTTAGCAAGAGGAACGCTAACAACAGGGTCTCCCAGGGTAGAAGTGATAATACACTGATATTAAACATGGGTATAATATATACACAGTATAGAAAATGGTGATTCACTATTCCTATGAGGATGGATACAATAGATCCCCTGCCACGCTTCCTCGCTCTCAGGCCGCGCTCCGCCGCTCCCGTGCCAGGCCTCCCGGTCCCCCGCTCCACAGCCTTCCTGCTTCATCGCCTGCGGTCCTCAGGCAGCCCGGTCCCCGCTCCCGGCGCCCGTCGGCTACTCAGCCCCAGCCCGGCTCTCCTGCTTCCTGCTCACCGCTCCCTGCTCTGGCTTCTGGCACCCGGGCCTCGCGCATGCGCATTAGGGCGCGCGCGCGGTCATTGACCCTCTCTTAAAGGGCCAGCGTCCTCCAACAGGATATTGGTGAATCAGGTACAGGGTATATAGGGGAATCCTTTCCAAGTGGGCGGGGCCTGTTCTTCGTGTTTTGCTAAGCTAGGAGTCAGGTCTCCTTGTGTCTTGCGGTATACTTACCTCTCTCTCTCTCCTAGAGCCGCTCCTGCCACGCCAACCGGTCCTGCCGATTCCCGAACCCCGAACGGTGACTGTCCGCCATCCCGTCAGTCCATACCATCTCTGATCCCTGTGGTGACCCGTCTTCTCGCTCCGTCGGTTCCGGACTCTGCCTGACGTCATCTCGGCCTCCGAACCTGAGCTCCGTCACCCGGACTACCTTCAGTGATTCCGTGGTCCCAGGGACTTCTACACTCCACTTCCTTGAACGGACTCTCCTGCTACCTGTAGTGCTCCGGCTACCGGACCCCTTGCCTTCAGTGAGGTGTTCGGCCCAGTGGATCCACCTCCTGGGTCTGCCCGTCCACCCGGCCCTAACAGATGTCCATTATGGACCCAACAGGGCGTTTTATGACCTAAACTAACACATGCCTACGATCAGGGGCTTAGCTAAGGGCTTAACCCGGGGGGCACGAATCTTCTGAGTGGGTCCTGGTCACAACTACAGTGGCGCATAATAATTGTGGGTATAAGGAAATCACAGCAGATGACAAGGCTGAAAATATATCTTTTTACAAAAACCAGAACTGCTATAACTACCATCATAAGGTGACCACATAGTGGTAAATACGAGTCCTGCAGACCATAGAAGTTATTACAGTACAGATATCTATTACATGACTTACAGGTGATTTTCTTTCTGAATCGTTCACTTTTTCTGTCTTTTCCATCTGGACCAGACTGACATGACAACTTCTCCAGCCACAACCTGTCTGCAGGGATTACAACAAAACCACATTTCACTCCCCACATTCTCAGCCTGCACCTCCTGACGAAGACCCTTCTTGGAAACATATGTTGAGGTTGCCTGCCCTGGTGCTCTGTTCTCTTGAGGTAATGGATCTTTTTGACTAAGTCTGCCCGTCTCATGTACACTCCTGTTTGCATGCTTTGTATTGGTCACTTTACTTTACTTTATATGGACCCACCTGTTTGCACATTGTACTGGTGGGGATCCTTGTACTGTGACCAAATATAAACAATAAAATCTTTTTGTACAAATACTTTTAATGATCAAACCTGCATAACGGCAGTGTACTGTTTTCAGCACTTGGCACTTTACAAAGGTCGTTTTAGCTTTTTGCATGTCTGACTGTTTTTGCCTGCTGATATTTGTAATAATTGTTTGGGCTAATTCTTTTATCATCTAGATCCACCCTCTATTAAATTATTTATAATCAACTTTGATATATATATATTTATTTTGTTTGCACCAGGTCTTGGCCTTTATGCAGTGTTCTGTACTCTTACATCTATTTTTTTCACTTTTTGTCTTTTAAAGTGCATTTAATAAAATCAAATTTTTTAAGCCTTATACTTTGGTGTTCTCATGTGTTGCTAGCCTATGTAAGTGTCATGGAAAAATAATGGCCAATTTTGCCCCTAAAAAGTAATAATGTCCCCTATATGCCCCTTTGAATCAATACCGTTATTGCCGCTATAGCAATATTGCTTCTTAAGTTCCCATTTAACTTTTGATAATGTCACTCCATCTACACCAATAATGCCCTCTGAGTACCCCCATGTACAACTCTTCTATATATACTGTGGTATAATGCCCTCACAGCTCCCCTCTATACAGTATGGTGGACTCACAGCTTTCCTATATACAGTATGATGGGTCCACAGATCCCCTATTCACATTATAATGCATTCCACAGCCCCCATATACACAATATAATGCCCCACAGCTCCCCTATACACAGTATGGTGGGACCACAGCTCCCTTATAGAGAATATGATAGACCCACGACTCCCTCACACACACACAGTGTGGAGGGCCCACAGCTCTCGTATACACAGTATGCTGTATGTATAAACAGTATGTTGTTGTCACTGCTCCCTCAAAACACAGTATAATGATCCCCACCGTACTCCTCCAACTGTATAATGGCCTTCCCAGTAGCTCCCATAAATGTATGGTGAACCCCTCAGTAGACTCTAATCCGTATAATGGCCCCAGACTATATGACAACCCTCCCAGTAGTCCCTAAACGGTATACTGGCCTCCACATTAGCTCTCACAATGTAACATCACCTTAACACTGTATTATAGACCCTTCAGTAGTCACCACACTTTCGTAGCTTCCCACAATAGCCCCAACACTTTATAATGGCCCCCACAGTAGTTCCCACACTTTGAGAGCCCTCACAGTGTTTGAGGGTCCGCCACAGTAGCCCCGAAACTGTATAATGGCTCCCACTGTTATGGGGTTGGCAGCCTAGAGGGGAGAATGGTACATTAAATCTAAGCGCAATCTGGGGTCCACCGTGCTCTGGATGGAATATAGCTGCTAAAAGCCCAGAGAGCTCGGCAGGCAACTGCAGACTTCAGTATAATAAGGTTCAAATTAATAAGGCCCAAATGGTCAGTGTTATTTACACACTAAAGGCCACGTCACACTAAGCAACATCGCTAGCAACATCGCTGCTGAGGCACGATTTTTGTGACGTAGCAGCGATGTTGCTAGTGATGTCGCTGTGTGTGACATCCAGCAACAACCTGGCCCCTGCTGTGAGGTCGTTGGTTGTTGCTGAATGTCCTGGACCATTTTTAGTTGTTGCTCTCCCGCTGTGAAGCACACATCGCTGTGTGTGACAGCGAGAGAGCAACAACTGAATGTGCAGGCAGCAGGAGCTGGCTTCTGCGGACGCTGGTAACCACGGTAAACATCGGGTAACCAAGAAGCCCTTACCTTGGTTACCTGATATTTACTTTCGTTACCAGCGTCCGCCGCTCTCACGCTGTCAGTGCCGGCTCCCTGCTCTCTGCACACGTAGCCGGAGTACACATCGGGTAATTAACCCAATGTGTACTGTGGCTAGGAGTGCAGGTGTTAGGGCCAGGTGGATGGGCAGACCCAGGAGGTGGATCCACTGGGCTGAACACCTCACCGAGGGCAAGGTGCCCGGTAGCCGGAGCACTACAGGTAGCAGGACAGTCCGTTCAGAGGAGTGTAGAAGTCCCTGGGACCACGGAGTCACTGAAGGTAGTCCGGGTGACGGAGCTCAGGTTCGGAGGCCGAGATGACGTCAGGCAGAGTCCGGAACCGACGGAGCGAGAAGACGGGTCACCACAGGGATCGGAGATGGTATGAACTTGACAGGATGGCAGACCGTCACCGTTCGGGGTTCGGGTATCGTCAGAACCGGTTGGCGAGGCAGGAGCGGCTCTAGGAGAGAGATAGGTAAGTATACCACAAAACACAAGGAGACCTGACTCCTAGCTTAGCAAAACATGAAGAACAGGCCCCGCCCACTTGGAAAGGATCTCCCTATATACCCTGTACCTGATTCTTCAATATCCTGTTGGAGGACACTGGCCCTTTAAGAGAGGGTCAATGACCGCGCGCGCGCCCTAATGCGCATGCGCGAGGCCCGGGTGCCAGAAGCCAGAGCAGGGAGCGGTGAACAGGAGGCAGGAGAGCCGGGCTGGAGCAGAGCCGCCGACGGGCGCCGGGAGCGGGGACCAGGCTGCCTGGGGACCGCAGGTGATGGGGCATGGAGGCTGTGGAGCGGGGGACGCCTGGCAGAGGAGCTGGGAAGCGAGGCAGGGGAGCCAGGGAGCGTGGCAGGGGAGCCGGGAAGCGAGGCAGGGGAGCCGGAGAGCGTGGCCGGGGAGCCGGGGAGCGTGACAGTACCCCCTCCCCCACGCCCCCCCTCCCCGCAACCGGGACAGGAAGGCACGTATCAGGGGAGTACCCACATTCTCCCGGGCTTCCCAGGACCTATCCTCAGGACCATACCCTGCCCAGTCCACCAGGAAGAACTGTCGGCCCCGCACGGTTTTCATGGCCACGATATTGTCACGCTTCCCGGTCCCCTGGTCCCGTCCTCCGGTCCCCATGGTCCGCTCCCCGCTCCCCGGCGGCGTCCCCTGCTTACCACTCCGGTCCCGGCCTCCTCTTCCCCGCCTGCGGTCTCCATGCGTCCAGCTCCCCGCTCCCGGCGCTCCTCTGCAACGTGGGACTCCCAGCCGGGCGCTCCTGCTTCCTCCTCACCGCTTCCTGGACTGGCTTCTGGCACACGGGCCTCGCGCATGCGCATTAGGGCGCGCGCGCGGTCATTGACTCTTTCTTAAAGGGCCAGCACCCTGAAACAGGATATTGCATAGACAGGTACAGGGTATATAAGGGTTCTCTTTCCTGGTGGGCGGGGCCTGTTCTACGTGTTTAGCAAGCTAGTGTTCAGGTCCCCGTATTGCTTTGCCTTGTGCTTTGCCTTGCATTAACCCTGTCCTGTCTCGTAGAGCCTATCCTGCCACGCCAGTCGCTCCGAACCAAATCCATCCCTGGACCCTGACGGTGACTTCGGCGGATGTCCCACCACCTCTGCAGCTCCGCCAGTCTCCAGTCTCTGGCTCCGTTCGGTGACCCGTTCCATCGCTCAGCAGGTTCTGGATCCCGCCTGACCCTATAACCCGTCCTCGGACCCTGAGCCTCGTCACCCGGACTACCGTCCAGAACTCCGTGGGTTCAGCATCATCCACCTTTCCTGCTTCTCTACGGACTGTCCAGCTACCTATAGTGCTCCGGCTGCCGTGCATCAGGACCCTCTGGCGGGGTGACCAGCCTGGCTGCCTTCTCAGGGGAAATCGGTGTACGGTCCAGTGCTTCCACCACCCGGACGTAACAGATATCCCTTACCGCATAGATGTCATCATCAGCAATAGGAGGAGGAGCCGAACTGGCAGCAGCGGAGAAGGGACCAAGGACAACCGGCTTGAGCAGGGAGACGTGGAAGGAGTTGGGTATTCTCATCGTGGCCGGGAGCTGCAGCTTGTAGGAGACCTCATTTATTTTGCTGAGGACTTTAAACGGCCCGATGTAGCGAGGACCCAGCTTGTATGATGGTAGCTTCAATCGGACGTACTTGGAAGCAAGCCAGACCAGATCTCCTGGAGAGAAACACGGAGGATCCAGACGCCTCTTGTCTGCGTGTCTCTTCATCCGCAGGGAAGCACGTCCAAGGGACGTCTTGACAGAGTCCCAAATTGTCGTAAAGTCACGGACTACAGCATCAGCAGCAGGGACATCCGAGGAAGAGGATACAGGTAAAGGGACGGAAGGCTGAAGTCCGTAAATGACGTGGAAGGGAGAGCTGGAGGAGGACTCACTGACGTGGTGGTTATGGGAGAATTCAGCCCAAGGAAGAAGCGTGGACCAGTCGTCGTGATGGGCGTTAACGTAGTGACGTAAGAAGGAGGTCAAGATCTGATTGACTCGTTCCACTTGGCCATTCGACTGAGGATGGTAGGCTGAAGAAAAGTCCAGAGTCACTCCCAGATGTTTGCAGAGGGCCCTCCAGAAGCGGGAGGTAAACTGTGTTCCTCTGTCGGACACAATGTGTGATGGAAAGCCATGCAACCGGAAGATGTGCTGTATGTAAGCGTCAGCGAGATCCTGGGCAGAGGGCAGTCCAGCCATAGGGACGAAATGAGCCATTTTGGAGAACCGATCCACCACGACCCATATGACTGTGTGTCCGGAGGACAGGGGCAAGTCCGTAATAAAGTCCATTGCAATGTGTTGCCACGGAACGGAGGGTATAGGCAGAGGCAGAAGACGACCATATGGCAGGTGTTTAGGCGTCTTGTTCCTGGCACAAGAGGAGCAGGCTGAGACAAAAGAAGCGACGTCCGTGCGAAGGGATGGCCACCAGTAGTGACGTACAATGGTACTCCATGTTTTCTTCTGACCAGCATGGCCGGCTATTTTCGAGGCATGGCCCCAGTGCAACACTTTTTGCCTATCAGTCTCAGAGACATAGGTCTTCCCGGGCGGTATCTGGGCCAGGGTGACAGGGGCCACCGGAATGATTTTACTAGGGCAGATGATGGGCTGGGATGTCTCCTCCTCCTGCTCCATGGGCATGAATGACCTGGACAAGGCATCTGCTCGTACATTCTTGTCCGCGGGTCGAAAATGGAGCTGAAAATCGAACCTGGCAAAGAACAAGGACCACCTGGCTTGCCGTGGGTTCAGTCGCTGAGCGGACCGCAGGTATTCCAGGTTCTTGTGGTCCGTGTAAATGATCACGGGGTACACTGCTCCCTCTAGAAGGTAGCGCCATTCCTCCAGAGCCAGTTTGACTGCCAATAGCTCTCGGTCACCGATGGTGTAGTTGCGTTCAGGCGCTGAGAAGCTCTTGGAGTAGAAACCGCAAGTAACCATCTTCCCGGAGGAGGACTTCTGCATGAGCACTGCTCCGGCTCCCGAGGAGGAGGCATCCACCTCCAAGGTGAACTGTCGGTTTAACTCAGGACGGTGGAGCACAGGGGAAGAAGCAAATGCCTGTTTCAGGGAGCCAAACGCGGCGTCGGCCGCAGGTGACCAGTCCTTTGGATTAGCCCCCTTCTTGGTCAAGGCGGAGAGAGGTGCAGTCAGAGCAGAGAAGTGAGGGATGAACTGACGGTAATAGTTTGCGAATCCCAGAAAGCGTTGGATTGCCTTCAGTCCGGAAGGAGGGGGCCAGTTGAGAATGGAAGAGACCTTCTCCGGGTCCATCTGCAGACCGGTATCGGAGATTACGTAACCCAGGAAGGGAAGAGAAGACTGCTCGAACACACACTTCTCGTACTTGGCGTACAGACGATTCTCTCTCAGTCTTTGTAGTACCAGCTGCACGTTCTCTCTGTGGGTCTGGAGGTCCGGAGAGAAGACCAGGATATCATCAAGATACACCACCACACAGACGTAGAGAAGGTCCCGGAACACGTCGTTCACCAATTCCTGAAAGACTGCTGGTGCGTTACACAGGCCGAAGGGCATCACACAGTATTCATAGTGCCCATCGCGAGTATTGAATGCGGTCTTCCATTCGTCCCCAGAGCGGATGCGGACCAGGTTGTAGGCACCCCGAAGATCCAACTTGGTAAACACACGAGCTCCTCTAAGCCGATCAAACAATTCGGGGATGAGCGGCAGGGGGTATTTATTTTTCACGGTGATTTGGTTCAATCCCCGGTAGTCAATGCATGGGCGTAGGTCACCCTCTTTCTTCTTAACGAAGAAGAAGCCTGCTCCCGCAGGAGAGGAGGATCTCCGAATGAATCCCCTTGCCAGGTTCTCCGTGATGTAGGCAGACATGGCCCTTGTTTCAGCAGGAGACAGCGGATATATCCGTCCTCAAGGTGGTGTAGTTCCCGGGAGTAGGTCGATGGCACAGTCATAAGGACGATGTGGCGGAAGTACCTCTGACTCCTTTTTATCAAAGACGTCCGTGAAGGACCAATAGGCCGAGGGCAGTCCCGGTAGGGACTCCGGAACCGGAGGTCGTCGGATGGGCTGTATAGTCTTCAGACAGTTCTCGTGGCAAGAGGAGCCCCATCGGGTGATTTCACCAGTACACCAGCTGACTGACGGTTCGTGTGTCTGTAACCAGGGGAGTCCCAGCAGGATTTGATGAGACATGTGTGGGAGGACGTAGAGAGCGATGTTCTCGGTGTGCAGGGCACCGATACGTAGTTCCACCGGCTTGGTGATCCACGAGATGGTGTCAGAGAGGGGTCTCCCATCTACAGAGGCAATCACGAGGGGTTTGTCGAGTGGAGTAACAGGCACCTGGTACTTGTCCACCGTGGCCTGCTGGATGAAATTGCCTGCTGCCCCGGAATCGAGGTACGCCTCGGCCGTGAACCGCGTCTCTCCCGTTGTCACTTGAACAGTCCACGTAAACGGGTCTGAGAGAGTCCCAGCACCTAGGGTGGCCTCTCCTACCAACCCTAGGCTTTGGAGTTTCCCGGCCTCTCTGGACAGGAGCGTAGAAGGTGTGTGCCCTCTCCGCAGTAGAAGCAGAGGCCCTTGGCGAGCCGTTCTGCTCGGCGTTGTTCGGACTGCCGCAAACGGTCAATCTGCATGGGCTCGTGGACAGAGACACCAGACGACGCTGACTGAAGTACGGCGGGCTTCTGCGGAGGAGAGGAATGCCGTATCGGACGTCTCTCACGGGACACCTCTTTGGATCGTTCCTGGAATCTGAGGTCCACGCGGGTGGCTAGTGCGATCAGGGCATCCAGGGTGGAAGGAACATCGCGGCCTGCCAGCTCGTCCTTAATACGGCTGGAGAGTCCTTCCCAGAAGGCGGCGGTGAGGGCTTCATTGTTCCACCCCAATTCTGAGGCCAAAGTGCGGAAGCGGATGGCACACTGCCCCACCGTCATGGTCCCCTGACGTAGCCTGAGGAGTGATGAGGCGGATGCGGCGGCACGTCCGGGTTCGTCAAAGGTGTTTCTAAATGCCTGCAGGAAGTCCTGGATGTTAGTAGTCACAGGGTCCTCCTTCTCCCACAAGGGGTTCATCCAGGCCAGTGCCTCACCCTCTAGATGGGACATCACAAACGCCACCTTGGCTTGGTCGGAGGCAAACAAGTGCGGAAGCAGCTTGAAATGGAGGGAGCACTGGTTTAGGAATCCTCTGCAGGTCTTGGGATCTCCGGCATATCGGGGTGGAGAGGCCAAGCGGAGTTTAGAAGCTTCCGAGGTAGCCGCCACGGGAACCGTGGCCGTGGACTGTGCAGTAGTAACCTGAGATGCCAGGGACGTGGCAGATGCTTGCAGTGTGTGCAGGCGGGTATCCACCGAGGACATGAAGGCCAGCATGCGGGACTGGGTCTCGCGCTGTCGTACGAGTTCCTGCTGCAGGGTGCCCAGCTGGGCCGCTAGTGCTTCGGCGGGATCCATGGCCTGTTCTTACTGTTAGGGCCAGGTGGACGGGCAGACCCAGGAGGTGGATCCACTGGGCTGAACACCTCACCGAGGGCAAGGTGCCCGGTAGCCGGAGCACTACAGGTAGCAGGACAGTCCGTTCAGAGGAGTGTAGAAGTCCCTGGGACCACGGAGTCACTGAAGGTAGTCCGGGTGACGGAGCTCAGGTTCGGAGGCCGAGATGACGTCAGGCAGAGTCCGGAACCGACGGAGCGAGAAGACGGGTCACCACAGGGATCGGAGATGGTATGAACTTGACGGGATGGCAGACCGTCACCGTTCGGGGTTCGGGTATCGTCAGAACCGGTTGGCGAGGCAGGAGCGGCTCTAGGAGAGAGATAGGTAAGTATACCACAAAACACAAGGAGACCTGACTCCTAGCTTAGCAAAACACGAAGAACAGGCCCCGCCCACTTGGAAAGGATCTCCCTATATACCCTGTACCTGATTCTTCAATATCCTGTTGGAGGACACTGGCCCTTTAAGAGAGGGTCAATGACCGCGCGCGCGCCCTAATGCGCATGTGCGAGGCCCGGGTGCCAGAAGCCAGAGCAGGGAGCGGTGAACAGGAGGCAGGAGAGCCGGGCTGGAGCAGAGCCGCCGACGGGCGCCGGGAGCGGGGACCAGGCTGCCTGGGGACCGCAGGTGATGGGGCATGGAGGCTGTGGAGCGGGGGACGCCTGGCAGAGGAGCCGGGAAGCGAGGCAGGGGAGCCGGGGAGCGTGGCAGGGGAGCCGGGAAGCGAGGCAGGGGAGCCGGAGAGCGTGGCCGGGGAGCCGGGGAGCGTGACAGCAGGGAACAGGGAGCCGGCACTGGCAGCGTGAGAGCGGCGGACGCTGGTAACAAAGGTAAATATCGGGTAACCAAGGTAAGTGCTTCTTGGTTACCCGATGTTTACCGTGGTTACCAGCGTCCGAAGAAGCCGGCTCCCTGCTGCCTGCACACGTAGCAGAGTACACATCGGGTAATTAACCCGATGTGTACTGTGGCTAGGTGTGCAGGGAGCCAGCGCCAAGCGGTGTGCGCTGGTAACCAAGGTAAATATCGGGTTGGTTACCCGATATTTACCTTAGTTACCAAGCGCAGCATGCTTCCACACGTCGCTGCTGGCTGGGGGCTGGTCACTGGTTGCTGGTGACATCTGTCTGTGTGACAGCTCACCAGCAAACCGTGTAGCGACGCTCCAGCGATCCCTGCCTGGTGGGATCGCTGGAGCGTCGCTTAGTGTGACGGTACCTTAACACCAGCAAACAGAAAATGCAAATGCAGCGGAGCCACTATATGCAAACCTGCAGATTAGCAGGTCCTACTAGCTAGCTAGCGCTGCTGCCTGATAAGGTGAAGGCACTTGGGTAACAGTAAACCTGTGCTGTTACACAGTTAGAGGAAAGGCAGGCTTAAAGATAGCAATGGTAACTCCAACACTATCGCTGCCGGTATATATGTGGAGTGCAGCGGTAACCAACATGCTTAACCAGTGCAGTTACCTGCTAATATTTCTAAGTAGCAGGTAAGCAGAGAGACCGCTATAATTATTAGGTGGAGAGACCTGCCTAACAGATTCTACCGCTGCAAGGCAAGCAAAGACTGAGCGCCATCCAGCATCGGCGGCGTCCCTATATAACCTCCGTACCGCCCAGACAGCTCTTACAAAATCAGCGTAGCTGATATCCAACGGCCAAACCAGAAAGGCCACGACATCGGGGCAGCTGACCTCCAACAGCCAATCCAGAGAAGCCACGTCGTCGGGACTCCTGACGTCCAACGGCCAATCCAAGGATGCCACGTTACGTGCATGCACATTAGCCAAAAAGTCTGATGTAGAAAAAGACTCGGCTGGCGCATGTGCACTTGCCCGCTTTCCACATTTAGATTCTGGTGGCTGAACAACCACCAGTAACACAGCGAAAGATTGGGCCAACCGCTGCGAACAGTGCTGAGGCGGAGCAGCACCCACAGAATGGGTCTCAGGCAGTGGAGAGACAGGAGGAACCTTGACTCTGACCCAAGAGGGAGGATGCCTCTGGAATATAGCAGTAGCACACACATTAGCTGTCACGCTGTATAATGGTCTACACAGTAGACGTCAAACTGTATAATGGCCTCCATATTAGCTGCCACTCTATATAATGGCCTGCAAAGTAGTACCCGAATAGTATACTGGCCCCCACATTAATTGCAGCACTATATAATGGCCCCAGAGTAGTACCCAAACAGCATAATGGCCCCCACACTTTGAGGGCCCCCACAGTAGCACCTAGAATGTAAGAGGGGCCCCACTCCCCCATTGTTCATGATGTCCCCACTTCACATCAAAAGTTTGTCCTGGATCCCGAAAAGTCCTCCTGCAAAGTACCTATACACTCATAGGATGTCAAAGGCTCAGGGTGGCGCTCGGACTCAAACATCCTGTGCATGCGCCAGACACTGCATCAGCCTGCCATTGTGGAGACTGCAGGCTTAAAGCAACCTGTGGTCTCCAGAATGGAGAGTGGAAGTGCATGGAGACCGCGTCTCCCTGCTCTACGGCAGGTCTTAACTACAGGTGCATCTCAATAAATTAGAATATCATCAAAAAGTTAATTTATTTCAGTAATTCAATAAAAAAGGAAAGCCAGAAGTGCTCTAAATTTTCTTGGTAGACGGCTGCGCTGACTTTGCTCTTGATAAAACACAGTGAACCTACACCAGCAGATGACATGGCTCACCAAACCATCACTGATTGGGGAAACTTCACACTAGACCTCAAGCAGCTTGGATTGTGGCCTCTCCACTTCTCCTCCAGACTCTGGGACCTTGATTTCTAAATGAAATGCAAAATTTACTTTCATCTGAAAACAACACCTTGGACCATGGAGTAACAGTCCAGTTCTTTTTGTCCTTGGTCCAGGTAAGACGCTTCGGGCGTTGTCTATTGGTCATGAGTGGCTTGAATGTGACAGTCCTTGATATGTCTGTGTGTGGTGGCTCTTGAAGCACTGACTCCAGCAGCAGTCCACGTCTTGTGAATCTCCAACAAATTTTTGAATGGCCTTTTCTTGTGGCAAGAGAGATAAAGATAAACTCCCGCCTCTAACTCACATCCCGTGAGATTTTTAGGAGAGGTACATATACCCAGGGGGGTTCAAGTACCCCAACCCAGCATTAGAGCATGCCGAGAGACAGAGAATCCCAACATTATTATAATTGGTGATGCCCGGGGGGGGGGGGGGGGGGGGGAGGGGGAGAGGAGAAGAGGAGGGGGAGGGGGGAGAGAGGAAAAAAAAAAAAGGGGGGGGCAGATATTGGGCAATATTGGTTAGGTATCAGAGTAGGCCATGATAACCCTAACTCCACTCTCGAACAACACTTATCACCCAGACGTCCCGAGAGTTCAAGTCTCCGCCGATGAGGTTCTCATAGACTTCTGAGGTCTTTGTCGCTGAGTACGGTGTTGTTCAAAGGGGAAGGAACCGCCACGACGGGCCACTCTCTGGGGTGGAGGTGTAGTATATGGCCAGTCCAGTAACTTTATCTCAGGGAGATCCAGAGCCGACAGAAAATCTGGCAGGTCAGCCGGAGATCTCAAGATGATCAGATTGGGACCCTTCCTGACTTGTAGTTGAAAAGGATAGCCCCAGGAATAAGCAATATTGTTGTTGCGTAGAACCTCCAGCAGGGGTCTCAGGGCTCTTCTTTTTGCAAGTGTGGATCGGGAAAGATCCGCTAGAAGTTGGATGGGAGTTCCTTTAAAATCAAGGGTACCTTTATCTCTTGCTTTTCTCATAATATGCTCCTTGATCTGGAAGAAGTGTACCCTGCAAATAATGTCCCTTGGCCTCTCTGGATCCGGGTTTCTGGGCCCCAGTGCCCGGTGTGCTCTGTCCATTTCAATGCGTGTTTCAAGGGGACATTCCAACAAAGAGTTAAACATCCTCTGCAGTGTAGAGATCAGATCCTGAGGCCCGACTGACTCTGGTAAACCACGAATTCGTATATTATTTCGTCTGTTGCGGTTTTCAGCATCTTCCATCATGTCAAACAAAAGGTGGATCTGTTGAGCCTGCTGATCTATAAGCTGCTGTTGTGAACTTTGCTGAGAGTATAAATCCTGGGTGGACGATTCAAGGGCCCGCACGGAGTTAGTCACTGATGACATATCCTCCTTCAAGGAGCGAATTTCCGTTTTACAAACAGCCTCCAGGCGGGCAATGTATCCCTCCATATCCATTTTGGTTGGCATAGCATTGATTTGGTCTCTTAGAGCTGACATTTCTGAGCCCTGTTCATCCCCATAATGTTGCAGGGGAGTAGCTGTATTCTCCCTTCCACGGCAGGGGAGGGCAAGCAAGCTCTGCTCAATGGTCTCTCCTGAGCCAGCTGCTGGGGTATGTGAGTGTTGTGGGGCAGGGAACGACCGCGGGGTGCTTGGTGTGCTGGAGCAGTCAGGGAGGGAGGCAGAAGATCCCCTGCCCTGTGAGGACCCAGACGGAGACGCGCGCCCTGCAGCCATATTCCCACTGCTCACCCCTCCCCCATCATCCACCACAGGCCGGTCTCCGGCGTCTCTCCCAGGAGTCATCCCTCCAGAGGTCTGCGGTGCCGGGTCAGTCAGTAACTTTCCACCCGGCTGTTGTGCAGAGCGGACGGGGGAAGCAGGAGAGCGCTCAGGCTGTGTCAGCCGGGGTCGCAGCAGCACGTGTCCCGGTCGCCATTACAGGCCTGGGAGGACGCTGGGACTCGGTCAGGAATGGCACGATACCTTGCCCCCCGCGGCTGGAAGTCCCTCTGGCAGGTGTCTGCGACCTGAGATCCGCTTTCCCTCTCATCTGGCTCCGGTAAGCTTCTTTAATCGCTGGTGGATGGTGGTGTTTGCAGCCGTTGGTGAGGAGCTCTTACAGTGTGCTTCCTGTCGGCTCCATGTCCAGGCCACGTCCTCGAATGGCCTTTTCTTAACAATCCTATCAAGACTGCGGTTAACCCGGTTGCTTGTGCAACTTTTTTTACCACACTTTTTTTTCCACTTAACTCTCCATTAATATGCTTGAATTCAGCACTTTGTGAACAGCCAGCTTCTTTAGCAATGACCTTTTGTAGCTTACCCTCCTTGTGGAATATGTCAATATCTGCCTTCTGGACATCTGTCAAGTCAGCAGTCTTGGCCATGAATGTGTAGCCTACTGCACCATACTAAGGGACCTTTTTAAACGCTTAGGGAATCTTTGCAGGTGTTTTGTGGAAAATTCTAATTTTTGGAGATAATGATTTTTGGGTTTTCATTGGCTGTAAGCCATAATCATCAACATTAACAGAAATAAACACTTGAAATAGATCACTCTGTTTGTAGTGACTCTATATAATATATGCGTTTCTCTTTTTGCATTGAATTACTGAACTAAATTAATGATGATAAATGTGATTATATATACCGTGTTTTTCCAAAAATAAGACCTGCCCCAAAAATAAGCCCTTGCAGGGATTTTCAGCATTTTCGGAGAAAGGCTTAAATATAAGCCCTCCCCCGAAAATAAGCCCTAGTCCCGGATCAATAATGAAGTGTCCGTGCAGCTAAAAAAGTTACAGATACTGCAGGACACTTCATTATACACAGCGGCACCCGGCAATTACACTCACCCGACACTGAGCAGCAGGACCTGCAGTGAACGCTCACCCGCACACATCAGCTCTCTCTCTCACACACACCCCAGATCTCACACACAAACATCGGATCGCACACATAAGCAGATCGCACATGTGGCGCCCTGGACAATCCAGGACGTCACAGGTACTACAACAACACACCCCACACCACGGCTAGGCACACCGAAGTCAAACACAAATCCTTGTTGCCTCCCTCCAGGGGCTGATGTCCACACCAGGGGGTGGAGCCAGGCGGTTGGCCCCACCCACCGAGGAGTTCACAGTCCTGGAGGCGGGAAAAGGAAGTCAGATTAGTTTTGAGTTTGAGGAGTTGAAGAGTGAAGTGGTGAGGAGGAGACTGACCGTGTCCGGGTGCGTGGTCCGGGCACATACAGCAAGGTTGGCAGACGGTGGTGACCGTCTGCAGGAGAGGCTGATTGAAGTGAACCGTAAGGACCGGGGACGGACGGTGGCCCGCCGGTACCGGATCGGGGAGCGAAGAGAAGCCAGCACCATTCGGCAGGGCCTACGGACCCCGACCAGGCTAGGAGTCGCCGTAAAACAGGTCAAATCCGTTAGCGAAGGGAACCTCCCGGGTTTCCCAGCAGTCAAGACCCGATTGAAGGCAACCGCTCAAACCGTGAAGGGAAATACAGTCACCGCCAAGGCTACAGTTCCCAGGGCCAGAGCCTGCGGGCAAAAGGGGCTCCCTCAGCATCCATCCAAGCTGGGGAGCGGGTTACCGGTGGGAAGCCATTGGAACCGTGAACATAACACAGGTGCAGGGAAAGGCAGTCACCACCAACCTACCGGGAGAAGAACAACCGCAGCCGTCTGTGGGACCGGTCCATCCAGCCGTTTGTTTTACCGGAGACATTGCATTCATCATTGGCTGAGTGAGTACCACTGTGCCGTGCGGCACCGCGCTGTCCCCGCGACCCTGCACCTCACCAGGCCCCGTAACCCGCCTGCCATCCCTCCCTCACCGGGCCCCGGGACAACCAATCTCCCTATCCACAGAGGGGAAGAACAACATCTAAGCTGCTCCCTGTCATCGCTCCCGGGATCCCCGTCCAGAGCAGCGGTGGTGTCACAACCTCACCACAACCGCGGGTGGCGTCACGGACAATAAATCCCCAAAACCATTCCCCTTTTCACTCACGGGCGAGGAACGCCGCTCGAGTCCCTGGATCCGGCCCACCGCTCGAGCCACCGAGCAGCAAGCGAAGCAGCAGCAGCGGCGGACCCGAGCGTGGTGAGCGCAGCGTCCCCTCCCCGCCTGCGACAACTTGGCGTCACGAACAGGATCTTACCGGCCGAAAATTTTGAGAAGCCGCCATTTTGGGCGCGAAAAGTCTCCGCTCGAGCGTCTTCCCGAGTAGTGGAGGCGCGAAAGCCGAAACCCCACCCCTGTAGAGGAGGAACCGGAAAAAGACTAAGGGGGACGGAAACAAGATGTCTGCGCCCGACGGAGCCGCTGGAGGAACGGCGGTCGCAGCCGCAGTGGCACCCGTGGATGGGAATGGGCCCGCCCAGGTCCCGGCCGCACTGGCGGGGGGCGCCGTGGCCCCAGCTCTCGCTCAGGTGATACCGTTCTCCTTGCCCTATGTGCCCGGAGCTATCTGGCTGCCGCAGTACGATGGGAAACCTGACGCGTTGGAGGTCACCGGAAGAAGCTTAGCCCGCTACTAGAACTGTACCCCCTAACTGATAAGCAACGTGCAGCGGTAGTGCTGGGGCAGCTAACCGGCGCAGCTGAGCAGGAGGCGGAGACCTGGGCCGAGGGGGACCGGTCCTCTGTAGCCACCATCTTTGAGAAGCTACAGACTGCCTTCGAGACCCGTACCGAAGCCGAGCTGCGGATGCAGTTTTATCAATTCCGGCAACAGCCCGCGGATAGCATTCGGGACTACGCCTTGCGTCTGCAAACACCGCCCTACGCACACTGAAGCGGGTAGACACCATCAATGATGCGGACAGTAACAAAATGCTAGTGGAGCAGTTTGTACAGGGGATGAGGTCCTAGGAGGACCGCAAACAACTCCGGCTGTGGGCCCTGGAACACCCTGATGTGGGCTTTGCCGTGTTAAAGGAACGGGCCATTAAAGCTCTGCAGCCCCCAGCATCAGAAGTCCCTGAGGCAGCCCCATGGCCAGCTGAGACGGCTCCCGTCGTGATGGCCCCTGCCCTCCCAACACCTCCGGTACTGTTAGGGCCAGGTGGACGGGCAGACCCAGGAGGTGGATCCACTGGGCCGAACTCCTTGATGAAGGTAAGGGGTCCGGTAGCTGGAGCACTACGGGTAGCAGGACAGTCCGTGCACAAGAGTAGAATGGAGAAGTCCCTGGGACCACGGAGTCACTGATGGTAGTCCGGGTGACGGAGCTCAGGTTCGGAGGCCGAGATGATGTCAGGCGGAGTCCGGAACCGATGGAGCGAGAGGACGGGTCACCGCAGGGATCAGAGATGGTACGGACTGACAGGATGGCAGATAGTCGGGGTTCGGGATTCGGCAGGACCGGATGGTGAGGCAGGATCGGCTCTAGAAGAGAGAGAGGTGAGTATATCACAGGAACACAAGGAGACCTGACTCCTAGCTTGGGAAACACGAAGAACAGGCCCCGCCCACTTGGACACTAACCCCTTTATACCCTGTACCTGTGTGCTCAATTTCCTGTCAGTGGACGCTGGCCCTTTAAGAAAGGGTCAATGACCGCGCGCGCGCCCTAATGCGCATGCGCGAGGCCCGGGTGCCAGAAGCCAGGGCAGGGAGCGGTGAGGAGGAAGCAGGAGAGCCGGGCTGGGGATGAGTAGCCGAAGGGCGCCGGGAGCGGGGACCATGACGCCTGGGAACCGCAGGCAATGGAGGCTGGAGACCGGGGAGCGGCGGATGCCGGACAGAGGAACCGGGGAGCGACGCAGGGAAGCCGGGGAGCGTGGCAGGTGAGCCGGGGAGCAGAGCAGGGGACCCGGGGAGAGTGACAGTACCCCCCCCCCCCACGCCCCCCTCCCCGCAACCCGGACAGGAAGGCACGTATCAGAGGAGTACCCACATTCTCCCGGGGTTCCCAGGACCTATCCTCAGGACCATACCCTGCCCAGTCCACCAGGAAGAACTGTCGGCCCCGTACGGTTTTCATGGCCACGATATCCCTTACCGCATAGATGTCGTCATCGGCAATAGGAGGAGGAGCCGAACTGGCAGCAGCGGAGAAGGGACCAAGGACAACCGGCTTGAGCAGGGAGACATGGAAGGAGTTGGGTATCCTCATCGTGGCCGGGAGCTGCAGCTTGTAGGAGACCTCATTGATCTTGCTGAGGACTTTAAACGGCCCGATGTAGCGAGGTCCCAGCTTGTAGGATGGTAGCTTCAATCGGACGTACTTGGAAGCAAGCCAGACGAGATCTCCTGGAGAGAAACACGGAGGGTCCAGATGCCTCTTGTCTGCGTGTTTCTTCATCCGCAGGGAAGCACATCCATGGGACGCCTTGACAGAGTCCCAAATCGTTGCAAAGTCACGGGCTACAGCATCAGCAGCAGGGACATCCGAGGAAGAGGATACAGGCAATGGGACGGAAGGCTGAAGTCCGTAAACGACATGGAAGGGAGAGCTGGAGGAGGACTCACTGACGTGGTGGTTATGGGAGAATTCAGCCCAAGGAAGAAGCGTGGACCAGTCGTCATGATGGGCGTTGACGTAGTGACGTAAGAAGGAGGTCAAGATCTGATTGACCCGTTCCACTTGGCCGTTCGACTGAGGATGGTAGGCTGAAGAAAAGTCCAGAGTCACTCCCAGATGTTTGCAGAGAGCCCTCCAGAAGCGGGAGGTGAACTGAGTTCCTCTGTCGGACACAATGTGTGATGGAAAGCCATGCAAGCGGAAGATGTGTTGTATATAGGCATCAGCGAGTTCCTGGGCAGAGGGCAGTCCAGCCATAGGGACGAAATGAGCCATTTTAGAGAACCGATCCACCACGACCCATATGACTGTGTGTCCGGAGGACAGTGGCAAGTCCGTAATAAAGTCCATCGCAATGTGTTGCCACGGAACTGAGGGTATAGGCAGAGGCAGAAGACGGCCATATGGCAGGTGTTTGGGCGTCTTGTTCCTGGCACAAGAGGAGCAGGCTGAGACAAAAGAAGCGACATCCGTCCGAAGGGATGGCCACCAGTAATGACGTACAATCGTACTCCATGTTCTCTTCTGACCAGCATGACCGGCTATTTTCGAGGCATGGCCCCAGTGTAACACTTTTTGCCTGTCAGTCTCAGAGACATAGGTCTTCCCGGGCGGTATCTGGGCCAGGGTGACAGGAGTCACTGGAATGATTTTACTAGGGCAGATGATGGGCTGGGATGTCTCCTCCTCCTGCTCCATGGGCATGAATGACCTGGACAAGGCATCTGCGCGTACATTCTTGTCCGCGGGTCGGAAATGGAGCTGGAAATCGAATCTGGCAAAGAACAAGGACCACCTGGCTTGCCGTGGGTTCAGTCGCTGAGCAGACCGCAGGTATTCCAGGTCCGTGTAAATAATAACGGGGTACACTGCTCCTTCCAGAAGGTAGCGCCATTCCTCCAGAGCCAGTTTGACTGCCAATAGCTCTCGGTCACCGATGGTGTAGTTGCGTTCAGGCGCTGAGAAGCTCTTGGAGAAGAAACCGCAAGTCACCATCTTCCCGGAGGAGGACTTCTGTATGAGCACTGCTCCGGCTCCCGAGGAGGAGGCATCCACCTCCAAGGTGAACTGTCGGTTTAACTCCGGACGGTGGAGCACAGGAGAGGAGGCAAATGCCCGCTTCAGAGAGCCAAACGCGGCGTCGGCCGCAGGTGACCAGTCCTTTGGATTAGCCCCCTTCTTGGTCAAGGCGGAGAGAGGAGCAGTCAGAGCCGAGAAGTGAGGGATGAACTGGCGGTAATAGTTGGCGAATCCCAGAAAGCGTTGGATTGCCTTTAGTCCAGAAGGAGGAGGCCAGTTGAGAATGGAAGAGACCTTCTTCGGATCCATTTGCAGTCCGGTATCGGAGATGACGTAACCCAGGAAGGGAAGAGAAGACTGCTCGAAGACACACTTCTCGTACTTGGCGTACAGACGATTCTCCCTCAGTCGTCGTAGTACCAGCTGCACGTTCTCTCTGTGGGTCTGGAGGTCCGGAGAAAAGACCAGGATGTCATCAAGATACACCACCACACAGACGTAGAGAAGGTCCCGGAACACGTCGTTCACCAATTCCTGAAAGACTGCTGGTGCGTTACACAGGCCGAAGGGCATCACACAGTATTCATAGTGCCCATCGCGAGTATTGAACGCGGTCTTCCATTCGTCCCCAGAGTGGATGCGGACCAGGTTGTAGGCACCCCGAAGATCCAACTTGGTGAACACACGAGCTCCTCTAAGCCGATCAAACAATTCGGGGATGAGCGGCAGGGGGTACTTGTTTTTCACGGTGATTTGGTTCAATCCCCGGTAGTCTATGCATGGGCGTAGGTCACCTTCTTTCTTCTTAACGAAGAAGAAGCCTGCTCCAGCAGGAGAGGAGGATCTCCGAATGAATCCCCTTGCCAGGCTCTCTGTGATGTAAGTAGACATGGCCCTTGTTTCGGCAGGAGACAGCGGATATATCCGTCCTCGAGGTGGTGTAGTTCCCGGGAGCAGGTCGATGGCACAATCGTAAGGACGATGTGGCGGAAGTACCTCTGATTCCTTTTTGTCAAAGACGTCCGCGAAAGACCAATAGGCCGAGGGCAGTCCCGGTAGGGACTCTGGAACCGGAGGTCGTCGGATGGGTTGTATGGTCTTCAGACAGTTCTCATGGCAAGAAGAGCCCCATCGGGTGATTTCACCAGTGCCCCAGCTGACTGACGGTTCGTGTGTCCTTAACCAGGGGAGTCCCAGCAGGATTTGATGGGACATGTGTGGGAGGACGTAGAGAGCGATGTTCTCGGTGTGCAGGGCACCGATACGCAGTTCGACCGGCCTGGTGATCCACGAGATGGTGTCAGAGAGGGGTCTCCCATCCACAGAGGCAATCACGAGGGGTTTGTCGAGTGGAGTAACAGGCACCTGGTACTTGTCCACCGTGGCCTGCTGGATGAAATTGCCTGCTGCCCCAGAATCGAGGTACGCCTCGGCCGTGAACCGAGTCTCTCCCGTTGTCACTTGGACAGTCCACGTAACCGGGTCTGAGAGAGTCCCAGCAACTAGGGTGGCCTCTCCTACCAACCCTAGGCTTTGGAGTTTGCTGGCCTCTCTGGACAGGAGCGTAGAAGGTGTGTGCCCTCTCCGCAGTAGAAGCAGAGGCCCTTGGCGAGCCGCTCTGCTCGGCGTTGTTCAGACTGCCGCACATGGTCGATCTGCATGGGCTCGTGGACGGAGACACCAGATGCCGTTGACTGAAGTACGGCGGGCTTCTGCGGAGGAGAGGAATGCCGTACCGGACGTCTCTCACGGGACACCTCTTTGGATCGCTCCTGAAAGCGAATGTCCACTCGAGTCGCTAGGGTAATCAGGGCATCCAGGGTGGACGGTACGTCACGACCAGCCAGCTCATCTTTAATTCGACCCGAGAGTCCTTCCCAGAAGGCGGCGGTTAGAGCCTCGTTGTTCCACCCGAGTTCCGAAGCCAAGGTGCGAAAACGGATGGCATATTGACCCACCGTCAGAGTCCCCTGACGTAACCGGAGAAGAGATGAGGCAGACGCGGAGGCGCGTCCGGGCTCGTCAAAGGTGCCACGAAATGCCTGCAGGAACTCCTGGATGTTCGTGGTCACAGGGTCCTCCTTCTCCCACAAGGGGTTCATCCACGCCAATGCCTCACCCTCTAGATGGGACATCATGAAGGCGACCTTGGCTTGGTCGGAGGCAAACAAATGCGGCAGCTGCGTGAAATGGAGGGAGCATTGGTTTATGAATCCCCTGCAGGTCTTGGGATCTCTGGCGTACCGGGGTGGTGAGGCCAAACGAAGCCTGGAAGCATCCGAGGAGGCTGCCACGGGAGCTGGAGCCGTGGATTGTCTAGTGGAAGCCCGAGATGCTGAAGATGTAACCGACGCTTGTAGCGTGTTCAGGCGGGCGTCCACAGAAGACATAAAGTTCAGCATGCGGGTCTGAGTCTCACGCTGGCGTGTGAGTTCTTCCTGCAAGGCCGCTAGTGCTTCGGCGGGATCCATGGCCTGTTCTTACTGTTAGGGCCAGGTGGACGGGCAGACCCAGGAGGTGGATCCACTGGGCCGAACTCCTTGATGAAGGTAAGGGGTCCGATAGCTGGAGCACTACGGGTAGCAGGACAGTCCGTGCACAAGAGTAGAATGGAGAAGTCCCTGGGACCACGGAGTCACTGATGGTAGTCCGGGTGACGGAGCTCAGGTTCGGAGGCCGAGATGATGTCAGGCGGAGTCCGGAACCGATGGAGCGAGAGGACGGGTCACCGCAGGGATCAGAGATGGTACGGACTGACAGGATGGCAGATAGTCAGCGTTCGGGGTTCGGGATTCGGCAGGACCGGATGGCGAGGCAGGATCGGCTCTAGAAGAGAGAGAGGTGAGTATATCACAGGAACACAAGGAGACCTGACTCCTAGCTTGGGAAACACGAAGAACAGGCCCCGCCCACTTGGACACTAACCCCTTTATACCCTGTACCTGTGTGCTCAATTTCCTGTCAGTGGACGCTGGCCCTTTAAGAAAGGGTCAATGACCGCGCGCGCGCCCTAATGCGCATGCACGAGGCCCGGGTGCCAGAAGCCAGGGCAGGGAGCGGTGAGGAGGAAGCAGGAGAGCCGGGCTGGGGCTGAGTAGCCGACGGGCGCCGGGAGCGGGGACCATGACGCCTGGGAACCGCAGGCAATGGAGGCTGGAGACCGGGGAGCGGCGGATGCCGGACAGAGGAACCGGGGAGCGACACAGGGAAGCCGGGGAGCGTGGCAGGTGAGCCGGGGAGCAGAGTAGGGGACCAGGGGAGCGTGATAGGTACCTTCAGCCCCAAGCGGAATGATGGAGGAACTGGCTGCCCAAGTCCGCCGCATGGATGGGGACCTTGCCAAGATCCTTGCCGCACTCCAGCCTCCGACCAGGTCCCAGCCCCCGGGGAAGATGCAGCTCGCCGACAGCCCCGAGGACGTCCCCTGGATGCAGCGGAGGAGGGCCAATGACTCACGGTATGGACCTCCGATTTGTTACAGGTGCAGGAAGCCCGGCCACTACTCCCGACGGTGTCCGTTAAACGAGCAACCCCTGGGGCCACGGGCCAATCCTCAGGAGTAGAACCCAGTGCCCCCTCCCCCCCCCCGACTGGCGGGACCGGTACATCGGGGCTCGGCCAATCATCCCCCTGGCAGTGGACGGCATCCCGCTGATGGCTCTCCTGGACACTGGATCGCGGGTAGCCACAATACCATACACACTGTATCAGCGGTATTGGGGAAAGGACGAACTAGCCCCCCCAGATGCCAGTATGACACTAATTGCCGCTGATGGACTCCCATTGACCCAAGTAGGGTACAAACAAGTGGCACGCTGACTGTGGGACGAGCTGAACTGCAACACCAGGGTTTGATTGTGATAATGAATGAACCCAGTGATCATAACCCGAAGGTAGTGCTAGGTACTAATGTGATGGAGCACTGTATGAGTGACGTGCTGACCCTACTGCAGCAGCTGGCCGCCACGACGGCGGGGAGCCGACAGAGAGCTGTGCAGCGTGAGATCTGGGCCCTGATGTATCGCCAGCGTGCGAATTCAACAGGGAGAGAGATTGGAGGAGTGAGAGTGATGGATGCGGCCCCTTTGATTGTGCCTCCCAGGAGCGAGATGATGATTTGGTGTAGGGCAGCGGTAGGGCCCCAAGGGCGAGACTACCCCGCCATGATAGAGCCCATGTCCTCCGAACACTGGCCCACAGTAATGGCCGCCCGAGGGGTGGTAGACGTCAAGAAAGGGAGAGTGCCCGTACAAGTGTTGAACTGTGGGGAGGAAGAGGTTAGGCTCCCCCGGTACGCTACCCTTGCCAAATTGCTCACTCTAGATCCCCACACCATCCATGAGGCCGCTCCCCCGATCTCCCCGCCTACTGCCAGTTCTCCCTCATCCCTGGGGGAGTTAGACGAGTGGTGTCGAGAGCTACACGTCGGCACTGAGGATACCCCCACACACCACAAGGAAGGGGTATACCGGGTGGTACAGAAGTATGAGCGAGTTTTTAGCAAACACCCTCTAGATTTTGGGCAGATTAAAGGGGTCCAACACCACATCCCTACCGGTGCACACCCCCCTATTAAAGAAAGATACAAGCCTATTCCCCCCGCGCACTACCAATGCGCCAAAGACATGTTGAGGAACATGAAGGAGGCGGGGGTTATTAGGTACAGCTGTAGTCCCTGGGCCGCCCCGTTGGTGCTGGTTAAGAAGAAGGATGGCACCATGCGGATGTGTGTGGATTACCGGAAGATTAACCAGATAACGCATAAGGATGCTTACCCTCTGCCCCGCATTGAAGAGTCCCTGGCCGCGCTGAGAACCGCTAACTACTTCTCCAACCTTGACCTCACCAGTGGGTACTGGCAGGTGGCCGTGGCGCCAGAAGACCGAGAGAAGACTGCCTTCGTCACTCCTATGGGACTCTGCGAGTTCAACAGCATGCCGTTCGGGCTGTGCAATGCCCCCGGAACCTTCCAACGGCTGATGGAATGCTGTCTGGGACACCTAAATTTCAAGACCGTCTTGCTGTACTTAGATGATGTGATTGTGTACTCACAGACGTATGAAGCCCACCTGGAGCACCTAGCCGAGGTGTTCGCGTCCCTTGCTAAGTATGGGATGAAGTTGAAGCCCTCAAAGTGTCATCTGCTGAAGCCCAGAGTGCAGTACCTTGGACATGTGGTTGGTGCGGAAGGTGTCGCCCCCGACCCCGAGAAGATCACCGCCATCCAAGACTGGCCGAGACCGACCACGGGGAGGGAAGTGAGGCAGTTCCTGGGCCTGGTGGGATATTACCGTCGCTTCATTAAGGGGTACACGAAGATGGCTGCCCCCATGCAAGACCTCCTCGTGGGACAGACCAAGGGTGGTAGACCCCTAGGAGCCCCATTGGTGTGGGAAGAAAAGCATGAGGAATCCTTCCGCCAGCTGAGAGCGGCTCTGACCGGAGAGGAAATCCTCGCGTACCCTGACTACAGCCGCCCATTCATCCTCTACACTGATGCCAGTAATGTGGGCTTGGGGGCTGTTCTATCCCAGGTCCAAGATGGAAGGGAGAAGGTGATTGCTTATGCTAGCCGAAAACTCCGACCGACTGAGACGAACCCTGAGAACTACAGCTCTTTCAAGCTTGAGCTCTTAGCACTGGTGTGGGCTATCACCGAGTGGTTCCGCCATTACCTGGCAGCAGCCAAGTTCACCGCTTACACGGACAATAACCCAATGACCCATCTAGATACAGCCAAGCTGGGCACGTTGGAGCAGCGGTGGGTGGCCAGGTTAGCCAACTACGATTTCACCATCAAATACCGGGCCGGCTGTACCAACGTTAATGCCGATGCACTCTCCCGGATGCCCCACCTGTCGGAACGGAAGAGGGGCCAGAGGATGACGACCTCGAAGGGATCGAGTTGCCTGCGTTTCACCAGCCGTTAACTGAGAAGGTGCATGTCGGGTGAACCTGGACCCGTTGCCCAGTCAGGAGTGGCAGGAAGCTCAGGACCAGGCACCTGCTGTCCGCCTGGTCAAGACCCTGGTGGAACAGGGTTCTGCTGGGATAGACCCTGCCACCCCCGCTGAAGCCCAACGTCTATGGCGAGAACGGACCCGGCTGTACCTACACCAGGGGAAGTTGTATCGTGAGCTGATTAATACGAAGACCCACGAGAAGATTCGCCAGCTGGTGATTCCCCAGGCTAACGTGCCCACCGTCCTGCAAGCATACCATGATGGTGCTGGGCACTTTGGGTGGAAGAAGCTGGAGATGTTGTTGAGAGAACAGTTCTATTGGAGTGGAATGTGGGAATCTGTGGAGGCCTGGTGCCGGGAATGTGGCCCCTGCGCATTGAGAAGGAAGGACGAGGCCAGCCAGAAGGCACCCCTACACCCGATCATTACGCATCAACCGCTGGAGCTGGTTGCCCTCGACCATGTAAAGTTCACCCCCAGCCGAAGTGGGTACACCTACCCTGAGAATCCTGAGAGGCAGTGCAGTGCAGCGCGACGAACAGGACCTGCGGCCGGACACGAGACTTGCTCTAATTCCCTGCTGCCGTAAGTGCTGGATGTGATGTGATGTATGTGTGTGTCTGCAATCGGCTGTGTGTGTGTGTCTGCGATCGGCTGTGTGTATCTGTGATCGGCTGTGTGTGCCTGTGATCGGATGTGTGTATCTGTGATCGGCTGTGTGTGCCTGTGATCGGATGTGTGTATCTGTGATCGGCTGTGTGTGCCTGTGATCGGATGTGTGTATCTTTGATCGGCTGTGTGTGCCTGCGATCGGATGTGTGTATCTGTGATTGGATGTGTGTGCCTGCGATCGGATGTGTGTATCTGTGATCGGCTGTGTGTGCCTGCGATCAGCTGTGTGTATCTGTGATCGGCTGTGTGTGCCTGCGATCAGATGTGTGTATCTGTGATGGCTGTGTGTGTCTGCGATCTGCTGTGTGTGATCTGCTGTGTATATCTGCGATCTGCTGTGTGTGTGTGTGCGCCTGCGATCGGATGTGTGTATCTGTGATCGGCTGTGTGTATCTGTGATCGGCTGTGTGTATCTGTGATCGGCTGTGTGTGTGTGCCTGCGATCTGCTGTGTGTGATCTGCTGTGTGTGACTCGCCCACCCCAGGGCTATGGGACACCCGGTGCCGGGCCGGACTAGTCCGGGGATCGCCAGTGGTGGCTGGGCCCGACTCCATACCCTGGTGGGGTCAATTAATATGGCTGGTGACTTGGGGGTGATTACAGTTTATAATGTTCGTGACGCCACCTGTGGTTTGCGGCTATTAAGTCGCCGCTGCTGTATGAGGCCTCTGGGGTGATGGAACGGCAGCAATGGTGTTACTGCTCCCCACAGGTGGAGCGGTGCCCCGGGGCAGTAGTTGGTGCTTGTAAGTGTCTATGGTGCGTAGTAAGGGAGGCGACACCAGGGGGTGCAGTTTCAAGATCTTTACTCACAATTCCTGGTTGTGGCGCGCAGGTGCCTTTGGACTGCTGGGACCCACTGTCAGGGACCTCCGCCGATCCCGGGTAGATCCTGGAATAAAAGCCGGTGCACCCCTCTACTGTGTTCCTTTCTTCAGCTGACTTCTGAGCCTCACCCTTGTTGGCTGAACCTGGCTTGGCCTCCACTACAGCCTCCGGGCCAGGGGCTTGCCTGTCGGCAGTTTTACCCCCTTTCCAGAGGTTCTGCTGTGGGCTGTGGCCCGGGGAGTTTGCAACTTCCCTGGGCCTCGGTTTTTACTTTTGGAAATGACTTCTCTTCCTCCAGTTTCTAGGGACCGTCCCCTGTATGCAGCTTGATCCCTCCACCGATGTTTCTGTGGAACAGGCCACGAGCCTGAAAGCTATCTGTGGCCCTGGAATCCCTTCTGTTCTCTACTTGGTGTCACCTGGACCTACTGGGCCCCAGGGTCTTCACCAGGAAGCGTCGCTTTCTTCTTCTTGCTCCTGACTGACTAGAGCTCTTTCCTACTGTCTCTCCTTCTCCTCTGCCTCCCGCAGACCTCCTCACACTCCTTCCTTCTCTCTCCACTTCATCTCACTAAACTCTGACCTTCCTTTCTACTCTGCTCTCGGGTGGCTCCTCCCACCCCCCAGTTGCTAAGCTACCACCCTATGGGAGCAGGGATGGGTCTTACGGCCCCTCTCAGCATGCAGCATGGGAGGGTTACTGCCACTGTCCCTGGTCCCTGTGTGTACCTAACAATGGTGTAGTGCAAATTTGCCTGTGGACCAGCGTTCACTCCTTTCCTTACCCAGGATGGGACATCACACCTCTGGCTGGGGTGCAATGTTTCTGTGGCGACGGAAGCCTCAGGGGCGCCACATGTGTGTGAGTGATCTGGTGTGTGTGTGTGATCTGCTGTGTGTGTGAGTGATCTGCTGTGTGTGTGTGAGTGAACTGCTGTGTGTGTGATCTGCTGTGTGTGATCTGCTGTGTGTGTCAGCGTGTCAGCTAACAGCAGGGTAGGACGGCGTGCAGCACCGACCGGAGATCACAGGAGGACCTAGGAACCACGCAGACGTCCTGGTCTGGTGAGTATGAGTCTCCTGGGAAGTGGGGGGGGGGGCGTCTGCTTTTTTGGGGGGTAAACTTACCCCCAATTGTGCTTCTCCAAGAATAAGACCTCCTCCAAAAATAAGCCCTAGTGCTTTTTTGGGGGGCAAAAAAAATATAAGACAGTGTCTTATTTTTGGAAAAACACGGATATATATATATACAGTGGAACCTTGGATTACGAGTAACTTGGATTGAGAGCATTTTGCAAGAAAAGCAAAACTTTCTAAAAATGTGTAACTTGGTTTAAGAGCAATGCTTTGCAGTAAGAGCAAATACTCACCGTGCACACTTCTGGTTCCGTCCTTTCACCACACTCCGACCTGCTCTTGAGGTAACTTTCTGTCCATATGTACTGTATACAGTATACCATTGCACAGTACAGTATATGCTATATAGCATATCTATCAATTTGCATTTGTGGATACAGTAGTGCACTTTCTTATTGATAACTAGTACAGCACATTGCTTGTATTGTACCTCTCGCACACCAACATTTCTATTGTAAGCTAATGTACAGTTTAATTTGTTTTATATGCTTTTAATGTACAGTATTTAGTATTAGTGCACTGTAATAATTTTATATGAATACAGTACATTATATTGTATTACTGTAACAAATTTGTATAAATGCAGTATATATTTTTGGGTTGTGGAATGAATTGTCTGTGTTTCAATTATTTCCTATGGGAAAATTTGCTTTGATATAAGAGTAACTTGGTTTAAGAGCAGACTCCCAGAACTAATTATGCTCGTAATCCAAGGTTCCACTGTATATATATATAGATAGATAGATAGATAGATAGATACACACACACAGCTCTGGCAAACATTAAGAGACCACTTCCAAATTTTCATTTTTTTTTTATTATTTTTCTCTTTATTATATATTTTTCTGTAAAATGTAAATTGTTCTTTTATTCTATAAACTATTGACAACATGTCTCCAAATTTCCAAGCAACATTTTTTTTATTTTCTGAAAATGAGAAATTGTCAAAATAAAAACAATGCATTGCTTTCAGACCTCAAATAATGCAAAGAAGCCAAGTTTATAATCATTTAGAAACAACAATACTAATAATGTTTTAATTCCAGAGGAGTTCAGAAATCAATTATTTGTGGAATAACCATCACAGCTTTCATGCGTCTTGGCATGCTTTCCACCAGTCTTTCATACTGCTTTTGGGTGACCTTATCCCACTCCTGGGGCAAAAATGGAAGCAGTTCTTCTTTGTTTGATGGCTTGTGACTATCCTTCTTCCTCTTGATTACATTCCTGAGGTTTTCAATGAGGTTCAGGTCTGGAAATTGGACTGGCCATGACAGGGTTTTGATGTGGTGGTCCTTCATCCACACATTGATTGACCTAGCTGTGTGGCATGGTGCATTGTCCGGCTGGAAAAAAACAGTCCTCAGAGTTGGGGAACATTGCCTGAGCAGAAGGAAACAACTGTTTTTCCAGGATAACTTTATATGTGGCTTGATTAATACGTCCTTTGCAAAGTTTAATCTGCCCAATTCCAGCCTTACTAAAGCATCCCCAGATCATCACCGATCCGCCACCAAATTTCACAGTGGGTGCAAGATACTGGGGCTTGTACGCCTCTCCCGGTCTCCGTCTAACCATTAGATGACCAGGTGTTGGGCAAAGCTGAAACTTAAACTCATCAGAGAAGATTACTTTACCCCAGTCCTCTATGGTCCAATGCTTATGGTCTTTGCCAAACTTCAGCTAGGCCCTCCTTTGCTTCTCATTGATGAAAGGCTTTTTTCTAACTTTACATGACTTGACACCTGCCTCTAGGAGCCTTTTACGAACTGTTCTTGCAGCGCACTTCACCCCAGCTGCCATTTGCCATTCCTTTTGTAGGTCACTGGATGTCATCCTGCTGTTGCTGAGTGACGTTCGAATAAGATGATGGTCATTCCGGTCAGTGCAGAGTCGCTTTTGCCCTCTGCCGGTCTGTAGCTTTGTTGTTCCCAATGCCTGCTGCTTGACCTTGTTGTAATGGATTACCGTCTTAGAAATTTTAAGGATGGAGGCAACATGACGCTAACTGTATCCCTCTGCTAGTAATGCCAGAATTGAGCCCTTCTTTTCCTCACTCAAGACTTAACTTTTAACCATTCCAAAGGAGTTGCAAAGCATTTATTTTACTCCTATTACTTTTGGGATATTACTAGCACTTGTTTTGCCATCCAGCGTATCCTATTCCAAGAGGATTGTGAGGACCACAGCAGTGTGGAATTTATACTTGCCCTCGTTAAATAAGTTTTGGTTCATGTGATCATCTAATCAGAAGCTCATTAAGTAGAATGAGATGTACTCTGGTTGGAATTCAACTGACAATGGAATGCAATGGCTGTCAGACATGTAAAGAAGCTGATTTTTTATAAAACTGTGCAGTTACATTTTGCTGTATATACAGTGCCTTGCAAAAGTATTCGGCCCCCTTGAATTTTTCAACCTTTTCCCACATTTCAGGCTTCAAACATAAAGATAAAAATGTTAATGTTGTGGTGAAGAATCAACAACAAGTGGGACACAATTGTGAAGTTGAACGAAATTTATTGCTTATTTTAAACTTTTGTAAAAAAGAATAAACGGAAAATTCGGGCGTGCAATATTAATTGTCCCCTTTACTTTCAGTGCTGCAAACTCACTCCAGAATCTCATTAAGGATCTCTGAATGATCCAATGTTGTCCTAAATGACTGATGATGATAAGTATAAGCCATCTGTGTGTAATCAAGTCTCCGTATAAAAATACACCTGCTCTGTGATAGGCTCAGTGTTCTGTTTAAAGCACAGAGAGCATCATGAAGACCAAGGAACACAACAGGCAGGTCCGTGATGCTGTTGTGAATTTTAAAGCCCGATTTGGTTACAAAAAGATTTCCACATCTTTAAACATCCCAAGAAGCACTGTGCAAGCGATCATATTGAAATGGAAGGAGTATCATACCACTGCAAATCTACCAAAACCCGGCCGTCCCTCAAAAATGTCATCTCAAACACGGGTATACACTGATCAGAGATGAAGTCAAGAGGCCCACGATCACTCTGGATGAACTGCAGAGATCTACAGCTGAGGTGGGAGAGTCTGTCCATAGGACAACAATCAGTCGTACACTGCACAAATCTGGCCTTTATGGAACAGTGGCAAGAAGAAAGCCATTTCTCAAAGATATCCATAAAAAGTGTTGTTTAAAGTTTGCCACAAGCCACCTGGGAGACACACCAAACATGTGGAAAAAGGTGCTCTGGTCAGATGAAACCAAAATAGAACTTTTTGGGCACAATGCCAAACGATATGTTTGGTGTAAAAGCAACACAGCTCATCACCCTGAACACACCATCCCCACTGTCAAACATGGTGGTGGTAGCATCATGGTTTGGGCCTGATTTTCTTCAGCAGGGACAGGGAAGATGGTTAAAATTGATGGGAAGATGGATGGAGCCAAATACAGGACCATTCTTGAAGAAAACCTGTTGGAGTCTGCAAAAGACCTGAGACTGGGATGGAGATTTTGTCTTCCAACAAGGCAATGATCCAAAACATAAAGAAAAATCTACAATGGAATGGTTCACAAATAAACGTATCCATGTGTTAGAATGGCCAAGTCACAGTCCAGACCTGAATCAAATCGAGAATCTGTGGAAAGAGCTGAAAACTGCTGTTCACAAACGCTCTCCATCCAACCTCACTCAGCTCCAGCTATTTGCAATGGAAGAATGGTGAAGAATTTCAGTCTCTCGAAACTGATAGACACCTACCCCAAGCGACTTACAGCTGTAATCACAGCAAAAGGTGGCGCTACAAAGTATTAACTTAAAGGGGACGAATAATATTGCACGCCCCAATTTTCAGTTTATTATTTTTTATAAAAGTTTAAAATAAGCAATACATTTTGTTCACCTTCACAATTGTGTCCCACTTGTTGTTGATTCTTCACCATAACATTTAAATTTTTTATCTTTATGTTTGAAGCCTGAAATGCGGGAAAAGTTTGAAAAATTCAAAGGGGCCGAATACTTTCGCAAGGCACTGTGTGTGTGTGTGTGTATATATATATATATATATACATATATATATATATATATACACACACACACACACACATCCATGTGTTGGAATCAGATGTGTATATACTATATGTTCACTGTAAAACTGCTCAATAACTTGCCTAATAGCAATAGTAACCATTGCCTTGTCTATCAATTGTCAGACAATTGTATGATTGTTGCGACAAATTAGTGGCTGTGATGGAATAACTTCCTGATCCATCGCCCTTACAGATTGGAGGCAGTGGTGCCACAACTTCCCAATCCCCATAGTGATGGAATATCTTCCTGATCTCCCTTACAGATTGGTGGCAGTGGTGCCACAACCTCCCAATCCAGCTTACAAATTGGTTGCAATATCTTCCCGATCTCTCTTACAAATTGGTGGCAGCAGTGGCATATCTTCCTGATTTCCCTTACAAATTGTTGGCAGCAAGGGCATATCTTCCTGATCTCCCCTACAAATTGGAAGCAGTGGTGGCATATCTTCTGATCTTCCTTACAAATTGGTGACAGCGGTGGCATATCTTCTAATGTCCCTTATAAATTTGTGACACTGGTGGCACATATTCTGATCACCCTTACAAACTGGTGACAGCTGTGGCATATCTTTCTGATTTCCTTTACAAATCGGTGTGAGCCTTGACTTGACATATCATCCTGATTTCCTTTACAAATTGGTGGCAGCGTTGGCATATTTTCCCCATCTCCCTTACAAATTGGTGGCAGCTCTTTCCGATTTCCCTTACAAATTGGTGGCATATCTTCCTGATCTCCCTTACAAATTGGTGGCAGCTGTAGCATATCTTTCCAATCTTCCTTACAAACTGGTGGCAGCATTGGCATATCCTCCTGATCTTCTTTACAAATTGGTGGCAGCCTTGACATATCATCCTGATTTTTTTTTACAAATTGGTGGCAGCGGTGGCATATCTTCCTTATCTCCCTTACAAATTGGTGGCAGGTGTGGCATATCTTCCCGATCTCCCCTACAAATTGGTGGCAGCGGTGGCATATCTTCCCGATCTCCCCTACAAATTGGTGGCAGCGGTGGCATATCTTCCCAATCTCCCTTACAAATTGGTGGCAGGTGTGGCATATCTTCCCGATCTCCCCTACAAATTGGTGGCAGCGGTGGCATATCTTTCCGATCTCCCTTACAAATTGGTGGCAGCTGTAGCATATCTTCCTGATCTCCCCTACAAATTGGTGGCAGCGGTGGCATATCTTCCCGATCTCCCTTACAAATTGGTGGCAGCTGTGGCATATCTTCCTGATCTCCCTTACAAATTGGTGGCAGCTGTGGCATATCTTCCTGATCTCCCTTACAAATTGGTGGCAGCGGTGGCATATCTTCCCGATCTCCCCTACAAATTGGTGGCAGCGGTGGCATATCTTCCTGATCTCCCTTACAAATTGGTGGCAGCGGTGGCACATATTCTGATTTTCTTGACAGGTTCCTTTAACAGCTGCAAAAAGGAATCCATTTGGCTAAAAAACAGCCCATTTTTTGGAAGAAAAAGGAATAAGTGAAACCGATGTGTGAACTTGTCCTAAGACCTTGTGGGCTTTACCGCCAGTCACTTTTCTGTCATTATGTGGCCTGGTTTTGGAAAATAAAGCGCAGTTTTACCCCCTCAGACCACGCAGGTGATAAGGCATGGTGGTTCCATGTAGTCATAGCCACTGGGCCGGGTCACCGGGTGGAGGTTATGACATACAGGGCTGGGCCACAGAGGGTGACCTCAGAGATGATTGACAGGCGCATGGCGTGTCAGCTGAAGCAGCAGGCAGCGAGCACTGCACACAGCACACTCAGCCTCCTGAGTGGCGCGGACATGCGCACACTGACTCTAAAGCCCTGCGTGACCAGTTCCCGCGGACCGGGGCCCGCCTCCGGGCTGTCACGCAGCGTTACCTGAAAGATTTGCTGAGATGCCGTGCGCTATGACGTCAAGTGATTGGCGTACCTTATCCGCATGTCTTTCAGGAAGAGGGGCGGTACCCCAGGGATGTAAGGGCAGTAAACTCAGGCTGAAAGCGAGGCTGACTTTATTAGGAGTGACAGCTTCTCAGGCCAATCAGAAGCTGGATGCCTCTGATCACGACCAATCAATGAACACTTTGCAGACTAGGGGCGGTGCTTACAGAGCAGCAAGATAGTGTGGCAGAAGTTCATGGGGAGACGTTTTTAGGGTTTTTTTTTCGCGAACTTCCAATGTGTTCTCAGCCGGGCAGTTTGTAGCGGGGCCCGGACAGTGATCGTCGGTGCAGCGCGCTCCAGGCACGGCGCCATGCAGAATGCCGAGCTCGGTACGGGAATGCTCACCGGCGGCTACGAGCATGAGATTGACTCGGTGACTCCTCTCTCGCCCCTTGGTTTAGAGGCTGAAGTTTTCCTCCCCGGGAAGAAGGTGCATTTCCTGGCCGACCTGCCTGCGGGCGGGGATACGTTGGACTTTAAGTTGGCGGCGGCCGCCGTGCTGTCCTCCGGTGCGGGCTCCGGCAGTGACGACGACGAGGTGTCTGAAGTAAGTGTCGCCGCCGTCCCTCCGGCCTGCTGTCCGGGCTGCCCGCGCTCCTATTTTTGGCTCTGCTGATGGAGGCGCCGCAGCCCCAGTATAACTTGTGCTGGGACCTGGCTGCCTCCCAGGACTTAGGCCTGAGTGCTCCGTGCTGGCAGGGCCGGTCTGGCCGGGGGCTCAGTGCAGTGTAATCCCACGGGGACGCGGCTCTTTCCCCAGATTCTCCCTGATAGAGGTAAATTCCCCGACATCATTAGTCCTTGACACGACCTCTTCTGACAATTTATACCAGATTCTACTTCTCCTCTTCACCCTCCACACTGGTATTCTAGAGAAATAATGTGTGCCCTCGTCTTCAGGCCCCTGCCCTTCCATCAGCGCCGCCCTGGTGGCCCCTGCCCTTCCATCAGCGCCGCCCTGGTGGCCCCTGCCCTTCCATCAGCGCCGCCCTGGTGGCCCCTGCCCTTCCATCAGCGCCGCCCTGGTGGCCCCTGCCCTTCCATCAGCGCCGCCCTCGTCTTCAGGCCCCTGCCCTTCCATCAGCACTGCCCTCGTCTTCAGGCCCCTGCCCTTCCATCAGCACTGCCCTGGTGGCCCCTGCCCTTCCATCAGCGCTGCCCTCGTCTTCAGGCCCCTGCCCTTCCATCAGCGCCGCCCTGGTGGCCCCTGCCCTTCCATCAGCGCCGCCCTGGTGGCCCCTGCCCTTCCATCAGCGCCGCCCTGGTGGCCCCTGCCCTTCCATCAGTGCTACCCTCATCAGCCCGCTGCCCCTTCATCAGAGCCGCCCTGGTGGCCCCTGCCCTTCCATCAGCACTACCCTCATCAGCCCGCAGCGTCTCCATCAGCACCGCCCTGGTTGCCCCTGCCCTTCCATCAGTGCTGCCCTGGTGGCTTCTGTCGCTCGCAGACCTTAGCTGTCCATCCTTATACACCGAGACCCCAATTTGTGTAGATAAAGCCTCTCGTTATCAGGCTCGCTCCTCTTCCTCCTTGAGAACACGAGCGTTTGGACGAGCGGCGCTGTTGTATATGGCGGAATCAGGAGAAAGCTGCAGAGCTGATCCCATATTGCCGGCCATCTCTGGTGGTTTATCTCCAGATGAAAGTCACATTTTGTAAATCTACATACCCAATCCTGGTCTGATATTATCCATTTGGGGCCTAATAGGAAGGCTTACAGAATGATGGTCCCCAGTCTCGGCAAGCGTCAGTGTATAGGTCCTTTTAGACTGCACCCAAATACAAGCGATCCTGAAGTGACCCTGTTGGCACAAAGGCCAGGGCAGTAGAGGGCTGGTAATATCGGGCAATGTTGGACTATAACCTGTTCTATCCCCTTTCATCGGAGTCTACTCTCAATTATGCCTTGTTTTAACGTCTTTCTTGCTTTCTGTAACCTGGGACTGGAGAAGCCGCACATCCATCACGTTATGTTCCCAATATTTGGATTGTATCTGGGGGGGCCTTTAGGATTTAGGAGTGGTGTCCTGTAATGGACATGCTCTTCTTAAATCCTTCCAAAAAATATACTCTCCCCCTGGGCCAGCACTATTACAGCAGTGTTGGGGATTTCTCTCAGTGGCTGATGCACCTGTGTAGTCTGCAGTCCGTCAGTGGGTGCTGACAGGCTGCAGCGGTCACAATACATAATGTCATGTGACTGCTGGGCGAACCAGTGGCTTAGAACCATGTTGGTCTGAGGTGATTGTGTTTATTTTATCATATCATATGGGGACATCAGCATTTAAGAATGGTTTGTACATTAGTAGACAGCCCCTTTAATTTGCCAAGTTGGAACAAATCCTTTCTTGCCTCTATACAGGAACTGATCTTATGATCACTGGGGGTCTTTACCACTTGGTCCCCAACTCGTCGGAGACCAGGGCTCTGAAATCCTTCATCGGATTTTAGGCGTCTGCCAATGGGACGTTTCTGAGCCCCATTCTCGTGTTGGGACAATCCCCTATAACCCAGCTACGTGCCGCTAACCCCAGATGAGGGTTTATAGTGCTGGTGCTATAGGCCTTCATTTGTACAGTCTATTTGCCCTGGATGATCTACAAGGAGTTGTTGATGACCATATACCAACCTTTGGCAGAAAGATACATTTCTCTGTGTATTTGCAGGTTTCTTGTTCTGGGTTTTTGTCAATTATGGTCACTAGTGATGAGCGACTACTACCATACTAACGAGCAGTTTGAGGCTCGGACGGGCTTGACTTGTGTATAATGGAAGTCAATGGGGAACGAACTTGAGCTTTTTCCAGAAGATATTCTAGAAAAAAAGCTAAAGTTTGTCTTTAATTGTACTCTGAACACGAGTCGCACCTGTCCGAGCATCCGACTGCTCTTTACTAGTACCTGAGGATGGTACTGCTCGCTCATCACTAAGGGTATGTGCGCACATGTGCGTATTACATGCAGTTACGCTGCGTTCTGCACCGCAGCGTAACTGCATGCGTCCTGCGTCCCCTGCACAATCTATGGAGATTGTGCAGGAGCCGTGCGCACGTGGCATGTTAGAACGCAGCGATTCGGCTGCTTGCCGAATCGCTGCGTTCTAAGAAGTGACATGTCACTTCTTTCGTGCGTTCTGCATGCTGTCTATAGGGAGAGGCAGCATGCAGAGCGCACGTTCTCTGCCGGCACCATGCGCTTAAGAACGCAGCTTTTCAGCTGCGCTCTGAAGCGCACATTTTCGGTGCGGTGCAGAGCGCACACGTGCGCACATAGCCTTATAGTCTCGAGCTTTTCTGCACCTCGTATTGACAGGCTTGACTGTCTGCACCCATGATAGTGGTTTCTAAACTGGCGCCTAGGCACATGCAGCTGTGTACCTTTTGGTGGCTATTCCTGGTATTACTACTGAGTTAAAGGGAACCTGGCAGCTGATATGTGCCCAATCCACAGGCAGCATGTACCAAACGCTGGCTGTAGGATTCCAGCCATATACATTTAACTCGGAAATATTCTATTTCAGAGAAAAACTTTAAAAGCCATCTTGGCAGGTCCCAGGCAGCCTCTCCCCTCCGCCTCCCCGTAGACAGGCACACAGGGGTGCACTTTCTTTCCAGGCTAGCTGCTGGCAATCCGCCTTTCTGACTAGTCTGTGCGGCTCAGTCCCCAGCAGCTTCTAAAGTATTTTTTCTCTGAAACATAGCAGTATTTGACACATACCTGCCTGAAATCATGCAGCCAAGGGCCGATGCCTCCGGGCCATGGCCAGTATGTATGTTTCTGCTGTCAGTCCCTTTAAATGAAACCTGTCATCTGCCCAAACCATGGAAAACATGAATCAGTCTGGTTGATTTTTCATAAAACTCATTTTTTTTTATCACAATCTGTATTTAAAGGTAGAAAAATCTGAAATGTTGCTACTTCCACACTCTGCTAGGCCTAATCTCACACTCATTCTTCCTGTTCTTATAGAAAATCCACATGGACATTGGCAGCAATAGTGACTCAGGTCCTGCTTAGTTTGATGTAATGAGCATGCTCTGATCAGGGAGGGGGAGCAGGTGAACTGTGACATCACCCATTGTGATAGCTGGATCCTGTGATATCTACTGTATATATAGTTATTGACTTTCAGTGTAATCCTGTCTGATGATTACATTTGCATCTGAAGAAGGGGTTGAATCTTTGAACACTTGAGTAATAAAGGATTATCTGGGATGTTGCATATTGTTGACCTATCCATCACATTTCTCCAATTTGGGATCACTGGGGTCTGACACCACATCGATCAGTAGATATGAAAAAAAAGTAAGTACTCGTCTTTGACCGCTACATAGTGTATGGGGTCGTGTTGTTCCTCTGCCTACATTACTTACATTCAGCGGTTACTGGAGCAGATGATCGGTATGGGACCCCCAGCGATCTATGGTTAGATCATCAATATGTCAGTTCTGTACACCCTTTGTTTGCCATTGTATCACTTGCATATTAATTTTCTGTGGCTTTCTCCTGATGGCACAATTGGAGGATGAGTGTCCCCATCTCTGTAGGAACAGGAGCACAGGCAGGTTACAAGGCCCCTCCCTCCTCCACCCTCCAGTGTTTTTCCTGGCCCTATAGAAGAGACACACATGCCTGAGAGGTCATGCTTGGGGTTTTTTGGATTTAAAATATATAAAAGTTAAATACATATTTTTAGTCTTATTTTATTAAATACGTTTGGAGCTTGATTGAGGATTGGGTGGATCTTCTCATTCTTCTTTCCTGGGATCCTCCAGGTGGAGGCAAGTTTCTATTATGGGAGCATAATCAGTATGTGTACAAAGGCCACATCCAGGTACAGGTAGCCGGACTGCCAGAATGATCACTGATGGGACCAGATTAGCAATTATATTCTGAATTGTACAATGCCTACATGAAAGAATTAAAAAGCTATATGAAGGATATTGTACAGACCCTGCCATTGCACCAGGCAAGGTGTGTGTGTGTGTGTGTGTGTATGTGTATAGATAGATAGAGAGAGAGATATTTATATTTCATAGTACTGACTTTTGGTTGGTGCTGTGTAATATCTAGAACTATTAAGAGGAGACTTTGTGCAGCAGGCCTTGATGGTAAAATAGCTGCTAGGAAACCACTGCTAAGGACAGGCAACAAGCAGAAGAGACTTGTTTGGGCTAAATAACACAAGGAATGGACATTAGACCAGTGGAAATCTGTGCTTTCGTCTGATGAGTCCAAATTTGAGATCTTTGGATCCAACCACCGTGTCTTTGTGCGACGTAGAAAAGGTGAACGGATGGACTCTACATGCCTGGTTCCCATTGTGAAGCATAGAGGAGGAGGTGTGATGGTGTGGGGGGGCTTTACTGGTGACACTGTTGGGGATTTATTCAAAATTGAAGGCATACTGAACCAGCATGGCTACCACAGCATCTTGCAGCGGCGTGCTATTCCATTCTGTTTGCGTTTAGTTGGACCATAATTTATTTTTCAACAGGACAATGACCCCAAACACACCTCCAGGCTGTGTAAGGGCTATTTGACTAAGAACGAGTGTCATGGGGTGCTTCGCCAGATGACCTGGCCTTCACAGTCACCAGACCTGAACCTAATCAAGATGGTTTGGAGTGAGCTGGACCGCAGAGTGAAGGCAAAAGGGCCAACAAGTGCTAAGCATCTCTGGGAACTCTTTCAAGACTGTTGGAAAACAATTTCCGGTGACTACCTCTTAAAGCTCATCAAGAGAATGCCAAGAGTGTGCAAAGTAGTAATGAAAGCAAAAGGTGGCTACTTTGAAGAACCTAGAATATAAGACATATTTTCAGTTATTTTACTTTTTTTTTTTTTTAAGTATTTCATTCCACATGTGTTAACTCATAGTTTTGATGCCTTCAATGTGAATCTACAATTTTTAGGCTATGTGTCCACGCTGCGGAAAATGCGCAGATTTTGCCGCGGATTTCTCGCGGAAAAGCTGCGGATTTCCCGAAAATCTGCAGCTCAGGCACTTCCCAGCCATTTCTATGGCATTTTGGAAATGCTGTGCCCACGCTGCGGATTTTTCCGCAGCGGATTTCGTGCGGATTTTGATCCGGAAAAATCTGCAACATGTCAATTGTTGTTGCGGATTTTCATCCGGATTTTGGCTTTAAAATTGGGGGGGAAAAAAAAATCCGCGGCAAATCCACACCTTTGAAAAGGTGCAGATTTTGAGGGAAAGCTGCGGATTTTGATGCAGAAAAATCCGCAGCTACATTCTCTCGTGGACACATAGCCTTAGAGTCATGAAAATAAAAAAAACTCTTTGAGGTGTGTCCAAACTTTTGGTCTGTACTGTGTTTTGTTTTTTTTTTTTTTTCGTTTTATAAGACACCGGATTGTAAGACGCACCCCAAATTTAGAGAGAAAAAAAAAAAGGGTCTGTCTTATACTCCAATGTTATGTTACCAGAGGGGTGCAGCAGTGGTGGTGAAGCAGGGTTGCAGCGGCGGTCAGTGTTGACAGTGGCGGGTCAGAGGAGCAGGCTGGTGCAGTGAGTGTCCCAGTCTGTCCGTGGTCCCGTTTCAAGTCATGGCGCCTGGAGCAGGGCATGCGCAGAAGGAGCCCTCATCCAAGGACTCCATCTGCACACGCGCTGACTCATTTGTGCCATCGGTGCCATCATTTGAAACCGGGACCACTGACACACTGGGACACCGGCTGCACAGCCACCGCAGTCTGCTCTGCCGCCCGCCCGCACAGGGTGGCAGCCAGCAGGTCGCCAACCCACACAGAGAAGTATCTGGCTGCCGGGACAGAGAGGCCGCCGGCACGCAGCCACAGGCACCCGGCTGCATACGGAGCTGCACAGACAGCCTCACCGGTAAGATATATCTGGATTTTAAAACGCACCCCTCATTTTCATCCCAATGTTTTTGGAGGTACAGTGCGTCTTATAATCTGAAAAATACGGTATATACATTTTTTTTTTTTTCACTGCTCAAAAAAATAAAGGGAACACTTAAACAACACAATGTAACTCCAAGTCAATCACACTTCTGTGAAATCAACCCATCCAGTTATGAGGCGACAGTAATTGTGACTCAATTTTAACTGCTGTTGTACGAACGGAGCAGACAACAGGTTGAAATGATGGGCAATTAGCAAGACATCCCCTATAAAGGAGTGACTCTGCACAGAACATTCTCTGTTCTCATCCTTTTCGGCTGTTTTGGCCACTTTGAATGTTTTCATTGCTCTCACCCCTAGAGGTAGCATGAGGCGGTGTCTACAACCCACAACACTTGCTAAGGAACTGCAGCTCCTCCAGAATGGCACGTCAATGCTAGCTGTGGCAAAAAGGTTGGCAGTATGTGAGCACCTTGTCCAGAGCATGGAGCAGCTACCAGGAGACAGGCCAGTACACCAATAGATGTGGAGGGAGCAGTAGGACAACAACCCAGCAGCAGGACCACTACCTCCTCCTTTGTGCAAGTAGGAACAGGAAGAGCACTGCCACAGCTTGTAAATTCACCTCAAGTAGGCGACTAATATGTGTCTGCTCAAACTGTCAGAAACAGAGTCCATGAGAGTAGTATGAGGGCCCAGTGTCCACGAGTGGGTGTTGTGCTTACTGCCCAACACTGTGCAGGGTGATTGGCATTTGACAAAGAACACAAAGATTGGCCGATTCAAGATCGACACCATTTGCTCTTCATGGATAAGAGTAAGTTCACACTGAGCAGAAGTGACCGATGTCACTTGTCTGGAGACTTCTTAAAGAGCGTTTTACTACCTGCAACATACTCAATTTCTTTGGCAGGCCGCACAGCCCTCCATGTGCCAGCCAGAGGTACCCTGACTGCCATTAGGTAGTGGGATGAGATCCTCAGACCCATTGTGAGACCATATGCAGGTGTTGGGGGGCCCTGGGTTCCTTCTGATGCATGAAAATGCTAGGCCTCATGGGGCTTAAGTTTGTCAGCAGCTCCTGCATGATGTTGGCATTGATGTCATGTACTAGCCTATCCATTCCCCAGACCTGAATCCAATCGAGGCCCATCTGGAACATCATGTCTCTCTCCGACCAATGTCATGTCTGACCCAGACTGACATTAAATCTGGTCAGAAGTCGGTATGCCAAGACTGTATATTGGTAGAGGCTAAAGGCTGAAAAGCTGTCTTTCATGGCAAAAGGAAGGCCCTTTATTAAGGAGAGCCTACAATACTAGATCTCCTGCTATATTGCTACACAATGTGCAAAATTATGTAAAGTAGTATTTTGACCATACCATTTTTTTTTTTTTTTTTTTTTTTTGGTAGAATTTCCAACTCCTAGCAGTATAAATGTGAATGGATTAATCCAATAAGCAATTAGCTGATGTGTAATGAGGAAGGGTTAGGCCTAAGGATATCACGGTGTGCAGAATTATTAGGCAGCTTGTTTTCCTTCAGGAGAAATGGGCCAAAAAGTACGTTTAACGTTTTACAGAGGGATGCAGAACTCCATGAAATTGCCAAGCTACTGGGGTGTGATCACAAAACTATCAAAAATTTTGTTGCAAATGGTCACCAAGGTCACAAAAAGTGTTTAGAAAAACAAAAGTTGCACATTAACTGCCATAGGTTAAGAACAATCAAAGTGAGCGACCAGGAGCTCATTATTCTCCACCACTGGCCGTATCCAGAGCTGTATCCTCCCTGGAGAGCCCAGAACGTCAAGGTGTTCAGTGCTCCAAGACATGCCTAAGATGAGGAAGGTTGAAGGCCGTCAACCAGTGGACAAGAGACAGAAGTTGAAATGTCAAGCCTGGACCAAAAAAATCTGAAGACAGATTTTTTTCATAGCCTCTATTTTCTGAAGAGATGAGTGACTCTTGATGGACCAGATGGATGAGCCTGTGGTTGGATCCGTATCTGCACAGAACGCCATCTAAGACGCCAACAAGGTGGATGTTGGGTACTGCTACGGGCTGGCATTATTGAAGATGAGCTTGTCGGATTATTCGAAATGGTCTCAAAATCTAGCCCCAAACCTACACCAGTGAGGGAGACTTGCCATGAAGGAAATCCGTGCACCTCTCTAAATAGTGCCTGGGAGGCTGTATTTGTTGCTGTCCAAAGAAGTTGATAATAGATAAAGAAACTGTTAGCCTATGTGCCCATGTAGCAGATCTGTGTACAGATATTCAGCACACAAGGCTGCATGTTTTTAAAGAAAAAAAACTCAGCTGAAAAAGTTTTTTTTTTTTTTTTTTGTTACATCCTGGCAATTGCAGAGGTTCCTGCGCCGTATTCCCGCTATAGCCGCCGGGGCACCGGCTAATGTTACAGCTGAGACCCGGCTGTCGCTGCCAGGAGTGCTTATTTCTCCCTGGCAATTACCCCTGGCATTACAGGGGTAATGCGATCACAAGGACCCAATTGCTGCCATGGCAACCCTGGATCATCACCATGGCTACCCCAGGTTACTGAGCTATGGATGGGCTCACACACCATGCCGGATGCATGGTGTGTGAGGCAAAGTGTCAGTGCAAGAAAAATGCTGCAAAACCGCAGCGTGAGCACACAGCCTTATTAATAAAGTTTTTAAATGCATTTTGGTACATTTTGAGTTGTTTGAGAAATTAACCAATTGAGATGGCAAAATTTACATTTTCCAATTCGTTTCCCAATAATTCTGCATACAGATATTTACCTAAGAGAGACAAAACTTAAATTTTAATTTCTTAAATATTCAGGTTTCAGATTTATTCATTTTTTCTATATTTATTTTATTTTTTTTTGACTGCTATATAGTTCAATAATATAAGTCATCAGAAATACAAATTTCCTAATTACGCACACAGAACATATCACCGTATAATATCCAGATGGGAGATGTAATACAATGCTGATTTGGATTGGGGCCTTCATTTGTTGTTCTCATCAGAAGTGGCTACACAAGCTCCAAGATGACTATAAAGAATTCTATTGTTGTCCGAACTTTGTAGGTATCAAGGCTTTAGGCTATGTGCCCACGGGAGATCGTACCTGCGGATATATCTGCAGGTTTCCCGCAGCGGCCCGCCGGCATCCGCAGCTATTTTTAGCTGCGGTAGTACAGCGGAATAGCTGGAGTAAACCTGCGGACTTTCATGCGATTTACATCTCCATAGTGGAGGGTCGGGATTTCCGCAGGAATAATTGACATGCAGTTACGTGCGGCTGCGGGACATCCGCAGCATATTCCGCAGCCGCACATTCCGCAGCGTGGACACAGACACTCTCCATGTCCCATAGGATAACATGGGGAGTGTCTTTACATGCTGAAACCTGCGGATTTATCTGGAAAATCCAGATAAATCCGCAGGTTTTCCACGGCAAAATCCGCAGAAGCAAACTCCTATGGACACAGCCTTAGAAGCACTGTGGACATACAGCAGACCAGTGATATATAGGATGAAATATGTATAAAAGTGAAAAAAGTAAAGTCTTAACCGTTAAATACTGACAGACATAATAGGAAGATTCTGAGATGAGCGATTATTTCTAGAGAATTTGGAAACAAGTCTTTGATGCCTAGAGAGCCTAAGATCTGATGCGCAGTTCCAAAAGATGATGCACCCATAGCTACAGAAAATATTAAACTTTTTTTTTTTTCCTCCTTCAGAGCTTAAGGAACCCATAGCAAGAGAATAATCAATGGGGCTTGACTGTGTGTGTGTGTGTGTGTGTGTGTGTGTGTGTGTGTGTGTGTGTGTGTGTGTATATAATGTTTTTCCGCTGTGCTGATTGACACAAATATTAATTTGCGTCTGGATGAGTGTTCTCATGGATGCAACAGTTAGAAAATAGTGAGACACCCAGCATATAAGGCAGGGACACACTGACCTTGGTCACATCAAGACTATGCCACTCCAAGTTGTCTTGAGGAGCAGAGTAGACTGTGTGTGTGTGTGTGTGTGTGTGTGTGTGTGATTATTTATATATATATATATATATATATATATATATATATATATATATATATATATATATATATATATATATATATATATATATATATATATATATATATATAATTATTTCTCTCTGTAAATATGAATATACGAATATGATGGGGCTATATAAGCAAAGCATGATGATGATATGAAGGTTTTTGTTTTTTTTTTTTGTTCATGAATTTGCAAATGGAAGCTCAGAATCTATCCCTTCTCTCTTCCATTCAAGGTTATCCCACAATTTAAAAAACAAAAACTAAAGAAGTAATGCATTTCATTGCCTTATCTGTATCTGTGTGCCACACTTTTCTCTCTGCAATGTCACTTTCTTCTCTTGGCCTGTTCTTGCCTGCAGTTCTGTCGTCCGCTCTTCCTATGGGTGTTAACAGCCTGTTCCATGTGACTAAGGCAGCAGAACTTCCCAGGAGTGCGTCAGCTTCCTCATTACTATACAAAAGAAACATTCACATTCAGAAACCTACACACCTGCAGATATAGTAAATATGGAAATATATGTAGCAAACGTAAATAAAAAAAAAATACAAAACAAGGCACAGAATAAAGATACTTTTAAAAACAAAACAGAGTGGGTTAGGGTATGTGCGCACTAGGCGTTTTTCACGCTGCGTTTTTATGTGCGTTTTTGTCTCAAAAAACGCACCCGCGGCTAAAAAACGCGGCAAAAACACATGCGTTTTTGCCGCGATTTGGTGCGTTTTTTGCTGCGTTTTTGCTCACTGCGTTTTTAATCAGTGCACAATGCCATTAAAGATTGTTGATGAAAAAAAAAAAAAAGTCTGTCATTTCCTTCTTCAAAATGTTCATTGTATGCAGGAGAGCAGACAGCAGCTGCAGAACTACAAGGCTCAGCTTCCTCCATCCAGGACTGTATGCAGTTTTTTGCCCAAAAAGAAAAAAAAAATGTCATGGGCTTAGCCATATTTTTGTATGCTAGCCGGGTACAGCAGGCAGGTACGGGCTGCCCCCAACCCCCAGCTGCCTATTTGTACCCGGCTGGGAACCAAAAATATAGAGAAGCCCTTTTTTTTTTTTTTTTTATTTCATGAATTTCATGAAATAATTAAAAAAAAAAAAAATGACGTGGGCTTCGCCTAATTTTTGAGTCCAGCCGGGTACAACTAGGCAGCTGGGGATTGGAATCCACAGTGCAGGGTGCCCAAGATTTCTGGGCACCCCCACTGCGAATTGCAGTCCGCAGCCACCCCAGAAAATGGCGCTTTCATAGAAGTGCCATCTTCTGGTGCTGTATCCAACTCTTCCAGCTGCCCTGAAGCCGGGTGGCTAGCTAGGTAATAATGGGGTTAGGGCTAGCTGTATATTATCAGCTGGCCCTAAGCCCGAAATTCATGGTGTCACGCCAATATTAGACATGGCCACCATGAATTTCTAGTAATGATAAAAAAAAAACACAACACACAGAAAAATATTTTTGTTAGAAATAAAACCCAACACAATTAGTGACTCCATCTTTATTGAAATAAAGAACCCCCCTCCGCAGTAATCCTGGGTCAGGGTCCCGCGCCGTCCAATCCGGATCCAATATCATCTGATCGGTTTGCTGGAAGGCAAAGCGATCAGATGATGTGTCAGGATCAAGTGCCTGAATCCCATCACACATCAGCTGATTGTATAAAAGCCGATTATACAATCAGCAGATGCATCAGTAGAAAAAAAAAATAATACTCACTTATGTGCTGTGCTGATTACCGGCAGCTCCTGCAGCGATTGATTGGACAGGAGTCTGATCCCGTCCGATCGCTGCAGGAGCTGCCGGTAATCAGCTGATGAAGTCCCCTGACGGCAGGATCAGCTGATAGCCGGGCGCGAAAAAGCCGGCGAGACTACGATCAGCTGATGCGTCAGGTGACTGCATCAGGTGATCCACCGCCCGGTCCTGCAAGCAAGGTCCTGCCCCGGGGAGACTGCACACAGCCAGAGCGGCGGTACCGAGACAGGGGCTGGGAGCGGGCATGGCATCGGGACCCTGCAGACAGGTGAGTATATATGACATTTTTTTTTTTTTTCTACTGTTCACTTTGGTTTTCGCCGCTGCCTCCATCTCCCGCCCAGACATGGCGCCGCACGGAGCTGACATGCACAGGACGGGAGGTGGACGCAGCGGTGACGGTACCGGGAGGATTCCTGCTTCTGTGTTTACCAACAGAAGGAATCCTCTTCCTGTACACGTCACTGTAGTACCCACCCCTTGCGTTTATAGCTGCGTTTTTAGTCATAGAAACGCAGCTATATGCGTTTTTCATTGCGTTTTTAACATCTCATTGCATTCAATGAGTGGAAAACGCAGAAATAATTGACATGCTGGTCACCACAAAAACGCAGCTAAAAAAAACGCTGTGTGCGGACAGCACTTATGAAAACCCATTGACATTGCTGGGGAAGCAATGTCACTGCGTTTTCAGCACAAACGCAGTAAAAAACGCCGCTAAAAACGCGGCAAAAACGCCTAGTGCGCACATACCCTTAGGCTGCTTTCACACCTCCGGTTTTTGCTATGCGGCACAATCCGGCACTTTGCAGGAAAAACGCAACCGTTTTTGATTTTTTTTTTTTTGCTGCCGGTTGTGTTTATCCTGCATAGACTTTAATTAGTGCCGCATTGTGCCGCATGGCCTTGTGTTCCGTCCGTTTTTTGCCGCATGCGGCAGATTTAGCTGATGCGGCGGGCGGATGGAACGTTGCCTGGCACGTTTTTTTGTGCGGCAAATAAAACCGCATTGCGCCGCATCCGGCCGATGCGGCGCTTTTCCCAATGCATCCCTATGGATGCCGGATGCGGCAAAAAAATGCATCCGGCCGCCGCATGCAGTTTTTGCCACTGCGCATGCTCAGTAGCATGCCGCAAGCGGCAAAAACTGGACGGGCCGCATGTAAAAATCTTATGCAAAGGATGCGGTGTTTTCACCGCATCCGTTGCATAGGTTTCACAGCTGGATTGAGCCGCAAGGCTCAAACCGGATGTGTGAAAACAGCATTACCCGTGTAAGGCTACTTTCACACATCAGGTTTTTTCCATCAGGCAGAATCCGGAAAAAAACGGGTAAAACGGATGCGGTACCGCATCAGTTTTATCCCCATAGATTTGCATTGTTACCGGATTGTGCCTGATGGCTTTGCGTTGCATCCGTTTTTTTCCGGATACGGCAAAATTAATTAAAGCGGCGGCCGGAGGCAACGTAGCTTGCAACGTTTTTTGTCCGGGAAAAAAAACGCATCGTACCACATCCGGCCGCTGCGGCGCATTTTTCAATGCATGCCTATGGGCACCGGATGCGGCGCAATGTGGAAAAAAAAACGCATCCGGCCGCTGCATGCGGTTTCTTCCACTGCACATGCTCAGTAGCGTGCCGCGACCGGAAAAAAAACGGAAGGGCCGCATGTAAAAACTTGTGCAAAGGATGTGGTGTTTTCGCCGCATCCGTTGCATAGGTTTCACAGCCGGATTGAGCCGCACTGCTCAAACCGGATGTGTGAAAGTAGCCTAACCTACCCATAGGTTGTGGGGTAAGACTGTTATTATAGCTCAAATTAACATACAAAATAGCACAATAGTAAATCAGTTATAAAGAAAAAAATAAATATATAAATCTTAAATGCAGCATAATAGAGATTTAAAAAACCCCCAGCAATACGTGTATCCATTAACCAAAAATAGGTGATCAGTGTCTGATTGGTGCGACATCTGGCACTCCACATAATCAGCAATTCTTGATGCTATCCGGAACTACTGTTACAGAGCTGCGCCGTCAACTCTATAGTGGCTGATCAGCCGTCTATCGTAAGTAGGGAATGTGCAGTACCCGGTCGTCGTGGCCACTATAGAATTAACAATGCTGCACTGTGAAGCTCTGTAACAGTAGTTCCAGCCGCCACTGACACCAAGAAGAGCTGATGGACGTCGGGGTGCCCGGTGTTGCACCCCTCCAATCAGATACTGATCATCTATCCTAAGGTTAGGCCATCAATGTTAAAGTAATGTACAGTTAGGTCCAGAAATATTTGGACCGTGACACAATTTTCGCGAGTTGGGCTCTGCATGCCACCACATTGGATTTGAAATGAAACCTCTACAACAGATTTCAAGTGCAGATTGTAACGTTTAATTTGAAGGTTTGAACAAAAATATCTGATAGAAATTGTAGGAATTGTACACCTTTCTTTACAAACACTCCACATTTTAGGAGGTCAAAAGTAATTGGACAAATAAACCAAACAAAATATTTTTATTTTCAATATTTTGTTGCGAATCCTTTGGAGGCAATCACTGCCTTAAGTCTGGAACCCATGGACATCACCAAACGCTGGATTTCTTCACCAAAGAAAGTATGCGGCGATCATCCACCACTGTTGTCATCCGTGGACGCCCAGGCCTTTTTGAGTTCCCAAGCTCACCAGTCAATTCATTTTTTCTCAGAATGTACCAGACTGTTGATTTTGCTACTCCAAGCATGTCTGCTATCTCTCTGATGGATTTTTTCTTTTTTTCAGCCTCAGGATGTTCTGCTTCAACTCAATTGAGAGTTCCTTAGACCGCATGTTGTCTGGTCACAGCAACAACTTCCAAATGCAAAACCACACACCTGTAATCAACCCCAGACCTTTTAACTACTTCATTGATTACAGGTTAACGAGGGAGACGCCTTCAGAGTTAATTGCAGCCCTTAGAGTCCCTTGTCCAATTACTTTTGGTCCCTTGAAAAAGAGGAGGCTATGCATTACAGAGCTATGATTCCTAAACCCTTTCTCCGATTTGGATGTGAAAACTCTCATATTGCAGCTGGGAGTGTGCACTTTCAGCCCATATTATATATATATAATTGTATTTCTGAACATGTTTTTGTAAACAGCTAAAATAACAAAACTTGTGTCACTGTCCAAATATTTCTGGCCCTGACTCTTATACGGTGTAGGTCAGGAAATGCAGAGACCCCAAATGTTGCTCCCAAGTACAGCATCATTTATTTTTTGTTTTGCGTATAGTGCATTTTACACACAATATAATGGGTGAAGTGTTGGTTTTCTTGACTTTATTCTCGTATACAAATAGTGACAGACCAGTGATTTGCTTTTCTCAGAGGTTCATAGATTCTACATTTGTTTCTAGAATCTTTCATTCGGAATTTCTTCAGCCTTCAAGTTTTACACACAAAAATAAAAAAAAATTGCTGCCTTCCTAATGCAGAGGAATATCAAACTGTACTTGGACAAATTCCCTCTGGTAGCACAGTCTAAAAGTGGAAGGACAAAAGAATTTAAAGCATTTTTAAAGATCTTAAGGGTGCTTTACACGCTTCGACATCGCTAATGATATATCGTCGGGGTCACGTTGTTAGTGACGCACATCCGGCGCCGTTAGCGACATCGCAGCGTGTGACACCAATGAGCGATGATCAACAAGCGCAAAAACGTGAAATATCTTTGATCGTTGACACATCTTTCATTTCCTTAATATCGTTGCTGCTGCAGGTACGATGTTGTTCCTCGTTCCTGCGGCAGCACATATCGCTATGTGTGACACTGTAGGAACGATGAACATCTCCTTACCTGCGTCCACCGGCAATGAGGAAGGAAGGAGGTGGGTGAGATGTTCCGGCCCCTCATCTCCGCCCCTCCTCTGCTATTGGACAGCTGCTGTGTGATGTCGCTGTGACGCCGCCCAAACAGCCTTCTTAGAAAGGAGGCGGATTGCCGGCCAGAGTGACGTCGCAGGGAAGGTAAGTCCGTGTGACGGGTGTTAGAGATGTTGTGCGCCACGGGCAGCAATTTGCCTGTGTCGCACAACCAACGGGGGCGGGTATGCTCGCTAGCGATATCGGTACCGATATCGCAGCGTGTAAAGTACCCTTTAGTTGGATTGTGACTTAAGAAAAATCATACCTACCACTAGAGGGAAAGTAGAATGGGGGGGGGGGGGGGTTGTGTGTTCGGTGAAACATGTTGGAGCTATAGGAGTGAAAGTGTGTGTGTGTGTGTGTGTGTGTGTTCACCCCCCCCTTCCAATAAAGCGCTGGTGTGGCACTTTAAATGCAAGTCTGCTGCACCCTGTCTTAGGCTACTTTCACACATCCGGTTTGAGCCGTGCGGCTCAATCCGGCTGTGAAACCTATGCAACGGATGCGACGAAAACACCGCATCCTTTGCATAAGTTTTTACATGCGGCCGGTCCGTTTTTTTTCCGGTTGCGGCATGCTACTGAGCATGCGCAGTGGAAGAAACCGCATGCGGCGGCCGGATGCGTTTTTTCTGCATCGCGCCGCATCCGGCGTCCATAGGCATGCATTTAAAAATGCGCTGCAGCGGCCGGATGCGGCGCGATGCGTTTTTTTTTGCCAGAGCAAAAAACGTTGCAGGCAATGTTCCATCCGGCCGCGGCATCGGCTAAATCTGCCGCATGCGGCAAAAACCAGACCGAACGCACGCCCATGCGGCACAATACGGCACTAATGTAAGTCTATGCAAAAAAAATCGCAACCGGCAGCAAAAAAAAAACGGTTGCGGTTTTTCTGAAGAGCGCCGTATTGTGCCGCAGAGCAAAAACCGGATGTGTGAAAGTAGCCTTAGGCGCATTTTTCAATGCATGCCTATGGACGCCGGATGCGGCAAAAAACGCATCCGGCCGCCGCACGCGGTTTTTTCCACTGCGCATGCTCAGCGTGCCGCAACCTGAAAAAAAACCGGACCGGCCGCATGTACAAACTTATACAAAGGATGCGGTGTTTTCACCGCATCCGTTGCATAGGTTTCACAGCCGGATTGAGCCGTACTGCTCAAGCCGGATGTGTGAAAGTAGCCTTATGCTCACCTGCCGCCGTCTTAATTTTTTTTTTTTTTCTCTCGACGCATTTCTGGTCCCACGGGGCCATGTTGTGCTCATAAGTTCTGACTGGCCAGAAGTTGTCACAATTACTCAATGTAACTGAAAGCCAAAGGAGACGCCCATAGACTTGTATTCTGTTGTGGCCTCCGGTGCCTCCATGAAACACTGGAGTTGTTGGTAGGTCAAAAATCATAGGAGAAAGACTGGACCGCCACAAGAAAAAGATGAAGACAGGTGAGTACAAGTCATAAGGTATTTAAAGCACCACTCTACTGGGGAACTGAAACACAATTCTGGAGTGGTGCTTTATGTCATTACCCATAGTACATCTTTGGAAAAGCTGTTCCAGTTAGGCACTGCTGTTGCTAAGGGATTGTACCTAAATGGAACTTGGATGGGAATTTAAAAAAAAAAAAAAAAAAGTTTTTTATATGGAATCTGTCTATAGCATCAACCCTCCTAAGCAATCTATATGGGCATATAGGTCATAAGAAGCTGAACAAGATGATAATTTGATGTGTGATCCAATGTCTTATTTCAGAAAAATATTTTTTATTTTATACATATATAGAGATATAGATATAATTTATTTATATAATTTTTTTTATATATATATATAAACTTAAATGAGCCGTTCGCATCTATGGGCTGGACGATTCTGCCTCCTGAGCTGCTTAGAAATAGAAGGGGGTGCTAAGGCCTAAACCACACGGCGAGAAAATCGGTGCTAGTGGAGTGCGATAAAACATCTCATTCCACTCGGACCAATTCTAGCCTGTGTCAGCGCACATGTGATTATTTTCTCAACCCTAATCGGACCGAGAAAACAATCGTAGCATGCTGTGTCTGTAATGCGAGACTCTTTTTCTCTCACACCTATTCAAGTCTATGGTGCGAGAGAAAAATCGCACTGCACTCGCGGTACGCCGCACATGCAGAGCGAGAATCGCAATAGCCGGCAGCGGAGGAGAGAGGGAGATAAATCCCTCCCCTGCTCTGTGGCGGCCCGTCCCCGGCAGCAGAGGACCGGTCGGACCTCAGTCGCAGGGATACTAGCATGACTCTCGACTCCTACTGTGCTGCCAGCGCGAGCAGAGTGTCATGCAAGCATCGCACTAGTGCCCCGTGTGGCCCCGGCCTAACAGAGACCTGTAACTAACAGAACTGATCTTTTGACTTTGTTTTTAATGTTTTCCACTATCCAGATATTGTTTCAGAAATATTTTCGTGTATACACACGTTTGTTTTATAATCAGCCAGCCCCCTTTTTAATTCTACAATATGTTTTTGATGATCCTACGCTAGGATTCTCTTCTATATCACTTGTTCTGCTCTTTGCTTGATCTTACATCATTCTTCATTTGGCGCTGGCACTACGTAAGGCTTTTCTCCTATTGTTACAGCCTATTCATAATAAGGTGTTCTGCATTTATAGGCCATTAAACCTAAAGTGAGAATGGTTTACTTTTAAAGAGTAGCTCCACCCTGTATATATATATTTGCACCATTGACGCTTTTTAATCCCTTCTTATCACCGCTAGAGTATTAGTACTCTAGTTGCATGTTTCTAGCCAATCTAGGATGTAATGGTATGATGGTCTGTGATGAGGAAACTTGCTACACCGCTAGCTTAATCACCGCATATAAAGCGTGAGACTGATGGAGGTAGGTGCTCTGCTAGTCATCATGAGCTGGTTGGTGAGGAGGCCGGATAGTTAATTTGGCAATTTAGGGCCGAACGCCTCCATTTACTATGGTGAAATATTATCGGCACAGTATGATCACATTGAAGATTTATAAATCCAAGGCAGTCTCCCCTCTTGTAGAAAAGAAAAGAAAGCAAAACTTAAATAGCTTCATAAGGAAGAGCTGGTAACCTCCCACGCCCTGTTTGTTTTTTTTTTGGTCATCCACACAAACAGCCCTGTTCTGCCTTTAGACTCTGCAACTGCACTTTTGCTTTACATTTTCATGTAGATACATTTTGATGTTGGGCGAAACCTTTTGATCTTCTGCATCTGACCCATTTTGATGTTCTTTTCAATACGGATAGCGGCACAGAAGAGGTAGATTTTGTAGGGGGAGACTGTAGCCACCACCATGTACACTGGCAAAAATGTTGTCATATACACTCCTTTTCATATTTTTATTTGCTTTTGTTGTGCTGTTTTAAGTCTTAAAAAAAAATCAGAGGCCCAACAATAACTTTTAAAGGGAACCAAACATCAGGATTTTGGTATATAAGGTGCAGCCAATACTGCACTGGCTGCCATCAGGCACATTGTGTACATACCATCAGGGTGCAGCTCGGGTGTTTAGGCGGTGAAATCCAACTTTATAAAGTTTGAAAATTCGTGCACTTTTTGATTGACGTGTGCACCTCTCTCCTAATGTCCGGGCGGGTTATGCACGTGTATCCCCGCCCCCCGCTGCCTGTTCTTCTCACTAGCCGTATGTAAATTTCTCTCTTCAGAAACATGGCGCCGTATGTAAATTTCTCTCTTCAGAAACATGGCGCCGGAGTTGCCACCTGCGCATAGTGCTTATCTCCGGCGCCATGTTTCTGAAGCCCGCTGAACTTAGTATTTTGCAGGAGAGGGCGGTGCATGCGCCCTCGCTTCTTCAGATCCCGTTGTGACTGCGGGAACGCGCGTGGTCATAACAGGACTGCAGAACAGCTGGTGGGTGGACGCGATTACCTCCTCCTCCAAACATACCTGCGGGACAGTGAGAAGAATCCTGCTGTCGGCTTTTTCCTGTGGCGTCCCGGTGTCCTAGGCGGCTGCTGTGCTGGCACGGTGTCGTAGCTGCAGCTAATCGTGTCCTCATCAGCTGTTCTGCAGTCTTGTTTTGACCACGCGCTCTCCCGCGGTCGCAACGGGATCTGAAGAGGCGAGGGCGCATGCGCCGCCCTCTCGTGCAAAATACTAAGTACAGCGGGCTTCAGAAACATGGCGGAGATAAGCGCTATGCGCAGGTGCCAACTCCGGCGCCATGTTTATGAAGAAAAATTTACATATGGCTAGTGAGGGGGGGGAACAGGCAGCGGGGATACACGTGCATAACCCGCCCGGATATTAGGAGAGAGGTGCACACGTCAATTAAAAAGTGCACGAATTTTCAAACTTTATGAAGTTGGATTTCACCGCCTAAACACCCGAGCTGCACCCTGATGTTATGTACACAATGTGCCTGATAGTGCCAGTACTGCATTGGCTGCAGCTTATACATGAAAATCCTGATGTTTGGTTCCCTGTAACAATATTAATGTGAACCATTCAGGTCAATATGCACCCAGAACCACGACCAGTTTTGGGTGCCTATTGCTAATCTGCTGCCTAACTGTTTTTGTATTTGTAGCATACATAAAAATAACTTTAGAAAAAGTATTTCTAAAGCTCCTTTTATGATATGATGATGAGCGCAGGGACTATTCCCAAGGGCGTTAGATCTCTGAAGCTGGGACGCATACACCTGGCTTTATAGTGCGCATGACTGGAAGTGCGGGGACTTCTGATCACGGGCACTGACCCTATATCCGGCGTCTGAAGAGGTGACAATGGACACAGATACGTGTCACCGCTGATGACGAGCAGTGAACATTGAATAGCATGTTATTAGCACGCCCACAGGAGTGCACTATGCTGAGGGTGGACTAGTCTCTGTGCTCATTAGCATATTATAAAGGATGTAAAGAAATACTTTTTCTAAAGATCTCTATGTATGCTACTAAATGCAGGGATTAGCAATTTGCACTCAGAACTGCTCGTGGTTCTGGGTGCATATTGCACCTGACAGGTTCCCTTTATTATAATCCCGTTTGTCTATCCGTGTTTAGCAGCTCTGACCCCATCTCCGCGGCCTGTCTGCATTCTGTAGTATATTGGTATTATAAACTGACCAGTTAGTGACTTCCATTGGGGTTCAGGTCAAGTCTAGGTCCAAAATTGAACTTTTCCAAATGTCTGGCTGCACCTGATGAACCGAACTTCTACTGGCCCGCTCATGTCTACTCTTTGGCGCTCCCTAAAAGTTAATGACCCATGGAGGGACTAAACTTAACTTAAAAACAAAAAAAAAAAAGTAATTTAAAAAAATCTTTAAACAAAACAGACGGAAAAATATAGGCCAATAAATAAGTTATATTTATGTAAAAATAAACCAAAATAACTGCATATTTTGTATCGCCACGCCTGGAACAACCCAATTTATAAAAGTATCACTCGTTAACCCTTTCAGTGAACAGGGTAAGATTAAGGCTGCGTTCACACATCCAGTTTTTGCAGTGCAGCTCAATTCAGCTCAAAAACCTATGCAACGGATGCGGCGAAAAAAATTGATCCGTTGCATAAGTTTTTTTTTCCATGCGGCCTGTCTGTTTTTTGACGGATGCGGCTTGATAATGAGCATGCGCAGTGCAAAAATCTCATCCGGCCGCCAGATGCGGTTTTTGAAGCAGGACACCGCATCCGGCGTCCATAGGCTTGCCATACCGCAGCATTGTAAATCGCACCAGATCCGGCGCGATGTGGTTTTTTTCGGCGCACAAAAAAAACGTGCCAGGCAACGTTCCATCCAGCCGCCGCATCGGCTAAATATGCCGCATCCGGCAAAAACCGGACTCAACGCAAGGTCATTCGGCACAATACGGCGCTAATGCAAGTCTATGCGGAAAAAACAGCAACCGGCGGCAAAGGTTGTTTTTTTCTGCAAAGCACCGTATTTTGGCGCTCAGAAAAAAAACGGATGTGTGAAAGCAGCAAGGCACAAACAAACTGCTTTATCATGCTGCCCAAAAAAGTGGCATCAGTCGTATGCAAAAAAAACGGTATAGTTGAAATCGTCATCTTGCGCCCCCCCCCCCCCCCAAAGTCACCAAGAACTCACTGCAAAAATTAAAAAGCTGAAAAAACATTGTTTTATATACAACTTTTTTCTGTAAAAGCAGCTAAACATAAAATTATCTAAATGTGTTATTACTGTAGTTTTTCACCTGAAGAAAATAAACCTGTCTAAGGCTATGTGTCCACGTTGCTTTTTACCTGCTTTTTACCTGCTTTTTTGCTGCTTTTTCAACTGAGCGTTTAATGCCAAAATGGATGTGTTCTGCTTTTCAAGCAAAGTCTATGGGAATTTGGGTTTCTTGTGCCCACTATGCAGTTCAAACTGCAGCCTTTTTCTGGCAGAAATTTAAGCAAAAACTCAGCTTTGCAGTGCAAAACTCAAATGGCAAAAACAATTGACATGTGCGTTCCCCCGGCAATTCAGCTCTGCTACATGCCGGCTGACCGCACGCGCGCGCGACCATGAACTCGGGTGAACTGCACCCGACATCATTGCCATACCGCAGCTCTGTCTGTGTGTGGCGTCCCGATTATCATCTTCACCTCACACATCCCGACATTACCGCCGACATCCCTGCCCACATCCCGACATCCCTGCCCTCATCATCACCGCACACGCACCGGCATTACCTCAGTGACGTCCCCGCTGACAGTGCGATTCACTTCAGTTGCTGCGTGGAGCTCACAGGGGCGGCGGTGTTCTACTGCCGCTCCTGTCAGCTTCATGTAGCAGAGCTGGATGCGTCGCGGGACCTCTGGATTACGCCGGACCTGGAGGGGTATTTGGGAATTTTAATAAAGTGGTGAAAGAGGGTGGTTTTTTGTCTTTTTTATTCCAAATAAATGATTTTTTCGGCTGTATGTGTTTACTGTCACTTACAGGTTAATTATGGAAGGTATCTCGGGGAGACGCCTGTCATGATTAACCTAGGACTTAGTGGCAGCTATGGGCTGCTTCCATTAACCCCTTATTACCCCGATTGCCACCGCACCAGGGCAATTCGGGATGAGCCGGGTAAAGTCCCGGGACTGTCACATGTAATGGATGCGGCAATTCCGGGCGGCTCCTGGCTGATATTGTTAGGCTGGGGGGCTCCCCATAACGTGGCGTTCCCCATCCTGAGAATACCAGCCTTCAGCCGTGTGGCTTTATCTTGGCTGGTATCAAAATTAGGGGGACCGCACTTTTTTTAATTAATTTATTTTACTGCATGATATAGACCCGCCCACCTGCGGCTGTGATTGGTTGCAGTGAGACAGCTGTCACTCAGTGTGGGGGCGTGTCTGACTGCAACCAATCATAGGCGCCGGTGGGCGGGGAAAGCAGGGAATACGAGATTGAATAATGAGCGGCCGGCATTTTCAAGAGGAAAAGCCACCGGAGCAGTGTGAACGCCTTGCAGCGCCGCGCCGGTGATCGGGGAATGTTGAGTATGAGGTGGGGGGGGGACACTGACCGACGGGACAGAGAGGGACAGACAGAGCGACCAACAGACAGAGGGAGATTGACCGACATTGACAGACAGAGACTGAAAAGGCTTGCGCTTAAAGCATGCGGAACGCAACAAAAATGCAGTCCAAGTGCATTATGGTTGCGTTCTGACCCACATCATTGATTTCAATGGGTGGAGAATGCAGCTACAACGCACAAAAGTGACATGCTGCTTTTTTTTCCGCAGCGATTTTGGGCATCCAAAACGCTGCGTTTAGAAACGCAGCGTGTGCATTGTTTTTTTTTTTGCTTTCTCATAGACTTTGATGGGGAAGCTGATCGCATGCAGTAATGCTGCAGTTCAAAACGCAGCGTTTCCGCGGGAAAAAACGCAACGTGCGCACATAGCCTAATTACTTTCACTGAACAGCGTGAAAAACAAACAAGCGTTTTTGTTTTTTTTTTAATAGCCAAACATTTATATACAGTGAGGAAAATAAGTATTTGATACTGTTGATTTTGTAAGTTTTCCCACATACAAAGATTGGAGAAGTCTGTAATTGTTATTGTAGGTGCGTATCAACTGTGACACAGAATCCAAAAAGAAAATCACATTGTATGATTTTAAAATACTTATTTCATGCAATAAATAGCAAGATAATTATTTGATATAATGGGAAAACAGAACTTAATATTTGGTACAGAAACCTTTGTTTGCAATTAGAGGTCACGCTGTAGATTTACTCATGCTTCCTTCCAAAGATCGCAGTAAGGCTGGGCTCACTGTTATCCTGTGCTCTACGCTGAGCGCTTAGACCCTGTGCGCACTAGAAAATGGAATTTTCTTAAAATACCGCAGTCTCTGAAGAAGAAAAACGCAAAAAAAAACCGCACTGAAATCCGCATGCGTTTTTGTTGCAGTTTTCCGTGAGTTGGTATATGTGTTTTAATGCGTTCATTGCAATAAAGCACATTGAAAAAAAAAGGTCATTTCCGAGAGAGACAGAGAGAGAGAGAGATTTAACTTATTACCTGGATTGCCACTGCATCACGGCAATCTGGAAGAGCTGGGGACACAGTCTCATAATGGATGAGACAGTCTCGGGGCAGCTGCGGCTGAAATTCTTGGCTGCAGGAGGGGGGGGGAGGGGGCGCATTAACCCTGGCCCTCGCTCTTTACTTCGGCTGGATGTGTTTACTCTCTGCATGGCTTCATCTTCCTGTCATAATGACATCACTTCCCTGCAAACCGCAGGCAGCGATGTACATTTATGTCCCGAAAGCGCGAAATACCGTTGGAATAACTCTGTAAAACGCAATGAACCGCACAGCATTTGCTACCTGCATTATTCCCTGCGGGATTTCACGATTACATTAGTCAGTGGAGTGAAATCCCGCAGCTATCTGCGGAAAAGAAGTGACATGCAATTGTTTTTGCTGCGGGAATCCCACAGCAAAACATGCAGCTGTCAAAATCCGCTTAGTGCGCACAGCATTTTTTTTTTTTCCCCCATAGTATTTGCTGGTGAATCACTGCAGAGATGTTATGAACATAACATGCAGCAAAACCGCAGAAAATCCGGGGCAAAAACCGGCAAGTGCGCACAGGGCCTTACACCAGGGTTTCCTAGTAAATCTCTAAAAAAAAACAACAAAAAAAAACAACCCGTGGATTCAGACAAAACCCTTGACAGAAGGGTCCCTATAATGAGGCATAAGGAGTCCTTTTGGACTGTGATCCTGTCCTGTCCATCTCTACGGTAGGGCATATAAAAGTGTGATCAACTAGATTTGTGTACTTCTGTAAAGGACACAGCTGGGACAGAGGCCACATGGGTTCCAGAGTAAATCTGCTGCTTCATTAGTGACTAAAACGCTCAGGTGTCATCGGATCAGTCATTAGGAGGTTTAGATAGAAACCGTGATATACTGTATTTTTTGGATTATAAGATGCACTTTTCCTCCCAACAATTTGGGAGGAAAATGAAGGGTGCGTCTTTAAAATCCGAATATAGCTTTACCTGGTGGTCCTGTCTGTGCGGCGATCGGGCGGCCGGGGGCCTGTGGGTGCGTGCAAGCGGCCGGGGGCCTGTCCCTGTGTGCGGGCGGCAGCCGGGTACCTGTGCCTATGTGTGGGCGCACGCAGGCACAGGTACCCAGCCGCTTGCGTGCGTGCGGGCGGCTGTGCAACAGGTTACCCAGTTTGTCCGCGGTCCCAGTTTCAAATGACGGCATCGGGAGCGGGCGCGTGCGCAGATGAGCGATCCATCTGCGCATGCGCCGCTTCGGGAGTCAGCACGTGCGCAGATATAGCCCTTGGATGAGAGCTCCAGGTGCCATCATTTTGAACCGGGACTGCGGACACTCACAGCACCGGCCTGCTGCACGACTCACCGGACGCCGCGGCTCCTGCCACCACAACCTCTGCCTCCTGTGACCCCCCCCCGCTTCACCACCACTGCTGCCCCCCTCCGGTAAGAGAACACCGGAGTATAAGACTGACCCCATTTTTATTTTACCTTTTCTTTGTCTAAATTTGCGGTGCATCTTACAATCCGGTGCGTCTTATAAAGCGGAAAAATACGGCAAGTGCTCAGCGTAGCGCATAGGATACATGTGGTCCAAACTTTTATGTAAAATGTTCCAAAAAAAATGCTTCAACTCAATCTACACAAACAAACTCAGCCCCTTCTGGTCAATCATCTATCTATAGAATTATAGGGGGTTTTCATGTTACTGGTTAAACAAAGGCTCTTAGTAGCAAAAAGTAGAAATTCTGCAAAACCTGCTCTTTCAAATCCGAACGCTCTACACTGAGTCCCACACTGTTCCTAAACAACAATTGACATCCAAGTTTATCATTATTTTAGTGAGGAGAGCCTGCTTAAAGGGAACCTGTCACCAGATTTGGGGCCTATAAGCTGCTGCGGCCACCACCAGTAGGCTCTTATATACAGCATTCTAATGTTCTGTATATAAGAGCCCAGGCCGCTGTGTAGAACGTAAAAATCACTTTATAATACTTAAATTGTCGGTACGGTGCAGACTGGTCAGATGGGTGTCTCCATTCTCTGGGTCAGGCGCCCCCTTTCGGCTATCTTTGTCCTCCTTTTCTCAAGCCTGGGCGCATGACGTGTCCTACGTCATGCACACAGGCCGGCATGGAGTTTACGCGCATGTGCACTACAATACTTTGATCTGCCCTGCTCAGGGCAGATCTAAGTGTACCTGCGCGGTACCTCAATGCCGGAGAGTATGCATGATGTAGACGTGTCATGCACCCAAGCTTGAGAAGGATGACAAAGATGGCCGAAAGAGGAGGCGCCGGACCCGGAGAACGGAGACGCCCATACGGCCAGTCTGCACTGAACTGACCGTTTAGGTGAGTATTACGAGTATAAAGTGATTTTTATGTTCTACACAGCGGCCTGGGCTCCTATATACAGTATGTTAGAATGTGTGTATATAAGAGCCCACTGGTGGTGGCCGCAGCTTATAGGCCCCAAATCTGGTAACAGGTTCCCTTTAATTTGCAGGGTGCGTGTTTCGAGAAGCACAAGTTCAGCACAATGTACTGGGCACCATTTTTGTGTTTTTACTACTTCAAAATCATTTTGCTTAATGGAATGTGTCATTCAAAAGTATATTGTCCTTTGGAAAAAAAAACAAGCCCTCAAACGGCTAGATCTACAGAACAATAAGTTTTATGGCTCTTGGAATAAGGGTAAAAATACGAAAATGCAAAAATGAAAAATTCACCTTGTCCTTAAGAGGTGATGCAAAATACAAAGTAAGTTTCATTGTTTGATGTGTCTATCTGGATAAGGCTAGTATCACACTTGCGCTATTTTGACGCAAACGGAATCCGTCAGTAATGTAGTACAGTTCATTTATTTACAGTGGAAGCGCGTTACTATGGCGCATGTGCGTGTCATGCAGTACCCGCTTGTGTCCACATGATGTCACGCTTTCACTGTAAATAAATGAACTGTACTACATTACTGACGGATTCCGTTTGCGTCAAAATAGCGCAAGTGTGAAACTAGCCTAAGTGACCTCTAGTGGTTGGGGAATTGGGATAGAGGCAGGAGAGCTGTAAAGTGTGATGCCTCCCCCTCCCCACTCATCAGCATACAACTTCAACTATGGATCTGTCTAAAATAGCAAAACTATTTTCTACAAGAACGGATATAATCAGCATGAGAGCGCCCTTACATACATGGCCTTAGTTTGGGGTGTAACATCCTGATGACTGGTTCTCTTTAACTGCTTCTAGACTGCCCATTAATTTTAACCTTGGTGTCCAGACCAAATTCTTCAACTCTAAGGCTGGGGCCACACGGGCACTACTGCGATCCACTTGCATGAGACTCGGCTCGTGCTGGCAGTACAGCAGAGTCGAGTGTCATGCCTGTGTCCTTGCAACTGAGGTCCGTTCGTGCGAGCAGACCTCAGCTGCGGGGGGCGGGCCGGCACTCAGGAGGGGAGGGAGGGATTTCTCTCCCTCTCTCCTGCGTAGTCAGCTATTGCCATTCTCGCACTGCACTAGCAGTACACCGGTGTACTGCGAGTGCAGTGCGATTTTTCTCTCGCCCCATTCACTTGAATGGGTGCGAGAGAAAGAGACTCAGCTTACAATCGCAGCATGCTGCGATTGTTTTCTCGGTCCGATTAGGGCTGAGAAAATAATCGCTCATGTGTGCTGACACACAGGCTAGAATTGGTCCGAGGGGAATGCGATGTTTTATCGCACTCCACTCGCACAGTTTTTCTCGCCGTGTGGCTTAGCCCTAAGGCTATGTTCACACTAGAAAAATGATTTTTCTTAAGAAAATTTCTTAAGAGTGAAGGATTAGTGCACCTGCGTTAAAAAACGCACCAAAAACGCACCTGCGTTTTTGCCGCGTTTTTCGGTGCGTTTTTCGTGCGTTTTTACCGCTTGTTGCTCCCTGCGTTATTGTGCCAATTATCTATGGCAAATAACGCAGTTAGCTGCAGAAAAGAAGTGACATGCTTATTCTTTTTCTTAAGAAAATCTACTGAAAGAATTTTCTTAAGAAAAAAAACAGTGTGCGTACAGCTAATTTTTTTGCCATAGGTTTTGCTGGGGAATGTCTGCAGAAAGGTTACAAGAATTTCTCAAATTTCTGCAGCAAAAACTGACCAAAAACGCAGGTAAAAAACGCAGTGTGTGAACATAGCCTAAAGCCCCCGTCACACATAGCGAGATCACTGAAATGTCACAGGTTTTGGGACGTATGAGCGACCTCGCTAGCTATCGCTTTGTGTTACCAGCAGCAGCGAGCGGGCCCCTGCTGCGAGGTCGCTGATCATGACAAAACGATCAGGACCATTATTTTTTTTTTTTTTTTGTTGATGGTTGGTCTCAACGGCATGTTTTTAAGGCGGGAGACCAACGAGCACCGGTTCTGAGTGTGCAGGGAGCTGTTGTGACACGGGTCGCTGATGGCTGGTCACTGTGGGGATCTGCCTGATTGACAGCTCAATAGCAACCATGTAGCGACATTCCAGCGATCCCTGGCTGGTCGGATCGCTGGTACGTCGCTATGTGTAACGGGACCCTAAATCCTTCTCATTAGTGCCATTTATCTATTTTCTAATATACTTAGCATAATATGTTATGTAACTTGTTTTTTTTTTTCCCTTTTTGTTTCCTTTTTGGATGATTCTTTGAGAATCCCAGTGCATCCTGGGATACTCAAATGAAGCGTCATCAGTGATCAGGGGCTGGGCTTGTATCTGTGCGATGTGCACAGACAGTCTGCTCTCTCACCAGCTCAGATTAGCAGTGATAAGGCAGCAACAGAGCAGAGCACACTGTCTGTGTGCCTTGAAAGAAGATTACCCAGTCGGCAGAGGACAGCAACGTTCTTGCAAATGTCCTCCGTGTGCTCTTTTCTGGTGCTGCATAGCCCCTTTTATATACAGTATGATCCCTCACCTTGCCGTTATATGTTAGCCCCTACATAGCTCTCTATATACAGGATGAGGCCTTGTATAGCTCTTTATATACAGCATGAGGCCTTACATAGCTCGCTATATACAAGATGAGCTCTCATAGTCCGCTACATACAGTGTGGAAAATAAGTGAGTTTGATGCACTGCCAATTTGCAAGTTTTCCCATCAAGAAAGAATAAACAAGTCTGCAATTTTATCATAGGTACTCTTCAACTGTGAGTCAGAATAAAAAATTCCAGAAAATCACATTGTATGATTTTAAAATTAATTTGCATTTTATTGCATGAAATAATTATTTGATCACCTACCAACCAGCAAGAATTCTGGTTCACAGATCTGTTATTTTCTTCTTTAAGAAGCCCTCCTACTCTGCACTAATTACCTTTTATTAATTGCACCTTGAACTTGTTACCTGTATGAAAGACACCTGTCCACACACTCAATCCCACTCCGACCTCTCCACCATGTCCAAGACCAAGGAGCTGTCTAAGTACACCAGGGACAAATTGTAGACCTGCACAAGGCTGGGATGAGCTACAGGACAGTAGGCAAGCAGCTTGGTGAGAAGGCAACAACTGTTGGTGCAATTTTCTAAAAATGCAAGAAACCAAGATGACTGTCATTCTAAGGCTAGTTTCACACATCCGGCTTTTTGGTGGATCCGGCGCACTCCAGTATAGTGTGATACAGTACAATGGCAGCATGGCAACTTCCGGGTCACATGCTCCGGTCACATAACTGCATGTGACCGGAGCTTGTCACGCTGCCATTGTACTGTATACACTGTACTGGAGTGCGCCGTATACACTGAGCTGGAGTGCGCCGTATCGGCCAATCCAGCGAAAAGCCGGATATGTGAAACTAGCCTTACTCTGTCTGGGGCTCCATGCAAGATCTTGTCTCATGGGGTAAGGATGATTTTGAGAAAGGTAAGGAATCTGCCACGAACTCCACGAGAGGACCTGGTCAATGACCTAAAGAGAGCTGGGACCTTAATCTCAGATTACTGTTAATAACACACTACACAGTCATGGATTAAAATCCTGCAGGGCACACAAGGTCCCTGACTCCCACCAGCACATGTTCAGCCCTGTTTGAATTTTCCCAATGGCCATCTGGTTGATCCCGAGGAGGCATTGGTGAAGGTCAGATGAGACCAAAATAGAACTTTTTGGTATCAATTTCACTAGCCATATTTGGATGAAAAATGATGAGTACAAGCTCAAGAACACTGTCCCAACCATGGAGCATAGGGGTGAAAACCTCATACTTTAGGGATGCTTTTCTGTAAAGGGGACAGGACGACTGCACTGTATAGAAGGGAGGATGCATGGGGTCATGTATTGCGAGATTTTGGCCAAAAATCTCCTCTCAATAAGAGCATTGAAGATGGGTTGTGGCTGGGTCTTCCAGTGTGACAAGGACCCAAAATGCACAGTCAGGGCAACTAAGGAGTGGCTACGTAAGAAGCATTTAAAGGTCCTGGAGTGGCCTAGCCAGTCTCCAGACTTGAACCCAATAGAAAATCATTGGAGGGAGCTGAAACTCAGTTGCCCAACCACAGCCCTGAAACCTGAAAGATCTGGAGAAGATCTGCGTGGAGGAGTGAGACACAATCCCTGCTGCAATGTGTGCAAACTTGGGCAAGAATTATAGGAATTGTCTGACCGCTGTAATTGCAAAGAAAAGGTTTCTGTAAAAAATATTAAATTGTTTTTCTATTAATTTTTTATTTAAAATATTTATTTCATCAAATAAAATGCAAAATAATTATTTCAAAATCATACAATTTGATTTTCTATATCTTTGTATACCAGATGAGACCTAGCTCCCCTATATTTAGGGTGAGGAGCTCCCTATATACAACTTGAGGGCTAACATGGCTCCCTATCCTATATACAGTTGAAACCAGAAGTTTACATACACAATCTAAAAATACACATGCATAGTGAGAGAAATATCTGGCATGAAATCAGCATAAACCTTTCCTGTTTTAGGTGAATTAGGAACCAAAATTATTTATATTTGCCAGATGCTGGAGTTTTATGCATTTTTTTTTTTTTTTATTACTTTCTGCAAAGTCAATACATACACTAAGACTACTATGCCGTTAAACAATATGGGACAGCCCATATAATGTCATGCTTTGGAAGCAACATCGGAGTTAGACACACCTTTTTGTTGTATTTTAATGCACACCTGAAACAGTTTCTTTGTGTAGCATCATGGGAAACTGAAACAAAAATCAGCCAAGATCTCAGGAAAAGAATTGTGGACTTGCACAAGTCTGGTTCATCCTTGAGTGCTGTTTACAGATACTTGAAGATGTATCATTCATTTGTACAAACAATTATAAGCAAGTACAGACAAGATGGGAATGTCCAGCCATTATACTGCTCAGGGAGGAGACTGATTCTGTGTACCAGAGATGAATGTGCTTTGGTCAGACATGTACATATCAACCCAAAAGCAAAAGGCCTTGTGAAGTTGCTGGTGGAAGTTGGTAAGATTGTGTCATTATCCACAGTATAACGAGTACTGTATCAACGTGGGCTAAACTATTTCCCTGCCAGGAAGAAAACATTACTCCAAAAGAAACCTAAAAAAGCCAAATTAATGTTTGCAAATGCACACAAGAACAAAGATCTTCATTTTTAGAGACCTGTCCTGTGGTCTGACAAAACTAAAATTTGAACTTTGTTCATAATGACCATCCTTATGTTTGAAGGGAGAAGCTTTGAAGCCTATGTACACCAATCCCAACTGTGAAACACTGGGATGGCAGCATCATGTTGTGGGTTTGTTTTGCTGCAGGATGGGCAGGTGCACTTCACAAAATAGATGGCATCATGAGGAAAGATTATGTGCAATACTGAAGCAACATCTTAAGACATCAGCCAAGAACTTAAAGCTTGGGTGGAAGTAAGTCTTCTAAATGGACAATGACCTGAAGCATACTGCCAAACTGGTTACAGAGTGGCTTAACCATAACAAAGGCAATGTTTTGGAGTGGCCATCATAAAACCCTGATCTCCATCCTAATTTATGGGCGAAACTGAAAAGGTAGGTGCGGGCAAGGCGACCTGCAAACATGGTTCAGTTACATCAGTTCTGTAAAAAGGAATGGGCTCAAATTGTCTCCCGTATCCTTAGCTCTGTGGTCTGCAGTGCAGATGCGATGACTTTGCGTCTATGCCTTAGTCCGATACGCTAGTGGAGGAAAGTACTGGCTCCTCATCCAATGTATTCACATCTGCATCCACAGGGTAGCTGTGATATTGGGCGACAATATCACTAATGATCTCACTTTTTGTAGAAATCTATTGTGTGAATTAGGCTTGAGTCACACTTGCGATTGACCCGCTCGTGACTCACGCGAATTTTAGTGCATCACTCGACACGGTCTGGTGCTTTCTGGCTAGGAGCGGGTCAGCTTCATGTATTTCAATGCAGTTGAGACGCTCCTGTCCAGAGAGTAACATACCATGCCGGGTGATACACTGCGAGACTCGCATGAGTCACGCGTGGGTCAATCGCAAGCGTGACTCCAGCTTTACTGCGGCTTTGAAGGAGATAGGACTATTGATGAGCGAGTTTCGAAATACTCGGATTCGTGATACTCGTATCAAGTACTGTCTAATACTTGCATATGCGTTCCGAATAGTGTGTGTAATGAAAGTCAGTGGGGAATACTCGCAATGTAACGAGTAACTCGAATGCCGTACTATTCGTGTGAGTAGCGATTAATACAGCATTTGAGTTACTCGTTAGATTGCGAGTTTTCCCCATTGACTTGCATTGCACATGCTATTCGGAACGCATATGCAAGTATTACAGTACTTTATACGAGTATCACGAATCCAAGTGTTTTGAAACTCGCTCATCATTAGATAGGATGTCTAAAATGTTCTACATGGGTGTTTCCAATAGTGGCTGCTCAGCGTATGGTATCTGGAAGTATCCTAGCATGTTGGAGTAATTACAAAATTAATACAATTTCTCTTTTAAATATGATGAAATACTTTGTAATGTGAGTGTTTTTGTGTGGTGTTTGTTTAAAAAAAATAAAAAAAAATAAATGGAGATTATTTGGAGGCTTGCCACAAAATATTAATCCTAATTTTAAAGGGGTTATTGAACATCTCAAGCCTTTCTAAGGGCGGCTTTGCACACTACAACATCGCAGGTGCGATGTCGGTGGGGTCAAATCGAAAGTGACGCACATCCGGCGTCACTTGCGACGTCGTAGTGTGTAAATCCTAGATGATATGATGAACGAGCGCAAAAGCATCGTTATCGTATCATCGGTGCAGGCTCCGTCATTTCCATAATGCCGGTGCCGCGACAGGTACGATGCTGTTCCTCGTTCCTGCGGCAGCGCACATCGCTGTGTGTGTTAAGCCGCAGGAGCGAGGAACATCTCCTTACCTGCCGCCAGCGGCTATACGGAAGGAAGGAGGTGGGCGGGATGTTTACATCATGCTCATCTCCGCCCCTCCGCCGCTATTGGCCGCCTGCCGTGTGACGTCGCTATGACGCCGCACGACCCGCCTCCTTAGGAAGGAGGCGGGTCGCCGGCCAGAGCAACGGTCGCAGGGCAGGCGAGTGCATGTGAAGCTGGCATAGCGATAATTTTCGCTACGCCACCTATCACAAGATATCGTACCTGCGACGGGGGCGGGGACTATCGCGTGCGACATCGCAGCATCGACTTGCGATGTCGCAACGTGCAAAGCCCGCCTAACACTTCGTGACAGATGAACAAGTACATCCTATATCCGGTGTGAGTATATGGGGTTGGCTCAGTAGCGGACGTCTCCATACAAGGAAGGTGCTGGCAGACCCTCCCTCAGACAGCAGTGACATGGGGGGCATGACAGCCAGAAGACACTGGCCACCACCATAATAAAACTCCCATCATGCCGTGTATGCGGCTGTGCTTCATGGGAGATCTCATTTCCAACTATATACAGCAATAACCGCATATAATACAAAGAATCGCAGGGTCGAGAAAATGATTTCTAAACTTTTGTATGGTTGAAGAAAGACTCAAGTTACTTAATTGCAAGTGCTTGATTGGCTGAAGTGCTGCAGAGAGTGGACTATTTAAAGAATGGAACTTGCACCTTTTTCATTTACCCTACTCTTAACCCCCCCAAAAAAAGTGCATGTAATCCCAATTTGATAGCGGTTGAACGGCAGACCAGGAGCGAAAAAGCCCATCACTTCATTGATTAAAAATAGTTGTCGCTGAAAATGGAAGCACAAAGCTTTTTCTTAGCATTCTATATAGTTTTTATTTCTTTAGAGCGGATGGATATTTAATCTTGTTGCACTGACCTAAAGAATCCTGCTAAAGAGTCTCGCTATTTGGTAATTTTTATCACCATAATATGTTGCTTTTTCTATTTTCACCAGGTCATCCACTTTGGATTTTTTCTTTTCTGTATTTTAGTCTATTTTATGGTAAAATTGATTGGTGCAAGTCACAATTAGAAATTGTTCCTCAAAAAATATTTTCGTATTGCCATGCTGACAGATTTTTAAGCTTTTGGCTCACAGAAACAGGAGAGGAAAAAGATGAAAACAATAAAACAAACCCCCCCCCCCCCCCCCCTTGCATCTCCATCAGAAGGGGTTTAAACTTCATGCCTGTGTGTAGGAGACAGAGAAACGTCAACGTACCGTAATTGCCTAACTTTTTCCATGGCAATGCTAACGCTCTGACCATTGCAGCAGTAACGTCCCATGCTTAATAGCACCATGGCTTCAAATATCAGGAACAGGGATTTTTTTTGTTGTTTTTACTATTGGCTGCAATTTAAAAAAAGAAAAAAAAAAATGAGTTTTTAATTTGTTAGCAGACACTGGGCATTTAAACAGATTGTTTTGTCTTAGGCCCCCTTCACACGTCCGTTAAAATCACGCACGTGTTTCACGGTCCGTTTTTCATGTCCGTTGTCCGTTTTTTCATCCGTATTCTTGTTCCGTGTAACATCCGTGTTGTCTCCGTATGTCCGTATGATTCATCCGTTTGTCCGTTTTTAGAGTCCGTGTGTGATCCGTGTCACTAGCGTTTGCCATCCGTTTTTCAAGAACGTTTTTCTGTGGATTGTCATCACATTAATGATTCAATGTGTTGATGCTGGTGTTAATTAACATTTTCCAACTTAATGAGCCACTAATCCGGATTTGTTTTTTTTGGTGTGCTTCCATACTGGGTCTTGTTGAGTTTTTCAAGCACTAAACCAAAAACAAGCTGAACAAACGCTCAAATGAAGCCTCACACTCCTTCCTTAATGCCTGCAGGCTGCAAAATGACATTAAATACAGCTCAAAGTAAATTGAAGACACCTGGCAATAAAGAGATACATTAATTACAAGCAAAGTTGAAAAAACGGACACGGACCACACGTAGATGCATCCGTGTCACGTACGTGTTTTCACGCACCCATAGACTATCATTGGATGCGCGTGTGCGTGTTCCGTGCCAAAAACGGACAAGCATCCGTGAGGCACGGATACACATACGTGTCACGCACACGGACATACGGAGCGTATGGAAAAACGTACGTGTATACACAGACATTGAATAACAATGGTCCACGTTTGTCCGTGTCTCTGGTACATACGGACACGGACCAAACACGCACGTGTTTCACGGACGTGTGAAGGGGGCCTTAGGCGATGTGTGCACGTAGCGTTTGTCCCTGCAGAAATTTCTGCAGCGATTTGAACAGCACACGTGCGCTTCAAATCGCTGCGGAAAGAGTCCGATGAAAAAAAAAAAGCCGATTTCATGCGCTTTGAGTGCAGCCCCTCCCATAGACAGAGCGGGGGATGCAGGCAGAGCGCATGGAATAAGTGACATGTCACTTCTTAAAACGCGCCATTCGGGCAGCAGCTGAAGCACTGTGCTCTAAGGACAGGACGCATGCAGTTACGCTGCGGTGCAGATCGCAGCGTAACTGCATGCAAATACGCAACGTGCGCACATAGCCTTAGGCTGCTTTCACACATCAGTTTTTTGGCATCAGGCACAATCCGGCGAAAAAACGGATCAGTTGCATCAGTTTTTTCCACCAGTTCCTTAAGTTTTTTGGCAGATCCGGTGTGATACTGAGTATGCTCAGTTTAAAAAAACTGATCCGGCGGCCGGATCCGTTTTTGCCGCATTACGCCAGATCCGGCATCCATAGGCTTCCATTTTAAAACATGCCGGATCTGTCGCGATCCTTTTTTTTTTTTTTTTGCAGGACACAATAACGTTCACTTCAAAGTTTCATCCGACTGCCGGAGAAGTAAAAAAACTAATGAAACGCAAGGCCATCCAGCGCTAATGAGTCTATAGGGGAAAAATCCGTTTTTTTCATGTTTTTGCTGGATTGTGCCTGATGGCAAAAAACTGATATGTGAAAGCAGCCGGCTGCTTTCACACTGCGTTTTTTTTAACATGCGTCATGAACACTTTTTAACGCAAAAATTGATCCAGTGCAAATGCGTTTTCATTTCAATGCATTTGCAATGGACTTGCGTCAACATGCGTTCGCGTGCGTTATAGTGAGGATCCAGCGACTTGTTTTTTAACTTTTTTCAAAAACGCTACTTGTAGTGTTTGTGAGCTGCGTCCAAATACTGCAAATTGCTAGATCCTAACTAAACAGCACGCAAACGCATGTGAACGCTGGCATGCTGATAGACAGGATCCTGCTTGCTCTTCTGAGCATGTCCAGAAACCAGCCTAGAGAGAGAGAGAGAGAGAGAGGCGGATGATCGTAACCAAGGTAAATATCGGATAACCAAGCAAAGTGCTTCGCTTAGTTGCCCGATGTTTACCTTGGTTACCAGCGTCCGCAGCTGTCAGATGCTGGCTCCCAGTCTATCACGTTCAGTTCCCCTCACTTCCGATCACATGACCGATGCTGCGATGTCGCAGGCGATAGTCCCCGCCCTCGTCGCAGGTACGATATCGTGTGATAGCTGGCGTAGCGAAAATTATCGCTACGCCAGCTTCACATGCACTCACCTGCCCTGCGACCGTCGCTCTGGCCGGCAAACCGCCTCCTTCCTAAGGGGGCAGGTCGTGCGGCGTCATAGCGACGTCACACGGCAGGTGGCCAATAGCGGCGGAGGGGCGGAGATGAGCAGGATGTAAACATCCCGCCCACCTCCTTCCTTCCGTAGAGCCGCCGGCGGCAGGTAAGGTGAAGTTCCTCGCTCCTGCAGCGTAACACACAGCGATGTGTGCTGCCGCAGGATCGAGGAACAGCTTCGTACCATCGCTGCAGCAAAATTATGGAAAAGTCGGAGCTTGCAACGATGATACGATAACGACGCTTTTGCGCTCGTTTATCGTATCTAGGATTTACACACTACGACATCGCAAGTGACGCCGGATGTGCGTCACTTTCGATTTGACCCCACCGACATCGCACCTGCGATGTCGTAGTGTGCAAAGCTGCCCTTAGGCTCTCTTGAATTTGTCATCCTTTTCCTACATTTCAGGCTTCAAACATTAAAGATAAAAATTTTAATGTTATGGTGAAGAATCGACAACATTTGGGACACAATTGTGAAGTTGAACGAAATTTATTGCTTATTTTAAACTTTTATGAAACATAATAAACTGAAAATTGGGTCGTGCAAAATTATTCGTCCCCTTTAAGTTAATACTTTGTAGCGCCACCTTTTGCTGCGATTACAGCTGAAAGTCGCTTGGAGTATGTCTCTATCAGTTTTTCCCATCGAGAGACTGAAATTCTTGCCCATTTTTCCTTTGCAAATACAGTTAGGTCCAGAAATATTTGGACAGTGACACAATTTTCGCGAGTTGGGCTCTGCATGCCACCACATTGGATTTGAAATGAAACCTCTACAACAGAATTCAAGTGCAGATTGTAACGTTTAATTTGAAGGTTTGAACAAAAATATCTGATAGAAATTGTAGGAATTGTACACATTTCTTTACAAACACTCCACATTTTAGGAGGTCAAAAGTAATTGGACAAATAAACCAAACCCAAACAAAATATTTTTATTTTCAATATTTTGTTGCAAATCCTTTGGAGGCAATCACTGCCTTAAGTCTGGAACCCATGGACATCACCAAACGCTGGGTTTCCTCCTTCTTAATGCTTTGCCAGGCCTTTACAGCCGCAGCCTTCAGGTCTTGCTTGTTTGAGGGTCTTTCCGTCTTAAATCTGGATTTGAGCAAGTGAAATGTATGCTCAATTGGGTTAAGATCTGGTGATTGACTTGGCCATTGCAGAATGTTCCACTTTTTTGTACTCATGAACTCCTGGGTAGCTTTGGCTGTATGCTTGGGGTCATTGTCCATCTGTACTATGAAGCGCCGTCCGATCAACTTTGCGGCATTTGGCAGAATCTGGGCAGAAAGTATATCCCGGTACACTTTAGAATTCATCCGGCTACTCTTGTCTGCTGTTATGTCATCAATAAACACAAGTGACCCAGTGCCATTGAAAGCCATGCATGCCCATGCCATCACGTTGCCTCCACCATGTTTTACAGAGGATGTGGTGTGCCTTGGATCATGTGCCGTTCCCTTTCTTCTCCAAACTTTTTTCTTCCCATCATTCTGGTACAGGTTGATCTTTGTCTCATCTGTCCATAGAATACTTTTCCAGAACTGAGCTGGCTTCATGAGGTGTTTTTCAGCAAATTTAACTCTGGCCTGTCTATTTTTGGAATTGATGAATGGTTTGCATCTAGATGTGAACCCTTTGTATTTACTTTCATGGAGTCTTCTCTTTACTGTTGACTTAGAGACAGATACACCTACTTCACTGAGAGTGTTCTGGACTTCAGTTGATGTTGTGAACGGGTTCTTCTTCACCAAAGAAAGTATGCGGCGATCATCCACCACTGTTGTCATCCGTGGACGCCCAGGCCTTTTTGAGTTCCCAAGCTCACCAGTCAATTCCTTTTTTCTCAGAATGTACCCGACTGTTGATTTTGCTACTCCAAGCATGTCTGCTATCTCTCTGATGGATTTTTTCTTTTTTTTCAGCCTCAGGATGTTCTGCTTCACCTCAATTGAGAGTTCCTTAGACCGCATGTTGTCTGGTCACAGCAACAGCTTCCAAATGCAAAACCACACACCTGTAATCAACCCCAGACCTTTTAACTACTTCATTGATTACAGGTTAACGAGGGAGACGCCTTCAGAGTTAATTGCAGCCCTTAGAGTCCCTTGTCCAATTACTTTTGGTCCCTTGAAAAAGAGGAGGCTATGCATTACAGAGCTATGATTCCTAAACCCTTTCTCCGATTTGGATGTGAAAACTCTCATATTGCAGCTGGGAGTGTGCACTTTCAGCCCATATTATACATATAATTGTATTTCTGAACATGTTTTTGTAAACAGCTAAAATAACAAAACTTGTGTCACTGTCCAAATATTTCTGGACCTAACTGTAGCTCGAGCTGAGTGAGGTTGGATGGAAAGCGTTTGTAAGCAGCAGTTTTCAGGTCTTTCCACAGATTCTCGATTGGATTCAGGTCTGGACTTAGAATGGCTAAGTCAAATACTTGGATACGTTTATTTGTGAACCATTCCATTGTAGATTTTGTGCTTTGTTTTGGATCATTGTCTTGTTGAAAGAGAAATCTCCGTCCCAGTCTCAGGTCTTTTGCAGACTCCCAACAGGTTTTTTCAATAATGGTCCTGTATTAGGCTCCATCCATCTTCCCATCAATTTTAACAATCTTCTTTGTTCCTGCTGAAGAAAATCAGGCACAAACCATGATGCTGCCACCAACATGTTTGACAGTGGGGATGGTGTGTTCAGGGTGATGAGCTGTTGCTTTTACAACAAACATCGTTTGGCATTGTGCCCAAAAAGTTTGATTTTTGGTTTCATCTGACCAGAGCACCTTTTTCCACATGTTTGGTGTCTCCCAGGTGGCTTTTGGCAAACTTAAAACAACACTTTTTATGGATATCTTTGGGAAATGGCTTTCTTCTTGCCACTCTTCCATAAAGGCCAGATTTGTGCAGTGTACGACTGATTTGTTGTCCTATGGACAGACTCTCCTATCTCAGCTGTAGGTCTCTGCAATTTATCCAGAGTGATCATGGACCTCTTGGCTGCATCTCTGATCAGTCTTTTCCTTGTTTGACATGAACGTTTGGATGGACAGGCTGGTATTGGTAGATTTGCAGTGGTATGATACTCTTTCCATTTCAATATGATCGCTTGCACAGTGATTCTTGGATGTTTAAAGTTTTGGAAATCTTTTTGTAACCAAATCTGGCTTTAATCTTCTTCACAACAGTATCACGGACCTGCCTGTTGTGTTCCTTGGTCTTCATGATGCTATCTGTGCTTTACACAGAACACTGAGATTATTACAGAGCAGGTGTATTTTTATACGGAGACTTGATTACACACAGGTGGCTTATACTTATCATAATCAGTCATTTAGGACAACATTGGATAATTCAGAGAGTCTCAATGAACTTCTGGAGTGAGTTTGCTGCACTGAAAGTAAAGGGACCGAATTATATTGCACGCCCCAATTTTCAGTTTTGTTTTTTTACAAAAGTTTAAAGTAAGCAATAAATTTCATTCAACTTCACAATTGTGTCCCACTTGTTGTTTCTTCACCATAACATTTTTTTTTTATTTTATGTTTGAAGCCTGAAATGTGAGAAGAAAAGGTTAAAAAAAAAAAAAATCAAGGGAGATGAATACTTTTTTTTCAGGGTGATAAAGCCAGACTACTATAAGTTTTAAATGTGTATAACAGCAATTTATGTATGGGGTGATGTCATTTTGCACAGGTTAGTATTGTTAGATAGTACTCGTCTATATAAACTCTCATAAAGTGTTATTGTGCTTGCCTAATACTGGCTACGGGCTTGTTGTGTAGTGGGCCAACATGAGCAGTTCTTACCAGGTCCGTCCCATAGTGTGTGCACCGAGGCTGGCACCATACTTCACAGGTTGGGAGTGGTATGAACGAGTTATCTTCTGCTGTTTGTCAATTTTTAAGAGTCTTTGTTTCTTTTCTTTTCTCCTCCCCAATAGGTAGAGTCATTTATATTGGACCAAGAGGACAATTCGGTTCTGAAAACTGCGTCAGAACTTTTTTTATCAACCGCTGCAGAAGTTGCAGACCTGCGAACCGTTGATCCAGCAACACAAGCGCGCTTAGAAGCTTTACTTGAAGCAGCAGGTATGCACAGATGGGGTTCCCACATTATTGCAAGGGAAAAATTCTTACCACCTGCTGCGTTTGAGCAATATACAGTCATGGCCAGAAGTGTTGGTACCCTTGAAATCGTTATAGAAAATAAAGTATTTCTCTCCGAAAAAAGAAATCAACATGACAAAACATGTAATTGCAATAATTTTCTTGGAAAAATATTTTGTTTTCTTGAACAATTTAAAGGGTGCCAACACTTTTTTGGCCAGGACTGTAGGATTAGAAACTTAAGCACCACTGTATATTTGTACGTCATATTGAATGTTATGTCCTGTTATGTTGTAGGCAGTGACTGGTGCATCCTCTGTTACCCCATCGTCTTCTCAGGTTTTTTCTTCCAAAAAATGTAATATATTGTTGTCTGTTGTATGTACCCAAAGAATATAATTAAAACTATGGTTTTAGACTGCAAAAAAAATAACCTTGTAAAACTGTCAAAACTGTATCATGTAAGGTTAATCCCTGCCACGGGCAGTCAGCAGTGATCCCTGCACATGTCAGCTGATTTGAACAGCTGACATGTGTGGCTATCAGGCATGAGTGGATCCACTCTCCACTTGCACCTGTTAACCCCTTGCATCTCACTGTCAAAATGTGACAGCGAGATGAAACTGCACGCCACGGTATGCAGTCACTTACTTGGCGCCATTGGAAGCCATGTGACTTGATCACGTGGATCCGATGGGTGCCATGGTAGCACAGGGTCATGTGACTCCTGTATCTATCATGAGTCAGTTCCTCTTACACCCGGCAGACTGTGGTGTGTAAGGGCTCATGCGCACGTTGCGTAATAGCATGCATTTACGCTGCGTATTGCACTGCAGCGTAAATGCATGCGTCCTGTGTCCCCTGCACAATCTATGAATGTGCATGATACGTGCGCACGTTGCTTTTATGAACACAGCGATTTAGGTGCTAACATTTTGACCCATATCTTTGCGTTTGTAAAAGCAGCATGTCAATTATTTGTGCGTTCTGGATGCAGCTCCCACTCTATGGTGGGGGCAGCATCCCGAGCATATCAAATCGGCTTTTTTTTTTTACAAAAATACTGCATTCATTCTGCAGCTATTTGAAGCGCACATGGGCTGTCAGATCGCTGCAGAAGATTCAGCAGTTACGTGCGCATGAGCCCTAATAGTTAATTTTCTGCAGATCTCCACTGTGCAGCTGTGATCTGGAGAAATGGAAGAGCGATCAGACTGCTGATCCTTATAGTCCCCTAGGGAGACTAATAAAATAACTAAAAAGTAAAAAAAATAAATAATTTTAAAGTGAAAAAAACCTAAAAGATCAAATCACCCCCCCCTCATTTGCCCGATTGAAAATTATAGGGTTAAGAAAATACACATTTGGTATTGCCACTTTCAGAAACCCTTAATCTATCAAAATATAAAATCAATTCACCTGATTGGTTAACTGCGTAGAGCCAAAAAAAAATTCCAAACGCCAAGACTACGTTTTTGTGGTCGCCGTGTATTTTGCGCAAGATGCGATAACAGGTGATCAAAACGTAGCATCTGTGCAAAAATGCCATTAAGTCAGCTCGAGATGCAAAAAATAAGCAGTCACTGAGCCATAGATCCTGAAAAATGAGAACGCTACGGATCGTGGAAAATGGTGCAAAAACAGCACAATTTTTTTGGGACAAACTTGTGACTTTTTTAATCCCTTAGATAAAAGTAAACCTATACATGTTTGTCTACGAACTCTCACCGACCTGAGACATCACACCCACACATCAGATTTACCATATAGTGAACACGGTGAATAAAATATCCCAAAAACAATCGGCCAGTCACTTTTTTTGCAACTTTATCACACTTGGAATTTTTTTGCTGTTTTTCAGTACACCATAAGGTAATACTAATGGTTTCATTCAAAAGTACCACTCGTACAGCAAAAGATAAGCCCCCTTTATATGCCAAGATTGCCGGGAAAAATAAAGTTACAGCTCTGAGAAGGGGAGCGAAAAAATTAAATGGAAAATCACCCAGAGGGAAGGAAAAAGATTTTGGGCCCGTGTTAGCCAGTTGAAAAATGATTGCTTACTCTGTGAGAGAAACAAAATTAAATTTTTGTAGTTAAGATACCTTTTAGTGGCTGTATAAGGCTCAGTGACTGCTTATTTTTTGCGTCTCGAGCTGACTTTTAACTACCATTTTTGTGCAGATGCTACGTTATGATCTCCTATTGCATTTTGTGAAAAATTTTAATTTTTTTAAACTTGGTCCTTTTTAGGGGGCTATATGGATCTCTCTTCCATATCTCCAGATCACAGCTACAGAGCTGAAATCTGCAGATATGCTGCTTTACTCTTAATGCCGGCACTATGCTGTCATTGAGAGCAAGTGACTCATTTTAGCTACAGGCGTCATCACATGACCCTGTGCTACCATGGCAACCACCGGAAGTCACCTGACTTCCAATGGGGTCGGGGTAAGTTATCATAATGGCGGCATCCATATACATCTCGCTGCCAGATTTTGGCAGCGAGATGTAAGTAGTTAATATTCGCGGGTGGAACGCGATTCCACTGGCGACTATTCAGGCACACATCAGCTGTTGAAATCAGGTGATAGGTGTGCGGATCACCGCGGCCTGCCTAAGGCAGGGGGTGGGGATTAACCTCACATGATCCATGACGTACCCAGTCTGTCATGGGTTGCTAAGGGGTTAAGTCTGTCTATTTAGACAGAACAAGGAGAAAAAGTACCGCACATAGAAGGGGAGCACAACAGAATTACAGTGGTACCTTGCTTAACGAGAACAATCCGTTCTGGGACTGTGCTTGTTAATCAAGGTACTCGTTCAGCAGAGCAAGAATTCCCATAGGAAATCATTGCAATGCTAACGATCCGTTCCACAACTTCTAAAATGTCCCATCCTGGTCCCCTATTCTATCATTCCACACATGCACAAGCTCGCACAAACTCGCATGCACACACATATTATATGCTCACCTTACCTTCCGTTCCATCGCCGGTCTGCTGGGACTTGCTGTTCTCTGGTACGGGGCCGGGCTGTGTAACGCGTTACCATAACGACAAGGCAGGAAGTTCCCGGCCAGAGCGCTGACGTCAAAGGCAGAGCCGCTTGCCTCTGATTGGCCAGCGCTCTGCCTTTCATTAGCGGTGAAAGGAAGTTCTTCCCTCGTCGCTATGGATGCAGAGACACAGCGTGGACTGGAGCTGAGCGGCGCACTACAGCACCAAGGAGGCCGGCGATGAAACGAAAGGTAAACATATGTTATATTATATGCTCACCTTACCTTCCGTTCCATCGCAAGCCTCCTGGGTCTTGTAGTTCGCCGCGATGTACCCGGGAACTACAAGAACCATGAGGCCGGCGGTGGAACGGAAGGTAAGGTGAGCATAATAGTGTATGTGTGTGCGTGCGTGTGTGTTTGTGAGTACATGTGTGTGTTTGTGTGTGTTTGTGTGGACTGCAAGTGCGGGTCAGAGTGTGGTGGATGGACGAAACCGGAAGTGTGTGCAGTGAGAATTTCGCTCGTACAGCAAAGCTTTCTCGTAAAGCGGGTTACAAATTTACAGAAAGCTTTGCTTGTTAAGCGAAATTCTCGTTAAGAGGGTTTCTCGTTAAGCGAGGTTCCACTGTAATTGATAAAGGGCTACCTTTATTTGTAGCACAAGTTAAAACCACTAAAATACAAAACACACCTAATAGCACGGCATGCAGCCACCGCCCAACCCCACAACAATTGTATGGTTTCTATAAATCATAAGGCACAGAATTAATTGCATGTAACAATAATTGGAAATATGATGAACAACATATGTACAACCATAACCGTGCCAAAAGAAAGATTAACAATAAACCCACAGGCCCATAAAAGCACAGAGAAGTAAGAAGGCCCAGCAATACCAAGGCATGTATGCAGCCAAACATATGACAATATAATTACTGACTTTAGTCAGATAACCTGGTATAGCAATATTACCTACAATCATGTACAAGCCCTTAATATATCTGGAATAGGGAGGCAAGCAGGGACAGGGCAAGGTGGGCATGGGATCCCGTGAGCAGGACCCACACGTATTGCCGCAGAGAGCCGCTTCCTCAGGGTAGGCATGCGCTAAGCCACAAAGAAAGGGGAGGTATAAATATATGCCAAAGTGATAATTATGTACATCACCTGTTAGGTGTAATGGCTGTTGGTCCGGACCGGTCCCTCATCGAGCAGCAAGTGTGGGGCAGCATTGTATGATGTAAACCATGCACGCCGCCATCTTGGAAAGTCCGTGCATGAGCAGGAAGTCCAGGATAGCAGCGCGAGACTCACTGAAAGGTAGTGCATGCGCAGAACTGCCGCGGCAAAGTTGATAAGAGCGTTGTGCGCATGCGTTTAAAATGCAGCGATCGTGTACTGTGCGCATGCATAGGAACATATAGCACAAGGCCAGTTGCTATGGAGAAAAAAGTAAACGTATGTGTATGTAAGACTTATAATGTACAAAACATCATTGATAAAGCGTACAACTGTATGATAGTTGTGTAATGAAAGAAACAAAAACTGCATGGGATGTATACTTATGTACTAAAATTATCCAATAAGAACCTTAGGTTATTTACAAATATGCCAAGTATACCAATGCATATGGATATAGTATTATAGTTGGAACCAGGTATAAACCATAACATATATGCCCGAAAATTATATGCCAGACACAAAAGTACAAACAAATGTACACAAAATGTATAATGCATGCATAAGTATATCTTCATTTTGTCGTTGATGCTGGTCCATAGACTTTGAAAAGTATAGAGAAATTTGTGTCTTCAGAGCAGTTTAATCCACCCCATTTTCAATCCAAGGGATCCCTAGACGTATCCACACGTATGTACACCCATGTCTATTTTCAGTATATGCACCAGAGCAATGAGGTGCAAAAGGATGAATAAGCAACTATACGAAAAGGATGGTTCACTGCCTAGAAAAAAGCGGGGAGAAAGGAACAACCTTATTAGCCCAAAAATTCAGTGAACAGCAATTCTTCATTTAAGCCGCCAGGGGCAACAGAATTTAAAGTAAAAATCCACTTTGCCTCATTCTGCAGAAGCCATCCATGGCAAGAGCCACCTCTACCACCACCTACGTATTTCTGTAAACCCAGAATGCGAATACCTGAACAAGATCCCTGGTGGTGTTCCAAAAAGTGCGCTGCAACAGGGGTGGTGGGATTACCCTTCTGGTCAGCAGCCGCCAGATTTATGGTCGAAAGATGTTTCTGTGCTCTTCCTGAGCTCCTGAGAGGTTTGGCCCACGTAGACCTTGTCACAGGGGCAAATCAAGGCATAAATAACGTTTCTTGTCTTGCAGTTAATATAGGCCTTCAGAACTCAGAACATGCACAGATGTTTTTTTTTTTTTTTTTACTTGTCAGTCTATTTAGACAGTGCCTATATAGTAAGTATAACGAAAAAAGTGTAGTAGTATGTATAGGGAAAGAAGAAAGGATCTAAGCAAGAAAATTAACACCTTCTGTAGACTGTGGTGCCACGCCCTGACATACGTTTCGGAAAAAAGCCTTTTTCTGGGGGGGGTGTTTGTTTTTTTTTTTTGCTTATCACAGATAATTGCCTCTCCCCTTTACTCTTACTACACTTTCCTCTTTCTTCTTACTCTATTTAGATGCCTATATAGTGACTTAAACTTATTTACGCACGGCTCATCCTTACCTTTATACCCTACTGACTCTAGATGTCATGTTAAATGGGCTGGGCACGGAGCATACCTGAGCACAGCACTGCTCAAGCAAGTGGTCAGCATACGTACAGCACCCGAACACTGTTTTTTGGTAAAGCTTATGTTTAGTACAAACACCTAACTTTATTTTTCAGGTTCGCTCATCTCAAATTATCCCTAATCTATCTGGCTATGTATTCACTTTATTATGATTGTCTATTTTTACATACGATTTGCTCTTGTAGGGTAAGTTCACACAGTACGTTTTTCGCGGCGTTTTTGCGCGTTCTTCGGGTGCGTTTTTGGCCTCAAAACTGCATGACTTTGCTTCCCCAGCAAAGTCTGAGTTTTCATTTTTGCTGTCCGCACACAACTTTTTTTTTTTTTTTTTAAGCTGCGTTTTTGAGCGAAAAAAAAAAAATGGACATGTCAATTCTTTTTTGCGTTTTCCCCCCATGCAATGCATTGGAAAAACAAAGATCAAAAACGCAGCCAAAAACGTACCAAATCGTGGCAAAGACGCATTCGTTTTTTGCCGCGGGTGCGTTTTTTGTGCGGTTTTAGCGGTCAAAAAACTCAGCGTGTGCACATAGCCGCACAGAGCCTTTTGCAGGTTATCCACTTTTTAATCTTTGTTTTTGTCTTCAACGTTATACGTTGTTTTGATTGTACAAAATTGTTACAAATCTGTTTTATCTAGTTCCTTTGTGAAATTTATTCTTATAAGGCTTTCATGCCGTTATACTAGTATAACAATTTCCAGACACATTATATATATTTTTTTCCCACTATTTTTCTCTTGCTTTAGTTAGTTGTATGTACCACTTTACTTTTCAAGAGAGATTATATATATTTAGCAGGATGATTTGTACTTTTGAGTGACAAGATCCATTTTATCGTTCGATGTATTGGAAAGCCAGAGGAATTTTGAAAAAAAACAAAACTTATTTCTGCAATTGTGTTGGGTTTTGTTTTTAAATCCATTAGGCTAGTTTCACACTTGCGTTGAACGGTGTCCGTTGCATTGCGTTGTGTAACGGATGTGTTGCATATAGTGGCACAACGGATGCTGCAAAACAACGCAATTCGTTTTGGTTTTTCTTGTTTTTTTTTTTTTTTGTTTTTTTTTTTACAGTTTTACCAGCGGCAGACTATTGTGAACGATCAGCTGATCGCTCCCAGTAGCCGGCCGCCGGGTGATCAGCTGATCGCTCCCAGTAGCCGGCCGCCGGGTGATCAGCTGATCGCTCCCAGTAGCCGGCCGCCGGGTGATCAGCTGATCGCTCCCTGCAGCCGACCGCCGGGTGATCAGCTGAGCGCTGTGACTTGCCGGCGGCCGGTCATGCCGGTAGGCGGGCGCTCAGCTGAGCGCTGTGACTTGCCGACGGCCGGGCGCTCAGCTGAACGTTCGGCCACCGCAAGCCAAAATAAAGTTTGATTTAAAAAAGAGCATGCGCAGTGAAATCCAGAGGATTCCGCTGCTCAAAATAACGTTACATGCTGCGTTCCTCCCGCTGGGCGGAAGCAACGGAGCGCCGCCCAGCGGAAGCAACGCAGGTCCTTTTGGTACAATCCGTCACCCATACAAGTCTATGGGAAACAGCGGAATCCGTTAACGGATTCCGCTGTTTTCCAAAAGGGCGGATTGTAACGGAAGGAAATAAACGCAAGTGTGAAAGTACCCTTACATGGTAGAAATGAGCTGGTAATATGTATAATAAGCATCACTGTAACCAAACTGACGCAAAATCATGCATTGTTTTTTTTTTTTTTGTGGGGTTGATTTTTTTTTTTTTTTTTTCATCGCTGTATTTGTAAGCCCAAACCAGGAGATGAGCGATCAGGAAACGTATAATAGAAACACGAGCACCACTTGTGCATTTTCTTACCTACTCCTAGTTTTGGCTTACACATACTGATGCAAAAAAGCTGGGGATGAAAAAAAAATTGTTTTAAAAATGAATACATTTTTGTGCTAACAGTTTAGTTAGTGGAACTGTGTGAACAATTTAATTTTTTTTTTGTTCCCTGAGTTTGGACAGGTGATACATGTTAATGTGTGCTATTATAATCTCCTATCCTAAACTGCAGATCAGTGGGGGTTAATGTGGGGATTAGCTCCTTAAAGGGAATCTGTCAGCAGGTTTTTTTTTTGTTTTTTGTTTTTTGCCTCATCTGACAGCAACATAATGTAGGCAACAGGATTCTGAATCCAACCGATTTCCCGCATCAAGGAATTGAGTTTTAAAGAGCACATGTCACCAGTTTTTTGCCCTATAAGCTGCGGCCACCACCAGTGGGCTCCTAAATACAGCATTCTAACATGCTGTATATAAGAGCACAGGCCGCTGTGAGAACATAAAAAACACTCTAATACTCTCCTAAACCGGCCGCTGCGGTGGTCAAATGGGCATCTTCGTCCTCCGGTGGCGGAGCCTCCTCTTTCGGACATCTTTGTCCTCAATCATAAACACTCGCCGGCATTCAGGTCCTGAGCAGGGCAGATCAAAGTATTGTAGTACGCATGCGTGGGACCGGCAAGTGTGTATGACGTAGATGCGTCACACACACAGGCTTCAGAAGGAGGACGAAGATGGCCGAAAGGGGAGGCGCCGGCACCGGAGGATGAAGACACCCATTTGAGCTACATCCACAGCAGCGACAGGTTTAGGCGAGTATTATAAAGTTTTTTTATGTTCTACACAGCGTATTGGGCGTTTATATACAGCATGTTAGAATGTGTATATAAGAGCCCACTGGTGGTGGCCGCAGCTTATAGGGCAAAAAACTGGTGACAGGTTACCTTTAAGTATGTAGCTGAGCTGGGAGATCTGATCCCACCAACACCAGCCTCTCCGCATAGACTGAGGTGTCAATCTCTATAATCACCACATGGGGCATTTAGGACTGCAGATGAGTTTAATACTGTAATATTAATCCCAGAGTAATCCATTAGTTTAAGTAAACAATTTTCCCCATCGATCCTGCTATATACCCCCACCCATCCTGCTATATGGCCTGTATCACACAAAAAGAAATAAACGTTTATACTCGCCTTTCCTCGCTCCATGCAGCATCGCTCCTTCCCCTGTCTGTGGCGGCAGCTGCTCCGCTGATCTGTGTGGAGCAGTCACCGGTCACTTCCCTGCAGCACCGCTCGTCCTCCTGTCTGCCGGTCAGCTGACCTGCGTGACTAGCGGCGCGCACAGCGATGACATCATCGCTGTGCTCACCGCTCTCTACACAGATCAGCTGGCCGGCAGACGAGAGGACATTGCGAAGCTGCAGGGGAACGGTGAGTATACAGTACTTATTCACTGCCCCCCCGCGCTGATGATGATACGCCGGGGGCAGTGAATACAGCCGCACATGATCACTCCAGGCTGTAGTTGCCAGGGGTCATCACGGACGGCTGTTTATTATGCGCACACCCCCCGCCCATCACCCCGCCCACCTGTCAGCGCCGGCTTCAGCGCTGAGAGATGATGGGCGTGCATGTATAATGAGCGGGCCCACGTGGTCACGGCAGGCGCTGCTACAGCTTGCTCATGCTGCCGATGACCTGCTCCACTGCAGCACCCTCATTCCCGGCCGCAGCCCTATATTCAGACCATAAGACGCACCCCCCACTTTCCCCCAACATTTGGGGAGGTGGGAAAAAGGTGCGTCTTATGGTGTGAAAAATACGGTAATCTACGTAAAGGAAATATGTCAGTGTGATCAACCCTCCAAAGCAGTCTATATGGACATGTGTAGGTCATAGGAAGCTGAATAAAATGATACCTTGATGTCGGGAATCCAATGTCTTATTCCAGAGAAATCCACATTTTTCTTATATGAAAATGAGCTGTTCCAGGCTATGGGCTGGACTTGGATCTGCATGAGAATCCGCCTCCAGAGCTTATTTAAATATGCGGGTGGGTTGCCAGTGTGATGGCTCCTCTCTGCTCTCCTGATCTCACTGTAGAGCTGTGTGTGATTACAACTGACACATTTGCAGGTTCATCTCTGCTCCAGCCTCCATCTCACAGTTAGACAGGGTTACATCAGAGCTGTGAAAGCTGCAGCAAATGTGTTTGCAAGAAGACAAAGTTCAGTTCCCCTGTTCTATGTTAGCTACATGGTTCACACTGGTACCCCCTCTTTTATTAAAAATAAGCTGTGGTGTCAGATTCTTAGTTTCATAGTTTTAAGGTAGACTTAAATCCATCAATTTTCAATCTATACCCTAACATGTTGATCCTGAAGAAGGCAAAAACCTCATGGGGCAGACACTACTCTATATTGGGGGAAGAAAATCCTTCCAGACTCCAAATACATCAGATCAGTTACCTGGGTCATCGTCCAATCACAGAATCTAGTGCACATAGCTGATGATATACAGTACTATATTTCTTTGTCGCTCCATTGGGAGACCCAGACAATTGGGTGTATAGGCTATGCCTCCGGAGGCCGCACAAAGTATTACACTAAAAGTGTTAAGCCCCTCCCCTTCTGCCTATACACCCCCCGTGCTCCCACGGGCTCCTCAGTTTTTTGCTTTGTGCGAAGGAGGTCAGACACGCACGCACAGCTCCACAGATTGGTCAGCAGCAGCTGCTGACCATGTCGGATGGAAGAAAAGTGGGCCCATATAGAGCCCCCAGCATGCTCCCTTCTCACCCCACTCTTGTCGGTGGTGTTGTAAGGTTGAGGTATCCATTGCGGGTACGGAGACTGGAGCCCACATGCTGTTTTCCTTCCCCATCCTCCTCAGGGCTCTGGGTGAAGTGGGATCCTATCGGTCTCCAGGCACCGTGCTTCATCCACAACTCCTGGGAGCCTGCTGGATAGGAGCCGGGTATCGTTCAGGGACATGGCCCTGCTACTTGGAGGTACTCTGTATCCCTGTGGGGACAGCGCACAGCAACACTCCAGCTTTGCTGGGTGTGCTAGTGCACCGGGGACCATGGCGCTGACCGGGTTAATATGTGCCATTACACACTCAGCGTTGCTGAGTGTGTTTATGTATAGGGACTGCCGCACTGACCGCCGCGGCCATGGAAACACTGCGGCGCGGCTGGGACTTGTAGTGCGCCGGGGACTTTCACGCCGGCCGCGCTTTTACGGCGGCCGCGTTTATTACTAGAGTCCCCGGCTTTTTGCGGCCTAGTTTCCTTTCCTCCCGCCCACAGCCCTGACAGGCAGGGGAAGGGCGGGACGCTGCACAGAACGAGCAGCACTGAGGGCTGGAGCATGCTTTGCATACTCCACCCCTCTCACTGTGCACAGTGCGGGCACCAGTTCCCGCTCTTTCTGGGTCACGCCCACGGCTCCCTCCTCTCCTCAGGACGCCGGCAGCCATTCCTGTCAGCTCCTCGGACGCAGCAGAGGGGGACAAAGTCTGGGAGACCCAGGCAGGGACTCTGGTGGCCTCACAACCACTTTAGGCGGGTGGTAAGCAGCACCTGTGGTGCTAGCCCCATTGTGCAGTAGTGTAACATTATATGTTTATGGTATATATGTTTTACACTGTATGGTGCACAGTTGATTTCTGGCTATATACCCTATTGTGTTACTCAGGGAAGATAATAGCATGGCGCCCACGAAAGGCAGGGGTGCCAAAACACAGGCTTATTATGTTGCCTGCGCCGCATGTACGACCCCGCTACCGGCAGGTTCCACTGACCCTCATTGTGTGCACTGTTCGGCCCCTGTGGCACTTACTCAGCTGGAGCCTCTGCTAAGCGGGGCCCAGGGGGAGCCACCTGCTAACACTGTTCAGGTGACGGGGACGGAGTTTGCAAAACTCTCTGAGACTATGGCTAAGATACTAGAAGCCTTGCAGTCCAGGCCGGTATCTCAGCACAGGGACTCTGTTGAATCTTTGTTCCCTGGCCCACCTCAGCTGGACCAACAATGTCCTCCCGGGGTATCTCATGGATCCCAGGCTGAGGGTTCTGACACAGACCCCAGCCCCAGACCGACTAAGCGAGCTCGCTTAGATTTTCCCTCGACATCATCATATTGTGCAGGGTCTCAGAGGGGGGAATCTCTGGTTGATGATGCGGAGACAGCTGATCAGGATTCTGATCCTGAGGCCGCTCTCAATCTTGATACTCCGGACGGGGACGCCATAGTGAACGACCTTATTGCGTCCATCAATCGTATGTTGGATATTTCTCCCTCAGCTCCTCCGGTGGAGGAGTCAGCTTCTCAGCAGGAGAAATTCCGTTTCAGGTTTCCCAAGCGTACACCGAGTATGTTTCTGGACCACTCTGATTTCAGAGAGGCAGTCCAGAATCACCATGCTTGTCCAGATAAGCGTTTTTCTAAGCGCCTTAAGGATACACGTTATCCTTTTCCCCCTGACGTGGTCAAAAGTTGGGCTCAGTGTCCCAAAGTGGATCCTCCAATCTCCAGACTGGCAGCTAGATCCATACTTGCAGTGGAAGATGGGGCTTCACTCAAAGATGCCACTGACAGACAGATGGAGCTCTGGTTGAAATCCATCTATGAAGCTATCTGCGCTTCTTTTGCCCCAGCGTTCGCAGCCGTATGGGCGCTACAAGCTATCTCAGCAGCTCAAGCGCAAATTGACGCAGCCACACGCACGTCCGCGCCACAGGTGGCGTCCATAACCACACAGACGTCGGCATTTGCGTCTTACGCTATTAATGCTGTCCTGGACTCTGCGAGCCGTACGGCGGTTGCAGCCGCCAATTCGGTGGTACTCCGCAGGGCCTTGTGGCTACGGGAATGGAAGGCAGATTCTGTTTCCAAAAAGCGCTTAACCAGTTTGCCAATTTCTGGCGACCGATTGTTTGGCGAGCGTTTGGATGAAATCATCAAACAATCCAAGGGAAAGGATACATCCTTACCCCAGCCCAAACCGAACATACCCCAACAGAGGAGGGGGCAGTCGAGGTTTCGGTCCTTTCGGGGCGCGGGCAGATCCCAATTCTCCTCGTCCAAAAGGCCTCAGAAAGATCAAAGGAATTCTGATGCATGGCGGTCTAAGTCACGTCCTAAAAAGGCCACCGGAGGTGCCGCTACCAAAGCGGCTTCCTCATAACTTTCGGCCTCCTCACTCCGCATCTTCGGTCGGTGGCAGGCTCTCCCGCTTTTGCGACGCCTGGCTGCCACGGGTAAAAGACCGTTGGGTGAGAGACATTATGTCTCACGGTTACAAGATAGAGTTCACCTCTCGTCCCCCGACTCGATTCTTCAGGTCATCCCCGCCTCCCGAGCGAGCCGAGGCTCTTCTGCAGGCGCTGGGCACTCTGAAGGCAGAAGGAGTGGTGGTCCCTGTTCCTCTTCATCAACAGGGCCACGGTTTTTACTCCAACTTGTTTGTGGTCCCAAAGAAGGACGGGTCTTTCCGTCCTGTCCTGGACCTGAAACTTCTCAACAAACACGTGAAGGCCAGGCGGTTCCGGATGGAATCCCTCCGCTCCGTCATCGCCTCAATGTCCCAAGGAGATTTCCTTGCATCGATCGATATCAAAGATGCTTATCTCCACGTACCGATTGCTCCAGAGCACCAGCGCTTCTTGCGCTTCGCCATAGAAAACGAACACCTGCAGTTCGTGGCACTGCCGTTCGGCCTGGCAACAGCCCCACGGGTTTTCACCAAGGTTATGGCTACTGTAGTAGCGGTCCTCCACTCTCAGGGTCACTCGGTGATCCCTTACTTGGACGATCTCCTGATCAAGGCACCCTCTCAAGAGGCATGCCAACACAGCCTCGACGCTACCCTGGAGACTCTCCAGAGTTTCGGGTGGATCATCAATTTTCCAAAGTCAAATCTGACACCGGCCCAATCGCTCACATACCTTGGCATGGAGTTTCATACCCTCTCAGCGATAGTGAAGCTTCCGCTGATCAAGCAGCGGTCACTACAGACAGGGGTACAATCTCTCCTTCAAGGCCAGTCACACCCCTTGAGGCGCCTCATGCACTTCCTGGGGAAGATGGTGGCAGCAATGGAGGCAGTTCCTTTCGCGCAGTTTCACCTGCGTCCTCTTCAATGGGACATCCTACGCAAATGGGACAGGAAGCCGACGTCCCTCGACAGGAACGTCTCCCTCTCTCAGGCGACCAAAGCTTCCCTTCGGTGGTGGCTTCTTCCCACTTCATTATCGAAGGGGAAATCCTTCCTACCCCCATCCTGGGAGGTGGTCACGACGGACGCGAGTCTGTCAGGGTGGGGAGCGGTTTTTCTCCACCACAGGGCTCAGGGTACGTGGACCCAGCAAGAGTCCTCGCTTCAGATCAATGTTCTGGAAATACGGGCAGTGTATCTTGCCCTGAAAGCGTTCCAGCAGTGGCTGGAGGGCAAGCAGATCAGAATTCAGTCGGACAATTCCACAGCGGTGGCATACATCAACCACCAAGGCGGCACACGCAGTCGGCAAGCCTTCCAGGAAGTCCGGCGGATTTTGATGTGGGTGGAAGCCACGGCCTCCACCATCTCTGCAGTTCACATTCCAGGCGTGGAAAACTGGGAAGCAGATTATCTCAGTCGCCAGGGCATGGACGCAGGGGAATGGTCCCTTCACCCGGACGTGTTTCAGGAGATCTGTTGCCGCTGGGGGGTGCCGGACTTCGACCTCATGGCGTCCCGGCACAACAACAAGGTACCGACGTTCATGGCACGGTCTCAAGATCCCAGAGCTCTGGCGGCAGACGCCTTAGTTCAGGATTGGTCGCAGTTTCAGCTCCCTTATGTGTTTCCTCCGCTGGCACTGTTGCCCAGAGTGTTACGCAAGATCAGGGCCGACTGCCGCCGCGTCATCCTCGTCGCTCCAGACTGGCCGAGGCGGTCGTGGTACCCGGATCTGTGGCATCTCACGGTCGGCCAACCGTGGGCACTACCAGACCGACCAGACTTGCTATCTCAAGGGCCGTTTTTCCATCTGAATTCTGCGGCCCTCAACCTGACTGTGTGGCCATTGAGTCCTGGATCCTAGCGTCTTCAGGGTTATCTCAAGACGTCATTGCCACTGAGACAGGCTAGGAAACCAACGTCCGCCAAGATCTACCACAGGACGTGGAAAATGTTCCTGTCGTGGTGCTCTGCTCAGGGTTTTTCTCCCTGGCCTTTTGCCTTGCCCACTTTTCTGTCCTTCCTTCAATCTGGACTGGAAAAGGGTTTGTCGCTCGGCTCCCTTAAGGGACAAGTCTCAGCGCTCTGTGTTTTTCCAGAAGCGCCTAGCCAGACTTCCACAGGTACGCACGTTCCTGCAGGGGGTTTGTCACATCGTTCCTCCTTACAAGCGGCCGTTAGAACCCTGGGATCTGAACAGGGTGCTGCTGGTTCTTCAGAAACCACCATTCGAGCCAATGAGAGATATTTCTCTCTCACGCCTTTCGCAGAAAGTGGTTTTTCTAGTAGCAGTCACTTCACTTCGGAGAGTGTCTGAGCTAGCAGCGCTGTCATGCAAAGCCCCTTTCCTGGTTTTTCACCAGGACAAGGTGGTTCTGCGTCAGGTTCCGGAATTTCTCCCTAAGGTGGTATCCCCCTTTCATCTCAATCAGGATATCTCCTTACCTTCTTTTTGTCCTCATCCAGTTCACCAATGTGAAAAGGATTTGCACTTGTTAGATCTGGTGAGAGCACTCAGAATCTACATTTCTCGTACGGCGCCCCTGCGCCGCTCGGATGCACTCTTTGTCCTTGTCGCTGGCCAGCGTAAAGGGTCACAGGCTTCCAAATCAACCTTGGCTCGGTGGATCAAGGAGCCAATTCTCGAAGCCTACCGTTCGGCTGGGCTTCCGGTTCCCTCAGGGCTGAAGGCCCATTCTACCAGAGCCGTGGGCGCGTCCTGGGCTTTGAGGCACCAGGCTACGGCTCAGCAGGTGTGTCAGGCGGCTACCTGGTCGAGCCTGCACACTTTCACGAAACACTATCAGGTGCATACCTATGCTTCGGCGGATGCCAGCCTAGGTAGACGAGTCCTTCAGGCGGCGGTTGCCCACCTGTAGGAAGAGGCCGTTTTACGGCTCTCTTACGAGGTATTATTTTACCCACCCAGGGACTGCTTTTGGACGTCCCAATTGTCTGGGTCTCCCAATGGAGCGACAAAGAAGAAGGGAATTTTGTTTACTTACCGTAAATTCCTTTTCTTCTAGCTCCAATTGGGAGACCCAGCGCCCGCCCCTGTTTTTTTGTGTACACATGTTGTTCATGTTGAATGGTTTCAGTTCTCCGATATTCCTTCGGATTGAAGTTACTTTAAACCAGTTTTTAATTCTTTTTCCTCCTTCTTGCTTTTGCACCAAAACTGAGGAGCCCGTGGGAGCACGGGGGGTGTATAGGCAGAAGGGGAGGGGCTTAACACTTTTAGTGTAATACTTTGTGCGGCCTCCGGAGGCATAGCCTATACACCCAATTGTCTGGGTCTCCCAATTGGAGCTAGAAGAAAAGGAATTTACGGTAAGTAAACAAAATTCCCTTCTTTCAAGAAAGGCATCCAGGCATCTTTTTCTTAAATTTTAGTAGGTTTAACCATGACAACATCATTGTTAGAGTTCCATAGTCTCGCTGCTCTTACAGTAAAGAATCTGCGTCTGTGATCATGATTAAACCTTTCCTGTAGACTTAGAGGATGCCTTCTTGTCCCCATCACAAGCCTCTGTACTGTCCCCTCATATATTTGTACATTGTAATAAGATCACCCTTAAGCCTTTGTTTTTCCAAACTGAATAACCCCAAGTTTTAATAACCTATCTTGCTTTTGCAGTCCACCCATTCCTTTTGATAACCTTGGTTGCTCCTCTCTTTACCCAATCTAGTCCAGCTATGTTTTTTTTCCATACATTAAAGACCAAAATTATACACAGTATTCGAAGTGCACTTGTGACCTGTAGAGAGACAAAAGTTTTTCTCATGAGCATCTGACTTTTTTTAATGCATCCCATTATTTTATTAGCCTTGGAAGCAGCTGCTTGACACTGGTTAGTAAACTTGTGTTTGCTATTCACCCATACACCCAAGTCTTTCTCAGCAATAGTTTTAACCAGTGTTTTACAATTAGTACATAATTATAAATTTTATTTCCACCATTCAAGTACCTGACGTTACATTTATCCACATTAAACTTCAATTGACATTTCTCAGTTTCTCCAGCTTGTATAAATCCTTATTTAATATTAAATTATTCTTCTCTATTGATTAACCTGCAGAGTTTAGGATCATCTGCAAATATTGAAATTCTACTCTGTATACCCCCTTCAAGGTCATTAATAAATATAATAACAAGAGGCCCCAATGCTGACCACTTGGGTACCCCCCTGCAGTGATTCAGTCGGTATGGTAATTACCAACTACCCTTTGTTTCCTAACACTGATGTGCTACAGAGTGGTCCGAGACTCCTGTTGACGATGCCATGGCTCCCCCCCCCCACTCTGCTCTGTAGATGGGGCAGGACAGCCGACATCATTCAGATGGACAGCCGGATCCCCACTGCCTAACTGGGGGACCTGTCTGGCAATAAGCATGGCATCTGTCCCACCCCATCTACAGAGCGGAGGGGATAAGAAGCCGCCGCTCTGTGGCGATGTCAGCGGTTATACCCTTTAACTATAGGTAGATTAGTTCTGTATGTTAATTTCACTAAATCTGTTTTTCTAGGGATTGGAAAACTGTCTACCGCAGATGGAAAAGCCTTCGCCGATCCTGAAGTTCTCCAGAGATTGACCTCATCAGTTAGCTGTGCTTTGGATGAAGCTGCTGCTGCGCTGACTCGGATGAGAGCGGACAATATTCATATGGGACAAGTAGACAAGTATGTATTAATGCCCTGTAGCATATGATGCAGCAGTAATACTTGGAAATGTTAGTATAAAACATAGAGCCATTGTCCAGGACTTAGCAGTGCGATCATTCATTGCAGAGGTACATTTTTGTATGTTTTTGACTGAAAATTAAAATTCTCAGAAATGTGGCTGAAGTCCATACTGTAAGCACTAAATGTACAGTTGGCGGATGCCAGGTACCACAGGCTTTTTAGCTGCTTTGTGTGGCCAGCTTAAAGTGCTTTTCCTATGAAGACATTTATCCCTACTCCCAAGATAAGGCACTAGTAATCGAAAATAATGGGATCGTGATTCCTTGTTCCTCCTCTCGTTAAAAAAAATATTCCGCAGCGCTTTAAATACATCAGGAACACTGTCCCCAATGGGGACAATCTAAATTCCCTATCTGTATGTCTTTGGAGTTAATGGGTTATCCCAGTACTATTTCATATTTTTAGTATGGTTTAGAAATATCAAGCAGGTAGTTGCTAACTACCCACCTGTTCTGCCCAGTTCCGGACTCTGCCGGGCCATAGCGGTCACAGATCACTCCCACCAGCGATTCTATGGCTTCCGCTGACATGTCGACAGTAATGCCTTCTTTCACGTCTCTTATGACATGGTGTGACTGCCGATGTCATGCCGATTTAGGCAATGGGGAGCCATGGTCAATTACTAGGAGCTGGCTGACAATCAGCATGACGTTGGCAGTCACACCCTGTTAAGAGTATCCCAAAGAATAAGGCCGTGCTCCCATGAGTGGCATTTTGCTGCAAAAGCGGATCTATCACAAATGTGTTTCAGTTCCATTCATTTCCAATGGACTCACGGTAAGATGCGGTCACATGTGGTTGTGTGCGTCATGCACATACACGTTTTGTGGCAAAATACCGCTGATGTGATGGCTGCTTAAGAGCTGCTCTGTTGACATACAGCAGCAGGAGCGGTCTGTATCATTACCAACTGTCTTCCTTTTAGTTCTTAGGCCCATGGTAAAAAATAAGTCCTGGATAACCCCTTTAAATGAACCTGTCACTTGCACATAAAAATGGAGTAAAAATCCCTGAATTTCTGATTCTGCTGTTTCTTTTGTGCTGTGTTGCTCCATTGCAGAGATGATCACATTTGTTGTTCTTTAGTGCGCAGTATGTGAAATCTCTGTTCGCAGTCCTCATGGGCTTCTCTTCAGAGTCTTTTCTGCGGTGTGCACTTTAACCCCTTCCTCTCCAGACGCTGCCAGTCACTGCTCAGTAGCTGATCCAGCAGTCTCAGAGCTCCCCTGAAGAAACACCTAGTTGGACGGCAAGCAGACATATCATATACTGCGCTCCAAAAGCCGCAAACGTGAATATCCTGCAATGGAGCCACTCGTCGTAAAACTGAAGACAAAAAAAGCACAGCAGAATTGGGTGTGCTCAGAGATTTTTACAAGATGGTTAACACAATTGTAAGACTGCTTTCAATAAAGCGGCAGTGATTGTGTATGAAAAATGCTGCTGTACAGAATTGGTAATTGAAACGCTGACCCCTTCTGAAATATATATAGCCTCAGTGGTGGTGCATTAAATAAATGCAATCTTCCGATGTGTATGTGGGAAGCCTGGCTCATCCTCATCAGTACAGTGGAACCTTGGTTAACGAGAACAATCCATTCTGGGATGTGCTTGTTAACCAAGTTACTCGTTCAGCAAAGCAAGATTTCCCATAGGAAATCAATGCAATGCAGACGATTCATTCCAAAACTTGTTAAATGTCCCATCCTGGTCCCCTGTTATGCCATTCCCCACACGCACAAACAAGCACGCACATATTATGCTCACCTTACCTTCCGTTCCATCGCCGGCCTGCTGGGACTTGCTCTTCTCTAGTACGGCTGTGTATCGGGTAACCATGATGACGAGGGAGGAACTTCCTCACCCAGAGCGCTGACATCAAAGGCAGGAGCCTCTGATTGGTCAGCACGCTGCCTTTGAGTAGCGTCTGACAGGGGAAGTTACTGCCTCGTCGCCGATGGTTACTGATACACAGCATGGAACGGCGAACTACAGGACCCAGGAGGCTGGCGATGGCACGGACGGTACACATATGCTCACCTTACCTTCCGTTACATCGTCTGCCTCCTGGGTCTTGTAGTTCGCCGCGAGGATTCCTCCCTCGTCGCGATGCACTGGCGAACTAATACTGTATGTGTGTGCGTGTTTGTGTGTGTTTGTGTGGACTGTAAGAGCAGGTCAGAGCGTGGTGGATGTATGGAACCGGAAGTGTGTGCGGTGAGGATTTTGCTCGTACAGCAAAGCTTTCTCGTAACAAAGTTACAAATTTACAGCAAGCTATGCTTGTTAAGCGAAATTCTCGTTAACTGGGTTACTCGTCTAGTAAGGTTCCACTGTATATGTTACGATGCATGGATTGGCTATGTTGGATGCCAACATGCCTGATCTTTGTTCTGCAGGGTACGCTGCTGCCAGTAGGTGCAGCATTCTATACCTACCAGTTACATAAATGTGGAGGGTCTAAGCACAGTCATTTGTTTTCCATTCATAGTTCTAAAAGGAGAAGAAATGACTTTCATTATGTTCTGATTGTCACTTTGATGGATTTAAGAAATCATTACTACCAGTGATACTTACTTTTTTTTTTTTTTTTAAGCACAAAAGTTTTAAATAAACTTATCTGATCTGATTATTAATGACTTTGTTTTCTTGTTGACATTTCATTTTTAGACAAAACCAAAAATAGAAACAAAATGAATAAATACCCTGTTGTAAGCAAATAGTAGCACGTGTATATAAAACAGGGTACTTGGTTAACATTATATTTTGATAACATGATGCACCCAATCTCTGCTTTTTTGATCAAAATAGTGTTGACGAAGCACCCTGTTATTTATATATACTATTACCTTGATGAAAGTAAACAGTATTTGCTCATTTTGTTTCTTTTAATGGCCAGTGTGTACATTCACTTGTATTAACGTGTTTCGGCTCACTTCTATGGTTTCATATTGCATTTTTAGTACAGGCACAATTTGCCCCAACAAATCTCTTGATAGGTTTTTAGTTGTGCATTTGACGTGAAATCAGTCAGCATGAATGATTGCCCCCAGACCTGCTTTATGTATAATGGATCTTATTTGAGCCATCACTAAAATCTCCGTGTAAACTGGTAGTAAGGAAAGGCCCAGTGCTGCAGAGTTATTATACTGCAAAACCTAAAGTTATGTTCTTTAAATACTTGTAGTTCTTCTCCCCCGTTCTGTATGTGGAGGAGGTCACCTGTATAGCGGTTGCACCATTTGAGGTGGTCTTGGTAAGGTATTGGGGTCATGTATAGACGATTCTGCCTACCAGGCCATGTAAATGTTGATCGTTAACATTTTTGCCCCATCAGACAATCCTAAAGTTCCAAAAAGAACTCTCCTCCAATCATGAAATTATTGCTCAAGAGAATAAGTGACCGATTATATAGATCATAAGTTTTGAAAATAACCTAATCGCTTAAGGCCCAGTCACACTAAACAACTTACCAGTGATCCCAATAATGATACAACCTGATAGGGATCTCTGGTAAGTTGCTAGGAGGTCGCTGGTGAGATGTCACACTAAGCGACGCTCCAGTGATCCCACCAGCAACCTGACCTGGCAGGGATCGCTGGAGCGTCGCTACACGGGTTTCTGGTGAGCTGTCACACAGGCAGATATCACCAGCAACCCGTGACCAGCCCCCAGCGCCGCGTGGAAGTGATGCTGCGCTTGGTAACTAAGGTAAATATCTTGTAACCAACCCGTTATTTACCTTGGTTACCAGCGCACACCGCTTAGCGCTGGCTCCCTGCACACCTAGCCACAGTACACATCGGGTTAATTACCCGATGTGTACTTTGCTACGTGTGCAGGCAGCAGGAGCCGGCTTCTGCGGACGCTGGTAACCACGGTAAACATCGGGTAACCAAGAAGCCCTTACCTTGGTTACCCGATATTTACCTTCGTTACCAGCGTCCGCCGCTCTCAGCTGTCAGTGCCGGCTCCCTGTTCTCTGCACTTCTAGCCACAGTACACATCAGGTTAATTACCCGATGTGTACTCTGCTACGTGTGCAGAGAGCAGGGAGCCGGCACTGACCGCTGAGAGCGGCGGACGCTGGTAACGAAGGTAAATATCGGGTAACCAAGGTAAGGGCTTCTTGGTTACCCGATATTTACATTGGTTACCAGCGTCCGCAGAAGCCGGCTCCCTGCACAATTAGTTGTTGCTCTGTCGCTGTCACACACAGCGATGTGTGCTTCATAGCGGGAGAGCAACAACTAAAAAATGGCCCAGGACATTCAGCAACAACCAGCGACCTTGCAGCAGGGGCCAGGTTGTTGCTGGATGTCACACACAGCAACATCGCTAGCAACGTCACAAAAGTTGTTCCTTAGCAGCGATGTTGCTAGCGATGTTGCTTAGTGTGACGTGGCCTTTAATCTGATTTAGAAGGAAGGACCATGCCTCCAAAATCCTTCTTTCTTCGGCGCTCCATTGGGAGACCCAGACGATTGGGGTGTATAGCACTGCCCTCCGGAGGCCACACAAAGCATTACACTAAAAAGTGTAAGGCCCCTCCCCTTCTGGCTATACACCCCCAGTGGGATCACTGGCTCACCAGTTTTCTGCTTTGTGCGAAGGAGGTCAGACATCCACGCATAGCTCCACTGTTTAGTCAGCAGCAGCTGCTGACTATATCGGATGGAAGAAAAGAGAGCCCATATAGGGCCCCCAGCATGCTCCCTTCTCACCCCACTTGCGGTTTGTAAGGTTGAGGTACCCATTGCGGGTACGGAGGCGGGAGCCCACATGCTGTTTTCCTTCCCCATCCCCCGAAGGGGCTCTGAGGAAGTGGGATCTTACCGGCCTCCAAGCCCTGAGGCCGGGCTCCGTCCACAGACCCATTGAACCTGCTGGATAAGGAGCCGGGGTACCGTTCAGGGACAAGGCCCTGCAACATTCAGGTACTCTGTGTCCCCCTATGGACTGGCCGCGCACACTCCAGACTTGCTGGGTGTGCTAGTGCGCCGGGGACAGTAGCGCTGCGCGCTGGGGTTTGAGTCACTGCAGCTTAGCTGAGTGACTTTATGTGTTGGGAACTACCGCGCCGGCCGCTCCGGGAGCGGCGGCGCGGCTGGGACTTGTAGTGCGCCGGGGACTTAGCGCCGACCGTGCTTTTACGACGGCGGCGCTTATAAATCCAGTCCCCGGCTTTTGCGGCCTAGCTCCGCTTCGTTCCCGCCCCCTCCCTGTCAATCAGGGAAGGGGACAGGCGTTGTGCAATCGTCAACGCCGAGGGCTGGAGCCTTATTTACATGCTCCAGCCCTCTCACTGAACACAGTGGGACGCAGGTTTCCCGCTTTTTGTCTGAGCACACCCAGGGCCCGCCCCCCCTCCACAGAGACGCCGGCAGCCATTCCTGCATGCAGTCTGGCTGGGGAACGGACACAGGCTCTGGGAGACCCAGACAAGGGATTTCTGGCGACCTCACACCCGCGTTAAGCGGGCGGTAAGCAGCACATTCGTGCTGGCCCCACTAGTGCCACAGTGTTATTTAGTGTACTTTTTCCTGTACCAGATATATCGATATATATTGCACTGTAAAGTTGCTTCTTGGCTGTATACCCCTATTGCTCTGAGGAGACGACAACATGTCATCTGCAAAACGCAAGGGTGCCAAGACACGGGCTGTGAACGCTGCTTGTGCCGCTTGTGGGGCTAATCTACCGGCAGGTTATAATGACCCCCATTGTGTGCAATGTTCGGTCCCGGTGCCACTTCGTCAGCCGGAGCCTATGGTGGTAGTGGCCCAGGCAGAGTCGCCGGTGAACCCTGTCCCGGTGACGGGGACAGAGTTTGCTGTTTTTGCTGACAGGATGTCTGTCACTATGACAAAAATCCTAGAGACCTTGCAGGCCAGGCCAGTTACTCAGTCCATGGACACTGCTGCGTCAATGTTCCCCGGTCCCCCTCAGTTGGAGTTAATCAGTGCTTCAAGGGGGTCCCAGGCATCTCAGCCTGACGGCTCTGATTCAGATGACAGTCCCAGGCAGCCTAAGCGTGCTCGCTGGGAGAGACCCCCCACGTCATCACGCGGATCAGGGTCTCAGCGAGAAGAGTCTCTACATGATGAGACAGAGGAGGGTGATCAGGAGTCTAATCCTGACACCGCTCTCAATCTGGATACTCCTGATGGTGACGCCATGGTAAATGACCTTATAGCGGCCATCAATAGTCTATTGGAAATTTCTCCCCCTGCCCCTTCTGCAGAGGAGGCAGCTGCACAGCAGGAGAAGTTCCATTTCAGGTATCCCAAGCCTAAACTGAGTACTTTTCTGGACCACGCTGACTTCAGAGAATCAGTCCAGAAACACCATGCTTACCCAGACAAGCGTTTCTCCAAACGTCTTAAGGATACACGTTATCCCTTTCCCCCTGACGTGGTCAAACGCTGGACCCAGTGTCCAAAGGTGGACCCCCCAATCTCCAGGCTTGCAGCTAGATCCATAGTTGCAGTGGAAGATGGGGCTTCACTTAAAGATGCCAATGACAGACAGATGGACCTTTGGTTAAAGTCTGTCTATGAAGCTATCGGCGCGTCGTTTGCTCCAGCATTCGCGGCCGTGTGGGCACTCCAAGCTATTTCAGCTGGTCTGGCACAGGTGGACTCTATCATATGTCCAGCAGTGCCGCGAGTAGCGTTCCTAACCTCGCAAATGTCTGCGTTTGCGACTTACGCTATCAACGCTGTCCTGGACTCTACAAGCCGTACCTCAATTGCGTCTGCCAACTCTGTTGTCTTGCGCAGAGCCTTGTGGTTAAAGGAATGGAAAGCGGATTCTGCTTCCAAAAAATGTTTAACCAGCTTGCCGCTATCTGTAGATAGACTGTTTGGTGAACAATTGGCTGAAATCATTAAGCAATCCAAGGGTAAGGACTCCTCCTTACCCCAGCCCAGATCAAGCAAACCTCAACAGAGGAAGTGGCAGTCGAGGTTTCGGTCCTTTCGAGGCTCCAGCAGGACCCAATTCTCCTCGTCCAAAGGGACTCAGAAGGAGCAAAGGAGCTCAGATTCCTGGCGGGCTCAGTCACGCCCCAAGAAAGCAACCGGAGGAACCGCTTCCAAGGCGGCTGCCTCATGACTTTCGGCCTCGTCCCTCCGCATCCTCGGTCGGTGGCAGGCTCTCCCGCTTTTGCGACATTTGGCTGCCACAGGTCAAAGACCGGTGGGTAGCAGACATTTTGTCTCACGGGTACAGGATAGAATTCAGTTCTCGTCCTCCGCCTCGGTTCTTCAGAACCTCCCCACATCCCGACCGAGCAGATGCCCTTCTGCAGGCGGTGTGCTCACTAAAAGCAGAAGGAGTGGTGATCCCTGTTCCTCTGCAGGAACAAGGGCAAGGTTTTTACTCCAATCTTTTCGTGGTTCCAAGAAAGGACTGCTCGTTCCGTCCTGTTCTGGACCTAAAGCTGCTCAACAAGCATGTGAACGCCAGGCGGTTCCGGATGGAATCCCTCCGATCCGTCATTGCCTCAATGTCTCAAGGAGATTTCCTTGCATCAATAGACATCAAAGATGCTTATCTCCACGTGCCGATTGCTACAGAGCACCAACGTTTTCTACGTTTCGTGATAGGAGACGACCATCTCCAGTTCGTAGCTCTGCCATTTGGTCTGGCGACAGCACCACGGGTTTTCACCAAGGTCATGGCGGCAGTGGTAGCAGTCTTGCATTCTCAGGGACACTCGGTGATCCCTTACTTGGACGATCTACTTGTCAAAGCACCCTCTCAAGAGGCATGCCAACACAGCCTGAATGTTGCGCTGGAGACTCTCCAGACTTTCGGGTGGATCATCAACTTTTCAAAGTCAAACCTGGCACCGACTCAATCACTAACGTATCTTGGCATGGAGTTTCATACTCTCTCAGCGATAGTGAAGCTTCCGCTGGACAAGCAGCGGTCTCTACAGACAGGGGTGCAGTCTCTCCTTCAGGGTCAGTCGCACCCCTTAAGGCGCCTCATGCACTTCCTAGGGAAGATGGTGGCAGCAATGGAGGCAGTCCCGTTCGCGCAGTTTCATCTGCGCCCACTTCAATGGGACATTCTCCGCCAATGGGACGGGAAGATGACTTCCCTAGACAGGAAGGTCTCCCTTTCTCAGACGGCCAAGGACTCTCTGCAATGGTGGCTTCTCCCCACCTCATTATCACAGGGAAGATCGTTCCTGCCCCCATCCTGGGCAGTGGTCACGACAGACGCGAGTCTGTCAGGGTGGGGAGCAGTTTTTCTCCACCACAGGGCTCAAGGGACGTGGACTCAGCAGGAGTCCACACTTCAGATCAATGTTCTGGAAATCAGGACAGTGTATCTTGCCCTATTGGCCTTCCAGCAGTGGCTGGAAGGAAAGCAAATCCGAATTCAGTCGGACAACTCCACAGCGGTGGCATACATCAACCACCAAGGAGGGACACGCAGTCGGCAAGCCTTCCAGGAAGTCCGGCGGATTCTGATGTGGGTGGAGGAAAGAGCATCCACCATATCAGCAGTTCACATCCCGGGCGTAGAAAACTGGGAAGCAGACTTCCTCAGTCGCCAGGGCATGGACGCAGGGGAATGGTCCCTTCACCCGGACGTGTTTCAGGAAATCTGCCGCCGCTGGGGGGTGCCGGACGTCGACCTAATGGAGTCTCGGCACAACAACAAGGTCCCGACCTTCATAGCGCGGTCTCGCGATCAAAGAGCTCTGGCGGCAGACGCCTTAGTGCAAGATTGGTCGCAGTTCCGGCTCCCTTATGTGTTTCCACCTCTGGCACTCCTGCCCAGAGTGTTACGCAAGATCAGATCCGATTGCGGCCGCGTCATACTCGTCGCCCCAGACTGGCCGAGGAGGTCGTGGTACCCGGATCTGTGGCATCTCACGGTAGGCCAACCGTGGGCACTACCAGACCGTCCAGACTTACTGTCCCAAGGGCCGTTTTTCCATCGGAATTCTGCGGCCCTGAACCTGACTGTGTGGCCATTGAGTCCTGGATCCTAGCGGCTTCAGGATTACCCCAAGGGGTCGTGGCCACCATGAGACAGGCTAGGAAGTCCACTTCTGCTAAGATCTACCACAGAACGTGGAAGATTTTCTTATCCTGGTGCTCTGCACAAGGAGTATCCCCCTGGCCATTCGCGTTACCTGTCTTTCTTTCCTTCCTGCAATCTGGGTTGGAAAAGGGCTTGTCGCTCGGCTCCCTTAAAGGGCAAGTTTCAGCACTATCCGTGTTTTTTCAGAAGCGTCTAGCGCGACTTTCTAAGGTGCGCACGTTCTTGCAGGGGGTGTGTCATATCGTACCTCCGTACAGGCGGCCGTTAGATCCGTGGGATCTAAACAAGGTCCTTGTTGCTCTCCAGAAGCCGCCTTTCGAGCCCCTGAGGGATGTGTCACTTTCTCGACTCTCACAGAAAGTGGTTTTTCTGGTAGCGGTCACGTCTCTTCGGAGAGTGTCTGAACTAGCAGCGCTGTCATGCAAAGCTCCTTTCCTGGTGTTCCACCAGGACAAGGGGGTGCTTCGCCCCATTCAGGAGTTTCTCCCTAAGGTGGTATCCTCTTTTCACCTTAATCAGGATATCTCCTTGCCTTCCTTTTATCCGCATGCAGTTCATCGGTATGAAAAGGATCTACATTTGTTGGATCTGGTGAGAGCACTCAGAATCTACATTTCCCGCACGGCGCCCCTGCGCCGCTCGGATGCACTCTTTGTCCTTGTCGCTGGTAAGCGCAAAGGGTCGCAGGCTTCCAAGGCCACCCTGGCTCGATGGATCAAAGAACCAATTCTTGAAGCCTACCGTTCTGCTGGGCTTCCGGTTCCATCAGGGCTGAAGGCCCATTCTACCAGAGCCGTGGGTGCGTCCTGGGCATTACGACACCAGGCTACGGCTCAACAGGTGTGCCAGGCAGCTACCTGGTCGAGTCTGCACACTTTCACCAAACATTATCAGGTGCATACCTATGCTTCGGCGGACGCCGGCCTAGGTAGAAGAGTCCTGCAGGCGGCAGTTGCCTCCCCGTAGGGGAGGGCTGTCTTTGCAGCTCTAACATGAGGTATTTCTTTACCCACCCAGGGACAGCTTTTGGACGTCCCAATCGTCTGGGTCTCCCAATGGAGCGCCGAAGAAGAAGGGAATTTTGTTACTTACCGTAAATTCCTTTTCTTCTAGCTCCTATTGGGAGACCCAGCACCCGCCCTGTTGTCCTTCGGGATTTTTGGTTGTTTTTCGGGTACACATGTTGTTCATGTTGAACGGTTTTCAGTTCTCCGACGTTACTTCGGAGTGAATTTGTTTAAACCAGTTATTGGCTTTCCTCCTTCTTGCTTTTGCACTAAAACTGGTGAGCCAGTGATCCCACTGGGGGTGTATAGCCAGAAGGGGAGGGGCCTTACACTTTTTAGTGTAATGCTTTGTGTGGCCTCCGGAGGGCAGTGCTATACACCCCAATCGTCTGGGTCTCCCAATAGGAGCTAGAAGAAAAGGAATTTACGGTAAGTAACAAAATTCCCTTCTTTTGGTTAGTAGTAGTCCAGCATTCCAATCGAGAACCATAATTACCACCGCTTAGCTACAGTTACCAGCGATGAGGACAGAATTTGCCCTTTATGGTATAGCATCCTGGCACTAAAATATCAACTTTACTTTTTCCATATCTAATAATTTATGCTATGTTCTCAGACACCACTGCAGGGACCTCGATATTACTGCCACTTATATGCCAAAGGAAGAACAGAGCCCAGAGCTGGTCTCTCCATGGCATGTTGCCCATATTATCTTTTGTGATATGGGATTACGGCACAGCCTTCTGCTTCATGACCAGTGAGTGCCCAAGCACCTGCTGCCGCCCACCATCTTCATACCAGAATGCTGGTCACATGGGTGAAGTCCGCAGTCACTGTACTGCACACAGGGCTGTAGTGGAGTGTGCGCAGGGTAGGTAGCCACTTGTGTGGAAGCTCAGCTGAGGAGAAAGTATGTGTGGCAGGCCTCTACAGCCTACCATCCCATCTGCTGGCAGCTTCATTGTTTTGGTTATTAGTGGAGTTTCCAGGTCACGGCTTTAGCTGAATACAGCTGTGTTCTTGTAGCTGGAGAAGCAATTCCTGAAACGTGTGATATCTGGGCATTGAGTGATGGCCAGGATGCTAGGGCTGCAAGCCTATAGGTTATTTTTTGTCTTTCTCCATAGATTCATTACAAATTAAACATTCGTTGGTTTTGTTTTTTCCCTCTTATATTTTTGTTTTATGTAATCAAGTAACACAAGTTTCTATTTTTTTTGCAGTCGCAGCCTGGCTGAAGCTTGTTCAGATGGAGATGTAAATGCCGTCCGTAAACTCCTCAATGAAGGTAGAAGTGTGAATGAGCACACGAAGGAAGGCGAAAGTCTGCTCTGCTTGGCCTGTTCAGCTGGATATTACGAACTGGTACAAGTGAGTATAGGGAAACACCATTAGACAAAATCACTGTAGATGGCTTTAATTGACAAATCTCCCAAATTTAGTTTAAAGGGAACCTGTCACCAGATTTTCCCTATTAAACTAAAAGAATCCCCTTCTGTAGCTCCTGGGCTACATTCTATAAAGATGCACCTTGGCCCTGACTCCCCTTCCAGACCCCAAAAATAACTTTAGAAAACCTGGCCGTTAGGTATGCTAATCACCTCTGTTCGCCAGATGGGCGGGCTTATTTTCTGCTCCTGTCCAGCCCCTCCCTCCTGCCGCTGATCACCGTACTCCTTTCTTGATTGATGTGATGATGCCTCCGTCATCATCCTCGTCACATTTTCAAATCTCACGCCTGTGCAGTTATGTCGGCTTGCGCAGGCGCAGTTCGCTCTGCCATATTGCGGGCGGAGCAGAAAACATAGCTGCCCTCGCGCCGCTTAGCTAAATGCGCAGGCGCGAGATTATGGGCAGGTACGAGGATGGCGCTGATGAGCTCATGCACAACACCGACCATAGTCTCGCTCATGTGCATTTAGCTCACCAGCGCGAGCAAGGGCACCTGTTTTCTGCTCTGCCTGCAATATGGCAGAGCGAACAGCGCCGGTGCGAACCGATCTAACTGCAGAGGCGTGAGATTTGAAAATGCGACGAGAATGATAGAGGCGTCATCACGTCAATCAAGAAAGGAGGACAGCGATCAGCGGCAGGAGGGGGAACAAAAGCAGAAAATAAGCCCGCCCATGTGGCCAACACACACAGGTAATTAGCATACCTAATGGCCAGGTTTTATAAAGTTATTTTTGGGGTCTGGAAGGGGAGTCAGGGCCAAGGTGCACCTTCATAGAATGCAGCCCAGGAGCTGCAGAAGATGATTCTTTTAGTTTAATAGGGAAAAATCTAGTGACAGGTTCCCTTTAAATTGTCATTTTACTGGCCACTTTCTTTGTCACGTCACAATTTTAACCTTACATTTTGCGATGTACCATATTTTTCGTTTTATAGGATGTACCTCAAAATTAGAGGAGGAAAATAGGAAAAAATACTTTTTGATGTTAAAATGAGGGTCCGCCTTACAATCCTAGTGTGTCTTACATCTTGCCAGGAGAGAGCGGCGAAGCGGCTCAGGAGGGTCACAGGAGGCAGGGTCGGCGATGCTGCAGGCTCGGAGGAGGGGGTGTTGCGGCTCAGGAGGGTCAGAGATGCTGCAGCTTGGAGGCTTCGCGGTGGCAGGCACCATTGATCTGGCGGCGGACTGCAACCTCCATTGAATCGCATGTGGTTGATGAGATTGACCTCAAGAAAATGGCCATGGAGGCAGCACGTGCGCAGATAGGTTTCCGCAGCCATTTTCTTCAGTCCATCGTGTCCGTCTCATACGCGCCGCCTCCATGTGCATTTTTTTTTGTCAATTACGTCAACCGCGGGCAAATTAATGGATCTCGCTGCTAGATCAACAGCGCCCGCCGCATCACCGACCCTCCGTCCTGTGACCCTCTTGGGCTGCTCCACTGCAGTGACCCCCTCCTCCGAGCCCTCAGTTTTGCCGACCCTGCCTCCCGTGACCCCGCTCCTTCACCGCTGCTTCGGTAAGCCATATTCGGATTATAGGACTCACCCCTATTTTACCTCCAATTTTGGGGGGAAGAAAGTGCCTCTTATAATCTAGAAAGTACCATACTTTAAGGTCTAAAATAAAACTTAAACTATTGGCCTTCTTTTTTTTTTTTTTTATACTGCATATATCATAACTTTTGATTTGGCATGTAATGTTTCAGTGTTACTTCAGGCTGAGACCTGTTCTCACATCTTGGACCTTGATGAGCAGTTCTGGGTAGACTTTTCCTGCCACCTGTTGGCCTTTGTCAAGCATTGCTTCCAAAGAAAGCTCATCGTGAGAACCAGTGACTTTCTGTAGCAATGTCTCAAGCTTTTTCCTTGCTTCTCCTAAATGCTTCAAAAGTGCAGAATGTGAGGTGCTCGGTGCCCTCTCGCTCTTCTGTAGGTCGTACCAGAGATTGTGAAACCTGAGCATTGTAAACTAGAAAAGGGAGTGATGTCGTTTACCCCAACATTGGAGAGAAACAATCCCTTTATTAATGACATCAGAGTGTTTCCTTTTTAATTGAGTGAATAGTGGTAAATTCTGTTGGGATGTAATAAAGCATAGAAAATGATATGAGTGATCTTAAAATTCTCAATTGGGGGATAATTGTTCCCAAAGAATTGCACAAATATGAAACAAGATGCTGCTAAGAAATTGCAAAGTGTGAGTAAACTCTGGCCAGATGGGTTATAAAATATGGAGAGACTGGTTGGTGGCACATTGTAGTTTAGGAAGGTGACTCAAAAATAAAGAACTTTCCAAATATACTAATTTTCATTTTTTGTTTTTATCACAATGTCCATAAAAGTGTAGTCTATCAAAATCTGGTTACGGCTTCCAAACAGAGTAGCCATCTGTTACAGCCAGAGAACCAGTTTTACTTCTTGCGTTCTCTAAAAGAAGCCAAAAAAATGCTTTACTATCCAAAGGAGAAAAAAAATGGAGCTGCTCCTAAAATCACATGTATGAAAAAAACCTTAAAGTGTGCGCAGAAAGGAAGGAGAGTTTAAAGCGCACCAATCACCAGGATTTTCCTATATAACCTAGTGCCAGTATAGCACTGGCTTTATCAGGCCGATTCACTACATACCTTTAGTGGTCAGCTAGGATGTATAGCTTTTGAAACACAAGCAAATAAAGCTTGTAAAATGAACAGGGTTTTTTTTGATTGGCAGCAGCTGCTGATCAGCTGATAGCTGGGGTGGAATTTGATAGTGATTCCCGCCCTCCTGCCTGTTCTGCCCCCTATCTACGCTAATTTTATTATAGAAAGTTGTGGCTAGAAGGAACTTGCTGATGTCATACCCATGTGACCAAAAAGGGTGAGGCCTTAGCCAACAAAAATATTGCTTCCTGGTATCGGCTATGTTGGCTGAAGCCCTGCCTCTTCTGGTCACATGGGTCTGACATCTGCAAGGTCCTTCGAGCCACCATGATTTATAGCCACAACCATTAGTTAAATGTCTCTATAATAGTATTGGCATAAATGATAGGGGGAGGAACAACAAGCAAGAGGGTGGGAATCACTATCAAACCCCACCCCAGCTATTAGGAGCTGCAGCTGCTGTCAATCAAAAAACTGTTTATTTTACAAACTTAACTTGCTTGTGTTTTAAAAACTATATATCCGAGCTGACCACTAAAGGTATGTATAGAATCAGCCTCATGGTGCCAGTATAGCACTGGCTTTAGGTTATATAGGAAAATTCTAGTGATTGGTGCACTTTAAATGGCTTGTTCTGTAACTTGTTAACCCATAGAGAAAATAAAATAATAAAATTGTGACAATTGGTGTTTTTTCTGGTGCTGTCCCGTCTCTCCCCCTCCCGGTGTAGGGTAGCATGGAATAGTGAAATGTATTGTGGCTTTCAGAGACCCTTTTATAGGGGCAGCAAACCCAAATGGGGAGAAATACTTCATTCAATTACAGAATGCACTCCGTTTTCTAAAGATTGTTTGAAAGTTGATGAGACTCTTGTATAGTATTAAAATCCTACCATAATAAGCAGATTTAGGAGTAAATTAAAATGTTTTTCTAATTTCCAGGTTTTACTTGCGATGCATGCGAATGTTGAAGATAGAGGCAATAAAGGGGACATCACTCCTCTGATGGCCGCAGCCAGTGGTGGTTTTGTGGATATTGTGAAGGTGCTCCTACTGCATTCTGCAGATGTCAACGCTCGGTCCTCAACTGGTGGGTAACTCAAGTCTCTGTGGCTCGCTATTATATTCTAGTAATGGGTGACATTCATCATCTACACAATTATTTTCTTTCTAGGAAATACAGCTCTAACCTATGCGTGTGCTGGAGGATTTGTTGACGTAGTTAAAGTTTTGTTGGAGGAAGGTGCCAATATAGAGGAGCATAATGAGAATGGACACACTGCATTGATGGAGGCTGCTAGTTCTGGACATGTTGAGGTTGCAAAGATTTTGCTGGAAAATGGAGCTGGCATTAATACTCATTCTAATGAGTTTAAAGAGAGTGCACTGACGTTGGCATGCTATAAAGGTTTGTATTCCAGATAAGAGATCACAAAATAGTAGCGATTTCTGTAACGAAAAATAAAGTTCTTGTACATTCCCAAAAAAATCTTATAAATTCATACTAAAAAAAAATAATTTCAGAAAGGTATACAATTTTAAGTTTCCTGTGTGTCTGTATGTCTGTGTGTCTGTGTGGTTTAGCCAAGTAACCATTCCAGCCCACATCTGTCACAACTGATTGATAGTGAGGATTGGACTGGCTTGGCTGCTGAAATGAGCCAGCCCCATTCACAGAACTGATGGTATCCGAACACCAAAAACTCTTGTGCGCAGACTGGAAATGGAGCTCCCGGGACGACCCCACTCACTGTTAAAGGTTCTGAAATATGGAAACTAATGCATAATACAAATATATCTGACATACCAGGCTTTCAGAATACACTGTCATGGCTGGGATTTCTGGCCATTGTGGGGCTTGTATCGTATAGTATTACACTCGCCCCCTCTACAGACTCTTTTCAGATGTCCGTTTTTCCTCAACGCAACTGCTAAGTGCGTGATGACTGACTGCTAATGCCATATGCTGGAGCAGAATTACCTACTTTCTCTGGATGCACAGCCTTGGCATCTCCGATACTTGGAACACTTACTAGAAGCTGCAGCTCCTCCCCCTTTGCTCCCCATAGACTTCTATGGGCAGCATCTATAACCTGATACCCCAATATACAAACTTTTGTGTATTGATGTTTAGCTGTAGATCATCAGTGTAGGAGTAAGGGGATTTTTTTGCAAAATATAAGATTTTGTTTATTAACACTGTTACTTTGTTTTTTTTTTTATAAAAAAGAAAAAAAACAAAACAAAAACAGTTAATTGTTTTCCCCATGTATAAATTACTCTGAAGATGTAAAAATACAGACTTTATATGCTTAGGCGAGTGCAGTAAATACCTTTTTAGGCTTCAATCGTAGGGGTGGAGCTTTTGCTGGGATCAGTCACTATTGCTTAAGTTCAGGCATGATTCTTTTTTACTGTCACACCCCCAACATTGTAAGTGATTACACCACAGGTCCTTCACTATCCCTTCTCTGCAGAGCTCCGCCCATTATGGTCACATGGCAGTGAAGAACCTGTGCTGGTGTCACAATCGTATACATATATATATGTGTGTATGTGTGTGTGTGTGTGTGTGTGTGTGTGTGTATGTATAATGTGACAGGTTCCCTTTAAAGACAGTAATACTAAGTTTAAACGTAAGACAGACTTCCCTACAATATTTTAGTCTGTATGATTTTGTACTTTATTCCTTATCAGTCTGGCAGAAATTCTGTATTTCTTTGTCACTCCATTGGGAGACCCAGACAATTGGGTGTATAGCTTCTGCCTCCGGAGGCCACACAAAGTATTACACTTTAAAAAGTGTAACCCCTCCCCTCTGCCTATACACCCTCCCGTGCATCACGGGCTCCTCAGTTTTTATGCTTTGTGCGAAGGAGGCTGACATCCACGCATAGCTCCACATCTTAGTCAGCAGCAGCTGCTGACTAGGTCAGATGGAAGAAAAGAGGGCCCATAACAGGGCCCCCAGCATGCTCCCTTCTCACCCCACTCTGGTCGGCGGTGTTGTTAAGGTTGAGGTACCCATTGCGGGTACATAGGCAGGAGCCACATGCTGTTTTCCTTCCCCATCCCTTAAGGGCTCTGGGTGAAGTGGGATCCTAATCGGTCTCCAGGCACGGGGACCGTGCTCCCTCCGCAGCCCCTGGGGAATCTGCTGGACAGGAGCCGGGTATCGTCCGGGACAAGGCCCTGCTACTGTGAGGTACTCTGTGTCCCCTTGGGGGACCGCGCATGGAGCGCTTGTGCCATACACACTGCAGCACTGCTGGGTGTGTTAGTGCGCCGGGGACTACCGCGCCGACCGCGCTTATTTGCCGGCCGCGCTTATAACTTTAGTCCCCGGCTTTTGCGGCCTAGTATCGCATATTCCCGCCCCCAGGCCTGCCAGTCAGGGGAAGGGCGGGACGCTGCACAGGACGTCAGCGCTGAGGGCTGGAGCATACTTTGTATCCTCCTCCCCCCTCACTCAGCTCAGTGGGGCACCAGATTCCCGCACTTTCTAGGGCACGCCCACGGCCCCCTCCTCCCCACAGAACGCCGGCAGCCATTCCTGTCAGCACTTCTGACGCTGGAGAGGAGAGACAACACGGCTCTGGGAGGCCCAGGCAGGGATTCTGGTGATCACACAACCGCTTTGAGCGGTCGGTAAGCAGCACCTGTGGTGCTGGCCCCACTGAGTGCCGAAGTGTACATATATATATATATATATATATATATATATATATATATATATGCTTATATGCTATACATTTACACTGTACGGTCGCACTGTTGATTTTTGGCTATATACCCTCCTGGATTGTACTCTGAGGAGACAACAGCATGTCGTCCGCAAAAAGCAAGGGTGCCAAAGCACAGGCTTACTTTGCAACCTGTACCTCATGTGCGGCTATACTACCGGCAGGTTCCACCGACCCTCATTGTGTGCAATGCTCAGCCCCTGTGGCACTTACTCAGCCGGAGCCTCTGCTACTGGTGGCCCAGGTGGAACCACCTGCTACCACTGTCCAGGTGACAGGGACGGAGTTTGCAGTATTTGCTGACAAACTGTCTGAGACTATGGATAAATGGTCTGCTAAGATACTAGAAGCCTTACAGTCCAGACCGGTGACTCAGGCCCCGGGCACTGTTGAATCATTGACCCCAGGCACCCCTCAGTTGGAGCAGCAAAGTGCTCCTGGGGTGACCCATAGGTCCCAGGTTGAGGTCTCTGACACGGACCGCAGTCCCAGGCCGCCTAAGCGGGCTCGCTGGGAAATTCCCTCGACTTCATCACACTGTTCAGGGTCTCAGCAGGAGGACTCTCTGGATGATGAAGCGGAGGTAGCAGATCAGGATTCTGATCCTGAGGCCGCTCTCAACCTAGATACACCTGAAGGTGACGCCATAGTGAATGACCTTATAGCGACCATCAATCAGGTGTTGGATATTTCTCCCCCAGCTCCTCCAATTGAGGAGTCAGCTTCTCAGCAGGAGAAATTCCGTTTCAGGTTTCCCAAGCGTACAATGAGTACGTTTCTGGATCACTCTGACTTCAGAGAGGCAGTCCAGAAACACCGAGCTTGTCCAGATAAGCGTTTTTTCCAAGCGCCTCAAGGGCTGGGCTCAGTGTCCCAAGGTGGATCCTCCAGTCTCCAGACTGGCGGCTAGATCCATAGTTGCAGTGGAAGATGGGGCTTCACTCAAAGATGCCACTGACAGACAGATGGAGCTCTGGTTGAAATCCATCTATGAAGCTATCGGCGCGTCTTTTGCTCCAGCATTCGCAGCCGTATGGGCACTCCAAGCTATCTCAGCTTGTCATGCGCAGATTAATGCGGTCACACGTACGTCTGCTCCGCAAGTGGTGTCCTTAACCTCTCAGGCGTCGGCGTTTGCGTCCTACGCCATTAATGCTGTCCTGGACTCTGCGAGCCGTACGGCGGTAGCATCCGCCAATTCGGTGGCAGTCCGCAGGGCCATGTGGTTACGTGAATGGAAGGCAGACTCTGCTTCCAAAAAGTTCTTAACCGGTTTGCCATTTTCTGGCGACCGCCTGTTTGGTGAGCGATTGGATGAAATCATTAAACAATCCAAGGGAAAGGACTCATCCTTACCCCAGTCCAAACCAAACAGACCTCAACAACGGAAGGTACAATCGAGGTTTCGGTCCTTTCGGTCCGCGGGCAGGTCTCAATTCTCCTCGTCCAAAAGGCCTCAGAAGGATCAGAGGAACTCCGATTCATGGCGGTCTAAGTCACGTCCTAAAAAGACCGCCGGAGGAACCGCTCCCAAAGCGGCCTCCTCATGACTTTCGGCCTCCTCACACCGCATCCTCGGTCGGTGGCAGGCTTTTGCGACGCCTGGCTGCCACAGGTAAAAGACCGTTGGGTGAGAGACATTCTGTCTCACGGTTACAGGATAGAGTTCAGCTCTCGTCCTCCGACTCGATTCTTCAGAACATCTCCGCCCCCCGAGCGAGCCGATGCTCTTCTTCAGGCGGTGTGCACTCTGAAGGCAGAAGGAGTGGTGATCCCTGTTCCTTTTCAGCAACAGGGTCACGGTTTTTACTCCAACTTGTTCGTGGTGCCGAAAAAGGACGGATCCTTCCGTCCTGTTCTGGACCTAAAACTGCTCAACAAACACGTAAAAACCAGGCGGTTCCGGATGGAATCGCTCCGCTCCGTCATCGCCTCAATGTCCCAAGGAGATTTCCTAGCATCAATCGACATCAAAGATGCTTATCTCCACGTACCGATTGCACCAGAGCATCAACGCTTCCTGCGTTTCGCCATAGGGGACGAACACCTTCAGTTCGTGGCTCTGCCTTTCGGCCTGGCGACAGCCCCATGGGTCTTCACCAAGGTCATGGCAACAGTAGTAGCAGTTCTGCACTCTCAGGGACACTCGGTGATCCCTTACTTAGACGATCTGCTTGTCAAGGCACCCTCTCAAGTGGCATGCCAACACAGTCTGAGCATTGCTCTAGAGACTCTCCAGAGTTTCGGGTGGATCATCAATTTTCCAAAGTCAAATCTGACACCGGCCCAATCACTGACATATCTTGGCATGGAGTTTCATACTCTCTCAGCGATAGTGAAGCTTCCGCTGGACAAACAGCGTTCACTACAGACAGGGGTGCAATCTCTCCTTCAAGGCCAGTCACACCCCTTGCGGCGCCTCATGCACTTCCTAGGGAAGATGGCAGCAGCAATGGAGGCAGTTCCTTTTGCGCAGTTTCATCTGCGTCCACTTCAATGGGACATTCTCCGCAAATGGGACAGGAAGTCGACGTCCCTCGACAGGAACGTCTCCCTTTCTCGGGCAGCCAAGGCTTCCCTTCAGTGGTGGCTTCTTCCCACTTCTCTGTCGAAGGGGAAATCCTTCCTGCCCCCATCCTGGGCTGTGGTCACGACGGACGCGAGCCTGTCAGGGTGGGGAGCGGTCTTTCTCCACCACAGGGCTCAGGGTACTTGGACTCAGCCAGAGTCCTCCCTTCAGATCAATGTTCTGGAGATAAGGGCAGTGTATCTTGCCCTAAAGGCGTTCCAGCCGTGGCTGGAAGGCAAGCAGATCCGAATTCAGTCGGACAACTCCACAGCGGTGGCATACATCAACCACCAAGGCGGAACACGCAGTCGGCAAGCCTTCCAGGAAGTCCGGCAGAAGCCTCCACCATATCCGCAGTTCACATCCCGGGCGTAGAAAACTGGGAAGCAGACTTTCTCAGTCGCCAGGGCATGGACGCTGGGGAATGGTCCCTTCACCCGGACGTGTTTCAAGAGATCTGTTGCCGCTGGGGGATGCCGGACGTCGATCTAATGGCGTCCCGGCACAACAACAAGGTCCCGACATTCATGGCACGGTCTCAAGATCACAGAGCTCTGGCGGCAGACGCCTTAGTTCAGGATTGGTCGCAGTTTCAACTCCCTTATGTGTTTCCTCCTCTGGCACTGTTGCCCAGAGTGTTACGCAAGATCAGGTCCGACTGCCGCCGCGCCATCCTCGTCGCTCCAGACTGGCCGAGGAGGTCGTGGTACCCGGATCTGTGGCATCTCACGGTGGGCCAACCGTGGGCACTACCAGACCGATCAGACTTGCTGTCTCAAGGGCCGTTTTTCCATCTGAATTCTGCGGCCCTCAACCTGCCTGTGTGGCCATTGAGTCCTGGATCCTAGCGTCTTCAGGGTTATCTCAAGAGGTCATTGCCACTATGAGACAGGCTAGGAAACCAACGTCCGCCAAGATCTACCACAAGACGTGGAGGATATTCTTATCTTGGTGCTCTGATCAGGGTTTTTCTCCCTGGCCATTTGCCTTGCCCACTTTTCTTTCCTTCCTTCAATCCGGATTGGAAAAAGGTTTGTCGCTCGGCTCCCTTAAGGGACAAGTCTCAGCGCTCTGTGTTTTTTCAGAAGCGCCTAGCCAGACTTCCACAGGTACGCACGTTCCTGCAGGGGGTTTGTCACATAGTCCCTCCTTACAAGCGGCCGTTAGAACCCTGGGATCTGAACAGGGTGCTGATGGCTCTTCAGAAACCACCTTTCGAGCCAATGAAGGATATTTCTCTCTCACGCCTTTCGCAGAAAGTGGTCTTCCTAGTAGCAGTCACATCACTTCGGAGAGTGTCTGAGCTAGCAGCGCTGTCATGCAAAGCCCCTTTCCTGGTGTTTCACCAGGACAAGGTGGTTCTGCGTCCGGTTCCGGAATTCCTCCCTAAGGTGGTATCCCCCTTTCATCTCAATCAGGATATCTCCTTACCCTCTTTTTGTCCTCATCCAGTTCACCAATGTGAAAGGGATTTGCACTTGTTAGATCTGGTGAGAGCACTCAGACTCTACATTTCTCGTACGGCGCCCTTGCGCCGCTCGGATGCACTCTTTGTCCTTGTCGCTGGCCAGCGTAAAGGGTCACAGGCTTCCAAATCAACCCTGGCTCGGTGGATCAAGGAACCAATTCTCGAAGCTTACCGATCTTCTGGGCTTCCGGTTCCCTCAGGGCTGAAGGCCCATTCTACCAGAGCCGTGGGCGCGTCCTGGGCTTTGCGGCACCAGGCTACGGCTCAGCAGGTGTGTCAGGCAGCTACCTGGTCGAGCCTGCACACTTTCACGAAACACTATCAGGTGCATACCTATGCTTCGGCAGATGCCAGCCTAGGTGGGCGAGTCCTTCAGGCGGCGGTTGCCCACCTGTAGGAAGGGGCCGTTTTACGGCTCTATTACGAGGTTTTACTTTACCCACCCAGGGACTGCTTTTGGACGTCCCAATTGTCTGGGTCTCCCAATGGAGCGACAAAGAAGGGAATTTTGTTTACTTACCGTAAATTCCTTTTCTTCTAGCTCCAATTGGGAGACCCAGCACCCGCCCCTGTTCCCTTCGGGCTGTTGTTCTTTGTGTACACATGTTGTTCATGTTGAATGGTTTCAGTTCTCCGAAATTCCTTCGGATTGAATTTACTTTAAACCAATTTATAATTTTTCCTCCTTCTTGCTTTTGCACCAAAACTGAGGAGCCCGTGTGATGCACGGGGGGGTGTATAGGCAGAAGGGGAGGGGCTTTACACTTTTAAGTGTAATACTTTGTGTGGCCTCCGGAGGCAGAAGCTATACACCCAATTGTCTGGGTCTCCCAATTGGAGCTAGAAGAAAAGGAATTTACGGTAAGTAAACAAAATTCCCGTCTTTCATAAACCTGATTTGGCATGGCTGACTAAATGGGATCACATTTACCAATCTCAGGAACTTCCCTCCTGCAGTATGATATGGCTTGACTTAAGGCATGGCCCTGTGAGAATAAAGGCACACAGATATCATCCATGATCCATGTGCTTTTTATTTAATTAATTTTTTTTTTTTATTTTTTTTTTTTTTTATACGGTTTAAGTAGAAGTTCAGATCTCCCCACTCCCATACGCGAAAACCTGATGCCACACAGATTTTATAAACTGACCTGCAGGTCAAAAATGGGTCCAGCATGTAAAAAAAAGTGTGCCAAATAGACCTTTAGAGACCTCTCCCACAGCTTGCATCTTGTGAGTCCTAAAAACTAGTAATGGGCCGACTCGCAGATAACTGCGACCGGCGGACCTGACCAGATTAAAAAAAAAAAAAAAAAAAAAAAAAAGTTGTTCCGTCCTGGAGTTTATCCCAGTTATCTGGCCAGATGCCGTTGCCTATAAACTGGAAGTCTATGGGGACCAGAATCCGGTGGATAAAAATGGTGGTGGAAGGGATAGGAGCAAACGCTTTATGCTTACTGAGTCTCTGGCACAGCTGTATCTGCTCCCTCAGCCGCTCATTTACTTTCATGCATATGCACTGCTTCCCTCGCCCACTGAGGGCTGTGATTGGTTGCAGTCAGATGCGCCCCCATCCTGAGTGTCAGCTTGTCAGCTGACTGCTTCCAATCAGATGCTACCTGTCTATTGTGGCATAAAAATAAATAAAAAAAAAATTGGAGTAGAGTTTCCCATATTATGATACCCAGCACAGATGAAGCATAAGGCTACAGGGTGCAGCCCCCAGCCGTGCGCTTATCCTCGCTGTGAATCATAATAGGAGGAACCGCATGTGGCTTTTTAAATTGATTTAAATAATTGAAGAAAAATTGCGTGCCTTCCCCCAAAATTTTTATACTAAGCATGATAAAGCCAGACAGGTGGGGGCTGGTATTCTCAGGCCAGGGAGACCCATGGTTATTGAACTTTCCCAGCCTAAAAGTAGCAGCCTGCAGCCCCCCAAGATTGCCGCGTCCATTAGAAGTGACAATCCTAGCACATTAACCGGTTCTTCCCGATTCCCCTGGTGGGTTGGCAGTCGGGGTAATTGGGGGTTAATTGCAGCTCACAGCTGTCACTAAGTTCTAGATTAGTAATGGGAGGCATCTGAGACCCCTCCCCCATTACTAATCTGGTAGTGAAAATAAACACGCCAAAAAATCCTTTATTTGAAATGAAATGCAAAAAAAACCCCTCTTTTACCACTTTATTAAACCCCAAAACACCCCTGTAGAGGCAACCTAATCCACACGAGGCCCCATGATTGCAGCTTTGTTTGCTACGTCTAAATACACAGCAAGCACCATAGAACATGACTGCGCGCTGCGAGCTTCAGGCATAGATTAAGTCGTGCGATCGGTGGTGATGTCCACTCAAGTGATTTGCAGGCACAGCTGGAGGTTCGCACATCCCTCCACCAATGACCGCTAATGATTCCAGCTAATTTTGCTTTTAAAAATTCAAATAGCGCTCCTTTCGTTCCGAGCCCTGCTGTGCACCCAAACAGTAGATTTCCACCACATGTGAAGAATCTCCTTACTCAGGAGTAATTGTACAACAAATTGTAGAGTGCATTTTCTCAATACCTTTGCGAAAATGCTAATTTTTATGGCTAAAGTAACATTTTTGTGGGGAAAAAGTAACCTTTTCATTTTTTCTTTCCACACTGCTGTGGTTCCTGTGAAGCACCTAAAGAGTTAATAAACTTGGATGTGGTTTTGAGCAGTGAGTTGTGCAGTTAGAATGGTGTCAGTTTTGGGTATTTTGTTATCTAATCCTCTGTCACGTCAAATGTGATGTGATGTCCCTCAAAAAAAAAAAAATTGTTATTTTTGTTGGCAAAATGAAATGGCAGATAAACTTTGAACCCTTCTAACTCCCTAACAAAAATTATTTTCAAAAATTGCGCTGATGTAGACGTGGGGAAACGTTTAGTAACTTTTGTGTGACATAACTCTGATTTCTGGGCATAAAATTTCAAAGTTTGATCTTTGGAAAATTTTCATTCAACTTTTTTTTTATTTCTTTTTTATTTTCTTTTTTTACAAGCTGAAAAAATATTTGCCTAAATTTACAACCATCATGAAGTACAATATGTCACGAAAAAGTAATGTCAGAATCCTCGGGATCCGTTGATTTGTTCTATGTTATAACCTGGTCAGAATTGCAAAGAATGGCCTGGTCAGAAAGGTGAAAATGGGCTTCGGGTGTGATGGGGTTAACTTTGAATTTTTATGTCCTTAAACCAGAGAGTTGTCACACAAAATAGTTAATAAACATTAACCACATGTCTATTTTACATCAGCGCAATTTTTGAAACATTTTTTTTTTACTTTTTACAGTTATAGGAAGAAAGGAACAAGAAAAACGATCAAGCGTCCATAAGGTGAAAAAAGATTTTTTATTGATCAGTGTAAAGGTGGACACACAGATAAAAATACCATTAAAACACCAAAAAGGGAACAACCGGCAGTGAGTATTCACAGGATTTAGTGAATGCCAGACTTGATTAAGCACCAGAAGGTCACAATGGTAAAGAGTGCATAATTATGCCTATAAATTCATAAAGTGCATAGCCACATATGTTTATTAATAATACTGCATTATATACCCATGTCAAATCATTAATGCTGTCCAAACCGTATATATTGCATAATGCGCAGTCAAATCAGTCATGGGTATGATGCTGCACTATAGAGCTACATTCCATCAGTGCAATCAAATATAATGCTGCACTATGAGACTTATGTCACAGACATCAGTATAGTTGATGCAATGCTGCTCCCCAGGGCAATCTCATAGGACTATGTCACAAAGCTATATTTGAGTGTATATTGCACTATGAGACTATACCACAGGTGTTTGTGCAGTCAAGAGAGGCAAAGATCACATGAAATTGTATCAGAATACACATACAATCCGCTGCATAAGAGGTAAAGGTTCACCGTAAAGTGAGGATAGGGTGATAAGCCCCATAGAGTGATTTCGCTTATAATAACCGCAAATATGGCATTAATTATAGAAGCGGCGATGAAGCTTACCACATGTGCAGCAGGGTACGATGTGACCTGGCCGGAAGTTCCTAGGGTAGGCGGAACTTCCGGCCAGGTCACATCGTACCCTGCTGCACATGTGGTAAGCTTCATCGCCGCTTCTATAACCACATGTGCAGCAGGGTACGATGTGACCTGGCCGGAAGTTCCTAGGGTAGGCGGAACTTCCGGCCAGGTCACATCGTACCCTGCTGCACATGTGGTAAGCTTCATCGCCGCTTCTATAATTAATGCCATATTTGCGGTTATTATAAGCGAAATCACTCTATGGGGCTTATCACCCTATCCTCACTTTACGGTGAACCTTTACCTCTTATGCAGCGGATTGTATGTGTATTCTGATACAATTTCATGTGATCTTTGCCTCTCTTGACTGCACCAACACCTGTGGTATAGTCTCATAGTGCAATATACACTCAAATATAGCTTTGTGACATAGTCCTATGAGATTGCCCTGGGGAGCAGCATTGCATCAACTATACTGATGTCTGTGACATAAGTCTCATAGTGCAGCATTATATTTGATTGCACTGATGGAATGTAGCTCTATAGTGCAGCATCATACCCATGACTGATTTGACTGCGCATTATGCAATATATACGGTTTGGACAGCATTAATGATTTGACATGGGTATATAATGCAGTATTATTAATAAACATATGTGGCTATGCACTTTATGAATTTATAGGCATAATTATGCACTCTTTACCATTGTGACCTTCTGGTGCTTAATCAAGTCTGGCATTCACTAAATCCTGTGAATACTCACTGCCGGTTGTTCCCTTTTTGGTGTTTTAATGGTATTTTTATCTGTGTGTCCACCTTTACACTGATCAATAAAAAATCTTTTTTCACCTTATGGACGCTTGATCGTTTTTCTTGTTCCTTTCTTCCTAATCCTCATGCGGTTTGTCCAGTACGGATATGTAGCCTATGGTTGCACTATATAGGAGTTTTCCTTGTATATATATGATAACAATCATGCAACCTCTTTTCCTGTGTGTTCTCTTTGTTTACAATTTACAGTTATAACTTATCAGCAATTTCTCAAATTTTAAACAATTTACAAAACCTTTTTTTTTTTTTTTTTTTTTTTTTTTTTTAGGGAACACATCACATTTAAAGTGAATTTAAGAAGCCTATATGACAGGTGACACCATTCTAAAAACGGCAGTCCTCAAACTGCTCAAAATCACATCTAAGTTTATTAACCCTTCACATGCTTCAGAGGAACTAAAGCAATGTGGAAGGAAAAAAATTAAAATTTTACCCCACAAAAATGTTACTTGAGCCCCAAGGGTAATATGGGAAATTGCACAGTACAACTTGTGCAATTTCTCCTGAGTACGCAGATATCTCATATGTGGTGAAAATTTATGGGCGCACAGCAGGGCTCGGAAGGGAAGGAACGCCATTTGACTTTTTGAACGCAAAATTGTCTGGAATAGATAGTGGACTCAATGTTGCATTTGGGGAGCCTGTGATATGCTTAAACAGTGGAAAACCCCCACAAGTAAGCCCATTTTGGAAACTAGACTCATCAAGGAATTTATCAAGATGGTTGGTGAGCAATTTGAACTCCCAGGTGCTTCACAGAATTTTCTGACGTTGAGCCATGAAGATGAGAAAATACATTTTTCCCCACAAATGTTTTTAACCTCCAATTTTTTTCATTTTCACAAGGATAGCAGGAGAAAATAGACCCCAAAATTTGTCCAAATTCTTCTGAGTACGCGGAGACCCTATATGTGGTGGGAAACTACTATTTGGACACACTGTCAAGTTCTGAAAGGAAGGAGTGACATTTTGGAGCTCAGACTTTGGAATTATCTGCAGGCGTTAGGTTTCATTTGGAGAGCCCTTAAGGTGCCAATATAGTAACCCCCCCATTAAGTGACCCTATATTGGAATTGATCTAGGGTCTTCCTGCTATGAGTTTTATAATGTGGTGGCGTATGTGAGTTGTGTAGTCCAAGGAAGTGTGGTAGACTCTGAAGTATTCTTTGATACACAGGCCAGGTTTGTCAAGGCAGGTGTGGCATTGCAAGTGGTATCCTTCCTTCTCCCCTCCCCCCTCTCCCTTCCCTTTCCCCCTCCTCTAACACTCACCACCTTTTTTGTTGCCTTCCTTTCTTTGCCATCTTAAAGGAACCTCACCTGGGATATGTTGCCCTGATATAACATGAGCACTTTCAGTTCCAGAGATACTAGAGCCCGCTCCTTCCTGATTTCCAAATATCAAGGCCTTGATCACTAACTCCTGGAACTGAAGGAAGGTGCCAGTCTGGTCTGCACATCATGATAGCTCGAAAGTTTTACATGGTGCCATCCTAAACTAAAAGTGAGCACGGACACTGATCAGCAGCTCGGAGGCTGCAGAATGCATGCACAGGTGGTGCAAAAAGGGGACAGAAAAAATAGGAAATAATAAAAAATTGAGCACTGAACGCTGATCAGCAATGTGCATCACTGATCAGTGGCTCGGTGATTGAAGGCCACACGCACGGAGGTGGTGCAAAAAGGGGACAGGAAAAATGGATAGGGAGAAAGGGGAGACAGAGTGATTGGCCTTAAGGAGGGAACAGGACAAGGAAAAGTATTAAGTCAGCTGCAACAACGGCATTTGTGATGGCAGAGGCTTGGCAAAGCTAGTGGCACCCCAAAGTCCAGCAGATCGGTAGGAGAATGACCGTGACTGCTCTGCACATGTCTCTAAACTGGTCAGACTACATCTTTTGTCCTCTGATTGCAGCAATCACACCTCATCGGACGATCAATCCAATCAGGGCTTAAGCTGGTGATGCTGACGTTGCTAGGCTCCAGCTGTTATTGCACCGATCATAGCAGGACCTCAATATTTTGGGTAATTTAATCGCCTGAAACACTGAAATCGCTGTTATTTCCTGTTTTAAGATTAGCTGTTTAATCACAGCGATCATTGTTGCAAGGGGTTGGCGACATCCAACCCCCCATGTGGTGTTGAGTTCCCGTGCCCTGCTGACAGAATCGGCCGGAGCCTTCTTGCGATTGACATGACTTTTAATCATGGTGGTGCATGAAAGTTATGACGTGCCCCATACGTCCTAGATCAGGAACGTCTTCCTAACTACGACTTTTTTGTCATGGTGACATAATGTAAATGTTGACGTGTTGGAATTTCAGGGTTCATATAGAGCTAAAGTGTGTGTGTGTGTGTGTGTGTGTGTGCTTGGTTTTTTTTTTGCTTCTTCCCCCATCTGAGAACCCTTGCTTTCTGGGATTTATTTTTTTTTGTACATTATGTGCATACCGCTACAAAATGCCTATTGTCTAGGGCTGAGGTGGGTAATTAATATTCCCAATGGGCCACATGAGACATGTTGTGGACAACAGGCTGAAATTCTGCTGAATTATAGTAACTTAATAAAATTCTACTCAATATTAAGCATTATTATCTAACTAAATTTACCTTAATGTAATTTGATTTCTGATCAGCAACAACTAATCAGAAAATTGACATGGTTTTGCCATTTCTAAATTGCACTTCTCCTATTATTTAGCCCCGGTACCTTGATCCACAGTTTCCAGGACCACATTACAGCACCACAGGAGGTTGCTTCCTCCGCCCTCTACAGGGACAGGAACACAAGAGGTTAAAAACCCCTCCCCTTCCCAACCTCTCCAGTGTTTTTCTTGTCCCTGTACAGGACGGACGTAGGAACTTACCGGGATGTACGGGGTCCAGGTGGATCGGGGGAGCATCGCTCTCTCTCCTTCCAGCCTGTCAAGCCGCCCCAGGCCGACGCCTCTCAGTGAGAGGTCCCTCAGCCACGCCGGTTGAGCCGGAGCTCCCGACACCTGCCGCTTCTCTCCGAGGAGGGCTCTCTGCCTCCTGCCATAGTCACGCGATACTTCCGGGAGGCGCGGTATGGAACGCCGGCGCATGTGCTGACACCGCACTTCTTGTTTCCGGATTAGTGCGGCCCGGGAGTTTGGCGCGAATTTTAAATCTGGAATTTGGGAGGCAGGACTGTGACCTGGAGGCGCCTTCATTCAGGTAATAAAAGCCTGGAAGGGTAGAGGGGGGTACATTGCTTTCCGTTGGGCTCCTCACACCAGCACTGTTTGGTTATGGATGAGAGCGAGCGTTCAGACACAAAATCCCCTAAGAATGCCCAGGTCTCTGTAAGTGTCAGCCCGTCAGGGTTCCCTTGCCCTGTAGTCGGAAGACTTGTCTGAGCCTTGTTCTTTTTTGCAGGGTGAAGGTTCTTCTGTGGGTTCTGGCACCATCCCCAAAAAGAAATGTACCACTAAAGTTAGACGCTGTGCAGTGTGTGATGCAAAACTCCCAGACGCCTATATTAAAAAGCTCTGTGAGACCTGCATTACCAAACTGATCTCTGAGGAACAAGCTACACTCCTGTCAGACATGAGGTCTTTGATACGGGAGGAAGTTCAGGCTTTCATAACTAGCAAGGTTTCTCCACCAGAGCCCCGGCGCCCCCTAAAAAGCGTCAACGCCATATGTTAGATTTTTCGGAAGATGAGATGTCCGGGAACTCTGACTCACCGGGAGAAGATGAGGTCCTGGGTCCGTTACCGGAGGATGGGAGGCGTTACTTGTTTTCGGCGGGCGACACTGATGATCTGCTCCGAGCCGTACGGAAAACTATGATGGTGGAGGATGCGGAGAAACCGCGAACCGTACAGGACGAGATGTTTGGGGGACTCTGGTCTCAGCGCCACAGGGTCTTTCCGGTCAATCACCACGTGCGGGCGATGATCCTGGACGAATGGGAAGAGGCGGAGAAGAGTTTGATAATTCCTCGAGACTTCAAGGCCAGACTGCCATTTGAATCCGACGACATCAAAGAATGGGAGGACGTTCTTAAGATTGATCTCCCAGTGGCGAAAGTCGCAAGAAAGATGTCAATCCCGTTTGCGGACTCCTCGGGTCTACGGGACCCCATGGATAGGAAGGCTGATGGCCTCCTTTAAAAAGGCTTGGGAGGCTTCCGCATCCACCATTAAGGCCAACATAGCCGCTACTTCCGTGGCATGGTCTATGTCTCGTTGGTTGTCGGACCTGGAATCTCAGGTTAGAGATAACGTCCCTAGGGACACCATCTTAGACTCCCTTCCTATGCTGAAGCTAGCGACCGGATTCATGGCAGATGCTTCCGCTGAGTCTGTGCGGTTTTCTGCCAGGAATGAGGCCCTTAGTAATTCTGCCCGCAGGGCCATTTGGTTGAAAACTTTGGTCTGGTGCTGGAGCATCGAAAAATAAGCTGTGCTCCATCCCCTTTTCAGGTGCCTGGGTGTTCGGTCCTGCTCTAGACGACATTCTAGAAAAGGCTTCCAATAAAAAGGGCAGTTTCCCGGAGGTTAGACCTTCACGTTCTCTTCCCTCCCGGAGGTTTCGTCCCGCTGGGCAGGACTATAAAGGCAGGTGTAAAGCAGGAAGGTGGGGGTTTCCATAAGGGCGGTCCGGATAGGCAGCCCCACTTCGACCCCAGAAAGAATCAGGATAGATCCTGATGCCATTATCGGGGGGGGAGGCGCAGAAATTTTTTGGAAAGCTGGCAACAGATAACCTCTAATCAGTGGGTCCTTCAGGTGGTGGGGGAAGGTCTACAAATAGAATTTTCAGGGACTCCCTCAAACAGGTTCATCCTGACGAAACCCCAGTCACTGTCCCTTACCAACCGCCTGTGGTCTGATGTGGATGCCTTACTGCACACCGGAGCAATCCCCCCGGTTCCAGTCTCAGAACAGTTCCTGGGCCACTATTCTTCCCTATTCTGTTGCCAAACCCTCCAGAGAATTCCGGATAATAATAAATTTAAAGCCCCTCAATCTGTGGGTCCGGTACAAAAGGATTCCGGATGGAGTCAATAAAATCTACCATCCCTCTCCTCAACACGCATGCAGTCATGGCCACGGTAGATCTGAAAAACGCATACTACCACATAGCCATTCACCCACGATACCAGAAGTACCTGAGATTTGCGTTAGAGAGGGACGGGATATTGTATCATTTCCAGTTCTGGTGCCTTCCATTTGGCCTCTCTTCTGCTCCCAGGGTGTTCACGAAGATAATGATGGAAGTAGTGGCACACCTGAGAAGATCCAACGTTTCCATCGTCCCTTACTAGGACGATCTTCTGCTGTTGGCGGATTCCCCGGAGGAGCTCTCCCGGACAATCACCACCACCTTGACCTTGCTGGAATCCCTCGGCTGGATCATAAACAATCAAAAGTCCAATCTCACGGTGGAGACAAGGAAGATGTTTCTGGGCATTCTTCAGGACTTTGATGCACGCACATACTTTTTGCCATCTCAAAAAGTGGAAGACATCAGGTCAAAAATCCAAGCCTTCAGCCGGAAGAAACAGTGTTCAATCAGAGGGGCCATGAGTGTCCTGGGCATGATGACTTTCTGCATCCAATGTGTTCGATGGAGTCACTTCCACTCCAGGCCACTCCAAAAACTAGTCCTGTCTTACACTGGGATCCCGCTAGTCCCTCCATTACAAGATTTCCCTGACTTCTCAGGTCCTTCAAGGTCTAAGATGGTGGATGTGCAGGAAAAATCTTTGGTTTAGCGTTCTGTGGGACTGTTCGCCCTCCGTCACGCTCACGACCGATGCAAGTCAGACGGGCTGGGGCGCCCATGTGAACTCCCTTTACTTTCAGGGCAGATGGCCTCCAGAAGTGTCGAACCAATCGTACAATTTCAGGGAGCTGAAAGCTGTCTGGCAGGCTCTGAAGACTGCTCCTCATTTATTCCGGGGTCAACATGTTCGGGTACTGTCTGACAATGTTACGACAGTTGCCTTCCTTCGACATCAGGGGGGCTCTCGCCACCCACCTTTGCAAGCTCTAGCATCAAAAATCTTTCAGTGGGCAGAAATCTCTGTTCTCTCACTGTCAGTGGTTCATCTCAAAGGCTCGGAAAACCATCTCGTAGACTTCTTCAGCAGGCGCACTATCGACCCCCTCGGAATGGGAACTAAAGGACGGTGTTTTTCAGGATCTGGTCAGACGATGGGGCAGACCCCAAATAGACTTGTTCGCGTCCAGAACAATTACCAAGCTGGAGGTTTTCTTCTCTCTGAATCCACGGGATGCTCCTGCTGTGATTGACGCCATGGCCCAGCCCTGAACTGTGGGTCTGGTGTACACTTTTCCGCCCCTGCCGTTACTCCCCAGAGTGCTCCGGAACATTCAACAAGATGGAGCCCATGTGATACTCATAGCCCCCTTTTGGCCCAAGAGGAGTTGGTTCTCTTTTGCTCAGAAACCTGGCAATTGCAGATCCGGTCCTGCTTCCCCTGACGGGCGATCTCCACAGCCAGGGTCCAGTTCTTCACAAAGACCTGGATCACCTGCAACTATCGGCCTGGATCTTGAAGGGAGGTTCCTGAAAGAGGCTTGTCGCTTGATGTCATCTCTACACTCCAGGCAAGTAGAAAGCAGATTACCCGGACAATATACGGAAAAATCTGGAAGAAATTCTGCTCATTTTTAGGTGAAGAACCTGATGAGTTATCGTCCTAATATTCCAAAAATCTTGGATTTCCTGCAACTGGGATTCCGCAAGGGTCTAACGCCTAGCACTTTAAAGGTCCAGATCTCTGCTCTGTGTCTTCTTTGACATACCGCTGGCTTCCAATCCCTGGGTTGTCCGATTCGTGAAGGGCATACAGCGGCTTCGGCCTAACATTCGGCCCACGGTGCCTCCCTGGGATCTGACCTTGGTGCTCAATGGCCTTTGATTCTCCATTTGAGCCCTTGTCTGCCATTTCAATGGAACATTTGTCCTTCAAGGCAGTGTTTTTAGTGGCCATCACCACAGCTAAAAGAATCTGTGAATTACAGGCTGTCTATCAGGGAGCCATATCTTCAGATTTTGGATGACAGGATTGTTCTGAAACTCGATCCAACGTTTCATCCCAAAGTGGTATCCTCTGCTAACCTTGAACAGGAAGTAGTTTTACCATCCTTTTGCCACAACTACTCGAACCAGAAGGAACAGCGTCTGCATTCTTTGGATGTGAAACGAACAGTACTGAGCTATTTGGAGGCCACCCGGAACTGGAGATTGGATTCAACCTTATTTATTCAGTTCAGGTGTAAAAATCGGGGTAAAACGGCAATCTAAGGCTCTGCTATCTCTGTGGGTTAAGTCCGCAATATCCTCAACCTATCAATTGGCAGGAAAGACCCCGCCTGATCACCTTGAAGCCCACGCCACTGGATCACTGTCTACCACATGGGCGGAAAGGGCGGCCTCTCTAGACCAGATTTGCAAAACAGCCACTTGGTCAGGTCCCAACACTTTTTGTAGGCACTAAAAGTTGGATATACTGTCTTCCCATCAGACCTCGTTCGGTAGGAAGGTGCTCCAAGCAGTGGTTACCCCCTGAGGATAAGTTAATTTGGTACTCTCCTGTGGTGCCGTCATGTGGTCCTGGAAAATAGGAATTACAACCTACCGGTAATGTTTCCAGGATCCATCATGACGGCACCCTTATTTCCCTCCCTTTTTGTTTTCTACTTTGTGTGCATTAACATTGTATGTAGCTCTCACGCATAAATAAACTTGGTGCTATACCCATCCTGGTGTGGTACTTTCAAAGCCACTGGACAGGTTGGGAAGGGGAGGGGATTTTAACCTCTTATGTTCCTGTAGAGGGCGGAGGAAGCAACCTCCTGTGGTGCTGTCATGATGGATCCTGGAAACCTCATTACCGGTAGGTTGTAATTCCTATTTTCTCCACATAGTATGATGCTTCACACATAATTTGATGTCAACACATATTCGCCCTCCTCAAGTGAATGACAATTTAAAAAAAAAAAAAAACACAAAAAAACCCTTGCCCACGTTCTCTTTGCACGGTGCTCTTGTCTTTGCTATGTGCAGACTGAAGCTCCGCACAATAGCCATGATTTAGTGAAGTCATCACGCATGCTGTGATAAATCTTAGGCGGGCTTTGCACACTACGACATCGCAGGTGCGATGTTGGTGGGGTCAAATTGAAAGTGACGCACATCCGGCATCGCATGCGACATCGTAGTGTGTAAAGCCTAGATGATACGATTAACGAGTGCAAAATCGTTGTAATCGTATCATCGGTGCAGCGTCGGCGTAATCCATAAGTACGCTGACGCGACGGTCCGATGTTGTTCCTCGCTCCTGCGGCAGCACAAATCGCTGTGTGAGAAGCCGCAGGAGCGAGGAACAAATCCTACCGGCGTCACCACGGCTTCCGTAGGATATGCAGAAGGAAGGAGGTGGGCGGGATGTTTACATCCTGCTCATCGCCGCCGCTATTGGCCGCCTGCCGTTTGACGTCGCTATGACGCCGCACGACCCGCCCCCTTAGGAAGGAGGCGGGTCGCCGGCCAGAGCGACGGTCGCAGGGCAGGTGAGTGCATGTGAAGCTGGCGTAGCGATAATTTTCGCTACGCCAGCTATCACACGATATCGTACCTGCGTCGGGGGCGGGGGACTATCGCGTGCGACATCGCAGCATCGGCTTGCGATGTCGCAACGTGCAAAGCCGCCCTTAGTCTTACAGGAAGACTGATGGAGGAGGGAGCCAACAGCTCCCTCCTCTACTGAGACCGTCGGCGGGCGGAGAGTGGTGAGGTGGTGACTGTCTACATCAGAGTGGTGGACACTAATAGCCAAACCGCTAGATGTTGATTACAGGCTGCAGTTTACAAGGTCTAATCCATGCTGTAACATGTACAGAGTACAGAGGCATTATGTTACTAGTCATCTGGTGTTTGTTTTCCTTTTAAATCTTAAATTAAGCGTTCGGGTTTTAGTTGTTTTTTTTTTTTGTTTAAACCTCTCTCCTTCCGCTATAGGACATCTCGAGATGGTTCGGTTTTTGTTGGAAGCTGGTGCTGATCAAGAGCATAAAACCGATGAAATGCACACTGCCTTAATGGAGGCCTGTATGGTAAGCACTGTTGCATATAAGATCATACAACTTTTTTATTCACTTAACGAGTTATCAAAAGTTTTTAAAAAAATGAAAACATTTGATTTTTTGTTTATTTTTAAATTTATAATGGTATAAAATATATGTATTTTTTTTCTTCAATTTTTAAACATTAGTCGGAGCAGCTGCTGAAATTTGCCATGAAAAGCCAGTGTATTGCTAGCTTGCATTACTGCTGCCGTAAAAGTGGGAATGATCTGCCCACGTCTGTCACTCCTTCCCTCCCCTACTGGGTATTTGCAAAAGGTTAAGGGCAGATGAAGTTTAGGATCACAGTGGAGGGACATTTTTGTTTGTGACTGCAAAGTGATTCTGACTTGTGAACAGTGTAACAGAGGACGGCTGGCAGCGTGAATTGTGTTACATTGAGCAGAAGTGTAGTGGCAACTATCAGACATGAAAGAAATAGATTCCCAGGCTGTTTCATACATAAGATTACATATATGACTGTTCCATCAGTGTAAAGCCTCAATCAAATGTCTGTCACGCAGGGATGTCTGAATGAGGCTTTTCATCTGTTTCTGTACAGCACATCTGAAGAGATGACTTTCAATGGCTACAGCGCTCTGCACACTCCACTTCAGACATCTTTTGATTCACTTTACAGGCAGCAGCAGTAGTAAACCCTCATTCAGGCGTCCATGCATCATTGACATCGGATTATCTGATCGCTGCTTAGTCAGTGTAAAGCCTCAGTGTTCAGAACATATCAGCGGGATGACTTCACTACTGTTCTCTGAACACTGCGGTGGTGACAGTGGTGGTGTGAACACGCTAACAGCCTGACACTGCTACTCATGACCGGTTACTGAGCTGTTCTAATTGGTGGAAGAAGTCATTGCAATAGCCATGCTCTGAGCAGTGTGGGGACTGTAGAGGTAACTTCTTAGGCTGGTTTCACACTACGTTTATTTAACATCCGTCCATAACGTTTTTTTAGCGGAAAAACTGATCCAGTGCAAATGCGTTTTCACTTCAATGCATTTGCAATGGACTCGCGTCCACCTGCGTTCGCATGCGTTTGCGTGCGTTAGACACAGGATCCGTACTTTTGCGTTATTTTAACATGTTTCAAAAACGCTACTTGTAGCATTTTTTACCTTTGTCAAAATAACGCATCTCACAGGATCCTTCACATTGCGCTGCGAGCTGCAATGCATTTCAATGAGCGCTGGATCCTGCCTAGCAGAATGCGTTGAGTTGCGTTGTAACAGGATCCTGCTTTTGTACTGAGCATGCCCAGAAAGTACTGAGCATGCCCAGAACCAGTCTCGCGTGATCTGTCTCTCTCTCCTCCTCCCTCCCTCACCCTCTCTATCTCTGTCTTTCCCCCTTCCTCTCCTCCCTCTCTCTCCCACCTGAGAGCTGCGGACACTCGTAACCAAGGTAAATATCGGGTAACCACTTCTCTTAGTTACCCGATGTTTACGTTGGTTACGTGTGCAGGCAGGCCGGCTCCTAGCAGCTGCAGACACTCGTAACCAAGATAAATATCTGGTATCCAAGCCCGATGTTTACCTTGGTTACGAGCGTCTGCAGCTGTCAGAAGCCGGCTCCCAGTCTGGCACGTTTATTCCCCTCACTCCCGATCACATGACTCCAATGCCCGCCCCTAAACATCCAGTGACAGGATCCTGCAAAGTAAGACATGCGTTTACATGTGTTTTTTGCTGTAAAAGCAGGATCCGCCTTTGCAGCAAAAAAACGTTCAGGACGCATGTTAAATAAACGTAGTGTGAAAGCAGCCTTACTGTGGTGGGAACAACTCTGCATCCTGGTATTAGTAGTATAATGCCAGGCTACCTCATGTCACCACTCTTTCCTCAACACTGCATAAATGCTGGGCTCCAACTACAGCTGTAAAGTAGATAGCCCAGGGCTTATACCCAGCTCACAGCTGAGGCAGCCACAGTATAGGAGATAGGGGTGGACTCTGACTCCACCCTCCTAAGCCTGGGGGGCTGCTGTATTTGCAGTGTGTAAATGTCATGCTCAGATGTACCCAGAAGCAAGTAAAAATGTAAGCTCCCAGTTGGGTGGTTATTAAACATAAAAAAGTACCTCTAAAGGAAATCCTGTCACCAGGCTTTTGATATGTAATCTGAGGGTAGGGTCTAGTCTACACCCTCTTTTGTTCCCTCGTGAAAGCTGTGCCAAAATGCGATGTTTGGCACGTACATTGATTGTGTCACGTTTATAGGTTTAGATTTCCAGTGGATACACAACTGTTGTTCCCTTATTTTCATTGATGTCTAACTCATATCCACAGGATATGGCATAATTGTCTAATAGATGTGAGTCCCACCTATCTTCAGAAGGATGTCCCTTGAGGCTTCATTAGGACTTCTGTCCTGGCCACTGTGACAAAATGTGTGTGTGCTGAGACACAACCATGCCTGGAGAGAGCCACCATTGTAACAGCAGCACTGGGGAAAATCTGAGTAAGCAATAGGAGCTCCCCTGTTGTGGAGATAAATGAGGCTTCTACATACCTGTCCAGTTCATGTTTCTAGGCATCAGTCCTGACATCGGTTGTCCACCTTCTGGAGATGGATGCAGGTCCAGAAGTAGGTGGAACCTAAATTTGGTTGTTTGACACCTCCTATGAAACATTTCACAGTGCAGGAGTAGGAGTTTGATCCTTTACAACTACTGACAGGGATAGAAAGGCAAACTCCACTATTGGATGGCTTTGATTAATACCTTTTTTATTTTCTATCGTCTCTTGTCTTTTTAGGATGGACATGTTGGGGTAGCGCGGTTACTACTTGATAGTGGCGCTCAGGTGAATATGCCTGCAGACTCCTTTGAATCCCCTCTCACGTTAGCTGCCTGTGGTGGGCATGTAGAGCTTGCAGCTCTTTTAATAGAAAGGGGCGCCAATCTTGAAGAGGTAAATGATGAAGGCTACACACCTTTGATGGAAGCGGCGCGAGAAGGACATGAAGAAATGGTGGCACTTCTTTTAGCACAAGGTAAGTTGATCTGTGTTTTGGCTGTATCTATACATACAATGCTATACAGTAGAATATTCCCATATTATTCCTGTGTTTTGCTCATGGACATTGTGACAGTTATATGCTGATATAACATTTTATTATAGGTGCGAACATAAATACTCAGACTGAAGAAACCCAGGAAACCGCCCTTACGCTGGCGTGCTGCGGAGGCTTTGCTGAAGTTACAGATTTTCTTGTGAAATCAGGGGCTGATGTTGAACTTGGTTGCTCAACTCCTCTAATGGAAGCGTCTCAGGAAGGACATCTTGAACTAGTGAAGTATCTTCTGACGGCTGGTATGTGTTTCATGACATTAAACTTGGTATTTTTATTTTTTCCCGTAGATGTAAATGGGTTGTCAATTTTCAGATTGTGCTTTGGACATGGTTTGGTGGTGATTACTATTATATAGGAATTACAGGTTCTACTTATTTCCTCATTCCTCACAGACTGCACAACTATTCAGTCCCCAAAATTGCTGCTGATGTTCTCCATTTGACCAGAACTGTCAGCCTCCTCAAATACGTCTTACATGGGACAGCAGGTTTCCTATTGGAGGAGGCTGACTACAAGGTTTGATCGCATGTTCCTCCATTAAAGCCATTTTGTGGATTTGATAGTTGTGCGTCTGTGAGGAAGGAATAACAAGTTGTACATTAGTGAGCGCCACAGAATCCTACTTCCAACCCATGTTAAAGTAAAAGCACCCAATCTCTTTAAATTAAAGGGTACCGCTATTAATAGGAACAAAGCAACACCTGTACAAATGCATGAATGTTAAAGGCTATTGATGGGACATATAGACCTCATGGGGAGGGGGTCCTCCACTTTGATCAGACCACCCTCCGTTTTTCAGAGTGGAAAACTTCTTCTGTAAATGGTGGCCATATAATAAATTTCCCTGGCAGTGGGGGTACCCCCCTCCCCCACGCGCCCCCGCCTTTCTTTCCCAGCAAGTGTGCCTTATTGATCTAAGGCTTGTACCTTGTTTCCAATTAAAGGGATCCTGTCCCATCCCCAAATGTTAATAACTTGCAGACATAGGATTAATCTACTGGTTATTAGCGTTCTACAGCCGCGTGACCATTACACCAAAAGCCTGCGTACCGGGAGGAAAGTCAGTCAGTCTTGGGGCGTGGTTACAGCCACCAATCACTGTATACTGACCAGCGACTAAAACTGTGCCTCTGCACCTGAAAGCAGGAGGCTGCTGGGAGGAGTAAAGTTTATTTCCTCCTGGTAGCAGGGTGTCTGGTATGGTGGCCACGCGGCTCTATAACACTATTAATCGGCGGATTAATCCCATATCTGCATGTTAATGGTGTTTGGGGATGTGACATGTTCTATAACCTTTTGTGGGGAAAACCACCTTTAAAATTAAAGTTGCTTTTAATCAATAGATCTTGGAATAATAACTTTCACAATTAAATGTGTTTTTAAAATAAATCATTCCTGTGCTGGAATAATCTTATAAACGTGCCCCTGTTACTGTGTAATGGCTGTGTCTAACCATACAGGGACATTGTCTGATCATACCACCGCTCCTGGGCCAGGTTAGACATTACAGCACATCCAGCTGATTTCGTTTTGTGAGGTAAAACTTTCCACTTCCTGTTTTTGAAAAATGTTTTATCTCCCAGAAACCTGATTATTTGTTTTTATTTTTCATCCCCTGCCAAAGAAATGTGGTATGATTAGAGCATACCCTGGTCAGCCATTACACAGTATGTGGCAGGAGTACATTTACAAGAATAGCTCAACACAGGATCCTTTTTTCTTCGGCGCTCCATTGGGAGACCCAGACGATTGGGTGTATAGTACTGCCTCCGGAGGCCACACAAAGCATTACACTAAAAAGTGTAAGGCCCCTCCCCTTCTGGCTATACACCCCCAGTGGGATCACTGGCTCACCAGTTTTCTGCTTTGTGCGAAGGAGGTCAGACATCCACGCATAGCTCCACTGTTTAGTCAGCAGTAGCTGCTGACTATGTCGGATGGAAAAAAAGAGGGCCCATACTAGGGCCCCCAGCATGCTCCCTTCTCACCCCACTTTTGTCGGGTGTTTGTTAAGGTTGAGGTATCCATTGCGGGTACGGAGGCTGGAGCCCACATGCTGTTTTCCTTCCCCATCCCCCCTCAGGGCTCTGGGTGAAGTGGGATCTTACAGGTCTCCAGGCACTGAGACCGGGCTCCATCCACAGACCCAGAGAACCTGCTGGATATGGAGCTGAGTATCGTCAGGGACAGGCCCTGCTACATTAAGGTACTCTGTGTCCCCGGGCAAGCGCGCACACACACACCAGCATTGCTGGGAGTGTTAGTGCGCCGGGGGCAACAGCGCGGAGCGCTCGTGCTATTATTCACTACAGCTTTGCTGAGTGACTTTATGTATTGGGAACTGCCGCGCCGGCCGCTGCTGGGTGTTTTTTACATTGTGGCGCGGCTGGGACTTGTGGTGCGCCGGGGACTTCCGCGCTGGCCGTGCACATGGACGGCCGCGCTTATTACTCGAGTCCCCGGCTTTGCGGCCTAGTTTTCGTTTCGTTCCCGCCTCCAGCCCTGCCAGTCAGGGGTGAGGCGGGACGCTGTACAGACAGTCAGCGCCGAGGGCTGGAGTCTGCTTTGCATTCTCCAGCCCCCTTCACTGGACACAGTGGGACGCCAGTTTCCCGCTCTTGTCTGGGGCACGCCCACGGCCCGCCCCTCGTCACACGAGCTGGAGAAGGACGCCGGCAGCCATTCCTGCACGCAGTCCGAGCTGGGGAACGCAGACATGCTCTGGGCAACCACTCACAGGGCTCTGGCGACCACACACCCGCGTATAGGCGGGCGGTAAGCAGCACCTGAAGTGCTGACCCCACTAAATACCGAAGTGTCCATTTGTATTTTATGCTTGTATGCTATACACTGCACTGTACGGTCGCTATCCTTGGCTATATGCCCTCCTAGATGGCGAGATAACAGCAGCAAAAAAGCAAGGGTGCTAAGGCACAGTTTTTCTAGGCTGCTTGTATTGCATGTGCTGAAGTGTTCATTTGTACTTATGCTTGTATGCTATACATTGCACTGTACGGTCGCTACTCTTGGCTATATTCTCCTAGAGGGCTGGACAACAGCAGCAAAAAAGCATGGGCGCCAAGGCACAGGCTTTATAGGCTGCTTGTACTGCATGTGCTGAAGTGTTCATTTGTACTTATGCTTGTATGCTATACATTGCACTGTACGGTCGCTACTCTTGGCTATATTCTCCTAGATGGCTGGACAACAGCAGCAAGAAAGCAAGGGTGCCAAGGCACAGGCTTTCTATGCTGCTTGTATTGCATGTGCTGAAGTGTTTATGCTTGTATGCTATACATTGCATAGATGGCTAGAATACAGCAGCAAAAAAAGCAACACAGGCTTTCTATGCTGTTTTCTTCAGCGCTCTATTGGGAGACCCAGACGATTGGGGTATAGCTACTGCCCTCTGGAGGCCACACAAAGCACTACATTAAAAGTGCAAGGCCCCTCCCCCTCTGGCTATACCCCCCCGTGGTATCACGGGTTCTCCAGTTTTAGCTTTGTGTGCGAAGGAGGTCAGACATTGCATGCATAGCTCCACAGATTTTAGTCAGCAGTAGGTGCTGACTGTTTCGGATGGAAGAAAAGAAGACACATATAGTGTCCCCAGCATGCTCCCTTCTCACCCCTGGATGGTGTTGTAAGGTTGAGGTACCTATTGCTGGTACAGGGCTGGAGCCTGACATGCTGTTTTCCTTCCACATCCCCTTGTAGGGCTCTGTGGAAGTGGGATCCTGCCGGCCTCTCAGCTCTGATGCCGGGCTCCATCCACAGACCCATTAGAACCTGATGGAGACGGAGCAGGAGTACGATCAGGGACAGGCCCTGCATCATACAGGTACTCTGTGTCCCCGGCAGGCACAGACACACTCCGGGCTGGCTGGGTGTTGTAGTGCGCCGGGGACCGCAACGTGGAGTTGGTGTCCCTACAGATTACTGGGGGATTGTTTGTGTTTGGGAACGCAGCGCCGACCCCCTCTGGACCGGGCGGCGCTGCTGTGACTTGTGGTGCGCCGGGGATCCGCCGTCCGCGCTTTTACGGCGGCGGCGGTTATAAATTTAGTCCCCGGCTTTTTGGGCCTAGGACGCCGGCAGCTCCGTTTCGTTCCCGCCCCCACCCTGTCATTCAGGGTAGGGGAGAGACGCTGTTCGCTAGCAGCGACGAGGGCTGGAGCCTGATTTACATGCTCCAGCCCTCTCACTTGGCACAGAGGGAAGCAGGCTTCCCGCTCTTGGCCAGGAACGCCCAGGGCCCGCCCCCCTTCCTCTCTCGAGACGCCGGCAGCCATTACATGCATGCCTGGCTGGAGGAAGGACGCAAGGCTCTGGGAGACCTGGACTAGGGGCTATCTGGCGACCACACACCCGCTTTTTAAGCGGGCGGTAAGCGATTTTTCTGTGCTGGTCCCTCTAGTGCCTCACTGTGTATCAGTGTACTGGGTACAGATATATAGTTATTGTATTACTTGCACTGTGAGGTGCGCTTCTGGCTGCATATCCCAGATCGCTCTGTGGAAGCAGCAACATGTCATCCTCAAAACGCAAGGCGGCCAAGGCAAAAAGGGCTGTGTATACTGCGTGTGCTGCATGTGGGGCTAATCTACCAGCAGGCTCCGATGACCCCCATTGTGTGCAATGCTCCGACCCGGTGCTGCTTCGCCAGCCGGAGTCAGGAGAGGTAGCGACCCAGGCTGAGACGCTTGTAAGTTCTGCTCCGGTGACAGGGACAGACTTTGCAGTTTTTGCAGATATGTCTGTATCTATGGCAAAAATCCTTGAGACCTTGCAATCTATGCATGGGGCTCAGTCTCTGGGCACGGCGAGGCCTCTGTCCTCAGGTCCCCCTTACTTGGAATGTATCCAGCCCACAGGGGGGTCCCCGGCTTCACAGGCCGAGGATTATGACTCAGATGATGGCCCCAGCCACCCTAAGCGAGCTCGCTGGGAAAGACCCTCGACGTCTTCACACTGCTCAGGGTCTCAGCGCAATCAGTCTCCCTGTGATGTGTCTGATGAGAGTGATCAGGAATCCACTCCTGGAACCCCTCTCAACCTGGATACCCCGGATGGGGATGCCATGGTAAACGACCTTATCTCAGCCATCAATAGGCTGTTGGATATTTCTCCCCCAGCCCCTTCAGCAGAAGAGGCGGCTGCGGAGCAGGAAAAGTTTTGTTTCCTTTATCCCAAGCGTAAATTGAGTGCTTTGTTAGATCACTCTGACTTCAGAGAATCAATCCAGAAGCACGACGCTCACCCAGAAAGGCGTTTCTCTAAACGATCTAAAGATACGCGTTTCCCTTTCCCCCCTGAGGTGGTCAAGCGCTGGACACAGTGTCCAAAGGTAGACCCCCCGATTTCCAAACTTGCAGCTAGATCCATAGTTGCAGTGGAGGATGGCGCTTCACTTAAAGATGCCAATGACAGACAGATGGACCTTTGGTTAAAATCTGTCTATGAAGCTATAGGCGCGTCGTTTGCTCCGGCATTCGCAGCCGTATGGGCACTCCAGGCTATTTCAGCTGGCTTAGCAAAAGTGGATGCTATCATGCATCCAGCAGTGCCGCAAGTGGCGCACCTTACCACGCAGATGTCGGCGTTTGCGTCTTACGCTATCAATGCGGTCCTAGAATCTACCAGTCGCACCTCAATGGCGTCCGCCAATTCGGTAGTTTTGCGCAGAGCCTTGTGGTTAAAGGACTGGAAAGCAGATGCTCGTTCCAAAAAATGTTTAACCAGTTTGCCTTTATCTAGAGATAGACTGTTTGGCGAGCCATTGGCTGACATCATTAAGCAGTCCAAGGGTAAAGACTCCTCTTTACCACAACCCAGAACATCCAAACCTCAGCAGAAAAAGTGGCAGCAGAGGTTTCAGTCCTTTCGAGGTTCGGGCAAGACACCATTTACCTCGTCCAAAGGGACTCAGAGGACGCAAAGAAACTCAGATTCGTGGCGGACTCACACACGCCCCAAGAAAGCAAATGGAGGTACCGCTTCCAAAGCGGCTACCTCATGACTTCCAGCCCCCCCCCTCCGCATCGCCGGTCGGGGGCAGGCTCTCCCGCTTTTCCGGCATTTGGATGTCACAGGTCAAAGACCGGTGGGTGACGGACATTTTGTCTCGCGGGTACAGAATCGAGTTCAATTCTCGTCCTCCAGCTCGGTTCTTCAGAACCTCCCCACATCCAGACCGAGCAGATGCTCTGCTGCAGGCGGTGGATTCCCTAAAAGCGGAAGGAGTGGTTATCCCAGTCCCTCCTCAGGAACAAGGGCAAGGGTTTTACTCCAATCTCTTTGTGGTTCCAAAAAAGGACGGCTCGTTCCGTCCTGTTCTGGACCTAAAACGGCTCAACAAACATGTGCACGCCAGGAGGTTCCGGATGGAAACCCTCCGCTCTGTCATTGCCTCAATGTCCAGAGGAGACTTCCTTGCCTCAATAGACATCAAAGATGCTTATCTCCACGTGCCAATTGCTACAGAACATCAACGTTTTCTACGTTTTGTGATAGGAGACGACCATTTTCAGTTCGTAGCTCTTCCATTTGGTCTGGCGACAGCCCCACGGGTCTTCACCAAGGTCATGGCGGCGGTGGTAGCAGTCTTGCACTCTCAGGGACACTCGGTGATCCCTTACCTAGACGACTTATTGGTCAAAGCTCCCTCTCAGGAGGCATGTCAGCACAGCCTGAATGCTACGCTGGAGACTCTACAGTCTTTCGGATGGATCATCAACTTTCCAAAGTCGATCCTATCACCGACTCAGTCACTAACGTATCTTGGCATGGAGTTTCATACTCTAGCAGCGATAGTGAAGCTTCCGCTGGACAAGCAGCGGTCACTACAGACAGGGGTGCAATCTCTTCTGCAGGGCCAGTTGCATCCCTTGCGGCGCCTCATGCATTTCCTAGGGAAGATGGTGGCAGCCATGGAAGCAGTTCCCTTTGCGCAGTTTCATCTGCGCCCACTTCAATGGGACATTCTCCGCCAATGGGACGGGAAGTCAACGTCCCTGGACAGGAAAGTCTCGCTTTCCCAGACGGCCAAGGACTCTCTACAATGGTGGCTCCTTCCCACCTCATTATCTCAGGGAAGATCCTTCCTGCCCCCATCCTGGGCAGTAGTTACGACAGATGCGAGTCTGTCGGGGTGGGGAGCAGTGTTTCTCCACCACAGGGCTCAGGGGACGTGGACTCCGCAGGAGTCCACCCTTCAGATCAATGTTCTGGAAATCAGAGCAGTGTATCTTGCCCTACTGGCCTTCCAGCAGTGGCTGGAAGGAAAGCAGATCCGAATCCAATCGGACAACTCCACAGCGGTGGCATACATCAACCACCAAGGAGGGACGCGCAGTCGGCAAGCCTTCCAAGAAGTCCGGCGCATTCTAATGTGGGTGGAGGACAGAGCATCCACCATATCCGCGGTTCACATCCCAGGCGTAGAAAACTGGGAAGCAGACTTCCTCAGTCGCCAGGGCATGGACGCAGGGGAATGGTCCCTTCACCCGGACGTGTTTCAGGAAATCTGTCGCCGCTGGGGAGTGCCGGACGTCGACCTAATGGCATCCCGGCACAACAACAAGGTCCCGGCATTCATGGCGAGGTCGCGCGATCAAAGAGCTCTGGCGGCAGACGCCTTGGTTCAAGATTGGTCGCAGTTTCAGCTCCCTTACGTGTTTCCGCCTCTGGCGCTCTTGCCCAGAGTGCTACGCAAGATCAGATCCGAGTGCAGCCGCATCATACTCGTCGCTCCAAACTGGCCGAGGAGGTCGTGGTATCCGGATCTGTGGCATCTCACGATCGGTCGACCGTGGTCACTGCCAGACCGACCAGACTTACTGTCCCAAGGGCCGTTTTTCCATCAGAATTCTGCGGCCCTGAACCTGACTGTGTGGCCATTGAGTCCTGGATCCTAGCATCTGCAGGATTATCTCAAGGAGTGATTGCCACAATGAGACAAGCTAGAAAGTCGAATTCTGCTAAGATCTACCACAGAACGTGGAAGATTTTCTTATCCTGGTGCTCGGCCCAGGGAGTGTCTCCCTGGCCATTTGCATTACCCAAGTTTCTTTCTTTCCTGCAATCGGGGTTAGAAAAGGGCTTGTCGCTCAGCTCCCTTAAAGGGCAAGTTTCGGCACTATCCGTGTTTTTTCAGAAGCGTCTAGCACGTCTTCCTAAGGTGCGCACGTTCCTGCAGGGGGTCTGTCATATTGTGCCCCCGTACAAGCGACCGTTAGATCCATGGGATCTGAACAGGGTACTAGTTGCTCTCCAGAAGCCGCCCTTCGAGCCTCTGAAGGAAGTTTCCTTTTCTCGGCTGTCGCAGAAAGTGGCGTTTCTTGTTGCCATCACATCGCTTCGGCGAGTGTCTGAGCTGGCAGCTCTGTCATCCAAGGCTCCCTTCCTGGTGTTCCACCAGGACAAGGTTGTGCTGCGCCCCATTCCGGAGTTTCTTCCTAAGGTCGTATCCTCTTTTCATCTTAATCAGGATATTTCCTTGCCTTCTTTTTGCCCTCATCCGGTTCACCGGTATGAAAAGGACTTACGTTTGCTAGATCTGGTGAGAGCACTCAGAATCTACATTTCCCGCACGGCGCCCATACGCCGTTCCGATGCACTTTTTGTCCTTGTCGCTGGTCCGCGCAAGGGGTTGCAGGCTTCTAAAGCCACCCTGGCTCGATGGATCAAAGAACCAATTCTTGAAGCCTACCGTTCTGCGGGGCTTCCGGTTCCTTCAGGGCTAAAAGCCCACTCAACCAGAGCCGTGGGTGCGTCCTGGGCATTACGTCACCAGGCTTCGGCTCAACAGGTGTGCCAGGCAGCTACCTGGTCCAGTCTGCACACTTTCACCAAGCATTATCAGGTGCATACCTATGCTTCGGCAGATGCCAGCTTAGGTAGAAGAGTCCTGCAGGCGGCAGTGACACCCCCATAGGGGAGGGCTGTTTTGCAGCTCTAACATGAGGTATTTATTTACCCACCCAGGGACAGCTTTTGGACGTCCCAATCGTCTGGGTCTCCCAATAGAGCGCTGAAGAAGAAGGGAATTTTGTTACTTACCGTAAATTCCTTTTCTTCTAGCTCTTATTGGGAGACCCAGCACCCGCCCTGTTGTCCTTCGGGATGTTTTTTTGTTGTTTGCGGGTACACATGTTGTTCATGTTGAACGGTTTTTCAGTTCTCCGATGTTATTCGGAGTGAATTTGTTTAAACCAGTTATTGGCTTCCTCCTTCTTGCTTTGGCACTAAAACTGGAGAACCCGTGATACCACGGGGGGGTATAGCCAGAGGGGGAGGGGCCTTGCACTTTTAATGTAGTGCTTTGTGTGGCCTCCAGAGGGCAGTAGCTATACCCCAATCGTCTGGGTCTCCCAATAAGAGCTAGAAGAAAAGGAATTTACGGTAAGTAACAAAATTCCCTTCTTTCCTGCATGTGATACTGTTCCACCGGCAGGTTCCACTGACCCCCATTGTGTGCAATGCTCCCCTGTAGCACTTGGTCAGCCGGGGTCTCTCCTAGAGGTGGCCAAAGGAACCACCTGTGAACCCTGTCCAGGGACAGGGACGGAGTTGCAGTTTCGGCTGATAGACTTTGCAGTCCAGACAGGCCATGGGCAATCTTGATTAATGCTCCCTGGCCACCCTCATTTGGAACATAATCAGTGCTCCGGGGGGGTCCCAGGCATTCCAGGGTGACCCAGACAGCCTAAACTAGCTCGCTAGGTGCGGCACTCGGCTTCATCACTGGTCCAGGTCCCAGCGGGAGGACTCTCTGTATGATGAGGCAGACGTAGCTGATCAGGGCTTTGGTCCTGACACCGCTCTCAATCCGGATACACCGGATGGTGACGCCATAGTGAATGATCTTATAGCGTCCATCAATGGAATGTTGGATATTGCTCCCTCAGCTCCCCCAGTGGAGGAGTCAGCTTTACAGCAGGAGAAATCCCTTTTTCAGTATCTCATGCGTATATTGAGTACTTTTCTGGCCACGCTGACTTCAGAGAAGCAGTTCAGAAACACCACGCTTACCGGATAAGCGTTTTCTCCAAACGTATTAAGGATACACGTTATCCCTTCCCCCTGACGTGGTAAAGCGCTGGACCCAGGGTCCAAAGGTGGATCCCCCAATCTCCAGGCTTGCGGCTAGATCCATAGTTGCAGTGGAGATGGGACTTCACTTAAAGATGCCATTGACAGACAGATGGACCTCTGGTTGAAATCTGTCTGTGAAGCTATCGGCGTGTCGGTTGCTCCGGCATTCGCAGCCGTATGGGCACTCTAAGCTATTTCAGCTGGTCTTGCGCAGCTGGTCTTGAGCACATGTACATCTGTGCCGCAGGTGGTGTCCTTAACCTCGCAATGTCTGCCTTGCGACTTACCCTAGTAATGCTGTCCTGGGGGGACAGTCGAGGTTTCGGTCCTTCCCAGGCTCGGGCAGGTCCCAATTGTCCTCGTCCAAAAGGGCTCAAAAGGCTCAGAGGGGCTCAAATTCCGGCCGGGCTCAATCACGCCCAAGGAAGGCTGCAGGAGGAACCGCTACCAAGGCGGTCTCCTCATGACTTCAGCTCTCTCTCTCCGCATCCGCGGTTGGTGGCAGTCTCTCTCGCTTGGCGACATTTAGCTGCCGCAGGTCACAGACCGGTGGGTGAGAGACATTGTGTCTCACGTGTACAGGATAGAGCTCTGTTCTCGTCCTCCGGCTCGATTCTTCAGAACTTCCCTCCCCCCCCCCCCCACCGAGCCGATGCTCTTCTGCAGGCAGAAGGAGTGGTAATCCCTGTTCCTCTTCAGGAACAAGACACGGTTTTTTCCTCCAATCTGATTGGGGTGCCAAAAAAGGGTGGCTCTTTCCGTTCCCTTATGGACCTAAAACTGCTCACCAAGCACGTGAAGGCCAGGCGGTTCCGGATGTAACCCTCCGCTCCGTCATTGCCTCAATGTCTCAAGGAGATTTCCTTGCATCAATAGACATCAAAGATGCTTATCTCCACGTGCCAATTGCTACAGAGCATCAACGTTTTTCTACGTTTCGTGATAGGAGACGACCATCTCCAGTTCGTAGCTCTGCCATTTGGTCTGGAGACAGCCCCACGGGTTTTCACCAAGGTCATGGCGGCAGTGGTAGCAGTCTTGCATTCTCAGGGACATTCGGTGATCCCTTACTTAGACGATCTACTTGTCAAAGCACCCTCTCAAGAGGCATGCCAACACAGCCTGAATGTTGCGCTGGAGACTCTCCAGACTTTCGGGTGGATCATCAACTTTTCACAGTCAAACCTGGCACCGACTCAATCACTAACGTATCTTGGCATGGAGTTTCATACTCTCTCAGCGATAGTGAAGCTTCCGCTGGACAAGCAGCGGTCACTTCAGACAGGGGTGCAGTCTCTCCTTCAGGGTCAGTCGCACCCCTTAAGGCGCCTCATGCACTTCCTAGGGAAGATGGTGGCAGCAATGGAGGCAGTCCCGTTCGCGCAGTTTCATCTGCGCCCACTTCAATGGGACATTCTCCGCCAATGGGACGGGAAGACAACTTCCCTAGACAGGAAAGTCTCCCTTTCTCAGACGGCCAAGGACTCTCTGCAATGGTGGCTTCTTCCCACCTCATTATCACAGGGAAGATCATTCCTGCCCCCATCCTGGGCAGTGGTCACGACAGACGCGAGTCTGTCAGGGTGGGGAGCAGTTTTTTCTCCACCACAGGGCTCAAGGGACGTGGACTCAGCAGGAGTCCACCCTTCAGATCAATGTTCTGGAAATCAGGGCAGTATATCTTGCCCTATTAGCCTTCCAGCAGTGGCTGGAAGGAAAGCAGATCCGAATTCAGTCGGACAACTCCACAGCGGTGGCATACATCAACCACCAAGGAGGGACACGCAGTCGGCAAGCCTTCCAGGAAGTCAGGCGGATTCTGATGTGGGTGGAGGAAAGAGCATCCACCATATCAGCTGTTCACATCCCGGGCGTAGAAAACTGGGAAGCAGACTTCCTCAGTCGCCAGGGCATGGACGCAGGGGAATGGTCCCTTCACCCGGACGTGTTTCAGGAAATCTGCCGCCGCTGGGGGGTGCCGGACGTCGACTTAATGGCGTCTCGGCACAACAACAAGGTCCCGACCTTCATAGCGCGGTCTCGCGATCAAAGAGCTCTGGCGGCAGACGCCTTAGTGCAAGATTGGTCGCAGTTCCGGCTCCCTTATGTGTTTCCACCTCTGGCACTCTTGCCCAGAGTGTTACGCCAGATCAGATCCGATTGCGGCCGCGTCATACTCGTCGCCCCAGACTGGCCGAGGAGGTCGTGGTACCCGGATCTGTGGCATCTCACGGTTGGCCAACCGTGGGCACTACCAGACCGTCCAGACTTACTGTCCCAAGGGCCGTTTTTCCATCGGAATTCTGCGGCCCTGAATCTGACTGTGTGGCCATTGAGTCTTGGATCCTAGCGTCTTCAGGATTACCCCAAGGGGTCGTGGCCACCATGAGACAGGCTAGGAAGTCCACTTCTGCTAAGATTTACCACAGAACGTGGAAGATTTTCTTATCCTGGTGCTCTGCACAAGGAGTATCTCCCTGGCCATTCGCGTTACCTGTCTTTTTTTCCTTCCTGCAATCTGGGTTGGGAAAGGGCTTGTCGCTCGGCTCCCTTAAAGGGCAAGTCTCGGCACTATCCGTGTTTTTTCAGAAGCGTCTAGCACGACTTTCTCAGGTGCGCACGTTCCTGCAGGGGGTTTGTCATATCGTACCTCCGTACAGGCGGCCGTTAGATCCGTGGGATCTAAACAAGGTCCTTGTTGCTCTCCAGAAGCCGCCCTTCGAGCCTCTGAGGGATGTGTCACTTTCTCGACTCTCACAGAAAGTGGCCTTTCTGGTAGCGGTCACGTCTCTTCGGAGAGTCTGAACTAGCAGCGCTGTCATCCAAAGCTCCTTTCCTGGTGTTCCACCAGGACAAGGTAGTGCTGCGCCCCATTCAGGAGTTTCTCCCTAAGGTGGTGTCACAAACCACCGGGGGGTCACTCAGAAATCCCCCGCGCTGGCTACCAGTACGTCACAATCGGGGGGTAACAAGTGGGGGTCACCCCTACTTTATACCTCCCGACCGACAGACAGAGCACGTGACGCGCTCTCTAGCGCCCCTCTTATAGTCAGGCCAATTATGGAATTGCCCGACAATAAGCAAGGAGGCCGCTATACTACTTATGCCGATTATTGAAGGGTCCCCGGTGAGAGTAAGGTATATATTCCCCCCGACCTCCGCGGGCGGAATATATAATATCTTCCCGAATCTCACTGGCCTCCCCACAATAATCCTTGGCACAACTCGCTGCCACCAACCGCTTCACGGTAACTATTAGCCGAACACACAGACGTGGGATTCAAGATCGAGATAACAGAACAGCCCAAGATTAATTATATAATTTAATCGCCTAAAGCACACTAGAAACTACAATATATACAATAGGGAATCTACAGAATATACATATGTCAGAGTACAGTTACAGATAAAGCATGGTTTACAAACAGGTATGCAAATTCAATCAGTTACCTTGTGCGTCTGGCCACAGGGGGGCGCTGTAGACCAGGTTTCTAGGAACTCCCACAGATGTTTCCTGCACGTGCCCCCAGCGAGAAGAACCTTGGAAAATGGCCGAAGCAGGGTTATCAACCTGGGCAGATCCAGGTCCCCTCCTACCTTAGTGACCTCACAGGGAAGCACTGCCACTCCCCCTGCATGGATCAGAATTATCCAGCAAAGGGGATATTGGCCATAACTTTGCCTGGGAGCGTCGTAGGCGGACGCCAATGCTCTCATTGTGACAGTTATGAATTTAGCCACAGAACGAGGGGACTCATGACCTGTCTACGAGTTCCCATATGGCTGATATCACGCCTGGGGCATTTCCCAAGCTCCCCCTTCCATAAAAAAGGTGTGCCAGCATCGTCCGCCTGCGCAAACACCATTTTTATGGTTGCCATATTTATCGGAGATATGGCTTGCGAGATATGAACCATTTTTTACTGGAGTCGTTCTGTCTGGCTACTTCCAAGCCTTGCTAATGAGATACAACTCTTGTTATAGGGTGACGGCAGGGAGCCGTCCTGTGTCCATTGTCCGCACAACATCTCATCTCCATATCAGAGGAGATGGCTGTTGGAGGTGTAAGTGGGATGTGACACCTTCACAGAAGCTGGACATTTGGGAACAAGGAGGGAGGGGGGCACTGCCAGGGAGTGATGAGAGCAATTATGACTTCTAGTCATAATTCCTCTTCATATCCCAGGATTTACCTCACACCTCCCCCCTTTTGAGGGCGCTAGGGGGCAGCACACTCCGGTGTTCCCCCGTGCGCCCGCCCGCGACCTCTCCTTGTCGGGACAGCCCGTCTGCGTTACCGTGGTCACGGCCCCTTTTGTGGCGAATGGTGAAGTCGTATTGCTGGAGCGCAAGGCTCCATCGCAACAATCGCCCATTCGTCCCAGAGACGGTGTGCAACCAGCTGAGGGGATTGTGGTCCGTCTCCACGATGAAGTGGCGCCCGTATAGATAGGGTTGCAGACGCTGCAGGGCCCACACTATGGCCAGGCACTCCTTCTCCATTGTAGAATAGGCCACTTCCCTTGGTAACAGCTTCCTGCTCAGGTACAAGACTGGGTGCTCTTGGCTCGCAGAGTCCACCTGGCTGAGCACCGCACCGAGGCCGAAGTCACTGGCGTCGGTCTGTACTACAAACGGCCGCGTGAAGTCTGCTGCCTGTAGCACGGGCGGGCTGGACAGGGCGTCCTTTAGGGCCCGGAAGGCTGTCTCGCAGTCCACTGTCCAATCGACTGCAGAGGGCAGCTTCTTCTTGGTGAGGTCCGTCAAGGGCTTTGCCAGGCTACTATAGCATGGAACAAACCTCCTATAGTACCCAGCGGTCCCCAAGAAGGACATCACCTGCTTCTTGGTCCTGGGGGTGGGCCAGGATGCGATGGCCTCCACTTTCTCAGGCTCGGGCTTCAGCGTTCCCCCACCTACCCGGTGACCGAGGTACTGGACCTCGCTCATGGCCAGCTGACACTTTCCCGGCTTGATGGTCAAACCTGCCCGGTGGATCCGCCTGAGCACCTGTGCTAGATGCTCTAGGTGGTCCTCCCAGGTGGGACTGAAGACGGCAATGTCATCCAGGTACGCGGCCGCGTACCCTTCAAGTCCCTTGAGCAGGGTGTTGACCATCCGCTGGAAAGTGGCAGGGGCATTCCTCATCCCGAATGGCATCACCGTGGACTCGTACAGTCCAAATGGGGTAATAAAGGCAGAGCGTTCCCTGGCCTTGCGAGTCAGGGGGATCTGCCAATATCCCCGGCTCATGTCCATGATGGTCAGGTACTGAGCCCCGGCCAACTGATCGAGCAGGTCATCGATGCGTGGCATTGGGTACGCATCGGCGACCGTGACAGCATTGAGCCCCCTGTAGTCCACGCAGAACCGAGTGGTTCGGTCCTTCTTAGGGACGAGGACTACAGGCGAGGCCCAAGCGCTGTTGGATGCCTGGATCACCCCCCAGCTCCAGCATCTCGTCAATCTCCTGGCGCATGTGTTGCTGCACCTCCAGGGAGACCCGATATGCTGAACGCCGGATCGGGGGATGATCCCCAGTGTCCACGTGATGGACAGCCAAGTCAGTCCTTCCGGGCTGGTTGGTAAACAACCCCCGGAAGGGGAGTAGGGTGGCCCACAGCTGGGACCGTTGGTCCTCCAAGAGCTGGTGGCCAACCTCCACATCCTCAATGGATCCGCCTGCCCTAACCTGGGCTAGCATATCCAAGAGGGTTTCCGCTTCTCCCTCCTCGGGCAGGTTGCACACGGGGAGCGCACATGCCTCCCGCTCATGATGTGCCTTCATCATGTTCACATGGAAGGGCTTCCGCCTTCCACGGGCAGGGTCCAGGGTGACCAGGTACGTCACAGGGTTGAGCTGCTGGTACACGAGGTATGGGCCTTCCCAGGCTGCCTGAAGCTTGTCCTGTGGTACGGGGACCAGTACCCACACCTTTTGACCCACTTGGTAGGTCCTCTCACAAGCGTTCTGGTCGTACCAACGCTTCTGATCGGCCTGGGCTTGAGCCATATTGTCGTGTACCAGTTGCGTCAAGCCCTGCATTTTGTCCCGGAAGCGCATGACATACTCGATAACCGACACTCCAGGGGTGGCCAAATCCCCTTCCCAAGCCTCTTTCACCAGAGCCAGGGGGCCCCGCACACGTCGCCCGTACAGGAGCTCAAACGGTGAGAATCCTGTTGAGGCCTGTGGAACCTCCCGGTAAGCAAATAACAGGTGTGGGAGATACCGCTCCCAGTCACGCCCATGGGAGTCGACCAACATCTTAAGCATCTGCTTTAAGGTGCCATTGAACCGCTCGCACAGGCCATTAGTCTGTGGATGGTACGGGCTGGCCACCAGATGTCGCACCTGGACTTGCTTACAGAGGGTCTCCATCAGCTGGGACATGAATTGGGTCCCCCGGTCGGTGAGCATTTCCTGGGGAAAACCCACTCGGGAGAAAATCTCCAGCAATGCGGTGGCCACCTTGTCAGCCCGAATGGACGACAAGGCCACTGCTTCTGGGTACCGGGTGGCATAGTCAACTACCGTCAGTATGAAGCGTTTCCCGGAGCTGCTGGGGATGGCCAGCGGGCCGACCAGATCCACAGCCACCCTCCTGAAAGGCTCATCGATGATTGGCAGAGATACTAGTGGGGCTTTGGGGTGTGGCCCCGCCTTCCCCACTCTCTGACAGGTTTCACACGAACGGCAGTAGGCAGCCACATCGGCCCCCATTTTTGGCCAGTAGAAATGCTGGTTTAACCTGGCCTTGGTCTTAGCGATCCCTAGGTGTCCGGCCATCGGAATCTCATGTGCGATCCGCAACAACTCCGTCCGGAACGGATAGGGTACCACCAACTGTCGGTCCCTGGGCCACGCCTCCGGTGAACCCTGCTGGACCGTGGCCCGGTACAGCCGTCCTTGGTCCCAGACCACTCGCTCCGGGTCCGAGTCCGAGGGAGGCTGTGCCGCCTGCTCCTTAAGAGCTTTCAGGCTGTCGTCAGCTTCTAACGCTGCCTGAAACCCCTGACTAGATGTGGCCAGAATCGACGAGACTGTCACATCTTCAGTCAGTACCCCGGGACCTGTGTCCTGGCCTCCACCTGACTCGGCTGCCACTTGGTCAGAAGGGGAAGAGCTATCGGACCTCCGGGAGGCCCCTTGGCTTCCAGCACTCCCACTGCGGGTGACAGCGGCCACAGCCGCTGCGACCGTGGGTCGTGCCTGCTCCTCCTCCGTTCCTGACCAAGTCGCCGGTTCAGGCAGACCTACCTGGCTTCCTGACACCCCGGTTGTGGGGGAACCATGCACCGAGATCTTACCTGGGAGCACTTCCGCTCCTGGACCGGCCCCAATCTCACCTGCCTGTTCCCCTCCTGCAGCAACAGAACCCCGCTGTGAAATCTCTGGGGACCCCACATTTGCTGTGGTAGCCCCCACCCCACACACTGGTCCTCCCCCTGCAGCACCCTGCTCTCTGCTTATCCCTGCAGAGGGCAACAGATCCCAGCTCACAGGCTGGTTACTTGTAGAGGCATTGTCACACCTTTCTCTGACCCCCTCCCCTGTCACAGCTGCAGCTGTGTGTGTGTCTATGGTGTCTGTGCAAGCAGAAATATCAGAGTTCACTCCCTCCTCCCTTACATCATTCATAGATAACACATTAACATTGTCAGGAGTCATGTCAGCACTGGCTGAAGGTTCAGCCTTTGGGGCGGGGCCAAACTGGGAGGTTATTTGCCCCAAATCTGTCCCAAGTAGCACGTTTGCAGGGATCCGATCAGTTACCCCCACCTCCCTCACCCCTCGCCCTGCGCCCCAGTCCACATAAATGTCAGCAACAGGCAGCGCCGGGTCAATGCCTCCAATCCCGGAGACAGCGAGGGTTTTTCCAGGGATCAAGTCTTGGGGGGACACCATCTCAGGCCGCACCAGAGTCACCTCCGAGGCGCTGTCTCGCAGTCCTATGGTCACAGACTGGCCGACGGTGACAGGTTGGAAGCTGTCCAGGGACCTACCACCACCCCCACCCACACAATACACCTTGGGCGGCCCTTGGGACGGGGACGGAGCCGGGGCCTTGGGACGCTGAGGGCACATGGCCTTGAAGTGTCCAGGTAGGTTGCACTGGTGGCACCGTCTTGGTTCTGCCACGGGCCTGGAGAGGGGAGTTGAGGGGGACACCCCCTGCAGTCTAGGGGCAGGTGGGGCAGTCGCAGAGTTCATCTTACCCCCTCTCCAGGTGCTGCTGGTGGCTGCTCTCCTGGCTTCAGGAGCCCGATTGTTGGTGTAGTCATCTGCCAGGGCAGCTGTAGCCGTGGATCCCTTTGGCTTCTGGTCTCGGATGAACTGGCGGAGATCCTCAGGGCAGTTCCACAAGAGTTGCTCCGTGATGAACAAGTCCAGGATCTCCGGTCCGGTGGAAAGCTGCAGGCCTTGGGTCCAGTGGTCGGCAGCTCGGGCAAGTGCCCGCCGGTGGTCAGCCCAGGAGTCCTTTGGTCCCTTCTGCAGCGTCCGGAACTTCTTGCGGTAGGACTCCGGGGTGAGGTTGTACTGTTGGATCAGGGCCCGCTTGATGGTGTCGTAGCCCTGATCCGCCTCAGCAGGCAAGTCCCCAAGGATATCCAGGGCCTTACCCCTTAAACGGGGGGTCAGGTATTTGGCCCACTGGTCCTTGTTCAGATGATGCTGCAAGCAAGTCCGTTCAAAAGCAGTCAAGAAAGAGTCCAAGTCTCCATCCTTCTCCAGCACTGGGAAGTCCTCAACACGGACCTTTGGAAGTTTGGTGTCTGGAAGGTCACGGGTGGCTGATGAGGGCCGGAGCTGAGCTAGCTGCAGCTGGTAGTTACGCTCTGCCTGGCGCTCTTCACGCGCTGCTTGCCGCTCACGCTCGGCCATGAGTTCCTTGTAGCCCTCCCGGTCTCCAGCCTGGCGTAGGGCCATAGCCATTTGAAGAAGGCTATCCGAGCCTCCCAGGCTCGGTGGAATGGCACGTGGTGATCTGCGGCCCGCTGCGGAGCCTGGTGATTCACTGTCCATTGCAGAGCGGAGGGCTGGCATCTGGCTCGTTGAGGACCCTTGGGCGAGCTGCTCCTCATCTTGTCCAGCAGTGCCCGGTTGTGCAATGTCCTCTGCAGAGCTGTTTTCTGGCGTCGAGCTCCTGGAGGACTCGTGGGCAACCTCCTCATTACTGTCCACAGCACCGTCCTCCCTCTCTTCGGCTCCTGCTTTAGCATTGGCCAGTTGCATAGCTCTGCTCCTGGTGCCATCAGCCATTCTTGCAGACCTTTGGTCACTGACACAGAACTGACACCTGATGCCTCCACACACCTTACAGTATCTGCACTCTGACACTCTAGTGTTGAGCTAGTCTGAAGACCCCAGCAGCCACAGCTGCTGCAGGCAGTCTTTAGTGTCTGGGAGTATGGGTCTCACACTCACACACACTATTATCTCGATCCCACCGCTTGCCACCAATATGTCACAAACCACCGGGGGGTCACTCAGAAATCCCCCGCGCTGGCTACCAGTACGTCACAATCGGGGGGTAACAAGTGGGGGTCACCCCTACTTTATACCTCCCGACCGACAGACAGAGCACGTGACGCGCTCTCTAGCGCCCCTCTTATAGTCAGGCCAATTATGGAATTGCCCGACAATAAGCAAGGAGGCCGCTATACTACTTATGCCGATTATTGAAGGGTCCCCGGTGAGAGTAAGGTATATATTCCCCCGACCTCCGCGGGCGGAATATATAATATCTTCCCGAATCTCACTGGCCTCCCCACAATAATCCTTGGCACAACTCGCTGCCACCAACCGCTTCACGGTAACTATTAGCCGAACACACAGACGTGGGATTCAAGATCGAGATAACAGAACAGCCCAAGATTAATTATATAATTTAATCGCCTAAAGCACACTAGAAACTACAATATATACAATAGGGAATCTACAGAATATACATATGTCAGAGTACAGTTACAGATAAAGCATGGTTTACAAACAGGTATGCAAATTCAATCAGTTACCTTGTGCGTCTGGCCACAGGGGGGCGCTGTAGACCAGGTTTCTAGGAACTCCCACAGATGTTTCCTGCACGTGCCCCCAGCGAGAAGAACCTTGGAAAATGGCCGAAGCAGGGTTATCAACCTGGGCAGATCCAGGTCCCCTCCTACCTTAGTGACCTCACAGGGAAGCACTGCCACTCCCCCTGCATGGATCAGAATTATCCAGCAAAGGGGATATTGGCCATAACTTTGCCTGGGAGCGTCGTAGGCGGACGCCAATGCTCTCATTGTGACAGTTATGAATTTAGCCACAGAACGAGGGGACTCATGACCTGTCTACGAGTTCCCATATGGCTGATATCACGCCTGGGGCATTTCCCAAGCTCCCCCTTCCATAAAAAAGGTGTGCCAGCATCGTCCGCCTGCGCAAACACCATTTTTATGGTTGCCATATTTATCGGAGATATGGCTTGCGAGATATGAACCATTTTTTACTGGAGTCGTTCTGTCTGGCTACTTCCAAGCCTTGCTAATGAGATACAACTCTTGTTATAGGGTGACGGCAGGGAGCCGTCCTGTGTCCATTGTCCGCACAACATCTCATCTCCATATCAGAGGAGATGGCTGTTGGAGGTGTAAGTGGGATGTGACACCTTCACAGATGCTGGACATTTGGGAACAAGGAGGGAGGGGGGCACTGCCAGGGAGTGATGAGAGCAATTATGACTTCTAGTCATAATTCCTCTTCATATCCCAGGATTTACCTCACAGGTGGTATCCTCTTTTCATCTTAATCAGGATATCTCCTTGCCTTCCTTTTATCCGCATGCAGTTCATCGGTATGAAAAGGATTTACATTTGTTGGATCTGGTGAGAGCACTCAGAATCTACATTTCCCGCACGGCGCCCCTGCGCCGCTCGGATGCACTATTTGTCCTTGTCGCTGGTAAGCGCAAAGGGTCGCAGGCTGCCAAAGCCACCCTGGCTCGATGGATCAAAGAACCAATTCTTGAAGCCTACCGTTCTGCGGGGCTTCCGGTTCCATCAGGGCTGAAGGCCCATTCTACCAGAGCCGTGGGTGCGTCCTGGGCATTACGACACCAGGCTACGGCTCAACAGGTGTGCCAGGCAGCTACCTGGTCGAGTCTGCACACTTTCACCAAACATTATCAGGTGCATACCTATGCTTCGGCGGACGCCAGCCTAGGTAGAAGAGTCCTGCAGGCGGCAGTTGCCTCCCCGTAGGGGAGGGCTGTCTTTGCAGCTCTAACATGAGGTATTTCTTTACCCACCCAGGGACAGCTTTTGGACGTCCCAATCGTCTGGGTCTCCCAATGGAGCGCCGAAGAAGGGAATTTTGTTACTTACCGTAAATTCCTTTTCTTCTAGCTCCTATTGGGAGACCCAGCACCCGCCCTGTTGTCCTTCGGGATTTTTGGTTGTTTTTCGGGTACACATGTTGTTCATGTTGAATGGTTTTCAGTTCTCCGATGTTACTTCGGAGTGAATTTGTTTAAACCAGTTATTGGCTTTCCTCCTTCTTGCTTTTGCACTAAAACTGGTGAGCCAGTGATCCCACTGGGGGTGTATAGCCAGAAGGGGAGGGGCCTTACACTTTTTAGTGTAATGCTTTGTGTGGCCTCTGGAGGCAGTACTATACACCCAATCGTCTGGGTCTCCCAATAGGAGCTAGAAGAAAAGGAATTTACGGTAAGTAACAAAATTCCCTTCTTTGTTGTTTTTTTTTTTTTTTAAACCCCTCAAATTCTGGAAATTATTATTCCAAGAGCTATTGATTTTAACATGAACTTTGTTTGTGGGAAAACTTCTTTAACCCCTTAACGACCGCGGGCCGTAAAATTACGTCCTAAATGACATAATCTTACTGCCCGCGGTCCTCCGGCGGCAGCATGCCGCGATCGGCACACATCTCAGCTGATTTTCACAGCTGAGATGTGTGCCTGCTAGGCACGAGCAGAATCGTTATCTGCTCGTGCCGATTAACCCCTTATATGGCGCTGTCAATACATGACAGCGCCATTATAAGCGCAATCGCGGTAAAGTTTTACTTACCGCCGAAACCGGAAGTCACGTGACGCGATCACGTGACTCCCGATAGTTGTCATGGTAGTACAGGGTCATGTGATGACTCCTGTACTACACATGAATTGGTTTCACTTTCGCTGTGCCCGGGGCACAGCAAAAGAGAAAGACAGCGTATCTGCTGTTTACAGCCTTCCAGCTGTGATCAGCAGATACTGCAGAGCGATCGGAATGCTGATCGCAATAGCCCCCTAGGGGGACTAGTAAAATAAAAAAAAAAAGTAAAAAAATAAGTTTTAAATTAAAAAAAAACAAAAAAACCTAAAAGTTCAAATCACCCCCATTCGCCCCATTGAAAATTAAAGGGTTAAAAAAATAAAAAATATACACACATTTGGTATCGCCGCGTTCAGAAACGCCCGATCTATCAAAATATAAAATCAATTAATCTGATCAGTAAACGGCGTAGCGGAAAAAAAATTCCAACCGCCAAAATGACGTTTTTTTGTCGCCACAACTTTTGCGCAAAATGCAATAAGAGGCGATCAAAACGTAGCATCTGCGCAAAAATGGTACCGTTAAAAACGTCAGCTCGAGACGCAAAAAATAAGCCGTCATTGAGCCTAAGATCCCAAAAAATGAGAACGCTACGGGTCACGGAATATGGCGTAAAACGTGCGCCACTTTTTTCGGACAAACTTCCGATTTTTTTTTTAACCCCTTATATAAAAGTAAACCTATACATGTTTGGTGTCTACGAACTCGCACTGACCTGAGGCATCACACCCACACATCAGTTTTACCATATAGTGAACACAGTGAATAAAATATCTCAAAAACCATAGTGCTATCGCACTTTTTTTGCAATTTTTCAGCATTTGGAATTTTTTTGCCATTTTCTAGTACACAATATGGTAAAACTGATGGTTTCATTTAAAAGTACAGCTCGTTCCGCAAAAAATGAGCCCTCACATGACCATATTGACTGAAAAATAAAAAAGTTACGTCTCTCAGAAAAAGAATGGCGAAAAAAATAAACGGAAAGCGAAAAATCGGCCGGTCGTGAAAGGGTTAAGTATCATGGGGTAATGCCAAATAAAATCTGTGGACAGGGATGTTGTACAATGTTAAGGAAAAAATGTTTTTTTTTTGTTTTTTTTTTTTTTTTTTTTTTTATTTCTTCACAAACTTTTTTTCATTTTCAACTACAGACCTTTGCACCAGATTAGAGAATACAGAAACTAAACTGAAGTTTTTACTTTAAGGTGCAAATGTCCATGCCTCCACGGCTACAGGAGATACAGCGTTAACATATGCTTGTGAAAATGGCCACACGGATGTGGCAGAAGCATTGCTTCAAGCTGGAGCTGATCTGGTAAGTGTGACCAAAACAAAACGCGAATATTAATGCATATTATTATAATGCAGTCATAAGAGTAAAACTGGCATTGGAATGAGCCCTAAGGGTATGTGCGCACGTTGTATATTTTGATGCGTTTACGCTGCGCTTTGCACTGCAGCATAAACTCATGCGTTCTGTGTCCCCAGCAGAGTCTGTGTGACTTGTGCAAATTCCATCCGCACGTTGCGTTTGAGAGTGCAGCGATTTGGATGCTGAAATTTGTTGCCGAATCACTGCGTTCTAAGACGCAACATGTCACTTATTTTGTGCGCTTTGTCTATGGGAGAGGCAGCATCCAGAGCGCATGAAATCTGCATCAATTCTGCAGTCACAATACATGTGTTTTGAAACGCACATACACTGCCAATCGCTGCAGAATTTTCTGCATAATGCGCTACGTGCGCACATAGCGTACAGTCACTGCAGAACTTTCTGCAGCAATCTGAAGAGCACACGTGCGCTTCAAATCGCTGCAGAAAATGTCCGTAGTGAAAAAAAAAGCCGATTCCATGCGCTCTGACTGCAGATCCTCCCATAGACAGAGCAGGGGCTGCCGGCAAAGCGCACGGAAGAAGTGACATGTCACTTCTTAGAACGCGCACGTTGGGCAGCAGCCGAAGCACTGCGCTCTAAGACGCCACGTGTGCACGGCTCCTGCATAATTTTCATAAATTATGCAGGGGACGCAGGACGCATGCAGTTACGCTGCGCTACAAAGCACAGCGTAACTGCATGTAATTACGCAACGTGCGCACATAGCCTAAGGCTACACGCACACGCTGCAGTTTTTTTCTGCACCAAAACTGCACCTTGTCAGAGAGAGCGTGGAAATGTAAAAAAAAAAAAGCTTGTAATGTAAATGCATTTTTGATAACAAAAATGCACCAAATGCACAGCATGCGTTTTTGATGCGGTTTTTTTTTGTGACCAATGTTGACAAAAACGCTAGAAGAATGAACATGCTACCTTTTTTTTGTCACAAACTTTTGACAAAAAAAAAACAACCGCTGACAAACTGCAAGGTGCACATAGCAAATCTGACTTCTCATAGACTTGGCTGCGAAGTCAAATATCAAAACGTTCTGACAACAAAACTGCACCAAAAAAGGCATGCACATGTAGCCATATGGGGGATCTTTGATATCCGAGAACCATGGAAGAAAGTCTGAGGAAGCCAAGGCCAAATCTATATGAGAGAGATTTATGGAAGGCAGAGAATCAGGAGAAGATTTCAACTGGAAACATCAGTATCCAAATATCTAGTTATTGGCGGTACACCAATTCACTAATGCAGAAGGTCGGACATCAGCTAAGGTCATATGGTCTACAGAAGGATCCAGTACTGCATTATAGTCATAATCAAAGCTGGGGAAGAAGAAAAGCTTATAATATTATGCCAAGTCAAAAGGTGATATAGACAAGCAATAGTATAAATAAAAGAAGCGATTGAGAAATGAATAATCACAAATCTATGAAAATGGTCGCAAACCACCTGGATCTGCTCCAGAGGGAGAGATTTGGCCACCAAAACTGGTATTACCCTGGACTAACTAGAGTAAGTGGTGTGAAATTCTTTTGATCTATCCAGGTTCCTTTTAAGAGCAAGATCTTACTGATCCATCAACAAGTTTCTTCCAGACTTATAAAATTACTGGAGTATTGTTTTAGAAAATCTAATAGAACAGCTTTTTTAAACTTTGAGTTCAGGCAAAAATCTTAAATTTATATGGATTATAACCTCAATTACATTAGCTATAGATGAGGGTGAGCAGGCAATTGTGACCACAAAAGGGGGGACCATGCAATCCAAGCCCACATTTTCCCAACAAAACTTAACAGCAGAAACTAGACATATTTGTCTAACAATAGTAATAAAAATAAAAAATGTACTGCCACAACGATCTGCACATCATAATCAGGTAATCTGTAAACCAGACAAAATGGGGGGAGCGAGAAGTTTGGGGTGTACATGAGTAGAGAATAAAACAACCCTTCAAGGAAAAGTGGGAAAGAAGGGAAGGAGACCAAGAAAGGAAGTACACCATTATCGATCACAGAAATGTGACGGTTTAGATCACAAACCTCTAATACTAGAGCAGATAATGTGTTGAAGGGAATCTGTTGGCCAACTTTTGCCATGATGTAGAGGCAAAGACCCCAATTTCAGCTACATCACTTATTGGGCTGTGTTGCGGTTTCAATAAAATCAGTGGAGATTTATCACTACAGGACTGTTTCTTGTAGTCCACCTGCTTTGTTTACCCACTCCCTCACCACTGATTATACAGTGTACGCAGAAAGCTGCCAATCAGTGGTGTGGGCAGATTATACAGGTCTTCACATTCCGAGCACTGCTAATCTGCAGCAGAGAAAATAGTGAATTGTATCCTCAATTCTATTTTCCATCATTTTTACTGTATACACCTTAAATTGTGATGCTGATGGCTTTTCATCACTTTGGCTAGATACATTCTGCCATATCTATTTAAATTTTCATCCTTGGCCATGTCTGTCCCTGTCTCTTTAATGGGGGCTTATGCCGCAAGACCACATTATTTTTTGCACGTCTGCTGATCAGATCCACTCCCGTCTGTTTAACCCCTTAGATCCAGCTTTCAAACTAGGACAGTGCAATCTGACATGCTCCAGTGAGGAGCTCACTCACAGGAGGTAAACATTTCAGCAGGAGCGATCAGACACTGCAGACTTAGTAAAATCAATAAAAATGTAAAAAAAAAAAAAAAATCGCCCCCCCTTTTTTTGCCCTAATGGAAATAAAACCATAATGAAAATAGAAATCCACATTTGGTATTGTCACGTTCAAGAATGCCCAATCTATCAAAATATAAAGTTAATGAATCTGATCAGTAAAGAATGTAGCGAGGGGATGGTGGCGGGGGGGTGGATCTAAACGTCATAATTAAATTGTTTTTTTTAAATTTATTTTATTTATTTTTATGTTGCTGCAGCATTGCTTTAAAATGCAGTAACAGGCAGTAAACACATTGTACCTGCCCAATAATTGTATAATTAAAAACGTCAGCTCAGGATGAAAAAAGTAAGCTATCACTGAGCCCCAGATTCCAAAGACTGAGCATGCTACAGGTCTCAGAAATTGGCGACACTAGGGCAATTTAATTGTGTGTGTGTGTATAAAAATATATGTATGTATGTATGTATGTATGTATGTGTATATGTATATGTATATATAATTATTATTATTATAATTATAATAATAATATTTTATTTTTACACACATTAAATTGCCCTAGTGTCGCCAATTTCCGAGACCTGTAGCATGCTCAGTTTTTGGGATCTGGGGCTCAGTGATAGCTTACTTCTTTCATCCTGAGCTGACGTTTTAAATATATGTATTACATATACACACACACACACACACACACACACACACACACACACACACACACACACACACACACACACACACACACACTCACTCTCCTGGGAGGAGGACCAGTGTGACAATCCCTTGTGAAAGCCCATGTTCTGGAGATCATGTGATCAGTTCCACCTATTGCCTCCAAGACAGAAGGGTTGGTTGTCCAGGTTAATCCTGACAGTCTGCAGTCAGTGTGTCACTCTGTGACTGCAGACTTGTGAATCCTCACATCGCTGGCAGCGTGCGCTGAGAGGATTCCTCAGTGCTGGCAGTGACACTGAGCAGTTTTATGATCATAAATATGACCTGAATATTTTTGGCCACATTCCATCTAGACGTGAATCCTCACATGTATTGAACCAGGCAGCACAAGTCTGCAGTAACAGATTAATGCCAGTTATTCCAGGTTTATCACAAGTCTGCAGTCGCTGAGGTCTGTGTGGTGTGGATATCATTATCAAATGGTTTTTTTTCTGCCTTGGTAGGAACATGAATCTGAAGGAGGCAGAACTCCTCTGATGAAAGCTGCACGAGCCGGGCATCTGTGTACGGTTCAGTTTCTTATAAGCAAAGGTATGTCTCTACTAAAATATCTTCCAACCCCAATATTTTTATTTCTTTGTCGCTCCTTATTGGGAGACCCAGACAATTGGGTGTATAGCTTATGCCTCCGGAGGCCACACAAAGTATTACACTAAAAGTGTAAAGCCCCTCCCCTTCAGCCTATACACCCCCCGTACTGCTATGGGCTCATCAGTTTTTATGCTTTGTGCGAAGGAGGTCAGACATGCACGCATAGCTCCACAGCTTAGTCAGCAGCAGCTGCTGACTATGTCGGATGGAAGAAAAGAGGGCCCATAACAGGGCCCCCAGCATGCTCCCTTCTCACCCCACTCTTGTCGGCGGTGTTGTTAAGGTTGAGGTATCCATTGCGGGTACGGAGGCTGGAGCCCACATGCTGCTTTCCTTCCCCATCCCTCAATTAGGGCTCTGGGTGAAGTGGGATCCTTTCGGTCTCCAGGCACAGGAGACCGTGCTCCATCCACAGCTCCTGAGGACCATGCTGGATAGGAGCCGAGTATCGTTCAGGGACATGGCCCTGCTACTTTGAGGTACTCTGTGTCCCCGTGGGGACCGCGCACAGCAACACTCCAGCATTGCTGGGTGTGCTAGTGCACCGGGGACAGCAGCGCTGACGGCGTTTGTGCCATTACACACTTCAGCGTCGCTGAGTGTGTTCGTGTAGGGGGACTGCCGCGCTGACCGCCGCTGCCATGGTTATCACTGCGGCGCGGCTGGGACTGTTAGTGCGCCGGGGACTTCCGCGACGGCCGCGCTTATACGACGGCCGCGCTTATAACTAGAGTCCCCGGCTTTTGCGGCCTAGTCTCTTTTTCTTCCCGCCCCCAGCCCTGCCAGTCAGGGGAAGGGCGGGACGCTGTACAGGACGGCAGCACTGAGGGCTGGAGCATGCTTTGCATACTCCACCCCCCTCACTCTGCACAGTGGGGCACCAGTTCCCGCACTTTTCTGGGTCACGCCCACGGCTCCCTCCTCTCCTCAGGACGCCGGCAGCCATTCCTCTCAGCTCTGCTAACGCTGGAGAGGAGAGACAAGCTCAAGGAGACCCAGGCAGGATTTCTGGTGCCCACACAACCGCTTTGCGAAGGCGGTAAGCAGCACCTGTGGTGCTGGCCCCACTAGTGTAGAAGTGTACTTATAGATTATATGATTATAGACTATACTTTACACTGTATGGTGCACTGTTGATTTTTGTCTATATACCCTCCTGTATTGCTCAGAGGAGACAACAGCATGTCGTCCACAAATAGCAAGGGTGCCAAAGCACAGACTTACTATGCTGCCTGTGCAGCATGTACGGCTATACTGCCGGCAGGTTCCACTGACCCTCATTGTGTGCAATGCTCGGCCCCTGTGGCACTTTCTCAGCCGGAGCCTCTGCTAAGGGCGGCCCAGGGAGAACCACCTGTTAACACTGTCCAGGTGACAGGGACGGAGTTTGCAGTTTTTACTGAAAGACTTTCTGAGACTATGGCTAAGATATTAGAAGCCTTGCAGTCCAGGCCGGCATCTCAAGCCAGGGGCACGGTGGAATCATTGCCCCCTGGTCCCCCTCAGTTGGAACAGCAATGTCCTCCCGGGGTGTCTCATGGATCCCAGGGTGAGGTCTCTGACACGGACCGCAGCCCCAGACCGATTAAGCGAGCTCGCTATGATATCCCCTCGACATCATCACAATGTTCAGGGTCTCAGCGGGAGGACTCTCTGTATGATGAAGCGGAGGTAGCTGATCAGGATTCTGATCCTGAAGCCGCTCTCAACCTTGATACTCCTGATGGGGACGCCATAGTGAATGATCTTATTGCGTCCATCAATGAAATGTTGGATATTTCTCCCTCAGCTCCTCCAGTGGAGGAGTCAGCTTCTCAGCAGGAGAAATTCCGTTTCAGGTTTCCCAAGCGTACAAAGAATATGTTTCTGGACCACTCTGACTTCAGAGAGGCAGTCCAGAAACACCGAGCTTGTCCAGATAAGCGTTTTTTCCAAGCGCCTCAAGGGCTGGGCTCAGTGTCCCAAGGTGGATCCTCCAATCTCCAGACTTGCGGCTAGATCCATAGTTGCAGTGGAAGATGGGGCTTCACTCAAAGATGCCACTGACAGACAGATGGAGCTCTGGTTGAAATCCATCTATGAAGCTATCGGCGTGTCTTTTGCTCCAGCATTCGCAGCCGTATGGGCACTCCAAGCTATCTCAGCTGGTCAGGCGCAAATTGACGCACTCACACGTACGTCTGCGCCGCAGGTGGCGTCTATAACCTCTCAAACGTCGGCATTTGCGTCCTACGCTATTAATGCTGTCCTGGACTCTGCGAGCCGTACGGCGGTTGCAGCCGACAATTCGGTGGCAATACGCAGGGCCTTGTGGCTGCGGGAATGGAAGGCAGATTCGGCTTCCAAAAAGTGCTTAACTGGATTGCCATTTTCTGGCGACCGTTTGTTTGGTGAGAGATTGGATGAAATCATCAAACAATCCAAGGGAAAGGAAACATCCTTACCCCAGGCCAAACCAAAAACACCCCAACAGAGGAGGGGACAGTCGAGGTTTCGGTCCTTTCGGGGTGCGGGCAGGTCCCAATTCTCCTCGTCCAAAAGGCCTCAGAAGGATCAGAGGAACTCCGACGCATGGCGGTCTAAATCACGCCCTAAAAAGACCGCCGGAGGTGCCGCTACTAAGGCGGCTTCCTCATGACTTACGGCCTCCTCACACCGCATCCTCGGTCGGTGGCAGGCTCTCCCGCTTTTGCGACACCTGGCTGCCACAAGTAAAAGACCGTTGGGTGAGAGACATTTTGTCTCACGGTTACAGGATAGAGTTCAGCTCTCGTCCTCCGACTCGATTCTTCAGAACATCTCCGCCTCCCGAGCGAGCCGAGGCTCTTCTGCAGGCGGTGGGCATTCTGAAGGCAGAAGGAGTGGTGGTCCCGGTTCCTCTTCAGCAACAGGGCCACGGTTCTACTCCAACCTGTTTGTGGTTCCAAAGAAGGACGGGTCCTTCCGTCCTGTTTTGGACCTAAAACTGCTCAACAAACACGTAAGGACCAGGCGGTTCCGGATGGAATCCCTCCGCTCCGTCATCGCCTCAATGTCCCAAGGAGATTTCCTAGCATCGAACGATATCAAGGATGCTTATCTCCACGTACCAATTGCTCCAGAGCATCAGCGCTTCTTGCGCTTCGCCATAGGAGACTAACACCTTCAGTTCGCGGCACTGCCGTTCGGCCTGGCGAAAGCCCCAAGGGTTTTCACCAAGGTCATGGCTACAGTAGTTGCGGTCCTCCACTCTCAGGGTCACTCAGTGATACCTTACTTAGACGATCTGCTGGTCAAGGCACCCTCTCAAGAGGCATGCCAACACAGCCTCAACGTTACTCTGGAGATTCTCCAGAGTTTCGGGTGGATCATCAATTTTCCAAAGTCAAATCTGACACCGGTCCAATCGCTGACATATCTTGGCATGGAGTTTCATACTCTTCCAGCGATAGTGAAGCTTCCGCTGGACAAACAGCGTTCCCTACAGACAGGGGTGCAATCTCTCCTTCAAGGTCGGTCACACCCCTTGAGGCGCATCATGCACTTCCTGGGGAAGATGGTGGCAGCAATGGAAGCAGTCCCTTTCGCGCAGTTTCACCTGCGTCCACTTCAATGGGACATCCTACGCAAGTGGGACAGGATGCCGACGTCCCTAGACAGGAACGTTTCCCTCTCTCAGGCAACCAAAGCTTCCCTTCGGTGGTGGCTTCTTCCCACCTCATTATCGAAGGGGAAATCCTTCCTACCCCCATCCTGGGCGGTGGTCACGACGGACGCGAGTCTGTCAGGTTGGGGAGCAGTTTTTCTCCACCACAGGGCTCAGGGTACGTGGACTCAGCAAGAGTCCTCACTTCAGATCAATGTTCTGGAGATCAGGGCAGTGTATCTTGCCCTAAAAGCGTTCCAGCAGTGGCTGGAAGGCAAGCAGATCCGAATTCAGTCGGACAACTCCACAGCGGTGGCTTACATCAACCACCAAGGTGGGACACGCAGTCGGCAAGCCTTCCAGGAAGTCCGGCGGATTCTGCTGTGGGTGGAAGCCACAGCATCCACCATATCCGCAGTTCACATCCCGGGCGTAGAAAACTGGGAAGCAGACTTTCTCAGTCGCCAGGGCATGGACGCAGGGGAATGGTCCCTTCACCCGGACGTGTTTCAGGAGATCTGTTGCCGCTGGGGAATGCCGGACGTCGACCTAATGGCGTCACGGCACAACAACAAGGTCCCAACATTCATGGCTCGATCTCAAGATCACAGAGCTCTGGCGGCAGACGCCTTAGTTCAGGATTGGTCGCAGTTTCGGCTTCCTTATGTGTTTCCTCCTCTGGCACTGTTGCCCAGAGTGTTACGCAAGATCAGGGCCGACTGCCGCCGCGTCATCCTCGTCGCTCCAGACTGGCCGAGGAGGTCGTGGTACCCGGATCTGTGGCATCTCACGGTCGGCCAACCGTGGGCACTGCCAGACCGACCAGATTTGCTGTCTCAAGGGCCGTTTTTCCATCTGAATTCTGCGGCCCTCAACCTGACTGTGTGGCCATTGAGTCCTGGATCCTAGCGTCTTCAGGATTATCTCAAGAGGTCATTGCCACTATGAGACAGGCTAGGAAACCTACGTCCGCCAAGATCTACATTTCTCGAACGGCGCCCCTGCGCCGCTTGGATGCACTCTTTGTCCTTGTCGCTGGCCAGCGTAAAGGGACACAAGCTTCCAAGTCAACCCTGGCTCGGTGGATCAAGGAACCAATTCTCGAAGCTTACCGTTCCTCGGGGCTTCCGGTTCCCTCAGGACTGAAGGCCCATTCTACCAGGGCCGTGGGAGCGTCCTGGGCCTTGCGACACCAGGCTACGGCTCAGCAGGTGTGTCAGGCAGCTACCTGGTCGAGCCTGCACACTTTCACGAAGCACTATCAGGTGCATACCTATGCTTCGGCAGATGCCAGCCTAGGTAGGCGAGTCCTTCAGGCGGCAGTTGCCCACCTGTAGGACGGAGCCGTTACGGCTTTATTATGAGGTATTATTTACCCACCCAGGGACTGCTTTTGGACGTCCCAATTGTCTGGGTCTCCCAATAAGGAGCGACAAAGAAGGGAATTTTGTTTACTTACCGTAAATTCCTTTTCTTCTAGCTCCAATTGGGAGACCCAGCACCCGCCCCTGTTTTTTGTATAACACATGTTGTTCATGTTAAATGGTTTCAGTTCTCCGATATTCCTTCGGATTGAATTTACTTTAAACCAGTTTATAATTTTTTCCTCCTTCGGGCTTTTGCACCAAAACTGATGAGCCCGTAGCAGTACGGGGGGTGTATAGGCTGAAGGGGAGGGGCTTTACACTTTTAGTGTAATACTTTGTGTGGCCTCCGGAGGCATAAGCTATACACCCAATTGTCTGGGTCTCCCAATTGGAGCTAGAAGAAAAGGAATTTACGGTAAGTAAACAAAATTCCCTTCTTTACTAGTTGACAAATTAGGGTGATGAGCAGAATAGAAGTTTTGAGGAAATAAAACACAGGAAATCTACTTTGTATTGTTGTAGCAGTGTTTTTTTTTTTTTCTTCTTCGCCTATAGAACCTGCAACAAAAAACACAAATCTTTTAGGTGTAAAGAGGCACAAATGTCCTTTACAAATGTTTTGTAATTCTTCCTCTTTAGCAGTATATAACCTTTTCAGCCCCTATGTTGGCACCATTGCTGGTTTAATACGAATGTTCTTTGCTGTTAAAGCAAACTAGGTTGAGTTTTGTCTCCTGCCACAAGCATAGACTATGGGCTGCTGCAAGGGATGTTCCATCTTTAAAATCAACTTTTATCACATTTATGTAGATGTACCTCACTTCTAAATTGTCTTGTGTAATCGATATCCAACGAACTGCATTAATTGGGTTAACCTTTTATAGAGCTGGTTCATACATCAAACTTCAGAAGCAAAAGTCTCTAAAATTGATGTTACTACTCAGTCAATGAAGTAAAATAAAGGAAGGGACTTTCTTAGCAATCCCATGTGTAGGTTAATCATAAGAAAGTAACACCAGCTGCATTCTGTCATTACTTGCACCAAAATACGGATTCTAGACGTTAATTGGTGCTAGATTTTAGTGGGTTGTATCCTCCTTTCTATTTTTCATCATTTATGCTGTATACGCTTTATACAGAAGGAGGCAAGGACACAAAGCAGTTAGAGAAACGGTAATCAGAATTTATATCCCAAACTAATGGCCTGTATGTAGTGGTGCTTTAATGCTGAGTAAATCCTTCCCTTTGTTGTAGAAATCCTTAGTTGAAATTGTATGCTGATGAGTCTCAAGTAAAGCGAGTGGGTGCTGCCTCTCTTGTACCCCCACCCTGCTACCTGCAGTTTGTTTGGGTTGATCTCGATTAGTGACCTCTCTATCAGCGACATCAGGGAGTGGTTTCGGGAATTGGGATAGAGGCAGGAGAGCTGGAAGTGTGATGCCCCCCCCCCCCCACTGCACGTGTAACTCATCAGCGTACAACTTCAACTATAGATCTGTCTAAACCAGCAAAATGATTTTCTTTGTCGCTCCATTGGGAGACCCAGACAATTGGGTGTATAGCTTCTGCCTCCGGAGGCCACACAAAGTATTACACTTAAAAGTGTAAAGCCCCTCCCCTTCTGCCTATACACCCCCCGTGCCTCACGGGCTCCTCAGTTTTTATGCTTTGTGCGAAGGAGGCTGACATCCACGCATAGCTCCACATCTTAGTCAGCAGCAGCTGCTGACTATGTCGGATGGAAGAAAAGAGGGCCCATAACAGGGCCCCCAGCATGCTCCCTTCTCACCCCACTCTGGTCGGCGGTGCTGTTAAGGTTGAGGTGCCCATTGCGGGTACATAGGCAGGAGCCACATGCTGTTTTCCTTCCCCATCCCTTAATGGGCTCTGGGTGAAGTGGGATCCTAATCGGTCTCCAGGCACTGGGACCGTGCTCCCTCCGCAGCCCCTGGGGAATCTGCTGGACAGGAGCCGGGTATCGTCCGGGACAAGGCCCTGCTACTGTGAGGTACTCTGTGTCCCCCTGGGGGACCGCGCATGGAGCGCTTGTGCCATACACACTGCTGGGTGTGTTAGTGCGCCGGGGACTACCGCGCCGGCCGCGCTTATTTGCCGGCCGTGCTTATAACTTTAGTCCCCGGCTTTTGCGGCCTAGTATCGCATATTCCCGCCCCCAGGCCTGCCAGTCAGGGGAAGGGCGGGACGCTGCACAGGACGTCAGCGCTGAGGGCTGGAGCATACTTTGTATCCTCCTCCCCCCTCACTCAGCACAGTGGGGCATCAGATTCCCGCACTTTCTGGGGCACGCCCACGGCCCCCTCCTCCCCACAGAACGCCGGCAGCCATTCCTGTCAGCACTTCTGACGCTGGAGAGGAGAGACAACACGGCTCTGGGAGGCCCAGGCAGGGAATCTGGTGATCACACAACCGCTTTGAGCGGTCGGTAAGCAGCACCTGGGTGCTGGCCCCACTGAGTGCCGAAGTGTACATATATATATATATATATATATATATATATATATATATGCTTATATGCTATACATTTACACTGTGCGGTCGCACTGTTGATTTTTGGCCATATACCCTCCTGGATTGTACTCAGAGGAGACAACAGCATGTCGTCCGCAAAAAGCAAGGGTGCCAAAGCACAGGCTTACTTTGCAACCTGTACCTCATGTGCGGCTATACTACCGGCAGGTTCCACCGATCCTCATTGTGTGCAATGCTCGGCCCCTGTGGCACTTACTCAGCCGGAGCCTCTGCTACTGGTGGCCCAGGTGGAACCACCTGCTACCACTGTCCAGGTGACAGGGACGGAGTTTGCAGTATTTGCTGACAAACTGTCTGAGACTATGGATAAATGGTCTGCTAAGATACTAGAAGCCTTACAGTCCAGACCGGTGACTCAGGCCACGGGCACTGTTGAATCATTGACCCCAGGCCCCCCTCAGTTGGAGCAGCAAAGTGCTCCTGGGGTGACCCATAGGTCCCAGGGTGAGGTCTCTGACACGGACCGCAGTCCCAGGCCGCCTAAGCGGGCTCGCTGGGAAATTCTCTCGACTTCATCACACTGTTCGGGGTCTCAGCAGGAGGACTCTCTGGATGATGAAGCGGAGGTAGCAGATCAGGATTCTGATCCTGAGGCCGCTCTCAACCTAGCTACACCTGAAGGTGACGCCATAGTGAATGACCTTATAGCGACCATCAATCAGGTGTTGGATATTTCTCCCCCAGCTCCTCCAATTGAGGAGTCAGCTTCTCAGCAGGAGAAATTCCGTTTCAGGTTTCCCAAGCGTACAATGAGTACGTTTCTGGATCACTCTGACTTCAGAGAGGCAGTCCAGAAACACCGAGCTTGTCCAGATAAGCGTTTTTCCAAGCGCCTTAAGGATACACGTTATCCCTTCCCCCCTGACGTTGTCAAGGGCTGGGCTCAGTGTCCCAAGGTGGATCCTCCAGTCTCCAGACTGGCGGCTAGATCCATAGTTGCAGTGGAAGATGGGGCTTCACTCAAAGATGCCACTGACAGACAGATGGAGCTCTGGTTGAAATCCATCTATGAAGCTATCGGCGCGTCTTTTGCTCCAGCATTCGCAGCCGTATGGGCACTCCAAGCTATCTCAGCTTGTCATGCGCAAATTAATGCAGTCACACGTACGTCTGCTCCGCAAGTGGTGTCCTTAACCTCTCAGGCGTCGGCGTTTGCGTCCTACGCCATTAATGCTGTCCTGGACTCTGCGAGCCGTACGGCGGTAGCATCCGCCAATTCGGTGGCAGTCCGCAGGGCCATGTGGCTACGTGAATGGAAGGCAGACTCTGCTTCCAAAAAGTTCTTAACTGGTTTGCCATTTTCTGGCGACCGTCTGTTTGGTGAGCGATTGGATGAAATCATTAAACAATCCAAGGGAAAGGACTCATCCTTACCCCAGTCCAAACCAAACAGACCTCAACCACGGAAGGTACAATCGAGGTTTCGGTCCTTTCGGTCCGCGGGCAGGTCTCAATTCTCCTCGTCCAAAAGGCCTCAGAAGGATCAGAGGAACTCCGATTCATGGCGGTCTAAGTCACGTCCTAAAAAGACCGCCGGGGGAACCGCTCCCAAAGCGGCCTCCTCATGACTTTCGGCCTCCTCACACCGCATCCTCGGTCGGTGGCAGGCTTTCCCGCTTTTGCGACGCCTGGCTGCCACAGGTAAAAGACCGTTGGGTGAGAGACATTCTGTCTCACGGTTACAGGATAGAGTTCAACTCTCGTCCTCCGACTCGGTTCTTCAGAACATCTCCGCCCCCCGAGCGAGCCGATGCTCTTCTTCAGGCGGTGTGCACTCTGAAGGCAGAAGGAGTGGTGATCCCTGTTCCTTTTCAGCAACAGGGTCACGGTTTTTACTCCAACTTGTTCGTGGTGCCGAAAAAGGACGGATCCTTCCGTCCTGTTCTGGACCTAAAACTGCTCAACAAACATGTAAAAACCAGGCGGTTCCGGATGGAATCGCTCCGCTCCGTCATCGCCTCAATGTCCCAAGGAGATTTCCTAGCATCAATCGACATCAAAGATGCTTATCTCCACGTACCGATTGCTCAAGAGCATCAGCGCTTCCTGCGTTTCGCCATAGGGGACGAACACCTTCAGTTCGTGGCACTGCCTTTCGGCTTGGCGACAGCCCCACGGGTCTTCACCAAGGTCATGGCAACAGTAGTAGCAGTTCTGCACTCTCAGGGACACTCGGTGATCCCTTACTTAGACGATCTGCTTGTCAAGGCACCCTCTCAAGTGGCATGCCAACACAGTCTGAGCATTGCTCTAGAGACTCTCCAGAGTTTCGGGTGGATCATCAATTTTCCAAAGTCAAATCTGACACCGGCCCAATCACTGACATATCTTGGCATGGAGTTTCATACTCTCTCAGCGATAGTGAAGCTTCCGCTGGACAAACAGCGTTCACTACAGACAGGGGTGCAATCTCTCCTTCAAGGCCAGTCACACCCCTTGCGGCGCCTCATGCACTTCCTAGGGAAGATGGCAGCAGCAATGGAGGCAGTTCCTTTTGCGCAGTTTCATCTGCGTCCACTTCAATGGGACATTCTCCGCAAATGGGACAGGAAGTCGACGTCCCTCGACAGGAACGTCTCCCTTTCTCGGGCAGCCAAGGCTTCCCTTCAGTGGTGGCTTCTTCCCACTTCTCTGTCGAAGGGGAAATCCTTCCTGCCCCCATCCTGGGCTGTGGTCACGACGGACGCGAGCCTGTCAGGGTGGGGAGCGGTCTTTCTCCACCACAGGGCTCAGGGTACTTGGACTCAGCCAGAGTCCTCCCTTCAGATCAATGTTCTGGAGATAAGGGCAGTGTATCTTGCCCTAAAGGCGTTCCAGCCGTGGCTGGAAGGCAAGCAGATCCGAATTCAGTCGGACAACTCCACAGCGGTGGCATACATCAACCACCAAGGCGGAACACGCAGTCGGCAAGCCTTCCAGGAAGTCCGGCGGATTCTGCTATGGGTGGAAGCCACAGCCTCCACCATATCCGCAGTTCACATCCCGGGCGTAGAAAACTGGGAAGCAGACTTTCTCAGTCGCCAGGGCATGGACGCAGGGGAATGGTCCCTTCACCCGGACGTGTTTCAGGAGATCTGTTGCCGCTGAGGGATTCCGGACGTCGACCTAATGGCGTCCCGGCACAACCACAAGGTCCCGACATTCATGGCACGGTCTCAAGATCAGAGCTCTGGCGGCAGACGCTTTAGTTCAGGATTGGTCGCAGTTTCAACTCCCTTATGTGTTTCCTCCTCTGGCACTGTTGCCCAGAGTGTTACGCAAGATCAGGTCCGACTGCCGCCGCGCCATCCTCGTCGCTCCAGACTGGCCGAGGAGGTCGTGGTACCCGGATCTGTGGCATCTCACGGTGGGCCAACCGTGGGCACTACCAGACCGACCAGACTTGCTGTCTCAAGCACCGTTTTTCCATCTGAATTCTGCGGCCCTCAACCTGACTGTGTGGCCATTGAGTCCTGGATCCTAGCGTCTTCAGGGTTATCTCAAGAGGTCATTGCCACTATGAGACAGGCTAGGAAACCAACGTCCGCCAAGATCTACCACAGGACGTGGAGGATATTCTTATCTTGGTGCTCTGATCAGGGTTTTTCTCCCTGGCCATTTGCCTTGCCCACTTTTCTTTCCTTCCTTCAATCCGGATTGGAAAAAGGTTTGTCGCTCGGCTCCCTTAAGGGACAAGTCTCAGCGCTCTGTGTTCTTTCAGAAGCGCCTAGCCAGACTTCCACAGGTACGCACGTTCCTGCAGGGGGTTTGTCACATAGTCCCTCCTTACAAGCGGCCGTTAGAACCCTGGGATCTGAACAGGGTGCTGATGGCTCTTCAGAAACCACCTTTCGAGCCAATGAGGGATATTCCTCTCTCACGCCTTTCGCAGAAAGTGGCCTTCCTAGTAGCAGTCACATCACTTCGGAGAGTGTCTGAGCTAGCAGCGCTGTCATGCAAAAAGCCCCTTTCCTGGTGTTTCACCAGGACAAGGTGGTTCTGCGTCCGGTTCCGGAATTTCTCCCTAAGGTGGTATCCCCCTTTCATCTCAATCAGGATATCTCCTTACCCTCTTTTTGTCCTCATCCAGTTCACCAATGTGAAAGGGATTTGCACTTGTTAGATCTGGTGAGAGCACTCAGACTCTACATTTCTCGTACGGCGCCCCTGCGCCGCTCGGATGCACTCTTTGTCCTTGTCGCTGGCCAGCGTAAAGGGTCACAGGCTTCCAAATCAACCCTGGCTCGGTGGATCAAGGAACCTATTCTCGAAGCTTACCGATCTTCTGGGCTTCCGGTTCCCTCAGGGCTAAGGGCCCATTCTACCAGAGCCGTGGGTGCGTCCTGGGCTTTGCGGCACCAGGCTACGGCTCAGCAGGTGTGTCAGGCAGCTACCTGGTCGAGCCTGCACACTTTCACGAAACACTATCAGGTGCATACCTATGCTTCGGCAGATGCCAGCCTAGGAAGGCAGGTCCTTCAGGCGGCGGTTGCCCACCTGTAGGAAGGGGCCGTTTTACGGCTCTATTTCGAGGTTTTACTTTACCCACCCAGGGACTGCTTTTGGACGTCCCAATTGTCTGGGTCTCCCAATGGAGCGACAAAGAAGGGAATTTTGTTTACTTACCGTAAATTCCTTTTCTTCTAGCTCCAATTGGGAGACCCAGCACCCGCCCCTGTTCCCTTCGGGCTGCTGTTCTTTGTGTACACATGTTGTTCATGTTCAATGGTTTCAGTTCTCCGAAATTTCTTCGGACTGAATTTACTTTAAACCAATTTATAACTTTTCCTCCTTCTTGCTTTTGCACCAAAACTGAGGAGCCCGTGATGCACGGGAGGGTGTATAGGCAGAGGGGAGGGGTTACACTTTTTAAAGTGTAATACTTTGTGTGGCCTCCGGAGGCAGAAGCTATACACCCAATTGTCTGGGTCTCCCAATTGGAGCTAGAAGAAAAGGAATTTACGGTAAGTAAACAAAATTCCCTTCTTCTAAAAGAACAGATTCAATCTTACATACATGGCTTTAGTTTGGGGGTGTAATATCCTGATGACTGGTTCTCTTTAACTGCTTCTAGACTGCCCATTGACTTTAACCTTGGTGTCCAAACCAAATTTTTCAACTCTGACGTGTCACTTTGTGTAGCAATAGACCTGCAATGTTTCAGCATATCCCAGTGATTGAGAATTTATTTTTTTTTCCCCAGTTTTTGTTGACACACATTTTATGGTAATGGTAAATTTTAGAGAGATTTTTTTACATTTTATTAAGACTCCTGTTCTCTGGCAAATCCGACTAAGTATGGTTTCCTACTAAGTTTACCTTCTCAATCTCTGTATTTCCAGCACTGATCTAGCACTGTGTATATAGACATATAAACACTTACTGTGCTTTCATCTCCGAACCCAGTGAATATGCGATCACTGGAGGTAGGGAGGTAGCAGGAGCTGCTGAATCCTAGATCCTAGGCACCCAAACATCTCTTCTATGCAGTCAGTTACAAACTAAATGAACAAAAAAGCCCCAGCCCCCTATTTAAGGATTTATAGGGTCACTTATGTGTAAAATAAATGAAGAAAATAAAAAAGCAAAACTGAACAAAACTTGGACGAAAAAGAAAACAAAACACTGCCGATTTTGAAATTGCTTTTTCAGCCCCACCCTCATTAAAATGTCCAATATGTAAAGATGTCTCTGTAAAGGGGAATGCAATTTAAAATGTCCTGGTCATGAACTGGTTATGTATGTTTTCTCTTTTTGTACGTTTGTTTTCCCCCCACGTCTAGGAGCCAACATTAATCAAGCTACTGCCAATAATGATCACACCGTTGTATCCCTCGCATGCGCTGGTGGACATCTTGCTGTTGTTGAGCTGCTGTTGGCTAAAGGAGCTGATCCAACGCATAGACTTAAAGTGAGTGTCTACTCTACAGGTGATGTGCAAACTGTAGGGAATGTATTAGCCAAGAAACTACTCATGGTGCTCCTGTGGTTACATGGGACAGTGCAGAACCCGAGGGCACCGTATTCAGGGAATGGTTTGCGCTGGACGTCGGGAATGGAAAACCTGATGTATTCGGTGTGGACTAACAAGTGTCTGTATTTATTTCTGGGCTGTATAGCCTTGTGCTTGATCTTGTTTAAATTGGGGATTTGCATGCAGGGGTGACTGGCATGATCTGAAATCTTTTCATTATGGGAAATATACAAATGTGTGAACTTTTTATTTTGGTGGTGATAGAGCAACACTATGTAACAATGTACGTAAAGCATTAATATAGAGCAGCTGGTAAAGGGATGTGTTCATGTTAAAACATTATTCCGAAAACTATTGTAATTATGAGCTTTATTACACAAAGGCCTAAATCACACTTCCATTTTTAATGTATATTTTTTATGTATTTTGTGTTTTCCAGAGCTTATACACATGTTTTAATCAATGGTGCTGTTCACATGTCTGATTTTGTTTGCAGACACTTGGTCTACTAAAAGAAACATGTTGGTTTTTGATCTTAGTCATTGCTGAAAATCCCCTTACAAGTCTATGGGGCTGTGAAAAATCACAGACCACACATGATAAAAGATTGGGCATCTGAATAAGGCAAAAACTTTGTATCTGGTTATTGGTCCTGTGAAGAGCTTGAAGCTCAAGCAATTCCCATAAGAGGAGATTTAAGATCCAAGTAATAGAAACACAATCCAATCTTGCATACATCGGTCTCAATGGGATGCTGGATGTTGTTGTTCTTCTATGGCACACTTCAGTGTGGTCCATTACTCCATGCTTCCTATGGCATCTAGATTAGCTTTTTCTGTGTTTCCAAAAGCTAGCTTTGGTCAGAATATAGGCTACAAATGGCTGTCTTTATTGCACTATACAGGCTAGCATTTATGTATTGAATTGGAATCCTTTTACACCCACAGATAAATGGCTTATAATGAAAGCCAACATAAGTCCATCTGTTTTAGTCTATTATTGTTTACATGCTAGTCATCAGTTTTTATACCTACTCACTGATCATCAAAGTGATGGAAGCCTGGAGTGCCCCAAATGTTAACCGTGATTCATGATGTACTGTAGCAGGCCCGTGAACAACACCGGTCTTGATGAGGGTGCGTGCTGCAGTCACACGCAGCACATTTATGAAGAGATAAAGTTCAGTCTATCGAGTGATGCGTGCCTCCGTGCACCATGCTAGAAATTTCCATCAGGTCCTGGAGTGAGATTTCTGATACACAGAAAGCCACGGCTTAGGCTGCTTTCACACATCCGGTAAGTGCAGAGCCGGCCAGTCCAGCTCTAAAACCTATGCAACGGATGCGGCGAAAAAGGCGCATCCTTTGCATAAGTTTTTTAAATGCGGCCCGTCCGCTTTTTGCCGTTTGCGGCATTTTACTGAGCATGCGCAGTGGCAAAAACCGCATGCGGTGGTCGGATGCGGTTTTTGCTGCATCCGGTGTCCATAGGCATGCATTGAAAAATGCGACGCATCGGCCGGATGCGGCGCGATGCGTTTTTTTTTCCGCACAAAAACGTGCCGGGCAACGTTCCATCCGGCCGCCGCATCAGCTAAATCTGCCACATACGGCAAAAACCGGACGGAACACAAGCCCATGCGGCACAATGCGGCACTAATTAAAGTCTATGCAGGAAAAACGCAACTGGCAGCAAAAACTGGCAGCGTTTTTCCTGCAAAGTGCCGGATTGTGCCGCACAGGAAAAACCGGAGGTGTGAAAGCAGCCTAATCCTGAACTGTGGCGCCTCGCTCCTTGTCCTGCCCCAGTTCCACAGCTGTGAGATAGTGGCGTGAAGACACCTAAAGTTGCAAAATGTAAGCGTAACACTGAGTTGCACCTAAGTTTTGCAATGTTACAAAGCTTTTATTATAGAATTCTAGTGTGACAGCAGTGATGAATTAATGCCATTGTGTATGGAGAAACAAGTGTTTCGTGCTAAGATACGATCACTCCATTAGGAGGTGCACTCCACTTTAAAGGATTTGGCGCACCTTATCAGTAGCATACACCTGGTCAGAAATGTTACTTGTTGAACACTGAAGTAACATTTCTGCTTAGCTTGTCTTATAGTTTTGAAAAAAAAAATTGGGTGGAAGAAGCCACCGATTTCTGTGGGCGAAAACACCCAATTATGTGTAGCTGACAAACTGTTGTGGAAAGCCCAGAAGTCGCAACATTTAGTACAACTTCACATTGCACAGAACGTTGGTGACGTTTGTGGTTTTTGCCCTTTTTCTAGGCCTATGGGTTATATACTGTCAGCCAAGTAAAACTGCTGTATGAGCACAATGCAAGTACTCCATAAGGACTTGACTTGCACTTTCCGTGGCTATTTCTGCACACTGCTGTCCATGCTCCTCACTGTCATGGTGTTCTTGCTACTTTTCGGTAGAGAATGTCTTCTGGCCACCAAGTAACTTACTTTGACCTTCCATCTGAACTGGAAGGAGAACTAGGAGGAGACTGTCCCAGTTCAAGTTGAAAGTCAGCATTGCATCAGTGGCCATGGATTGGCCTCTGAGCATGTGAGACCACCAGTAGAAGGCATCAGTAGCTAGTACGTAAGAACAGCGGGGTCCAGTTGGTAGGTGATTATCTTTGTTTTAAGGCCCAATAATTAAGTCTAACAAAAAATAGCACCACTTTAATGCAACAAACTTGTAAAAAACTGTAAAATATACTATAGATTTCATAAATAATAAGCTGAACACAAGCAATGGCACGTTACATTTTAGGTGCAAAGTTGTGTTTGATAAACTTGAGTTTTTTGTTTTTCAGGATGGATCCACGATGCTGATAGAAGCTGCAAAAGGTGGACATACAAACGTGGTTTCTTATTTGTTGGATTACCCCAAAAATGCGATGTCTGGTCCCCCTACTGATATCTGTCAGCTGGCCTCCACGCTTCAGGATCCGTTCACTGTAAGTTACGTTTCCTATAAAGTGCTCTTTTCTGTTCTTTCTTGCTTTAGAAAACTTGAACAGTTATGATCATGCCAATTTTCTCCCATGCTTACTACTTGGTTGTAAAATTTTGTTTTCTATGTAAACCTGAACAAGATTTAATTCCTGTTTTTTGCATTTAGATATAGATATTTTTATACTGCTAGCGTTTTCTAGAACTGTGGCACAGAATTAGGCTATGTGCCCACGGGGGAAAGTGTCCTGCGGTTATATCCGCAGGACATTCCACATGAGCTCCCAGAAAACCGCAGCACAACTTTGTCTGTTTCCATGCGGCGGTTATGCTGCGGAATGTCCTGCGGATATGGTGCGGGCATTCTGCATTGAGGATACAGTACCATGGCTTCGGTACTGCATCCTCAATGCAGAACAAGTGCTGAGTGATCGGGGCATTCATACCTCCATCACGCAGCACTTCTCTCCCGTCTCCGGCCGTGTTTACACTGTGAAGGAGAAGGTGGGCGGGCCTGAACTAGCTCTGGCTGTCACATGACCGGAGCTTGTGCAGGCCCCGCCCACCTCCTCCTTCCTGCTCCTGTGTACCGATTGAAAATGACCGGGTGTCTGCTATCAAGGCAGGTAAGTATGGGACCAAGGCAGGGGATTTTCGCAGGTAATGCAGGAATAATTGACATGCAGTTATGTGCGGCTGCGGGATATCCGCAGTATATTCCGCAACCGCACATTCCGCAACGTGGACACAGCACTCCCCATGTCCCATAGGATAACATAAGGAGTGTCTGTACATGCTGAAACCTGCGGATTTATCTGGAAAATCCAGATAAATCCGTAGGTTTTCCGCGGCAAAATCCGCAGAAGCAAGCTCCTGTGGGCACAGGGCCTTAATGTAGGGGTCTGTTAGTTTCTTTTTAGACTTTGTTTATTTTTGTTGTGGGGCTGTTTTAGGGTCAAGTTAAAAATAAAAGGAGCAACCCCCCCCCCCCCCCCTAAACTGCAGTGTAATTAAATTTAGGGCATCTCCTCTTCCTGCCTCGTATATGTTGTTATGCGGTCAGTATGAGAATGCTGGTACATCTGCTCCACTCCCAAATTTGATTTTTGTTTTGCTCTCCAAAGAATTGAGGCAAGTGACAAGTGGCATTTGCAGCAAAGCAAATTCTGAATTTGGCCTAAAAGTATTTGAACAGTTGAAATTAAATTTCTTTATCGTTCCTTTGGGAGACCCAGACCATGGGATGTTTAGCTTCTGCCTCCGGAGGACAGACAAAGTACTACACTTAAAAGTGTAGCTCCTCCCTCTGAGCTTATACACCCCCTGGTAGCCAGTCCTAGCCAGTTTATTGCTTTGTGTCAGGAGGCATACATCCACACATGCATTCTCATCTGATTTGTTTGACTTTTGGAAAGAGTTTGTAGAAAAGCGGGTCCATGTCTGGACTCCCGGCATGTCCCTTCTCACCCCACTGTGTCGGCGGTGTTGTTAAGGTTGATTTACAAGGCTGCAGCCTTACATGCCGCGCTCCTTCACCATCCCTTCTGGGCTCTGGCTTGAAGTGGGAGCCAGCACGTTCTCCATGCCTGGCAGGAGTCCGGTCTCCATCCACAGCCCCTTGAGGATTCTGTTGGACCGGAGCACTCATCCCCAGGGACATGGCCCTGTGTCTCAGCAGCTAAGTACCTGAGACGTTTATGTTGGGGTCCCGATTCTTTATTGTAAGGGGAGAGTATGCTGTATGTGATTGTTTTTAACTTTTCCGGCGGGTTCTCCAGCTTTTGCCAGAGAACCTTGCCAAAGCTGCCTGCTTGTCGGCCTCGCCGATTAAATTTAGGCCCCGGCTTCGCCGGAGGCCTAGTTTCGTTTTCCTGCCCTCGCATGTCACTCATGCAGAGGGACAGGTTCGGCTCCTCCTGACGGCCGTTCTACACAGGGGGAGGGACACTCCCCACTGCTGGGGCGTCCCTCCTTCCCTGCAGGTCTCTATAGCCCTCCAGTTCCTACTCTTTTATAGGAACGCCCCTAGTCCCGCCCCCTCTCTTCGCTCTGGCGGCCGTTTCTCAGGCACAGTTCACTCTGCTCTGGGACATCCTGCATTCTGCATCTCTGCTGAGGTGCTGCGCACTGGGGGACCGGGCTTCGGGATCTGGAGGGCACACAACACCGCGCTCAGCGGTCTGGTAAGCCACAGCCGGTCTCCGGTTGTGGACCTCTGTATATTCTCCCTGGGGTTCATTCTCTGCAAAGCCCCCACTCCAGCAGCATGTCTCACACAAGGAGCAAGGCTCCAAAGCTGCATGTAAGCTCCTGCTGCCTGAGCCGAGCATTTATCCACACTGTGGTTGCTCTAACTTGGCGGTGCCACAGCCTGGAGCCTCACCCCCAGTGGTCTCTCAGGCTGCTGCACCTGTGACTGAACCCCCGGCCTGGGTAGAGTCCTTTTCTAGGTCCATATCCCAGTCATTTGCTGAGTCCATGGGGCTTTTGTCCAGGACTTTGATGAATATGCATCAGCCCCCCTCACAGGGTGCCTCTAATACTCTTGACAGAGGACTCCTATCCTCTGACCTCCGTCCATCAGAGCTCACGGAGGATTCATCATCTGATCCCAGACCCCATCCTTCTAAGAGAAGGCGCAGGGTTTCCTCCCCCTCCCCATCCCACGGCTCTGCCTCAAGAGCTGACTCTCAAGATGAGGAGGATGCCCTCACTGGGGGCTCGGAGGCTATGTATCCCATCGATTTCTCTCAGGGGTGACTCAGATCTTAGTGATTTGATTGCTTCTATTAATTCTGTGCTGGATCTCAATCCGCCAGCGTCAGAGGAGCAACTCTCTTTGGCAGAAAAACATCAGTTTACCTCGCCTGAGAGTGAAGAGTGTTCTTTAACCACTCCAGTTTTCAGACCGCTGTGACCAAACCCAGGGCCTGTCCTGACAAACGCTTTCCAAAGCGTGGTTCTGATGACCGGTTTCCATTTCCACCTGAGGTGGTCAAGGAGTGGTCTCACTCCCCAAAGGTAGACCCTCCGGTGTCTAGGCTCTCAGCCCGGACCGTTGTGTCGGTGGCTGACGGCACCTCACTTAAGGATTCCACTGACCGTCAGATTGACCTTCTGGCCAAATCTGTGTATGAAGCTGCGGGGGCCGTGTTTTCCCCGACTTTTGCAGCAGTGTGGGCTCTCAAAGCCATCTCTGCTTCTCTAGAGGAGATGCATTCCCTCACCAAGGAATCTATGCCTGAGATGGTTACCTTAACTGCTCAGGCTTCAGCTTTTTCATCCTATGCCATGTCTGCCATGCTAGAGGCTGCTCACCGCACTGTGGTGGCTTCAGCTAATTCTCTTGTTATCCGCAGGATTTTGTGGCTTCGAGAGTGGAAGGCAGATGCTTCTTCCAAGAAGTTTCTTGCTGGGCTCCCTTTTGCTGGTTCACGGCTGTTTGGTGAACAGCTGGATGAAATCATTAAAGAAGCTACTGGCGGGAAGAGTACTTCCATGCCACAAACCAAGACCAGGAAACCCGCCCAGGGTAGGAATCAATCGAGGTTTCGTTCCTTTCGTTCCTCTAACTGGTCATCCTCTAAGCCTTCCGCCTCGTCCGCTAACTCAGCCAAGGATCAGAAATCCAACTGGCGCCCGAAGCGCGTCCGCAGAAGACCGCAGGAGGTTCTGCCACTAAGGCAGCTTCCTCATGACTCTCGGCCCGCTCCAGCCACGTCCTTAGTCGGTGGCAGGCTCTCCCACTTTGGCGACGCTTGGTTAAGGCAAGTCTCCGATCAGTGGGTGAGAGACATCATATCTCTCGGCTACAGGATAGAATTCTTTTCCAGCCCTCCAAATAGATTTTTTCTCTCAACTCCCCCCTGCTCCAAGGCCGCCGCCTTCTCGCAGGCCGTGGCGTCCTTGCAGGCAAACGGAGTGATTGTCCCAGTTCCTGCTCAGGAACGGTTCAGAGGTTTTTACTCAAATCTCTTCCTAGTTCCAAAAAAGGACCTTCCAGCCCATCCTGGATCTCAAGCTTCTCAACAAGCATGTTCGGGTGCGGCATTTTCGCATGGAGTCTCTGCGATCAGTCATTGCCTCTATGACCCAAGGGGAGTTCCTGGCGTCCATCGACATCAGAGATGCCGATCTACATGTGCCAATCGCAGTGTCACATCAGCGTTGGTTACGTTTTGCGATAGGAGAGGATCATTTCCAATTCGTGGCTCTCCCCTTCGGGTTAGCCACGGCCCCTCGGGTATTCACCAAGGTCATGGCTGCAGTGATTGCGGTCCTGCACCTCCAGGGGTTGGCAGTGCTCCCTTACCTGGACGACCTTCTGGTCAAGGGTCCATCCAGCGCAGACTGTCAGCGGAGTGTTTCGCTCACTCTCGCCACCCTAGCCCAATTCGGGTGGATTGTCAATCTTCACAAATCCACTCTGACTCCGACCCAGAGTCTCACGTACCTAGGGATGCAGTTCGAGACTTTGCCAGCACTTGTGAAGTTGCCCTTACTCAAACAGCAGTCTCTCCGGCTAGCGGTGCGCTCTCTCCTGAGGCCCCGCCGTTATTCCCTCAGGCGCCTGATGCAGGTGCTGGGTCAAATGGTGGCTTCCCTTTGCCCAGTTCCATCTGCGTCCTCTGCAGCTGGACATTCTCCGCTGTTGGGACAAGCGGCCTTCCTCCTTACAGAGGTTAGTGGCTCTGTCGCCACGGACCAGGAGCTCTCTTCAGTGGTGGCTTCGACCCCTCTCCCTGTCCCAAGGGCGTGCCGTCCTGGGTGATTCTCACCACGGATGCCAGCCTATCCTCCACCACAGAGCTCAGGGCACTTGGACTCCGTCCGAGTCAGCCCTTTCAATCAATGTGCTGGAAACCAGAGCTGTGCTTCTAGCTCTCCTAGCCTTTCACCACCTGTTGGCGGGCAGGCACATTCGAGTCCAGTCAGACAACGCGACAGCGGTTGCCTACATCAACCATCAAGGCGGGACACGCAGTCGCCTGGCAATGATGGAGGTACAACGCATTCTTCAATGGGCGGAGGACTCCAGGTCCACCATATCCGCAGTCCATATCCCAGGCGTGGACAACTGGGAGGCAGATTATCTCAGCCGTCAATCCGTGGACGGTGGCGAGTGGTCCCTGCACCCGGCAGTGTTTCAGTCAATCTGCCGCAAGTGGGGCACTCCGGACGTGGACCTAATGACATCCTGTCACAACAACAAGGTTCCGGTTTACGTGGCTCGCTCCCACGATCCTCAGGCCTTCGCCGCGGACGCTCTGGTTCAAGACTGGTCCCAGTTTCGTCTGTCCTACGTGTTTCCCCCTCTAGCTCTCTTGCCCAGTCCTGCGCAAGATCAGAATGGAGGGCCGTCGAGTCATCCTCATTGCACCGGACTGGCCCAGGCGAGCTTGGTATCCGGACCTGCTCCAACTGTCCATGGAGATGCCGTGGCATCTTCCGGACCGTCCAGACCTGCTCTTGCAAGGTCCGTTCTTCCGCCCGAATTCTGCGGCACTCAAATTGACGGCGTGGCTTTTGAGTCCTGGATTTTGACGGCTTCTGGTATTCCCCCTGAAGTCATCTCCACTATGACTTGGGCCCGTAAGTCTTCCTCCGTCAAGATCTATCACAGGACTTGGAAAATTTTCCTGTCCTGGTGTCGCTCTTCCGGCCATTCTCCTTGGCCATTCTCGTTGCCGACCCTTCTGTCTTTTTTACAGTCCGGTCTGCAGCTAGGACTGTCCCTCAACTCTCTCAAGGGACAAGTCTCAGCTCTATCAGTGCTGTTTCAGCGGCGTATCGCCCGGCTGGCTCAAATCCGCACCTTCATGCAAGGTGCGTCTCACATCATTCCGCCTTATCGGCGGCCCTTGGATCCCTGGGACCTTAACTTGGTCCTCACGGTATTGCAGAAACCCCCTTTCGAGCCCCTTAGGGAGGTTTCTTTGTATCGTCTTTCTCAAAAGGTGGCCTTTCTAGTTGCCATAACTTCTCTCAGGAGAGTCTCTGATTTGGCTGCGCTCTCCTCGGAGTCACCTTTTTTGGTTTTTCACCAAGACAAGGTAGTTCTCCTTCCGACCCCGGACTTTCTTCCTAAGGTGGTCTCTCCCTTCCACCTTAACCTGGATATTTCCTTGCCTTCCTTCTGTCCGGCCCCTGTTCATCGCTTTGAGAAAGCGCTGCATACTCTGGATCTGGTGCGTGCTCTCTGGATCTATGTGTCTCGCAGTGCTGCGCTTAGGCGGTGCACCTCTCTTTTTGTGCTAACCATAGGGCGGCACAAGGGTCTCTGCTTCTAAGCCGACCTTGGCCTGTTGGATTAGATCGACCATTTCGGACGCCTACCAGAGTACTCAGGTGCCTCCCCCGCCGGGGATCAAAGCACACTCGACCAGAGCTGTCGGTGCCTCTTGGGCTTTTAGGCACCAGGCTACGGCTCAACAAGTCTGTCAGGCTGCCACTTGGACTAGCCTGCATACCTTTTCGAAGCACTACCAAGTGCATGCTCATGCTTTGGCAGATGCGAGCTTGGGCAGACGCATCTTTCAGGCGGCGGTCGCCCACTTGTGAAGTTAGGCTCCGCCTACTTAGTTTTTTCTGTTTATTCCCACCCAGGGACAGCTTTGGAACGTCCCATGGTCTGGGTCTCCCAAAGGAACGATAAAGAAAAAGAGAATTTTGTTACTTACCGTAAATTCTTTTTCTTATAGTTCCGTATTGGGAGACCCAGCTCCCTCCCTGTTGCCTGTTGGCAATTTTCTTGTTCCGTGTGTTATCACCGGCTGTTGTCGTGGACATAGTCTCCGGTTGTTCCGTTTCTTACTCGGTTCTACTTGTGGGTGGCTATTCTCCTTCAGCTTTTGCACTAAACTGGCTAGGACTGGCTACCAGAGGGTGTATAAGCTCAGAGGGAGCAGCTACACTTTTAAGTGTAGTACTTTGTGTGTCCTCCGGAGGCAGAAGCTAAACACCCCATGGTCTGGGTCTCCCAATACGGAACTATAAGAAAAAGAATTTACGGTAAGTAACAAAATTCTCTTTATTTAATATACATAGTGAAATAGGTTTCTTGTGTCCCTTATAAATGAAACGCGATGACGTTAAGGGTCACACCTTTTTGTATTGCAGATTTCTTGTGTACCAATGCATACTCTTGCAATGGTTGTGCCACCTCAAGAACCGGACAAGCCTCCAGACCAGATTGATTTGGGGAAAGGTAAGCTCTTAAGTTGTCACTGAATTTTCTTTTATATAAAAGAGTAGCTGCAGCACTCAAGGATATATACAAGAGGGGTTTGACTGAAGTGATTTTTATTTTCTGCAAAAAACAACATTTCAACTATACAGCCTTTCTCAAGGTTTTGCCTAAGCAAAAGACAGGCAATGTAAATAAATACAAAATTCACCAGTGCCTACAGAAATAAATGTGTGTATATATAAGTATATACATAAAAACACTGTATTCACATGTGTTTCTGTATATTGAGGGGCAATAGAATGAGTCTGCAGGATCAAACGATAATTATATCGGGGATAACTGTAAGGTGCCCACAATTGCAAATTCATGTCTCTGGATACTAGTGAGTTAATAAGAGAGAGGCAAGTGCAATACGCACGTTCAACATGGGTAATCATGTTATGAGAGTACACACAGACCACATCCTATTCAGTATAAACATACCATTATGCTGCAGAAAAGGGAGAAATGAGGGGTGGCTATGGATAGTGCGCCTGTGAGAAAAGTACATGTGATGTTTCACTTTCTAACACGAGAACACTAAGGGTATGTGCCCACAATCAGGACTTGATACGTTAAGAACGCTGTGAGTCCTGAACTGCGGGCCGCGCGTCTCCTCCGCAGGATGCCGCAGCTGACTGTGCCCACGATCAGGGTTCGGTGTGCTGCGGTCTCCTGCTTGTGTTCTCTCTACGGAGGATGCAGGCAATTCCGCAGCAAACAATTGCCATGCTGCGGTCTGGAAACACGCACCGCATGTCGGTGTTTGCTGCGGAAAAAAAGTGGGCACGGGATTTCTAGAAATTCCGTCCACTATGCTTGTACTGTACAATGCAGCGTTTTAGGCGCAGCTGACGTATGCTACATCTAAAACGCTGCAAACACTGAACGTGGGCACGCACCCTAAATCATTTGTTGGTACACTCTTTGATGTGGAATGTGGCAATCTTGAAAAAGACCACACTTTGAGCCAGAGCAGATCCTTCATTTCCTTGGTATATCAGCTTGTTACTTAGGCCCTGCTGCACAGCTCTGAGAAACTGTTATATGCATGATCGATCAATTAAATATTGGTACAAAACCTTTTCCATGCAATGCTTCTTTATGATAAATATCACTTTTAAACTGCACATGATTCTATCATATAAACATTTGCTAGAACAGTGGATGGTGGAATTGGTCCATTTAAACGAGATGTTAGTGTCTCCATTTTCACAATATTGTGCAGAGACTGCATCAGTGACCACGCATCCACATCACTTGTGACTTTTTGGAGGAGCTCACCTTTCTCAAGCATGCTACTTCTCACATTTTACGTTATTAATAAAACGGCACATAATCGCTATTAATTCTACAAGACAAATTGCAAAATCATGGGTCCATTTTCTTGTATGTGTCACTAGGTAGCCTTATTTTATCTGTTAAGATTTGTTAAAATGAAATGTAGTTTTACTGCACCTTTTTTTTCTTTTTGCATTTAGTGCATTTCATTACTGACATTTAGCAAGGTTTAGGGGAAAACCTTTGTCAGAGTTGATGCTTTTTGAACTCCAAATAGTATGATTGAGTGCTCAGGAAATCAGACTGTACAATCTTAGGACATAACCTAAAACAACTTTCCTATGACCGGAAAAGGTCCACAAGCACAAAAAACCTAAAGTGTGTAACCCCAATAAAAGATGACAATGTATAGAAAAGGGGATACAGAGAGAAAGGACCACAAGATCATCAAAGTAGAATACAAATGGCTTTTATTGAATACAAGGTGATACAAGGTGCACAGTGGTTGCAGGCAAAGATGAAAAAAGCCTGCACAGAAACAACCCACAGCAAAACCTAGACTATCCACAAGATGGCAACACCTGCTGACAGACTGAAAAATAAATGGAAGAAATTCCCAAAGGTGTAACATCCCATAAATCACCAAGAGGGAACAATAAGAGCAGTAAATAGTAAAGAGATCTATAAAATCTCATAAAGGGTCCCTCAATGGCAAAGGGCATAAAAAACTAAGGTATATTACCTTGTCATGTCAGAGCTGGTAAAGTCGGGCAGTCCAGGCGTGGGGGCGGGGCCTCAACGTGCATTTCATCAGAATCTTAGGACGGTGTAGAAAGGATGATTTTTGGTTTATTAATGTACAAGCAAGGGTTTTTATATGGCCACAAACAAACACTATTTCCCACCAAAAGATGTAGCCATCTCTCCCTGCTTTAATGACCATAATCATCCAATAGATATTTCAGGCGTAATAGAATGTCAAACTTATCTGCCTAGCAGTGTTAACTTTTTGATCTTGATGAGACAAGTGTCATGAGACAAGATGGCTACAGATACAAATTGGAATATGTTCTGAGTGCTTCCTAAAATGCTGCTATTAGTGTTTGATAGCAGCATGTAAGGTGCGCAGTGTTTGAGGCACGGCATTCTGGGCACCCATTTTCTTCCCTCCGCTACTGTGAGGTGCTGATGAGTTGCAGTGGTTTCATAGAAGACGTCATTTACCTTCATAATGCAATACAGTGGTTTTAATGTATGTATAACAGTCAGTCCATTGCAAAATTTACCAATGTGTAACCCATTCCAAATACTACATGTTTATCATTTATCAGTTCTCCCCTTAGGCCCCACGTTAGCTTCTCATAAAGCCAGATCAGACGTCATACTTTGGACTGACTAGGGACAATCGTCCTAAAACACCGTGTCTGCAAATTGAGGTTCTGATCTGGTATAAATCCTAGGTCATATGAAAAGGCTCGTTAAAGAGCCACTTTTGACTTTTTGGATCACTACTTCCAATAGGTGGCGATAGTTAGTCTCCTTCCTCCCTTAAGAGACAATTTGAATATCATTTAACCTGTATGTCAAACTTTGTAGAGTCCACACGCCTATCGAAAAAATACAGTAAAAAGTAGCCAAAACATATGTACACCCAAAATAGTCTGTTCACTAGTGCTCACACATCTCTATTAATAGAAAATAACTGGAAAATAGTGACACAAAACAATTTTCTTTTTTGTTCAGTGTAAACTTTCTAAACTTAGTTTTAAGACAATGAAATATTTGACATTTGGTATCACTAATGGTCGTGACTTGAAGAATCATATTTACAGGTCATTTTTACCACATAATAAACACCATAAATTCAAAACGCCAATAAAAATCAAGGTATTAATTGAGGAGTTGTTTTGGCTGATTTCACCTCACTTGGGGGGTTTTTTTTAACCCCGTTTTCTAATACGTTGTATCCTAAAATAATGGTATTCAAAGCTAAACTTGTTCAACAAAAAAAACAAGCTCTTATGACTGACGAAAAATGCAAAAAAATGTCTCTTGGGAGAAACAAAAGAACAACAATTGGCTGGAAAAGGATGAAATGGATTGCTTATAGGCCATCAGTTGATTATATTAGCACTCCATCTGATTAGGTTAGGCGTTACTCTTCAGATAACTAAACAATCTGCACAGTTCATAAGGGGGGTCATTATGGGGTGTCCCTCAGTCTAATGGGCTGTGAATAATGTGGAGAATTTTGATTTAGGGTTTTTTTTTTTTTTTTTTAGCTTTTTCACTTTAACCCCTTAACGACCCATGATGTACTGGGTACGTCATGGATCGTGTGAGGTTAATCTCCGCCCCCTGCCGTGGGCAGGTCGCGGCGATCCGCGCACATATCAGCTGTTTTCAACAGCTGACGTGTGACTGCTAGTCGCGGATAGAATCGCTTCCACCCGCGACCATTAACCCCTTACATCTCACTGCCAAAATCTGGCAGAGATATGTATATGCACGCCGCCATGACAGTGACTTACCCCGCCCCCATCAGAAGCCACGTGACATGATCACGTAACTTTCGGTGGTTGCCATGGTAGCACAGGGTCATGTGATGACACCTGTAGCTAACATGAGTCACTTCCTCTCAATGCCGAAATACAGCCGGCATTGAAAGTAAAGCACCATATTTGCAGTTCTCAGCTGTGTAGCTGTGATCTGCAGATGGGGCAGAGTGATCGGATTGCTGATCGCTAAAGCCCCCTAAAAGGACTAGTAAAATAAAGTTTTAAAAAAAATAAACCTAAAAGTTCAAATCACCCCCCTTTCACCCCATTGAAAATTAAAGGGTTAAAAAATTATACACATTTGGTATCGCTGCGTTCAGAAATGCCCAATCTATCAAAATATAAAATCAATTAATCTGATCAGTAAACAGCGTAGAGGCAAAAAAAAATCCAAACGACAAAATTACGTTTTTGGTTGTTGCAAATTTTGCGCAATATGCAATAACAGGCGATCAAAACGTAGCATCTGCGCAAAAATGATACAGTTAAAAACGTCAGCTGGAGATGCAAAAAATAAGCAGTCACTGAGCCACAGATCCCAAAAACTGAGAACGCTATGGGTTTTGGAAAATGGCGCAAAACGTGCGCCACTTTTTTTTGACAAGCTTGTGAATTTTTTTTTTTTTTTTACCCCTTAAATACAAGTAAACCTATTCATGTTTGGTGTCTACAAACTCGCACTGACCTCAGGCATCACAATGACACATCAGTTTTACCATATAGTGAACATGGTGAATGAAATATCCCAAAAACTATTGTGCGATTTACACTTTTTTTGCAATTTTTCCACACTTGGAATTTGTTTTGCCGTTTTCCAGTATACTATATATATAAAACTTTATGGTTTAATTTAAAAGTACAACTTGTCCCGCAAAAAACAAGCTTTCATATGGCAAGATTGACGGAAAAATAAAAAAGGTTACGTGTCTCGGAAGAGAGGAAAAAAACAAAACAGAAAAACACAATGCCCGGGGGCTGAAGGGGTTACTCCCAGTCCCTTCTGTTGGGCACCAATCTGCATGTGTGTGGCACTGGAAATATTTCAAGGTGTTCTTTAATATTAGTCTGTTTTACAATAAATGGTTGCATTGCTGTGTGATAATGCAGGCCAGCCCCATTCAATGACCTGTCAGGGCAGGTAGAACCATATCACTCATAATTTGCCTATGCCAAACACCAGTTAGGAGTAACCCTTTAGATCCTAATTTATCTGAGTATAGTTCACCCTTATGCTACATATTGTCTTGTAAAGTTCCTCTTACTGTAATACTGGAGTACAAAATTAAAATAAGTTGTGCTCTAATCAAAAATATTCACTTCATAAAAGCCTATTATTAATGCTTGTGTGAACTGTATGTATTTTAATACAGGTGCATCCAAGAAGACCCCTTATAACCTGCACTCGTCAGACACAGACAGCAGATCGCCCCCCCAGCAATATCAGCCTCCGGACTGCACAGTGGAGGAAACCGAAGGAAAACTCAATGAACTTGGTCAGCGAATTAGTGCGATCGAAAGAGCACAACTAAAGTCGTTAGAATTGATTCAGGGCGAACCATTAAATAAAGATAAAATCGAGGAATTGAAAAAGAACAGAGAAGAACAGGTTCAAAAGAAAAAGAAAATCCTAAAAGAACTTCAAAAAGTAGAAAGGCAATTACAAATGAAAACTCAGCAGCAGGTCGGCAAAGAGAATGCGGAAGATGCTCCGGATACAGAGACCGATGTTTTCCCGCCTTGTTCTCTCCCTAGCAAATCTACGTTAATAGTCGAAGATGTAATTTTTCCAGATGAAAAGTGTGCAGACTTGGATCCGTTGAGTGCAGTTTGCAGCACTGTACTACTGCAGGCATGTGAAGGAGACGGGGTGTTGCCACCCTTGGACATGGCGCCAAGATTATCGAATGACTTGGGCCTTTCAGGAATAGACTTCAGTGAACCTGTGATATCTTGCAGTAACGTCACCTTGGATCCGCCGCTCGTCACTAGTAATATTTTGTCAGCTCAAGTTGCAGAAAATTTAATGATCGCTTCTCCAGCTCAAATGCTAAATGATACTCTTGATGACATCATGGCAGGTAGGAACCGGCCAAAATTTACAAGCCTCTGACATGATTAAGTGGAGGAGTGTTGCTTGTCATTTATGATTCACCACTGTCTGGTGGGAAAAACAACTCGCCATCCTTCAGTCCTGTATGTAATGTGTTGATTTTTTGGCATCTACACTGACTCTACATGGCAGTGGTCACTTCATGTGACTTATACAAATTACCCTGAAACTCCTCTTTAGAAATAGTGTTTGCTCTTGGGATCTTAGGATCAGGTTGATCTATATTGGAGATTGTACATAAGAGAAACTAAGGCTGTGTATAATGTGTCCCCTTTTTTTTTTTTTTTTTTTTTTTTTTTTGTTCCAATGAATTCGTATTGATTAAAATGTCAGTTTTATATTGTGTATACAGGTCTGTAAAGCAATCAATGTGTGTCCTGTGCAGGCTCAGTCTGATTCTGCAGTCAATCTGTCCTCTGCGTCTCACAAATGGTCATTTGGGAGCCTGGTAGTAGGAGTATGACTGCAGGATCAGACTACACATGGTTAACATGTTATCTGTTCCTATGAAGGCTCATGAATGCGATTAGGACATTACCTGTACGTATAATACGACTGGGCGTATAAGATGACCCCCAACTTTTCCAGTTAAAATATAGTTTGGGATATACCATATATAATAGAGTATAAGCCAGCCCTAGTAATGTGCCCATTGTTTAGTAATGTCCCCTGCAGTAATGTGCCCATTGTTTAGTAATGTGCCCATCCATGTCCCCCTTGTAGTAATGAGCCCATTGATTAGTAATGCCCTGCTACCGGTCCCCTTCTTGTCCCCTATTATGCCGTTGTTTACACTCAAACATTATTCTCACCTCTCCTCCATTCTCGCGGTAACTTCCGCTGTTTCTTGGAGACCGCAAGGCACATAGACCCCTCCGTAATAGTGTCCAATGCACGGTGCTGTTGTCTGCCATCATGCAGTTGCGGTGCCGTAAAGCATTCAACTGCCGTAAAGTGCTGACAGCTGCGGCCCCGTGTATGGGATACGATCATGGAGGCTTGCTTCTTGCGGACCGCAGGCCCATAGACCCCTCCATGATGGCGTCCTGTACACGGGGCAGTCACTGCTGTCAGCGCTTTACTGCAGTTGAATGCTTTACGGCACCACAAAGCATTCAACTGCAATAAAGCCATGTCGGGGGTGGCCCCCTGTACAGGAGGGGTCTATGGGCCTGCAGTCTACCAGATGAAGCTGGAGGGACCGCGGGAACGGAGAAGAGGTGAGATTGATTGTGTGTAAGAAGGGGACCGGTAGGAGTGCATTACTAAACAACGGGCTCATGCAGCACCGTGCACCCAGCCTATAAGACTACCCCCGACTTTTGAAAAGATTTTCAGGTGTTAAAAAGTAGTCTTATACGCCGGAAAATTCAGTATTCACGGTGTGCAGAATTATTAGGCAAGTTGTATTTTAGAGCATTTTTTTTATTATCGATCAACAACTATGGTCTCAATCAACCCAAAAGACTCATAAATATCAAAGCTTACTATTTTTAGAAATTGGAGTGTTTTTTTTAGATTTGGTTCTTAGGAGGATATCTATTTGTGCAGGTAACTATTACTGTGCAGAATTATTAAGCAACTTAATAAAAACCAAATATATTCCCTTCTCATTTTATTTTCACCAGGTAAACCAATATAACTGCACAAAAGTTAGAAATAAACATTTCTGACATGCAAAAACAAAACCCCAAAAATTAGTGACAAATATAGCCACCTTTCTTTATGATGACACTCAACAGCCTACCATCCATAGATTCTGTCATTGCTTGATCTGTTTACGATGAACATTGCATGCAACAGCCACCACAACCTCCCAGACACTGTTCTGAGAGGTGTACTGTTTTCCCTCCCTGTAGATCTTACATTTTGAGGGACCACAGGTTCTCTATGGGGTTCAGATCAGGTGAACAAAGGTGCCATTTCATTATTTTTTTTCATCTTTTAAACCTTTACTGGCCAACCACGGTGTGGAGTAGTTGGGTGCATGTGATGCAGCATTGTCCTGCATGAAAATCTTGTTTTTCTTGAACGATACCGACTTCTTCCTGTACCACTGCTTGAAGAAGTTGTCTTCCAGAAACTGGCAGTAGGTCTGGGAGTTGAGCTGCACTCCATCCTCAATCCGAAAAGGTCCCACAAGTTCATCTTTGATGATACCAGCCCATACCAGTACCCCACCTCCACCTTGCTGGCATCTGAGTCTGAGTGGAGCTCTCTCTGCCCTTTACTGATCCAGCCTCTGGCCCATCCATCTGACCCATCAAGAGTCACTCTCATTTCATCAGTCCATAAAACCTTTGAAAAATCAGTCTTACGATATTTCTTGGCCCAGTCTTGACATTTTATCTTATGTTTCTTGTTCAAAGGTGGTCGTTCTTCAGCCTTCCTTACCTTGGCCATGTCCCGGAGTATGGCTCACCTTGTGCTTCTTGATACTCCAGTAACGTTGCAGCTCTGAAATATGGGCAAACTAGTGGCAAATGGCATCTTGGCAGCTTCATGCTTGATTTTCCTCAAGTCATGGGCAGTTATTTTGTGCCTTTTTTGCCCAATACGCTTCTTGTGACCCTGTTGGCTATTTGCCATGAAACGCTTCATTAGTGATCACGCTTCAAAAGTTTAGAAATTTCAAGACTGCTGCATCCCTTTGCAAGTAATCTCACAATTTTGGACTTTTCAGAGCCCATCAAATCTCTTCTGACCCATTTTGCCAAAGGAAAGCAAGTGGCCTAATAATTAAGCACACCTTATATAGGGTGTTGATGTCATTACATCACCCCCCTCCTCATTACAGAAATGCACATCACCTGATTTACTTCATTGGTAGTTGGCTCTCAAGCCTATACAGCTTGAAGTAGGACAACATGTATAAAAAGTATCATGTGATCACTCATTTGCCTAATAATTCTGCACATAGTGTATTCTTACATTGTGACATATGGATTGGGCATAGCCTAATGCAGTGTTCCCCATCTCCAGTCTTCAGGTGCCATCAACACTGCAGGTTTTCAGGAATTGTCCAGTCTACAATGATTAGTCTGTAGTCCCTCTACATGACTGCAGACTTGAGTCCTCACATCACGCTCATTTGTGCACTGTGCGGATTCTCCGGTGTCAGAGTTGGGATTGCTGGTTTGTGGCAATCTGTAGTTGTGCCATTGGGAATCTTTAGATGATGGTTTGTCTGGGTTTATCTGTACTTACTAATTTTTTATTTTTTCCTTTTAGGTGTATCTGACAAAATATGTTCTGTGTCTGGTAGTGACCCTTCCACTATCATTTCTTCTTCTGTACTTCAATCGTCTTCAGCAAATGGAGATCAAGATCCTTTGCTCCCCGCCTTTACATCAGTGGATATAGACGCACACGTAAGTTACAAACAAAATTGTGCCTACTACAGTAGCGTGGGTTAAAATGTGACACTTTTCCATTTTGGGTTTTTGATTTGCAGACTGAAAGCAATCATGATACTGCATTAACACTTGGCTGTGCTGGAGGCCATGAGGAGCTCGTGTCTGTGCTAATTACTCGTTGTGCTAACATTGAACACAGAGACAAGAAAGGTGAGTGCAGTAAATTACCCAAAGCTGGGCTATACTGATGGTAGGGTCTTATGGGGCGACTTCGGCTTGCAGCCAAAAGCCTTGCTCACATGCGGAGGTATTACTGATAACCTTGTGCTCTTATTTGCCCCTGTACGTGGTTACACGCTGCATGGCCTTCTGCCCTCAAGGACCCTTCCTGAGTCTTTCGCAATAAGAGTTACGCTGCAGTCCACAGGGCACATGCAAATCAATATGTGAGTTGCTTCTATAGCTAGAGTCAAACATTAGCACCACAAAGTCTGTGTACTCCTGGCCTAAGGGTGTCACCAAAACATGGTATTTACTTCTAGCTATGGTTCTAATAAGCAGCTAAATACCGTCTAAAATGTATTTGGCTTTCTAGTTGAGTGCGGCCATTCACTGGGGTCTGTAAACAGTTGGTGTGCTTCAACCACTCCCCTTACTCTTTGATGGACATCATGTTCTGCAGCGTGTGTTCTGAACTTATTAGCCGTATTATGGTGCTTTACGATGGTGAGAGGACGTCAGCACTCAGTTCAGTAACAGAAGACCTGGTTTAGCCCCTTAACGACCGTGGGCAGTAATATTAAGTCCTAGCGGTCATAATGTTACTGCCCACGGTCTGCACATCTCAGCTGATTTTCACAGCTGAGATGTGTGCCTGCTAGGCACGAGCAGAATCGTTATCTGCTTATGCCGTTTAACCCATTAAATGGCACTGTCAATACGTGATAGCGGCATTATAACTGCATCGGCGGTAAACTTTTACTTACCGCTCGATACCGGAAGTCACGTGACGTGATCACATGACTTCCGGTAGTTGTCATGGTAGCACAGAATCATGTAATGACTCCTGTACTAGACATTATCTACTTTCAGTTTCACTCAGCCTGCACCCCAGCCCCCTAGGGGGACTAGTAAAATAAAAAAAGTAAAAAAAATTGAAAAACCCTAAAAGTTCAAATCGCCCCCCTTCCGCCCCATTGAAAATTAAAGGGTTAAAAAATAAAAAATATACACACATTTGGTATCGCCACGTTCAGAAACGCCCGATCTATCAAAATATAAAATCAATTAACCCCTTCACGACCCATGACGGATCTATCCGTCATGGATCATGTGAGGTTAATCCCCGCCCCCTGCCGTGGGCAGGTCGCTGCCATCCGCGCACATATCAGCTGTTTTCAACAGCTGATGTGTGCCTGCATGTTATGAGTGGAATCTCTTCCACTCGCAACATTTAACCCCTTACATCGGCCATGATTTTCACTTACCGCTGCTTCCCCCACTGGAAGTCACGTGTGTGATGAAGTGACTTTCGGTGGTTGCCATGATAGCACAGGGTCATGTGATGACGCCTGTAGCTATCATGAGTCCCTTTCGGTTTCACTTGGCCTGGAGCCGAGTGAATCAGGAAGTGGTCATATCTGCTGTTTACAGCTGTGTAGCTGTGATGAGCAGATAGGGCAGAGCGATCGGATTGCTGATCGCTATAGCCTCCTAGAGGGACTAGTAAAATAAAAAAGTGAAGAAAAAGTTTTTAAAAAACTAAGTTTTCACCCCATTGAAAATTAAAGGGTTAAATAAAAAAATATACACATTTGGTATCGCCGCGTTCAGAAATGCCCGATCTATCAAAATATAAAATCAATTAATCTGGTGAACGGTGTAGCAGCAAAAAAATTCCAAACGCCAAAATTACGTCGCAGGTTTTACGCAAAATGCAATAACAGGCGATCAAAACGTAGCATCTGCGCAAAAATGGTACTATTAAAAATGTCAGCTTGAGACGCAAAAAATAAGCAGTCACTGAGCCATAGATCCCGAAAAATGAGAACGCTATGGGTTTCAGAAAATGGCGCAAAACGTAAGCCACTTTTATTGGAAAGGCTTGTGATTTTTTTTTAACCCCTTAGATACAAGTAAACCTATACATGTTTGGTGTCTACAAACTTGCACCGACCTCAGGCATCATACCCACACATCGGATTTACCATATAGTGAACACTGTGAATAAAACATCCCAAAAACTATTGTGCGATCACTTTTTTGTAGTTTTTCCACACTTGGAATTTCTTTATCGTTCCTTTGGGAGACCCATACCATGGGTGTTTAGCTTCTGCCTCCGGAGGACACACAAAGTACTACACTAAAAAGTGTAGCTCCTCCCTCTGAGCTTATACACCCCCTGGTAGCCAGTCCTAGCCAGTTTATTGCTTTGTGTCAGGAGGCATACATCCACACATGCATTCTCATCTGATTTGTTTGACTTTTGGAAAGAGTTTGAAGAAAAGCGGGTCCATGTCTGGACTCCCGACATGTCCCTTCTCACCCCACTGTGTCGGCGGTGTTGATAAGGTTGATTTACAAGGCTGCAGCCTTACATGCCGCGCTCCTTCACCATCCCTTCTGGGCTCTGGCTTGAAGTGGGAGCCAGCACGGTCTCCATGCCTGGCAGGAGTCCGGTCTCCATCCACAGCCCCTTGAGGATTCTGTTGGACCGGAGCACTCATCCCCAGGGACATGGCCCTGCGTCTCAGCAGCTAAGTACCTGAGACGTTTATGTTGGGGGTCCCGGTTCTTTATTGTAAGGGGAGAGTATGCTGTATGTGATTGTTTTTAACTTTTCCGGCGGATTCTCTAGCTTTTGCCTGAGAACCGCGCTGATGGTGCCTGCTTGTCGGCCTCGCCGCTTAAATTTAGGCCCCGGCTTCGCCGGAGGCCTAGTTTCATTTTCCTGCCCTCGCGTGTCACTCATGCAGAGGGACAGGTTCGGCTCCTCCCGGCGGCCGTTCTACACAGGGGAGGGACACTCCCCACTGCTGGGGCGTCCCTCCTTCCCTGCAGGTCTCTATAGCCCTCCAGTTCCCGCTCTTTTATAGGAACGCCCCCTAGTAATTTCTCAGGCAGAGTTCACTCTGCTCTGGGACATCCTGCATTCTGCATCTCTGCTGAGGTGCTGCGACTGGGGGACCGGGCTTCGGGATCTGGAGGGCACACAACACCGCGCTCAGCGGTCTGGTAAGCCACAGCCGGTCTCCGGTTGTGGACCTCTGTATACCAGCAGCATGTCTCACACAAGGAGCAAGGCCCAGTGGTCTCTCAGGCTGCTGCTGCACCTGTGATTGAACCCCCGGCCTGGGTAGATTCCTTTTCTAGGTCCATATCCCAGTCATTTGCTGAGTCCATGGGGCTTTTGTCCAGGACTTTGATGAATATGCATCAGCCCCCCTCACAGGGTGCCTCTAATACTCTTGACAGAGGACTCCTATCCTCTGACCTCCGTCCATCGGAGCTCACGGAGGATTCATCATCTGATACCAGACCCCGTCCTTCTAAGAGAAGGCGCAGGGTTTCCTCCCCCTCCCCATCCCACGGCTGTGTCTCAAGAGCTGACTCTCAAGATGAGGAGGATGCCCTCACTGGGGGCTCGGAGGCTATGTATCCCATCGATTTCTCTGAGGGTGACTCAGATCTTAGTGATTTGATTGCTTCTATTAATTCTGTGCTGGATCTCAATCCGCCAATGTCAGAGAAGCAACTCTCTTTGGCAGAAAAACATCAGTTTACCTCGCCTAAGAGAGTGAAGAGTGTGTTCTTTAACCACTCCAGTTTTCAGACCGCTGTGACCAAACCCAGGGCCTGCCCTGACAAACGCTTTCCAAAGCGTGGTTCTGATGACCGGTTTCCATTTCCACCTGAGGTGGTTAAGGAGTGGTCTCACTCCCCAAAGGTAGACCCTCCGGTGTCTAGGCTATCAGCCCGGACCGTTGTGTCGGTGGCTGATGGCACCTCACTTAAGGATTCCACTGACCGTCAGATTGACCTTCTGGCCAAATCTGTGTATGAAGCTGCGGGGGCCGTGTTTTCCCCGACTTTTGCAGCAGTGTGGGCTCTCAAAGCCATCTCTGCTTCTCTAGAGGAGATGCATTCCCTCACCAAGGAATCTATGCCTGAGATGGTTACCTTAACTGCTCAGGCTTCAGCTTTTTCATCCTATGCCATGTCTGCCATGCTAGAGGCTGCTCACCGCACTGCGGTGGCTTCAGCTAATTCTCTTGTTATCCGCAGGATTTTGTGGCTTCGAGAGTGGAAGGCAGATGCTTCTTCCAAGAAGTTTCTTGCTGGGCTCCCTTTTGCTGGTTCACGGCTGTTTGGTGAACAGCTGGATGAAATCATTAAAGAAGCTACTGGCGGGAAGAGTACTTCCATGCCACAAACCAAGACCAGGAAACCCGCCCAGGGTAGGAATCAATCGAGGTTTCGTTCCTTTCGTTCCTCCAACTGGTCATCCTCTAAGCCTTCCGCCTCGTCCGCTAACTCAGCCAAGGATCAGAAATCCAACTGGTGCCCGAAAGCGCGTCCGCAGAAGACCGCAGGAGGTTCTGCCACTAAGGCAGCTTCCTCATGACTCTCGGCCCGCTCCAGCCACGTCCTTAGTCGGTGGCAGGCTCTCCCACTTTGGCGACGCTTGGTTAAAGCAAGTCTCCGATCAGTGGGTGAGACACATCATATCTCACGGCTACAGGATAGAATTCTCTTCCAGCCCTCCAAACAGATTTTTTCTCTCAACTCCCCCCTGCTCCAAGGCCGCCGCCTTCTCGCAGGCCGTGGCGTCCTTGCAGGCAAACGGAGTGATTGTCCCAGTTCCCGCTCAGGAACGGTTCAGAGGTTTTTACTCAAATCTCTTCCTAGTTCCAAAAAAGGATGGTACCTTCCGGCCCATCCTGGATCTCAAGCTTCTCAACAAGCATGTCCGGGTGCGGCATTTTCGCATGGAGTGTCTGCGATCAGTCATTGCCTCTATGCCCCAGGGGAGTTCCTGGCGTCCATCGACATCAGAGATGCCTATCTGCATGTGCCAATCGCAGTGTCACATCAACGTTGGTTACGTTTTGCGATAGGAGAGGATCATTTCCAATTCGTGGCTCTCCCCTTCGGGTTAGCCACGGCCCCTCGGGTATTCACCAAGGTCATGGCAGTGATTGCGGTCCTGCACCTCCAGGGGTTAGCAGTGCTTCCTTATCTGGACGACCTTCTGGTCAAGGGTCCATCCAGCGCAGACTGTCAGCGGAGTGTTTCGCTCACTCTCGCCACCCTAGCCCAATTCGGGTGGATTGTCAATCTTCCCAAATCCACTCTGACTCCGACCCAGAGTCTCACGTACCTAGGGATGCAGTTCGAGACTTTGCCGGCACTTGTGAAGTTGCCCTTAGACAAACAGCTGTCACTCCGGTTGGCGGTGCGCTCTCTCCTGAGGCCCCGCCGTTATACCCTCAGGCGCCTGATGCAGGTGCTGGGTCAAATGGTGGCCTCCATGGAGGCGGTTCCCTTTGCCCAGTTCCATCTGCGTCCTCTGCAGCTGGACATTCTCCGCTGTTGGGACAAGCGGCCTTCCTCCTTACAGAGGTTAGTGGCTCTGTCGCCACGGACCAGGAGCTCTCTTCAGTGGTGGCTTCGACCCCTTCTCCCTATCCCAAGGGCGCTCCTTCCTGACTCCGTCCTGGGTGATTCTCCCCACGGATGCCAGCCTTTCCGGCTGGGGAGCGGTACATCTCCACCACAGAGCACAGGGCACTTGGACTCCGTCCGAGTCAGCCCTTTCAATCAATGTGCTGGAAACCAGAGCTGTGCTTCTAGCTCTCCTAGCCTTTCACCACCTGTTGGCGGGCAGGCACATTCGAGTCCAGTCAGACAACACGACAGCGGTTGCCTACATCAATCACCAAGGCGGGACACGCAGCCGCCTGGCAATGTTGGAGGTCCAACGCATTCTTCAATTGGCGGAGGACTCCAGGTCCACCATATCCGCAGTCCACATCCCTGGCGTAGAAAACTGGGAGGCAGATTATCTCAGCCGTCAATCCGTGGACGGTGGCGAGTGGTCCCTGCACCCGGCAGTGTTTCAGTCAATCTGCCGCAAGTGGGGCACTCCGGACGTGGACCTAATGGCATCCCGTCACAACAAGAAGGTTCCGGTTTACGTGGCTCGCTCCCACGATCCTCAGGCCTTCGCCGCGGACGCTCTGGTTCAAGACTGGTCCCAGTTTCGTCTGTCCTACGTGTTTCCCCCTCTAGCTCTCTTGCCCAGAGTCCTGCGCAAGATCAGAATGGAGGGCCGTCGAGTCATCCTCATTGCACCTGACTGGCCCAGGCGAGCTTGGTATCCGGACCTGCTCCAAGTGTCCGTGGAGATGCCGTGCCATCTTCCGGACCGTCCAGACCTGCTCTCGCAAGGTCCGTTTTTCCGCCCGAATTCTGCGGCACTCAAATTGACGGCGTGGCTCTTGAGTCCTGGATTTTGACGGCTTCTGGTATTCCTCCTGAAGTCATCTCCACTATGACTCGGGCCCGTAAGTCTTCCTCCGTCAAGATCTATCACAGGACTTGGAAAATTTTCCTGTCCTGGTGTCGCTCTTCCAGCCATTCTCCTTGGCCATTCTCGTTGCCAACCCTTCTGTCTTTTTTACAGTCCGGTCTGCAGCTAGGACTGTCCCTCAACTCTCTCAAGGGACAAGTCTCAGCTCTATCAGTGCTGTTCCAGCGGCGTCTCGCCCGGCTGGCTCAGGTCCGCACCTTCATGCAAGGTGCGTCTCACATCATTCCGCCTTATCGGCGGCTCTTGGATCCCTGGGACCTTAACTTGGTCCTCACGGTATTGCAGAAACCCCCTTTCGAGCCCCTTAGGGAGGTTTCTTTGTATAGTCTTTCTCAAAAGGTGGCCTTCCTAGTTGCCATAACTTCTCTCAGGAGAGTCTCTGATTTGGCTGCGCTCTCCTCGGAGTCACCTTTTTTGGTTTTTCACCAATACAAGGTAGTTCTCCGTCCGACCCCGGACTTTCTTCCTAAGGTGGTCTCTCCCTTCCACCTTAACCAGGATATTTTCTTGCCTTCCTTCTGTCCGGCCCCTGTTCATCGCTTTGAGAAAGCGCTGCATACTCTAGATCTGGTGCGTGCTCTCCGGATTTATGTGGCTAGCACCGCTGCGCTTAGGCGGTGCACCTCTCTTTTTGTGCTAACCACAGGGCGGCGCAAGGGTCTCTCTGCTTCTAAGCCGACCTTGGCCCGTTGGATTAGATCGACCATTTCGGACGCCTACCAGAGTACTCAGGTGCCTCCCCCGCCGGGGATCAAAGCACACTCGACCAGAGCTGTCGGTGCCTCTTGGGCTTTTAGGCACCAGGCTACAGCTCAACAAGTCTGTCAGGCTGCCACTTGGACTAGCCTGCATACCTTTTCGAAGCACTACCAAGTGCATGCTCATGCTTCGGCAGATGCGAGCTTGGGCAGACGCATCCTTCAGGCGGCTGTCGCCCACTTGTGAAGTTAGGCTCCGCCTACTTCTTAGTTTTTCTGTTTATTCCCACTCAGGGACAGCTTTGGAACGTCCCATGGTATGGGTCTCCCAAAGGAACGATAAAGAAAAAGAGAATTTTGTTACGTACCGTAAATTCTTTTTCTTATAGTTCCGTATTGGGAGACCCAGCACCCTCCCTGTTGCCTGTTGGCAATTTTCTTGTTCCGTGTGTTATCACCGGCTGTTGTCGTGGACAGAGTCTCCGGTTGTTCCGGTTCTTACTCGGTTCTACTTGTGGGTGGCTATTCTCCTTCAGCTTTTGCACTAAACTGGCTAGGACTGGCTACCAGGGGGTGTATAAGCTCAGAGGGAGGAGCTACACTTTTAAGTGTAGTACTTTGTGTCCTCCGGAGGCAGATGCTAAACACCCATGGTATGGGTCTCCCAATACGGAACTATAAGAAAAAGAATTTACGGTAAGTAACAAAATTCTCTTTTTTTTGCTATTTTGCAGTACACCATATGGTAAAATATATGGTTTAATTTTAAAAGTACAACTTGTCCCACAAAAAACAAGCCCTCATATGGCATGATTGACAGAAAAATAAAATAGTTACGGCTCTCGGAAGAAGGGGAGCAAAAACTGAAAGCGACCGGGGGCTGAAGGGGTTAATCTGATCAGTAAATGGCATAGCGGAAAAAAAATTACTAACGCCAAAATGACGTTTTTTTGTCTCCAGAACTTTTGCAAAATGCAATAGGCGATCAAAACTTAGTATCTGCGCAAAAATGATACAAGTAAAAACGTCAGCTCCGGACGCAAAAAATAAGCAGTCACTGAACCATAGATCCTGAAAATTGAAAACCCTACGGGTCACGGAATATGGCGTAAAACGTGCGCCACTTTTTTCGGACAAACTTCCGTTGTTTTTTTTTTTTTTTTTTTTTAACCCCTTATTTTTTTAACCCCTTATTTTTTTTAACCCCTTATATAAAAGTAAACCTATACATGTTTGTTGTCTACGAACTCGCACTGACCTGAGGCATCACACTGACACATCAGTTATTTTATTCACTGTGTTCACTATATGATATATCTGAAAAACAATAGTGCAATCGCACTTTTTTTTTTTTTTTTGCAATTTTTCTGCATTTGGAATTTTTTGCCGTTTTCCAGTACACTATATGGTAAAACGTATGCTTTCATTTAAAAGTACAACTCGTCCCGCAAAAAATGAGCCCTCACATTACTATATTGACTAAAAAATAAAAAAGTTGCGTCTCTCAGAAGTAGATTTGTGAAAAAAAAACGGAAAACGAAAAATCGGCCGGTCATGAAGGGGTTAAAAAAAACAACAAAAAAAGCAGTTGGAAAAATATTCCAGACATTGTATGTGGCACCAGTTTTTACTTAACATTCTACATTTAATTGCATTGTTTTTCAGGTTTCACGCCTCTGATTTTGGCAGCTACAGCTGGACATGCTGGAGTAGTTGAAATCCTTCTAGACAAGGGTGCTGATATTGAGGCACAGTCTGAGCGCACCAAGGATACACCTTTGTCTCTGTCGTGCTCTGGTGGTCGTCAAGAGGTGAGTCCAGAATATCTTCCCTGACACTGTTCCGGTCAATGTATGTACTGTGTAACCAAAGAAATGAGCCAGAGCATAAGTTGGTATATGTGAATTGTGTTGGTGCATGTTCACACCGTGGCCATTTTACAGACAAACCTAAGATGCAATCAAAATGAGAAAATGCTCTGCAGTATATAGTAGTAATGCATATAAATGACGTTGAGTACTTGGTTAACTGTTTTGATCAAAAAAACCATAAAAGCCATCTTATCTTCTTAAGGTGGGTCCTGAATGCAGTGTGTCCTGTCCTGCGGGGCCGCAAGTGCTATCTGCAACAGACCGCAGCGGCCCATGCCTACGTGTAGGGTTTGGGCGCTGCAGACTTTGTGCTCTTCCTATGGAGAACACTCGCTTCTTCAAAACATAAACTGAGTGGATAATCCGACTACCAAGACAGAAATAAGAGCGTGGAGATTACTGGAAGATATTTTATTACGCCAGGGCGAACCCCTCGGCGAGATTAGAGAGGTCTCGTTAGATTTATTAGAATTATTAATCCCACGTATTAAACTAGATGGTTGGAAAAAGAAGGGAATTTTAAACATGTGTAATTTATTAAGAAATAATTCTTTTAGGATTTGAGGCTCTTGCTGAGGTATACCATCTGCCTGATACAGAAAAGATTAATTGGGTTAGGATAAGTGAATTCTTAGCAGATACAACAACTTCTGCCTTCAAGATTCCGAGATTACTGAATGTTCTTTTGCACAATCCGACTAATGAGATCTTCTGGAAAACTAGTAACATTTACAGAATATTCAATGATGATCTCCAATTGACTAAATTACAGTTTATGAAATTTTGGGAAAGAGATCTGGATTGCTCATTCTCGCTTAAACGATGGCAAACTTCCTTGAAACACACACATACGAATTGTGCTTGTGCTAATTTGCAGGAAACGCACTATAAATTAATTAGTAGATGGTATTATACGCCTCAGAGATTGAATGTCCTCTCATCCTCTAATTCAAGTCTTTGTTGGAGGGGTTGTGGCTGTACTGGCTCTTTTTTCCATATTTTTTGGAGTTGTCGTTTGTTGGGTACCCTATGGAAAGACACAGAACATCTTGTATATATGGTGACCTCTGTTAAAATTCATTTGACCTCTGAGCTAGTTCTCCTATCTATTGGTTTGGAGGAGTTGAAAAAGCGGTGTAAACAAATTACTTGCCATATTCTTTTGGTCATTAAATCTTTACTAGCGTCCAAATGGAAGGAAATAGATGTCCCCTCAATACAAGAAGTTATAGCTAGGGTTTCCTTACACAACATGAGTAAAACATAGCCCTGAAGGAAGCTAACTTTTCTAGATATGCTGAGAGGTGGTATCTGTGCTCTCTTAAATTTAACCCAACCCTTAAGATATACGACCTTTGATGTTATTCTCTTGTTTTGTTTTTTTCTACATATAATTAGTTGTTTGAATTTTCTTACTGTTTGCAAAATTTGCCTTATATTTGCAGTATGTTTCTTTTGCATAGTAATAGTTGCTAGGAATCCTGGAGTTGTATATTTTCATTTATTTTTTTTTAATGTTGCCTTTCAAATTATATCTAAAGCCTATTGTTTGTTAAAAAATGACAAAAATTGTAAAATAAGTAATTTCAATGCTTGCTACACCTCATTTTATGTTACCCTTTTCCCTGTTATAAATAAAGACAGTATACAAAGCATAAACTGACATGGTGCAGCTCTCAAAGCCATGCTGCGGGTCCGTTTACAGTCCGGAGAAAAGAAGCACAGTGGTTTCTTTAAGTCCTATCCACTGTGCTTCAAGTGTACAACTCAGGGTTTTTGTATGCAGTGGAAACACACAACGTCCAAAACGCTGCTATTACTGATCATGGCCATGCATCCTTAGTGTATGTACTGTAGTTTAACCTGATTGTCCAGTAGCCATACACTTCAGTCATGAATTTTTAATGAAATTACCTTTAACAAAGCAATGTTATTTTCTGTTATAAATGACAGGTAGTTGAGCTGCTTTTGTCTCGAGGAGCCAACAAAGAGCACCGAAATGTTTCAGACTATACGCCTCTCAGTTTGGCTGCATCTGGTGGATACGTCAACATTATCAAGATTTTGTTAAATGCCGGGGCAGAAATTAATTCTAGGTAATGGTTGTCTGCACTGTATTGTTGTACAAGTCCGGCCATTTTTATGTGCGCTATTTGCTAATGTTATAGCTTGTGGTTTTGTTTTTTTACAGGACTGGCAGTAAACTTGGCATTTCTCCGTTAATGTTGGCCGCTATGAATGGTCACGTCCCTGCAGTTAAACTGCTACTTGATATGGGATCTGACATTAATGCTCAGATTGAGACAAATCGCAATACAGCGCTCACATTGGCGTGCTTTCAGGGTAGAGCTGAAGTAGTAAGTCTTCTCCTGGACCGGAAAGCGAATGTTGAGCACAGAGCTAAGGTATGTCTTATGTTCTCAAAAAGTAACAGTTCTTAAATCTGACAATAACTGTACATAGCAGGGAGATTATCAAATGTTGGTGGATATAAGCAAATCTAAAAAAATCTCCTCCTCCTAGCATTTTGCCATATTCCTACATATAGTTAGGTTCAGATATATTTGGAAGGTGACACAAGTTTTGGAATTTTAGCTGTTTGCCAAAACATTTTCAACATACAGATATGAAATCAATAAAAAAGTGCAGAGACTGAGCTCTAGACCACATTCACATGTTCTGTATTTGGTCAGCATTTTACCTCAACATTTATAGGCCAAAATCAGGAGTAGGTGAAAAATTCAAAATTGGTGCATATCTTTATATTTTACTTTTTCTGCTGATTGTTCCACTCCTAATTTTAGCTTACAAATACTGAGGGAAAATATTGACCAAATATTTAACATGTCAATATGGCCTTAACGTGAGGCAATTTACATCCAAATAGGAGAAAGGGTTTAGGAATTACATCTTTCTTCAGCGCTCTATTGGGAGACCCAGACGATTGGGTGTATAGCACTGCCTCCGGAGGCCACACAAAGCAATTACACTAAAAAGTGTAAGGCCCCTCCCCTTCTGGCTATACACCCCCAGTGGGATCACTGGCTCACCAGTTTTCTGCTTTGTGCGAAGGAGGTCAGACATCCACGCATAGCTCCACTGTTTGTAGTCAGCAGTAGCTGCTGGCTATATCGGATGGAAGAAAAGAGGGCCCATATGGGGCCCCCAGCATGCTCCCTTCTCACCCGCGGTGGTGCTTGTAAGGTTGAGGTACCTATTGCTGGTACAGAGGCTGGAGCCCACATGCTGTTTTCCTTCCACATCCCCTGGAGGGCTCTGTGGAAGTGGGATCTTACCGGCCTCCAAGCCCTGAGGCCGGGCTCCATCCACAGACCCAGAGAACCTGCTGGATTTGGAGCGGGAGTGCCGTTCAGGGACAAGGCCCTGCAACTTTCAGGTACTCTGTGTCCCCGGCAGGCACGGACACTCTCAAGGCTTGCTGAGCGTTATAGTGCGCCGGGGACAGTAGCGCTGTGCGCTGGGGTTAGGTCACTGCAGCTTTGCTGAGTGACGTTACATGTTGGGAACTACTGCGCCGACCGCTACTGGAGCGGCGGCGCAGCTGCGACTTGTGGTGCGCCGGGGACTTTGCGCCGACCGCGCTTTTACGGCGGCGGCGCTTCTAACTTTAGCCCCCGGCTTCTGCGGCCTAGCGCCGCTTCGTTCCCGCCCCCACCCTGTCAATCAGGGTAGGGGAGAGACGCTGCTCAATTGGCAGCGCCGAGGGCTGGAGCTTATTTACATGCTCCAGCCCTCTCACTAGGCACAGTGGGAAGCAGGCTTCCCGCTCTTCGTCTGTATACGCCCAGGGCCCGCCCCCCCTCTCCACAAGGACGCCGGCAGCCATTACACATGCGGTCTGGCTGGGGAAAGGCAGCAGGCTCTGGGAGACCCAGACTAAAGGGAATTCGGCGACCACACACCCGCTCCTAAGCGGGCGGTAAGCTGCACTTTAGTGCTGGCCCCACTAGTGCCTCAGTGTTATATTAGTGTACTTTTTTCTTAGTACCATATATATATATAGTTGCACTGTAAGGTCGCTTCTTGGCTGGACACCCTGTACTGCTCTGAGGAGGCAGCAACATGTCATCCGCAAAACGCAAGGGTGCCAAGGCACAGGCTGTGTACACTGTTTGTACTGCATGTGGGGCTGATCTACCGGCAGGCTCCAAAGACTCACATTGTGTGCAATGTTCAGTCCCAGTGGCACTTCGTCAGCCAGAGCCTAATGTGGTGGTAGCCCAGGCAGAGACGCCTGTGAACCCTGCCCCGGTGACGGGGACAGACTTTGCAGTTTTTGCTGATAAAATGTCTGTGACTATGACAAAAATCCTGGAGACCTTGCAGTCCAGGCCAGTTACTCAGACCATGGACACTGCTGTGTCTATGCTCTCCGGTCCCCCTCAGTTGGAACTAATCCGTACTTCAAGGGGGTCTCAAGCATCACAGGCTGAAGTCTCTGACTCAGATGACAGTCCCAGGCAGCCTAAGCGAGCTCGCTGGGAAAGACCCTCCACGTCATCACACTGCTCAGGGTCTCAGCGAGAAGAGTCTCTCTGTGATGAGACTGAGGACGGTGATCAGGATTCTAATCCTGAGGCTCCTTTCAATCTGGATGCCCCTGATGGTGACGCCATGGTTAATGACCTTATATCGGCAATTAATAGACTGTTGGATATTTCTCCCCCAGCCCCTTCTGCAGAGGAGGCAGCGGCACAGCAGGAGAAGTTCCATTTCCTGTATCCCAAGCGTAAATTAAGTGCTTTTTTGGACCACTCTGACTTCAGAGAATCGATCCAGAAACACGACGCTCATCCAGACAAGCGTTTCTCTAAACGTTCTAAGGATACCCGTTATCCTTTTCCCTCTGAGGTGGCCAAACGCTGGACCCAGTGTCCAAAGGTGGATCCCCCAATTTCCAAGCTTGCGGCTAGATCCATAGTCGCAGTAGAGGATGGCGCTTCACTTAAAGATGCCAACGACAGACAGATGGACCTTTGGTTGAAATCTGTCTATGAAGCTATCGGCGCGTCGTTTGCTCCAGCATTCGCGGCCGTGTGGGCACTCCAAGCTATTTCAGCTGGTTTAGCACAGGTGGATGCTATCATACATCCAGCAGTGCCGCAGGTGGCGTCCCTAACTTCGCAAATGTCTGCGTTTGCGACCTATGCTATCAATGCTGTCCTAGAATCTACGAGCCGTACCGCTATGGCGTCCGCCAATTCTGTGGTTTTGCGCAGAGCCTTGTGGTTAAAGGACTGGAAAGCAGATGCTGGTTCCAAAAAATGCTTAACCAGCTTGCCATTATCTAGAGACAGACTGTTTGGTGAGCCATTGGCTGAAATCATAAAACAGTCCAAGGGTAAGGACTCTTCCTTACCACAGCCCAGAGCAAGTAAACCTCAACAGAAAAGGTGGCAGTCGAGGTTTCGGTCCTTTCGAGGCTCGGGCAAGGCCCAATTCTCCTCGTCCAAAAGGACTCAGAAAGAACAAGGGAGCTCAGATTCCTGGCGGGCTCACTCACGCCCCAGGAAAGCAAATGGAGGAACCGCTTCCAAAGCGGCTACCTCATGACTTTCGGCCTCCTCCCTCCGCATCCTCGGTCGGTGGCAGGCTCTCCCGCTTTTGCGACATTTGGCTGTCACAGGTCAAGGACCGGTGGGTAACAGACATTTTGTCTCGCGGGTACAGAATCGAGTTCAGTTCTCGACCTCCACTTCGGTTCTTCAGAACCTCCCCACACCCCAACCGAGCAGATGCCCTGCTGCAGGCGGTGGACTCTCTAAGAGCAGAAGGAGTCGTGATCCCTGTCCCCCCTCAGGAACGGGGGCGAGGATTTTACTCCAATCTCTTTGTGGTTCCAAAAAAGGACGGCTCCTTCCGTCCTGTTCTGGACCTAAAACTGCTCAACAAGCATGTGAACGCCAGGCGGTTCCGGATGGAATCCCTCCGCTCAGTCATTGCCTCAATGTCTCAAGGAGATTTCATAGCATCAATAGACAGTGATAGGAGACGACCATCTTCAGTTCGTAGCTCTGCCATTTGGTCTGGCGACAGCCCCTCGGGTGTTCACCAAGATCATGGCGGCAGTGGTAGCAGTCTTGCACTCTCACGGACACTCTGTGATCCCTTACTTGGACGATCTACTGGTCAAGGCACCCTCTCAAGAGGCATGCCAACTCAGCCTGAATGTTGCACTGGAGACTCTCCAGGCGTTCGGGTGGATCATCAACTTCCCAAAGTCAAATCTGTCACCGACCCAATCACTAACGTATCTTGGCATGGAGTTTCATACTCTCTCAGCGATAGTGAAGCTTCCGCTGGACAAGCAGCGGTCTCTACAGACTGGGGTGCAGGCTCTCCTTCAAAGTCAGTCGCACTCCTTAAGACGCCTCATGCACTTCCTCGGGAAGATGGTGGCGGCAATAGAGGCGGTTCCGTTTGCGCAGTTTCATCTGCGTCCACTTCAATGGGACATTCTCCGCCAATGGGACGGGAAGTCAACATCCCTGGACAGGAAAGTCTCCCTTTCCCAGACGGCCAAAGACTCCCTGCAGTGGTGGCTTCTTCCCACCTCATTATCACAGGGAAGATCCTTCCTACCACCGTCTTGGGCGGTGGTCACGACAGACGCGAGTCTGTCAGGGTGGGGAGCAGTTTTTCTCCACCACAGGGCTCAGGGTACGTGGACTCGGCAGGAGTCCACCCTTCAGATCAATGTTCTGGAAATCAGAGCAGTGTATCTTGCCCTACTAGCCTTCCAGCAGTGGCTGGAAGGAAGGCAGATCCGAATTCAGTCGGACAACTCCACAGCGGTGGCATACATCAACCACCAAGGGGGGACACGCAGTCGGCAAGCCTTCCAGGAAGTCCGGCGGATTCTGATGTGGGTGGAAGCCACAGCCTCCACCATATCCGCAGTTCACATCCCCGGCGTAGAAAACTGGGAAGCAGACTTCCTCAGTCGCCAGGGCATGGACGCAGGGGAATGGTCCCTTCACCCAGACGTGTTTCAGGAAATCTGTCGCCGCTGGGGGGTGCCGTACGTCGACCTAATGGCGTCACGGCACAACAACAAGGTCCCAACCTTCATTGCACGGTCTCGCGATCAAAGAGCACTGGCGGCAGACGCCCTAGTGCAAGATTGGTCGCAGTTCCGGCTCCCTTATGTGTTTCCACCTCTGGCACTCTTGCCCAGAGTGCTACGCAAGATCAGATCCGATTGCAGCCGCGTCATACTTGTCGCCCCAGACTGGCCGAGGAGGGCGTGGTATCCGGATCTGTGGCAGCTCACGGTCGGCCAACCGTGGGCACTCCCAGACCGACCAGACTTACTGTCCCAAGGGCCGTTTTTCCATCGGAATTCTGCGGCCCTGAACCTGACTGTGTGGCCATTGAGTCCTGGATCCTAGCGTCTTCAGGATTGTCCCAAGGGGTCGTTGCCACCATGAGACAGGCTAGGAAGCCCACGTCCGCTAAGATCTACCACAGAACGTGGAGGATATTCTTATCCTGGTCCTCTGCTCAGGGAGTGTCTCCCTGGCCATTTGCATTGCCTACCTTTCTTTCTTTCCTGCAATCTGGGTTAGAAAAAGGTTTGTCACTCAGCTCCCTTAAAGGTCAGGTCTCGGCGCTATCCGTCTTTTTTCAGAGGCGTTTGGCACGCCTTCCTAAGGTGCGCACGTTCCTACAGGGGGTTTGCCATATCGTACCCCCGTACAAGCGGCCGTTAGATCCATGGGATCTGAACAGGGTACTAGTTGCCCTCCAGAAGCCGCCCTTCGAGCCTCTGAGGGAGGTTTCACTTTCTAGACTATCACAGAAAGTGGCTTTTCTGGTAGCGATCACATCTCTTCGGAGAGTGTCTGAGCTGGCAGCACTATCATCCAAGGCTCCCTTCCTGGTCTTCCACCAGGACAAGGTTGTGCTGCGCCCCATTCAGGAGTTTCTCCCGAAGGTGGTATCCTCTTTTCATCTTAATCAGGATATCTCTTTGCCTTCGTTTTGTCCTCATGCAGTTCATCGGTATGAGAAAGATTTACATTTGTTAGATCTGGTGAGAGCACTCAGAATCTACATCTCCCGCACGGCGCCCTTGCGCCGTTCGGATGCACTCTTTGTCCTTGTCGCTGGTCAGCGCAAAGGGTCGCAGGCTTCTAAGGCCACCCTGGCTCGATGGATCAAAGAACCAATTCTTGAAGCCTACCGTTCTGCTGGGCTTCCGGTTCCATCAGGGCTGAAGGCCCATTCTACCAGAGCCGTGGGTGCATCCTGGGCATTACGACACCAGGCTACGGCTCAACAGGTGTGCCACCTGGTCGAGTCTGCACACTTTCACCAAACATTATCAGGTGCATACCTATGCTTCGGCGGACGCCAGCCTAGGTAGAAGAGTCCTGCAGGCGGCAGTTGCCTCCCCATAGGGGAGGGCTGTCTTGCAGCTCTAACATGAGGTATTTCTTTACCCACCCAGGGACAGCTTTTGGACGTCCCAATCGTCTGGGTCTCCCAATAGAGCGCTGAAGAAGAAGGGAATTTTGTTACTTACCGTAAATTCCTTTTCTTCTAGCTCTTATTGGGAGACCCAGCAGCCGCCCTGTTGTCCTTCGGGATTTTTGGTTTGTTTGCGGGTACACATGTTGTTCATGTTGAACGGTTTTCAGTTCTCCGAGGTTACTCGGAGAGAATTTGTTTAAACCAGTTATTGGCTTTCCTCCTTCTTGCTTTTGCACTAAAACTGGTGAGCCAGTGATCCCACTGGGGGTGTATAGCCAGAAGGGGAGGGGCCTTACACTTTTTAGTGTAATTGCTTTGTGTGGCCTCCGGAGGCAGTGCTATACACCCAATCGTCTGGGTCTCCCAATAAGAGCTAGAAGAAAAGGAATTTACGGTAAGTAACAAAATTCCCTTCTTTTAATATATAGCTGCCCGTTTTTCAAGGTACCACAAGTAATTTAACAGTTATCTCAGATGTTCTTTAATGGGCTGCAAGGACTTTTTTCCTCAATTATCCATCAATTAAGCAAGTAAAAGGTCTGGAGCTCATTCCAGGTGTGGCATTTGGTAACTGTTCCTTTGAATCAACAACAAAAAGTGGCCAAATTTGTTACATTCTGCAAAAACAAAAAAAAAAAAAGCTAATTACTGAGCTTGGAAACTCAAAAAGGCCTGGACGTCCACGGAAGACGATAGTGGTAGATGATTGCAGAATCCTTTCCATGGTGAATAAAAGCTCCTTCATAACATCCATTGAAATGAAGAACACTCCCCAGGATTTAGGTGTTTCAGTATCATAAGGATAAGATTTCATGAGCACAAATACAGAGGGTTCAACACAAGGTGCGAAACATTAAACAGTGTAATGCTCACCGCTGGTGAAGGTGGCAAGCGGGAGTGGACCCACTGGATCACAGGGAGAATCCAGGCTTGCCCTTTCGTGAAAGGGGCTTAACTACGCACCCGCCATGAGGCAGTACGCCAGGTGCCACTCCTAGGGCAGTAATCGGGAGTGTTGCAGGGAGACAGCCGGATTGGGTTTAGACAACAGACAGAACAGGCACAGACAGGACAAACTGAGCTGGCAGGACAAACAGCAGAACAGCAACCCAGTCTGGAAGAGAACATGCAGAATGGTTACAGACAGGTGCAGAACTTCTGTCACGGTTCATCAGGCTTGGGTCACTAGGCAATGGACATTGGATACAGGGGCAACCGGGACAGGATATCTTGAGGAACTCTGGTCATCAGGCACGGATCACAAAGTATGGAACATCAGGCACAGGATATCTGATATGGGTTGCAGCCGGGACGGCTGAGGTAAACAGGATGACAGATGCAGGCATATACACACACAAGCGCAGGATACAAGCTGGTACCAGGGAACAGACAGGACAGGTCCAGGGAACAGACAGGACAGACACAGCAGAGCTGAACTGGTTTCATGCAGGACTGCTGCTGGAGGCTTGCAGACCAGAGCAGAGAGACAAAACCAACATACAGCTAGGTTCTGAATTCTAATGCATTGCTCTGGCCGCGCCCATCAGGGGAGGTAGCCTTAAGTACTTAGTTTCTCACAGTGATAGTCTGGGGACACCTTAGCAAGGTGCGCATGCTTCAGGTTAAAGGGACAGAAAGCATACGCGTGTGCCCCCAAGGCTGGAGACCAGGATACCATGCGCATTATGCACAGTCTGTGGCTTATGCAGGAGCTGAGGACCAACACTCATGGGTATCTGAGGGAGGGACGAGCCTGGGAACTGCACTGCTCTTGGACTGCAATGTAGGAGTGTAGCGGACCATGCAGCACGAAGATGGCTTTGTAGCAAAGAGGAGGGAGCAGGGACATGGCGCTAGGACGCTGCGGAGTACTTATACACGAGGGAAACAGGCACTACAATCAGCCTTAAAAATAGGCCAGATGAAACTAAAAAAAATAAACCTCTAAAGAAGCCAGACTAGTTCTGGAAAAATGTTCTTTGGGCATCTGAAACGAAGATCAACCTGTAGAAGAATCATGAGCAGAATAAATTATATGCAAGGCTTCGAATGCCTTATGATTTAAAGTATATCACATCCTCTGTAAAACATGGAGGTGGTGACAACAACTGAAGTCAGCTGCAGTAAAGGCCAGCAAAGCATCACAAAGGAGGAAACCTAGTGTTTGGTGATGTCCATTGCTTCCTGACTTCAGACAGTCATTGCCTGCAAAGGATTCCATACAGAGTATTTTTAAAAATGAACATTATATATTAAAGGAAACTTATCACTTCGAGAACATGCTATTAACCTGCAGATATGGTGTTAATCTGCAGGTTATTAACATTCTGAACCTGCCTGGTGTCTGCATGTTAAACCCCACTTCTGGGAGCAGATTTACTTTAATCCTCATTGGTTTCAGTCGTGGAGGTGGAACTGGCGCGGGTTCAGTCACCGCACTGACTGACAGCTGGTTCTAATGCTGAGCGGCTGTCAGTCAGTGCGGGTGGCATGACTACAGCTTCTACTCTCAATATACCTAACATTGACTGAAACAGGAACATTGCTGGGGAGAATTAAAGTTAATTTCCTCCTGGCAGCAGGGTTTGATGTGCTTACAGCCACTTGTCACAGTATAGTGAGCAATGATTGAAAGAACCTTTAATTTTCTTTCCAGGTGGCACACTTTGAGTAAAGTGGCCAAGTACCTTAATAACGCTGTTACTCTGCACATTTATCTTATGTCTGCAGGTTACTAGTCATTATTAGTGATTAGCGGACCCAAGGTTTGCTATTCGTACTAAACAGACTTAAAAAAACAAGAGTTGGGGTGCTTTACGTATGAAGACCCCTTGCTTGATTATTGTTGTGCTCTGGTACTCTCTGTGCTCAGCCCAGTGCGAGCCGCTTGTAGTATTTGAAAGGCTCACACTCAGGGCTGTGGAGTCGGAGTCTTGGAGTCTGAGTCGGAGCTCATTTTGGTGGAGTCGGAGTCGGTATAAAATGCAATGACTCCTAAAATATATAATAAATTGGGGACAGTAGTGCAATGCAGAATGTGCTGAATATTTTACTAAATATTTAGTATAATGCTTATATTTAAGTGAAAAATGTATTGTAGTACAATGTGAACATCAGACATTTAATAATTTTTATGATACAATAATCAAGATATTTGGATAGAACATAATATATTTATTGGAATACAACTGTAGAACACAAACTTTATATATATATATATATATATATATATATATATATATATATATATATATATATATATATATATATATATATATATATATATATATATATATATTATATATGTGTAAAGCTTTTTGTGTTCTACAGTTGTATTCCAATAAATATATTTTATGTTCTATCCAAATATCTTGATTATTGTATCATAAAAATTATTGAATGTCTGATGTTCACATACACATGTTCATGTACTACAATAAATTTTTCACCTAACTATAAGCAACATATGTAGGAGTCTGAGTCTGAGTTGGTGCAAGAGAAATTGAGGAGTCGGAGTCTGAGTTGAAGGTTTGGTTTACCGATTCCACAGCCCTGCTCACACTGGGGGGTAACAGTGCAATTGGCAGTAGTGTGCACCAAACTAAAAAAAAAAACTCATCCCACCCTCCTCCAGAAGTGTTTTGTAGCTGGCTGCATGTGGGAGGGAACCCGAATTGCCCAATATTAGCAGAGATGGGGGTTCAGGTCAAGTTTATCTAAAGTTCGGTTTGAGACACAAAGTCCAGCTGAAGCCACCGAACTGCCACGGGTCCGCTCATCTCTTCATGACGGATATACAAACTACAGCTTGAACATTCAAAATGTTACTATTTTGGTTCCATTCCACTTATAATACAATTTGTGAGGTGACTACGGGCTGCTAAGCCAAACCCTACCAATTCCTTCCATATTCTTAATGTTAGTCTATCGACTGGTCCCTTCTAAACTTTATTTTATTTTGTAATAGACGGGCCTGACTCCTTTGATGGAAGCTGCTTCTGGAGGCTATGCTGAGGTGGGCAGAGTACTATTGGACAAAGCAGCTGATGTCAACTCTCCACCTGTGCCTTCATCCAGAGATACTGCTCTGACTATAGCTGCAGATAAGGGACATTACAAATTCTGTGAGCTTCTTATTAATCGGTAAGTTACTGAATGAAAATAAAGCTTCTACTTTAAGGGAATCGGTCATGTTGTACATGCAGTCTGATCTTTACACGGCATGGTATAGAGAATCTAAGCAAAAAGGTATGTATGATGGGGAAAAAAAATCAGTATGACTTGTACTTTATCCATTGACACCTCTGCTGATTTGTATGAAAGACCAATAGGCTGTCCTATTAAATGATTGCATGCACAGTCATACAAAGAAAACTGTCAATCATTAAGTGGGACCACCCATTGGACTCACGCATACAAATGTCAGGGATGAACAATTGAAATTTTCCCCACAAAAATGTAATTATTCTGTTCAGCAGCTGCTCCTTCTATAGAACACCTGGCCTGTAGATCAGATGCTATTTTAACATGACACATTCCCTTTAACCCCTTCACGACCATGGACTGAAAGATCCGTCATGGTGCCCTGGGCCTTAACAACCAAGGACGGATCTTTCCGTCATGGCGTAATCGCGGCACCGGAGCCTCCGGTGACTGCGAAAAGTTAGCATAAACCGCAGATTCGGGGAGGAGGGGACCTGTACCTGATCTCAGGAGGGGTGGTGCCTCCTCCCCGGACCTACGGAGGCTGTGATTGGCTGACGAACGCCGCTCAACCAGTCACAGCCACTGTAATGTTCCAGCCATTTAAAATGACTGAAACATTGAAATCCAGCCCTGACCAGTGCAGCTGTAGCTGGCCATTGGCTGGAGCTGGGTGACCTCACTGGATCACCCTCCCCAGTTCCAGCAGCTCTGATTAAAGAGATCGGCCTTGTGACCGATCTCTCCAATCGCCATGAACCTGTTGCCGGTGACCGCCCCCGTCACCGTCACTTGTCCTCCCTGCAGCACGCCAGCACAGTGAGTGTATACAGTGCAATGGCAGGGCGACAAGCTCCGGTCCCATGCTGTTATGTAACCGGAGCATGGGACCCGGAAGTTGCCGCGCCGCCATTGCACTGTATGAAACCGGCGAAAAGCCTCCCGATCCGCCGCCGTCCTCCGCTATCTGCCACCTGTCTCCCCGATCTACTGCCCGCACCCTCACCCCCACACCTCCCGATCCGCCGCTGCCCTCCGCTATCTGCCACCTGTCTCCCGATCTGCTGCCCGCACCCTCACACCTCCCGATCCGCCGCTGCCCTCCGTGATCTGCCACCTGTCTCCCGATCTGCTGCCCGCACCCCCACCCCTCGTATCTGCTGCCCGCACCCTCACCCCCACACCTCCCGATCCGCCGCAACCCTCCGCGATCTGCCACCTGTCTCCCGATCTGCTGCCCGCACCCCCACCCCTCGTATCTGCTGCCCGCACCCCCACACCTCCCGATCCGCCGCTGTCCTCCGCGATCTGCCACCTGTCTCCCCGATGTGCTGCCCGCACCCCCACCCCTCGTGATCTGCTGCCCGCACCCCCACCCCTCCTGATCCGCTGCTGCCCTCCTCCGTCTGCCACAGTGTCACCGCTCTCCCCGATCTGCTGCCCGGCCCCTCCCCCTCGTGATCGGCTGCGCGCCCCCTCTCCTCCGTTATGCGCTGCGTGCCCCCTCTCCTCCGTTATGCGCTGCGTGCCCCCTCTCCTCCGTTATGCGCTGCGCGCCCCCTCTCCTCCGTTATGCGCTGCGCGCCCCCTCTCCTCCGTTATGCGCTACGTGCCCCCTCTCCTCCGTTATGCGCTGCCCGCCACTCCCCCTCGTGATCGGCTGGCGCCCCCTCCCCTGTCACCCCCGTGATGTGTGCTCCCTCCCCTGTCACCCCCGTGATGTGTGCTCCCTCCCCTGTCACCCCCGTGATGTGTGCTCCCTCCCCTGTCACCCCCGTGATGTGTGCTCCCTCCCCTGTCACCCCCGTGATGTGTGCTCCCTCCCCTGTCACCCCCGTGATGTGTGCTCCCTCCCCTGTCACCCCCGTGATGTGTGCTCCCTCCCCTGTCACTCCCGTGATGTGTGCTCCCTCCCCTGTCACCCCCGTGATGTGTGCTCCCGCCACCTCTCACCCCCGTGATGTGTGCTCCCGCCACCTCTCACCCCCGTGATGTGTGCTCCCGCCACCTCTCACCCCCGTGATGTGTGCTCCCGCCACCTCTCACCCCCGTGATGTGTGCTCCCGCCACCTCTCACCCCCGTGATGTGTGCTCCCGCCACCTCTCACCCCCGTGATGTGTGCTCCCGCCACCTCTCACCCCCGTGATGTGTGCTCCCGCCACCTCTCACCCCCGTGATGTGTGCTCCCGCCACCTCTCACCCCCGTGATGTGTGCTCCCGCCACCTCTCACCCCCGTGATGTGTGCTCCCCGCTCTCCCGCCACCTCTCACCCCCGTGATGTGTGCTGTCCGCTCTCCCGCCACCTCTCACCCCCGTGATGTGTGCTGTCCGCTCTCCCGCCACCTCTCACCCCCGTGATGTGTGCTGTCCGCTCTCCCGCCACCTCTCACCCCCGTGATGTGTGCTGTCCGCTCTCCCGCCACCTCTCACCCCCGTGATGTGTGCTGTCCGCTCTCCCGCCACCTCTCACCCCCGTGATGTGTGCTGTCCGCTCTCCCGCCACCTCTCACCCCCGTGATGTGTGCTGTCCGCTCTCCCGCCACCTCTCACCCCCGTGATGTGTGCTGTCCGCTCTCCCGCCACCTCTCACCCCCGTGATGTGTGCTGTCCGCTCTCCCGCCACCTCTCACCCCCGTGATGTGTGCTGTCCGCTCTCCCGCCACCTCTCACCCCCGTGATGTGTGCTGTCCGCTCTCCCGCCACCTCTCACCCCCGTGATGTGTGCTGTCCGCTCTCCCGCCACCTCTCACCCCCGTGATGTGTGCTGTCCGCTCTCCCGCCACCTCCCACCCCCGTGATGTGTGCTGTCCGCTCTCCCGCCACCTCTCACCCCCGTGATGTGTGCTGTCCGCTCTCCCGCCACCTCTCACCCCCGTGATGTCCGCTCTCCCGCCACCTCTCACCCCCGTGATGTCCGCTCTCCCGCCACCTCTCACCCCCGTGATGTCCGCTCTCCCGCCACCTCTCACCCCCGTGATGTGTGCTGTCCGCTCTCCCGCCACCTCTCACCCCCGTGATGTGTGCTGTCCGCTCTCCCGCCACCTCTCACCCCCGTGATGTGTGCTGTCCGCTCTCCCGCCACCTCTCACCCCCGTGATGTGTGCTGTCCGCTCTCCCGCCACCTCTCACCCCCGTGATGTGTGCTGTCCGCTCTCCCGCCACCTCTCACCCCCGTGATGTGTGCTGTCCGCTCTCCCGCCACCTCTCACCCCCGTGATGTGTGCTGTCCGCTCTCCCGCCACCTCTCACCCCCGTGATGTGTGCTGTCCGCTCTCCCGCCACCTCTCACCCCCGTGATGTGTGCTGTCCGCTCTCCCGCCACCTCTCACCCCCGTGATGTGTGCTGTCCGCTCTCCCGCCACCTCTCACCCCCGTGATGTGTGCTGTCCGCTCTCCCGCCACCTCTCACCCCCGTGATCTGTGCTGTCCGCTCTCCCGCCACCTCTCACCCCCGTGATCTGCGCTGCGCTCCCTCTCCCACCTCTCATCCTCCCCGATCTGCTGCCTCCTTCATCTCCTGTGAGCCTGCTGCCTAGATCCATCCTGTAAGGTAACTATCCCCAATCTCACCTCCCACTCCCCATCCCCCCCATCCCCCCTTCACCCCATCCTCTGCCGCTCCTGCATCCACTGCGCCCTCTCCCATCCGCCCCCACCCTATCCCAGCTGCCTCCACCCTATCCCAGCCGCCTCCGTCTCACAATCACAGATGCTCCCTTTATATGCCGCTGCCCACCCCCCCATCTGCCGCCCCCCCCCCCATCTGCCGCTGTTCTGATCCATCCTGTAAGTATTGTTCGTGGCTCTTTTCTAACTATCCCCAATCACATCTCCCTTGCCCCCCTCCTCCCCCACCCGCTTGCCGCCAAGTGCTGATCAGCTACGTGATTGGCTGATCAGGTACGTAATTGTTGCTCTAGTTTTTGCTTTTTTTTGTGCACCCCAAATTAAAAAAAAAAAAACAAAAAAAACTTGAACAATTAGGTACCTGATCAGCAAGCGTCCTGCAGTCGTACTCTACTTTGGACAGGACTTTTTTCCATCCCACCTAGGTGCCCCCCCCCCCCCCCTTTTTTTTTGCAGAACATTCGTGCGTGCGCCCTGTTTTATTTTTCTATGCCTGGGGGGTCTAGTTTCCAAAATGGGGTCACATGTGGGGGAGCTCCACTGTTTCGGCACCTCAGGGGCTCTCCAAACACAACATGGAATACGCTAATTATCCCAAACAATTTTGCGTTTGAAAAGTCAAATGACGCTCCTTGCATTCCAAGCCCTGCTGTGCGCCCAAACATTTGATTTCCACCACATATGAGGTATCTGTGTACTCAGGAGAAATTGCACTATACATTTTATGGTGCAATTTTTCCTGATACCCTTGTGAAAACAAAAAGCTACCTGGTTGAAGTAACAATTTTGTGGTTAAAAAAAAAAAAATTTTTTTTTTTTATTTTCACGGCTCAACTCTATTAACTTTTGTGAAGCCCCCAGAGGATCAAAGTGCTCAATAAACATCTAGATAAATTCCATGAGGGTTCTAGTTTCCAAAATGGGGTCACATGTGGGGGAGCTCCACTGTTTCGGCACCTCAGGGGCTCTCCAAACGCAACATGGTGCGGCTAATGATTCCAGCTAATTTTCTGTTCAAAAAGTCAAATGACGCTCCTTCGCTTCCGAGTCCTGCCGTGCGCCCAAACAGTGGTTTTTCGCCACATATGAGGTATCTGCGTGCTCATAAGAAATTGCCCAACAAATTTTGGGGATTCATTTAATCCTCCTACCCTTGTGAAATGCAATATTTGAGGCTAAATTAACATTTTTGTTGCAAAAAGTAAAATGTTCATTTTTTCCTTCCACATTGCTTTAGCTACTGTGAAGCACCAGAAGGGTTAATAACCTTGTTGAATGTGGTTTTGAGTAGCCTGAGGGGTGCCGTTTTTGGAATGGTGTCACTTATGGGTGTTTTGTGTCATGTAGACCTTTCAAAATCGCTTCAAATGTGATGTGGTCCCTAAAAAAAAGTGGCTTTGTAAATTTTGTTGTAAAAATGAGAAATTGCTCATAAACTTTGAACCCCTATAACTTCCTTAATTTATTTTTTTTTATTTTTTTTTTCCCCCAAAATTGTTCTGATGTAAAGTAGACATGTGGGAAATGTTATTTATTAATTATTTTGTGTCATATGTCTCGTTGATTTTAGAGCATAAAAATTCAAAGTTCAAAAATTACAAAATTTTCAAAATTTTTGCGAAATTTCTGGGTTTTTTTCACAAAGAAACACAAAAAATATCGGCCTAAATTTACCACTAACATGAAGCCCAATATGTCACGAAAAAACAATCTCAGAATCACCGGGATCCATTGAAGCGTTCCAGAGTTATAACCTCATAAAGTGACACTGGTCAGAATTGCAAAAAATGGCCTGGTATTTAGGGTCAAAATAGGCTTGGGGCTGAAGGGGTTAAAGAGCACCTATCAATTCTCCTGACATGTTAGTTGCAGTAATACTACCCCGTGAAATAACTCAGCATCATGTAAACTTTTGTGGTATTCCTCAACAGTCACATCTTTACAATTCCCCTTGTTAGATGCATGCTCATACAGACACTGATACTGTCCAATCAGCCCCCAATACTTGGCTGGAAATTGAAAATGTATTCATACATTTCTAGGTGGATTATCAGACATTTTTGGGGAATTACTAGTGGTGAGTGCTCACTAAAATGCTAGTACTCAAAGTTGGTTAGACTATCGGACGGGCTCGATTCTAGTAACTAGTATACTGGAAGTCAAGGAGAAACTTAAGCATTATTCTGGGGACCCCTCCCCCCCACCTCACCCTAGGGGGGGGGGCAGGAAAATCACTGAAATGGATGGATACAGCACTCTAAATGGGGAATTGGGAAGACGCCTGGTCACATCTCCCAGGTCACTGCTAGGACAATGTTGTCTATTGTTAAATATTCTGCTGTGTGCACATTTAGCATTTTTAGATACGTTTTTGAGTGCAGATTTGTCACAAGTTAAAGGGAATCCTGATGCCAGCAAAGTCCATGAGACTCCTGAAGTGTCAGGCACACCTTGCTCATTTTGTGACTTGCAGATTTGGTACAGAGAATACTCCCACTTTTTTACGGACTGACAATAAAACCATATAAAATGGATTTTACACGAAAAAGTTAGGAAAGATTCTTTCCTGTATAAAGCCCTGTATGTAAGGCAAAATTAAAAGGGGGGGTAAGCTTCCTCCACCCCTTATTTGCCAGTCCATCTGTCACCTTATTTTCCTGTCTCCTATGACTACAGTAGATGACATAGTAGAGGGGGAGATAAAACTATACCTACAGGCAATCACAGTTAAATGTATTTTTACCACCTTATGTGTGTGTGTGTGTGTGTGTGTGTGTGTGTGTGTGTGTGTGACATGTGTCACACATCCTATTTAATTTATGAAGGAGGAACTCTGAAGCTCGCAAAGCCTATGCAGACAATGCATGAACTGGCAAAAATTATAAGGAAGAGGGACTCAGATACTCCCTGTATTACACAGGGCTTTATACATATTATGGTAAAATTGTTAGGTAGTGGGACTGCTAGACTCCTAAAACCTATGCACTAAGCACACAGGCTGCCAAAATTAGGATGAGGCTGTAATACACCCTGCAAGACACGTAGAGGAGGTACTCAGAAAACTTTTGTTCCATCCTTCAGTAATATGCCCATCCTTTGTCCTCTTCCTGAAATAATCTGCCCATCCTTGTCCTCCTGTAGTAATCTGCCCATCCTTGTCCCCATCTTGTAGCTTTCAACAATTGATGTGGTCATTGCCAAATGGTTCTGAAAAGGAAAAAAAAATTCACTGGAAGAATATGATACGAATGTTAATGCATAGTGGATGCAATTATTTTTGGACCTCTCTGTTGCATCTGGACATGGTCCACTTCGTGTAGACATAATTTGAGTTCACATACCTTTTAACATCCCCTCCAATAAACCCACTGCCAGGTAGTCTACATAGACTGGTTCTGTTTCTGGTCCAGCACCCCCACCCCCACCTCCACCTTGAAGTTGCTTATTCATTGTTGGTAGATGATTATAGCATTCAGAACTGTTGAAATGCTTATGTCCATTCTTCAGATGGTTGTACTTATCTAGTAATTTTTTCCCCTGCCAAATCTAGTATGCCTAATTTTTTCCCCACTTCTTTATTTCAGAGGTTCACATATTGACGTGAGAAATAAGAAGGGGAACACGCCTACTTGGCTTGCAGCTAATGGAGGCCATTTTGACATTGTTCAACTTCTTGTTCATGCCGGTGCTGAAGTTGATGCTGCCGATAATCGTAAAATAACTCCTTTAATGTCAGCATTTCGGAAGGTAAAATATTTTTTCTTACTGTTTAGCACTTGGGCATGTGTTTAACCACTTCAGCCCCCGGGCACTTTCCGTTTTTGCGTTTTTGTTTTTTGCTCCTTTTCTCCCGAGAGCCGTAACTTTTTTATTATTCCGTCAATCTTGCCATATGAGGGCTTGTTTTTTGCGGGACGAGTTGTACTTTTAAATGAAATCATAAGTTTTACCATATAGTGTACTGGAAAACGGCAAAAAAATTCCAAGTGCGGAAAAATTGCAAAAAAAGTGGGATCGTACAATGGTTTTTGGGATATTTTATTCACCGTGTTCACTTTATGATAAAACTGATGTATCTATGTGATGCCTCAGGTCGGTGCGAGTTTGTAGACACCAAACATGTATAGGTTTACTTTTATATAAGGGGTTAAAAAAAAATTCACAAGTTTGTCCAATAAAAGTGGCGCACGTTTTGCGCCATTTTCCGAAACACGTAGCGTTCTTATTTTTTGGGATCTATGGCTCAGTGATGGCTTATTTTTTGCGTATCGAGCTGACGTTTATAATGGTACCATTTTTGCGCAGATGCTACGTTTTGATCGCCTGTTATTGCATTTTGCGTAAAACTTGCGGCGACCAAAAAACGTAATTTTGGCGTTTGGAATTTTTTTGCCACTACGCCGTTTACCAATCAGATTAATTGATTTTATATTTTGATCGGGCATTTCTGAACGCGGCGATATCAAATGTGTGTATTTATTTATTTTTTAACCCTTTAATTTTCAATTTTTTTTATTTTCTAAAACTTTTTTTACTTTTTTTTTTTTATTTTACTAGTTCCCCTAGGTGGCTATAGCAATCAGCAATCCGATCGCTGATCGCTATCTGCTGATCACAGCAATACAGCTGTAAACAGCAGATTCAGTCACTTTGGTTTTCCCTCTGCTCTCGGCCGAGGGAAAACGAAAGTGAAACATCATAGCAGCAGGCGTCATCACATGACCCTGTGCTACGATGGCAACCACCGATAGTCACGTGATAACACACGTGACTTCCGGTGGGGGCGGCGGTAAGTAACAAACATGGCCGCGCGCATTTAAATCTTGCTGCCAGACTTTGGCAGCAAGATTTAAGGGGTTAATGGCCGCGGGTGGAAGCGATTCCACCCGCGGCTAGGAGGCACACATGTCAGCTGTTGAAAACAGCTGATATGTGGGCCGATCCACGCCGCCTGCCCGCGGCAGGGGGCGGGGCTTAACGGGACACGATCCTGGACGGATAGATCCGTCCAAGGTCGTGAAGGGGTTAAAGTGAGGGTCACGAAATGTAAGTTCACAATTTATTTATTTTTTTTATACAGCCGATGGGGTATATTTCCTTGCTTTGCTGCATGTTAACAAACATACACAAAAAAAAAATCTTCAAAGCTTGTATGTGTGATTTCAAAGAGTACAGAGGAGGTGCAGGGGAATGGGTGAGGGATACGTGGAGGAGCAGGGGGAATCTTAGCACTAGCCATGTCATTATACATGCTCGTGCTGTGCGACTTCACACTACCTATGTGACATTTGAAGCACAACAGTACCAGACCTCGAGGAGTTAGAGGGTGGGAACATCGATCCCAGCCTGTGAGGAGTCCTGATCAGTGGGCTGCCTAGAAGTTTATAAGTAAGCCATGCCTCCTCGTTTGTGACGTACCATTCCAGAAGGGAGGCTGTGCACTCATAGGGTAATAGCAGTGCTGTCTTATGTGACAGTTACTATCTGTAACATCATACAGCAAGGACATTAAGAGGTATATCAGCCTTCAGATTTAGACAATGTTCATTGAAATACATGATCTCACGGACTACCCCTTTTTAAAGTTAAGGAACTGGTGGTGGGTCAGCCGACTACCTTGATGTTTTGTTGATGGGCTAGTTGAGTAGGACTATCCATTTGTTCTCCCAGTGATGACATTTCTCCCCGCTCACCCAATTTTAAAAATTGGCCAAACTTTTTCAGGTTTTACTCAGACGTCAGGTGAGTTGGCTGAATGAGTCTTCAGCCAACGGCTATTTACTGACCTGTTTGGCTTATTTGGCTCATCCTCTTTGTAATCTCTGTTGTAGGACATATTTCTGCCTGCCTAGTCCCCACTATTCTCAGTAATTATGTAAGGAAAATTAAAGCATTACTAGAGGTTTTTTTTCTTAGGCCATGTGGTACATGTTGAGTATTTTGAGGGTTTTTTTTACCTCCAGTATTGGTAAGACAAAACCAGGAGTGGAACAATCAGAGGAAAAGTATAATAGAAACACGACACCACTTCTGCATTTCATACCCACTCCTGGTTTTGGCTTACCAATATTGAGGCAAAAAAACTCACCAAATACTCAACGTGTGGACATGGCCTTATACTGCACCTCCGGTATCTTCATTTGTTTCCAGCATGGCTCTGGTCGGTCTCTGGCACTTTGTGACCTGCTGGCAGCTCCTGTGTTTCATGGAGCACACATTGTTTTGGCTCTGTCTTGTATTGAGCATTTGTAATGTAACTTCTAACTACCGGCCAATTTGAAGTTACAGGCACAACACATTATGGCGCTGTGGGACCAGAACGATGCCAATAAAGGTGAAGACACCAGCGGGCGATTATAATACTGGGGCAGGGGACTTAGATTTGAAACACCACTCCAGTGCTGATGAAAACAATGCTGGAGTGGTGCTTTAAGTAATTGGATTGAGAAAAAAAGGTTTTTTTTCCAGCTTTAATTGTTAAAAAAAAATATTGTGTACATTTAGTGACGTCTCGTGTCAGTCAGCAACCTGCAATGATGGCTCATGGGGCATGGGCGGAGTGTTCACCAAGTGCTCAGCGTTATAAATGGATCCTCCTATTGGGAGACTGTACAGGATTCAGATAGTTTATGATTATTTTTTATTTCCAGATTCACAGGTTTGTTTTTTTTCTCTTTTATAGGGTCATATAAAAGTTGTCCAGTTCTTGGTGAAGGAAGTGAATCAGTTTCCATCTGATATTGAGTGCATGAGATACATTGCAACAATAACTGATAAGGTAAGGATTGCTGTGATCCATTGGGTTGTAGTAACTGAATAATTGTACAAATATTGTCAAATCTTCATTTTTAGGCTGTCTTATTTACAGTAGCACACAATTTTGTAAATTAAGATCTCTTTAACCTGATTTTTTTTTTTTTTTTTATTTAATTTTAAAAGCAGATATAATTAATAATTTGACAAAAAATGATTGTCATATATTAAGAGAAGATTCTTGGGGCGAACCTCTCACTCAGATGAGGTGACTCCAGCTGATGTCACTTCCAGGGGAATTCCCAAGCTCCTCGGCTCTGCTTGTCTTTCAAGGGAATGTGACCAGCGGTCTGCGCCTGCGCTGGAGGTGCTCAGCGTAGGGATAAGCAGGGCTGCTCCAGATGCAGAGCAAGGTCGCTGTATACTAGGTAACTATTGTGCTGTATGCCAGTAGTAACCCAGCGGTCTTGCTCTGCAGCTACAGGATAGGCTTAGGCTACGTTCACACATCAGTTTTTTTCCATCCGGCACAATCCGGAAGAAAACTGATCCAGCGCCGGATCAGTTTTATCCCCATTTTATTTGTATTGGCGCTGGATTGTGCCTGATGGCCTTGCATTGCATCCGGCTTTTGACGGATCCGGCGTAATTACTCAATGCGGCGGCCGGATGGAATGTCTCATTGAACGTTTTTTGTCTCTGAAAAAAAAAACGTATCGCTCCGGATATTGTAAAAAACGGATCCAGCAAAAAAAAAAACTGGATGGAACTGATGCGCCGGATCCGTTTTTGAAGGAACCAGTATACCAGATCCGTAAAAAAAAAAAAGATCCGGCGCATCAGTTTTTGCATATTCTGCGCCGGATCCGTTGCATCAGGCACTTGTGCCTGATGCCAAAAAACTGATGTGTGAACATAGCCTTAAGGCCGCTTTAGACGCTACGATATATCTGGCGATATGTCGTCAGGGTCACTGGTTTCGTGACGCATTCCCGTCATCGTTAGCCACGTCGTTGTGTGTGACACCTACGTGCGACTCCAAACGATCGCAAATAGGGTGAAGATCGTTGACACGTCGTTCAGTTTCAAAATATTATTCGTCGTTTGGAACGCAGCAGACCTATTGCTACGTTTGACACCCTGCCAACGACTAACATCATCCACACGACCGCCTTGGTCAAACAATATGACGCTGAACGATGTAGCGTTATTTGTGAGATGTGTACGTGTGACCGCTACAAAACGACCTATGAGCGATCTCGATAAATCGTAACAACGATCTGGGCGTGTCACATCGCTAACCAGATCGCTAGCGATATCATTGTGTGTAAAGCAGCGATGGAGAGGGAAGGATTTATCTCCTTCTCTCCTCCGTAGCCGGGTATTGCCATTCTCGCACTGCACTCGCGGTACTCCGGTGTACCGCGAGTGCAGTGCGATCTTTCTCTCGCCCCATAGACTTGGATGGGTGCGAGAGAGTCTCGCATTATAGTAGCAGCATGCTGCGATTTGTTTTCTCGGTCCGATTGGGGCCAAGAAAATAATTGCTCATGGGTGCTAACACACAGGCTAATATTGGTCCGAGTGGAATGCGTTGTTTTATCAGACTCCACTCGGTCCGATTTTCATGCAGTGTGTCTTAGGCCTCACAAATCAAAAAGAGCCTTTTCCGGCACAAAGTGAAAACCTAAAACAAATAGTTCATACAATAGTACGGGTTCACCCGCTATGGATAATCAGCTTTTAGTCCTTAGCAAAGACAAACACTGGAGGTCTGTACTCCTCCACACAGACGCTGAATATTACAACTGGTTCCTTTCTACCTGCCATACCATGCACCAGGGTGGGGATATGTATGTGATCAGCCAGTACCACCCATCTCTTTTCACTGCTGGGAAACCTGCCTCTAAAATGCCCTATTAACTCTCAACACTATATGTGCTGGAGCTTGAAGGTTTCACAATGGCCCTCAGTGCCCTGATCTGAAAATCTGTGGCTAGATATAAAAAGAGCAGTGCATGAATGATCACAAAGGTATCTCACAGAACTGGAAGCTATTCTAAGGAAAAATGAATGAAAATCCCTCAAATAAGAATTGAAAGATTCTTGGCTGACTACAAAACGCGCTTACAAGCTGTGACACCCGCCAAAGGTGGTGCTACTAGGTACTAACCATGCAGGGTAAACTTTTAGAGATCATTTCATCTTCAACTTGGTATTTCTTTGTCGCTCCATTGGGAGACCCAGACAATTGGGTGTATAGCTTCTGCCTCCGGAGGCCACACAAAGTATTACACTTTAAAAAGTGTAACCCCTCCCCTCTGCCTATACACCCTCCCGTGGATCACAGGCTCCTCAGTTTTATGCTTTGTGTGGAAGGAGGCACACATCCACTCATGCATTCTCATACTAGTTATGTCGGTTGGAAGAAAAGAGGGCCCCCAGGGGGCCCCCGGCATGTTCCCTTCTCACCCCACACCGTCGGCGGTGTTGTTAAGGTTGAGGTACCCATTGCGGGTACAAAGGCCGGAGCCTCATGCCGTCTCCTTCACCATCCCTTAGCGGCTCTGGGAGAAGTGGGATCCTGAGCGGTCATCCATTTACTGGGACCGTGCTCCCTCCGCAGCCCCTGTGGGAATCTGCCGGACCGGAGTCTATTCAACCTCAGGGACCGGGCCCTGCAACTCTAAGGTACTCTGTGTCCCCATTGGGGACTGTGCAGGGAGCGTACCTTCTTCCCGGACGCTGCGGCAGCTGCTGAATTGAGAAGGCCGGCGGACTTCCGCGCCGACCGTGCCTGCTTGTCGCGTGCGGTCTCAAATTTAGTCCCCGGCTTCATCGCGGCCTAGTCGCAAAAATCCCGCCCGCGGGACTGCCGACCTGACGTCGGATGTGAGGGCCGAAGCATCCTGTATGTTTCCTCCCCCCTCACTGATCACTGTGGGGACCCCAGATTACCGCACTTTCCTGGCGCCGCCCACGGCTCCACTCCTCCCCTGAGAGCTCCGGCAACCATTTTTTGGCATTCTGCCGGTGGAGGATTCTCAGTGAAGAGCTCTGCAGCTCCGGGGGACCTAAGGCAGGGAATCTGGAGGACACACACTCCGCTTTTTAGCGGTCGGTAAGCCACACTGGTCACCCGGTGCTGGTCCCCCTAGGGTGCCGGAATAGATACGTATTTATATATATATTTCTGTTCGGTCGGGCTGTATACCCTTTTTTTGCCCATATACCCTCAGTGATCATTCTCCTAGGAGACAACAGCATGTCGTCCACAAGGAGCAAATCTGTTAAGGCACAGGGTTTTTTTGCGGCCTGTACCTCTTGTGGGGCTATGTTACCTGCTGGTTCCACCTACCCTCACTGTGAGCAATGCTGGACCCCTGTTTCGCTTGCTCAGCCGGAGCCTCGGTCACTAGTGGGCCCCTCGGCTCATGTAGACCCCCCTGCTCCCCATGTCCAGGCGGCAGGGACAGAGTTCGCCTCTTTTGCTGAGAAACTCTGAGTCACTTTCACAATCCATGGCTCAGTCTATGGACAAATGGTCTGCCAAGCTGCTAGAAGCTTTGCAGTCCAGACCGTTCCTTACACAGGCCCCGGCCCCTGTTGGATCGTCGCCTCCAGGCCCCTCTCGGTCCGCGCCGCAGCGCGCTCCCAGGTTGGGCCCAAGGTCTCACGTGGAGGACTCCTGCCCGGACCACAGTCCTAGACAGACTAAGCGGGCTCGCTGGGAATCTTCCCCGACTTCTTCACGCTGCTCGGGTTCCCAGCTTGAGGCGGACGTCGCAGCTCAGGGCTCTGACCCTGACGTCGCCCTTAACCTTGATACACCTGAAGGGGACGCCTTAGTGAATGATCTTATCTCGTCCATCAACCAGGTGTTGGATCTCTCTCCCCCGCCTCCTACTGTAGAGGAGTCTGCGTCTCAGCAGGAGAAACACCAGTTTCGGTTCCCCAAACGTACACGTAGTGCGTTTTTCGATCACTCTAACTTCAGAGATGCTGTCCAGAAGCCCAGAGCGGTTCCGGACAAACGCTTTACTAAGCGCCTCACTGACACGCGTTATCCCTTCCCCTCTGAAGTCGTTAAGGGTTGGGCTCAATGTCCCAAGGTGGATCCTCCAGTCTCTAGATTGGCGGCTAGATCTGTGGTATCGGTTGCAGATGGCTCATCGCTAAAGGATGCCACTGACAGGCAGATAGAGCTCCTGGTGAAATCCATCTATGAAGCCACGGGCGCGTCTTTTGCCCCGGCCTTTGCAGCCGTGTGGGCACTCCAAGCTATCTCAGCTTGTCTGGCTGAGATTAATGCTGTCACACGTAATTCTGCTCCGCAAGTTGCGTCTTTGACTTCTCAAGCGTCAGCTTTTTCTTCCTACGCCATGAACGCAGTCCTAGACTCTGCTAGCCGTACAGCTGTGGCATCCGCTAACTCTGTGGCAGTCCGCAGGGCCATGTGGCTGCGCGAATGGAAGGCAGACTCTGCCTCCAAGAGGTTCTTAACCGGTTTGCCGTTTTCTGGCGACCGCTTGTTTGGCGAACGATTGGATGAGATTATTAAGGAATCCAAGGGAAAGGACTCCTCCTTACCCCAGTCCAAACCTAAGAGACCTCAGCAACGGAAAATACAATCGAGGTTTCGGTCCTTTCGTCCCTCCGCCAAGCCCCAATTCTCTTCGTCCAGCAGGCCGGAGAAAGGCCAGAGGAACTCCTATGCGTGGCGGTCCAAGTCACGCCCCCAAAAGGCCGCAGGAGGCACTGCCTCCAAGGCGACCTCCTCATGACTCTCTGCATCCCCGAGCCGCATCCTCGGTCGGTGGCAGGCTCTCCCGCTTTGGCGACGCCTGGTGGCCACATGTTCAAGACCGATGGGTGAGAGACATTCTGTCTCACGGTTACAGGATAGAGTTCAGCTCTCGTCCTCCGGCTCGTTTCTTCAGAACCTCTCCGCCCCCTGCTCAGGCCGACGCACTTTTTCAGGCAGTGGACGCTCTGAAGACAGAAGGAGTTGTGATCCCCGTTCCCCTTCAGGAACGTGGTCGCGGCTTTTACTCCAACTTGTTCGTGGTGCCAAAAAAGGACGGATCATTCCGTCCCGTTCTGGACCTCAAACTACTCAACAGACATGTGATAACCAGACGGTTTCGGATGGAATCTCTCCGCTCGGTCATCGCCTCGATGTCACAAGGAGACTTCCTAGCATCGATCGACATCAAGGATGCTTATCTCCACGTGCCGATCACACCCGAACATCAACGCTTCTTGCGTTTCGCCATCGGGGACGAACACCTTCAGTTCGTGGCATTGCCTTTCGGCTTGGCGACAGCCCCACGGGTTTTCACCAAAGTCATGGCATCCGTTGTGGCGGTCCTACACTCTCAGGGCCACTCGGTGATTCCCTACTTAGACGATCTCCTAGTCAGGGCACCTTCTCGGGTGGCGTGTCAACACAGCCTTACCGTTGCTCTGGCGACTCTCCAGCAGTTCGGGTGGATCATCAACTTCCCGAAATCCAAGTTAACACCGACTCAATCACTGACTTACCTCGGGATGGAGTTTCATACACAGTCAGCGGTAGTCAAGCTACCGCGGGACAAACAGCTTTCTCTGCAGGCAGGGGTGCAATCACTTCTTCGGGGTCAGTCACACCCCTTAAGGCGCCTCATGCACTTCCTGGGGAAGATGGTGGCAGCGATGGAGGCAGTGCCGTTTGCGCAATTCCATCTGCGGCCACTCCAATGGGACATTCTCCGCAAATGGGACAGGAGGTCGGCTTCCCTCGACAGGAACGTCTCTCTTTCCCTTGCAACCAAGACGTCTCTTCAGTGGTGGCTCCTTCCCAATTCTCTATCGCAGGGAAAATCCTTCCTACCCCCAACCTGGGCTGTGGTCACCACGGACGCGAGCCTGTCAGGGTGGGGAGCGGTTTTTCTCCACCACAGGGCTCAGGGAACCTGGACTCAGATAGTCTTCCCTTCAGATCAATGTTCTGGAGATAAGGGCAGTGTATCTAGCCCTATTGGCTTTCCATCGGTTGCTGGAGGGCAGGCAGATCCGTATCCAGTCGGACAACGCCACTGCCGTCGCATACATCAACCACCAAGGCGGCACTCGCAGTCGTCAAGCCTTCCAGGAAGTCCGGCGGATTCTGCAGTGGGTGGAAGCCACAGCCTCCACCATCTCCGCAGTTCACATCCCGGGCGTAGAAAACTGGGAAGCAGATTTTCTCAGTCGTCAGGGCATGGATGCGGGGGAATGGTCTCTACACCCAGAAGTGTTTCGAGAGATATGTCGCCGCTGGGGAACGCCGGACGTCGATCTCATGGCGTCACGGCACAATGCGGGGGAATGGTCTCTACACCCAGAAGTGTTTCGAGAGATATGTCGCCGCTGGGGAACGCCGGACGTCGATCTCATGGCGTCACGGCACAAAGTCCCGGCATTCATGGCTCGGTCTCAGGATCACAGAGCTCTGGCGGCGGACGCGTTAGTTCAGGATTGGTCGCAGTTTCGACTGCCTTATGTGTTTCCTCCTCTGGCGATGCTGCCCAGAGTGTTACGCAAGATCAGGTCCGACTGCCGTCGCGCCATTCTTGTCGCTCCAGACTGGCCGAGGCGGTCGTGGTACCCGGATCTGTGGCATCTCACGTTGGGTCAACCGTGGACGCTTCCAGACCGCCCAGACTTGCTGTCACAAGGCCCGTTTTTCCATCTGAATTCTGTGGCCCTCAACCTGACTGTGTGGCCATTGAGTCCTGGCTCCTAGCGTCTTCAGGGTTATCTCAGGATGTCATTGCCACCATGAGACAGGCCAGGAAACCAACGTCCGCCAAGATCTATTACAGGTCTTGGCAAATCTTCTTATCCTGGTGCTCTGATAACGGTTTTCCTCCGTGGCCGTTTGCCTTACCCACTTTTCTTTCATTCCTTCAATCCGGAATGGACAAGGGTTTGTTGTCAAGGTCCAAATGACGATGATGATGAGACTCAAAGGATCTCTCGATATCCGGCTGCTGTTTCTAATTAAAAATGTCATGTGTGCACACGAGAATAAATAACTGCACAGCAAGTCAGTTATATCTATCTCCATGACTGGCTCTAGACCAAGTGATCTTTATTATTTGAAAAAACTCTAAACCGAGCAGTTGTCCATCTGTCTTGGGTGTAGAACAGGAAATAGCAGCCATCTTTACAATTACATGTGCTGGTATATACTGTGTCTAAGGAAAATACACTGAATATGCAATATACATATATACATGTTAGTAAGAAACAAAGCATTCACAAATATGTGTGTTAGTTCACATCTACTGAACTATATAACTGAGTCTATGAAATGGCTGAATTAAGTATTTTTGGATACTCAATTCTTTATCCTCAACATTGTCACTCGGCTCTCTCAAGGGCCAAGTATCGGCGCTCTCCGTATTTTTTCAAAAGCGCCTAGCCAGGCTTCCGCAGGTCCGCACGTTCCTGCAGGGAGTTTGCCACATAGTCCCACCTTACAAGCGTCCGCTGGAACCCTGGGATCTCAACAGGGTGCTAACGGCTCTTCAGAAACCACCTTTCGAGCCGCTGCGGGATGTCTTAATCACGTCTTTCGCAGAAGGTGGCCTTTCTAGTGGCAGTTACATCACTCCGGAGAGTGTCTGAGCTTGCAGCGCTGTCTTGCAAAGCCCCCTTCCTGGTGTTTCACCAGGATAAGGTGGTTCTGCGTCCTGTCCCGGAATTTCTCCCTAAGGTGGTATCCCCTTTTCATCTCAATCAGGATATCTCCTTGCCTTCATTTTGCCCTAATCCAATTCACCAATGTGAAAAGGATTTGCACTCCTTGGATCTGGTGAGAGCACTCCGACTCTACGTGTCTCGAACGGCGCCCCTGCGTCGTTCAGATGCGCTCTTTGTCCTTGTCGCTGGCCAGCGTAAGGGTTCACAGGCTTCCAAGTCAACCTTGGCTCGGTGGATCAAGGAACCGATTCTCGAAGCCTACCGTTCTTCTGGGCTTCCGCTTCCTTCAGGGCTGAAAGCCCATTCTACCAGAGCCGTGGGTGCGTCCTGGGCATTGCGGCACCGGGCTACGGCTCAGCAGGTGTGTCAGGCAGCTACGTGGTCTAGTCTGCACACTTTCACGAAACACTATCAAGTGCATACCTATGCTTCGGCAGACGCCAGTCTAGGTAGGCGAGTCCTTCAGGCGGCGGTTGCCCACCTGTAAGAGGGGGCCGTTTCGGCTCTCTTTATTGAGGTATTCTTTTACCCACCCAGGGACTGCTCTTGGACGTCCCAATTGTCTGGGTCTCCCAATGGAGCGACAAAGAAGGGAATTTTGTTTACTTACCGTAAATTCCTTTTCTTCGGCGCTCCATTGGGAGACCCAGACGATTGGGTGTATAGCACTGCCCTCCGGAGGCCACACAAAGCAATTACACTAAAAAGTGTAAGGCCCCTCCCCTTCTGGCTATACACCCCCAGTGGGATCACTGGCTCACCAGTTTTCTGCTTTGTGCGAAGGAGGTCAGACATCCACGCATAGCTCCACTGTTTAGTCAGCAGTAGCTGCTGACTCTATCGGATGGAAGAAAAGAGAGCCCATATAGGGCCCCCAGCATGCTCCCTTCTCACCCCACTTGCGGTTTGTAAGGTTGAGGTACCCATTGCGGGTACGGAGGCTGGAGCCCACATGCTGCTTTCCTTCCCCATCCCCCTGAGGGGCTCTGTGGAAGTGGGATCTTACCGGCCCCCGAACCCTGAGGCCGAGCTCCATCCACAGACCCAGAGACCCTGCTGGAGGAGCTGAGTACAGTCAGGGACAAGGCCCTGCAACGTTCAGGTACTCTGTGTCCCCGCACAGACAGGCCACGCACACTCCAGGCTTGCTGGGTGTGCTAGTGCGCCGGGGGCACTAGCGCTGCGCGCTCGGGTTAGAGTCACTGCAGCTTAGCTGAGTGATTTTTTTGTCTTGGGAACTACCGCGCCGGCCGCTCCGGGAGTGGCGGCGCCGCTGGGACTTGTAGTGCGCCGGGGACTCGCGCTGCCCGCGCTTTTACGGCGGCAGCGCTCATAAATCTAGTCCCCGGCTTTTGTGGCCTAGTTACGGTTCGTTCCCGCCCCCACCCTGTCAATCAGGGAAAGGGAGAGACGCTGTGCAATAGGCAGCGCCGAGGGCTGGAGCCTTATTTACATGCTCCAGCCCTCTCACTGGGTACAGTGGGGACGCAAGTTTCCCGCTCTTGGTCTCAACACGCCCAGGGCCCGCCCCTCTCCACAGGACGCCGGCAGCCATTCCTGCATGCAGTCTGGCTGGAGAACGGACACAGGCTCTGGGGGACTCAGACAAGGGACTCTGGCGACCACACACCCGCGTTTATGCGGGCGGTAAGCTGCACATAAGTGCTGGCCCCACTAGTGCCACAGTGTTATTTGGTGCATTTTTTCTCTGTACCATATATATTTATATTGCACTGTACAGTCGCTTCTTGGCTTATACCCTCATTGCTCTGAGGAGACAACAACATGTCATCCGCAAAACGCAAGGGTGCCAAGGCACAGGCGGTACGCACTGCTTGTGCCGCATGTGGGGCTAATCTACCGGCAGGTTCCAATGACCCCCATTGTGTGCAATGTTCAATCCCTGTGCCACTTCGTCAGCCAGAGTCTATGGTAGTAGTGGCCCAGGCAGAGACGCCTGTGAACCCTGCCCCGGTGACGGGGACAGAATTTGCAGTTTTTGCTGACAAGATGTCTGTGACTATGACAAAAATCCTGGAAACCTTGCAGTCCAGGCCAGTTTCTCAGACCATGGACACTGCTGTGTCTATGCTCCCCGGTCCCCCTCAGTTGGAACTAATCCGTACTTCAAGGGGGTCCCAGGCATCACAGGCTGAAGACTCTGACTCGGATGACAGTCCCAGGCAGCCTAAGCGGGCTCGCTGGGAAAGACCCTCGCCGTCATCACACTGGTCAGGGTCTCAGCGAGACGAGGCTCTGTATGAGGAGACAGAGGTGGGTGATCAGGAATCTACTCCTGACACCGCTCTCAATCTAGATACCCCTGATGGTGACGCTATGGTAAATGACCTTATAGCGGCCATCAATAGACTGTTGGATATTTCTCCCCCAGCCCCTTCTGCAGAGGAGGCAGCTGCACAGCAGGAGAAGTTCCAGTTCCGGTATCCTAAGCGTAAATTGAGTACTTTTCTGGACCACTCTGACTTCAGAGAATCAGTCCAGAAACATCATGCTTATCCAGATAAGCGTTTCTCCAAACGTCTTAAGGATACACGTTATCCCTTTCCCCCTGACGTGGTCAAACGCTGGACCCAGTGTCCAAAGGTGGACCCCCCAATCTCCAGGCTTGCGGCTAGATCCTTAGTTGCAGTGGAGGATGGGGCTTCACTTAAAGATGCCAATGACAGACAGATGGACCTTTGGTTAAAGTCTGTCTATGAAGCTATCGGCGCGTCGTTTGCTCCAGCATTCGCGGCCGTGTGGGCACTCCAAGCTATTTCAGCTGGCCTGGCACAAGTGGACTCTATCATACGTCCAGCAGTGCCGCGAGTAGCGTCCCTAACCTCGCAAATGTCTGCGTTTGCGACTTACGCTATCAACGCTGTCCTGGACTCTACGAGCTGTACCTCAATGGCGTCTGCCAACTCTGTGGTTTTGCGCAGAGCCTTGTGGTTAAAGGAATGGAAAGCAGATTCTGCTTCCAAGAAATGTTTTTAACCAGCTTGCCACTATCTGGAGACAGACTGTTTGGTGAGCAATTGGCTGAGATCATTAAACAGTCCAAGGGTAAGGACTCCTCCTTACCCCAGCCCAGATCGAGCAAACCTCAACAGAGGAAGTGGCAGTCGAGGTTTCGGTCCTTTCGAGGCTCCAGCAAGACCCAATTCTCCTCGTCCAAAGGGACTCAGAAGGAGCAAAGGAGCTCAGATTCCTGGCGGGCTCATTCACGCACCAAGAAAACAACCGGAGGAACCGCTTCCAAGGCGGCTGCCTCATGACTTTCGGCCTCATCCCTCCGCATCCTCGGTCGGTGGCAGGCTCTCCCGCTTTTGCGACATTTGGCTGCCACAGGTCAAAGACCGGTGGGTAGCAGACATTTTGTCTCACGGGTACAGGATAGAATTCAGTTCTCATCCTCCGCCTCGGTTCTTCAGAACCTCCCCACATCCCGACCGAGCAAATGCCCTTCTGCAGGCGGTGTGCTCACTAAGAGCAGAAGGAGTGGTGATCCCTGTTCCTCTGCAGGAACAAGGGCAAGGTTTTTACTCCAATCTCTTCGTGGTTCCAAAAAAGGACGGCTCGTTCCGTCCTGTTCTGGACCTAAAGCTGCTCAACAAGCATGTGAACGCCAGGCGGTTCCGGATGGAATCCCTCCGCTCTGTCATTGCCTCAATGTCTCAAGGAGATTTCCTTGCATCAATAGACATCAAAGATGCTTATCTCCACGTGCCGATTGCTACAGAGCACCAACGTTTCCTACGTTTCGTGATAGGAGACGACCATCTCCAGTTCGTAGCTCTGCCATTTGGTCTGGCGACAGCCCCACGGGTTTTCACCAAGGTCATGGCGGCAGTGGTAGCAGTCTTGCATTCTCAGGGACACTCGGTGATCCCTTACTTGGACGATCTACTTGTCAAAGCACCCTCTCAAGAGGCATGCCAACACAGCCTGAATGTTGCGCTGGAGACTCTCCAGACTTTCGGGTGGATCATCAACTTTTCAAAGTCAAACCTGGCTCCGACTCAATCACTAACGTATCTTGGCATGGAGTTTCATACTCTCTCAGCGATAGTGAAGCTTCCGCTGGACAAGCAGCGGTCACTACAGACAGGGGTGCAGTCTCTCCTTCAGGGTCAGTCGCACCCCTTAAGGCGCCTCATGCACTTCCTAGGGAAGATGGTGGCAGCAATGGAGGCAGTCCCGTTCGCGCAGTTTCATCTGCGTCCACTTCAATGGGACATTCTCCGCCAATGGGACGGGAAGACAACTTCCCTAGACAGGAAAGTCTCCCTTTCTCAGACGGCCAAGGATTCTCTGCTATGGTGGCTTCTTCCCACCTCATTATCGCAGGGAAGATCATTCCTGCCCCCATCCTGGGCAGTGGTCACGACAGACGCGAGTCTGTCAGGGTGGGGAGCAGTTTTTCTCCACCACAGGGCTCAAGGGACGTGGACTCAGCAGGAATCCACCCTTCAGATCAATGTTCTGGAGATCAGGGCAGTGTATCTTGCCCTATTAGCCTTCCAGCAGTGGCTGGAAGGAAAACAGATCCGAATTCAGTCGGACAACTCCACAGCGGTGGCATACATCAACCACCAAGGAGGGACACGCAGTCGGCAAGCCTTCCAGGAAGTCAGGCGGATTCTGATGTGGGTAGAGGAAAGAGCATCCACCATATCAGCAGTTCACATCCCGGGCGTAGAAAACTGGGAAGCAGACTTCCTCAGTCGCCAGGGCATGGACGCAGGGGAATGGTCCCTTCACCCGGACGTGTTTCACGAAATCTGCCGCCGCTGGGGTGTGCCGGACGTCGACCTAATGGCGTCTCGGCACAACAACAAGGTCCCGACCTTCATAGCGCGGTCTCGCGATCAAAGAGCTCTGGCGGCAGACGCCTTAGTGCAAGATTGGTCGCAGTTCCGGCTCCCTTATGTGTTTCCACCTCTGGCACTCTTGCCCAGAGTGTTACACAAGATCAGATCCGATTGCGGCCGCGTCATACTCGTCGCCCCAGACTGGCCGAGGAGGTCGTGGTACCCGGATCTGTGGCATCTCACGGTCGGCCAACCGTGGGCACTACCAGACCGTCCAGACTTACTGTCCCAAGGGCCGTTTTTCCATCGGAATTCTGCGGCCCTGAACCTGACTGTGTGGCCATTGAGTCCTGGATCCTAGCGTCTTCAGGATTATCCCAAGGGGTCGTGGCCACCATGAGACAGGCTAGGAAGTCCACTTCTGCTAAGATCTACCACAGAACGTGGAAGATTTTCTTATCCTGGTGCTCTGCACAAGGAGTATCTCCCTGGCCATTCGCGTTACCTGTCTTTCTTTCCTTCCTGCAATCTGGGTTGGAAAAGGGCTTGTCGCTCGGCTCCCTTAAAGGGCAAGTCTCGGCACTATCCGTGTTTTTTCAGAAGCGTCTAGCACGACTTTCTCAGGTGCGCACGTTCCTGCAGGGGGTTTGTCATATCGTACCTCCGTACAGGCGGCCGTTAGATCCGTGGGATCTAAACAAGGTCCTTGTTGCTCTCCAGAAGCCGCCCTTCGAGCCTCTGAGGGATGTGTCACTTTCTCGACTCTCACAGAAAGTGGCCTTTCTGGTAGCGGTCACGTCTCTTCGGAGAGTGTCCGAACTAGCAGCGCTGTCATCCAAGGCTCCTTTCCTGGTGTTCCACCAGGACAAGGTAGTGCTGCGCCCCATTCAGGAGTTTCTCCCTAAGGTGGTATCCTCTTTTCATCTTAATCAGGATATCTCCTTGCCTTCCTTTTATCCGCATGCAGTTCATCGGTATGAAAGGGATTTGCATTTGTTGGATCTGGTGAGAGCACTCAGAATCTACATTTCCCGCACGGCGCCCCTGCGCCGCTCAGATGCACTCTTTGTCCTTGTCGCTGGTAAGCGCAGAGGGTCGCAGGCTTCCAAAGCCACCCTGGCTCGATGGATCAAAGAACCAATTCTTGAAGCCTACCGTTCTGCTGGGCTTCCGGTTCCATCAGGGCTGAAGGCCCATTCTACCAGAGCCGTGGGTGCGTCATCAGTGCATTATCAGGTGCATACCTATGCTTCGGCGGACGCCAGCCTAGGTAGAAGAGTCCTGCAGGCGGCAGTTGCCTCCCCGTAGGGGAGGGCTGTCTTTGCAGCTCTAACATGAGGTATTTCTTTACCCACCCAGGGACAGCTTTTGGACGTCCCAATCGTCTGGGTCTCCCAATGGAGCGCCGAAGAAGAAGGGAATTTTGTTACTTACCGTAAATTCCTTTTCTTCTAGCTCCTATTGGGAGACCCAGCACCCGCCCTGTTGTCCTTCGGGATTTTTGGTTGTTTTTCGGGTACACATGTTGTTCATGTTGAATGGTTTTCAGTTCTCCGACGTTACTTCGGAGTGAATTTGTTTAAACCAGTTATTGGCTTTCCTCCTTCTTGCTTTTGCACTAAAACTGGTGAGCCAGTGATCCCACTGGGGGTGTATAGCCAGAAGGGGAGGGGCCTTACACTTTTTAGTGTAATTGCTTTGTGTGGCCTCCGGAGGGCAGTGCTATACACCCAATCGTCTGGGTCTCCCAATAGGAGCTAGAAGAAAAGGAATTTACGGTAAGTAACAAAATTCCCTTCTTCTTCTAGCTCCTATTGGGAGACCCAGCACCCGCCCCTGTGCCCTTCGGGCTGGTTGTTCTTTTGTGTACACATGTTGTTCATGTTGAATTGTTCTTTTGGTTCATGGTTTTCAGTTCTCCGAACATCCTTCGGATTGAATTTACCCTAGACCAATTTATAAGTTTTTTCTCCTTCCTGCTTTTGCACCAAAACTGAGGAGCCCGTGATCCACGGGAGGGTGTATAGGCAGAGGGGAGGGGTTACACTTTTTAAAGTGTAATACTTTGTGTGGCCTCCGGAGGCAGAAGCTATACACCCAATTGTCTGGGTCTCCCAATAGGAGCTAGAGGAAAAGGAATTTACGGTAAGTAAACAAAATTCCCTTCATGTGCACGCTGCGTTCTAGCTTGACAAATAAACTGCAGCGTTTTGACAACTGTAAACACTGCGTTTGACAAAAAAATGCATCCAAAACGCATGCATTTTGGATGCAATTTTAATGTGTTTTGAATGCATTTTGGATGCGTTTTTGACAGTGTGGTCCCACGACACTTTCAGCTTTGCTACATCGGAAGCTGACAGTGAGCGGCCACAGACCACGACTGCTCTGTGAGCTCCACACAGCAACTGAAGTGAATCGCGCTATCAGCGATGGCGCCACTCAGGTTATCTGCAGCCACAGCTGGATCCTCCAACTGTGACTGCAAGTCGCCCGAGTGACTGAAGTGATCCGCGCGATCAGCGGTGCCCTCACTCAGGTGATTTGTGGTCACGGGTGGAGGACTCCAGCTGGCCGCGGGTAACCTGAGTGATGGCACCGCTGAGACCGTGGCTCACTTCAGTCACTCAAGGAATTTTGCGGTCACCGGTGAATCCTTCATCGGTGACCGCAAATCATGTCGCTGCACACAGACAGAGCTGTGTGATGACCATGAAGTCTGGTGAAGTTCATCAGAGTTCATTCTGATAGTGCGGCTCTGTCTCGCAGCAAGCCATGTTCTATGAGGATGTAGCAGAGCCGAGTGGATTACGTTGGACCTGGAGGGCTGTTTGGGGATTAATAAAGCAGTGAATGAGGGTGTTTTTTTTTTTTTTTTTTTCTCTTCCAAATTCCAAGATTTTTTTGGGTGTATGTGTTTTATTTAACTTACAGATCTATCATGGGGGGGGGGGTGTCTCAGACGCCTGCCGGGATTAACCTAGGACATAATGGCAGCTATGGGCTTCCATTAACTCCTTATTGCCCCGATGGCCACCGCACCAGGACAATTCTAGTGAGCCAGGTAGAGTCCCGGGACTGTCGCATCTAATGGATGCGTCAATTCCGGGCGACTACTGGCTGATATTTTTAGGCTCGGGAGCTCCCCATAACGTGGGGCTCCCCATCCTGAGACTACCAGCCCTCAGCCGTGTGGCTTTACCTTGTCTGGTATCAAAATTTGGGGGAACTGCACGTCGTCTTTTTTTTTTTTTTTAATTTATTTTACTGCATGATATAGACCCGCCCACCGGCTGCTGTGATTGGTTGCATTCAGACGAGCCCCCACACTGAGTGACAGCTGTCTCAGCAACCAATCATAGGCGCCTGTGGGCAGGGGAATCAGTGAATACGAGATGGAATAATGAGCGGCAGGCATTTTCAAAAGCTGGAGAAGCCGCCAGAGCTTTGTGACAGCTGTGCAGCGCCATGCCGGTGATTGGTGAGTATGAAAGAGAGAGGGAGAGGGCAACCGAGAGAGACCAAGAGCGAAAGACCTGCATTTTGTTTGTCAAAAAAGCATGCAGAACGCAACAAAAATGTAGTGCAAGCGCACATCTAAACATCTTGGTTGCGTTTTGACACACCTAATCGATTTCAATGGGTGGAAAATGCAACCAAAACGCACAAAAGTGACATGTTGCTTTTTTAAACGCATCGATTTTGTCAAATATTTGCCATTCAAAACGCTGCGTTTAAAAATGCAACGTGCGCATGGAATTTTCTGACTTCTCATATACTTTACTGGGCAGGCACAACGCATGCATTTTGACAATGACACGCAGCAGTTTTAAACGCAGCCAAAACGCAACGCGCGCACACCCAGCCTAACTGTTCACAATAACAGTATCTGTGCATGAGTGTTTATGCATCTCGGTAACTGTATCTTCATGTGTGACGTGCATGCATCAGTGCATAGAAAAACAGTGTATGTGTATATATGTGTGTGTGTGTAATATATATATATATATATATAATATATATATATATATATATATATATATATATATATATATATATATATATATATATATATATATATATATATATATAATATATATATATATATATATATAATAATATTTTTATATATATATATATAATAATATTTTTATATATATATAATATTTATATATATATATATATAATAATATTTTTATATATATATATATAATAATATTTTTATATATATATAATAATATTTTTATATATATATATATATAATAATATTTTTATATATATATAATAATATTTTTATATATATATAATAATATTTTTATATATATATATATATATATATAATAATATTTTTATATATATATAATAATATTTTTATATATATAATAATATTTTTATATATAATAATATTTTTTTATATATATTTTTATATATATATATTTTTATATATATATATTTTTATATATATATTTTTATATATATAATATTTTTATATATATATTTTTATATATATAATATTTTTATATATATAATATTTTTATATATATAATATTTTTATATATATATAATATTTTTATATATATATAATATTTTTATATATATAATATTTTTATATATATATATAATATTTTTATATATATAATATTTTTATATATATAATATTTTTATATATATAATATTTTTATATATATAATATTTTTATATATATAATATTTTTATATATATATATATATATTAATATATTTATATTACATTACAGCTCTGGTGAAAATTAAGAGACCACTGCAAAATTCAGATTTTTCTCTTTATAGGTATATTTTTTGAGTAAAATGTGTGCAGTGTCTGTATGTATGTGCACACTGAAATGACTGCTGTGCTCAGATCACACACAAAGTAATTTTCCTTTGAGCCATGTATCTAATCATATCTTATGTGTGTTATGTTGACGGAACTGTGTAATTGCTGTAATTGGAGTGCTGCAGCTGCAATTGTATTACTGATCTCTGTACAGACTGCTGAGCAGTGCCACTAGTTGCCCTAAAACCTCCTCTTATACAGCAGATTATAATCCTAGTACCTGGGGCCAGCTTTCAAAGCACACAGCTTTCCTAGGAACAGATAACGCTAACAAATTTATACAAGATAAGCATGTGGCATTTCCACATTTGCTAAAAGTCTGGCTATCAAAACCTAAAACTATCGTTTCCTTGTGTAAAATGCCATAAATAAAAAAAAAAATCAAAATGCCAAATGAATTTTTTTTTTGTTAAATACACACTAATTCTTTGTGCTAATGTACTCCCCACCAACTTCTCTGGGTATCCAGTGTCGTTCTGTTTTTCTTCTGAGTGACAACACTGCTCTTCAGACTCTCCTTGCCGCACTGTGCTCTGTTTGATCCGGAAGTGGCGTATGGAGTGTCAGAACGAGGCTTCATAAGTTTACGTTGTAAAAGACGTCAGACTATCCAGCTCACTCTGAGCATGAGCCGGAAGAGCAGTGAACGTTCCCAGAGAAGAGGAGCACAACAGTGTTGGATTCCGTAGAGGGTGGCGGTAGGTGAGTATTTTGGTGTATATATACAGACTACCCTATATACATGTATACACAGATTTAGTAAAACAAAATTTTTGTGAGATGACTTCTTTGAGTTGTGTGGTGGTGATAGATTTTCTGTTAAGTGAGGTAGTCTGATCTCAATCATCTGCAAATCCTAATGTTCCAGATAATCTCAGAAGTAAGGCTTGGAAAAGTACAGAAGACTATTACAAATTCCTTCCTCCATTGAGGGGTATCATAGGAAATAACAGTACAATTTTTGTGGAAAAATATCTAGTAACTGCTACACATGTATTCGGGAGGGTGGAGTTGCGTTTACACACTGTCAGGGGGTGATGTAAGTGGGAAGGATGGTGGTGGTACGGGAGGGCTCAGGGAAGATGAAATGGAAGGAGCCAGAAGCCAATATAGATATGGTGTATTTTGTAATGGACCAATGGTTAGATTAGCACTTGGCAGATGTAGACAAGTCCCAGATTTTGAAAATCTAGCTTGTGCCATTTAAGACACTTGTAAGCAACTCAATGGTCATAAAGCTATCTACACTGGCTAAAATTTCCAGGAATGGGATGTGTGGGTTTTTCCAAGCATAGGCTATTCTTTATCAAGGGCCAGTATAAGTCTGTATGAGACTTGCATACAAGTGAATAGAGCAAGGCCGGACACGTCTAGCTGGAATGTGTCACGTGACCGACAGCTGATTACATCGGAGAATCTTGACAGTGTACATGTCTGCAGTCATTTGAATCTGAAGATAAAACAATCCGTTTTAAGAGGTAATCAAGTCCTATTGTAAATGACAAGGTTATTGGGTATTGATACTTTTTTATTTTTTATAACAATGTTAACATAAATGTCACACTTCAGATGTGTTGGAGTTAGTAAACCAGGCCTTAAGCCAGGCATACACATTAAGTGGCTGTTGGACAAACAAAGCTTCTTCAGATTGTTCAGCTGACTGTCCTATACCCAAGAGGGGAGGGAAGCGTGCCTCACTTGTTGAAAGGCCCTCTTGAGTACCTTTTCAGGTCCTGACACTTCCATAGGTGGAATGTGCTCTACCTCTGGGACTGTTAGTGGATCTTTGTGGTGCACTGTCAACCATGCAAGGCTGCGGATTTCACTTCCGCCTGTAGGCCACACTCAAAAATGGTGTCTGAGCTCCTCCCAGATTGACTTGGTGGATTCTACTTTTTAGGCGAACTAAAACGTCTCGTGTGAATTGCAGTGAATTTGCTAGGTATCACATGGAGTTCACATAGACTCCATAAGTCAAGATTATTTTTCATTTTTTTTATGTTCATGTATATTAAATCTTTGTTATATATTCCAGGATCTTTTGAAGAAATGTCATCAGTGTATGGAAACGATAGTTAAAGCAAAAGACCAGCAGGCTGCAGAGGCAAATAAAAATGCCAGCATTCTGTTGAAGGAGCTTGACCTGGAAAAGGTAACTGATCAAATTCTATTCTAGTCCTATTGTATTCCTTAACTCGACCTTTGAGCAAATTTTCACTTTTCTTTGTGATGTTTCCAATTGGTCATTTTATCCACTTTCAGTAAGACCTCCTTCACACATACGTGTCTCTGGTACGGTTGTTGTCAGTTTTCACACGTACCAGAGACATGGACACGTGTAGACCCATCAAAATCAATGGGTTTGTGCACACGACCATGTTTTGACATGGACTGTGTGTCCGTGTGGAGCATACACATGTCCTTGTGCTCCACATGGCAACATGTCCATTTTCTGCCTGCAGCATGGGTGTCACACAGACCACACTGATGTGATCCATGTACCAGAGAAAACATAGGTCACCTAAAAATAAAGAATTTTTATACTTACTGGTCTCCCGTGCTACTGTTGCTTCCGGGCCAGCTCATTACGCTCATGCATATTCACTGCGGACCCGGAAGTAACAGCAGCACGGGAGACAGGTAAGTATACCAGCTCATGCTGTCCGTGTGCTATCTGGATGTCACATGGATAGCACAGGAACAGCGCACACATACATACACACACATGCGCACACACATACGTACACACATACGTACCTTCACCACGGACCGTACAATACGTTCCTGCTTTGCACAGACGTGTGAATTAGCCCTAAAAGACACTGCAGCAATCTGACAGATTCTGGCTTCTTGCAATAATGCTGTGGTTTAACATTCAAAAAATAACAAAAAAAAAAGAAAATGGTGTGACTGCACACTGTCTATTCTCACTGTATTGAGTGAGGAAGATGAGAAGCTACTCATCATGTAACCACTCATGCTGGAGAGGAGTGAAGGGAGTCCTGACCTTATGTATATTGGATACTGTCACTATTCCACAGTGAACAACTGCAGATATTTCTGCTGAGCCTGGAAAACCCCTTTAAATGAAAGTGAATAGCCCTATGCTACTATAGTAGGTTGGGCATTGACGAGCTTCTCCTACAGATTGTGGTAGCTCAAAACTCACCAATTAGAATAGTTATTTACATTAGATTCACTACATTTTAGCCAATACATTTTAAGTTTAATGCATGAAATGTTTTACTTTTCTGTTTTGCTACAAAAAAAAGTCAAGAGAAGAAAGTCGCAAACAAGCCCTTGCTGCTAAACGAGAAAAACGGAAAGAGAAAAGGAAAAAAAAGAAGGAAGAGCAGAAAAAGAAACTTGAAGATGATGACTGTAAACTGTCAGAGACGTGTGATCTGGGTGCTGAAGATGCCCCCAGTGCTGATGGTAAGGTTTGCTTTGGAGTCTGCATTTTTGTATTTCTAGTGTTGGATGGAGGATTAGATTAATAGAAGACAACCTATCGCTTTCAGTTGTACACCACCTTGTTGCTTTTATCTACATATGTTTGCGCTATAGAAATAAAACTTATTATATTATAATTTCCCATCTGCTATTCAAAACGAATGGTCATTTGTAATGTTTTTTTCATCCATACTAGGCCCTGTTCCTAGTTATGGGGATTTCCTTTTCATTGGGGTTATTGTAATGATGGAGTTATAAAGGGTTTACATCAGAAGTGGTTTTCCTTAATAGCTGGAAATTATGCAGGATTTCTCATACTATTCTACCAATCTCCCCAAAAAGGATCGGAATAAAAGTATTTTCATCCTCCAGGTCTAAGTGGGTCAAAAGTAATAACTTTATTGTAACGGAGATGATTTGATTGTTTTATAACTTGCTATACTACAAATAGAAGTTGCATGTTTGGGTGCATGGATTTAATCGATGTCTTGTGTTAAATTTGTTAGGGGTAGTCATACATGTTGCACTGGCCAAGCAGTGTATGAAAGACCTTTCTTGTACTGCTAAGACTGAAGAATCGTTATCACTTAATTAAAACACTTGTCTCTTAGGCTATGTGCGCACTAGGCGTTTTTTTCACGCTGCGTTTTTATGTGCGTTTTTGTCTAAAAAACGCACCCGCGGCTAAAAAACGCGGCAAAAACGCATGCGTTTTTGCCGCGATTTGGTGTGTTTTTGCTCACTGCGTTTTTAATCAGTGCACAATGCCATTAAAGATTGTTGATGAAAAAAAAAAAAAAAGGTCTGATGTCATTTCCTTCAAAATGTTCATTGTATGCAGGAGAGCAGACAGCTGCAGAACTAGTGTATGCAGGAGAGCAGACAGCAGCTGCAGAACTACAAGTCTCAGCATCCTCCATTCACTAGTGTATGCAGGAGAGCAGACAGCAGCTGCAGAACTACAAGTCTCAGCATCCTCCATTCACTAGTGTATGGAGGAGAGCAGACAGCAGCTGCAGAACTACAAGTCTCAGCATCCTCCATTCACTAGTGTATGCAGGAGAGCAGACAGCAGCTGCAGAACTACAAGTCTCAGCATCCTCCATTCACTAGTGTATGCAGGAGAGCAGACAGCAGCTGCAGAACTACAAGTCTCAGCATCCTCCATTCACTAGTGTATGCAGGAGAGCAGACAGCAGCTGCAGAACTACAAGTCTCAGCATCCTCCATTCACTAGTGTATGCAGGAGAGCAGACAGCAGCTGCAGAACTACAAGTCTCAGCATCCTCCATTCACTAGTGTATGGAGGAGAGCAGACAGCAGCTGCAGAACTACAAGTCTCAGCATCCTCCATTCACTAGTGTATGCAGGAGAGCAGACAGCAGCTGCAGAACTACAAGTCTCAGCATCCTCCATTCACTAGTGTATGCAGGAGAGCAGACAGCAGCTGCAGAACTACAAGTCTCAGCATCCTCCATTCACTAGTGTATGCAGGAGAGCAGACAGCAGCTGCAGAACTACAAGTCTCAGCATCCTCCATTCACTAGTGTATGCAGGAGAGCAGACAGCAGCTGCAGAACTACAAGTCTCAGCATCCTCCATTCACTAGTGTATGGAGGAGAGCAGACAGCAGCTGCAGAACTACAAGTCTCAGCATCCTCCATTCACTAGTGTATGCAGGAGAGCAGACAGCAGCTGCAGAACTACAAGTCTCAGCATCCTCCATTCACTAGTGTATGGAGGAGAGCAGACAGCAGCTGCAGAACTACAAGTCTCAGCATCCTCCATTCACTAGTGTATGCAGGAGAGCAGACAGCAGCTGCAGAACTACAAGTCTCAGCATCCTCCATTCACTAGTGTATGCAGGAGAGCAGACAGCAGCTGCAGAACTACAAGTCTCAGCATCCTCCATCCAGGACTGTATGCAGTTTTTTGCCCAAAAAGAAAAAAAAAATGACATGGGCTTCGCCATATTTTTGTATGCTAGCCGGGTACAGCAGGCAGGTACGGGCTGCCCCCAACCCCCAGCTGCCTATTTGTACCCGGCTGGGAACCAAAAATATAGAGAAGCCCTTTTTTTTTTAATTATTTCATGAAATAATTAAAAAAAAAAAATGACGTGGGCTTCGCCTAATTTTTGAGTCCAGCCGGGTACAACTAGGCAGCTGGGGATTGGAATCCACAGTGCAGGGTGCCCATGCTTTCTGGGCACCCCCACTGCGAATTGCAGTCCGCAGCCACCCCAGAAAATGGCGCTTTCATAGAAGCGCCATCTTCTGGCGCTGTATCCAACTCTTCCAGCTGCCCTGGTGACGGGTGGCTAGCTAGGTAATAATGGAGTTAGGGCTAGCTGTATATTATCAGCTGGCCCTAAGCCCGAAATTCATGGTGTCACGCCAATATTAGACATGGCCACCATGAATTTCTAGTAATGATAAAAAAAAAACACAACACAGAGAAAAATATTTTTATTAGAAATAAAACACAACACAATTAGTGACTCCATCTTTATTGAAATAAACCCCCCTCCGCAGTAATCCTGGGTCAGGGTCCCGCGCCGTCCAATCAGGATCCAATATCATCTGATCGGTTTGCTGGAAGGCAAAGCGATCAGATGATGTGTCAGGATCAAGTGCCTGAATCCCATCACACATCAGCTGATTGTATAAAAGCCGATTATACAATCAGCTGATGCATCAGTAGAAAAAAAAAAAAAATAATACTCACTTATGTGCTGTGGTGATTACCGGCAGCTCCTGGAGCGATCGATTGGACAGGAGTCTGATCCTATACGATCGCTGCCGGAGCTGCCGGTGATCAGCTGATGAAGTCCCCTGACGACAGGATCAGCTGATAGCCGGCCGGGCGCGAAAAAGCCGGCGAGACTACGATCAGCTGATGCGTCAGGTGACTGCATCAGGTGATCAGCGCCAGGTCCTGCAAGCAAGGTCCTGCCGGCCGGGGAGACTGCACACAGCCAGAGCGGCGGGACCGGGAGGAGATGGGAGCGGGCATGGCACCGGGACCCTGCTGACAGGTGAGTATATGACATTTTTTTTTTTCTACTGTTCACTTTGGTTTTCGCCGCTGCCTCCACCTCCCGCCCAGACATGGCGCCGCACGGAGCTGACATGCACAGGACGGGAGGTGGAAGCAGCGGTGACGGTACCGGGAGGATTCATGCTTCTGTGTTTACCAACAGAAGGAATCCTCTTCCTGTACACGTCACTGTAGTACCCACCCCTTGCGTGTATAGCTGCGTTTTTAGTCATAGAAACGCGGCTATATGCGTTTTTCATTGCGTTTTTAACATCTCATTGAATTCAATGAGTGAAAAACGCAGTGGAAAACGCAGAAATAATTGACATGCTGCGTTTTTGTGGTCACCACAAAAACGCAGCTAAAAAAAAATGCTGTGTGAGGACAGCACTTCTGAAAACCCATTGACATTGCTGGGGAAGCAATATCACTGCGTTTTCAGCACAAAAACGCGGTAAAAAACGCCGCTAAAAACGCGGCAAAAACGCCTAGTGCGCACATAGCCTTAAAGGAACTTTGTCGGTGAGCTCAACAGTCTATATATACTTGCATGAAGGTCATATGAAGCTGAATAAAATCCTGCCTTGATGTCTGAAATCCGATGTCTTATTTGAAAGAAATCCATATTTTTCTTATATGTAAATGAGCTGTTAAGATCTATGGGCTTGACACGGCTCTACCTGAGAATCTGCCTCCAGAGCTTACCAATGTGACACATGTAATGAATGACACTGATCTCCTAATCATACACTGCTGCACAGAGGTTAACGCGGTGCATCGGAGCTTAACTTCTTTTGTAGCTGCAGTCCTCTCACTGTGCCTCAGCTTCCATCTCATAGGGAGCCAGTGTGTGTAAAAGGCAGTATAGCAGAGATGACAGCACTGTGAGAAGAGAGCTGAAAATGTGCTTGTTGTAATGAGACCAGATTCAACTCTGCTGCACAGTGTTGGTTATAACCAAGAACTGCTCTGCAGCAAAGTTGGCAGCTCTGGGCTGCGTTGCGTTTGTTGGGCTGCGTTGCGTTTGTTGGGCTGCGTTGCGTTTGTTGGGCTGCGTTGCGTTTGTTGGGCTGCGTTGCGTTTGTTGGGCTGCGTTGCGTTTGTTGGGCTGCGTTGCGTTTGTTGGGCTGCGTTGCGTTTGTTGGGCTGCGTTGCGTTTGTTGGGCTGCGTTGCAGAACTGTGTGTGATTTGGAAGAAGCCATTACACATGACACTGATAATGCCCCTTTCACCTAAAATAAGCAGTGGAGGCTGATTCTCAGGGAGATTCTTGTCCAGCTATTAGATCTTAATAACTCATTTATATGTAAGGAAACGTGGATTTCTCTGGAATAAAGCATCAGATTGTAGATATCAATTTTTATGACCTACATGCCCATATAGACGGCTTATGAGGTTTGATGTTGCTGACAGATTCCCTTTTAAATTGTACCTAGTGGTTTAGCTGACATGTCTCTTGCTTCTCTGTAATTTGTATATGGCTACCTTTTTAGCATAAACTTTTTCAAACTTTGTCTTTAATTTCATCTACACCAGCTTTTGGGAATCTTAAAGGGGTGAACCTCTGGTTAATCAATTAAGGGCCCCATTTAAAATGACAATCTATACTTAGTCCCCTTCCTAAACTGTACCTTTCCAGTGAAACTTCAATTGGAAAAAGGGATTCAGGGCACTACTCAGCACTCGATATGTCCAATATAATAACAGTCCTATACAGAAGGCAGAAATCAGCGCAGCTCCGGGGTGCATATAGTTGCAGAAGTAGATGTCATCCAATGTAAAAGATAAAAAATGCACTCACCAGATCTTTTTGCAGTGCTATGTGCGATTTATTCAATCGTGGAGGTTACATGAGTGGAGAGGGCTTGCAGGGTAGGGAGCACACGCCAAAACGTGTCAAACGACGGCCGTTTCGCACTTTCACAGTGCTTCAGCTGGTCTGATTAAGTGTGACATGTCCGTTTTATCCACAAAACACCATGTGGCTGATGTCAAACAATTTAAAAATGTTAAAAACAACAAATACAAACAAATCTTGATAAAATAACAGCAATTGAGCAGCAATATATATATCAAAGATATTAAATAGATCAACCTAGAAACACACTTTGATAATTTTTTTCATTTAATCCCAACGGGCCAGTGGCATTAAATTTCATGATATATTCAGCCTCTCTCCTAAGCAACATTTTATGAGTGTCACCTCCTCTAGAAGTGGGCTCAATCAAATCTATGCCCGCAAAAGACAAAACATTACTGTCAGCATTGTGATATTCATGTATATGGTTAATTAACCTTGTGGCTCCTATTCCACTCACAATGGAGTTTTTGTGCTCTCTGAATCTCACAAATTGACGTATAGTTTTACCGATGTAAAAATATTGGCAAGGACAGAAAATTACGTACCGTACATCGGTAAAACTATGCGTCAATTATTTGTGAGATTCAGAGAGCACAAAAACTCCATTGTGAGTGGAATAGGAGCCACAAGGTTAATTAACCATATACATGAATATCACAATGCTGACAGTAATGTTTTGTCTTTTGCGGGCATAGATTTGATTGAGCCCACTTCTAGAGGAGGTGACACTCATAAAATGTTGCTTAGGAGAGAGGCTGAATATATCATGAAATTTAATGCCACTGGCCCGTTGGGATTAAATGAAAAAAATTATCAAAGTGTGTTTCTAGGTTGATCTACTTAATATCTTTGATATATATATTGCTGCTCAATTGCTGTTATTTTATCAAGATTTGTTTGTACTTGTTTTTAACATTTTTTAATTGTTTGACATCAGCCACATGGTGTTTTGTGGATAAAACGGACATGTCACACTTAATCAGACCAGCTGAAGCACTGTGAAAGTGCGAAACGGCCGTCATTTGACACGTTTTGGCGTGTGCTCCCTCCCCTACCAGCCCTCTCCACTCATGTAACCTCCACGATTGAATAAATCGCACATAGCACAGCAAAAAGATCTGGTGAGTGCATTTTTTATCTTTTACATTGGATGTACCTTTCCAGTGTTGGCACCGCTACGCCCAACTGGTCATGTGATATCTGCTTTGACAAAACTGATCGGCCATAGCCTTTGCCATTTTATCAGAGCAGACGTCTGCTTGAATATGGATGTGCTATAGCTATTCAATAGCTGCTGATGGGCTGCAGTTATCATGTGACAATGTCGCATGACCTGCCAGGCATTATTGTGCCAGCTTTTCTTGAATAGTGCCACTGCTGGATATGAGTATTGTTTTTGCTTTAACTAAGGGACCTGAAGTGGAAAAGCAGTGGTTCTCATGTAACGGTCAAACCTTAAAAAGGGTCACTGCCCCCAATGTCTTGTTTAGTGATGCAGTGTGCACCATCACGAACATGGTTTTGGCAAACAAACGTTTCCTGTATTTAACGGTAAAAAAAACAAAGAAAAAACAAAACACTTATGACCAGGTGAATATTTTGGTTACCTTTGTTTCAGTCATAGGCATGGCCCTTACCCGGAGTTCAGTCACTTTTAGTCAGGCTCCATCTTCAGATTATGCACGCCCCCGCTTTGTGATTGGGTGCCGTGACTGGCTTGACATGTCAAATCGTATATTAAATTCCATGCTTGCACAGGTTACCTCCGCTTCCTGGGCATGCGCTCTGCACATACTTTTCTCTCTTCTCAGAGCGGAGACACAATTAGCATTCATGCTCCCAATAAGATGTGATTAAAGCCAGGAGCATAAGCTCTGAATCTGGGTGTATGTCCCCAAATTCATTTCATATGTACGCATGCTCCAGGTTTTATCACGTCGCCTAAAGAGGACCTTTCACTAAAAAAAAAAAAATTAAAAAAAATGTAAGTGCCTCCTCTAATTGCATCTGTTCCGCAGGTTCTGGAGAAATACGTATTACATATGTCCCGTACTTGGATGCCTGATGCTTTAGAGCGTGGGAGCTCCTGCTCCTGTAGACAAAGCTGCCTTTGCTTGCAAAAAGGGAGAGCACACAGTTTGGACCTGCAGCGTGACCGTGACCATCGGGTTCACAGTGCCCCTCCACCCAGCAAGCAGGAAGCTAAGTTGCAGAGGAGCAATGTGGCTCTCCTGAGGAAAGATGATGATTACAGTGTCTTTCAGGCCTAGGACACAGTGATTAAAATTGGTCTGAGTGGAATGAGATTTTTTTTTTCTCATTCCACTCGTCCAATGTTATTGTATCAAGCAGTTCCCATCTGAATTGCACCGAGTAAACAATCACAGCATGCTGCTGGTGTATGCAAGTCTATGGGTGCGAGTGAAACCTCATACTGCACTCTGATATGAGAGTGCAGTGCGATATACGCATCAGTTGACAATAGAGGAGATTGAGATATTAATCCCTCCCTCTCCTCTAGAGCTGTGATCTGATCACAAGATCACATCACAGTTGCATGACACTCGTCTCAAGCTCGCAACACAGTGGGAGCCGAGGGTCATTAGCATCTTGCATTGGATGCCATATGCTAGTGGAAATCCGAGATTCACCCATTAACAAAGTACATTTTAATCAATAGATTTTGGAATAAAAATAATTTCTGTAATTTAATTCCTTAAAGAAGAAAAAATGTTCCTGTGCTGAGATCATATATATGTGTCCCTGCTATGTACTGTGTAATGGCCGTGTCTGACCGTACAGGGACATGGTCTGATCATACCACAGCTTCTAGGCCAGGAAGGACACGAGAGTATACAGACATCACAGCACGGGATCACAGCTGATACTCTGTAAAGTAAAACATTTCCCTGCCGGTTGTAAAACCTGTTTTTCCTTATAGAAACCAGCAGCTGAGATCCTGTGCTGTCCTGTCAGTATACTCCCTCTGTATACATGTCACACCATGTCCCTTCACTGTTAGACACAGCCACTACACAGCAGGAGCACATAAGATTAAAATGAAGAAGCTTGGCAGAAAATGATCCAGTGGTAATCCTCAAGAACCAGAGGGCAGTATAAAACAATCCATTTTATTGAAAAAATCAAGATAAAATCCAGCAAAAGTGATAGTAACAACACAGGAGGTTAGTCAGAGACTAGTTTCGCCATACAAGCCTTCGTCCTGTCTGAATTCAATTCAGTGTCATGAGCGGGTCCCACCAGTGGATATCAGAATCCAGCTATTACAAGGGTAAGACAGCTCCTCCACAATACCTTGTTTTTGTCACATAAGATTATAGCAGCGCCAGAGCGCATCCAATTGTGGAACTTATTAGTGCAAGATCTATTTATTAAAATGTGCTTTTGTTCATGGAAAAACACCTTTTGTTTTGTGTAAAGAGATATTACTTTTAAGCCTTCACACATCTGTGTAAAACGTTTGTGCTTTTCACGGTCTCTGGTGAAGCTGCATATGTGTGTGCATGTGTCCGTGTTGTACGCATGCTGTCCGTGTTGTACGCATGCTGTCCGTGTTGTACGCATGCTTTCCGTGTTGTACGCATGCTTTCCGTGTTGTACGTATGCTTTCCGTGTTGTACGCATGCTGTCCGTGTTGTACGCATGCTTTCCGTGTTGTACGTATGCTTTCCGTGTTGTACGTATGCTTTCCGTGTTGTACGCATGCTGTCCGTGTTGTACGCATGCTGTCCGTGTTGTACGCATGCTGTCCGTGTTGTACGCATGCTGTCCGTGTTGTACGCATGCTGTCCGTGTTGTACGCATGCTGTCCGTGTTGTACGCATGCTGTCCGTGTTGTACGCATGCTGTCCGTGTTGTACGCTTGCTGTCCGTGTTGTACGCATGCTGTCCGTGTTGTACGCATGCTGTCCGTGTTGTACGCATGCTGTCCGTGTTGTACGCATGCTCTCCGTGTTGTACGCATGCTGTCCGTGTTGTACGCATGCTGTCCGTGTTGTACGCATGCTGTCCGTGTGATATCTAGATGGCATGAGCTGATATACTTACCTGTCTGCTGCGCTGCTGTCTCTGCTGTTATTTACGGGTCCATGGTGAGTGAAGTGAATATGCATGAGCTTAATAAGCGGGCCCGGAAGCAACAGCAAAGACCTCCGCGCCGGAGACGGGTAAGTATAAACATGCTTTATTTTTGTGACATGTTTTCTCCAGTACATGTCACACACAACACATAATTGTGCGGTCTGTGTGACACCTGTGCTGCCGGCAGAGGATGGACATGTTGCAGTGTGGATACACGAATATGCGTGTGCTCCTGACATGGTCCATGTCAAAACATGGATGTGTGACCAAGCCCATTGATTTTAATGGTTGTACGTGTGTCCATGTCTCTAATGCGTGCGATATCAGTTTTCACATGTATCAGAGACACGGATGTGTGAAGGAGGCCTTAAACTGTTTCATATCTCCATATATTGCGTAGGGTGCATTCACACTTGCAAGTTTGTAGGTTTGAAATGCAGTAAAGATAATTTTAAGGTATTTTCTGAAATAATACACAAGATAATGTTGGTATGCTGTGATTAGGATTGTTGTAACCTTACATGAAACGATACTTTTTTTTTTTAAATTTCTACCTTATTGGGATTGGGCAGATGTATTCTTTTGCCTCATATAACATAGGGTGTGAAGAGACCTAACTGCTCGCTGGGTGTCCCGGCTGTTGAAGCAGCCACCAACTCGGCACGTATTGTGCATGCGCATGACGTATGTAACCCCCGCAGCCTGCGTGCAGTTCTTTCCATGCAGTGTCAGGTCTGGCGGAAGAGAACCCTCCTGCACAGCGTTCAATTATTGCTCACACTTTATTTTTCTCACTACAGAGGACGACGACGACGTTCCCATAGAGCCACCAAGTGCAACAACAATGACTACAATTGGCATCTCTGCAACGTCAACTACGTTTACAAATGTGTTTGGCAAAAGAAGCAATGTAATCATTACACCAATCACTAATCAGAAAAATAAAAAGAGCAAAATCAAAGACCTCCCTTCAAACATGCAGCTAATCGACCCTGACCAGCATCTGTCTAAAGCGCGGCAAAAATCTGATAAAAATCAAATGAGTGATGAAAATCTAGAAACTGATGGAGGGGTTATCTGTGACTTTGTTATCCTGGACCCCAATGATTGTGCAGGGGAAGTCCAAGTCCACAATGGGAGCCAAGAACTTAACAACTGTGAAATTAACATGTCTAAAGTTAAAAAGTGTTCATTACTGCTCAACAAATGGGAAGAAAAGCCCAAAATAGTACCAGCGAAGATTCCACCAAGGTTAGTTTTGTTTTTGTTTTAATTGCGATAATAGGGCACGAAAGCAATAATGTCCATGTGCATGAAGCTTTAATAGCACATTGGCCATATTAAATACCATATTTTCCGGCGTATAAGACTGCTTTTTAACTCCTTAAAATCTTCTCAAAAGTTGGGTGTCATCTTATACGCCGGGTGTCATCTTATATGGCGGTGCACGGTACCCTCGTTTACACACAATAAAAGATATTCTCACCTCTCCTCAGTTCCTGGAGGAGCCTGTTTGTCTGCGGTCCACAAGAAGCGCTCCTCCATGATCGCGTCCGATACACAGGGCCGCCGAGGCTGTCAGCGCTTTACTGCAGTTGAATGCTTTTTGGCGCCGTAAAGCATTCAACTGTAGTAAAGCCATGACCACATCCTGCAGTGGCCGCTCCATTCACGCTATTACAGAGGGGGCTGTGTGCCTGTAGACTGCATGAAGCAGCTGGAGGCACCGCAGGCACCGAGGACAGATGAGAACATAATTTATTGTGTAAAGCATAGAAGGGAACCAGCAAGAGAACATTATTAAACAGCGGGCTCATTACTGCAGGGGACATTAGTCTTATTGGCCTTGGGCAGTTTACATCATCTGCCATTAAGGCCCCTTTACACACTGAGACTTTCTAGCGATCGCCCCCAGCGATCCCAACCTGGCCGGGATCACTACAAAGTCTGAGTCGCTGGTGAGCTGTCAAACAGGCAGATCTGGCCAATGACGCAGCAGCGATGCGGACCTGCAGAACGACCTAGCTGGTCATTGGGGACGTGTTAAAGCAGCTATTTGAAAGGGAAGTCGCTAATGAAGTCGTTGTAACGGTATCAAACACACCGATGCATGCTGCTCAGCGGGAAACAAAGGACCAAAAAATGGTCCTGAAAGATTTGTAGCGATCAGCAACCTCACAGCGGGGGCCAGGTCGCTGATGCGTTTCACACGCTGCAATGTTGCTGGGGAGGTCGCTATTACGTCACAAAACCGGTGATGTTATAGCAATATCGCTAGCGATGTTGCAGTGTGTAAAGGGGCCTTTTAGTCTGTGAATTAGAGCAGGGGACATTACTAAACGATGGGGACATTACTAAACGATGGGGACATTACTAAACGATGGGGACATTACTAAACGATGGGGACATTACTAAACGATGGGGACATTACTAAACGATGGGGACATTACTAAACGATGGGGACATTACAGCAGCGGACCTCACTAAACAATGGGGATATTACTCGGGTCGGCTTGCACTCGAGTGTATGGATATATCCCAAACTCTATATTTTAACTGGAAAATTTGGGGGTTGTCTTATATGCCGGAAAATACGGTACACTTAAAGAGATTTTCCACTGTAACAAAACAAGTCCCAAAATACGTTTCCACATGTAAAATAGCACACAGCAGTAAGTTTCCCTGCTTAGAGTCTAGTGCCTGCTCTCCACCGCTGCTCAGATCTGTGTTTTCTGCACCACTGATGTCAGACGTCACAACTACAGCATATAACTTGGCAATTCCCACCTTCATCAGCAGAGCTGCTGAGCTTAGTGATTGGCTGTTCACTGTAGTTGTGACATCCCCACTGGAGCCAGAATAGACACAGCCGTGAGGGACAGAAGGCACTGGACCCCGCGAGGGTGGGTACTTGCTGTATTTATTTTGCTTTTATACCCATGATTGATGACAACTGTTTTTAAAGTTGAAAACCCCTTTTATAAGCAGCTCCACTTAGAAAGTTTGTGCAGCGTGAATAGCAAATTCTCATACTTTTTTGACCTGAAAGACCACATGGTTAAGAATTTTACCTTTTTTAGTAGATTAGTGGCTGTTTGAAGACTGTATTGTATTATACATGTTAAGTTCAATGTGGAATTACTTTTCCCTGAGGCACTCTTAATTTTTGTAACTTGCATACATATAGAATTGAAAATGATGCGAGCAGTAGATCGCCCTCATCCAATTATAAGGCGCCTCCCCTTGCATTACCAAATCTGAAGCTAAATGCGTGTAGTCCTAAACGGGGACAGCGAAGAGAAGAAGGTTGGAAAGAGGTTGTTAGGAGGTCAGTGATTTGTCAAATTTAAAAAATAAAAATAAAGTAAAAAAAAAACTTCTTGCACAATCAGTTTTTTAGTAGACCTTTATCTTCTCTTTACAGATCGAAGAAGCTGTCTGTTCCTGCTTCTGTAGTCTCTCGTATAATGGGGAGAGGTGGATGTAATATCACTGCAATTCAAGAGGTTACTGGTGCCCATATTGATGTTGATAAACAAAAAGATAAGAATGGAGAGAGAATGATTACTATAAGGTATTTATGGTGGAATGTTACTATATATTGTGTATATATTACTTCATTAGTGTACACTGCTCCTTTGAGATTACCATATTAGTACTGGCACAACCAGTGTATGCTGAAACTTTTGTAACATGAAAAGTTTATAGCAAACTATTAATTTGTTCCGAAACTTCCAAAATGCTAACCTAAAATTGTATACAAAATGAAGATTAAAGAAAATCAAGCAGATAGATTAAAAAAGTAATTGCATAGGGGTCCTATATGGAACACAACCTAAAGGAAACCTACAATGGAACCTTCCTGGCTATGGGTAAAATACTACAATACATGTTGTACTTCTTGTATTGTACAGTTGTTGTCAAAAGTTTAGAGACTGCCACAGATTTTGTTTTCCCCAGAGTTTGCTGCTTCAGTTTTATAATGGCAATTTGCATTAACGTTAGATTATGACGAGTGATCAAATTAATTGCAAGTACAAATGAACCAGTGCAGAGCTTGCTCAGGAATGGTAGCAGGCTTATGTTTGCCTCATTGTGCTGGCAGATGCGGAAAGGTTTTGGAGGCTGACCTGGTGTTAAGAAGGGCAGCAAATTCACTCCTAGCCAAGAAAAAGACAGACTAACATTCTACAAGAAGTACATAGGCTGGACTATAGATTAAAGTCCTTTTCTCTGATGAAGCTTTCTTCAGACTCTTTGGGACCTTTTAGAAGACGTTCTGAAGAAAAGGTGAATGTTACTATAAGTCTATGACTTTCCAACAATAAAGCATTCGGAGACTATTCATATGTGGGGGATTTTCATCCGAAGGAGTTGTCATGGTTCGCCTCCCCGTCCACATAGCTAGGGGGCGGAGCCTTCTCCCGGGCCTCACTTCCGGAGCCTGGATGCCTTTAAAAGCTGACAATTCCAGTGAACCAGCTCCGGCTATAAGCTTAGCGCTGCTTTGCCTGTGATTGCTGGTCCTGTGAGTGATATCCTGATCCATCTGTTCCAAATTTTCCCAATGATCCAGAAGCACTTTGGTGAGCAATACTTTTTCTGGCATGATGGACACAAGACAAAATTGATAACAAAGTACCTTGTTCAATAACATACTGATATTTAGTGTCTATGGCCAGGAAACTCCCCAGATCTCCATCCCATTGAGACCCTTTGGTCAAACCTCCAGAAAGCAGCAAACAAAAACACAAAACTTGTGATAAACTCCAAACACTTTTTACACAAGGATGTGTTGTCCTCCGTCAGGATGTGGCCCAGAAGCTGATATCCAGCACGTCAGGTCGAGAAGCAGAAGTCTAGAAATTTAACTCTCACAATTATCATTATTTAAAATAACTGTGGTTTCCTTGTGCCTTTATGCATTTTATACTTTAATGCAGTTATGGTTGAAACCTAGGAAATTAAGTGGATACTTTGAGCATAAACGCTTTATACACCACTTAAGCTGTGTTTCATCTTACATTTGCCCCCTATCCACCAAATTCTTCTGGATGCGCGGAAACCAAACAGCAATTATATAAAAGAACGTACAAACTCCTTGAGATGTTGTACTTCCACACAACAGCTTCCTCCTGGAGCCTAAAAGGGGCGCAGGCTGCTAAGGCATGTCATTTTGGATTCTAGAATCAAAAATTTAGATAAAAAAACACAAAGCAAAACTATCAAACTTTTTATGTATTGAACTTTTAAAATTCTATGGAGTCAATATTTGGTTCGCTACTAAAATGATAGCACCTATTTAATCAGGTGGGAACGATGTTACAGAACTCTTCTGCTTCAGGCTTAAATCTAAATAATGAATTCTTAGGCTCTTTAATACTTTGATATCCTTTGCAGTGTTTGAGTTTTTCCTGTAGCTAGGGACTTGCATCATGTTCAGAGCCACATTTTATAAATGACTGCTGCCCAGTGAGTTCTATATATATATATATATATATATATATATATATATGTATGTATGTATGTATGTATGTATGTATGTATTAGTGTATATTAAACTTTTACATTTTTCTTTTGTGTTTTTGTTTTTTTCCATCAGAGGAGGTACAGAATCCACAAGATATGTGGTACAACTGATTAATGCCTTGATTCAAGATCCTGCAAAAGAACTTGAAGACTTAATACCAAAGGGACTGATTCGTGCTCCCAAGACACTAAGTTCTTCTGGAGCAGGCATGGGGGCTACCAACAAGAGCCCTTCCTTTGTTTCTAGCACCGCAACATCATCGATGACTAGAGTTATGAACCCGTATCCGTCTCCAAAACAGACCAAAAACCTACAGGAAAATTTGCACCCTCCTATGCATGGACCACTTCCTTTGTCTACTAGCCATCCCCAATTTTCGCTCTTAGCCCAACCCATGCAGCCAATCAGACACGCTCACTTACCATTTACTCAGCTCGGAGGCTCTTTTCGACCATCTCCCTGTACATGGGGACCATTTCCTGTGAGATCAAGTAGCAAAATTATTTCTCCAAAACACACATTGCAAGAAACCGATAAATCTGCACAGACTGATGAATCCTTATTTGGAAGTTCAATTTCTACCTCAAAGTTAACTGATAGTTCTCAACATTCAAGTATAAGAAACAGCCCTTCATCCGTCAGGAAGCAGTTATTCGCCTGCACCCCGAAAACCATCAATGGCGTTCCCCTGACCTCTAATCCAACAAACAAATATCCTCCGGTTTCTTCCATGTCCTCAACGACCACAAATGTGGTAAATACTAGTGCAGTCTTTGAGGGACAAGCCGAAAACAGCACGTCTACAAAAGGTGTTACTACAGTCCAAAGAACAGTGCGCCCCTTAGATCAGTCAGCAGAAATCCGCTCTTCATCTGGGGTGAATTGGCCTGATAATTGCTCATTTACCAGTGACCAAATACCATATAGTCCCTCGTCATCACATAAAAGTGTAAAGGAGGAGACTTTTTCGGGAACAGTGTCAGATAGGAATGAACCAAAGGTTGCTGTTTATATGAATGATGCTGCTGCAGAACTTGACGACAATTGCAGAATTCCACAATTTTCTAATGCCAAGCCATATGAATTGCATAGGATGCAATATCTGAATCCATTAAGCTCAATGATCCCCTCCAAACTCCTTCACCAGGATGAACATGTGCTCTTTGTTACAGATTCTCAGTCCAGTAATATTCAAGATTCACTCCAGCAAGCAAATATAAAGTCGCCCCTCTCAGCACCGTCTATTAACAGTCCACAAGTACATTTGAATTTGGCAAGTACACAGATGCCCCCACCATTTGGTCCTGCACTTAACAATCAGTTTTCTGGTCACATTAACCAGGTATCATGCGCTCAAGGTTGGGGAGGATGTCCATCATCTGGAGAAACAACTAACCAGTTCCTAACTGACCAACCAACTGGTCCAGACAACACCATGCTTGAAAATTTTCATTCTTTAATTGTGACTAATCCACCTGGTTTCATATCTCCACAAAGACGCTCATCTGGATCAGTGGGTAAGAGTTTACATTCTCCTATAATTTACTTTTGTCCTTAACCAGCTTTGACAGTGACCTCCTCTGTATTTGTATATTATGTGATAGTTACGTGTCTGAAGAACGCTCTTCTGGCATTCAGTGGTCACAGGAGGAACATGGTATATTATGTTTCAGTTCAGTGATTACCTAGTTTCCCATGAAACGTCTGCTAAGATTTTTTTATATATATATCACACATATTTGTAGTTCAAGTGATGATTCACATTTCATGTAGTAGATATGTAGTTAGCGAGGTAATACCGTACCATTTGTAACGTTTCTTCATAACCTTCTTTTTTAAGTTGCTACATGTAGAGTTTGCCACTATGCGGTATGTGCTTTTGGTAGCACAGTGGTGAATGTACTGTGAGGTGGTTTTTTTTGCCTTCTGAAACCTTATTGATATAACTAGTTGAGAGAGTAGTTAGCTATTTGTACTCGCTATGCTTTTAACGAGTAGTGTCCGCTACTCGCATATTTATTACGAGTACTGGGCACAATGTAAGTCAATGGGGAATACTCGCTAAGTAGCGAGTAACCTGAAAGCCGTACAATTCGCTACTTGCACGAAAAATACAGCTTTCGGGTTACTCGCTACTTAGTGAGTATTTCCCATTGACTTACTTTGTGCCCAGTACTCGTAATAAATATGCGAGTAGTGGACAGTACTCGCTAAAAGCATAGCAAGTACAAATAGCTAACTACTCGCTCAACACTAATTATAATCTATCAAGATCTGTTATCCATAGCTATTCAAGTTGGCAGATTACCATTGGTAATGGGAGAATTAAAGGTAACTTGTTACTTCCCAAAATGCTATTAATCTGCAGATGTGGGGTTAATCTGCAGGTTAATAGCGTTCTAAATTGGCAAGGCTGTCGAAATGAAAACTCAGCTACCGTGTGGAACTTAACTTTATTCCTCCCGGCAGCCATTGGCTTTCAGTCACAGATGTGGCTAGGCCGGCTTCAGTCACCGCTCAGTACATGGTGAGTGGCAGCTGTAATCGCACCCCGACACTGACTGACAGCCGAATTTGCACTGATATGGATGAGCCAGCAGTAAGTACAGAGGCATGGTTACAGCCACCACTCACCATGTACTGAGCGGTGACTGAAGCCACACACCTATGACTGAAAACTGGAGGCTTCCGGGAGGTGGTAGAGCTTTCAGTGCCGTGGCCACTCTGCTTTAGAACTCCATTAACCTGCAGGTTAACCCCATATCTGCAGGTTAATATCGGTTGGGGACATGACAAATTCCTTTTAACTGCATACAGCTCTCAGGGGGAAAAAATGATGGCATCCCAAACTTTGATAGATGTTCACCCAGCTTTTTTTTACTTCTTGGCAAATAGAAGTCAGTGATCTGATAAAAAAAAAAATGTTTAGTCAGCAGGTAAACAGTTTGATTTTGTGAAATATACCACAAAGAATGCAAAAGTTTTAGATTTAGTAGTGTTTAATTAAAATTATTAAACTGCTTGGCTTCACCAGCTTGTGTCACTGTACGTAGCAGAATGAGGTAAGGGAATCACTGAGCTCTGACAGCAGGGTTATATATGCGTTATCTATATCAGGGGCGGACAAATCATTGGTGCTGCTGCACAGGAGCCTTAGGCTATGTGCCCACGCTACAGGATTTATCGCGGATTTGACGCGGATTTTGACGCGGATTTAGCGCGGATTTGCCGAAAATCTGCAGCACAGCTACTCCCCAGCCATTTCAATGGCATTTTGGAAATGCTGTGCCCATGCTGCGGATTTTTCCGCTGCGGATTTTGCCGCGGATTTTGATGCGGAACAAACTGCAGCATGTCAATTGTTTGGTGCAGTTTTGGTGCGGATTTTCTGTTTTGAATGGGGGAAAAAAAAAAAATGAAATCCGCATCAAAATCCGCGGTAAATCCGCGGCAAATCCGCGGGTGCGGATTTGCCGCGAAAGTTGCGGATTTTCAGGCAAAAAAATCCGCATGGACATTCTAGCGTGGGCACATAGCCTAAGAGTTAAGGGAGCCCATTTCTACCTCCAAAGCAGGGGGGACTTGCCCATTTTGATCAGTTATTGGACTGAAAGGGCTGATATTTTGTTCTAAGACTACTGCCCTTTTCTGTTTGTGTCCGCCAGTGATCTAGATTATAAACGTTCTCCGTAACTGATCAATGATTACAATATTTTGAACTTTTTTTTTTTTTTTTTTTTTTTTTATCATAAAGGTTTTTATTGAGTTTTCAGAAAAATACAAACTTCTCATACAACAACATCAAGAACAGGAGCATTGAGTAGCAAGAGGTGGAATAGCCTCGAGCCATTATCAGAATATCAATCTGGGACATTAAATACCCCTTACAACAACAACCTGACATAGGAGCAGGGAGGGAGGGGGGAAAGAGAGGGGGTGGGGGAAGCAGCTCTACAAGACATTCTTAGGCATAATCAATTTATTTATGGTGTAGGTGTCTGTATCTGGGGGAGGGCGGTTGCATAAAGGGAAGTGGCCCACGGGTGCCATTGTTTAAGTCTCACCGTTCTCTTCTCTAGGTTAGGGGCCAAGTTGGTTTCGTATAGCCAGTGTAGGTTGATCCTCTCAATTAGTTATCTTTTTGTAGGGGGGCTCACCGACCTCCACTTGTATGCCACACAGTACCTGCCAGCTATGAGAATGTGAGAAATGATGTTTTTTAAAAGATCCGGGATCCCATCTAAGCCAATGTGTAGCACCGCTAAGGTTGGGTTTGGAGAAAGGCGGAGACTAGTAAATATTTTGAACTTTGATGTGGTCATATATCGTCTTGGAAGCAATGCTAGGGAAACTAGATGCAAAGCCTCCATACACATTATGACCAATATCTACAGGTTCAGCTGACAATCTGTGTATGATGGCTCCCAACACAGGATATAAGGAACCAGCATGTTAGACTTTGGACTGGCGGTCCTTATCTCTGAGATCTGGCAATTGTTCTCTCATAGTGAACACAGGAGCGCTCGGCACAGCGATCAGTCCTCTATATGGAGAATTGAGTGACATAGCTGCCAGACAAATTGTTTGGCCGACATCTAGTGTGTATGGGGAGCTAACAAGCCCCGCCATCATACGAGCTCACTGATTCACTGTTCAACAATGTTCGGTAATGCAAAGAAAAAAAAAAAAATGCATTCAGTTAAGTAAAATAAAATAAAAAAAATATCCACTGAAGCGGTCTATATCCTTTAACCCTTTCCATCTGAGCCAGTTTTCATTTTTGCGCTATAATTTTTCTTCCTCCTTCGAAGAGCTTAGAACATTTTACTTTACAGTCAGCATAGCCGTATTGCGGTTGTTTTTTTGTGACGTGAGTTTTAGTTTTGAATAACGCTAATCATTTAACCATCCAACATACTGAAAAATACACTCAACACTATTTTCAAAACCAAGAAGGAAGTCGAGAAATCACAGGATCAATAGATATGTAAATGATTCTAAACAAAAAAAAAAAAAAAATTCAAAACCTCTTAATTTGTTCAGCATGGAGTACGAGCATCACCCGTCTTGGCTGCCATCTATGGGGTCATTAACCCCTTCACGACCAATGACGGCTCTATCAGTCATGGAGCATGTGACGTTAAGCCCCGCCCCCTGCCGCGGGCAGGATTCGGCGATCCGCACACATATCAGCTGTTGTTTAACAGCTGACATGTGTGCCTGCATGTTACGAGTGGAATCGCTTCCACTCGCAACATTTAACCTCTTACATCTCGCTGCCAAAGTCTGGCAGTGAGATGTATATGCGCGCAGCCATTACATTTACTTACCGCCGCCCTCACCGGAAGTCACGTGCGTGATCACGTGACTTTCGGTGGTTGCCATGGTAGCACAGGGTTATGTGATGACGCCTGTAGCTAACATGAGTCTTTTCCTCTCAATGCCGACATAGTGCCAGCACGGAGAGTAAAGCACCATATCTGTAGTTCTCAGCTCTGTAGCTGAGATCTGCAGATGGGGCAGAGCGATCGGATTGCTGATCGCTATAGCCCCCTAGGGGGACTAGTAAAATAAAAAGTTTTAAAAATTAAAAAAAAAAAACCTGAAAGTTCAAATCACCCCCATTTCGCCCCATTGAAAATTAAAGGGTTAAAAAATATACACATTTGGTATCTCCACGTTCAGAAATGCCCGATCTATCAAAATCTAAAATCAGTTAATCTGATCAGTAAACGGCGTAGCGGCAAAAAAATTCCAAACTCCAAAATTACGTTTTTTTGACGCCGCAAGTTTTGCGCAAAATGCAATAACAGGCAATCAAAACGTAGCATCTGCGCAAAAATGGTACTATTAGAAACGTCAGCTTGAGAAGCAAAAAATAAGCTATCACTGAGCTATAGATCCCGAAAAATGAGAACGCTATGGGTTTCGGAAAATGGCGCAAAACGTGCGTCACTTTTATTGGACAACCTTGTGAATTTTTTTAACCCCTTAGATACAAGTAAACCTACACATGTTTGGTGTCTACAAACTCGCACGGACCTCAGGCATCACAATGACACATCAGTTTTACCATATAGTGAATACGGTGAATAAAATATCCCAAAAACTATTGTGCGATCACACTTTTTTTGCAGTTTTTCCACACTTGGAATATTTTTGCTGTTTTCCAGTACACAATATGGTAAAACTTAGGGTATCATTTAAAAGTACAACTCGTCCTGCAAAAAACAAGCCCTCATATGGCAAGATTGATGGAAAAATAAAAAAGTTACGGCTCTCTGAAGGGGAGCAAAAAACAAAAATACAAAAACTGAAAAGGCTCTGGGGCTGAAGGGGTTAAAGATTAGTTTGAAGAATGTTCTGCCATGCTGAATGCACTTGGATATCCTCAAAATCCGCTGCTGAAAACTCCCTTTTTGATTACTGACCAATGCTGTCCAAAGTGTTCTCAATGGGAGACAAGTCCCGGAGATATTACAGGCCAATGTAGTGCGTTTATCTCACACAAGATGCTCACCGTATTACCAACATGTGACTTGTCCTTTTTGTTGAAAAACTGCTCCTGAGGCACCTTGAAGAAATGGGGCCGTACCACTGGTTCCCAACGCCAAATCAATGTACTGAGCTGTTAGCCAAACCTCTATAGTTTTCATTTCAGGCATATTAGGGTACATTATGACCCCACACACCAACTGAGAATGAAATATCAATCCACGAGGAGAAAAGAGCAGATTTCCCTGTAATATCTTACAACATACTTACCGGTCACCATCCTTTATTGTTTTTAGCTCTGTTCTGTTCCCACTCCTCCATCTTGTGACTGCAGCGCTGTCTTCCCGGCTTACGCTGCAGACCATTAGTTCCTTTTTTTAATGTAAGCCTATGTATCGTAGACTTGCATTGAGAAAGGGACTACTGGTCACACAGAAGCTGTAGTGAGCCGACTATATATCTGTATATCTGCAGCTCCAGGATTCAGGAGATAGTGTGGTGCTAGGAAAGGCCGGAGACTGCTCCCGGTAAGGTATGTTTAATGCTTGTACAGAATAAAAATCCCTGATATATCATGGATGGTGAAATTAAAATAAAAACCCACTGGCGGTACTTTGTCACAAATGCTGAATCCTGTTTCCGGCCATATTGTTGTTGGCCATGACGTCCTCCCTGCTCTACCTGTATACGTTACTTTAATAACCTTCCCATTTTATGAACACTAGCATTCAGTTTTACATACAGCTATCTGGAAACGGCTAACCTCTTTGACCACATCACTAGTGGATTTCCACAACTTTTTCAGTGCTGTTTTTTTTGGGGGGGATTCTGGTGGTTAGGCAGGCCCAGCAGTGTAGTTAGGTCCTTTTGGCTGTAGATTAATTAATATTTTTACATGTGACACACGGTTTTGTTTCATAATTGCAAAATGTTTCTAAAGATATTTTCCTCTACTCAATCTGAAAAATTTAAAGCCTTATTAGAACATTTTTTAACCATTCATTTGACAAAGTTAGAATTTTAAGCTATAAACATTGTTTTGTGCCAGATTTGTGATTTCTGTGTTAAAGGTTTAACCAACTTTTATTTTCCACGTTCAAATGATTTTTATTAGGTTTTGTAGTTAACAAATCTTGAAATCATGTGCTAGAAAATTTAAGGACATATAGATAGTAATATCAAGGTTAAGAAAATTCACATATTTTGACCCCCCAGTTTGTTAGTGTTGATACTTCAAGCAGTATATGTGGTTGGTCAAATCAATTGCTTATGAATTAACTTTTCTTCGGCGCTCCATTGGGAGACCCAGACGATTGGGTGTATAGCACTGCCTCCGGAGGCCACACAAAGCAATTACACTAAAAAGTGTAAGGCCCCTCCCCTTCTGGCTATACACCCCCAGTGGGATCACTGGCTCACCAGTTTTCTGCTTTGTGCGAAGGAGGTCAGACATCCACGCATAGCTCCACTGTTTGTAGTCAGCAGTAGCTGCTGGCTATATCGGATGGAAGAAAAGAGGGCCCATATAGGGCCCCCAGCATGCTCCCTTCTCACCCGCGGTGGTGCTTGTAAGGTTGAGGTACCTATTGCTGGTACAGAGGCTGGAGCCCACATGCTGTTTTCCTTCCACATCCCCTGGAGGGCTCTGTGGAAGTGGGATCTTGCCGGCCCCCAAGCCCTGAGGCCGGGCTCCATCCACAGACCCAGAGAACCTGCTGGATTTGGAGCATGAGTACAGTCAGGGACAAGGCCCTGCATCATTCAGGTACTCGGTGTCCCCGGCAGGCACGGACACTCTCAAGGCTTGCTGAGCGTTATAGTGCGCCGGGGACAGTAGCGCTGTGCGCTGGGGTTAGGTCACTGCAGCTTTGCTGAGTGACGTTACATGTTGGGAACTACTGCGCCGACCGCTCCTGGAGCGGCGGCGCAGCTGCGACTTGTGGTGCGCCGGGGACTTTGCGCCGACCGCGCTTTTACGGCGGCGGCGCTTCTAACTTTAGCCCCCGGCTTCTGCGGCCTAGCGCCGCTTCGTTCCCGCCCCCACCCTGTCAATCAGGGTAGGGGAGAGACGCTGCTCAATTGGCAGCGCCGAGGGCTGGAGCCTTATTTACATGCTCCAGCCCTCTCACTAGGCACAGTGGGAAGCAGGCTTCCCGCTCTTCGTCTGTATACGCCCAGGGCCCGCCCCCCCTCTCCACAAGGACGCCGGCAGCCATTACACATGCGGTCTGGCTGGGGAAAGGCAGCAGGCTCTGGGAGACCCAGACTAAAGGGATTTCGGCGACCACACACCCGCTCCTAAGCGGGCGGTAAGCAGCACTTTAGTGCTGGCCCCACTAGTGCCTCAGTGTTATATTAGTGTACTTTTTTCTTGGTACCATATATATATATAGTTGCACTGTAAGGTCGCTTCTTGGCTGGACACCCTGTACTGCTCTGAGGAGGCAGCAACATGTCATCCGCAAAACGCAAGGGTGCCAAGACAAAGGCTGTGTACACTGTTTGTACTGCATGTGGGGCTGATCTACCGGCAGGCTCCAATGACTCACATTGTGTGCAAGGTTCAGTCCCAGTGGCACTTCGTCAGCCAGAGCCTATGGTGGCAGTGGCCCAGGCAGAGACGCCTGTGAACCCTGCCCCGGTGACTGGGACAGACTTTGCAGTTTTTGCTAATAAAATGTCTGTGACTATGACAAAAATCCTGGAGACCTTGCAGTCCAGGCCAGTTACTCAGACCATGGACACTGCTGTGTCTATGCTCTCCGGTCCCCCTCAGTTGGAACTAATCCGTACTTCAAGGGGGTCTCAAGCATCACAGGCTGAAGTCTCTGACTCAGATGACAGTCCCAGGCAGCCTAAGCGAGCTCGCTGGGAAAGACCCTCGACGTCATCGCACTGCTCAGGGTCTCAGCGAGAAGAGTCTCTCTGTGATGAGACTGAGGACGGTGATCAGGATTCTAATCCTGAGGCCCCTCTCAATCTGGATGCCCCTGATGGTGACGCCATGGTTAATGACCTTATATCGGCAATTAATAGACTGTTGGATATTTCTCCCCCAGCTCCTTCAGCAGAGGAGGCAGCTGCACAGCAGGAGAAGTTCCATTTCCTGTATCCCAAGCGTAAATTAAGTGCTTTTTTGGACCACTCTGACTTCAGAGAATCGATCCAGAAACACGACGCTCATCCAGACAAGCGTTTCTCTAAACGTTCTAAGGATACCCGTTATCCTTTTCCCTCTGAGGTGGCCAAACGCTGGACCCAGTGTCCAAAGGTGGATCCCCCAATTTCCAAGCTTGCGGCTAGATCCATAGTCGCAGTAGAGGATGGCGCTTCACTTAAAGATGCCAACGACAGACAGATGGACCTTTGGTTGAAATCTGTCTATGAAGCTATCGGCGCGTCGTTTGCTCCAGCATTCGCGGCCGTGTGGGCACTCCAAGCTATTTCAGCTGGTTTAGCACAGGTGGATGCTATCATACATCCAGCAGTACCGCAGGTGGCGTCCCTAACTTCGCAAATGTCTGCGTTTGCGACCTATGCTATCAATGCTGTCCTAGAATCTACGAGCCGTACCGCTATGGCGTCCGCCAATTCTGTGGTTTTGCGCAGAGCCTTGTGGTTAAAGGACTGGAAACCAGATGCTGGTTCCAAAAAATGCTTAACCAGCTTGCCATTATCTAGAGACAGACTGTTTGGTGAGCCATTGGCTGAAATCATAAAACAGTCCAAGGGTAAGGACTCTTCCTTACCACAGCCCAGAGCAAGTAAACCTCAACAGAAAAAGTGGCAGTCGAGGTTTCGGTCCTTTCGAGGCTCGGGCAAGGCCCAATTCTCCTCGTCCAAAAGGACTCAGAAAGAACAAGGGAGCTCAGATTCCTGGCGGGCTCACTCACGCCCCAGGAAAGCAAATGGAGGAACCGCTTCCAAAGCGGCTACCTCATGACTTTCGGCCTCCTCCCTCCGCATCCTCGGTCGGTGGCAGGCTCTCCCGCTTTTGCGACATTTGGCTGTCACAGGTCAAAGACCGGTGGGTAACAGACATTTTGTCTCGCGGGTACAGAATCGAGTTCAGTTCTCGGCCTCCACTTCGGTTCTTCAGAACCTCCCCACACCCCAACCGGGCAGATGCCCTGCTGCAGGCGGTGGACTCTCTAAGAGCAGAAGGAGTCGTGATCCCTGTCCCCCCTCAGGAACGGGGGCGAGGATTTTACTCCAATCTCTTTGTGGTTCCAAAAAAGGACGGCTCCTTCCGTCCTGTTCTGGACCTAAAACTGCTCAACAAGCATGTGAACGCCAGGCGGTTCCGGATGGAATCCCTCCGCTCAGTCATTGCCTCAATGTCTCAAGGAGATTTCCTAGCATCAATAGACATCAAAGATGCTTATCTCCACGTGCCGATTGCTACAGAGCACCAACACTTTCTACGCTTCGTGATAGGAGACGACCATCTTCAGTTCGTAGCTCTGCCATTTGGTCTGGCGACAGCCCCTCGGGTGTTCACCAAGATCATGGCGGCAGTGGTAGCAGTCTTGCACTCACGGACACTCTGTGATCCCTTACTTGGACGGGACGGGAAGTCAACATCCCTGGACAGGAAAGTTTCCCTTTCCCAGACGGCCAGGGACTCTCTGCAGTGGTGGCTCCTTTCCACCTCATTATCACAGGGAAGATCCTTCCTACCACCGTCCTGGGCGGTGGTCACGACAGACGCGAGTCTGTCAGGGTGGGGAGCAGTGTTTCTCCACCACAGGGCTCAGGGTACGTGGACTCAGCAGGAGTCCACCCTTCAGATCAATGTTCTGGAAATCAGAGCAGTGTATCTTGCCCTACTAGCCTTCCAACAGTGGCTGGAAGGGAAGCAGATCCGAGTTCAATCGGACAACTCCACAGCGGTGGCATACATCAATCACCAAGGGGGGACACGCAGTCGGCAAGCCTTCCAGGAAGTCCGGCGGATTATGATGTGGGTGGAAGCCACGGCCTCCACCATATCCGCGGTTCACATCCCCGGCGTAGAAAACTGGGAAGCAGACTTCCTCAGTCGCCAGGGCATGGACGCAGGGGAATGGTCCCTTCACCCGGACGTGTTTCAGGAAATCTGTCGCCGATGGGGAAGGCCGGACGTCGACCTAATGGCGTCCCGGCACAACAACAAGGTCCCAACCTTCATGGCACGGTCTCGCGATCAAAGAGCTCTAGCAGCAGACGCCCTAGTGCAAGATTGGTCGCAGTTCCGGCTCCCTTATGTGTTTCCACCTCTGGCACTCTTGCCCAGAGTGCTACGCAAGATCAGATCCGACTGCAGCCGCGTCATACTCGTCGCTCCAGACTGGCCGAGGAGGGCGTGGTATCCGGATCTGTGGCATCTCACGGTCGGCCAACCGTGGGCACTACCAGACCGACCAGACTTACTGTCCCAAGGGCCTTTTTTCCATCGGAATTCTGCGGCCCTGAACCTGACTGTGTGGCCATTGAGTCCTGGATCCTAGCGTCTTCAGGCTTACCCCAAGGGGTCGTTGCCACCATGAGACAGGCTAGGAAGCCCACGTCTGCTAAGATCTACCACAGAACGTGGAGGATATTCTTATCCTGGTGCTCTGCTCAGGGAGTGTCTCCCTGGCCATTTGCATTGCCTACCTTTCTTTCTTTCCTGCAATCTGGGTTAGAAAAAGGTTTGTCGCTCGGCTCCCTTAAAGGACAAGTCTCGGCGCTATCCGTCTTTTTTCAGAAGCGTCTAGCACGACTTTCTAAGGTGCGCACGTTCCTACAGGGGGTTTGCCATATCGTTCCCCCGTACAAGCGGCCGTTAGATCCATGGGATCTGAACAGGGTACTAGTTGCCCTCCAGAAGTCGCCCTTCGAGCCTCTGAGGGAGGTTTCACTTTCTAGACTATCACAGAAAGTGGCTTTTCTGGTAGCGATCACATCTCTTCGGAGAGTGTCTGAGCTAGCAGCGCTGTCTTCCAAGGCTCCCTTCCTGGTCTTCCACCAGGACAAGGTAGTGCTGCGCCCCATTCAGGAGTTTCTCCCGAAGGTGGTATCCTCTTTTCATCTTAATCAGGATATCTCTTTGCCTTCATTTTGTCCTCATGCAGTTCATCGGTATGAGAAGGATTTACATTTGTTAGATCTGGTGAGAGCACTCAGAATCTACATTTCCCGCACGGCGCCCCTGCGCCGTTCGGATGCACTCTTTGTCCTTGTCGCTGGTAAGCGCAAAGGGTCGCAGGCTTCTAAGGCCACCCTGGCTCGATGGATCAAAGAACCAATTCTTGAAGCCTACCGTTCTGCTGGGCTTCCGGTTCCATCAGGGCTGAAGGCCCATTCTACCAGAGCCGTGGGTGCGTCCTGGGCATTGCGACACCAGGCTACGGCTCAACAGGTGTGCCAGGCAGCTACCTGGTCGAGTCTGCACACTTTCACCAAACATTATCAGGTGCATACCTATGCTTCGGCGGACGCCAGCCTAGGTAGAAGAGTCCTGCAGGCGGCAGTTGCCTCCCCGTAGGGGAGGGCTGTCCTCGCAGCTCTAACATGAGGTATTTCTTTACCCACCCAGGGACAGCTTTTGGACGTCCCAATCGTCTGGGTCTCCCAATGGAGCGCCGAAGAAGAAGGGAATTTTGTTACTTACCGTAAATTCCTTTTCTTCTAGCTCCTATTGGGAGACCCAGCACCCGCCCTGTTGTCCTTCGGGACTTTTGGTTGTTTTTCGGGTACACATGTTGTTCATGTTGAACGGTTTTCAGTTCTCCGACGTTACTTCGGAGTGAATTTGTTTAAACCAGTTATTGGCTTTCCTCCTTCTTGCTTTTGTACTAAAACTGGTGAGCCAGTGATCCCACTGGGGGTGTATAGCCAGAAGGGGAGGGGCCTTACACTTTTTAGTGTAATTGCTTTGTGTGGCCTCCGGAGGCAGTGCTATACACCCAATCGTCTGGGTCTCCCAATAGGAGCTAGAAGAAAAGGAATTTACGGTAAGTAACAAAATTCCCTTCTTTGCAAAACATAACTAAACAACAAATAAAATTACCAACTTCCTGACATGGATTCCGTAGACAGTCCAGCAAATTTGCGAGATCAAAAACATATAATTCTAGTGACTTTTAGATCAGGGAGATATCAAAGACTAGAGCTTCAAGCCTGGAATTATAAGTGAGCTTGTATTTCTCGAATATAGTTAGTGTTTCCTTAACGTCAGTTGGGCTATATAATTTGTCGGTGATTGGGCTCTAGCCATGGGTCCCATTTGGTGAGGTACTTTGTTTGAGTATTATTTTTTATGGCATAGTAGTGCTCTAAAGTTTTATGTGGAGTTAGTTTCTCCTTAGCTTCTTGAATATTAGGAGCTTTCTCACTTTTCCATTTGGATGCAATGAGATTAGTGGAAACTAGTAGAATATGTATTACTATGGGCCTAAAATGTTTAGGTATCGCTTCAATGTTTAAGAGAAGAAGAACTAGTTCTGGCGTTAGAGTTACATCTAGCTGTGTAATGGACCTTATAAGTGTGATTGAATGTCTCTCCAGAATGTCGTAATTTTTGGACACGACGAAAATGTGAGTTATATTGCCTGAATATCCACAGTTCCTCCAGCATTTGTTTGAGGTATCTGGGTTAATTAAATGCAATTTATGGGGTGTGTAATACCAGCGGGTTATTATCTTATAAATTGGTTTCTATAAGAGCAACGCAAGGTATATTTTTGTAGACTGTGGCCAATGACTTTTGAAATCTTTCTTCAAATTGATTTTCTGGGATTTTTAACTCTTTTTTTTCCACTTTTCCAAGTGTTTTAAGGAGATTTGTGTCTTCGTTATAAATTTGGTAGATATATTTGGTTTTCCAAGTGTTTTGATTATTTGGATTCTTTAAGAGCTGTGATGTTACTTGGAAGGTGGAGGGTGATGCTAAGTTTCATGAATATTTTTTTCTATTATCTTCCAAGTTTTCTTATTTGACTTTGTTAGTTTGAATTCTTTTGCTAAATCTTGGTAACTTTTTTTTTTTTCCCCAAATGTGGCGAGGGCATCATTTCTAGCATGGGTTGTATAAAAAAATTAATAATGATATTCATATACAGTATACTATAGTTATGAGCAATTTTCTCTGCTAGCGCTTTCTGTAAGTGTAAGCTTCTTATTTCTCTTTCCAGCATCCTTTGATTCTGACAATTCTTCATTGTCCATTTCGGCCCCATCAATGAACAGCTTGGAAACCAATCTCTATGCAAGTCAAACATTTTTGCAAGGACATAATGTTTGCTCCCGTAATTTTAGTAGACAACACTTTTCACCGCATCCTTGGACTAATTCGAATTCAAATCCATGTACGTATTTACTTATTACGGTAGCTACATGCTTTTTATTTATTGATTAGCCCATGAATTAGAGCCGGGCTGCTCGATTACAGCTAGTTATGGGTTTTTTGTTTGTTTTTTTTTTGTTGTGTTTTTTTAATTCAGAAATGCTTTTTTATTACATACATGGTAACAATCACACAGCCAAGCTGCCATGCTGCTCATTGTTTGGACAGCATGAATATGACATTTCACCTTAAGAGGTAGCTAATTATTGTAGACCATATCATCTAGCTACATTTCCGCATTGTCTATATTTCAGGTCCGTCTCTTGGCCCATCAGCCTTGTCTGGTTCTACTTCCCCACTGCCATCATCAACCGATCCTCAGTTGTCTGGCCCAATACAGCCAACAAATTTTACAAATGATCGCAAAATACCACCGCCTATTGGAACAGAGCGGCTAGCACGAATTCGACAGAGTGGCTCTTGTGCAGTTGGGAACACCTACTCTCCTTCTGTTGGACAAAATGGTATATGGTCATTTGGAGTGAACAATGAACCAGGTATGAATGGAGACAATTAGAACATTAAGTAAGTTCATAGGTTTCCAAAACTGCCAGTATTTAGCAAATGTTAAAAGCAAAAAAATTACCTCTTGTGTTTTTTGTTTAATTGATCAAGCTAAGATGGATAAGTGTTCCTCCCAGACTGTTTCCAAATGGCCAGAATGTGCCCACTGCAATGGTCAAGTGATAGTCAAGTTTTAGCACCGCTCATTGACTTTAAACAAGTGGTCCCTAATTATCAACTTGCAACAATTCTGGCTGAGAACTGTTTTGAAATGTTACAAAATTGTTGCACAACGCATAGCTGTGCAAACCTTTCTCGTGATTTTTTTTTTTTTTTTTTTTTTTTTTTTTTTTTTTTTTTACTGATTTTACCAGCTCCAGCAATATTTGGGGCTTAGCAGGAGGAGTGTGGTTGAGCGTGGCCAGAAATTTACTCCATTTTGGACCCTTAATCAGTCTTGATAAGTCTGTGCCTATGTCTACTGCAAGGTCTATAGGGGAAAGCATAACACGGAGATTGCTTGGTAACTCCTTTTTCATGGACTGGCTTCTCTGAATCTCTCTGCTCTAAGTGATGGCTCTAGTGTTCAGTCATGAGACCACATTTTGTTATCAGAAATCTAATTTACTATACTTTCACTTGTGCGGATTAACTTGTGTCTGAAGAGTTTGCTTTTTTTAATGTATTCATCTTGATGTAGGGAAGCGTATGATTTCTTTAGGAGCGATAGTCTGGTGTACAACTTTTAGCAGCATTTTGTGGAGGTGTAGAATCTTTAATGCCGGATTGCTGAAATTATTTTTTTTTTTAACATAGAAATGTTTTCTGGGTGGTCTCAGCCAGTAATGAATACACAAGTATTCCATCAACCTCAACTAGAAAACTCTGTGTTTCCACTGCACCAGTACATGGAAAGAGATGAATACGGAGTGTTACATCCTTCCACCGGGTTCCATCGACCAACGTCAAACACTGACTTTCCCAAAGTAAGTACTTTTTGTAAGTTTTCCCATGGGGACCCCAGTCGATTGAAAGAAGATGCCAAAATAAATAGTTAAAAATATCAATAAGGAACAGATACATAATCTAATATATAAAGCTGAGTGAATGTGTGCATGTCTGCTAAAGGAATCTGCACCGTCGCATTTACAATCACGAAATTTTGCACAGCCTCCCCATTTGACTCCGAGAACATCATGGACTATGTTTTGAGGGGAAATTTTAACCCTGCACTTTATTCGCCAAAAAACCTGCTTCCATTAAATTCTTAAGGTTAGCACAATGATAGATAAAGGGATTTTGTCAGCTGTTTTTTGCTATGTAAGCTGAAGACAGTATGCTGATAAAGTTAAAACTTAGAATTCAGGGATGCCAGTCTTGTAAAGGTCCAATCTGTTGTTAATTTGCTATGTTTGTATAACCAGCAGGACTTCTAATTTTTCGGACTACAATGTCACGTGCATGGCAGTCTGATACGCCCCCCGTGATTGACACCTCACTGTCAATGTGCAATCTCTGTTGAGAGCCTGATGTGGTCAGGACCACTCTCTCAGCTATGCTACATGGCCAAATCTAAAAAAAATCTGATGTGTCAGAACAGCTGCACCCAGTAATCTAAGTGACACATTGTTGGATTCAGGATCTCTTTGCATACATCATGCATCAGTATGGTCCAGAGTCATAAAGATTGGAGATGTCCATACCTGGTGAACTTGATGAGGGCTGTGTTTTAATGAAGCAGGAGAAGCAGGAAGGCGGACAAGTCTGAAAAAGCGGCATGCTGCTTGCCACAAATCTTAGTCCAGTTGAGTGACTGGAGTAAGTTTTGTGGCGTACGGAATACTATAGATGGTCTATAGATGACTATAGATGGTCATAAATTAAACGAGCTCTGGAGTTAAACCCCTCATCCAACCGCAGCTCCAACCATTTTGGCAGAGCTGGGGGAAAATGAGGTATGAACTCCAAAACTTGCAACGCCCGCATTCAGCAAAATATTGAGTAACTTTTCAAAGTGATTTACACCACAATTCTGGTGTAACAGCTTTGATGAATTGGGGCCTTATGCACAGAGTGATTTGATTCCTTTCCTGAAGAAGAATTTCCTGAAATTCGTAGAAATAAAATCACTCCTTTTTTTATTATACAAAAATATTTTTTTTGTATTTTTCCCTGTCATGAGCAGCGCAGTAATACCTCATTTTGCTCCTCCAGTCTACATTTAAAATTCCATTCAAGGGCGTGGCTGCGCATTCTTCTGAAGTTCTGGCTGCATTGTGGCTCTTAGCTCCATTGACTTTAATGAACATATCCCTCATGTTGAAATGGCCACAATTCAGAACATGTGGGATCATGTAATAGGGACCCCATATCCAGGTGTGATGCAAAGTAATCCAAAGGGGAGACCAAATGGAGCGGAGGCCTAAAATAAGGACTGAAACAGGCAAAGCGCCCTATGTGTCGCTGCTGAATGGCAGCTTCTTCAGGGGTAGATGGAGGTACGAAACCACCCAAGAGGCGTACGCTTAGGTCAGGTCATAATAGACTGAAAAAGTAATTACATGGCACTGGGAAGCAGCCCTGAGTATATGATCCTCATCAGACCTGGTGAATGAAACCGGAAGAGGCAATCCAGCACACAGACACACAGAACACCACAATGAGGGTTGCACATGCGGTTTAGATGAAAATCCATAATGATTAGGGCTGAGCGAATCCGGACTGTAATAGTCCGGATCCGCGCGGTTTCAGCGCTATATCTGTGCCGTACCCGGGCGCGGGATTCCGGGTGCACAATCCGGAATCGGCAATTATTAAAAATAAACAAAATCAGAAATAAATGAGTTTCATACTTACCGAGACTCTGTCATGGCGGCACACTGCTTCCGGGTCGTGCATTCACTTCCTGTACTGTGCACACAATAACACAGCTTTCCATGCTTTCCCCGCCCACCGGCAGTCCTCTCATCTGTGATTGGTTGCAGGCTGACGCGCCCCCCCCTCCTCCCCCACCTGTGACAGTCTCTGCCGCGGTCATCGCTTATTGCGGCTCAGTAAATGGCTATACTCAGAGCGGGCGGTCGTGCTCTATGGTTGCTCGCTCTGACATATAGCAGAGCTGGATGTGTCGCTGTGGGACATTGTGAGGATTACGCCGACGCTGGAGGGGTGTGTTGGGGATAATAAAGAGGTGAAGGAGGGAGAGTTTTGTACTTTATTTCAAATAAAGGATTTTTCTCTGTCTTGTTTATTTACATTCATTTACAGGTTTGTGATGCAGGTATCAGACGCCCGTGCGATCACAAACCTAGGGTTTAGTAGCAGCTGTATGCTGTTATTAACCCCTGCTATTACCTCGATTGCCAGCGCACCAGGGCAATCGAGAAGAGCAGATATCGCACTGGAATGGTCACATCTAACAGATGCGGCAATACCGGGCGGCTGCGAGCTGAGAATATACCAGCCCCCAGCCGCCATCTTGGCTGGATTTGAAAACTGGCGGGGGACCGCACGGCGGATTTTTTTTTTCTTTTTATTTAAATTAAAAAAAAAACGCATGCGAGGGACTCCCGCGAGTCTGACAGCACAGCACAGCCACACTCTTCTGACAGGAGTGTGCATGTGTTTCTAGGTACATGCACGCTCATGTTCAGAGAACGGTAGGCTAGAAAAAATTCCTGCCAGCAGTTGGAAATTTGGTGCTGAAATCTGGTGCAGACAATTTCAGCACCAAATGTGCACCTCCTAGCAAAAATCGCGGAAAAATAACCGCGGCAAAAATATGCGTCAAAACATTGTGGCTTTTCTTTGCCAGGAGGTGTAGATTGGATGCAGGAATATGGTGTAAAAATTTCAGCACCAAATTTGCATCTCTTGGCCCAAAAAAATAAATAAATTTTGGTACTGAAAGCTGGTGCAGAGGACTCCAGCACCAAATATGCACCTCCTAGCAAACAAAGCGGAAAAATAACTGCGGCAAAAAAATGCGTCAAAACACCGCATTTTTTTTTATTTTTTTGCCAGGTGGTGTACATTGGATGCAGGAATATGGTGTAAAAAATTCAGCACAAAATCTGCAGCTCTTGGCCAAAAAAACCCTGTGATTTTTCTGCTAGGAGATGCAGGTCTGTGAACTCAGTGACCTCCACTGGAGGTCAGGTTACCTGCGATCACAGATGGACCATGGGAACCTCCAGCTGTGACCGCAAATGACCTGAGTGACGTCAACGCTCAAGGCGCAGCTCATTCATTCTCTGGAGCTCACAGAGAGCGGTCGTGTTCTATGGCGGCCTCTCTCTGTGATATTCAGATGTAGCAGAGCTGAAGTGGCGTGGGACCTCCTGTGGATTACGTTGGAGCTGCAGGGTGTTTGGGGGTTAATAAAGAGGTGAAGGAGGGGTTGTTTGTATTTTATTCCAAATAAAGGATTTTTCTGTTTATTTACATTCATGTACAGGTTTGTGTGATGCAGGTATCTGATAGACGCCTGTGCCATCACAAACCTAGAATTTAGTAGCAGCTGTGCGCTGCCATTAACCCCTGCTATTACCCTGATTGGCACCGCATCATGCCTCTGGGAAGAGCCGGTATCGCACCTGGATTGTCACATCTTAATAGATGCGGCAATACCGGGCGGCTGCAGGCTGGAATACCAGCCCCCAGCCGGCGTTATCTTGGCTGAGGATGAAGATTAGGGGTAACCACACGTTGTTTGTTGTTTTTTTTTTTTTTTTTTTTTTTTTATGTAAATAAAAAAGACGCATGCGGTTTCACCGCAGTCACACATGCGAGGGACTCGCGCAGGTCTGCCATGGCATCACCCGGCAGCCTCGCACGTGTGACTGGATACACCGCACAGATACAGCCCGATGGCTGGGGCTGCAGCCGTGCGCTGTATCTGTGCTGCCGATTGTTTATTTTTTATCACCATGCTGACCGGCAGATACTTGCACTGCTTTCCCCGCCCACCGGCCATCCTGGCGCCTGTGATTGGTGCAAGTTAGCTGCCACGCTGCCACTCAGGGTGGGGGCGCGTCTAGCTGCAACCAATTACACGCGCCGGTGGGCGGGGAAAACAATGAATATTGAATTGTCGGCTTCGGAAGGTAACAGCGTGACCCGGAAGGAGTGTGCCGCCATGACAGCGCCTCGGTGAGTATGCCGCGCTCGCTCCTACCCCCCTATTCCCTGCACAAACTTTTCTTTGTCGCTCCTAATTGGGAGACCCAGACAATTGGGTGTATAGCTACTGCCTCCGGAGGCCACACAAAGCATTACACTTAAAAGTGTAAGGCCCCTCCCCTTCTGCCTATACACCCCCCGTGGGATCACGGGTTCCTCAGTTTTCAAGCTTTGTGCGAAGGAGGCTGACATCCACGCATAGCTCCACTGTTTAGTCAGCAGCAGCTGCTGACTATGTCGGATGGAAGAAAAGAGGGCCCATACTAGGGCCCCCAGCATGCTCCCTTCTCACCCCACTCTTTGTCGGCGGTGTTTGTTAAGGTTGAGGTACCCATTGCGGGTACGGAGGCTGGAGCCCACATGCTGCATCCTTCCCCATCCCCCTTAGGGCTCTGGGTGAAGTGGGATTTTACCGGTCTCCAGGCACTGAGACCGTGCTCCATCCACAGCCCCTGGGATCTGCTGGACATGGAGCTGAGTATCGTCAGGGACATGGCCCTGCTACATTAAGGTACTCTGTGTCCCCGTGCAAATCGCGCACACACACACCAGCATTGCTGGGTGTGTTAGTGCGCCCGGGACAATAGCGCTGTGCGCGTGTGCCACACTATCTTCAGCTAGCTGAAGGAGTTAATGGTTTGGAAACGGTCGCGCCGGCCGCTGCTGTCAGTTTTAACTGCGGCGCGGCTGGGACTTGTGGTTCGCCGGGGACTTCCGCGCTCGCCGTGCATATTTGACGGCCGCGCTTACTACTACAGTCCCCGGCTTTTTCCGGCCTAGTTCGTTTCGTTCCCGCCCCCAGGCCTGCCAGTCAGAGTGGGGGCGGGACGCTGTGCAGAACGTCAGCGCCGAGGGCTGGAGTTTACTTTACATACTCCAGCCCTCACACTGAACACAGTGAGACGCTGGTTTCCCGCTCTTCGTCTGAGGCACGCCCATGGTCCGCCCCTCTTCACTGAACGCCGGCAGCCATTCCTGACGTGCTGTTTGAGCTGGAGAAGGGGAGACAAGTTATGGGAGACCCAGGCACGGGATTCTAGCGACCACACACCCGCTTTCAGCGGGCGGTAAGCGACACCTCTGGTGCCTACCCCACTTGTGCTGCAGTGTTCATTTGTATTTTTATGCTATACATTGCACTGTACTGGCGCTGGTAATTCTTCACTATATACCCTCTTGGATTGCTCTGAGACAACAGCATGTCGTCCGCAAAACCAAGGGTGCCTAGGCACAGGCTTTCTATGCTGCCTGTACCGCATGTGGGGCTACTCTACCGGCAGGTTCCACTGACCCCCATTGTGTGCAGTGCTCAGCCCCTGTGGCACTTGTTCGGCCGGGGCCTCTGCTAGAGGTGACCCAGGGAGAACCACCTGTGAATACTGTCCAGGTGACGGGGACAGAGTTTGCAGCTTTGCTGATAGATTATCCGTGACTATGACTAAAATCCTAGAAACTTTGCAGTCTAGACCAGTAACGCAGACCATGGGCACGGTTGAATCACTGTCCCCTGGTCCCCCTCATTTGGAACAGCTCCGGGCTCCGGAGGTGTCCCATGCATTCCAGGGTGACTGCTCTGACACGGACGACAGTCCCAGACAGCCTAAGAGAGCTCGCTATGAGCGGCCCCCTACATCATATCACTGGTCAGGCTCTCGGCAGGAGGATTCTCTGTGTGATGAGCCGGAAATAGCTGATCAGGATTCTGATCCCGAGATACTCCTGATGGTGACGCCATAGTGAACAATCTTATCGCGTCCATCAATAAAATGTTGGATATTTCTCCCCCAGCTCCTCAAGTGGAGGAGTCAGCTTCACAGGAGAAATTCCATTTCAGATTTCCCAAGCGGAAATTAAGTATTTTTCTGGACGATTCTGTCTTTAGAGAGTCAGTCCAGAAACACCACGCTTATCCAGATAAGCGTTTCTCCAAACGGCTTAAGGATACACGTTATCCCTTTCCTCCTGATGTGGTCAAGAGCTGGACCCAGTGTCCCAAGGTGGATCCCCCTATCTCCAGGCTTGCGGCTAGATCCATATTTGCAGTGGAGGATGGGGCTGCACTTAAAGATGCCACTGACAGACAGATGGAGCTCTGGTTGAAATCCATCTATGAGGCTATCGGCGCGTCGTTTGCTCCTGCATTCGCAGCCGTATGGGCACTCCAAGCTATTTCAGCTGGTCTTGCACAGATTGACACGGTCACACGTATATCTGTTCCGCAGGTGGCATCCTTAACCTCTCAAATGTCTGCATTTGCGTCTTACGCGATTAATGCTGTCCTGGACTCTACGAGCCGTACGGCAGTGGCTTCTGCTAACTCCGTGGTTTTACGCAGAGCCTTGTGGTTAAGGGAATGGAAAGCAGATTCTGCTTCCAAAAAATGTTTAACCAGTTTGCCATTTTCTGGTGACCGGCTGTTTGGTGAGCGCTTGGATGAAATCATAAAACAGTCCAAGGGTAAGGATTCATCCTTACCTCAGCCCAGACAAGACAAACCCCAACAGAGGATGGGACAGTCGGGGTTTCGGTCCTTTCGAGGTTCGGGCAGGTCCCAATTATCCTCGTCCAAAAGGACTCAAAAGGATCAGAGGAGTTCAGATTCTTGGCGGGCTCAGTCACGCCCAAAAAAGACAGCCGGAAGACCCGCTACCAAGGCGGCTTCCTCATGACTTCCGGTCTCCTCCCTCCGCATCCTCGGTCGGTGGCAGGCTCTCCCGCTTTGGCGACATTTGGCTGCCACAGGTCCAAGACCGTTGGGTGCGAGACATTCTGTCTCACGGGTACAGGATAGAGTTCAGTTCTCGTCCTCCACCTCGATTCTTCAGAACGTCTCCGCCTCCCGACCGAGCCGATGCTCTCCTGCAGGCGGTGTGCACTCTAAAGGCGGAAGGAGTGGTGATCCCTGTTCCTCTTCAAGAGCAAGGTCACGGTTTTTACTCCAATTTGTTTGTGGTACCAAAAAAGGACGGGTCTTTCCGTCCCGTTCGGGACCTAATGCTTCTCAACAACCACGTGGGAACCAGACGGTTCCGGATGGAATCCCTCCGATCCGTCATCGCCGCAATGTCTCAAGGAGATTTCCTAGCATCGATAGACAGCAAGGATGCTTATCTCCACGTACCGATTGCTCCAGAGCATCAGCGTTTTCTACGCTTCGTTATAGGAGACGAACACCTTCAGTTCGTAGCCCTGCCTTTTGGTCTGGCGACAGCCCCACGGGTCTTCACCAAAGTCATGGCAGCTGTAGTTGCAGTCCTACACTCTCAGGGACACTCCGTGATCCCTTACTTAGACGATCTGCTGGTCGAGGCGCCTTCTCAAGAGGCATGCCAACACAGCCTGAACGTGGCGCTGGAGACCCTCCAGGGTTTCGGGGGGATCATCAACTTTTCCAAGTCGAATCTAACCCCGACCCAGTCGATAACATATCTTGGCATGGGGTTTCATACTCTCTCAGCGGTAGTGAAGCTTCCGCTTGTCAAATAGCGTTCATTGCAGACAGGGGTGCAATCTCTCCTTTACGGTCAGTCACACCCCTTGAGACGCCTCATGCACTTCCTAGGGAAGATGGTGGCAGCAATAGGGGCACTCCCTTCGCGCAGTTTCATCTGCGTCCACTACAATGGGACATTCTCCGCCAATGGGACGGGAGGTCGAGGTCCCTCGACAGCAACGTCTCTCTCTCTCAGGCGGCCAAGGATTCTCTTCGATGGTGGCTGCTTCCCACCTCATTGTCGAAAGGGAAATCCTTCCTACCCCCCTCCTGGGCGGTAGTGACGACAGATGCGAATCTGTCAGGGTGGGGAGCAGTCTTTCTCCACCACAGGGCTCAAGGTATGTGGACTCAGCAAGAGTCCACTCTTCAGATCAACGTTCTGGAGATCAGAGCACTGTATCTTGCTCTACAAGCCTTCCAGCAGTGGCTGGAAGGCAAGCAGATCCGTATTCAGTCGAACAACTCCACAGCGGTGGCATACATCAACCACCAAGGAGGAATTCGCAGTCTGCAAGCCTTCCAGGAAGTCCGGCGGATTCTGACGTGGTGGAAGACACGGCTTCCACCATATCCGCAGTTCACATCCCAGGCGTGGATAACTGGGAAGCAGACTTCCTCAGTCGCCAGGGTATGGACGCAGGGGAATGGTCTCTTCACCCGGACGTGTTTCAAGAGATCTGTCGCCGCTGGGGGATGCCGGACGTCCACCTAATGGCGTCTCGGCACAACAACAAGGTCCCAGTTTTCATGGCATGGTCTCACGATCACCGAGCTCTGGCGGCAGACGCCTTAGTTCAAGATTGGTCGCAGTTCCGGCTTCCTTATGTGTTTCCACCTCTGACTCTGTTGCCCAGAGTGCTGCGCAAGATCAGGTCCGACTGCCGCCGCGCCATCCTCGTCGCACCAGACTGGCCAAGGAGGTCGTGGTACCCGGATCTGTGGCACCTCGCGGTAGGCCAACCGTGGGCACTACCAGACCGACCAGACTTGCTATCTCAAGGGCCATTTTTCCATCAGAATTCTGCGGCCCTGAACCTGACTGTGTGGCCATTGAGTCCTGGATCCTAGCGGGTTCAGGATTGTCTCAAGAGGTCATTGCCACCATGAGACAGGCCAGAAAACCTACCTCCACCAAGATATACCACAGGACGTGGAAAATATTCTTGTCTTGGTGCTCTGCTCAGGGAGTCTCTCCCTGGCCATTTAGTTTGCCTACTTTTCTTTCCTTCCTGCAATCCGGGTTGGAAAAAGGTTTGTCGCTCAGCTCCCTCAAGGGGCAAGTCTCAGCGCTATCTGTATTTTTTCAGAAGCGCCTAGCACGACTTCCTCAGGGACGCACGTTCCTGCAAGGGGTCTGTCATATCGTCCCTCCTTACAAGCGGCCGTTAGAGCCCTGGGATCGGAACAGGGTTCTAATTGTTCTTCAGAAGCCGCCTTTCGAGCCTATGAGGGATGTTTCCCTTTCTCGCCTTTCACAGAAAGTGGCCTTTCTAGTAGCGGTCACGTCTCTCCGGAGAGTGTCCGAGCTAGCAGCGCTGTCATGCAAATCTCCCTTCCTGGTGATTCACCAGGACAAGGTGGTCTTGCGACCTATTCCGGAGTTTCTCCCTAAGGTGGTATCCCCGTTTCATCTTAATCAGGATATCTCCTTGCCTTCCTTGTGCCCTCATCCAGTTCATCAATGTGAAAAGGATTTGCATTGTTGGATCTCGTGAGAGCGCTCAGAATCTACATTTCCCGCACGGCGCCCCTGCACCGCTCGGATGCACTCTTTGTCCTTGTCGCTGGTCAGCGCAAAGGGTCGCAAGCTTCCAAATCCACCCTAGCTCGGTGGATCAAGGAACCAATTCTTGAAGCCTACCGTTCTGCTCGGCTTCCGGTTCCCTCAGGGCTGAAGGCCCATTCTACCAGAGCCGTGGGTGCGTCCTAGGCATTACGACACCAGGCTACGGCTCAGCAGGTGTGCCAGGCGACTACCTGGTCGAGTCTGCACACTTTTACCAAACACTATCAAGTGCATACCTACGCTTCGGCGGACGCCAGCCTAGGTAGACAAGTCCTTCAGGCGGCGACGGCCCACCTGTAGGGTAGGGCTGTTTTTACGGTCCTATCACGAGGGGTTATTATACCCACCCAGGGACTGCTTTTGGACGTCCCAATTGTCTGGGTCTCCCAATTAGGAGCGACAAAGAAGAAGGGAATTTTGTTTACTTACCGTAAATTCCTTTTCTTCTAGCTCCAATTGGGAGACCCAGCACCCGCCCTGTTTGCTTAGGGATTTTTGTTGGTTCGGGTACACATGTTGTTCATGTTGACTGGTTTCGGTTCTCCGATGTTCCTTCGGATTGAATTTGTTCTTAAACCGGTTATTGGCTTTCCTCCTTCTTGCTTTGGCACTAAAACTGAGGAACCCGTGATCCCACGGTGGGTGTATAGGCAGAAGGGGAGGGGCCTTACACTTTTAAGTGTAATGCTTTGTGTGGCCTCCGGAGGCAGTAGCTATACACCCAATTGTCTGGGTCTCCCAATTGGAGCTAGAAGAAAAGGAATTTACGGTAAGTAAACAAAATTCCCTTCTTTTAACCTCCGGATCCTGGTCCCCATTGTTATATGGGCACCGGATTCCGGAGCGGATCAGACTTTTTAAAATCTGGCAGTGATCCGCCGGTACCAGATTATTGGCTGTTCTCTAATAATGATGACTACTGTGCCTGTGAAGGACTTGTATTGGTGAAAATACACCTAACCTATTGTTAGAAATTACACCGCATGTGAGCTTGCCGAAGCAGTGTGTTGGTAGTCACACAAAACATACAAGCTCCATAAGAATCTGCGCAATGTAGGTGGTTACGCCTGTGCTGACAGCTAGATAATCTCAAAGGGTGCCCACTAAGGCTTCTCAGAATTAAAGCCAACCCGCATAGGTGGAGTAAAAACCAGGAAAATACAACGCATGTCCATAGTGTGCAGACAACATAAAGCTAAATTGATCACTGCAAAGGAATTAAGAATATACCCAAAAAACCCTCAGAAAACCGCATAAATAAAATTGACAGAATATAGCTGCACATGAGATGACCAAAATAGGTTGTAAAGCCCAAAGGTGGGAAAGTGTCTTTTAGAATATTATGCTGAACAAAGTAGAAAGGCAGAGCTGGCTGTTAGTGCCAGTGTGTGGTTATAGCAGCAGCTTGCTATGTACGGAGCGATGACTAAAGCTGTGACTGCCACACCTCTGACTGAAAGCCGGCAGATGGTGGTTAGAATAGACATAACATGGCATGTATGAATGCGTAAGAAGGTAAATCACCCTTTAATTATGCTAAGTTCATAAAATAAAGCTACATACTGCTACTTTGTCCACAGTGTTTGGCTACTATTTTAACAATGCAACATATTTTAAACATTTACGAAGTTAACCCCTAAGGCAGACTAGTTTTCAGTTTAGCCCCTTCCCGAGCGTGCTTTAAGTACATCACACATCACGAAGGTGTTAAGTCCATGCAGACTCCCTATTTGAAAATTCTCTAATTTCCATTTTTTTATGCTGACAAGATGGAAACTAGCAACATTTAGGTTTTGTCTCTTAAAGGCGTTGTCCTTTTTACCCATTAGCTGCATAACATTAGAACACTTTTTAACCTACAGATTAACCCCATATTTGTAGGTTTAGTGTTTAAGGATATTACTGGTTCCCATTTAAAGAAATTATCTTCTATAATATGGTCCTGCTCAAAGAAAACATCTATTCCTTATATCCACTTTTCTGAGATTTTTGTTGTTGTCACAGTGTGTGACAAGTATGGACATTTGATCATTTTACTCCTTATACGCATCCCTGTGGGGTTGGAGAATTGTATTCCCCACTAATAGTTTCCGACACAGGGAGGTTTCTACATTGCATGTAGAGGTATCCTCACATGGTGCAGAGAATTGCTTATTTCCGATTATTGTAAAATAAGAATGTGTAACTTGTGACTGTACTTTTTTTGTTGTGCTTGCAGGCCATGCCAGGAACATGGACATCACCGCCACTTGGAACTGCACATCTAAAATATGTTAATTGAGATGCAGCTGAACACAATTGAAGACTTGGATTGGGATGCCCAGAAGAATTTAAAAGGGTTGCAGACTACTTGGTCAACCCATTCTTAAATGCTAATTAAGTAATAATTAAAACAAAACCTTCTCCTTGCGCTGATGGGCTATAGCTGCGAGCGCAGGCAGATACAGTGCCTACATCGCTAGAACACCACCAGTCGAGGAGGAGAGTCTATTTACCTTTTTTTTTTTTTTTTTTTTCCCCCTTTTATTTTACAATTGAAGACTGTAGCATTTAAGAAGGGGTTGTCCAAGTAGTGGACAACCCCTCTAATGTTTTCTCAGTTACGGTTATTTGTTTTCTTAAATGCCACTTATGTTGGGGAAGTTACATTGTAAAAGCATATTTCAGCTTTACTCTTTTCTGATTGAAAACATCACTTCATACAATCCTGTTTAAAAGTAATGGTATACCTTCCATTTTTACATACACGGGCTATAATGACTTTCAGTTGAATTTAAGTTCTTGTTTTATGTTCCTCTTGTTTAAAATGACCATTCATCCCAAATATTTAATAAAACGTTTCTTCATAGTTTGTTTTTTTTGTCAATAAATTAACAAAAGTTGAATACATATATACTAATTATCAAGATCAAGCTGAAAACCTACAAATGGTGGTCTACTGAAATTTGACTCGGGGACAATCTGCAGTCTAGGCCAGGGATGTCCAATCTATTGGTGTCTCAGGGCCACTTTGTAAGAACCGTTTTCTTGGGTTGCACATTAAATACATAAGCACTTATGAAAGCGAAAAAGATCCATGCAAATCTTCATGGTTTCTGCCACCTCAGATAAGCAAATAAGTATTTGCATAATTAACAATTTATACAGCGGCCCATGTGGAGCGTGTTTTAAGTGTTGGGCAATTCCCAAGATTGCAATCGCTAATATAGAAAATTATAGTAAAAAACAATGCATCACTTGAGTTTGGTGTATACTGCACATAGGATACACTGAGACTGCTGTTTACATATCAAATAAGATACAGTGACACTGCTGTATAAATCATAGGCTACACTGAGATAGCTGTATATATCATGCAATACACTGAGACTGGATAATAGATTTACCAGACCCTGGAGATGCAAAGCTAAAAGAGCTGTAATCGTGGGACAGGAGAGTGGAGCACGCTGACTCCACACACAACATCCTGACAGTGGTCAGTGTCAGACTTAGGCCCCTTTCACATTGCGTTTCAGTGGCTTCGTCGGGGCATCCGTCTGAAATCCTACCCCTTCCCCCACAAAACTTGTTTCGGACGTATGCGCCGACAGGGCTATTGAGTATAATGGAGCAGACAGAGCAAGCGTATGCTCTGTCTTGCACCATTTTCGGGTCTATACGATTTCTGCAGGCGGATGCCCAGACATGGCAAACTACATTCGGGTGTCTGCCTGCAAAAAGCGTATACACCCGAAAATGGTGGAAGACAGGGCATACGCTTGCTCTGTCTGCTCCATTATACTCAATGCCCCTGTTGGCGCATACGTCCGAAACAAGTTTTATGGGGGGAGGGGCGGGATTTCGGACGTTTGCCCCAACGGAGCCACTGAAACGCATTGTGAAAGGGGCCTTTAATAGAGATGAGCGAACCGGTCGCGGTTCGGCTCGAGGTCGGTTCGCCGAACGGGGGTCCCGTTCGAGTTCGGTTCGTCGAACGTTCGACGAACCGAACTCGAGCCAATAGGCTATAATGGGAGGCAATCACAAACACATAAAAATGCATTATAAATGTACACAAACAGTTAATAAACATTGCCATAACACTTACCGGTCCTCGCGATCCCTTCTGCACTCTGTCTCCTGCCGCTATTCCATCCGATGGTCGCTGAATCCTCCCGGTGACGGCACTGCCAGCAGAGATGCAGGACCTATCGTGACGTCAAAATAGCCATGTGACCAGTCACGTGGCTATTATCTCATTGGCTACAGACTGGTCACATGACTATGACGCGTCATGTAGGACCTGCGAGTGCATCTCTCCGGTACACGGTGCACATATGTGTATCGCCGTGTACCTGCGACATGCTCTAGCACACGGTCGACTCCCCGTTCCGTTAGGGACCGGCTGACACAGCCGGTCATTAACGGAGATCACCGTTGCCATAGCAACGCAGTTAGCGGTGACGTCACCGCTAACCGCGGCTCCGAGAGCACCGTTGCTATGGTAACGCGTCTGTCAGCGTTACCGCTGTTACCGCTGACAGCCAGCACTGATCACTCACGGAGTGAAGGCTGCACGCTGCTTCCCGATTGTAGTGAGGATTGTACTGAGGATGAGGTTCCCCAGCCCCAAGTGATGAGCTGGTGAACCTCATCCTCACTACAATCGTCACTACTACTACACTAGAAAGAAAGAAGACAGAAGAGCAGGATCGTGGAGGGCTGACGGGGTAATAAAGATGGAGTCTCTAATGTGTCTGTGTATTTATTTCTATTAAAGTATTTTTTCTGTGTGGTGTTTTTTTTTTTTAACCCTTTATTGGAGATTCTTAATGGCCGGGTCAAACGTGCCTGACATTAAGAATCTCTGGCTTAATACTGGCTAGTAAAACAAAGCCAGTATTAACTCATGATTACCCAACAAGCCACCCAGCTCCAGGGCTGTTGGAAGAGTTGGATACAGCGCCAGATGATGGCGCTTCTATGAGAGCGCCATTTTCTGGGACGGCTGCGGACTGCAATTCGCAGCAGAGGCGCCCAGAAACCTCGGGCTATCCTGTGCTGCGGATTCCAATCCCCAGCTGCCTAGTTGTACCCGGCTGGACACAAAAATGGGGCGAAGCCCACGTCATTTGTTTTTTAATTATTTCATGAAATAAGTGAAATAATTAAAAAAAAAAAAAAAACGGGCTTCCCTATAATTTTGGTTCCCAGCCGGGTACAAATAGGCAACTGGGGGTTGGAGGCAGCCCGTGGCTGCCTGCTGTACCTGACTAGCATACAAAAATATGGCGAAGCCCACGTCATTTTTTTGGTGGGCAAAAAAATTCTGCATACAGTCCTGGATGGAGTATGCTGAGCCTTGTAGTTCTGCAGCTGCTGTCTGCTCTTCTCCATACAGACAGCAGCTGCAGAACTACAAGGCTCAGCATACTCCATCCAGGACTGTATGCAGAAGTTTTTTGCCCACTGAAAAAATTGTGGTCTTCGCCATATTTTTGTATGCTAGCCAGGTACAGCAGGCAGGTACGGCTGCCCCCAACCCCCAGTTGCCTATTTGTACCCGGCTGGGAACCAAAAATAAAGGGAAGCCCTTTTTTTTATTCATGAATTTCATGAAATAATTAGAAAACAAATGACGTAGGCTTCGCCCCATTTTTGTGTCCAGCCAGGTACAACTAGGCAGCTGGGGATTGGAATGCGCAGCACAGGTTGGCCTGAGCTTTCTGGGCCCCACTGCTGCGAATTGCAGTCTGCAGCCGCCTCAGAAAATGGCATTTTCATAGAAGCGCCATCTTCTGGCGCTGTATCCAACTCTTCCAGCACCTGCCTGCTATACCTGGCTAGCATACAAAAATATGGCGAAGCTCACGTCCTTTTTTTGTAGTTTTTTGGCAAAAAAAATAAAAAATGCTTCCCTGGATTTTCCATTGCCAGTGAAGGTAACACCAAGCAGTGGGGGTTAGCAGCCAGTAGCTGCTTGGATTACCCTTAGCTAGCAATACAAAAAATGCAGCAGGAGCCCATATATATTTTTTTTAATTAATTATTTAAATAACTAAAAATAAAATGGGCTTCCCTGTATTTTGATTGCTGGACATCACAGTGCTGTAAAAATAAATCTTTAAAAAAATGACGTAGCGCTCCGCGGTATTTTTGATTCTCAGCGCAGATAAAGCAGACAGCTATGGGTTGCCACCCCCATCTGCCTGCCGTTACCTTGGTTGGCAATCAAAATACAGGGAAGCCCATTAATTTTTTCTATTTAAAAAATAGTTAAAAAAAAAATGACGTTGGGTCCCCCCATTTTTGATAGCCAGCTAGGGTAAAGCAGACGGCTGTAACCTGAAAACCACAGCTGGCAGCTTTACCGTGGTTGGGGATCCAATGTGGAGGTCCCCTCAGGCTCTTTTTTTATAATTATTTTATAAATATTAATAATTACACAATAAAAGTAGGGTCCCCCCCAAATTGGATCACCAGCCAAGGTAAAGCGGACAGCTGTGGTCTGGTATTCTCAGGGTGGGAAGGTCCATAGTTATTGAGCCTTCACAGCCTAAAAATAGCAGGCCGCAGGTACCCCAGACGTGGCGCATCCACTAGATGCGCCAATCCTGGCGCTTCACCCCAGCTCATCCCGTGCCCTGGTGCAGTGGCAAACGGGGTAATAAATCGGGTTGATACCAGCTGTAAAGTAACCTGAGATCAAGCCCAGCAGTTTGTGATGTCATGGCGTCTATTAGATACCCAACATCATAAACTGTCAGTACTAACAAAAAAAAAAAATCGACAAAAGAAATTTATTTGAAAAAACAGTCCCCAAAACATTTCCTCTTTCACCAATTTATTGTAAGAAAAAAAATAAAGGGGTCCCACGACGACTCTGGACCGTCTAGAATATGGGGGGGAGACACTCAGGGAACGTATCCCCCATTTTCTAGGAGTGCGGACCCTTCATGTGAGGAGTGTGGGTGCAATGAATCTGCACTCACTCTTCTCGGGTCCACAGCAGCAGAGTCCATGTCGTAATGGTTGCTACCAAAGCTGCAATGCCCTGCTCATGAGGTAAGGGCATGCCTAATCGGGAGAACTACTGTAGAGGAAGCTCTGCTCACTGGTATATAGGTGCTCAGAGGTAATAATAGATAAAATTGGTGAGTAACCTCGGCACTCTAAATCTCCCAGACTAAGTCAGTAAGTCACAACGGATAGTAAAGCAAAATCACTCTTTATTGGTCCGTATTAAGAAAAAAAATTTTTTCATAAGCATATATGTTTTTGTCCAAAACAAGTTACAAATGACGTTTCGGCCTGAGCCTTCGTCAGATTGGACTTATCTGCATGTAATCATGAAAAATGACAATAATCAGTATCACATAAGAGTGAGAGAACAATAACATAAATTCGAACAATGTAGAGGTACAATTGGGATGCAGCAAAAAAATTGCAACACAGCAAGAAATGAAACACATGATACAAATGTCATAATACAGTACAAGGACAATATAGTAATGACAAATATGGGGTCAGAGTAGGCTTAGACAGCTCTGGTACGAAAGAGATGTCAATCATAAAGTAACATGTGCAGTAGGTGTAGAGCTACACTATGCATGGCAGAGCTAATGGGTAGACTGACCATAGAAAAAGAACGGAGAAAAAGTGGAGAAAAAGGGGAGCACCCTTTGGTGCCTTTCATGTGGCACTAAGGGATGCTTAGCTTTGTATTTAGCGAAAAAAAATGAAAAAAAAAAATGACGTAGGGTTCCCCCTAGTTTTGTAGCCAGCTAGGGTAAAGCAGACGGCTGCAGCCTGCAGACCACAGCTGGCAACCTCACCTTGGCTGGTAATCCAAAACTGAGGGCACCCCACGCTGTTATTTTAAATTAAATAAATAATAAAAAAAAACACGTAGGGGTCCCCCAAAATTGGATCACCAGCCAAGGTAAAGCAGACAGCTGGAGCCTGATATTCTCAGACTAGGGAGGTCCATGGTTATTGGACTCTCCCCAGCCTAAAAATAGCAGGCCGCAGCCGCCCCAGAAGTGGCGCATCCATTAGATGCGCCAATCCTGGTGCTTCGCCCCAGCTCATCCCGCGCCCTGGTGCGGTGGCATACGGGGTAATATATGGGGTTAATACCAGATGTGTAATGTCACCTGGCATCAAGCCCTGGGGTTGGTGAGGTCAGGCGTCTATCAGATACCCGACGTCACCAACCCAGTCAGTAATAAAAAAAAAAATAGACGACAAACACATTTTTATTTGAAAAAACACTCCCCAAAACATTCCCTCTTTAACCAATTTATTAGAATGAAAAACAAATCCAGGTCTGGTGTAATCCAAGGGGTTGCCATGACGATCCACACTGTCCCAGTCAATGAAGAGCAGGATGTTCCCCATTGGCTGGGAGAGCAGTGCAGTGACCTGAGCTAACATCAATGGGTCAGCCCAGGTCACTGCAGGGGGATGACAAGTGCTGCTGTCAGCGAGGTACATTACCTGTGCTGATCTCCAGCACACTGACAGCCCCTGTCACTGAGTTCAATGACCGGCGCCTTCACACCAAGTATCGCGAGAGGCCCGTGACGTCACCGCTAGTCAGTCTCGGGTCGGAAGCGAGAGAAGGTGATGTGACAAGCGGCGGCCATGGAGGACAGTGACAGCGCTGAGGTCGGGATGGCGGGACTTCAGCACCGCAGGTAAGCCGAGCGGGACCATGTGTGTGTGTGTGTGTGTGTGTGTGTGTGTGTGTGTACATGCCGCGGGCAGGAGGGGGCGGAGCGAGCTGAGCGGGGAAGTGTGGGCTTCCTGCACGTAACTAGGATAAACATCGGGTTACTAACCAAAGCGCTTTGCTTGGATACCCGATGTTTATCTTGGTTACCAGCTTCTGGCAGGCTGCTAGCGATGGCTCCTGCACACTGTAGCTGTAAAAAGCCCTGCTTTTTGCTGCTAGAACCGTTCTCGAACGTATCTAGAACTATCGAGCTTTTGCAAAAAGCTCGAGTTCTAGTTCGATCTCGAACAGCCCCCAAAATCACTCGAGCTTAGAACTGGAGAACCGCGAACCGCGCTCAACTCTAGCCTTTAACCCGGTCTTCTGTGCAAGGTGTCGTTGAGTAAAGAGCTGTATGTGCACACTGATCTAAATGAAAATTAACGTTTTCGTAGTCTGTCCCATAGCCCACAGGAAATAAGATTTGGGTCACAAACAGCTATCCTGGACAGTCTTGATGAAAGTTCTAACTGTGGTGTAGTGGTAAACTACACAATAGGACTAGGCTGTTAAAAAGAATGTAATGAGAAAATGTCATTAGTTTTAAATCAGATTTTTGTTTTCACATTTTTCATTGTGATCTATATTAGGGGGTCTCAAACACATGGGCCACATACACCTGAGACTACTTCTAAAGGCCCGCAGGCACGTAGTCCTCATTGATGATGGAGGCCCAGTGCATGAGCACCGCCGACGCCCGCGCTTTACTTCAGTTAAATGTATAGCCAGCATCGTGAAGAGGCAAGCTTTCTGCACAGCTATACTAATGGCAGCCACCTGTCAGAGGCAAGCTGCTAACGTCTGTGTATGACTTGAGCTGCTGGCCTCTGATTGGCTGGCGGTTGCCATTGGAATAGCTGTGTAGAGAGGTTGACTCTGTTCGGCACCGACAATGCACTCAACTGAAATAAAGCGCAGACTGTGACTGGGCCAAGATGGGCCCCCTACACTGGGCCAAGATAGTCAAGGTACATACCTGAGGGCCGCAAGAAGCAGAAAAGCAGAACGAAGGACAGATGAGCAGAATTTTATTTTATTTATTTTTTTTGGGTGTATGGGAAGAATGACACAATAGGGAAAATTACTACAGGATGGGATACATCACTGCAGCATGGGGACAAAATTACTACTTGGTGCTAATTGTAAGACAATATTACTTGTCATGTCAAGTCATGCTTTTATTCTTTTTTTTGTTTACATTTTTTCCCCCACTTTTTTTTTTTAACCTTTTTTCTATTTGTTATGGCCACATCCCTAAAGACCCAGGCTATGAAACTGTAACCATAATCCATATGATGAATACCTTTTAAAAAATTAAACTAGAGAAGAAAAAAAATATATATTATTTTTTTTTTGTATGTGCAGCCCATCTACCCAGCCAAGCTTGAGACCCCTGCTCTATATGTAAACTTGTGCATTCAAAAGTTTGAATATGTCTAACTGTTGTGCTGAAAGTACTGAAACATTCAACTTGCTGTTCTTCAAGGAACTTAATGGCAAAATTTACAACAGGTGTTTAATCCATAAAAAGCCCAATAAATTTTGGGGTTCAATTAGAATTATGTTTAAAAAGTTTGTCACATCATGCTGTTCACATTTTGATATCATTAGACCAAGACATCACCTAACAATTAATCAACAGTACCTTGCCATTGCTTTGAAGCAGAATGTTTTGCTTAGTGTCATTGGTTGCAACAGAGATACAGAGAGACTAAAGCAGGGGTCTCAAACTCGGCCGGGTGTATGGGCCGCACACAGAAAAAAAATAATTTGAGGGGCCGCATTTTTTTCAGGACAAAGTGACATTGTTAGTGGTACCATTTTTTCTTTCTATACACCTTTGGATCACTGTTTTTGAACATTTTTCATTTGTCTATTATAACAAATGTGTACTTTGTTTTTGTATGAATATATATTATATAAAAATATATATTATAAAACACATTTTTTTTTTATTTACATTTTTTCTTCTTTTTGTAAGTAATACAGTTTTACAATAAGCACCGTATAGTAATTTTGGCCAACATCTTGTAGTAATGTGCCCCATCCTGTTCCCCATTATGTAAAAATGTGCGCATCCTTGCCCCTTGTAGCAATGTGCCCCATGCAGGTCCTCTTCTTGTATTATGCCTCCATGCAGCTCCCCTTCTTGTAGTAATGTGCCCCATGCAGGACTCCTTTTTGTAGTAATGTGTGCTCATTCAGGTCCCCTTCTTATAATAATGTGCCCAATGCAGGTCCCCTACTTGTGGTAATGTGCCCCATATGCAGATCCCCTTCTTGTGGTAATGTGCTTCATGCAGGTCGTCTTCTTGTAGTAAAAACACACACGCACGCACACACACACACTCTCTATTGAGCCTCAGCTAACACACGTACACACACCCTGTGCAGCCTCAGCTAACACATGTGTACACACACCATGTGGAGCCTCAGCTAACACATGTGTACACACACCATGTGGAGCCTCAGCCAGCAACACAATCACACACACCCTGTGCAGCCTTAGCTAGCAACACACACACACACACACACACACACACCTCTGAGGCTGCACAGGGTGTGTGTGTGTGTGTGTTGCTAGCTGAGGCTGCACAGGGTGTGTGTGTGTGTGTGTTGCTAGCTGAGGCTGCACAGGGTGTATGTGTGATTCTGTTGCTGGCTGAGGCTGCACAGGGTGTGTGTACGTGTGTGTTAGCTGAGGCTGCACAGGGTAACACACACGTACACACACCCTGTGCAGCCTCAGCCAGCAACAAAATCACACATACACACACACACCCTGTGCAGCCTCTGCTAGCAACACACACACACCCTGTGCAGCCTCAGCCAGCAACAGAATCACACACGTACACACCCTGTGCAGCCTCAGCCAGCAACAGAATCACACACCCACACCCTGTGCAGCCTCAGCCAGCAACGCAAACACACACACACACACACACACACCCTGTGCAGCCTCAGCCAGCAACGCAAACACACACACACACACCCTGTGCAGCCTCAGCCAGCAACGCAAACACACACACACACACACACACACCCTCAGCTAGCAACACACACGTACACACACCCTGTGCAGCCTCTGCTAGCAACACACACACACCCTGTGCAGCCTCTGCTAGCAACACACACACACCCTGTGCAGCCTCTGCTAGCAACACACACACACACCCTGTGCAGCCTTAGCTAGCAACACACACACACACACACCCACCCAGTGCAGCCTCAGCCAGCAACGCGATCACACATACATACATACACACACACACACACACCCTGTGCAGCCTCAGCTAACACACGTACACACACCCTGTGCAGCCTCAGCCAGCAACAGAATCACACACGTACACACCCTGTGCAGCCTCAGCCAGCAAAAGAATCACACACACACCCACACCCTGTGCAGCCTCAGCCAGCAACGCAAACACACACACACACACACACACACACCCTGTGCAGCCTCTGCTAGCAGCGCAAACACACACACACCCTCAGCTAGCAACACACACGTACACACACCCTTTGCAGCCTCAGCCAGCAACAGAATCACACACACCCACACCCTGTGCAGCCTCAGCCAGCAACGCAAACACACACACACACACACACACACACCCTGTGCAGCCTCTGCTAGCAACACACACACACCCTGTGCAGCCTCAGCCAGCAACAGAATCACACACACCCACACCCTGTGCAGCCTCAGCCAGCAACGCAAACACACACACACCCTGTGCAGCCTCTGCTAGCAACACACACACACCTTGTGCAGCCTCAGCCAGCAACAGAATCACACACACCCTGTGCAGCCTTAGCTAGCAACATACACACACCCTGTGCAGCCTCTGCTAGCAACACACACACACCCAGTGCAGCCTCAGCCATCAACGCAATCACACATACATACACACACACACACTGTGCAGCCTCAGCTAACACACGTACACACACCCTGTGCAGCCTCAGCCAGCAACAGAATCACACACGTACACACCCTGTGCAGCCTCAGCCAGCAACAGAATGACACACGTACACACCCTGTGCAGCCTCAGCCAGCAACAGAATCACACACACCCTGTGCAGCCTCACCCAGCAACGCAAACACACACACACACACGTCCACACACCCCGTGCAGCCTCAGCCAGCAACAAAATCACACACACACACACACACACACACCCTGTGCAGCTTCAGCCAGCAACAGAATCACACAAACCCTGTGCAGCCTCAGCCAGCAACAGAATCACACACACACACACACCCTGTGCAGCCTCAGCCAGCAACAGAATCTCACACACCCTGTGCAGCCTCAGCCAGCAATAGAATCACACACACACACACCCTCAGCTAGCAACACACACGTACACACACCCTGTGCAGCCTCAGCCAGCAACAGAATCACACACGTACACACCCTGTGCAGCCTCAGCCAGCAACAGAACCACACACACACACACCCTGTGCAGCCTCAGCCAGCAACGCAAACACACACACACACACACCCTCAGCTAGCAACACACATGTACACACACCCTGTGCAGCCTCAGCCAGCAACAGAATCACACACACACCCACACCCTGTGCAGCCTCAGCCAGCAACGCAAACACACACACACACACACACACACACACACACAAACCCTCAGCTAGCAACACACACGTACACACAGCCTGTGCAGCCTCAGCCAGCAACAGAATCACACACACACACCCACACCCTGTGCAGCCTCAGCCAGCAACGCAAACACACACACACACACACACACACACCCTCAGCTAGCAACACACACGTACACACACCCTGCGCAGCCTCAGCCAGCAACAGAATCACACACACACACACACCCACACCCTGTGCAGCCTCAGCCAGCAACGCAAACACACACACACACACACACTCAGCTAGCAACACACACGTACACACACCCTGTGCAGCCTCTGCTAGCAACACACACACACACACACACACCCTGTGCAGCCTCTGCTAGCAACACACGTCCACACACCCCGTGCAGCCTCAGCCAGCAACAAAATCACACACACACACCCCCAGTGCAGCCTCAGCCAGCAACAAAATCACACATACAAACACACACACACACACACCCTGTGCAGCCTTAGCTAGCAACACACACCCTGTGCAGCCTTAGCTAGCAACACACAAACACACCCTGTGCAACCTTAGCTAGCAACACACACACACACACCCTGTGCAGCCTCTGCTAGCAACACACACACCCAGTGCAGCCTCAGCCAGCAACGCAATCGCACATACATACACACACAGACACACTCTATTGAGCCTCAGCTAGCAACACACACCCTGTGCAGCCTCAGCTAACACACGTACACACACCCTGTGCAGCCTCAGCCAGCAACAGAATCACACACGTACACACCCTGTGCAGCCTCAGCCAGCAACAGAATCACACACACACACACACCCACACCCTGTGCAGCCTCAGCCAGCAACGCACACACACACACACACACACACACACACACCCTCAGCTAGCAACACACACGTACACACACCCTGTGCAGCCTCAGCCAGCAACACACACACACCCTGTGCAGCCTCTGCTAGCAACACACACACACACCCTGTGCAGCCTCTGCTAGCAACACACACACACCCTGTGCAGCCTCTGCTAGCAACACACACACACACACACACACACCCTGTGCAGCCTCTGCTAGCAACACACACACACACCCTGTGCAGCCTCTGCTAGCAACACACACCCTGTGCAGCCTCAGCTAACACACACGTCCACACCCCCAGTGCAGCCTCAGCCAGCAACAAAATCACACACACACACACACACACCCACACCCCCAGTGCAGCCTCAGCCAGCAACAAAATCACACATACATATATACACACACACACACACACACACACACACACACCCTGTGCAGCCTCTGCTAGCAACACACACACCCTGTGCAGCCTCAGCCAGCAACAGAATCACACCCACCCTGTGCAGCCTTAGCTAGCAACACACACACACCCTGTGCTGCCTCTGCTAGCAACGCAATCACACATACACACACACACACACACACACCCTGTGCAGCCTCTGGTAGCAACGCAAACACACACACACAGCTAGCAACACACACGTACACACACACCCTGTGCAGCCTCAGCCAGCAACAGAATCACACACACACCCCCACACCCTGTGCAGCCTCTGCTAGCAACACACACACACACACACACACACACCCTGTGCAGCCTCTGCTAGCAACACACACACACACACCCTGTGCAGCCTCAGCTAACACACTCGTCCACACACCCCGTGCAGCCTCAGCCAGCAACAAAATCACACACACACACACACACACACACACACACCCAGTGCAGCCTCAGCCAGTAACAAAATCACACATACATACACACACACACACACACACACACCCTGTGCAGCCTCTGCTAGCAACACACACACCCTGTGCAGCCTCAGCCAGCAACAGAATCACACACACCCTGTGCAGCCTTAGCTAGCAACACACACACACCCTGTGCAGCCTCAGCTAACACATGTACACACACCCTGTGCAGCCTCAGCCAGCAACAGAATCACACACACACACACACACACGCACACCCTGTGCAGCCTCAGCCAGCAACGCAAACACACACACACCCTCAGCTAGCAACACACACGTACACACCCTGTGCAGCCTCAGCCAGCAACAGAATCACACACCCACACCCTGTGCAGCCTCTGCTAGCAACACACACACACCCTGTGCAGCCAATGCTAGCAACACACACACACACACACACACACACACACACCCTGTGCAGCCTCAGCTAACACACACGTCCACACACCCCGTGCAGCCTCAGCCAGCAACAAAATCACACACACACACACACCCCGCCAGTGCAGCCTCAGCCAGCAACAAAATCACACACACACACACACACACACACACCCTGTGCAGCCTTAGCTAGCAACACACACACACCCTGTGCAGCCTCTGCTAGCAACACACACACACCCAGTGCAGCCTCAGCCAGCAACGCAATCACACATACATACACACACACACACACACACACACACACACACACCCTGTGCAGCCTCAGCTAACACACGTACACACACCCTGTGCAGCCTCAGCCAGCAACAGAATCACACACGTACACACCCTGTGCAGCCTCAGCCAGCAACAGAATCACACACACACACACACACACACACACACACACACACACCCTGTGCAGCCTCAGCCAGCAACGCAAACACACACACACACACACACCCTGTGCAGCCTCAGCCAGCAACGCAAACACACACACACACACCCTCAGCTAGCAACGCAAACACACACACACACCCTCAGCTAGCAACACACACGTACACACCCTGTGCAGCCTCAGCCAGCAACAAACTCACACACACACCCACACCCTGTGTAGCCTCTGCTAGCAACACACACCCTGTGCAGCCTCTGCTAGCAACACACACACACACCCTGTGCAGCCTCTGCTAGCAACACACACACACACACCCTGTGCAGCCTCTGCTAGCAACACACACACACCCTGTGCAGCCTCAGCCAGCAACAGAATCACACACACCCTGTGCAGCCTTAGCTAACACACACGTCCAGACACCCCGTGCAGCCTCAGCCAGCAACAAAATCACTCATACATACACACACACACCCTGTGCAGCCTCTGCTAGCAACACACACACACACACCCTGTGCAGCCTCAGCTAACACACACGTCCACACACACACACCCACACTCTGTGCAGCCTCTGCTAGCAACACACACACACCCTGTGCAGCCTCAGCCAGCAACAAAATCACACACACACACACCCCCAGTGCAGCCTCAGCCAGCAACAAAATCACACATACATACAAACACACACACACACACACACACACACACACACCCTGTGCAGCCTCAGCCAGCAACGCAAACACACACACACCCTCAGCTAGCAACACACACGTACACACACCCTGTGCAGCTTCAGCCAGCAACAGAATCACACACACACACACACACACACCCACACCCTGTGCAGCCTCTGCTAGCAACGCACACACACCCTGTGCAGCCTCTGCTAGCAACACACACACACACACCCTGTGCAGCCTCTGCTAGCAACACACACACACACACACCCTGTGCAGCCTCAGCCAGCAACAGAATCACACACCCACACCCTGTGCAGCCTCTGCTAGCAACACACACACACCCTGTGCAGCCAATGCTAGCAACACACACACACACACACACACACCCTGTGCAGCCTCAGCTAACACACACGTCCACACACCCCGTGCAGCCTCAGCCAGCAACAAAATCACACACACACACACACCCCGCCAGTGCAGCCTCAGCCAGCAACAAAATCACACACACACACACACACACACACACCCTGTGCAGCCTTAGCTAGCAACACACACACACCCTGTGCAGCCTCTGCTAGCAACACACACACACCCAGTGCAGCCTCAGCCAGCAACGCAATCACACATACATACACACACACACACACACACACACACCCTGTGCAGCCTCAGCTAACACACGTACACACACCCTGTGCAGCCTCAGCCAGCAACAGAATCACACACGTACACACCCTGTGCAGCCTCAGCCAGCAACAGAATCACACACACACACACACACACACACACACACACACACACACACCCTGTGCAGCCTCAGCCAGCAACGCAAACACACACACACACACACACCCTGTGCAGCCTCAGCCAGCAACGCAAACACACACACACACACCCTCAGCTAGCAACGCAAACACACACACACACCCTCAGCTAGCAACACACACGTACACACCCTGTGCAGCCTCAGCCAGCAACAAACTCACACACACACCCACACCCTGTGTAGCCTCTGCTAGCAACACACACCCTGTGCAGCCTCTGCTAGCAACACACACACACACCCTGTGCAGCCTCTGCTAGCAACACACACACACACACACACCCTGTGCAGCCTCTGCTAGCAACACACACACACCCTGTGCAGCCTCAGCCAGCAACAGAATCACACACACCCTGTGCAGCCTCAGCTAACACACACGTCCACACACACACACCCACACTCTGTGCAGCCTCTGCTAGCAACACACACACACCCTGTGCAGCCTCAGCCAGCAACAAAATCACACACACACACACACCCCCAGTGCAGCCTCAGCCAGCAACAAAATCACACATACATACAAACACACACACACACACACACCCTGTGCAGCCTCAGCCAGCAACGCAAACACACACACACCCTCAGCTAGCAACACACACGTACACACACCCTGTGCAGCTTCAGCCAGCAACAGAATCACACACACACACACACACACCCACACCCTGTGCAGCCTCTGCTAGCAACGCACACACACCCTGTGCAGCCTCTGCTAGCAACACACACACACACACCCTGTGCAGCCTCTGCTAGCAACACACACACACACACACCCTGTGCAGCCTCTGCTAGCAACACACACCCTGTGCAGCCTCAGCTAACACACACGTCCACACACCCCGTGCAGCCTCAGCCAGCAACAAAATCACACACACACACCCCCAGTGCAGCCTCAGCCAGCAACAAAATCACACATACACACACACACCCTGTGCAGCCTCAGCCAGCAACAAAATCACACACACACACACCCCCAGTGCAGCCTCAGCCAGCAACAAAATCACACATACACACACACACCCTGTGCAGCCTCTGCTAGCAACACACACACACACACACCCTGTGCAGCCTCTGCTAGCAACACACACACACACACACCCTGTGCAGCCTCTGCTAGCAACACACACACACACACCCTGTGCAGCCTCTGCTAGCAACACACACACACACACACCCTGTGCAGCCTCTGCTAGCAACACACACACACCCTGTACAGCCTCTGCTAGCAACACACACACACCCTGTGCAGCCTCAGCCAGCAACAGAATCACACACACCCTGTGCAGCCTTAGCTAGCAACACACACACACACACCCAGTGCAGCCTCAGCCAGCAACGCAATCACACATACATACGCACACACACACACCCTGTGCAGCCTCAGCTAACACACGTACACACACTCTGTGCAGCCTCAGCCAGCAACAGAATCACACACACACACACCCACACCCTGTGCAGCCTCAGCTAACACACGTACACACACCCTGTGCAGCCTCAGCCAGCAACAGAATCACACACACACACCCACACCCTGTGCAGCCTCAGCCAGCAACGCAAACACACACACACACACACACACACACACACACCCTGTACAGCCTCAGCCAGCAACGCAAACACACACACACACACACACACACACACACCCTCAGCTAGCAACACACACGTACACACACCCTGTGCAGCCTCAGCCAGCAACAGAATCACACACACACACCCACACCCTGTGCAGCCTCTGCTAGCAACACACACACACACACCCTGTGCAGCCTCTGCTAGCAACACACACACACACCCTGTGCAGCCTCAGCTAACACACACGTCCACACACACACCCACACTCTGTGCAGCCTCTGCTAGCAACACACACACACACCCTGTGCAGCCTCAGCCAGCAACAAAATCACACACACACACACACACACACACACACCCAGTGCAGCCTCAGCCAGCAACAAAATCACACATACATACACACACACACACACACACACACACCCTGTGCAGCCTCAGCCAGCAACGCAAACACACACACACACCCTCAGCTAGCAACACACACGTACACACACCCTGTGCAGCCTCAGCCAGCAACAGAATCACACACACACACACCCACACCCTGTGCAGCCTCTGCTAGCAACACACCCACACCCTGTGCAGCCTCTGCTAGCAACACACCCACACCCTGTGCAGCCTCTGCTAGCAACACACACACACCCTGTGCAGCCTCTGCTAGCAACACACACACACCCTGTGCAGCCTCTGCTAGCAACACACACACACCCTGTGCAGCCTCTGCTAGCAACACACACACACACACCCTGTGCAGCCTCTGCTAGCAACACACACACCCTGTGCAGCCTCAGCTAACACACACGTCCACACACCCCGTGCAGCTTCAGCCAGCAACAAAATCACACATACATACACACACACACACCCTGTGCAGCCTCAGCCAGCAACAGAATCACACACACCCTGTGCAGCCTTAGCTAGCAACACACACACACACACCCAGTGCAGCCTTAGCCAGCAACGCAGTCACACATGCATACACACACACACACACACACCCTGTGCAGCCTCAGCTAATACACGTACACACACCCTGTGCAGCCTTAGCCAGCAACAGAATCACACACGTACACACCCTGTGCAGCCTCAGCCAGCAACAGAATCACACAAACACACCCACACCCTGTGCAGCCTCAGCCAGCAACGCAAACACACACACACACACCCTGTGCAGCCTCAGCCAGCAACGCAAACACACACACACACACACACACACACACACACACACACCCTCAGCTAGCAACACACACGTACACACACCCTGTGCAGCCTCAGCCAGCAACAGAATCACACACACACACCCACACCCTGTGCAGCCTCAGCCAGCAACGCAAACACACACACACACACACAGCCTGTGCAGCCTCAGCCAGCAACAGAATCACACACACACACCCACACACACACCCTGTGCAGCCTCAGCCAGCAACAGAATCACACACACACACCCACACCCTGTGCAGCCTCAGCCAGCAACAGAATCACACACACACACCCACACCCTGTGCAGCCTCTGCTAGCAACACACACACACACCCTGTGCAGCCTCTGCTAGCAACACACACACACCCTGTGCAGCCTCAGCTAACACACACGTCCACACACCCCGTGCAGCCTCAGCCAGCAACAAAATCACACACACACTCACCCCCAGTGCAGCCTCAGCCAGCAACAAAATCACACATACACACACACACACACCCTGTGCAGCCTCTGCTAGCAACACACACACACACCCTGTGCAGCCTCAGCCAGCAACAGAATCACACACACCCTGTGCAGCCTTAGCTAGCAACACACACACACACACACACCCAGTGCAGCCTCAGCCAGCAACGCAATCACACATACATACACACACACACACACACACACACACCCTGTGCAGCCTCAGCTAACACACGTACACACACCCTGTGCAGCCTCAGCCAGCAACAGAATCACACACGTACACACGCTGTGCAGCCTGAGCCAGCAACAGAATCACACCCACACCCTGTGCAGCCTCAGCCAGCAACGCAAACACACACACACACACACACTCACACCCTCAGCTAGCAACACACACGTACACACACCCTGTGCAGCCTCAGCCAGCAACAGAATCACACACACCCACACCCTGTGCAGCCTCAGCCAGCAACGCAAACACACACACACACACACACACCCTGTGCAGCCTCAGCCAGCAACGCAAACACACACACACCCTGTGCAGCCTCAGCCAGCAACGCAAACACACACACACCCTGTGCAGCCTCTGCTAGCAACACACACACACCCTGTGCAGCCTCAGCCAGCAACAGAATCACACACACCCTGTGCAGCCTTAGCTAGCAACATAATCACACACACACACACACACACACACACACACACACACCCTGTGCAGCCTCAGCCAGCAACAGAATCACACATACCCACACCCTGTGCAGCCTCTGCTAGCAACACACACACACCCTGTGCAGCCTCAGCTAACACACACGTCCACACACCCCGTGCAGCCTCAGCCAGCAACAAAATCACACATACATACACACACACACACCCTGTGCAGCCTCTGCTAGCAACACACACACACCCTGTGCAGCCTCAGCCAGCAACAGAATCACACACACCCTGTGCAGCCTTAGCTAGCAACATTCACACACACCCAGTGCAGCCTCAGCCAGCAACGCAATCACACATACATACACACACACACACACACACACCCCCTGTGCAGCCTCAGCTAACACACGTACACACACCCTGTGCAGCCTCAGCCAGCAACAGAATCACACACGTACACACCCTGTGCAGCCTCAGCCAGCAACAGAATCACACACACACCCACACCCACACCCTGTGCAGCCTCAGCCAGCAACGCAAACACACACACACACACACACACACCCTCAGCTAGCAACACACACGTACACACACCCTGTGCAGCCTCAGCCAGCAACAGAATCACACACACACACACCCACACCCTGTGCAGCCTCAGCCAGCAACGCAAACACACACACACACACACACCCTGTGCAGCCTCAGCCAGCAACGCGCACACACACACACACACACACACACACACCCTGTGCAGCCTCTGCTAGCAACACACACACACCCAGTGCAGCCTCAGCCAGCAACAGAATCACACACACACACACACACACCCACACCCTGTGCAGCCTCAGCTAGCAACGCAAACGCAAACACACACACACACACACACACACCCTGTGCAGCCTCAGCCAGCAACGTAAACACACACACACACACACACACATACACACACACCCTCGGCTAGCAACACACACCCTGTGCAGCCTCAGCCAGCAACAGAATCACACACACACACCCACACCCTATGCAGCCTCTGCTAGCAAGACACACACACACACAAACACACACCCTGTGCAGCCTCTGCTAGCAACACACGTCCACACACCCCGTGCAGCCTCTACCAGCAACAAAATCTCACACACACACCCCCAGTGCAGCCTCTGCCAGCAACAAAATCACACATACACACACACACACCCTGTACAGCCTTAGCTAGCAACACACACACACACCCTGTGCAGCCTCAGCTAACACAAACGTCCACACACCCCGTGCAGCCTCAGCCAGCAACAAAATCACACATACATACATACATACACACACACACACACACACCCTGTGCAGCCTCTGCTAGCAACACACACACACCCTGTGCAGCCTCAGCCAGCAACAGAATCACACACACCCTGTGCAGCCTTAGCTAGCAACACGCCCACACACACCCAGTGCAGCCTCAGCCAGCAACGCAATCACACATACATACACACACACACACACACACCCTGTGCAGCCTCAGCTAACACACGTACACACACCCTGTGCAGCCTCAGCCAGCAACAGAATCACACACGTACACACCCTGTGCAGCCTCAGCCAGCAACAGAATCACACACACACACCCACACCCACACCCTGTGCAGCCTCAGCCAGCAACGCAAACACACACACACACACACCCTGTGCAGCCTCAGCCAGCAACGCAAACACACACACACACACACACACACACACACACCCTCAGCTAGCAACACACACGTACACACACCCTGTGCAGCCTCAGCCAGCAACAGAATCACACACACCCACACCCTGTGCAGCCTCAGCCAGCAATGCAAACACACACACACACCCTGTGCAGCCTCAGCCAGCAACAGAATCACACACACCCACACCCTGTGCAGCCTCTGCTAGCAACACACACACACCCTGTGCAGCCTCTGCTAGCAACACACACACACACCCTGTGCAGCCTCAGCTAACACACACGTCCACACACCCCGTGCAGCCTCAGCCAGCAACAAAATCACACACACACCCCCAGTGCAGCCTCAGCCAGCAACAAAATCACACATACATACACACACACACACACACACACACACACACACACACACACCCTGTGCAGCCTCTGCTAGCAACAGTCACACACACCCTGTGCAGCCTTAGCTAGTAACGCAAACACACACACACACACACACACACACACACCCTCAGCTAGCAATACACACGTACACACACCCTGTGCAGCCTCAGCCAGCAACAGAATCTCACACACACACACACACACCCTGTGCAGCCTCTGCTAGCAACACACACACCCAGTGCAGCCTCAGCCATCAACGCAATCACACATACATACACACACACACACACACACTCTATTGAGCCTCAGCTAGCAACACACACCCTGTGCAGCCTCAGCCAGCAACAGAATCACACACGTACACACACCCTGTGCAGCCTCAGCCAGCAACAGAATCACACACGTACACACCCTGTGCAGCCTCAGCCAGCAACAGAATCACACACGTACACACCCTGTGCAGCCTCAGCCAGCAACAGAATCACACACACACACACACCCACACCCTGTGCAGCCTCAGCCCACAACGCAAACACACACACACACACCCTGTGCAGCCTCAGCCAGCAACGCAAACACACACACACACACACACCCTCAGCTAGCAACACACACGTACACACACCCTGTGCAGCCTCAGCCAGCAACAGAATCACACACACACCCACACCGTGTGCAGCCTCAGCCAGCAACGCAAACACACACACACACACACACACACACACACACACCCTCAGCTAGCAACACACACCTCCACACACCCCGTGCAGCCTCAGCCAGCAACAAAATCACACACACACACACACACCCTGTGCAGCCTCTGCTAGCAACACACACACACCCTGTGCAGCCTCAGCCAGCAACAGAATCACACACACCCTGTGCAGCCTCTGCTAGCAACACACACACACCCTGTGCAGCCTCAGCCAGCAATGCAAACACACACACACACACACACTCCCTCAGCTAGCAACACACACGTACACACACCCTGTGCAGCCTCAGCCAGCAACAGAATCACACACGTACACACCCTGTGCAGCCTCAGCCAGCAACAGAATCACACACACACACCCTGTGCAGCCTCAGCCAGCAACGCAAACACACACACACACACACACACCCTCAGCTAGCAACACACACGTACACACACCCTGTGCAGCCTCAGCCAGCAACAGAATCACACACGTACACACCCTGTGCAGCCTCAGCCAGCATTAGAATCACACACACACACCCACACCCTGTGCAGCCTCAGCCAGCAACGCAAACACACACACACCCTCAGCTAGCAACACACACGTACACACACCCTGTGCAGCCTCAGCCAGCAACAGAATCGCACACACACACACACACACACACCCACACCCTGTGCAGCCTCTGCTAGCAACACACGTCCACACACCCCGTGCAGCCTCAGCCAGCAACAAAATCTCACACACACACACCCAGTGCAGCCTCAGCCAGCAACAAAATCACACATACATACACACACACACACACACACACACACACACCCTGTGCAGCCTTAGCTAGCAACACACACACACACACCCTGTGCAGCCTCTGCTAGCAACACACACACACCCAGTGCAGCCTCAGCCAGCAACGCAATCACACATACACACACACACACACACACACACACTCTATTGAGCCTCAGCTAGCAACACACACCCTGTGCAGCCTCAGCTAACACACGTACACACACCCTGTGCAGCCTCAGCCAGCAACAGAATCACACACATACACACCCTGTGCAGCCTCAGCCAGCAACAGAATCACACACACACACACACACACACACACACACCCTGTGCAGCCTCAGCCAGCAACGCAAACACACACACACACCCTCAGCTAGCAACACACACACACCCACACCCTGTGCAGCCTCTGCTAGCAACACACCCACACCCTGTGCAGCCTCTGCTAGCAACACACACACACACACCCTGTGCAGCCTCTGCTAGCAACACACACACACACACACACACACCCTGTGCAGCCTCTGCTAACACACACGTCCACACACCCCGTGCAGCCTCAGCCAGCAACAAAATCACACACACACACACACACACACCCCCAGTGCAGCCTCAGCCAGCAACAAAATCACACACACACACACACACTCCCTGTGCAGCCTCTGCTAGCAACACACACACACACCCTGTGCAGCCTCAGCCAGCAACAGAATCACACACACCCTGTGCAGCCTTAGCTAGCAACACACACCCTGTCCAGCCTCAGCTAACACACGTACACACACCCTGTGCAGCCTCAGCCAGCAACAGAATCGCACACACACACCCACACCCTGTGCAGCCTCAGCCAGCAACGCAAACACACAAACACACACACCCTCAGCTAGCAACACACACGTACACACACCCTGTGCAGCCTCAGCCAGCAACAGAATCACACACACACACCCACACCCTGTGCAGCCTCTGCTAGCAACACACACACACACCCTGTGCAGCCTCTGCTAGCAACACACGTCCACACACCCCGTGCAGCCTCAGCCAGCAACAAAATCTCACACACACACACACACACACACACACCCAGTGCAGCCTCAGCCAGCAACAAAATCACACATACATACACACACACACACACACACACACACCCTGTGCAGCCTTAGCTAGCAACACACACACACACACACACACCCTGTGCAGCCTCTGCTAGCAACACACACACACCCAGTGCAGCCTCAGCCAGCAACGCAATCACACATACACACACACACACACACACACTCTATTGAGCCTCAGCTAGCAACACACACCCTGTGCAGCCTCAGCTAACACACATACACACACCCTGTGCAGCCTCAGCCAGCAACAGAATCACACACATACACACCCTGTGCAGCCTCAGCCAGCAACAGAATCACACACACACACACACACCCTGTGCAGCCTCAGCCAGCAACGCAAACACACACACACACACCCACACCCTGTGCAGCCTCTGCTAGCAACACACACACACCCACACCCTGTGCAGCCTCTGCTAGCAACACACACACACACACACCCTGTGCAGCCTCTGCTAGCAACACACACACACACACACCCCCTGTGCAGCCTCTGCTAACACACACGTCCACACACCCCGTGCAGCCTCAGCCAGCAACAAAATCACACACACACACACCCCCAGTGCAGCCTCAGCCAGCAACAAAATCACACACACACACACACACACACTCCCTGTGCAGCCTCTGCTAGCAACACACACACACACCCTGTGCAGCCTCAGCCAGCAACAGAATCACACACACCCTGTGCAGCCTTAGCTAGCAACACACACCCTGTCCAGCCTCAGCTAACACACGTACACACACCCTGTGCAGCCTCAGCCAGCAACAGAATCACACACACACACCCACCCACACCCTGTGCAGCCTCAGCCAGCAACGCAAACACACACACACACCCTGTGCAGCCTCAGCCAGCAACGCAAACACACATACACACCCTCAGCTAGCAACACACACGTACACACACCCTGTGCAGCCTCAGCCAGCAACAGAATCACACACACACACCCACACCCTGTGCAGCCTCTGCTAGCAACACACACACACACCCTGTGCAGCCTCTGCTAGCAACACACACACACCCTGTGCAGCCTCTGCTAGCAACACACACACACACCCTGTGCAGCCTCTGCTACCAACACACACACACACACACACACCCTGTGCAGCCTCTGCTAGCAACACACACACACACACACACCCTGTGCAGCCTCTGCTAGCAACACACACACACACACACACACCCTGTGCAGCCTCAGCTAACACACACGTCCACACACCCCGTGCAGCCTCAGCCAGCAACAAAATCACACATACACACACACACACACCCTGTGCAGCCTCAGCTAACACACACGTCCACACACCCCGTGCAGCCTCAGCCAGCAACAAAATCACACACACACACACCCTGTGCAGCCTCTGCTAGCAACACACACACACCCTGTGCAGCCTCAGCCAACAACAGAATCACACACACCCTGTGCAGCCTCAGCCAGCAACGCAATCACACATACACACACACACACACACCCTGTGCAGCCTCAGCCAACACACGTACACACACCCTGTGCAGCCTCAGCCAGCAACGCAAACACACACACACACACACACACACACACACACACACCCTGTGCAGCCTCAGCCAGCAACACACACACACCCTGTGCAGCCTCTGCTAGCATCACACACACACACACACCCTGTGCAGCCTCAGATAACACACACATCCACACACCCCGTGCAGCCTCAGCCAGCAACAAAATCACACACACACACCCCCACCCCCAGTGCAGCCTCAGCCAGCAACAAAATCACACACACACACACACACACACACACACACACACACACACACACACACCCTGTGCAGCCTCTGCTAGCAACAGAATCACACACACCCTGTGCAGCCTTAGCTAGCAACACACACACACACACACACACACCCAGTGCAGCCTCAGCCAGCAACGCAATCACACATACATACACACACACACACACACACCCTGTGCAGCCTCAGCTAACACACGTACACACACCCTGTGCAGCCTCAGCCAGCAACAGAATCACACACGTACACACCCTGTGCAGCCTCAGCTAGCAACAGAATCACACACACACCCACACCCTGTGCAGCCTCAGCCAGCGACACGCACACACACACACACACACACACACACACACACACACTGTGCAGCCTCAGCCAGCAACGCAAACACACACACACACACACACACACACTGTGCAGCCTCAGCCAGCAACGCAAACACACACACACACACCCTGTGCAGCCTCTGCTAGCAACACACACACACCCTGTGCAGCCTCAGCCAGCAACAGAATCACACACACCCTGTGCAGCCTTAGCTAGCAACATACACACACACACACCCTGTGCAGCCTCTGCTAGCAACACACACACACACCCAGTGCAGCCTCAGCCATCAACGCAATCACACATACATACACACACACACACACACACACACACACACACACACTCTATTGAGCCTCAGCTAGCAACACACACCCTGTGCAGCCTCAGCCAGCAACAGAATCACACACGTACACACCCTGTGCAGCCTCAGCCAGCAACAAAATCACACACGTACACACCCTGTGCAGCCTCAGCCAGCAACAGAATCACACACACACACCCACACCCTGTGCAGCCTCAGCCAGCAACGCAAACACACACACACACACACACACACCCCCTGTGCAGCCTCAGCCAGCAACGCAAACACACACACACACACACACACACACACACACACACACCCTCAGCTAGCAACACACACGTACACACACCCTGTGCAGCCTCAGCCAGCAACAGAATCACACACGTACACACCCTGTGCAGCCTCAGCCAGCAACAGAATCACACCCACACCCTGTGCAGCCTCAGCCAGCAACGCAAACACACACACACACCCCCTCAGCTAGCAACACACACGTCCACACACCCCGTGCAGCCTCAGCCAGCAACAAAATCACACTCCCTGTGCAGCCTCTGCTAGCAACACACACACACACCCTGTGCAGCCTCAGCCAGCAACAGAATCACACACACCCTGTGCAGCCTTAGCTAGCAACACACACCCTGTCCAGCCTCAGCTAACACACGTACACACACCCTGTGCAGCCTCAGCCAGCAACAGAATCGCACACACACACCCACACCCTGTGCAGCCTCAGCCAGCAACGCAAACACACAAACACACACACACACACCCTCAGCTAGCAACACACACGTACACACACCCTGTGCAGCCTCAGCCAGCAACAGAATCACACACACACACCCACACCCTGTGCAGCCTCTGCTAGCAACACACACACACACCCTGTGCAGCCTCTGCTAGCAACACACGTCCACACACCCCGTGCAGCCTCAGCCAGCAACAAAATCTCACACACACACACACACACACACACACCCAGTGCAGCCTCAGCCAGCAACAAAATCACACATACATACACACACACACACACACACACACACACCCTGTGCAGCCTTAGCTAGCAACACACACACACACACCCTGTGCAGCCTCTGCTAGCAACACACACACACCCAGTGCAGCCTCAGCCAGCAACGCAATCACACATACACACACACACACACACACACTCTATTGAGCCTCAGCTAGCAACACACACCCTGTGCAGCCTCAGCTAACACACATACACACACCCTGTGCAGCCTCAGCCAGCAACAGAATCACACACATACACACCCTGTGCAGCCTCAGCCAGCAACAGAATCACACACACACACCCTGTGCAGCCTCAGCCAGCAACGCAAACACACACACACACACACACACCCTGTGCAGCCTCTGCTAGCAACACACACACACCCACACCCTGTGCAGCCTCTGCTAGCAACACACACACACACCCTGTGCAGCCTCTGCTAGCAACACACACACACACACACACCCTGTGCAGCCTCTGCTAACACACACGTCCACACACCCCGTGCAGCCTCAGCCAGCAACAAAATCACACACACACACACCCCCAGTGCAGCCTCAGCCAGCAACAAAATCACACACACACACACACACACACACTCCCTGTGCAGCCTCTGCTAGCAACACACACACACACCCTGTGCAGCCTCAGCCAGCAACAGAATCACACACACCCTGTGCAGCCTTAGCTAGCAACACACACCCTGTCCAGCCTCAGCTAACACACGTACACACACCCTGTTCAGCCTCAGCCAGCAACAGAATCACACACACACACCCACCCACACCCTGTGCAGCCTCAGCCAGCAACGCAAACACACACACACACACCCTGTGCAGCCTCAGCCAGCAACGCAAACACACATACACACCCTCAGCTAGCAACACACACGTACACACACCCTGCGCAGCCTCAGCCAGCAACAGAATCACACACACACACACACACCCACACCCTGTGCAGCCTCTGCTAGCAACACACACACACACACCCTGTGCAGCCTCTGCTAGCAACACACACACACCCTGTGCAGCCTCTGCTAGCAACACACACACACACCCTGTGCAGCCTCTGCTACCAACACACACACACACACACACACACCCTGTGCAGCCTCTGCTAGCAACACACACACACACCCTGTGCAGCCTCTGCTAGCAACACACACACACACACACACACACCCTGTGCAGCCTCAGCTAACACACACGTCCACACACCCCGTGCAGCCTCAGCCAGCAACAAAATCACACATACACACACACACACCCTGTGCAGCCTCAGCTAACACACACGTCCACACACCCCGTGCAGCCTCAGCCAGCAACAAAATCACACACACACACACCCTGTGCAGCCTCTGCTAGCAACACACACACACCCTGTGCAGCCTCAGCCAACAACAGAATCACACACACCCTGTGCAGCCTCAGCCAGCAACGCAATCACACATACACACACACACACACACACACCCTGTGCAGCCTCAGCCAACACACGTACACACACCCTGTGCAGCCTCAGCCAGCAACGCAAACACACACACACACACACACACACACACACACACACCCTGTGCAGCCTCAGCCAGCAACACACACACACCCTGTGCAGCCTCTGCTAGCATCACACACACACACACACCCTGTGCAGCCTCAGATAACACACACATCCACACACCCCGTGCAGCCTCAGCCAGCAACAAAATCACACACACACACCCCCACCCCCAGTGCAGCCTCAGCCAGCAACAAAATCACACACACACACACACACACACACACACACACCCTGTGCAGCCTCTGCTAGCAACAGAATCACACACACCCTGTGCAGCCTTAGCTAGCAACACACACACACACACACACACCCAGTGCAGCCTCAGCCAGCAACGCAATCACACATACATACACACACACACACACACACACACCCTGTGCAGCCTCAGCTAACACACGTACACACACCCTGTGCAGCCTCAGCCAGCAACAGAATCACACACGTACACACCCTGTGCAGCCTCAGCTAGCAACAGAATCACACACACACCCACACCCTGTGCAGCCTCAGCCAGCGACACGCACACACACACACACACACACACACACACACTGTGCAGCCTCAGCCAGCAACGCAAACACACACACACACACACACTGTGCAGCCTCAGCCAGCAACGCAAACACACACACACACACCCTGTGCAGCCTCTGCTAGCAACACACACACACCCTGTGCAGCCTCAGCCAGCAACAGAATCACACACACCCTGTGCAGCCTTAGCTAGCAACATACACACACACACACCCTGTGCAGCCTCTGCTAGCAACACACACACACACCCAGTGCAGCCTCAGCCATCAACGCAATCACACATACATACACACACACACACACACACACACTCTATTGAGCCTCAGCTAGCAACACACACCCTGTGCAGCCTCAGCCAGCAACAGAATCACACACGTACACACCCTGTGCAGCCTCAGCCAGCAACAAAATCACACACGTACACACCCTGTGCAGCCTCTGCCAGCAACGCAAACACACACACACACACACACACACCCCCTGTGCAGCCTCAGCCAGCAACAGAATCACACACACACACCCACACCCTGTGCAGCCTCAGCCAGCAACGCAAACACACACACACACACACACACACACCCCCTGTGCAGCCTCAGCCAGCAACGCAAACACACACACACACACACACACACCCTCAGCTAGCAACACACACGTACACACACCCTGTGCAGCCTCAGCCAGCAACAGAATCACACACGTACACACCCTGTGCAGCCTCAGCCAGCAACAGAATCACACCCACACCCTGTGCAGCCTCAGCCAGCAACGCAAACACACACACACACACCCCCTCAGCTAGCAACACACACGTCCACACACCCCGTGCAGCCTCAGCCAGCAACAAAATCACACACCCTGTGCAGCCTCTGCTAGCAACACACACACACACACACACACACACCCTGTGCAGCCTCAGCTAACACGCGTACACACACCCTGTGCAGCCTCAGCCAGCAACAGAATCACACACGTACACACCCTGTGCAGCCTCAGCCAGCAACAGAATCACACACGTACACACACACCCACACCCTGTGCAGCCTCAGCCAGCAACGCAAAAAAACACACACACACACCCACACACACCCCCTGTGCAGCCACAGCCAGCAACGCAAACACACACACACACCCTCAGCTAGCAACACACACGTACACACACCCTGTGCAGCCTCAGCCAGCAACAGAATCACACACGTATACACCCTGTGCAGCCTCAGCCAGCAACAGAATCACACACACACCCACACCCTGTGCAGCCTCAGCCAGCAACGCTAACACACACACCCTGTGCAGTCTCTGCTAGCAACACACACGTCCACACACCCCGTGCAGCCTCAGCCAGCAACAAAATCACACATACATACACACACACACACACACCCCCAGTGCAGCCTCAGCCAGCAACAAAATCACACATACACACACACACTCCCTGTGCAGCCTCTGCTAGCAACACACACACACACCCTGTGCAGCCTCAGCCAGCAACAGAATCACACACACTCTGTGCAGCCTTAGCTAGCAACACACACCCTGTCCAGCCTCAGCTAACACACGTACACACACCCTGTGCAGCCTCAGCCAGCAACAGAATCACACACACACACACACACACACACCCTGTGCAGCCTCAGCCAGCAACGCAAACACACACACCCTGTGCAGCCTCAGCCAGCAACGCAAACACACATACACACCCTCAGCTAGCAACACACACGTACACACACCCTGTGCAGCCTCAGCCAGCAACAGAATCACACACACACCCACACCCTGTGCAGCCTCTGCTAGCAACACACACACACCCTGTGCAGCCTCTGCTAGCAACACACACACACCCTGTGCAGCCTCTGCTAGCAACACACACACACACCCTGTGCAG